>NC_143399.1:175541618-176791618 GCF_052110815.1 Crocodylus siamensis
TATCGATTTTGCTTGCATTTGGAATAGCTTTTTCCTGATGAACATACAAATAGCTACTATTTATTCAGTTTTAAGATGCCAGTTGATTTCTGAAGTAATTATAGATGAGCCAATAGTTAATGGTCACAACCATATTAGCAACACTTTCAGCCTTAGAGGAGAAAATATGCTGAAAACTATTAGGTTGCTGCTCCATGTTAGAATGAATATTTTGAACAAACAAAAAATAGTTAAACAGACCTTCAAGTTGAAACTGGTGGAAATGAGGTATTCTTCAGTGTTGCATCTAAAAATTCTAAGTATACCACAAAGTTACAGAAGGCATTCATAGCTTTACATGAGACAGGAAGCAGAAAGGTAAAGCAAAATATGGGGATAACTAAACTACGAAGTACCGTACAAGAGGTTATTTGGGTCAGGCAGTAATCCTTCAAAAAGTGAAAGAAATCCTTGCTTCAAATCACTTGATGAAAATGGAAGGGGAAACAGATTAAAATGAAGATGTTTCAAATATGCAGAAAAGATTACAATAAACATAAAGCCACATGTTTTTGACACACTATAAGAATGAACCTTATGCGTGAATCAGTGAGTCTGTTAATCTACCGGTTAGTAAAGGGGGTATATAACTAAAGTGGGTTAGCGTGCTAGAAAGATCACATTTCTTTGCAACTATTTTCACCAGGAAGGATTTTTAGGTGAAATCTGCTGTTGAACTGATTTTTGTTTAGAAGGTCAGTGGTTGGGATCCTGGCACAAAATAGGATATTAGAAAGAATAAGTCACCGATCTACAACCAAAATGTTTGAAGAAACAGAAAAATAAATGGGGTAAGCTCCTAACTAGAGCATGCATTATTATTAAATTCTGCCACTGTGATAGAGCATTGGAGGGCAGCCAGGTCTCCTGAGGTCTCTTCCAGCCCCACTTTTCTACAATTCTAATTTTAAACTAACCTAGTTGAATCATGAGGCACTTCCTTTTAAACTGGTTTAGTTTTGCTCTGCAATGTGCAAGCTATACTGATAACAAGAGGGTTTAACTGATTGAGGTGCGCTGGTTCAATTAGATCCATTAATAGAGAAGATGTTGTTTTTGAACTCGTCAACCCATGGCTAGTCACAACAACACAATAACAGCAGGTTTTCAGTGACACAAGATTCGTGATGAGGTGCCTAGAGGTTCCACGGCAGCACTTGGTGTGTTTATGTAGGATATTTACATCAGAAATCAGAAAAAGTGGGGGATCAGATAATAAAAGTGTTCTGGGTTAATCAGGATGAACACACAATTCATGTTCAGCACAGTTATTTAGTCATTTGATAGAATTATTTAAAGGTTCATGCTGTGAACTGGTTACTGGAGGAATTGACATTTTCTTTATCTTTTCCCCTTCAAGCTTTTAGGATGAATTACAGGGTCTATGGCCCATAGTAGATTGGAGCCATAGCACTGGCACTGGGGAGTATACGTAAGAAGGAATGAAGGTAAACATGGCAGCTCATTCTAGGGAAGGGAAAAAACTTCTGCTTCCTTTGTAAGAAACAAACATCCTTTTAAGGAATCACTTAGCTGGAGGATTGTGGGGAATCTTGGAGAAACCCTGTATATTTTTTCCTCTGTAGAGAGTGATCAAGACTTTAGTTAACTTATGTCAAAATCTAGTATGACAGAAATAAATACATTCTTCTCACTCTCACACAACACTGTCTCAATTTTTGTAGGACCAGTGAGAAAAATATTCTTGCGCTCAGAGAAAATCCTATGGGCTAGGGACAGAAGTTACACATAAACTGGTATAAGTGATTGGAAACTATTTCAAATCTGTAATACAACAGAAGTTTAGTGCACATAAACTGCTTTCAAAGTGGCCAAAACTGGTTTAAGGTATACCTGTCCCAAGGCTCCTGCCTTTATCATAAGCTTTGGCCCAAGTTGTCTGCTCCAGCTGACCATGGAGGCATGCTCTAGCACCCCCGGCATCTGGCCTGGGCCACTTCAGGCATATGGCTGCATTTCCAGAATCCAAAGTGAATGTCTGTTCACTTTCTTATGGGTTCAGTCTATGCAGCTTATGCTAACCTGTCAATATTGAATCAAATCAGCCTTGGGCTTTTTGACCGTCTGTGTTTAGCTTTGGTGAGTCCAAGCACATACCATGGGGTTCTCTGCCAGAGTGTAGCAGAAAAGGAATCCTTCCCCTTTTTGGCCTGGGATGAGACTGTATCTGGAGGAAGGAATGATCAGTGAATCCATGTAATCATTAAACAATCAGTTTCATGCTTTTCCCTTGCTATCCTGAACTAGGATTGCAACCTGGGCACAGTGAGCTTCAAGAGAGCTATTCTCCAGGGTGGCGAAGGGTACAGAACTTGTCTTCAATTTTTGGAATCCTGCCTCACCCTCCTTTCTGCACTCTGCAAGCACCCCTCTATGGTAATGGGACAGCACTTTGCATTCCTGCAAGAATTAATGCCTGTGTCAGAGCTTTTGCATTTTATTCATCTCCGTACATAATCATGCTCAATTTACTTTGGTTTCTGCTGTTTGATTTCTTCCGGGTCTCTGTACCGCAGCTCCCCATCTACAACAGGAGCATAATAGCACTTCCTTACTTCATTAGGGTTTTGTGAGAATAAACACACTAAAGCTTGAGAGATGATCAGATCCTACAGGAATCCAGGCCAAGAGTCAGGGAGGATTTAGTCGAGGACCTTCTGGAGGGACTGGCCGTATTTAAAAAAGCTGGTCCGGACGATCTCCACCCCAGAGTGCTGAGGGAATTAGCTGAGGTCATTGCAGGACCCCTGACACGGCTTTAAGAGCACTCGTGGTGCTCTGGTGTGGTGCCAGAGGACTGGAGGAGGGCCAATGTGGTTTCCATCTTCAAAAAAGGGAGGAAGGAGGACCCAGGAAACTATAGGCCAGTTAGTCTTACCTCGATCATGAGTAAGCTTTTTGAGAGAATTATCCTGGCACATGTCCATGAGGGGCCAGCGGGGGAGGTCATGCTTAGGGGAAACGAACATGGGTTCATTAGAGGCGGGTCCTGTCAGACCAACCTGGTGGCCTTCTATGATCAGGTCACCAAATCCTTAGACGCAGGGGTAGCAGTGGATATAATCTTTCTGGGCTTCAGCAAGCCCTTCGACACTGTCTCTCACCCCGTTCTCATTAAAAAACTGGGGGGACTGTGGTGTCAACACCTACACAGTCAAATGGGTTGCCAACTGGCTGGAGGGTCACACCCAGAGAGCAGTGGTGGATGGGTCATTTTCGACCTGGAGGGATGTGGGCAGTGAGATTCCCCAGGGCTTGGTCCTTGGGCCCTCACTGTTCAACATCTTCATCAGTGACTTGGACGAGGGGGTAAAAAGCACCGTGTTCAAATTTGCTGATGACACTAAGATGTGGGGGGATATGGGCACATCTGAATGACGTCAAATAACTTACTAGTTAAATTTTAATACAACATTTTAAAGTAAAATTACTAATAATATTTAGTAAAAATAAATTAGCATCTTCCTCATCAGGAAAAAAGATGTACTGTGCTGTTGGGAAATGACATTGCAACTAACACAGAGATTCTCAAGGCTACCTAGAGTTGAATTCAGTGGGCGTTAACTCCTATTTAGATGCCTAAATACCTTTGAGGATGTAGACCTAAGTCTAAGAACACTAATTGTACATGCATCTGAGCTAGTAAAATAGAATAGCAATACCATTTCTTGATATCGATTTTGCTTGCATTTGGAATAGCTTTTTCCTGATGAACATACAAATAGCTACTATTTATTCAGTTTTAAGATGCCAGTTGATTTCTGAAGTAATTATAGATGAGCCAATAGTTAATGGTCACAACCATATTAGCAACACTTTCAGCCTTAGAGGAGAAAATATACTGAAAACTATTAGGCTCCTTCCTTGGACCTGTTCTCTTTAACGTCCTTATCAAAGACATGGATACTGGTGTCAGAAGAGGACTAGCCAAGTTTGCCGATGACACCAAACTTTGGGGTAGAGTGTCCACACCTGGGGATAGGTTAGTAATCCAGGCTGACTGGGATAGGCTGAAAAAGTGGACAGATACAAACCTGATGACATACAATACTGACAAATATAAGGTACTACACCTTTGGGAAAAACCCCCACCATATTCTTATATGCTTGGCAGTGCTATGCTCACTAGTACCAAAGCCGAAAGAGACTAGGGGGTCACGATTGACCACAAGATTAACATGATCCACCAATGTGATGTCACAGCTGGTAAAGCAAACCAAACTCTGGCTTGCATCCGTAGATGCTTCTCAAGTAAATCTCAGGATGTCATCCTCCCACTGTACTTGGCCTTTGTGAGGCCACAGCTGGAATACTACATCCAATTCTGGGCTCCACAATTCAAGAAGGATGTGGAGAAGATTGAGAATGTCCACGCATGATCAGAGGACAGGAGAATAGGCCTTATGAAGAGAGGCTGAGAGCCACGGGGCTCTTCAGCCTGGAGAAGTGCAGGCTCAGGGGTGATCTGATGGTGGCCTAGAAATACATCAGGGGTATGCATCAAGATCTGGGGAATGCCTGTTCACTGGAGTGCTCCAAGGGATGACAAGGTCCAACGCTCACAAACTCCTCCAAGACCATTTTAGGCTGTACGTAAGGAAAAACTTCTTTACTGTCCGAGCCCCCAAGGCCTGGAATAGGCTCCCTCCAGAGGTGGTGCAAGCACCTACTCTGGACTCCTTTAAAAAGAGTCTGGACACTTATCTTGCTGGGATCCTTTGACTCTAGCTGACTTCCTGCCCTTGGGACAGGGGGCTGGACTCGATGATCTCCCAAGGTCCCTTCCAGCCCTGATGTCTATGAAATCTATGAAGTCTATAAATCGTCTTTCCAGAAGTTGTGGCCGTTAGACCTTGTTATCCCTAAGGGAGGCCTGGTGAACAACTGTTCTCCCAGATCCTGATGCACCCCCCTTATATACTTATAGGCTGCCACCAAGGCTCCCCTATGCCTTCTTTTCTCCAGGCTGGAGTACTGGGTCCAGTTTTCGGTGCTGTACTTCAAGAAGGATGTTGATAGACTCGAGTGGGTCCAGAGGAGGGATAGGGGCTTACAGCACCCCCTAGTATCTCCCATGAGGAGAGACTGAAGGACCTGGACCTCTTCAGCCGCAAAAGAAGGCCGAGAGGTGATCTTGTGGCTACCTATAAATTCATTAGAGGGACACAGCAAGGGATCAGAGATGCTCTGTTCACCAGGGCACCTCTTGAGGTAACAAGCTAACAAGGTAACAAGATTAGAGAGTTGGGGGCCCAGGTGGTCTTTTCGTCCCTCCTCCTGTTTAGTGGAGGCTGTCAGTGGCAGAGCGCCTGCATCCGTGAGGTGAGGTGAACTGGCGCCTCCAGAGTTAGTGTTGTCACGCCAGATTTGGCTTCCTGGACCATGACCCACACTTCAGAGCAGAGGGCATCCTGCAGCATGATGGTCTCCATCTCTCCCCCAAAGATAAGAGTTTGTTTTCTTACAGGCTAGTTGACCTCCTCCGGTGGGCTTTAAACTAAATTCGTCAGGGGATGGGTATCCACAGGAGCAAGAGATAACTCAACCAGGTGTAAGACCTGCCCAAGTAACAGCTCAGGTATATACCAAGGGACCACTTGTCTCTCAGAAAGGGGGGTGTCCAGGGCTCCCACAAGGGGATTAAGGTGTCTCTTCACTAATGCAAGAAGCATGGGGAACAAGCAAGGGAAGCTTGCTCTCCTGCTTGCAAGTAGTAAAATCGACCTGGTTGGCCTAGTGGAGACATGGTGGGATGAAACTTTCAACTGGGCAGTAGACATAGAGGGCTATAGGTTGTTTAGAAGAGATAGGAAGGGGAAAAAAGGTGGGGGGGGTTGCGCTCTACGTTAGGGAACAGTATACCAGTTCTACCTTCCAAATGAGACCAGAGGAAGGCTTAACTGAGACCCTGTGGGTCAAGCTCCAAGGACGGCGGGGGGAGAGGGATCTGGTGGTAGGGGTTTACTACAGGCCACCACATCAGGAGGAAGAGCTGGATCTGGAATTTTCCAGGCAGCTGGGGGAGGCTGTGCATGCAAAGGATGTTGTGGTCATGGGTGATACGAATTACCCTGACATCAACTGGGGGGAGCAGTCAGCCAGGTCTAGCCACTCATGAAGGTTCCTGATGTGCGTACAGGACCTACGCCTCATGCAGGAGGTACTCATCCCCACTCGGGGAGACGCCATACTGGATCTGGTGTTAGCCTCTGGGGACGACCTGGTGGGGGATGTGCTAGTACAAGGGAGGCTAGGGGACAGCAATCATGAAATGATCCAGTTTGCTATTCAGAGAAAGGTGGGGAGGGTAACTAGCACAGCGCAAATGCTTGACTATAGGAAAGCCAACTTCGATGTGCTCAGGGCAGTAGTCAGGGAGGCACTCGGAGCCCAGGGGGTAGCTAGTATGAGGGTCCAGGAAAGGTGGTCCTTCCTCAAGGAGGCTATCCTTGGGGTGCAGCAGGACGCAATTCCTCGGCCCAGGAAGGCGGGAAAAGGGTCCAAGAAACCTTCATGGCTGAGTGCGGATATCCAGACTGTCCTGAGGGCAAAGAAAAAAGCGTACAGGCTGTGGAAGCAGGGGGCAGGGACAAAGGAGGAGTACACCTCCCTGACTCAAGCTTGTAGGGATTTGGTGAGGAAGCTGAAAGCAGCACTGGAGCTTAGATTAGCTTCTGGGATTAAGGATAACAAAAAGTCCATTTTCAAGTAGATAGGTAGCAAGAGGAAGTCTCGGGGTAACAGTGGACCCCTGCGAGGCAGGGCAGGGCAGTTGGTGATGAACGTGGGAGAGAAGGCAGAACTCTTCGACAAGTTCTTTGCCTCCGCGTTCCTGTGTGCTGACAATGGGGTGCTCTCGGGTAACAGCATAGAGAGGCCCAGGAAGGATGCGAGTCCCCCAACAGTTAGTTCAGACCTAGTTAAGGATTACCTGGAGGGCTTAGATATGTCCAAGTCAGCAGGCCTGGATGACCTTCATCCGCAGGTGCTGAGGGAATTGGCTGGTGTCATTGCGGAGCCTTTGGCACAGCTGTTTGAGGACTCCTGGTGCTCGGGCCAAGTCCCTGAGGACTGGAAAAGGGCCAATGTGGTCCCTATTTTCAAGAAGGGGAGAAAGGAAGAGCCTGGCAACTACAGACCAGTCAGCCTCGCTTCTATCCTGGGGAAGGTCTTTGAAAAAATTATCAAGGGCCACATTTGTGACAGCCCTGCAGAGGAAGTGAGGTTGAGGGGTAACCAGCATGGGTTCATGCAAGGCTGATCCTGCCTGACTAACCTGGTCTCTTTCTATGGCCAGGTAACAAACAGCTTAGATGGGAAGGAGGAAGTCGAAGTCATCTTCTTGGACTTCCAGAAGGCCTTCGACACAGTGTTCCACCCAATTCTGGTGGGCAAGCTGAGGTGCTGCAGCACTGATGAATGCACAGTCACATGGGTGGCAAACTGGCTCCAGGGGCGTACCCAGAGGGTGGTGGTGGATGGGTCGATGTCGACCTGGGAGGGTGTGGGTGGCGGAGTCCCCCAGGGCTCAGTCCTTGGGCCAGTGCTGTTCAACATCTTCATTAGCAACCTGGACGAGGGTGTGGAGAGCACCCTGTTCAAGTTCGCTGATGACACCAAGCTGTGGGGTAAAGTGAATACACCGGCAGGCAGGGACTGCATCCAGGCAGACCTGGATAGGTTAGAGAAGTGGGCGGAGCTGAACAAGAACAAGTGCAGGGTGCTGCACCTGGGGAGAGGGGACCAGCATTATGGTTATAGGTTAGGGGCTGACCCTCTCAGCAGCACAGAGGCAGAGAGGGATCTTGGAGTCAGGATTGACTCCAGGATGAATACAAGTCACCAATGTGACGAAGCAATAGGCAGAGCCAACCGCACCCTGTCATACATCAACAGGGGCATCACTAACAGGTCCAGAGAGGTCTTGCTCCCCCTCTATGCGGCGCTGGTCAGGCCGCAGCTGGAGTACTGTGTCCAGTTCTGGGCGCTGCACTTCAGGAGGGACGTGGGGAACCTGGAGAGGGTCCAGAGGAGGCCACTCGTGTGGTTGGGGGCCTCTGTGGCCAGCCCTATGAGGAGAGGCTGAGGGACCTGAATCTCTTCAGTCTCCACAAGAGGAGACTGAGGGGATCTTGTGGCTACCTACAACCTTATCAGGGGCCAGCAGCAAGGACTTGGGGAAAGTCTGTTCACCAGGGCCCCCCTTGGAGTCACCAGGAACAATGTCCACAAGCTGAGGGAGGATAGGTTTAGGTTAGATATTAGGAAGAACTACTTCACTGTAAGGGTGGCCAGAGCCTGGAATAGGCTGCCCATAGAGGTGGTGCTCTCACCTTCCCTGGAGATCTTCAAGAGGAGACTGGACAGGCACCTGGCTGGGGTCTTATGACCCCTGCCACCCCTAGTACTCCTTCCTGTGCATGGCAGAGGGTGGGACTAGATGATCTGTCTAGGTCTCTTCCGACTCATTGATTCTATGATTCTAAGGAACAATGGTCACAAACTGACAGAGAGCAGATATAGGCTAGTTATCAGGAAAAAATTCTTCACGGTAAGGGTGGCCTAAATTTGGAATAGGCTTCCAAGGGAGGTGGTGCTTTCCCCTACCTTGGGAGTCTTTAAGAGAAAGCTAGATAGACGTCTGGACTCAATGATCTTTTGAGGTCCCATCCAACCCTAGCATCTATGACTCTATGCATCTATGAGTCCCATGTCCCTTAGCCTCTCCTCATAAGGCTTGCCCTCTTGGCCTCTGATCATACAGGTGGCTCTCCTTTGGACTCTCTTGAGCTTATCCATGTCCGTCTTGAAGTGGGGGGCCCGAATTGGACAAAGTACTCCAGCTGAGTACTCCAGTTGAGTAAACTAAGTACACTAAGGCTGAGTATAGCCGGAGGATGACGTCCTTGGTTTTGCTTGAAATGCATCGGTGGATGCATGCCAGGGTTTTGTTCGCTTTTCCAGCTACAGCATCATATTGGTGACTCATATTCATCTTGTGGTCAATCAAGATCTCCAAGTCTCTTTCAGTCATAGTGCTAGCAAGCGTAGCACTGCCAAGCCTATAAATATAATGCTGGTTTTTCCTCCTAAGGTGGAGCACCCTGCACTTCTCTGCATTGAATGCCATCAGGTTTTGGTCCAACCTGTTGTCAAGGTATACCTGCAGCCTGAGGCTTACAAAGCACAAGTGGTGATCTCAGCAGCTAATTCAGTTACAAAGACAGTTGCATTGGCCAGGGGCCAAGTTCAGGCATGGAAGCTCAAGAGCTTGGTCCAGCCAGGCCTAACTGGCCAGAGGCTCTGACAATTATCATCTTTCCTATGAGGAAATAAGTGCATTTGCTGTTTAGACTACCTTGTATTCAGGAGCAAAAAAGGCTTAAACAGTAACCAGAGTTGGTGATGAAAACAAAAATTAATCTAAGTAGGAAAGAGGTGGAATCAAGATCAGTAACATTACTAGGGGTAGTTCAGTTGGGTACCAGCCCTGGTCGTTTAAAAGGGGCACCAGAATGGCAGCCTGCAGTGAGCCCATGCCACTATGGTAGCAGACCCGGTGTGAGGAAGGAAATGCTCAGCACCCTCCCACCCACCTAAGTTGCCATAATTCCCGGTTATGCCTCTGACCAAGATACAGTAGAAAATTCACATTAGAGTCAGTGCTGGAAAATGAAAATGGAAGGATGGCAGGAGTGAAGAAAAGAAGTTGTAGGATGAGCAAAAGGGAAATGTCTACAGAGCTAGTTTTTGCAAACATAGTTTGTATGGACAAAACAGAGTTCAGGTATCTTAGATACTCCTGAAAAATTAGGTTAGGAGAAATCTATTGAAGGTGAGTAGCCTGTCATGACTGACTGAAAAGTAAGTGCTAACAGTGAGCCTAGAAGACGAAAGAGACCCCAGTTGGTGACTCCATAATAAGGAAAGTGGCCATAAAAAAAATGTGATTCAGATACTAACAAAAGAAAGAAATGTTGCTTCCCTGGGGATAAAGAATAACTCAGGAAGGAGACTAACCTGTCCAAAATATGATGAGAAATTTCCATTAATGGTAGTCTTGTGTGGGAGCAATTGTTATTATGGAAGGAAAAGTCCACTTCAGGAACTTGAAAAGTAAACTGAATATGGCAATGACAGTAGCTTGCATAGATGTCACACCATGTAACAGGGAGCCCAAGACTTCTGTTACTTTAAGCAAGAGACTGCAGCAGGCAGGGGCCCAGGCAGCTGGACAGGGATTAGCTGTGGGAAGGAAGGTAGTAAGGAAGCACTGCAGCCTGGGCACAGTAAGCTGCCCATCAAGCTGAGAGGGCACATGTGTAGCCAAGCAAGAGGGCACCTAACCAGAAGAGCAGAAGCTCAGGGGATATAAGCCTGGGTTCCTGAAGCAAAGGGCAACTGCACTAAAAAGAGTTCCTGCCAGCTCAGGCAGCAAGGGGGTGGGTAAGCTGCAGGCCAGATCATTTAACCAGAGGATTGGGTTGTGCCTACAGGGGAGCTGTGGAGGCCACAGAGGGATGCCTGGTGGGGTAGCCTGTGACAGGCAGCCTGGCCAAGGTCAGAAACCTAGAGGGCTGGCCCAGAGCACATGACAGGGCCAGGTGCCCAGAACATGCAAGTGCAAAATGTGACTGGGGCCCAGGAGCTTAAGGACTGGGGCAGAGGGCCTGGGCTGAGGGGCACAGCCAGAATAAAAGGGCCAAGGCTGGGAAAGCTGAGGCCTGAACAAAATTTAAAGGCCTCTGGGTCAAAAGCTGCAATGAGAGTAGGGAGTCCCCTCCAAGTGGACATGGAATAACATCTGTGAGGCATGGGCATGGCTATGGGGATGGCAGAAGGCCATGATTAATGCCCCTAAGGCAAATACAGTGTTGGGAAGCAAGACTGGGGCCCTCTGGGCATGAGAAGTAGAGAGCGAGGTAAACAGGCTCACTTCAGGGTCCTGGGCAGCCTCCTGAAGAACTATAATATACTGTACATCAAGTCGCGGCAGATGAGTCAACCACGGAAGGGTATCCTGAGAAGATGAGGTGAGGCAGGAGTAGCTTGGCCATCAGGGGCCATCCTGGCTGCCCTTGGGAGCCAGGACTTGCTGTGCACCACGAGAATCTTTCATGGTCTGAGAATCTGAAGACCTTTTTGGCCCAGACTGCTATTATTCCCTTGCTACATTTGTGTCTCACATTGGTGTTGTCATAGTCCAAGATTTATGATATTACAAAACACAACAGGCATCATTGTCCTTCAACAAAAACTCAGATCCAGTCATGTTTTCCATTTATCCTGACCTGTTCAAAAGGCAGAGTAAAAATGGCCATTTGTCCTTCCATTCCTGCTCATCTTCCATGTGCAGTCCAATTTCAAATAATGAATTTGCTTTCCAGTTCTCAAATATTTATTTCTAGTCATTTAAGAAAGTTCTTCCCAAAATGACTACAGTTCAGAGTGGCGGGGGGCGGGGGGGGGTGAGAAGAGGGGGCTGTTCCACACTCAACATGTTTTTCTTCCCCATGCAATAAATACTTGACATTTAGAAAAATTACTTCTAAATTTACACGGTGCAGCGCTCACCGTTGGAAATTACCCTCTAGACACCCTGAAGTGCCAAATGCATAAATAAATATCTTAGCAAATAGATTCTCATTTATTAGTTTAGTAAGTATATTTTCCCTTGTATGAGAAAGATGATTAGAACAGGAGGGGAGAAACAGCTCCCTGATTTAGATTAAATACAGAGAGAGAGGTGGGAGAGAATGGCTGTTCAGAAACATCAGCTTCTCTCCATGTCCTTAGAATTGTGTCTCCTTTGCCTGAAGTTTAAAGTACAGAATTGTGGTTCTGCATCATCTGTACTGCATTTGATTTCATGGCTCAATCAAATTTAAATCAAGTTGTTAAAATACCTCAGTCACCAAGGACAAACTGAAGCAGAAAATCTTTCTTTGTGGGGTATTTATATGTCTTCCATTCATAGTTTCATAGTTTCTAGGGTCGGAAGGTACCTGAGCAGATCATCAAGTCCAACCCCCGCCATGGCAGGAAAGAGTACTGGAGTCAAACGACCTCAGCAAGGTGTTCATCTAACCTCCTCTTAAAGACCCCCAGGGTAGGGGCCAGCACTACTTCTCATGGAAGTTGGTTCCAGATCCTAGCTGCCCTGACGGTGAAGTAGCGCCTCCTGATGTTTAGTCTGAATTTACCCTCTGCCAGCTTGTGACCATTATTCCTGGTCACTCCTGGCAGTGCTCGGGGGAACAGGGACTCCCCCAATGCCTACTGGTCCCCTGTGACTAGTTTGTAACATGCCACTAGATCCCTCCTCAGCCTTCTCTTGTGGAGGCTGAACAGGTTCAGGTCCCATAGCCTTTCCTCATAGGGCCTGCCCTGCTGCCCCCTCATCATGCAAGTAGCCCTCCTCCGCACCCTCTCCATGCTGTCCACATCCCTCCTGAAGTGCGGCGCCCAGAACTGGACGCAGTACTCCAGCTGTGGCCTGACCACTGCCGCATAGAGGGGGAGGATCACCTCCCTGGACCTGCTCGAGATGCATCTGTGGATGTATGACAAGGTGCAGTTGGCCTTCCTGACTGCATCCCCACGCTGCCGGCCTATGTTCATCTTGGCATCAATGATGACTCCAAGATCCTTTTCTGCCTTTGCACTGATGTTCCCCAGCATGTAGGTATGGTGCCAGTTGTTCCTCCCCAGGTGCAGCACCTTGCACTTGTCAGTGTTGAATCCCATCCTATTCTCATCCGCCCACCCCTGTAACCTGTCTAGGTCTGATTGTAGCCTACTCCTCTCTTAACTAGGTCTGAACTAACTGTTGGGGGACTCGCATCCTTCCTGGGCCTCTCTACGCTGTTACCCGACGAATTTAGTTTAAAGCCCACCGGAGGAGGTCAACTAGCCTGTAAGAAAACAAACTCTTATCTTTGGGGGAGAGATGGAGACCATCACGCTGCAGGATGCCCTCTGCTCTGAAGTGTGGGTCATGGTCCAGGAAGCCAAATCTGGTGTGACAACACTAACTCTGGAGGCGCCAGTTCACCTCACCTCACGGATGCAGGCGCTCTGCCACTGACAGCCTCCACTAAACAGGAGGAGGGACGAAAAGACCACCTGGGCCCCCAACTCTCTAATCTTGTTACCTTGTTAGCTTGTTACCTCAAGAGGTGCCCTGGTGAACAGAGCATCTCTGATCCCTTGCTGTGTCCCTCTAATGAATTTATAGGTAGCCACAAGATCACCTCTCGGCCTTCTTTTGCGGCTGAAGAGGTCCAGGTCCTTCAGTCTCTCCTCATGGGAGATACTAGGGGGTGCTGTAAGCCCCTATCCCTCCTCTGGACCCACTCGAGTCTATCAACATCCTTCTTGAAGTACAGCACCGAAAACTGGACCCAGTACTCCAGCCTGGAGAAAAGAAGGCATAGGGGAGCCTTGGTGGCAGCCTATAAGTATATAAGGGGGGTGCATCAGGATCTGGGAGAACAGTTGTTCACCAGGCCTCCCTTAGGGATAACAAGGTCTAACGGCCACAACTTCTGGAAAGACGATTTATAGACTTCATAGATTTCATAGACATCAGGGCTGGAAGGGACCTTGGGAGATCATCGAGTCCAGCCCCCTGTCCCAAGGGCAGGAAGTCAGCTAGAGTCAAAGGATCCCAGCAAGATAAGTGTCCAGACTCTTTTTAAAGGAGTCCAGAGTAGGTGCTTGCACCACCTCTGGAGGGAGCCTATTCCAGGCCTTGGGGGCTCGGACAGTAAAGAAGTTTTTCCTTACGTACAGCCTAAAATGGTCTTGGAGGAGTTTGTGAGCGTTGGACCTTGTCATCCCTTGGAGCACTCCAGTGAACAGGCATTCCCCAGATCTTGATGCATACCCCTGATGTATTTCTAGGCCACCATCAGATCACCCCTGAGCCTGCACTTCTCCAGGCTGAAGAGCCCCGTGGCTCTCAGCCTCTCTTTATAAGGCCTATTCTCCTGTCCTCTGATCATGCGTGGACATTCTCAATCTTCTCCACATCCTTCTTGAATTGTGGAGCCCAGAATTGGATGCAGTATTCCAGCTGTGGCCTCACAAAGGCCAAGTACAGTGGGAGGATGACATCCTGAGATTTACTTGAGAAGCATCTACGGATGCAAGCCAGAGTTTGGTTTGCTTTACCAGCTGTCACATCACATTGGTGGATCATGTTAATCTTGTGGTCAATCGTGACCCCCTAGTCTCTTTCGGCTTTGGTACTAGTGAGCATAGCACTGCCAAGCATATAAGAATATGGTGGGGGTTTTTCCCAAAGGTGTAGTACCTTATATTTGTCAGTATTGTATGTAATCAGGTTTGTATCTGTCCACTTTTTCAGCCTATCCCAGTCAGCCTGGATTACTAACCTATCCCCAGGTGTGGACACTCTACCCCAAAGTTTGGTGTCATCGGCAAACTTGGCTAGTCCTCTTCTGACACCAGTATCCATGTCTTTGATAAGGATGTTAAAGAGAACAGGTCCAAGGAAGGAGCCTTAGAGGACACCACTGGTCGTGGAGCACCATGATGATTCACTTTTGTTGACTACCACTCTCTGAGTCTGGCCTTTAGATTGGACATAAGGAAAAACTTCTTTACAGTTAGATTTTCCAGGGTCTGGAATAGACTCCCCTTGGAGGTGGTGCAATTATACCATACACAGGGCTCAGATGGAAGGTTTTGTAGATATTTGTAGACTGTGCCTTATAGTTTATGTGAATAAATTGAAGTAATAGTTTGTATATTAATAGAGTTATAAGATTGCCCGATCAATATCCTTTGTTCTGGGTTGTTCTATAGTTCATTTTTGTTTTTGAATAATTGGGTGCGTGTGTGTGTATGTGTGTGTGTGTGTGTGTGTGTATGGTATAGGGCTTATTGTTTTGTAAATTTGTACATATATATAATCTATGTCTTTACCCTTTAATGGTTTTGTTGTAATAATAAATTATATATAGTTAAGTAATTGATTGATTGGACCTGACTCTATAGGGGATGGAGGTGGCTGCTGGGCTGCTGTGTCCCTCCACAGCACACTGCCTTGCTAGTAATTCCCTGAATTGGAGAGGGGAGTACAAACTCATGTACACCTGGGCTACATAATCATAAGAAATCATTCAGCTCCTCCACAGCACCCAGAGCACAATCAGCATAAATACTTTGGGTCACACCTCAATTCATGCCAGGGACAGTCTCTTCATTTTAATGGACTTGTACTTGGATGATTTTAGAAATAGCTATAAGTCAATTTTCTTGGAGTTTCTATTTTAGACTTTCTGTTACATGGAAGCTATTATGGCTCAACAAAGGTGTCATTCCACAATAGAATTTATTATCTATATTAGAGTGAAACCTATAGGCTCCTACTTAAATTAGAGTCCTGTTCTGTGAAGCACTGCTAAAAGATGTAGTAAGTGTGGTTCAATGTAGACATGCAAAGGGGAAGTGATTTCCTCAAGGCTGCATGGTAGGTCAAGGCAGAATTGAAACTGGAACCTAGATCTTTTGAATGTCAGTCCAATGTCTGATCAACCAAGCCCTTCGGTAGCTCACTAGTAACTGCATTAAATTCTTCTTAATACAATAGAGAACAGTTTAATGCATTACAGCAGAAGTGTCAAACTCAACACAGGCCTGTGCATGGGGTTACCCCTGGCCTGGATCTATGGGGCCAGCAACTGTGCTGGTTCTGGTAGAGGTCTGGGGGCAATGGAGGAGTCAAGTTGAGGCAGGCCAGGAGGCTATAGGGCACAGGCAGCCAATTATTTTGGGTGGAGGGCTGCTTAACGAGTTTTGGTGAGCTGTTGAGGGCTGCATCGGTAGTCTTACCCCTTAAGAGTTGCCCCACCCCCTTTTTGCCATCTTGGGACCAGAAGTCCCACCCCCTAACCCCTGACATTTGCCACCGGAAGTCCTTCCCCTTGCCTCCTGGAAATGCTCCTTTTGGGAGGGGGGATTGCCATCTTGGAACCAGAAAAAACCAAATCATACATTAAAAGTCAAACACCTACTATAACATATTTTATTATAAAAAATATTTTTGTCTTGATTTGTGTTCGCCTAGTGTATATAGAAGTGATTGAATAATAAGTCAAAAATAAATTCTTAGTTTTGGATATTGTGGGGGGAGGGTGTATGTGGTGTGTGGTATGTGTGATGTGTGTGTGGTATGTGTGTGTGGTAAGGGGGTGTGGTATGTGAAACAGTGCTTAATGTTTTAATTTATTTGAAATATGTGCAATTGTGCATGCATATAACATGCTTTCTGTTTGCTCATCTAAACTGAGACAGGTTTACTAGGCAACGATTTATCTTGAAGAATGTTATGTGGCAGTTTGCACTAGTTCATCAGCTCAATGCACTTGACATTTTATAGCATGGCTTATACATGTTTGCTGTTGATTAGTGCATCAAAAGGTAGAGTATTTGCCAAAGAATGCAGGGACTTGGCAATGGTTAACCTAATTAACTTGCATCAAAATGACAAGAGACTGCACTTTGAGGGAGGCAAAGGAGAACTGTAAAAGCCGTTTAGGCTCGGGTCTCTTTGTTCCCATTCTCCACATCCTGTGCAAGGTAGACAAACCAGTGTGTCCTCCTTACTCTCCTCCTCCTGTGCTATCTCCTGTATCTAGAATTTCCTTTCTAATTGGGTCTGTCATACTGATCTTTTCAGAAGGACTTTAAAGTATAAAAGTTGTAGTCACTTTGTCCTGCCACTGCTGACAGAGATGCTACTTTTTCAGGGTGGTTTTTTTTTTAACGATCCCCAGGTTTTTATGACCATGATGTGTGCCACTCCCCCATTCTCCTTCCCCCTGTTTCCAGGTATTGATTTCAACATTGGAGGTTGCAGTTCTTCAAAGACTCCCTTTACACCAGGGGTGGGCAATTATTTTGGGGGGAGGGCTGCTTACTGAATTTTGGCAAGCCATCAAGGACTGCATTCCAGGAGCAGATAAATATTAATTTTCTAAATTTTTTAGGGGCCCCGCGGGCTGGATAGAATGGCCTAGCAGGCTGCATGCAGCCATGGGCTGCATTTTGCCCACCCCCTGCTTTACACTGTCTTTCTCTAAGGTCCCTGACAGATGTTCAGTTAAAGGTACAATGGGATCTGATCTGTGATTCCTAAGTCACACCTCCTGCCATACCATCGTACCGTTGCTAGTGCAGGGAGAACTTGGGATCACAATATGTGTGGTGTGTGTGCTGTGTGTGTAGGGTAGGGTGTGGGGTAGGATGTGGGAGGGTTGTGAGGGGGTGTGGCTGTGTGTGGGGGGCATAGGGTACGTTGGGGTATGTATATGTGGGGGGTTGTGGGGACTGCGTGTGGGTCTGAGGGAGGTTAGGGGTGTGTTGGGACTATTATAACTTATATCTTTTAGTTCTGGTGGCTCTGTGCAGACTCCAAAATGAATAACATCCTTCTGTCAAACACTTCCTCCACTATTCCTCATTTAAAAACAATGGATTCATACTTCTGAGAGCTGGGGTGTCACTGAGAGTCTTCCTTTGGAAATTTCTTATTACATCTCTTTTGTTCTTTGTGCCCAAAAGCCTGAGTTGTAAGACATTGCTGCTGTATCTGCAATACTCTTACTGTTTGTGACTAGTTGGTTGCAGAGTGATTGCCAGATGGCTGGCAACTGTAAACAGCTGTGAATAAAATTAAGCATCTGGAGTAGGGTTTTTCACCTGTGAGTTTTACATTGCAATCACACACAGAGTGCAGAAAGTAATTGCAGCTAAAATTATTGATAGATCACATTGTGGTGTCTCCTTCAACCTTTAAAATCCACCACCTACTGTTTGAATTTATAAGCAGGGAAGCAGACTACTTGGAGAAACATCCAAGATGCAACCCATAGGAAACTCAGTTACAGAGGCTGCTTACAAAGCTCAGTTATATCAATAATGGTAAAATTGGGAGACTCAAGAAAGACATGTTTTACTTAAAATGTGAAATGCAAACCATGTCCATCCTAAATCCATCCTATACAACTAGGTACTCCTGGGAAGAGAGATGTTATTTGGGTCTAAAACTGACACATTTCTTGAGGTGCTTGAGGTTCTTTTTTTTTTGCCTAATTAAAGATCTATTGAAATATCTGATGAAGACATTTTACGACATGATGAGAGTAAAGCTAATAATATGGTTGATGGTAGTCAAGTACTGGAAGAGGCTACCTCGAGGAACTGTGGAATCTCCATCCTTGGAAATTTTCCAAAGCAGATTGGACAGACGCTTGGCTGGATGATTTAGTCAGGGATGATCCTGTCTCAAACAGGCTAGACTAGACAACCTTGCAACGCTTCTCCAGCCCTGCCAGGAGTACACGGACGCAGCTGGGCACCTGGGCAAAGTGCAAACTGCAACCTACTGTTTGCAATCACAAACATATAGCTGCCAGCAGCAGCTGCTTTTTTTCCCCACACTCCCACCAGAGGCAGTTGTCCCTATTGCTTTTGCCTCATTATTATACTACTGAGCCATTTTCCCTATGGTCCTACGTTATCACAGGCATTAACAACCAGCATTTCCTTACTAGTCGTCATGTGGCAGAATATGAATTCTGTATGAATACTGTTTTGTATCCCTCCTATGAGGGAGTAGAGGCCATAGTCCTAATTTAGCCCTAAATTGCCTTGGATGCAATAGAGCTATTTGCTTTAAGGTCTTCTCCTTATATAACTGCTATTTGAATCAAGTGTAGAGTCATATGCATAATAAGGTTTCATCATGTTTCAGTCCCATGTACATACTCAAACTGGGTTTTAATTGTGATAGAGCAATACACCCAGTAACCAGGTGACTCAGTTCAGTAATTTTTATAGGGCATGTGGGACCTTAGTCTCTTATTTCATTCCTTTCAGATGCAGACTAAACAAAAGAGCAAAACAAAATTGAGCTTGTTTATATGGTCAAGCTCAATTTCACAGAGATGAGGCAGAAACTTTTGTTTATGAACTGAGATGCTGAGGGTATAGCCAAGTCTGTGGGGAAACTTATTGACAGACCCTAAATCTCCTCTGAGGACACTACAGATATCTCCTACCCCAGGATCTGGATTAATAATCCATCAAATTTCATTCCTAGTATGGAAGTATTTGCAGGAAAAGGTCTGAATTAGCAAGCAGCATTGCATTTGAAACTATGCTGGAAGGTCACTGCAGCTGAGAAACTGACATTTTCACTTTGGAATATTTGGCAATGATTTGACAACAGCATAGCTAATAACATACCCCATGCTGCTCTTATATTTCCAAATTAGTGTGTGATATCTCTAGTCAAATGGCATCTCATCAGATAAACATCTGAGTTAGCTACGCTCATTCTAAAGTGCTTCTCTCATGGTGGAGTGAGCATTTGGTTTAGCAATAAGCAATTTGCTTATTGGGACCCGTTAGACTACCTCTACTTCTCATGTGTGCAACTTCAGCTGTTTGCCTAACGAACAAAAGAAATTATTTGGTCTTGATCACCTCTCAGACTGATACAATGTAGAAAAGCACAGCCCCATGGGATATAATTTGGTGGGTTCTATGGCCAAATATAATTCTTTTCCCCCCGTTCTCTGGTCTGACTGAAATGTCTTTTGGCAATTGCAGTTCAGTCCCTAGAGGGCCCTACAGGATAAACAGTCCACATCAAAAAGCTACCACATACATGTATTTGACAAGATAGCTTCTATTTGGAGAGTGCTCACAGTAAGTAGCATAGAAGCTAAATTACCTTCTATTCCTTTTGAGTGAGAAGCAAATCAATTTAGGGCAAGTGACCCCTCCAGAATACATCCACTGGAAGTTATTAAAGGTTGTGTGAGCTTAGAGTTACTGTACCCTACATATAGGTAGAGCATACTATACTAATATAGTATATTACCTTCCCATGCGATTATAAACAACTCTATTAAAAATCCATGCTATTTTTGTACTTCCTACTGAAAACCTTCAAATGAGACGTTCATGTCATATTTTCAAGTAATCATTGTTTTGAAAGTCTTTAACCTTTCCCTTATTTTTAAAAAGAGAAAACCAGTACCAGTTTAACTGTTTCAAACGTTTTTCTTTAATTAAGCCACTATAATAAAAAAAAATCCTAAGTCATTAAAAAAACCAAAAGCAGTAAACAGCAGAAAATATTGTATGTGGTCTGAAATTGCTATCAAGGGTGGATCATAACTTCTCATTGTCTTCAAGCAGAGCCAAATTTTATATATGTTCCCTGTAGTAGTGGATTTGGTTGGCCTTCTGGCCTGCTCGTCTAGGAAAACAGACAGAGACCAGAAGTGCTGACACTGCTTATTTCAGTTGCATGTTCTGAGATAAGGAATCCTGCATGCCTTGTTTTGTCTTAATATATTACCCTGTGCAGGGATGTTTTCTTTAAGTAAACTGCCTGTTTGTCTCTGTGTGATTTACTATTGTTTTGTTTCTCCAAGGTCGTATTTTTTCTCTTTCTCTGTCTTAAATATAAATATGCTTGTAAACTTATAGAGTTTGAGAAATCCTTTAAAACAGACAAGTGGGTGATTCCCTTTGCTGTATGGAATTTGCCCTGTGATCACAGTACAGCTCTAAATAAAGAAAAGCTGGCTCTGTCAGTTCTGATTCAACCACAACGCGAAGTTTGATTTCTTCCACATCCCTAAACGTACAACTGGTTAATAACCCTGTTGTGAAGATGAAAGTGTAATGCCACATTAACTTACTGCACCACAAAACTTCTTGTCATAAAGTATATTTTAATAGCCAAGCCTTAAATATACGAAAAGCCACTCAGATATGTCTAATAAGTTTTTATTTCCAAACAGAGTTTGCAAAAATATTCCATTACAACAGGTAACAGGTGCAGTGTCCTAAATATGCATCAGAACAATGAAACCATGCATCCTTTTACATTAAATCAGTAGGCACTTAAAAACATAAAACAAAGTATAAATTAAATAAGCTAATCAATATCTCAATAATACATCTTCATCTGGGTTTTCTGCAATAAAAACACAGAAAGTGCATTGCAATAAAAATACAGTGGCATTGCATGCCTCCTAAATCCTGCAAAGACGTTTATACAGTTTACTGTGCACATCCTAAACACAGGTGGGAGCAGACAATATCAAGTTTATATTTGAAAGCATAAACAGATCTAGTGAATGTAGATTTTTTTTAAGAGACCTTTTTAAAATAACAGTTGCAGAGCTTACACTATCAGCATTATTTGGTGTTATGTTCATGGAATGCAGTTATAACAGCTCAAAAATGTGTCATAACTGCTATGATATTCACCTACAAAGGAAACAGAATAAAAATGAATTTAAATAATACTCATTTCTAGAATCTCCCTATTTTATTTACTGCACTTGACTTCAATCAATCCATCAAATAAACTAACATGAAAATAGAAATGGTCTGTAAAATCCTGCTAACTCCTTGATTTGCCCCAGTTCAGGTGATTGGTATCTGTCATTTTTTTTTGCAACTGTCTGTGGGCATAATTAATATCACCAATATGCCTAGCTACCTGAAATATACAATCAGTTAGCTGGCTTTCAAAAGAACAGATCCTGCAACTTGATCTCCCCCCAGATTCACTTCTGTCCCTGCACCTAAATGATTCAGTTTAAAAAGTGCTTTAAGAAAAGACAGGGGTATTTTTAAGGAACTCACCCATAATTTAGTGAAAGAGCTGAGCTGAGAAGCCTGGCAGGCTGCTTCCTTACAGCCTTGCTGTGAGGAATCTGTCCCTGACAGGCACTGAACTGAAGAAAAAGGATAAAAAGCCAGCAATCTTGTATTTAAGAATATCCTTCCATAGTCATCAGTACTACTCATTCCTATATCTTTTCTTCAGGATTCTATGAAATAATAGTTAGATTATTAAACACTTTCATCACTTCAAAAATAATTCTCTCTCTCACTGCAGAAAAACACCATTACCTTCCTCCAACATAAAACATACTCAACATATCTGCCATCACACTGCCAAAGCTGCATAACATTTCCACACTGGAAGAAAGAGTTATCTATTACTTGACACCACAATGAGGAATCTGTTCCTGCTGGGACTTAACTGAACCACCAGACTACAAAAGAGAAGCTCTAACATTTAAGCCAAAGAAACAGAGTTGTACTGTATTAATCTTTGCCAACACATGTCACATGGTAGCATCTTAGAATAGGAAATAGCTATGGGCTGTGTCATTTCTAGTAGCAAATGTTGACTTCATAAAAGGAGACCACTCAGTACAGTAAGAGCCTTCCTTGACAGGAGACTTGAAAATGAAAGAGACTGTCCTCAATCTAGAGCTGAAGCATTGTAAATTCAAGTGTTACCTGACTATGATCTCCTCAAGCTAAGAGCTGTCAACTTCAGACCTAAGGAGACTACTGCACAAGAATATAATGATGTGAAGCAAGCATACACCAGCAATCAGAGTCCTTAAAACAAAAGCAAGTTGATTTGGAAGGATGGATACACACTTATGCATGAGGGTAACCATATTCAAGTAAAGTCCCATTGAGCTCATGTTTACAACTGCACTCATGGGTTTCATGTTAATATTAGTGATAGAGCAGCGAGAGGTCATCAAGTCAAAAACTGCTTTTAAAGAGTTTTATAAACGTTAAGTGCTACAGAAGACCAGACCCTGCTAGAATTCTCTTTACAGGGAGTTCAACAGAGGGACAAGACCTAAATGACAGTAATACCAGGCATGTGTACACATCCTTAATAGGTGCATAGGCCTTTTCCCTTCTTAAGAGATTAAAACATTTTTAGGACGGGAAGCGACTGCTAGAGCACCTAGTGAGACCTCTGTACCGAGGCTACAGAATTTCAATGTGACTGAATCATATAATTATTTCAAGCTTATTGTATAAACAGAAGGAGATGAGCATGTCAGGTAGTACTTAGCTTGGAGAAATATGATTAAATCCTCTGAACATTTTGGGGATGCTTATTTATGGGTCTGGTTTGAGACCCTGAGGTTGAACAGGCCTACTGAACAAGCTGTTTTGTAGTTGCATATTCTATGCTGCCTGAAACAATGTACTGTTGCTGAACTGTGACATATACTTAAAACCAATGTTTCTATTTATAGTTGTCATTTCTGGACCTACTGATGGTGGGCAGTTTGCTAAACAAGATACCTAGGTTGGCATAAGCATGCCCTCTCCAAGTTTATAACCAAGCAATATCAGATTTGTTCTGATACTGGTTTGACAATCATACAAAATAACTGGTGGATACGAAATTGAAATGTATAATAGTTAAATACTGAGTGGAAGCTGAAAGTGATAAGCTTCTTTTAGCATTGAGTCCTACTGGGAAACAAACCATTAAATGCAGAAAAACAAAGAGACAAAAGCAGACAGGAAGGATTTAAACTGATGATATTGCAAGTCAGTCATTAGCAAGGGCATCGTCAGCCTTCACCTCCGAGGCACACTTTGGGATTGTTAGCATGCTCCTAATAATATTTTTATTTTTAGAAATCTAATATGCTTACTCTGCCAAAGTGACAAATGAAAGATATCATAGATGTATCCCTGCTCAAAACACTGGCACCTGATTGTCTTTGTCACTGTCCTGGGCACACACTGTCATGACATCCATATCAGCAGAGCTATGACCAGTGCAGATGACTGCTGGATGGATCATCATTTGATACATTCCACCGTGTTCATTTGTATCACCCCAAAATGATGTAAACAAAAGAAGCAATCAAAGAGGTTCAATACTGAGTGCTTTAAAGAGCGTGCTAAGAGCAATCATCTCCAGCAGTGCTTCAGTGAGAAACTTTGACCTCCCTGATGATCTTAACACTACTGATCCGCACGGGGGTGTTCCCTGTTAATTAAGGGTCAGCCTGCACTCTTGCAGCTGTGACTCCATGCAGTCAGCTTAGCCTATGTCTTCTTAAAGGGACAGGAGCCTCCTGCCACCCCATTGTAATCCCCTCTCCTCCCTTTCCATTATAACTGAGTAACAGGATTTGGGTCTCTTGTTACACCTCCATCTCAACTGGGAGGACAGAAGAATGAATGCTAGCATTCTGGCTCAAGCCCACACCACCAGCACTGAAGCCAGGTTTATGTTCTACTAGGTCCATTGGATGAGTTGTGTCATAATGGTGCCTGGCAATAGGTTCTCAACTCGCAATGGTCACCACTCCAGAGGTGGGCAAAAGAAGAAACTCAAGAAGGCCAATTAGAAGGCCAAGCTGAAGAAATACAATGTTGACCTCAATACCTGGGACACTCGAGCACTGAATTGTCCCCTAACTTCTTCTGGAAGACTCCTTGTATCCAGGGAGCCTAGCCACCACCATAAACTCCGCTTTCTCCCTTGACATACTATAGCATTTGAAAACCAACAGACATAAAAATGATTGCTGCAAATATTATGTAACAATAAGCGCCAGGCCATTTTTAACCTGCATTTCAGAGTATCTAATCAAAACTGCTTTTAGCTTAGACTTGTGAAAGTGTTATAAACATTTCACAGCCCAAATGCAAAATGTATTTATTCACTACTAACCAAGTGGTGATGAAACAATATTTTGCTCAGCTATTCACTACAGTGACTGCAATTTTTAAGTCTGAGTCAGCTAACTGGACTTAATTATATATAAGCCTGAATAGTAGTTTCCACAAAATGTATTGTATACAAGTTAATGTGAAGAAACAGGCACAAAGTATGTTGCAAAAGGGCAAAGTAAAATTAGCACATGACCTGTCTTATTATAAATTAGAAGCTAATACAAATAAAATCAATTCACCCATTAACTTTGGGGTTCAGCGTATTAAAAAAATTAAAACAGGTCATTAAAGTAAGACCTATGCTACATATTTATACTATTGAGAATTAGAGATTTGTAGTTTCTGTGCGACCAATTTGGGACAATCCAATTGTATACTCTTCATGACTAGGGACAGACATTACACATAAACTGGTTTAAGTGATCAGAAACTGGTTTAAACTTGTAACAGGAGAAATGTTTAGTGCACATAAACCAGTTTGAAAATGGCTGAAACTGGTTTGAGATAAACCTGGTTGAATGTTGTATCAGACCTAAGTGATTTGGGTCAAACCAGTTTATGCAGTGTCTATAACCAGACCACTTGCTGGTTTAAGATAACCCAGACTCCCACAGCATCCCAGCATACTCTTCACTGTGCACAGGTGTTAGTGATATGGGGGCAAAGGACAACACTAGAGGAGTGATTCTGATTATGTTCAGCTGAGATCCCCAGATGTCCTAACACTTATATTGGCTAACTAGAAGTCAGACAGTTGGAGGAAAAAAATTAAGAGGATGACAGATTGTGCAGTGGGTTTTCTTGGCTGACAGGCTTACCCTGTAGGTCTGTCTGAGGGAGCTGTTCATACAAATGCATTCATCTTTATTTCCATTAGTATTTATGAAGACTGAGAGTGAATTATGGGTTTTGTAAACATCTCTCCCAGGCTGAGCTCCAACAGATGCAGTCAAGCAGGAAATGCAGCATAAAAGGAGTTTTATATGCTGGAGTGGGGCTGGGGAAAAGATGGAAACATGTTCCACTAGGGCTCTTCCTGCTCAAAAGCACTCTGAAGGAATGTGTTGTGGCTCAGAAAGACAACAGATGTTGGGTCTGTGTGGAAGGTGGGGTCAGAGAGAGGTGCTACATGACCTACTCTTATCCAGGATCACCCCTATGCATTTCAAAGGCATAAACTGAGGATCCTGACTAAACACAGGTGATGTGTGTGTGTGTTTGTCTGTGTGATGTTTGTGAGAATCTAGAATCCAGTGTTATGGGATTCGAGAAGGTTAAGTCTCTGTTTCACACCTTGCTTCACTGCTTTTGGATATAGGCTTGTAATAAACATAGGAATCACACAATTCTGTTTCAGTAGCCTCATTGAAGCTTATAGGCCATTCACACATTTGTGGGTGGCAGATTAGGGCCCTAAAGGAATCTTTTTTAATAGACTTTTGCAACAAATTGACCGTTCTGCTGAGAAACAGACATGGACAGAAAAGATGAGGCTTGCATGTTTATTGAACCTGATCCTTCCATCATCCCCACTGAGATTAATAATAGTTCTAAATGTGGCTTGACCAGCAGGACTAGAACCACAACAATTAATGAATATTTTAAGGGGAAATATTTTATTATAATTAAAACAGCTCCTATGATCAGAATGAAAAATATCTGAACAGTGTGAACATATGCTTTAAAAGAGATAGTTCAAAAGAGCATTTTTATGTTCAATGCATTTAAACAGTCTTTTCCCAATACTCTGTTATCAGCTGTGCTCAGTGAATGGAATAGCTACTGTTCTTTAGTTTAATGTATAGTATAGAATTAGTGTTACATGGAAATGAATTAGAGGAAACACCCAATACTGACCTACATTAACAAAATAAGGGAAAAATATCTCTTTGATTTGATCATTAAACACTCCCCAAGGGGTCACTGAGACTCTGCTGGTAACAGAAACTGGTTATTACATTTCTCTTTTCTGAACTGAAACTTGTGACTATACAGCCTTCCTGTAAATCAAACATGTAGAAACAAGGGCCCAGCCCAACTCCTGTTAATGTCAACAGGCCTTGTTACTCCTTTTCTGGCTCCTACTTTTTTATTTATTAGCAGATTGGGACTGTATAATGGCCACAAGGAAAGAATTCCTTAAGCAAAGGATCTTCATGAGATGAGCTAAGTAACTATCCACACTCCACTCCACTGCAGTGCATGGACCAGGGGATGGAGCCAGACACAGGAGGAGCTTTTGTGGTGGTATTAGTAGAATCCCCCAGATGTCCTACTGTATTATGTTTTAGGCCAGACGCTGGACATCAGTCACCAGAAAAATAAATGTAGAGATATGTGAGAGTGGGCAATTGGTTTTTTGGGGTTTTTTGGGTGTGTCAAGTGAGTGTCATCTACAGTCAGAGATGCAGATTGGGGCAAAGGAGGAACATGGGCAAACAAGGAATGCCCACAGAGCTATACCCTGCTAAGATGCTGGGAGATATAGCATGGAAACTAACCCATTGTTCTCACAAGGAGTTGAACTGGACCCTGAACAAACAAATAATGTTTTAAAAAAAATCTCTGATCTTTGATCTTGCAAACACTTATGTACACACACAACCTTATGCAGCTGAGCAGTCTCAGTCCTTGGGACTACCCATAGTGTAGAAATCAAACTAATTCAAAATTAACACACTATTTCAGTGCAACTACGAAACTAGTAAAACTACCTCACTTCCTTAATGTGCTACATAAGTGCTGTTTCCTCATGTAGATAAGTGCTAAATGTTTGCAAGGTCAAACCCTTAGAAAAAGTTCATTGCTGAGGACAGCACATGAAACTAAATCCAACATTTTTTTTCAATTTCATGTGAAAATAGCAATCCTTATGTCAAAATATCTCAATATTATAACAAATTAACACACAAAACAGTATGACTGTCACATACTGCTGTCACTCTGAGATTGTGCTTTAACTTGAACCAATAATCAAGGGGTTTGAAAATGTTCTCAGATAATTTTATCTACATAAAATGTGACTGAAAATTGAAAAATGTAACAATCGCTATGTCAAAAAATCATTTCCTTTCCCCTTAAATGTAAAATATTTCTGAATTATTCTAGTGCAGTTTAAGGCTCACAAAACAACATCAGATCAAATCCAACATCAAACTGCTGAGATCTACACAAATTCTCTCCTTAGGAATCATCTCCTGAAATTAAAACAATAAAATGTGTTACCACTGATTCTTGTGTATGATAATCGAACACCATATGTATTTAGAATAAGCCATTTTTAGGTATAATAATTTAACCTGTATTTATGTGTTCTGCTTCTCCCATATGTGTTCAGCTGCATTTCAGAATGAACTCTCTTCCACACATTTGTTACACAGTATCATAGGCTCATAGACTTCTTAGGAGTGAAATGGACAGATAATGAGTTATGTAATTCAAACATCTACTCCTTTTATGGTAAGACACTTACTAGAATGTCTAGTAATTGGTATGTCTGACAGGATTGCCTAAACTACAGCTTGCCATCTCACCCAGCTATTACAAATCAGATATGAATCAAGCAGCATCAGCCTGATCAATATTTGGATGGTATACATCCACTGATACTCAAAAATAAGTGTGTTCCTGTATGAAATATTTTAACTTGTTTCTCCAAGAGGAATTAAATGTCTAGCAAGCACTTCATTTCTACTGCAGGTTTGTTCCATCCCTATGCCAATCTTGGTTACAAGAAAATCCATTGTAAATACAATTTTGTTTCAGTTTAAAAATCTGAAATACTGGGAGGCTTCCTAACTAGATAAAAGCCACTTCTCTTCCTGTGGTTTGTTATTTCCAGTATATCGCTGAGTTAGGATAACACTTGTGCATGTTTTATCTTAGATCCTGGATCTAGTTCCATTCAGTTCAACAGGATTGCTCATCAGCCAAAAGTTGAATTGCTATGTTAGCTGGGGACCCATATCAAGAAGGCAGTTCTGTCAAAATTGTTCACATCTATTTATTGTAAGCCAGGTCCATAGGAAGTAAAGAACACATATGGGCCTGAATGATGGGAGCCCAAGGTCGTTCCAATTTTTAGGCTGTGGTCTCATTATGGACAAGTCTGTACTCCATACCTTTTGCAGCTCGAGCAAGCTTGTCCTAGAGCATGGGAGTCCTAGGAGACTACAAATCCTATGTCTGTACACCACCAGTATAAGCAACAGAGCCCCACTTGCTGGCAGCTTTCATTATAAGCTAACGCAGCAACTGCATTAGCAGTGGTTTGGTGTAGTTTCATGTTCTCTGGCATGAACCCACCAATAGAGGGGGACAAGGAGTCACACACTGAGCACTTCTGAAAATCTTGCCCTGTTTGCAAACACCTGCTTTTGGGTTAGGTATGTAATTTTTAGCCTCCTAGGTTACAACAGATAAGACTGCAAATCTTCTGTTCCTTCAAGTCAGATCAAACCATACATTTCAACAGCAATAACTGCTAAAATTGAAAGCCTCTAGAGAATTTGCTATAGTCTTTTCAGGCTTGTCTGGAAAATTATATGGCTTTGTGTCTTTCTGTCAAAAATAGCTGTCTTTGAACCATCTAACAGGAGTTGAAAAGCACAGGCCCATTTTCTTCTGTATACAATCCCCACAGACCTGAATACCAAACTGAGGCTCAGCCAAAGGCATATTCAGCACTAAACTTCCAGCTGGCCCAACCTATTTCCACACAGGCTATACTTGCATCCCCTATGCCCACTGTCTGCCTCTTTGACTGGCGCTAAGGTCTGTTGTTCTGATCAACCCCATCTCCTTCCCCTGCCCCTCCCCTCAGATTGGCAGCCCAGTTGTACTGCTCTGTTTGGCTATTTGTCTTCCCTTCTAACTCTGCAGTGGCTCAGTCCTCCTTAGCCTCTGTCAACCCACCCCTCTGAGCTGCAGCTTAAAGCTGCTGTGCCAGCTGTCACTCCAGCCTGCCTGCAGCCTCCCTGCTGTCTCTTTCCAGCAGGCAGACAGTATTTTCAGTGGAACAAGGCTTCGGGCCAATAGGGTTTTTGCCAGCCTCATTAATTTATAATTTCACAATTTTTCTTTAAACAGATTCTTCTTCCTCCTGATACTTTTAAATATGAAAATGGGCCATGATTCCCCTTGAGCTTATATTTATTGGAAGTCAAAAGAAGTTATTCTTCTGCTTTATTTAGCACTCACCTGGAGTAGTGTGTCCAGCTCTGGAACACATGCTTCAAAAAGGATTGAAAAAAATATGAAAAATTCCAACAGAAAAAAAGAGAGCCAAGGAAAGCATAACTTATGAGGAAAGGCTGAAAGAACTAGGGTTATTTAGTTTGGTGAAGAGAAGACTAAGAGGGGATTTGCTAATAGTCTTCAAGTATCTGAAGGGTGATTATAGAGAGGTCTTATGCCTGTGGCCATTGGAGACAGGACTACAAGAAATGGCCTTAAGCTGCAGAAGAGGAAATTTAGGTTGGAAATTAAGAGGACCTTTCTGACTATGGCAGTGGTCAAATATTGGAAGAAGTTGTGGAAGCTCCATCCCTAGAAAATTTCAAGAGCATGTTAGACAAATGCTTGACTTGGATGGCTTGGTCAAGGATGCTTCTGCCTTAAGGAGAGAGCTAGATTAGATGAACTTGTGAGGTCCCTTCCCCTCTACTTTCCTATGATCCTTTGAATTGCTGGAAGATGGTGTATTTCTATTGAAGTCAGTAGTTCCATGCCCAAATACACTACTTGAAGACTTGCCTATTGTATGTAGGATGATTTTAAACTTTTCTTCTGAGTGAATTAAATGACAATGCAGATGTTAAACTTAGGGTAAGCTGTCCTCCTAAGCTAGGCTATTGCTAGGGTATTTCTGACAAGAACTCAGTAATTCCAGCTAGTAATTCCTTCTCTCCAAAAAGCCAGTTCAAACCCCCAGCTGGCTAGGGTGGAGCTTATAAGCCATCTCTGCCTAGGTGAAATCATCAGTAATGCTCCAGTTCTGTCACTGTTATTTTTAGTAAATATCATGATAGAAGAGTAGGGAAAATAAAAGCAATACTCACAGGAAGCTTATCTGGCATGTCTACTGCATGCTCACAATAGCTAAACAACAACTTGAGCATATGTATTTCCCTACCAAGAGCACTTCCTCCTGGGAATCATAGTTTGGAGGCCTAATATCCCCATTTTTTCATATAAACAAACACCCCTGGCTGAACTACATCTCCCATAATTCTATGCATTCTCTCTTCTGGCTGAGTTTATTCTAAGAGTCAGAGTTCCTTCAAATTTGTGGTTTCCAAAACCTCAGGACTGCTGTGGTTCATGAGGTATTAGTTGCCATCTCCCTGCAGGGTTTCAACCCCTGCTAAAAGGGAATGGGATACGATTGTCAGAGTCCATACAAGTCAGCAAAGCAGTTCTTATCTCCCATTAGCAGAGACATTGGTCCACAGAGCGCACATTGAGGGCAAGGTTATTCCTGATGCTTTTACGTATGCTCAGTGTGGGAAGACAGTATAAGGAACCTCCCTCCCCATCTCTTCCCACTGCCCATGCATTCAGGAGAGTTGCACAGACCCAATCCTTATGTTTACCAGAAAGTAGGAAAGTGAAAATATTTAATCTTTAAAAAGGCCATTTCCAATTAAAACATCCATTTAAAGCTTTCACCCATTTCTAATAGTTTATAGTCCTGTAAGCAGAATGAATTTTAATAAAAGTGTTTCATTCCTTTTCCTTTGAGGGTTAGGGTTTTTTTTGTTTGTTTTTTTTAAATATAGATCATTAACTAAAAACATTCAATCCTTGGGCACTGCTATTTATCCCTATGATTAGAGTTTGTAGCTTATTCTGCAAATCTGGCCGCAGAAGCAGTTTTCAAACTGCCAAATACAGACTGCATTTAATTAACCCATACATATGTTTAAGCATTTTTGTAGCTACTGTGTGTTCTAGTCTGGATGAAAAATTTATAAGTGGCTGCCTGTTTACATTCTTAGCTGGTGTAGTTACTATAATTAAAATTATATGGTACAGTTACAGTGATTAATATTATATGAAGAGTAAGCACAGTGGAAACTGCAGGATGTAAATGACTAGCTACTATGCATGTTGTTAAGAAATTCATTATACATTTCTAAACATTTCCTATACACTGTAATTTTTACAGTAAAAAAGGAGAGCCCAGCAATAGATAAGTGTACATGCTCATGTGTATACTCCTCCTCAGTCTAGAATTATATTACATAACATTATGTGTAAGAAGCAATTCTCATTCTGTTTTATTCTCTTGAACACTGAGAAAGCTGAAGGAGAAGAACATTTGCAAGTCTGGTTTGGCCTAGCAGCCTGAAAGTTTAAAAGTGCCAATTTAGGAACAAACTGGGAAATATATATTTGAAAGCTTGTTTTCTAAATAGCATCAAAAACTATTTTGAAATGCATTTCACAGTGTAGCCAGAAGAAAAGTTGCTTATTATCTTCTGCACCTAGATTGCTGGGTTGAGTTTGCAGCAGATTTTCTTTATACAACTTGAAAGATATACCAGTATATTCTATCAGCCTAATTAAAATACTGTATTTTATTATACAGGGTCTTATTATAATTCATTTAATGTCTCATTCCCTGAAAATCCTATTTCTGTGGAAAATGAACCTGATTAAGATACTCTGAGCTGGGGATTTTGATTTAGTTGAAAAATAAATCTACATCCATGTAGGTAGGTTTTGTTCGGACAACAGATCAGATGAATCTTGGAATTAAACATAATCCTTTCATAGGCATCTGTAACCTGCATTTAGGAAACTGGCTCAAGGACCGGGCCAGATTTTATGCTGAGGCTCTTAGATAACTGCATCACCCAGTCACCATCTCAGGATTAGAAGTTTCACCTCTAACCCCTGACGTTTACTGCTGGAAGTCCCTCCATTCTGGAAGTCCCAGAAATATTCCTTTTGGGAGGGGAGGGTTGCCGTCTTGGAACCAGAAACGCCGCCCCCCCCCCGCCAAATCATACAGTAAAAGTTAAACACCTACTATAACAGTTTAATTTATTTTAAAAATGTATTTTTGTCATGATTTGTGTTTGTGTAATATATATACAGGTGAGTGCATAATAACTCAGAAATAAAGTCTTACTCTTGTATATTTTGTGTGTGTGTGTGTGTGTGTGTGTATGGTAGGGTGTGTGTGTATGGTGGGGCAATAGGGTGTTGGGGGTGTGATTATGTGGGGAGGTTGTGGGGGCAGGGTGTGGGTATGTGGCTTTTGTGGAGTGTGAGGGACTGTGGTGGGATGTGGGGATCCCTTCACCATCCCCCCTGCATAGCACACAGCCCCCTCTGGCTACAGCAGAAGCAGCAGCAGGTGGGGGTGCTCGGGGCACTTGTGCTGGGCACAGGTGCTGCTGCCCAACGGCATGCAGCTCTGGCCAGTGCTGCACATGGGGGTGAGAAGCAGAGCTGAGCCAGGCCGCCTCTATTGCAGGGGCTCCACACAGCGCATGTGCAGCCCCCAGCACTTACGCAGCACTGGGAAAGCCCTAGATGTTGGAGCCAGTTGCCTTCCCTGCCATGCAGGTCCTCGGACTTTGAGAGGAAGCAGCAGGCAGAGCTCCCCTCCACTTCTAACAGAGTCCCTGGACCTGCACAGCAGGGCTGGGGAAAGCAGCCAGCTCCAGCTTGTCGGGCTCTCCCATTGCCCATCAAGTGCCGAGGATTTCAGGTGTGCCGCATGGAGCCCCCGCTATAGAGGAGGCCTGTCTGGGCTTTGCTTCTCGGCCCCATATGCAGCACTGGCCGGAGCAGGGCCTGTGCCAGGCACAAATGTCCTGAGTGCCCCTACCTGCTAGTGCTCCTGCTGCTGCCTGCAGGGGCTGTCTACCATTTGGGGGGGGATATGTGGGGGAGGTCCCCACATCCTGCCATGATCCTTCATACCCACACCCTGTCCACTCAAGCTCTGTGCTCCCACCGCCCCACTGGGTGCAGGATCTGCCCTGCCACCAGCCCCATCCTCACACTCCCTGCCCTCACCCAACTGCAGCTCTGCCCTGCCTCTACTCCTGCCACTTCCCTACCTGCTGCCCAGAGCAAGTGGGATGCCAGGGAAGCCAAGCAGGTCCCCTGACAGCTGCAGTTGTGGCAGCAGCAGCCTGCCTGGAGGCTGTTTGCTGGCTGGGACACGCCCTTTTGCCCACAAGGGTGGGAGCAAGGTTCAGTAGGGTATGTTGGAGGATGTGTATATATGTGGGCACCTCATTCCCACCCTCATGGACAGGAAGGCTGGGTGGGGTACAATTAATTGGTGGGTGCCCATGGGCTGGATGAAAGTACCTGGAGTGCCAGAAGTGGTTCGCAGGCTGTCTTTTGCCTGCCCCTGAGTTAGACTGATCTTCTTGACCCAACAGACATTAGCTGTTGGATCAGGATAGTGGAGGATTGGCTCCAATTTAGAACCAATCTAGGCTATCAATCAATCTAGAGAGAGGCTGTGTCTTCCCTTGGCTCCTCCTCTCTGTCTTTTATTTCCTGTTGCTGTCCCTGGAGGGGGCGGAGTGGGAAGTAGGGCTATGTGAAATTTCACCAGGTGTTTCATTTCAAAGTGAATTTGAAACAAAACAAAAGGCTTCAAAATGGTTTGAAACTAAACGAGGGCACTCAAAATGTTTTGAAAGTTTTGAAATATTTTGAGTTCCAAAGCTGGGCCTGCCTGGCTTCATTGCCGGTTCCAGGCATCAGGGGCAGCCATCCTGTGTGCACGTTCTGGGGCCCGTGCTCCCTGGGAGGAGACTGGCACAGCCTTGCAGCCCTCCCGGGGGGCGCAGGCCCCTGGATCTGCATGCAGGATGGCAGCAGGCTGCTGTTGCTGCCTGGGACTGGCACTGGGAGCACCCTGCTAGTACCCTGTGCCCAGTGCTGAGAAGATTGCTGCTGCCTATGACCTCAGGCAGCAGCAGCAGCAGCAGCAGTCTCCTGTCATCCCATGTGCAGATCTGGGGGCCCACACTCCTGGGAGGCTTCATGCCCTCAGAAGACTTCATGCCCTCAGAAGGGGCTATGATCCCTGTGTTTTTTTATCTGAATCAGGCAAGAAATGACAAAGTTTTAGGCATTTTCATGATTCCCCATTATAGCCTATGGGCGAAGCACTGAAACTATTTCGCTGTTTCAACGTGTTTCGACCAAACAGAATAGCGCTTCAAAACAAAACGAAACAAAATGATGAAATGAAACACTGTCCCTTTGAAATGGCTAAACAGAAGTCAAAACAAAATGGTGCTGTTTTGCACAGCCCTATCAGGGAGGCAGGAGAGGGAGGTCATTCTGGGGTTTTCTCAGCCCCACTGGAGTGGCAGGGTGGGTAGACTGGAGCCCCACCCCCTCAAGATGAAGGGCTCCAACCTAGTTGCCTTCCCATTCCAGTGGGGCTGAGAAAACTACAGAAATGATCTCCTTCCCCTGCCCGCTCCCCATGCCATTCAGAGACAGCAGCTCAGGTCAGGCTGCTATTGAAGCCAGAGCAGCCAGAAATTAATGAAGTCACTCTGCTTTGGACTGTCTTCATTTGAGCCCTCATAAGATGAGGGTTAATTTGTTGCAGGATTGGAGCTCTGCAGCTGTGCTCTTCCATTTGGGCGTGGCTTTAACGTGCTTTCAAGAGGCCAATTTGTCTGCACCCTATGTCACATTTATTTTTCCCAGATTCTGGGATATTCTGAGGTGCACTTCCCATCTAGGTCAGTGCATCCCAAAGAGCTGCTGTAAATTTTGGTAGTCTCTCCACTGCTGCCAAGAGACTGCTCTACAAATGAATATTACTACAGCATGGATTATTTTAGCCATGCCTCTTCTCTTAAGGAAGGGAAGTTGAAGGGGTCGTTCACTAGCCATATGCCTGCTCAGAACTGGCTGAATTGTCTTAGGGCCTTCTATACTCTCTTGTCTGTACATTTGCACAGGGTAAAAGACTGTACAGGGCTAGGATTTGGCCCTCTCTCAAATGCAGTGTGACCATCTTCAGTAAAACAACCAATTTTAACTAAAACAATATATCGTTTTGGGAAGCCACACCAAACCAAACGTAGAGGAGCATAAGGAAGCAACACATTTTTGGGATGATGGAACATGACTGACAGAGTTATGGCTATCATAATCTGTGACTATCCTGCATATATTTAACAAGCACCTTTTAGAGATCCACAGCATGGAGGAAAAGTAACATATATGACTAACTTTTCAACTTCATTGTACTATGCATTTATTTATTTTTAAAAGTCCTTTCTCCTACTAATTCATGTACATCAGGGGTCAGCAACCTTTTAGCAACAGAGGGCTGAATTAATGTTGCTTAATCCTAGGGCAGACCACCACTTGCAACCCCAGCAGCTGCCACTGTTTCCCCTGTTGTCACTTGCCACTGCTCCCCGCTACCAAAAGTTCTTCCCACTGATTCATGGGCAAGATAAAATCTCTCTGTAGGCTGGATCTAGCCAACAGCCTGTAGATTTTCAACCCCTGATGTAGGTAGCTATCATTGGCTGTTTGGGAGAAAACTGCACGTTTGAGAGATAACAGACCATGCTATTTTGCTTGGTACTTACTTGAACTGAAATGCTTTATGTTTGAAGAATGTGACTTACCTGATTAGTCTCATTCACATTGACCAAACTGCAGCTTCAAAATACCCTTCCCATGAAGCTTGAGAATTTGGTTGTATTCTTTAGGCATTGCATGGAAACCTGGTTTAGGCAGCTGGTTATCATAATAGTGATGGCTGATTGGCACTTGCTCTATGTTTTTTGAGAAAGGCCAGAAGCCATATAACTTCACATTTTCACACAGCTCAACAGCAGCACTAGTGATCATAAAACCAGAAGACAATCGATATGCTTTCACGCCCTTAGTTCTCCAGAACCGGGCAAGGCTTTTCAGGTACCCTGGATGAAAAAATATTGCCCTCTGTTTTGCTCCAAACTCGTGAAGAGTATGGTATACTTTAAAAGAAGCAGCTGTGTTGCTTCTGAAGGAAAATGCTGGCAATAAAAGAAAAGCATTTCCATAAACTGCAATGTTCTGCAGAAATGTCATCGTCTTTGTTTTCAGCTTCTTGTATCTGTCAAATAGAAATGCTTAGTGAATATATCAATTTCAGAGAAGGAAAGGCTGAATGTTGTATGGATATAAAAATGTTACAAGCCAGATCTTCATGGATATCATCTGTGAACACTGTTACTAAATGTATGTCCATAATGCATGTTGGCAGTTTTGCACATGCTGTTATGAAAACCTGGATGTAATATACAATAACAGCAAATTCACTAAATAATTTACTCTGTAATATAAGGATTGCCAAAGCAGATCAGACTCATAACCAACTCATTCAGGATCTGTTCCAGCAATGGTCAAACCCAGGAATTGTAAAGGAAGATGTAGCTAGAACATTTTAAAACATGCATATTGTAACAAACATCTTGATAAAAATTATCCATTACATCTCTACAGTGGTAGCTCTACAAATGAAGGTGCTAATTCTCACTAGATGTATGCATGTGTCTAACTTCACGCATCCAAGTCATCTTAGGGAGTTACAGAATAGTATGCACTGAAATGCTGCAGAATTAGGACTTTGTGAAAAATACTGGTCTGATTTTTCAAGCTAGAGGTCTAGAGCGACCATTGACTTAGTTCTTTTCAGGATCTCTCTTGAAAGTGCAAACACAACAAATGCAGCCCTGTTAATCAAGGCCAAGTTTCAGCCCTCTCCTCCTTCAAAGGCTCTTATCTCTTAATAATCAAATTGTTCAAATGGCTGAATCCCAAACCCTCACTCATTTTCATTTCATTCTTATTCAAGCTCAACTGCTATTAACTTCAGGGAGGGTTTAACTGAAGCAAGATCCAAGGAAAATGTACTAAGACATCATGATTAAACCTGTAAGTAACAATAAATAACTTCAGTAGCTGCCATGAAGCTCTGTCCTTTTGCCAAGTCACTAGGCTAAATTTGCTTTCACTTGCACCTTGGGTAAGTAACCCTGCTGAAGTCAAAGCGCCAAATTCTGGTATATGGCGACAATATATCTCTATTTAAGTCAATAAGTGTTGCATGAACATCAAAGCAGAATTTATTCTGAAGACTGCAGCTGTCTCCCTAGTTCGATGACAAACTCCCTTCTATCAGCTTTCTGCTTACTGTACTGTTTTTGCCTTACTTTTAAATGGAAGCAAACTTAGTAATATATTCAAGGTCCATTTTGTAGATAAGCCCAAGTTATAACAGCTAATGACCCAAAATATAATTTGAGGTACTACATTAATTAGCAAGTCCTTACCAGACTTTTTTGTCAAGTCAGGGAAGACAAAACACTTTAGGAATAACGAAAAGAGAGAGATCAATATAAGCACACGTTTAAAATCCAATGACGAATTTCAGCATATGCTGAAAAACTTTCCAAAAGCATGGCTGTAATGTGATTTTTTTTCAGAGAATGGGCTTGTAATGAGGAGTGCTGCTATTGCCCATAACAAGGAAAATGTGAGTGGGTTTCAAATAGAGGCACTGCTATTCTCTGTATTGTTGCCTCTTTGCTGTCAAAAAAATAGGAGACTAGCTTAATAATTTTGTTTACACCAGTAGATCTTAAAGATCAACCATAAAAACAGTATGAATTCATTGCTAACTCTGATGACATTCCAAAAGGTTTATAACAATGTCAAAAAAATGAAACAATATGACAAAGAAACGAAATTGTAGCAATACTTACTTCTGTGCAATGATGCTTGGATTAACAGTCACAAGATTTGTTTTATTGCCAACATCTTTGCTAATGCTTCCTGTGGTTGGAGGAAGGTTACACCTGAGGTTTAGAAACAGTTATTAAAATAGAATGCCACTGTAAATGTCCTGAAGTGATATACAAATGCATCTACTGATCAATTGTGTGACACATCATCCCCCATAGATTCCTATAAACACTTTACAAATAATAAGTACCTTCTAGCATCTCTGAAAAATTGGTATTTCATCTTTTTGGCTGAGGCACAAAGTCACATTTTCACAAATCAGAGAATGAGTCACTAACAAAGCCAGAAATAACGCAGAAAGCCCCATTTACCAATTTGCTGAATTAATTACTAGACAGTCCTGCCACTCTTTCATACCAAGAGAAAGTACTGTATCTTATCTAAGTTCTCTGATAAAATACAGTGGGGGGCATCTACACGTGCACTTTACTGCAGTTGACTAATTAGCTCCATAGTAAAGCATTGCTGCCTACATGTGCAGTGCTACTAAGTCAGAATAAACTACTTACTCCACTGTAGGGAGAAGTGGATTAAGATTCACTGAGGCCCTGGGCCTGGGCCCCCTCCCCAACCCACACCTTCCCCTGCACCTGCAGGCTGCAGTTGGAGCAGCAGCCGGAGTGGGATGGGCTTGGGGCAAGAGCCATGGCCAACCCCACCCTGCAGGTCCACGCTGGAGCCAGACCCCAGGGCTGGTTGCGCAGGACCCTGTACAACATCGCTCTGTGGCTGGGCAGCATTGGGGGTGCAAAGCTGCTGCCCACTGGGTGCAGGTGGTACAAATCAAGCTCTGGGGGCAACCCCTCACTCTGCCACAGCCGAGTACAGCTGCAGCAGCATGCGGCCAATGTGCAGGATCACGGTTGGGACCTGGCTGTGTTGGCGCTGCCCCACCACTGGCAGGTCCTGTCCACGCACCACACCAGACTCTGCTTCCAGCTGCCAGAGGCTCCGGCTGCTCTCAGGTCTCTGGCACAGTCATGCCCCATCGCGTTATACATAACTGACCCATCTTAGCTGCTGGTTGCATTTGCACCAAGCTGTCCCCCTCTGCCTTCCCCCATCATGCCTGCTCTCCACACATCTAGGGTTCCTGTTTGGCAGTGGCTCCTGGGCCTGGGCCCAGCTGATCTGTGCAATAATCCATCTATGACTGTAGGATAGTACTGCCCAACACAAGTACTATCTTACAGTGCAGTTATTTAGTGTACCGCAACATGCATGTAGACAGTGACAGGGGCTGCCTGGGGCACAGGGGTGCTACAGTATAGGGCTGCCTGCTGCTTAGCCCTGCACTGTAGCACCCTCATGCTCCAGCCAGGCCCCTCTGCAGCATGCTGAGCTGAGGTAGAGCAGCTCCAGGCTGGCACTCTGGCCCCTCCAAGGCCCCCTGGTAGCTGGGCCTATGCCGCTTCAGCATTACGTGCTGCAGTTTTGCATGCATGTGTAACACTGTGCCTGGGAGCAATAAACTCTGGTGCAAACTGTGCCAGAGTTTATTCAGCCATGCTAACTGCATGTGTAGATGTGCCCAGTGTCAGCAATACTGACGATTCAGCTGGCATAGTCAATCAATGGTTGTATCAAGGCAACAATGACAAAGTGCTTTTTAACTACTAAAACACTGGATTCATTAGTAAAAACTAAAGTCTAAACAATAAAAATGGAAAAGGTTCTAGGATGAATTAGGTCTACCAAATGTGCTCTTTAAGAGCCTGCTACACTTAGCCTTAGCATTTCAATTTGTAGATTCATCCCTTCTATCCAGGCTGACTCTCTAACTTCAAAACTGTAAGAAAATCTTTTTTTTTTTCTTATTTGGAGGCAATTTATTGCTTGTCACAACTAAGAAAGGTGATGAAATTCAGTAGAGATCTGCATGGCCAGAGGAGTCCAGAGTCATGGAAAAGCAAGCCTATGGTTAACAATATGGAAAACTGATGATGGAGAAAAGGGTGGAAAATTGATTTTCACAACTGACAAAGAAAAAAAAAAGGTTCCCCACCATAACATTTTTATTTGATTAGTTTGCCAGTTCTTCCACAGAAGCCAGAAGCTGTGTCTCAGCAGTACAGGACAGGAGGAGTGTGTTTTGACTATGAATGCTATGAAGTACTTTGTGTTGGGCACTAAATCCCAGAGATATTTAAAAGGTATTTAAATATTGCTTTGCTTGTTGTTTCATGACAGTTTTCTAAAGGTGTCTAGGGTAGCATTCTGTTCCCTACTTGGTTATTTAGGTGCCAAAAATGCCATTTATACCCAGATCATAATTCTGTTCCTAGGCATGTAACCTGCTAGTGTATGTAGTCATCCACATGTGTAGACTGCATGTTCTAACTTGCAACAGAGACAGAGGAGAGGCTTCCTATGCTTTGCCCCCACAACCTGAGTTACTAGGGCAGTCACCTAGGAAGTCAGAGAACCTGGATTCTAGGCTCCACGCACCAAAGAAGCCTGGGCTTCTTCCAACACAGTATTATAATAACTACACCACAGGTCAGCCATTAGCCACCTCATTCTCTGGCACTCCTTTTAAAGCTAGCCTCCTGGGTGGCAACAATTAAAAAGAATGTAGGAGATATGCAGAGCCAGGAGGTGGCTGCTGGCCTGACAGGGCTAGGAGTGTCAGTTCCAGTAAGATGGAGTTTCCTCCCATACTGCCCTCCATCCATTTTTTGCCCTAATGATTATATTAAATGCAGGGGCTATGGCTTGGTATCTAATGGTGCATTAGTGAAGGGACTGAACCTGCAGCATGGTGGTTTGAACACTGTATTGGTAACTCAGAGCAGCCCAGGTTCAAACTCCCTTTGAGACAGCACAAGGGCTAGGCCCAGGTCAGGCGATTGTTTTGGCTGGAGGGCCGCTTAATGAGTTTTGGTGAGCTGTTGAGGGCCATGTACGTAGTTCTGCCCCTTGACTGTTGCCTTCCACCTCCACTCCAGTCTTGGAACCAGAATGTCCTCCCCTAACCCCTGACCTTTGCTACTGGAAATACTTCCACTTGCCCCCTGAAAATATTCCTTTGGGCAGGGAATTTTCCATCTTGGAAAAAAAAAACAAATCATACACTAAAAGTCAAACACCTACTATTATATATTTTAATTTTATTACAAAAAATATTTTTGTTGTGATTTGTATTTGCATAAAGTATATAGAGGTGATTGCAGAATGACTCAAAAATAAAGTCTTACTCTTGTATATTGTGCGTGTGTGTGGTGGAGTGTGGGAGTGGGTGTGAGGGGTGTGTGTATGTGGGTGTGTCTGTATAGTAGCATGTGTGTGTATGGTAGGGTATGGGGAAGCAATAGGATATGTTGGGTGTGTGTATATATTTGGGGAAGTTGTGGATCCATGGTGTGGGTGTGTGGCTTTTGTGGAGTAGAGAGAGATCATGGCAGAATCTGGCGACTCCCTCACCCCCTTCCCCTGCATGGTGCACAGCCCCCTCTGACAGCAACAGAAACACCAGCAGGTAGGGGTATTTGGGGCACTTGTATTGGTGCTGGTGCTAGTGTCTGATGGCACACAGCTCTGGCCAGTGCTGCACATGGGGGTGAGGAGTGCAGCCCGGCCAGGCTGCCTCCATTGCGGGGGCTCCATATGATGCATATGCAGCCCCCTGAACTTGTGCAGCACTGTGGAAGTCCCACACGCTGGAGCTGGCTGCCTTCCTCGCCCCCTGCCATGCAGGTCCTGGGACTCTATGGGGAAGCAGTGGGTGGGGCTCCTCTCCGCTTCTGGTGGAGTCCCAGGACCTCAGCAGCAAGGGGGCGGCCAGCTCCAGCATGCTGGGCTTTCCCAGTGCTGCACAAGTGCCAAGAGGTGCAAGTGCATCACATGGAGCCCCTGCAATAGAGGTGGCCTGGCTGGGCTTCACTTCTCACCACCGTGTGCAGTGCTCGCCAGAGCCATGCACTGCCAGGCAGCAGTCCCTGCACCGGGCACAAGTGCCCACACCTGCTGGTGCTACTGCTGCTGCCGACAGAGGCTGTGCACCATTTGGAGGGAAGGATGTGAGGAAACCCCACTTCTCGCCATAATCCCTTACACCCACACCCACACCCTGCCCAAGCTCCATGCTCCCACTGGCCTCCTGGGCACGGGCTCTGGGCTGCCACCAGCCCCAGCCTCATGCTTCCTGCCCCGCTCCCAACCCCACTGCTTCTCTACCTGCTGCCTGGAGTGAATGAGGCACTGCGGAAGCTGAACATGTCCCATGGCGGCTGCAGCAGTGGCAGCAGCAGTCCCACCTGGAAGCTGCATGCTGGCTGGGCCCAGGCCCTTCCGCCCACAAGGGTGGGAGCAAGGCAAAATAGGGTATCTTGTGTGGTGTCTAAATATGTGGGCGCCTCACTCCCACCCTCATGGGCAGAAGAGCTGGGCAGGATACAGCTGGGTGGGTGCCTGCAGGCTGGATGAAAGTGCCTGGCAGGCTGGATGCGGCCCATGGGCCACAATTTGCCTGCCCCTGGGCTAGGTGAAGGCACTAGCCACTCTGCCCGATGGGGTGGGGAGATTTCATAGACATTGGGGCTGGAGGGGACCTTGGAAGATCATCGAGTCCAGCCCCCTGCCCCAGGGGCAGGAAGTCAGCTGGGGTCACATGATCCCTGCATGATAAACGTCCAATTGACTCTTAAATGAGTCCAGACTAGGTGCTTGCACCACCTCTGATGGCAGTCTGTTCCAGGCCTTGGGGACTTGGACTGTAAAGAAGTTCTTTCTTATGTCCAGCCTGAAACGGTCTTGGAGAAGTTTGTGACTGTTTGACCTTGTCATCCCAAAGGGGCGCTCTGGTGAACAGGCGTTCCCCCAGATCCTGATGTACACCCCTTATATACTTACAGGCAGCCACCAGGTCCCCCCTGAGCCTATGCTTTTTCAGGCTGAAGAGTCCCATAGCTCTCAGCCTCTCACCATAAGGCCTGTTTTCTTGCCTTCTGATCATGCGCATGGCTCTCCTCTGGACTCTCTCAAGCTTCTCCACATCCTTTTTAAATCGTGGAGCCCAGAACTGGATACAGTACTCCAGCTGCGGCCTCATCAAGGCCGAGTACAGTGGGAGGATGACATCCTGGGATTTGCTAGAGAAGCATTTATGGATGCAAGCCAGAGTTTTGCTTGCTTTTGGGCTGCAACATCACATTGGTGGCTCATATTCATCTTGTGATCAATCATGACCCCAAAGTCCCTTTCAGCCATGGTGCTAGCAAGCGTAGCACTGCTGAGCCTATAAGCAGGCTGCAGGTTTTTCTTCCCAAGGTGGAGTACCTTGCATTTGTTGGTGTTGAAGGCCATCAGGTTTTCATCCGCCCATTTTCCGAGCCTGTCAAGGTCAGTTTGGATCACCATCCTGTCCTCGGGTGTGGACACTTTACTTCAAAGTTTGGTGTCATCAACGAACTTGGCCAGTCTGCTTCTGACACCAATGTCCACATCATTAATGAAGATGTTGAAAAGAATAGGCCCAAGGACGGAGCCTTGGGGGACTGCACTGGTCACAGTGCACCACAATGATCGACTTCCGTCAACTACCACTCTCTGGGTCCAACCTCAAAGCCAATGCCCCAGCCAGCGGACTGTGATATAGCTCAGGCCTCAATTGGCCAGTTTTTCTATAACACAATCATGGGATACCAAATTGAAAGCTTTTTTAAAGTCGAGATATATGATGTCAATCTCTTCTCCCTTATCCAGGTGATATGTGACCTGGTCACAGAAAGAAATGAGATTCGTCAGGCAACACCTACCCGCAACAAACCTGTGCTTGCTATACCTTAGGAAACTGCCTTCAGCCAGTTTGTCAAGAATGGTCTCTTCGATGATTTTCTCCAAGATCTTCCCGGGGACAGAGGTCAGGCTGATGGGCCTGTAGTTCCCTGGATCTACTTTCCTCCCATTCTTGAAGACACCACATTGGCCTTCTTCCAATCTTTGGGCACTCTGCCTGAATGCCATGAGTTCTCAGAGATCTCTGCCAGTGGCAGAGCTATGATGCTTGCCAGCTCCTTAAGTACCCTGGGGTGTAAGCTGTCTGGGCCAGCTGACTTGAAGGTGTCCAGCCTCTCCCCTAGTGCCAGGGATGGGAAGTCAGCCCAGCTGAATTCCCAGTCAGTTAGATCACTGGTTTTCAACCTGTGGTCCATGGACACCTGGGGGCCCACAGACTTATGTTTTTGGGGTCCGTGAAAGATGACTATGATTAATCAAAATTATGTGAATAACCACATTTACAATTCAAATGAGTCTGCAACTCCATTCAAAATTTTCGAAGGGGTCCACACCTCCATTTGAAATTTTTTAGGGGTCCGCAAATGAAAGAAGGTTGAAAACCACTGAGTTAGATATGCAAGAAATTTTGAAAATCCAACCAGGTACCCACCTCTACCTTTGGGTGCTTACATAACCTTTACATATTTGGCCCCTCAGTTTCCTCTTAAGTGATTTAAGAGCTAATCCTATTGATATCCAATGTGATTTTTAAGTAAATACATCACTTTTAAAAATGAGACTTAGGGACTTAATGGGTCTACTTAATTCCATTGTTGTCAACATGATGTACTAAAAGATAAACATACTGTATACCAAAGCGATTTGCTGGACTGGAGCCTGAAAACATATAGGACACAGACAGAAAATACATTTGTTGTGCAACTGGCCCCTTGAAAGTGTCTAAAGCTGTGCCCACACAGAACAGCACAGCTGTAGAACACTTTAATCGTGTGACAAATTAACTCTCATTGTATGAGGTTAAAATGAAAGATTCTCCAAAGCAGAGAGTCTTTATTAATTTCTGCCTGCTCCAGCCTGGCCCCAGCTGATGTCTCTGGATAGGACTGAGAGAAGGCAGGGGAGAGAGGGTCCTTTTGGGGTTCTCTCACTCCCACTGGAGGGGGGGCGGGTGGATTGAAGCCCTTCACCTGGTGCGGGCTCCAATTTACTCACTCCCCACTCCAGCGGGGCTGAGAAAACCCCAGAACGGACCTCCCTCCCCTGCCTCTTCTCCCCGTCCCAGTCAGAGACAGCAACAGAGCTGCAAGAGAGGAGGCAGAGCTAGACTTGGCTCCAAATTGGAGCCAATCCTCCACCCTCCCCACCCAACAGATAACGTCTGTTGAGTCAGGAGGGTCAGTCTAACTCATGGCACTTCCTAAGAATCACCATGAGTTAGAATTGGGAGGTGCACTTTTGTCTGCACCCACAGGCTACAGGGCAAGAGGACAGCATTTAACATACTTTATGCCATCTTGTACCAGAGCCTTTTTAAATCTCTTTTCCCAATCCAGAGATCATGCCCTTCACCCTCAGATGACAGTTCAGTAACTGACAATCTCAGCATCTCAGATGATTAACGTCTACACTAGAATATATCCGGGTGGCTGGATTTCCCTGCAGTCATAGACATGTTATCACTAAAACTCTATTCTTTTCTTATAAATAGACAGAGACTGAAATTTATAGAGCAGAACAGCATCCTTGAATATTGTAGCAAAGAATAGAACAGGGAGATAGACAAAAGAGGAAGAAGTGTGTCTTTACTGTATGCCCATACTGTGTGCTCTGATTGTTGCTGTACTTTTCAGCCTACCAGGCTTTTTAAGAGTTTTAATACATTCTGATTACAGTATAATTTAACAGCTCTTACCTGAATACAAAGTCAGAATTATCAATTTCAGTGCCACAGCTGGAGTTTTTCAGAATGCCCCCATTTCCAACCACTGCACAGTGCTTGAACGGGTAGCTCAGAAAGGGAGGGGACTGCAAGGATATAAAGAGGCATGAGTTTGGTTAGTTCCTCTCCCCCAACACCCCAGTTCCAGTGAGAAAGTTTGTTCATGCTGGCTAGGTTCACTAAGTTAGAGGAAGTAAACAGAATGCAGCAAACCAGTCTGCCAGAAGCAATCCTGGCTAGAGAGCCCTGAATAAATAAGGAATGGAGGAGGAGCTGCTATTTTTGCTTTCAGTGGTTTGGGGAAGTAATGTTGCATTATTAGAACTGAACAAAAATATGCATTACTCTCTCTTTTCCTTTCCTAGAAATGTATATTCAGTGTTGTATCGTATTAAACAGATAGTATACCTGTGTTCCTGAGCAAATTAATAGGACCACAGCAGAGGTTTCCAAAACACTTTAAAGTCACAACCCCAATAAATTCTGTGTGATCCCATATGCACATTTAGCATTAGTTGTGTGCCTGCTTTTAACAAAGAATGGGGATTTACTATACCTCAGCAGCTCCACAGTAACTCTCCCTGTGCCCATTTTTTTCCTGTGGTAAGCTAAACTGGGGCAGCTTAACCCAAATGAGATATGGTTAAGTTGCCCTGGATTTCATTTACTGCATGGTACTTGGGGCACAGAGAAAGTTGCCATGGGGCAACTGATACATAGTAAAACCTAGACCCTGCTAATTAAGACCATATGAGATAATTATAAGTTTGGGAGACTTTAGGGTTCTGTGAGGCCTGCAACCCCAATCAGTAATTCCTTTAAATTCTCTTCTCAGACTGGCCACTTATTCTGAGACAGAATAAGAGAGATGGAGCAGTGAGTGCTCTATGGGAAAATGAGGAGGAGAGGGAAACAGGCAAACATTAATTGCCACAAAATTTTCTCTTAAGATAAATAACAAAAGGGTTTTATTTGGAGAAAAACTGCACCTTTTTGATCCTGGAAAGAATTTGACTTTGGTCTGTTTTAGTACAGAAACATATTGTATTCTAATGACAGGGCACTTTGGCAAGACTACCCTGGTTGCCACAGAAAGTACATATACATATAAGCAGATATCATACATATAATTCTCCTTTAACTTAGTTCAGTTTTATATCACTGTAACTCCCAATTGCTCCAAACTTAAAGCAGTGTGAGATGAAAATCAGATCAATAGTACTAGGGCAGGGGAAGGCAATTATTTCAGGCAGAGGGCCGCTTACTGAGTTTCGGCAAGGCATTGAGGGCTGTATGACAGGCACCCAGGGGCAGATAAATATTAACTTTCTAAATTTTTTAGGGGACCTGCAGGCCAGATAGAATGGCCTGGCGGGCTGCATCTGGCCCACGGGCTGCATTTTGCATTTTCCCCTGTACTAGAGCATACGTAAGTCATGGAAGTTGTGAGAGGTGTCAAAAGGTATCTCTTGTCAGGTACACATTAGGGTAGGGGCGCTCAACCTTTTTGGGTGGGGGACTGAATGGGGAGTGACCAGGTCATCCACAGGCCAGATCCAGTAGGAGGTTCCAATCCCACATGGGGTGATTGCAGCAGGGCACAATCCAACTGGGTGAAGGGGCTCAGGGACAGACCAGCTCTAACCTGGCCCTGTGGAGTAGAGGGAGAGGGCATTTCCCCTGGGGGGAAAAGGGGAGTGGCTCATCCCCAACCCAGTCCCACAGGACATAGCGGGTGTGGCCCAGCTCATGCCTAGTCCCACAGAGGGCAGGGGACTTAACCTGGCCCCATGCAGGAGAAAAGGGTATGGTGCAGCCCCAACCTGGCCCCACAGGGAAAGGGGGCGGCCCAACCCCATTCAGCCTGGGGTGGGGAGCATGGCCTGGCCTCATCCAGCCACAAGAGTATGGGGATTGGGGTCTGCATATTTGGCAGTAGGGCAGGGTGTCCATATTAATGGCCACCATGCCCCGCCACTGAATTTCCCAAACCATGGAGAGCCCCAAGGGTCAGATGCCTATGGCTGCAAAGATTTCAAATTTTTCTCCTAAAGCAAAAATGCCTGTTTCAGGAGAAAAATAACCTGGGAAGAATGAGGGTTAAATCACTCCTGGTAGAACAAATGTCTGTACAATTTACTGTTTGGAGAGAAGCTACAACAGTCTTTAGCATCCCAGAGTGTTTTGCTTTCCCTCCCTCCCCAGTCCCAGAGACAGTATGTTGCTTGGTCTGGACTCTACTACTCCTGCCAAACAGAGAGCAGAATATGCCTCCTTCAAAAATGCCACATTGTGTAGCAGGGAGACACAGACTGACTCTAAGCAGTTTGGGTCAGCCAGTCAGGGCTGCCCTGTACACTGCTACTATCTGTTGCCAGGAAGACTGAGGGAGCCTGCAGAACATGCTGAGATGTGTTTACAGGGGTCCCCTGCTGTGTAGCATCAGCACTGCATGCTCTCTGCACTTCAGGGATTTGGAATTCAAATGTCTGTTCAGGTATATCTGGGTATATTTTCTACCAGGAACAAACCCAGGAGAATTCTGCCAGGTCATTTGAAAATGTATATGCAGCAGAAGTGAGGTACACATATAATTCAAAGATTAGTGTCCCCCGTTCTGATCCAAAACCCCAGAGGTTGTGAATCTGTTACAGATTCACTTACAAAGCCTGACTCTAGTCCAACTGTGGCAGGGCACTTGACATGCTTGCCACTTTAAGAGGTCAGGCAGTCTGCAGAGCCACTGGCAGGTGGGGTCAGGACTAATTAGAGTCAGCTGACCCAGGGACTGGCAGGTGAGGCTAGGCCTGATGAAGGGAGTAAATGGATTCTAAGGCAGACATCTGACTGGAGAAGGGCTAGGCTTAGATAGGGTTGCAGGTTCAGCTGGGTCCAAGGGCTGGAAAGAAGCTGGGAAAGTGAAGATTTAACAGGGTCTAAGATAAGGGACCAAGATAGAAGCTGACAACTGGGAGAGGGGCTGAGAGAGAGACCAAGGGGCAGATAGCCCAGTGACTGATTGCATGAGACTGAGGAGTCTGAGGGCCCAGAGGAAAGCCCAAGGGGTCTGGCAACCTGAGTGGGGCTGAGAGAGACCAAGGGGTCGGAAGGCCCAGAGAGGAGCTATATCAGCAACAGACCATCTGCAAGGATGCCATCTGTGAGGCATGGGACATGGTGTAGGGAAGGTATGGAGAGATGTGATTGGCCCACAAGGCCAAGACCACAAGTTGGGTGGTCATTATAACAATATCAGGGCAGCCTCCTGCAATATATATGCCAATTAACATCAAGGCATGGTGGGTGAGAGCAAGGTGGACTGCCCTTAGAACAGGGTATTACAAAAATTTTTCTTGGGTGCCCTGTTACACAAACCCATAAAGGTTAGTATTTTCAGTTGTGGAAGGTGTTAGTTCAAATCTGGCAGTCCTCTGAGAGAATATGCATAACAATAGCCATAAGCCCACATCAGAGTGACCAGGATTGGGGTGGACAATATGAAATAGTTATTGAAGATTAAAATATTTCATAAGCATTTGAAAATAAGAATCAGAAGAACAATGTAATAGTGAAGAGTAGGGTTCAGTCCATGAGCTTGAACTCTTGGGGCATGTCTATATGAGATGCTAACTATGCAGTAGCCTAATAAAACTGTGCAGCAGCACATCCTAGCACAAACAGTGCTAATACACTGCTGTGAAGTACTATTAGACTATTGTGCATTAGTGCCACTCAAAAGGGATTCACCAGCACTACTGTACAGTAACTCCAGTTACTGTGCATTTATTTAGTACTTGATTATATAAATACTAAATACAGTAACCACTGCACATTAATGAACATGTAAATGTGCCCTCGGAGTAGAAAATATGTTTGGTTCCTGCAAGAGGAAGCAACTTGCTGGGCTGCTTGCTAGTGACCCTGTGGCTAAGCTGAGCAGTGCTGATGAGCATTAAAGAGAGTCCCACCAAAATCTCTCCTAAGGCAGTTATCAAGAAGCAAATCCTTGATAAGGGAATAAAGAATAGTGTAGAAAGGGGGGATCCCTCTAAGAGACCCAAAACAAACAACTCTCATTATCAATATAAAACATTTGTATCTCCATTGTTATAAAAACAAAAATGTCATAGGACCTGTTCTTACCGCAGGCAGCATCCTAAAAATGTCTTTTGTGATATGGATAACCTTTTTATGGTCCACTTCATAACTCAAGTTACTTCCCAGTGGGGTATTGTTTTGAGAAGCAATGAAGTTGTGAGCAGCGTCACAGCAGGAAGTGAGTTCTGACCTGCAAAAGACCAGCGTAGCTAATGAATCAGAAAGAGGTGGCACAGAACTAGAAAATAAAGTCCATTTCTCATTAATTTAGTCATCAGTAAAGCTGCATGAACCTTTTAGAATGAAGCCTTCCTTGGCTTGCTTTGTAATGGGCCCAAACAGCTGTTTGTCAAAAAGTTGGCAAGATTTGTGATAAGCTCAGGAACCTTTTCTGTTTTTCTATGCCCAGCTCTTCCTCAGGAAAAGGTCAATAATTACCCTTTTTGTTATCAGTTATTAATATTATGAAGAACTGAAAGACCCCAACTGTGACCCTATTCTAGCTGGCTCTGTGAAAAAGCTATGTGTCTATACCTGCCCTGAAGAACGAATATTCAGATTTCAGCAAAGGTATAATGGGCAGGTATAGCAAACTGAAGGGGTACGGGGGAAGGACAAGGAGGGACCAGTGACAGACCCAAGCCCTGGAGCAGCTGCCTTCCCAGCTGAGCACCCTGCCAGCACTGGTGAGGCCAGTCTCTATGGAAAGCCAGCACCCTGTTGTCAAGGCGCTGCCACTCCTGGGGTCTCCATGGAAACTGGCTTCAGCAACGCAGGCAGGGGCTGCTGGGAAATGGAGTCTGCCATGGGCCAGACTTTGCCTGCCCCTGCTTTAGATGGTTTTGAGTCAACTGATTAATAACTCACTGTAGCAACTGTTCAGAAAACTACTGCTGTGCCCAACTTTCACAGACATTAGATAAATTATAGGAAAAACAACTTAGAAATCAAGAAGATAGGTGTCTCCTGTGTGATGGAAGTAGGAATAGCCTGATATGCTTCTAACACAGGACCATCAGATGGGCAAAACAGTCTGCTCAGGTGCCACTTACATGGCCTCTAGGAAGACAGATTCTTTGCCATCCATCTCACGTTACTTTCTAATGGCTATATATCTAAATGCTACATACTATTGTTTTGAGAAGCTGTGACATTGTGAACAGCAGCACTAGGACTGGAATCTGCTGCTGGTCTAGCTACTCTGTGCCTCAGTCTGTGGCCTGATCCATCCCACAATGCACTGGGGAGCTGTTCATCTCTACCATCAGAAAGTATGGACTAACACTTTCACTGCTGAAGTGATTTATGGCCAGCTTTGATATCCATGAACTGACAGACCTCTCCTATATCAGCTCAGACCCACCAGAGCTAATTAAGTATTAATCGTGTAGCGAGGAAAGAGCTATACAGTGCTAACAATGCTGCTTGGAAATTATAAAAATACAATGCAGCAGAGGATAGAGACTTGTTCATTTCATCACACAGGAATATAATTTGGAAGTACACTTTTTTTTTTTAATTCTACGCCGTGAGTAAAGAATAGCTGTTGCATTACATACACATATAATGAATAGGGTAAGAATTCCAAGCCACTGGAAAATGTTAATTAAACAATACAGACAAACTGTGCCCTAAATTAAATTGATTTTAACAGAATAGGGTGGAGGCAAGGGAGGGTGCCAGTTGTCCAGCCAACACTATCAGTGAGGTAAACCAAGCCATTACTCCACTAAAAATACATTCTTTTTTCCTGTTATAGTGAGGGTAGATTGTACCAGCTGAACAACACACAGAAGATGGAGATAAAAGATTCAGATGCACTGTTCTCTCCCTGCTTGCAGAGGGTAGGACATGTGGCTAAGTTTAAATTACAGTGAAACGGATTTCGATTAAATGTCAGAAAAAAACTTCTGACTGTAAAACACTAGGACAATGATTTCATAGATTTCATAGACATCAGGGCTGGAAGGGACCTCGGGAGATCATCGAGTCCAGCCCCCTGCCCAAAGGGCAGGAAGTCAGCTGGGGTCATAGGATCCCAGCAAGATAAGCATCCAATTTACTCTTGAAGGTGTTCAATGTAGGTGCTTGAACCATCTCCGCTGGCAGACTGTTCCAGACCTTGGGGGCTCGGACAGTAAAGAAATTCTTCCTTATGTCCAGCCTGAAACGGTCTTGCAGGAGTTTGTGACCATTTGACCTCGTCATCCCTTGGGGCGCTCTGGTGAACAGACATTCCCCCAGATCCTGGTGGTCACCCCTGATAAGCTTAAAGGTGGCCATCAGATCACCCCTGAGCCTGCGCTTTTCCAGGATAAAGAGCCCCATGGTTCTCAGCTTGTTGTCGTAAGGTCTGTTTTCCTGACCTCTGATCATGCGCGTGGCTCTTCTCTGGACTCTCTCAAGCTTCTCCACATCCTTTTTGAATTGTGGAGCCCAAAACTAGATGCAGTACTCCAGCTGCAGCCTCACCAAGGCCGAGTACAAGGGGAGAATGACGTCCCAGGATTTGCTCGAGAAGCATCTATGGATGCAAGCCAGCATTTTGGTCGCTTTATTAGCTGCAGCATCGCATTGCAGGCTCATGTTCATCTTGTGGTCAATGATGACCCCCAGGTCTCTTTCTTCTCTAGTGCTATCCAACGTAGCACTGCCGAGCCTACAAGGATGCTGCAGGTTTTTCCTCCCAAGGTGGAGAACCTTGCATTTATCGGTGTTAAACACCATCAGGTTCTCGTCTGCCCATTTGCTGAGCTTGTCCAGGTCAGCCTGGATCACCCACCTATCTTCTGGTGTGGATGCTTTGCCCCAAAGTTTGGTGTCATCGGCGAACTTGACCAGTCCACTCCTGACTCCAATGTCCACATCATTAATGAAGATGTTGAACAGTATGGGTCCCAGGACAGAGCCTTGAGGGACCCCACTGGTCACAGGGCACCACGATGAGTGACTGCCATCAATTACAACCCTCTGGGTCCAACCACGGAGCCAATTTCCCAGCCAGTGGATCGTGGTGGAGCCAAGGCCACAACTGGGCAGTTTGGCCAAGAGGTGATCATGGGATACCAGATCAAAAGCTTTTTTGAAGTCAAGATATATGACATCAATCTCTTCTCCCTCGTCCAGGTGATAGATCACCCGGTCATAGAAGGAAATGAGATTGGTCAAACAAGACCTACCCGCAACAAACCCATGCTGGCTATCCTTTAGGATGTTAGCCTGGGCCAGTCCATCAATGGAACAAGGTAAGCTGTGAAATCTTCTTCACTGGAGATTTTCAAGAAGTGGCTGGACAGTTATTTATCTGGGACGGTTTAGTAAAAATGAACTCTGAATTTGTGTAGGGGTTTACACTAAGCAACTCTCGAGAGTCTTGCCAATCCTATAAGCAGCAGCAGATCCCAGGAGGATGGCAGAGAGCTTGCTTTGTGCTTATTCCATTTGTCACTTCTCTTTCATTTTCCAGTGAGATCAGAGAAGCCTTGATTACTCTTGAACAGAATTCCTGTGCGTGTGAAGGAGACTGGCTGCCAGACAATGGGTACTGAGGTAAATACATGAAGATGGGTTGTGCTGTGTAAGCATGTGTGAGGCATAGGTAGAGGGAGAAAATATTAATGGGGGGGCTGACAGCGTGCATCTGTGGAAGGGAAGGAGCAGCAGGTGGGGGGGTAGATTGAGGCCCCCATAATGAGGGAGGCAGTGGGGCAGGGGCAGGAGCTGGAGTGAATGGGGCTTTGGAGTTGCGGAGGGTCGTGGGGCAATCGGAGCCCCAGGCGGCTTGACCAGGAGCACAGGGGGCTTCCACCAGGAGTATGCAGCTAGTCCTGTGCGGAGGGTTGTGGGGTGATCAGAGCTCCTGCACGGTTTGTTCAGGAGCACAGGGGGCTCCTACACAGGCCCCCCGGATTTGTGTGTGGGGCAGAGGCAGGATGCTGCTGCAAGCTGGCTTTTGCACCCCACTGCCATTGCCTCAGAAGCTGCGTGGTCACCCCCATGTGCCTGCCACCCCCAGGCTGTGCTGCATCCCTTGCCTGCCCGACAGCTGCAGGCACTTGAGGTCACGCAGCTCCCACAGCAGTGGCGAAGGAAGTGAGGTGCAGAGACAAGCCTGCAGTAGCATCCCACCCCCACTCTGCATACAAATTTGGGGGGCACGTGCCCACCCATGACTCTCCTGGGGTGCATGCGGTGGCAGGAGCCCCCTGCACCCCTGGACAAGCTGCCCAAGGCTTGGGTAGTCCCAAGACCCATCCCGCGGCTCTGTTCACCCCAGTCCCTGCCTCTGCCTCACTCTCTCCCTCACTGTGGGGGCCTCGATCTGCCACCCTGCCTTCCCTTTCACAGACTGAGACTAGTCTGCTGTGCTGGGCATTGATCTGGGCTGCCCTACCTGCTGCCCCATATTTGGGGGGACTATACCCCATTAGCCCTGATCTTCTACCGCCTATGGTGTGAGGTGAAGGTAAGGATGGTTACTGAATTGTTGATTTGAAAAAGTTACTGGGAAAGACTGGGTTATGAGTGAAGAGATACTGGTGTGTGATGGGATTGTTCTATACATAGAACATATAAATAAATAATAAGCATGGCTAGAGTGGGGAGATAATATGACAAGTCAAGACACGCAATAAGAACCCTAAATAAGAAAGCTTGCAGGGGGATTCAGATGTGTTTGACTCAGCCCCAGTTGCAGTCAAACAGTTTGGTTTCTTTTACTTTTCTAAATTTAACTCATTTGTCTTAAACCGAAGTGCTGTAGTGATGTTACAAGAAAAAGAAAATGCAGGCATCACACAGAGCATCATGTATATATCTTAGGAAATGCACAATTCTGAATTTACATTTTTTAATAAACAAATATACTATTTTTAGAAACAGAAACAAATTTATAAAACACCCTTACCATTCTGTAAAATTAGATATTTGTAACAACTTTGGAACATTAGTGTAGGTTAGAATACCAGAATATTCTTTCCCAGCTAAGTAAAACAGAAGTGCATGATTGCTACAAGGATCTGAAAACCAAGCTGATGAAAAGCCTTTGTGAGAGATAACACTCATTAACAGAGATGATGCACTTTTCCTTCTTATTACTCATTCCACAAGAATAAGTACTTCAATAAAAGCAGAAACAGTCCAGTTGAAAAGCAGATATCAGACTTAATAAGAATAGTTTTAATTAACATTATGATTATGCTAAGACAGTTAAACATAAGCAGAAAATACAAAGTTAATTCAAAGACCCACTGAGATCAAAGGAAATTCTCAAGGATATTTTTAACAGATCTGTAATGGGGTAGGCAAAATGCGGCCCGGGGGCCGGATGTGGCCCACCAAGCCATTCTATTGGCCCGCGGGGCCCCTAAAAAATTTAGAAAATTAATATTTATCTGCCCTGGACTGCCTGTCATATGGCTCTTGATGGCTTGCCAAAACTCAGTAAGCGGCCCTCTGCCCAAAATAATTGCCTGCCCTGATCTATACTATACTGTAGTTTTATTTAATTTCGTCCTCCTTGGATCAGTTACTAAGGCCTTAATCCTGCAATGGGATCTACCAAAACAGAAATGTAGGCCCTTACAGACTCTTAGTGTTTTCACATAGACTTGGAGGCACTCAAATCTTTGGCAGATTAGGATCTTGGTTTCTCAATGTTAAAGGAAACTTTGGAACATATTTTTTCTAACTGCACAAGCTGAAGCCAATACAATAAGATTGCTTCCCCAGTCTTACCTGCTTTTAAAAAGCAATCTTACGAACCTTATTGCATGTGCTTAACTTTATTCACAAGAGTATTCTTGTTAATAGAAGACAGTATAAACATTTGCATAATCTTGTATCGTTATGCATTTTCTTTGCACAGCATTATAGTGTCTGAGTATGTTTCTAAGGGTGAGGACATATGGATAACGTGTCACAGTGTTAAAGGGCAAGGGGCTTTACTGTGCAACAGCTGCTGTACAGCAATTGCCTGAGTGTCACTCTTTACCCTCTGGTAAGCAGAAATTAATAGACAACAGCTCAGTCATTAGGGAAGCTACTGTGGGCTAAATTGTGACAATTCAGCTTTCATCTTCCTCAGAATAAGAGCACAGCCAGAAGCAGTTACCACAGAGCTGCTCATGTACAGGAAAGCCTCATTTCTGCATATCCCAAAGTAAGTTGTTCATGTACCCAAACCTCCAGTTTAAAATATTGCTACTTTTGTAATTATAGTTTCATAGTTTGTAATTTCATAGTTTGTAGGGTCGGAAGGGACCTGAGCAGATCATCTAGTCCGACCCCCAAAATTTCCCTCAAAACTACAATAATACTTTGAGGGGCAGATGGTCCAGATTAGAAAGAATATTATTTTATATTTCTATTATATTATTGTTCATCCTTAAAATGATCACTTTTAATGCTGCGATTGTTACTTGCCCAAACAGGAGAGCAAAGAATTCTGTGCGCGCGCTATTCAAATGTCTGGTTCAGAGCACTGGTGCAGACCAGGCATCACACAAATGAGCTGTGACCTAACTTTCTCTCTTGTCAGGCCAGACACAGAAGCCAAATCAGCACAGCAGGTTAAAATAATCAGCTGCTGGCCAAGGGCAGTCTCAGATTACTTCTGCTCCTTTGGGATAACGTGGAATCAGATAGTTGCCTGGTTTGCTCGTAAGGCAGCAGGCCTCTTATGCTGAGCAGGCTGTACAGTTACTATATAGTTTTTAATAATTTGGGTGAAATTCACCCTCCTGCTGAGGGTCTCTTCAAGGCTTTGTCTATTGTTTACAGCATATACAACTTATATCAGTGGTTTAAGCAGTGAAAAAGAGTTTGTTCAGATCCTTTAAGTAACTGACTGTCATACTAACAGTCTTTTAACAATTACAGGATTGTAATGAAGAGGTTGATTAATTGTTCCTAAAGGAGGAAGGGCAAGAAGACTTTATCTTAATTCATAGCAAAGAAAAATTAGGTTAGCTATTAGGAAAACTTTCTACTTAAAGGGATAGTTAAGCACTGGAAAAGGTTAACTGTAGAGACTGAGGAACTACCTTTATTGGAGAGGTTTCTAAGATCAAATTAGACAAACATCTGTTGGAGATGCTGTAGATAGCCTGGAACCTGCCTTGGTGGAGGAGGATCATAGGATCATAGAAAATTAGGGCTGGAAGGGACCTCAGGAGGTCATGTAATCCAACCCCCTGTTCAAGGCAGGACCATCCCCAACTAGATCATCCTGGCGAAAGCTTTGTCTAGCTGGGTCTTAAAAACCTCCAAGGATGGTGGGTCCACAACCTCTCTGGGTAACTGGTTCCAGTGTGTTACTACCCTCCTAGTGAGAAAGGTCTTCCTAATATATAACCTAAAATTCCCTTGCTGCAACTTGAGGCCATTTCTCCTTGTTCTGTCACCTGCCACCACTAAGAACAGTTTAGCTCCATCCTCTTTCAAACTGCCCTTCAGTAGTTGAAGGCTGTTATTAAATGCCTTCTCAGTCTTCTCTTCTCCAAACTAAATAAGCCCAGTTCCCTCAGACTCTCCTTGTAAGTCTGAGGGTGGACATGGAGGAACCAGCCTGGGCTGGGCCGCAGGGGCAGGGCCCTTCTTAGCTGTCTGTAGCCGTGGGTAGAGTTATCCCAAGGTCTGTGCAGGGCCCGGGGCATATCAGCTGGTGCAGGGCCAGAGGTGGGAGTGATAACTGCCCACAGGAGCTGGTGGTAGCATCAATGGCGAGGGGGGAGGCAGGGGTATGGCGACCGCCTGCAGAAGCAGGCAGTGGCAGGGTTGGTGGCAGGGGGGAGGGCAGGTGGTGACCACACACAGAAGCCAGTGGCACCAGTGGTGGCAGAAGGTGGCAACTGCCCACATAAGCCAGCAGTGGGGGGGGAGAGGAGGGGATGGCAACTCCACACAGACACTAGAGGTGGAGGGGGGGGGGGAGGGAGCACCACCTGCAGAAGCCACCAGTAGAGGTGGGGTCTGTATGGTACTATCCGCAGGGCCCCCCCAAAGCACAGGGCCCAGGGCGGTTGCCTCGATTTGACCGCCCCCCCCCAGGGATGGTCCTGGCTGTGGGAGCTGTGCAGTGGGATGGTTCCCTGCACCCAGGCCGGACAGGGCTGTCATGGAACCTCAGCCTGGGCCTGGCTGCAGGGGCAGGACCCTTCCCAGCTGGCTGCAGTTCTGTGACAGCCTGGCCCAGCAGCACAGGCAGTGGCTGGCCAGGCAGCAGGCTTCCCGGGCTAGCTCGGAGGTGCTGCTGGGCCCAAAGCCCAACAGCTGCTTGTTGCAGGGGTTCATATGCCTGCAGCCATTGCTGATCCTCCTGTCCTGCGCAGCACCCTAACGGCGCACCCTCATCACAAACTGTGAGCTGGCCAGGCTGTTTTGCTTGCCTTGCCTCCAGCTGCTATTGCCATCCCTGCCCCTGCCACACCGCTCTGGGTGGGCAAGCGGAAGGCTTCAGCCTGGTGGCTTCTGCCCAGGACATGGGGGTCTGGCTCCAGCTCCTGAATGTCTTTCACCTGCTCTGCCTGTTCGGTGTGATGAACAGCCCCTGTGGGAGGGCAAGTGGGTGGAAAGCATTCAGGAGCTGGAGCCAGAGCTCCAAGCACTGGGCAGAAGTCGCTGGGCTGAAGCTTCCTCCCTCCGCCCCTGCGACCCAGAACAGCACAGCAGGGGCAGTAGAGGGATGAGAAAGAGCTGCCAGAGGCAAAGTGGGCAGAACAACACCAGGAACAGCTGCATCGGAAGCTGCATTCTGGCTGAGGCCAGCAGGGTTATTATATCCCCCATGCCTCTAGCTGCAGCTTCTGCTCATGCTGCACTGCTCTGGACAGGTAGAAGCTTCAGCCTGGTGACTTCTGCCCAGCACATGGAGATCCAGCTCCAGCTCCTGGATTCCTTTCACATGCTCTGCGGGAGTCCCTGTCCCTGTACTCAAGAGCCAAGACAGGGAAGTTTATTCCCCGTTTGCCTGAGGAGCTGTGCAGATCAGTGTCTGGCCTTGGGACAAGCCTGGCAAGGGCTGCTTCTCCCCTCCAGGCACAGCCTGACTGGGATTTCTGCAGGCCAAGGTGGGGGTTTAAACCACCTCCTCAATCATAGTTGGCAGCCTGCTGGGGGCCTGACTGTGCCCCCCAAGTCAGCTTCCCTTCAGCTTTGCTGCTGCTGGCCCCACCCTCAGCTTCTAGCCTGAGCCACTGCAGTCATGTGCCTACATTTCCAGAATCAAAAGTGAATGTCTATTCCCTTGCAAACTGGCTCAGTCTATGTAGATTAGTCTAACATGCAATGATTGTATCAATTCAGGCTCAGGATTTTTGAATGTCTGCCCCTAGCCCAGATGTGGCCTCATCAGTGATGAATAAAGGGCAATAATTACTTCCCTTGACCTACCAAAGCAGCCCAGTATTCCATTAGCCTTCTTGGCAACAAGGGCACACTGTTGGCTCACATTCAGCTTATTGTCCACTGTAACCCCCCAAGTCCTTTTCTGCAGAGCTGCTGTCCAGCTGGTCAGCCTCCAGCCTGTCCTGGTGAATGGGATTATTCCATCTTAAGTGCAGGACTTTGCATTTGTCCTTGTTGAACCTCATGAGATTTCTTTTGGGCCAATTCTCCAATTTGTCTAGGTCTCTCTGAATACTACCCTGACCCTCCAGCATATCAAATACTCTCCCCAGCTTGGTGTCATCTGCACTTGCTGAGGGTGCACTCTATGCCATCTTCCAGGTTGTTGATGAAAACATTGAGCAAAACTGGCCCCAGGACCAACCCTGGGGCACTCCACTTGATACCAACTGCCAACTAAACATTGGTCCATTGATTACTACCCTCTTGAGTCCAATGCTCCAGCCAGTGTTCTATCTATCTAAAGATGGATTAGATGATCTCTTGAAGTTGTAGGCAGCCCTACATTTCTATAGTTCTCTGATTCTATAACTTAAAAAAGTCCCTTAGATGACAGTCATAGTCGGTCACAGTTATTGATTTTACACAGATTTCTGTACAAGGAAGCTTACTTAGAGAAGAAACATTGTAAATATTCCTATTACTAAGATTTCCATAAATTTCATGCAGGTATTTACCTCATCTTGAAAACCATTTATCGGTTTATGAGTCATCTGATCAGTGAAAAAAATACCACATAAATCAGATAACCAGTTACAAAGCAAAAATAACATGTACTTAAAGTAACAGTTCCAGCAAATGGTTTAACTGAGCTCCATATGTTGAATGTGTTTGAATAAACTATTGTTCAAAATTATGAATAATGGACAATCTCTGTGGATCATTTATGATAAGGAAAAAACCCCTAAATGTATCAAATAGCTCATTCCAACTAGTTCACATAGCTCTAATATTGTTATATTTGAAATCATGGGCTACATCCACATAAGCATGGATAATTAGCATTGGGACACCTTATAGTTTCATAGTAGCTAGGGTCAGGAGGGACCTGAACAGATCATCTAGCCTGACCCCCTGCCACAGGCAGGAATGAATGCTGGGTTCACAAGAACCGAGACAGGTGATCATCCAACCTCCTCTTGAATTTGCCCAAGGTAGGGGTGAGGACCACTTCCCTGGGAAGTTGGTTCCAGATTTTGGCCACCCTAACTGTAAAATATTGCCTTTTGGTCTCTAACCTAAACCTATTCTCTATCACATTGTGCCACCACCGTGTGTCCCCGGGGAACACCTGTGCCACACGCCCTCTAGCATGTGGCAAGTTACTCAGGGTGGGGTAGGGGAGGCTGGGGCCAGTACTTACCTGGGGTTCTGGGGGGTTCTTGGAGCTGCAGCAGCAGCAATCCTGCCATGTAGAGCCTGGCCAGCAGCCAAAGCATGGCTCTGGTTGGCCAGGCTTGAGTTTTGAGCAGCATGCACTGTCCCCACATGTGCAGCTTTGCTTTTTTTTTGGTGCAGGTTTTTTTGACCCCTGGATATCCATGGGCCACAAAAAACCCCTGCACTGCTCCTTTGCAGTGCGAAGAACAGCTGAATGTGCAGTATATGTCCATGGATGGGGTCATGAGTAGTACTATACTACAACCTGTGAAGATACCAGAAGGTCATGAGCAGGAGCAGGTAATTATTTTGGGTGGAGGGCCACTTATCCAGTTTTAGCAAGCCGTCGAGGGCAGCAAAGGTAGCCCCGCCCCTTGGTAGGTGCCCCGCTCCTTAGTTGCAATCTTGGGACTGGAAGCCCCTCCCCGTAACCCCTGACTTTTGCCACCAGAAGTCCATTCCCTTAACCCCCCCAGAAGTACTCCTTTCAACAAGGGGGTTTGCCATCTCAGAACCAGAAAAATACCAAATTATATTCTACAAATCAAGCTTCTACTACAATGTTCATTAATTTGATTTCAAAAACTATTTTTGTCCTGATTTACATGTGTGTGTGTAGTGTACATAGAGGGGATTGTATAATAGCTTAAAATGAAGTCTTATTCTTGTATGTCGTGAGGGGGTATACGGGATATGGGTGGGTGGGTATAGGTCTGTTGAGGGCTGTGGGGTGTGTGGTGTTTATGTGGGGGTGGATAGATGTGGAGGGTATAGGAACATGTGGGTATATATGTGGATGTGTGGGGTTTAGGGGGGAGGGTGGCAGGGGAGGGCTGTTGCATGTGTGTGGAGGGGCAGGGTTTGCCCACAGCTTGTGTTCCCCCCCTGCCCCACAGTAGGCAGAGCCCCTGCCAGCACTCCTCCAAGGTCAGGCTCTGCATTCCTGCCACTCCTAGCCCCAGAGCACCAGGAGGGCCCTGTGCTCCCACTCACTGCCACCTCCCCTTCCCATCTACCACTGCTGCCCTTCTCCTGCTGCTTTCCCACCCCCCCTACCCCTACGCACTGCTCCAGCACCATGTCCCAGCGGCTGAGACTGCAGAATGCAGCAGGAACTAGCCTGGTCTGGCTGGCACCACACAGAGCCAGTCAGGAATTATGGGGCCAGGCCAGTTCCTTCCAAGTCCTGTGGCCCAGTGCTGCAGCTGGGAACCAGGTGGTGCCGGAGTGGCTTTGGGGCAGGGAGGAATGGCGGTAGGCAAGAAAACAGGGAAATGGCAGTGGCAGGCAGCAAGCAAGTAGCAGTTAGTGTGTGCACAGGCAGGAGTGCAAGGCCCGTGCTGCTGTGTCAGGGTCAGCACCGGCAGGGCCCAGAGTAGGGTGACAGGAGCACTTCCCCTCTCTCTGCTGGCCCAGTCCAGCTTGGCTCCATACAGCCCCTGCTGGTCCAGGACCTGTGCTCCTGCTGCCCCACTCTGGGCCCCACTGGCACTGGTCCCGGGGCACTGGTGTGGGCCTCATGCTCCCACCTGCTGCCACTCCCCCACTGCTTGCCACCACCATTTTCCTGCTTTCCTGCCTGCCACCGTTCCTCCTCACTTCCCATCTCCAACCCCCATTCCGGCACCACATAGCTCCCAGCTGCAGCACCAGGACTGCAGAAGCCAGCCCAGCCCAGAGGACTGGGGCGATTCCCCACAGTCCTCCCCTGCTTCCCCTCCCTCTTCTTATTTGGTTCTCCCTCCAGTGGAGGGAGGCAGGAACATCCCCACAGTCCCAGGCTTGACATCTCTGCCAGGCAGGGACTTCCCACTGGGAGTAGGAGGTGGGGCTGGGTCAGCTTTCCTGCAGCTGCTGGGTTCTGCCACTGGATCCCCCTAGGTCCTACTGCCCCTGGGTCCTGTTATCTTTGACAGGCAGCCAGGACAGATTAATATTAATTTTCTAAATTTTTTAGGGGACCTGTGAGCCGGATAGAATGGCCTGGTGGGCTGGATCCAGCTCGCGGGTCATATTTTGCCTGCCCCTGGTTTAAAAATAACAGCCCAAAAGGAAGCCACTGCAAAATAACAACGTACACCTACAGTTAAAAAAGGGCAGAGTTACAGATATGAAGGTTGTTTTTTGTCTGAGATTCTTCCAAAAATAGTTGCAGTGAGTGGAAGAGTATATCATTTCAATTTACTGGGGCTTTGCATTATATTACTAATTTCTTTATAGTATTTACTAATATCAAAGATAAAAGAAGATGAATATTACCTATTTAATTAAAGTTCCATTTCATTTTGTACAGTGCTTGGCTTTAATCCACTAAAGTTTACCATCACACAGTGAAGAGTTTAAAATAGAATAAATCAAACAATTCACAGTACTAAATCAGTAGTTTTTAGCAGTTCCATAAGGAAAACCAGATAATTTACATATATTAGTTCATGTTTTATACTTAGCTATCATAGAGTAACCCAACTATTGAGGAAATAGGGTCATTTGCTTAAATGGAATAAATTTCCATACAGGTGGAATTATTGCTCTGTTTAGCATTAGGGAACTTTCATATGGTATTATAGGCTTATGCATGCATTGATCTTACAATGTATTGTTGTTTGTATTTTAACTGAATTTTGTAGAAATATGAATAGATTTTTTAAAAAATGGGCAAGCATGTGACTGGGACACCCCACACAGAAGGTACAAAGAGAAGCATTATTGAAATCCAGGCAGAGAAGGCTCTTTAAGGGTTCTGGCACAAGTTAATTTTAGGATGAGGTTAAGGTGTTAATGGCACCATAAACAGTAACCTGGCTACACCTTAAAGCCAATTTATGGTGTGATAATACAGCAAACGCACCATAAAAATGCTTCACAAATAATGTGTAACATCTGTGTGGCTTGTTTGTATAGCGTCTTAAATTGAACATGTGGCACGTCAGGGCAGAGCCATGACAGATTCCAATGCTCACAGGATCTGGTGGAGCAGCCCCAGGGTCCTGGACACAGACATCCCCTACCTCATCAGTGGGATCAGACTAAGGACAGCACAACATCCTGGACCATGTGCCCCTATCCCATCCATCCCCACAGGAAGATGCTGGGGGGGGTGGGGTGGAAACACATCATGAGCCCAACATCGGGGGCATCACTCTAGCTGGGGCTCACTGTACCCCATGCCTTTAAAAAGCTGGCAAGCAGGCGAGAATCTCAGCTTTGTGCTTGCTTTTTAAAGTTCCTGGGGTGCCCATGGAAGCAGCAGCTGTGGGGTGGGAGTTCCCCACTCAGATGTCAATTCCCAATGTGGGGCACAGGCGGCTGCAGAGCCAGGAGCTCCCAACTCTCCTACTGTCTGTGCCCCATGCTGTGGGTCCTGGTGCATGGGGTACTTTAAAGGAGCGCCACAGCTGGGCTGCAGCCATGGTTTTTAAAACTGCACAGATGTTCAGACCCAGCCACTAGGGCTACCCAGTTTCTGGCTTCTAGCAGCCAGGGCACTTGAAAGTGTGCTGTGTTCCTGTCAGGAGAATTTAAACTCCATGCCTGGCAGCTCTGGCTAGACTGCCAGGGAATGAGGGATCAGAGGGTCCCAGCAGGGTTTAAAGTCCTCAGTAGAGAAGTCCTTTGGCTCCCCCCACCCCTTGCCAGGAGCCTGATGCCCAGTATCCAGCAGCCTGGACACAGCTGTGAGTGTGAGGTTTTGACAATCAACTGATTGTTGGCCTGGCTTGGAGAACCCTGGTCTTGAATTAGACTCGGGGCTATCCTAGCTAGGGCCAACAATCAACTGATTGTCAATTCACTGCACTGGGGACTCAAACCAGCCTCAACAATTAGTCAGCTCTGGTCCCACACCCCGCACCAGAGTGAACCAGTTCAAGCCCCTGTGTGGTCCTGGAGGCCAGAGCTGACAGTCGGGTGATTGCTGGTCCTGAACCTGCATGTAACGTTCCCTCTAAGGAGTAGCAGTCCGTGAGTGCACTGCTTCAGTCCCACCTCCCCATTTTGGTGTGGTGCAGTATGCCAGTAAGCATCCAGGTAGGAGGGGGCAGGGTTCAGCCACCACTCTTCTCCATGCTCACTGCTGCCCAGAGCAGTTCAGTGGAGTGCTGTGGCCCAGCCATGGGCCAGACACAATAAAATCAACATAACTGAAAGGGAGGCACCGGGGTCAGTGTGGGACACTTACCAAAGGTAAGCTGCTCACTCCTCATGCAGGGCAGGCAGCAGCCCCTCCCTGAGGTGAGGTGAAGTGAGGCTGGGGCAGGGACAGGGCTGGCAGAGGCTCTGCTGGTTCTGGGGAACTGCTCCGCTCCCCCGTATCACCTCAGGGAGCGAGAAAGCACATGGCATCAGGGCTGGAGAGTGGAGCAGTTCCCTGGAGCTGGCAGAGCCTGCGCCAGCTCCCAGCCCCATCCCTGCCTTGCCGCACCTCGGGGAGGTGCCGCTGCCTGCCCCACGTGAGGCTCTGCTAGTTCCGGAGAACTGCTCCGTGGGCTCTAGTGGCTCTGGGGAACTGCTCCACTCCCCAGCCCTGATACCATGTGCCTCCTCACTCCCTGAGGCAATGCGGGGGAGCGGAGCAGTTCCCTGGAGATGGTGGAGCCCGCACCAGCCCCCATCCCTGCCTCGGGGAGGAGCTGCTGCCTGCCCTGCATGAGGAGTGCAGAGCTTGCCTTCGGTAAGTGTCCCACGCCAGCCCCGGTGCCTCTGCCGCACTCCACGCGTAGCTCCTCTGGGCGGGTGTGCGGTCTTAAAAAGTTTGTGCACAGCAAGATTTTTACTTGCGCGCTGCTGCGCATGCACACAGCTTAGAGGGAACACTGCCTACCTGTACTTTTCTTTCAACTTCTTGGTGAGAGGGAGCCTGGGATTATGATCCCAATCCCACTGCACTTGCAAGTAATGACAAAACTGGGTCTGATCCTTGACACCAACAACCATGCCTGACATGTGGCATGGTAGGAGGCAGGATTGTTGGGATCAGGATTCACATCCCATCCCACTTTTAGATAAACATGTGCCAGGGACCTAAGATTTTGCTGACTGGGCATTTCCGCCTTTGTTCCTCTAAGATTATACAGAGTACAGGCAAGGGAAGATGTACTAGTTCAGACTGGGCAACCTGAGCTAACAATAACCTGAGTTAAAAAAAGCTTTGAAGCTTGCATAGTAGGACTGGACAGTTCTTGGTAGGATAAAAGGTGTTTCCTGTTTAGAGGCTGTACTGTGAGCCACGACCACAGCTGTGGAGAAAAAATGGTGAGGAACTGAGATGATGATTTTGAGAAGCAAGGTAGAAAATGCTCCATGGAGTGATGCTGTGCCATAGGAGGAGTTTAGCCTATGGGGCTACCCTTTTCACTTTTTGCAGCCTACTTGGAGCACCCCAACCACACTTGGTAAGTAGAGACAGCAATACTGCCACTTCGAGGAGACTGACTTAGTCTTAGAACAAATATTCCCAATTAGAGACAACTGTAGAGCACCTATGCCTGAGAAAGTGACTGGGCAGTCTATGGTCTGAACAGCAATGAGAACCTACTTCCTATCTCGCCATGGTAATACTGTTTGTAGGATACTGTAATTGGATCTGTTGAATAGCATGTGGGATTTCACAGCCTCTGAGCAATTTACTTGGACGTGCGTGTATACTTAGGAAGAGGTACTAAAGTGAATGGTGATACAAGTCAGGTGGCAGTGAGAGACAGGTGGATCCCTTAACTGTTCTATTCCAGATGTTCAAAATGGCTAACAGTAGAATTTTTCCAAACCAAATGAAACTTTAATTGGGGTTAAGGTCATTTTGTGTAAGGACTGGGCTGGTCAGGCTTATATTATACCTATGGAAGGGAAGTGCTGCCCTCACAGATCTTGAGGCCTGCTAGAGCAGGGCTGTCCTCCTGAAGAAAGGTCACATCTTGTATTACATATGCAAAGCTCCACAGAATGTCCAGAAGCTCCTCTGAACCAATGCTTTTACTACCTGCAGCTGTCACCAGCCATTCTGAGGGCTGTGCCAGCTAGCTAGTAACCACAGCAAGCTGGTGGTTGCTATTACTTTGAAAATCTGCATTCTATCTATGTGCAGCTTATGTGCCACCAAGGGCATGCAGCCCAAATTTTAGACTAAAGATTTTAGTCCCAATTCATTTAAAATAAAGAAATGTGTAGGTATAAAACACAATTGCAGCTTCTGAAGGTACTCAGTTGGGTTCTGTAATTTTACTAATGAAACACATCACTAAAAGTGGGAAATATGTGAAGAATGTTAATGTAATAATATTCAGGTTATTTAAGGAACCCAAGACTCTAAATACTGTAGCTGAAAGAACATCTATAGAGAAGGCAAGCCATCTTACAATAGCTTACAAAAGATTTTGGAATGAGCCTTCCAAGGAAAGGCAAGTCCATTTCATTTCTCTCATATCCAATGAAAATGAGATTTTGATTTGGCAGAAAGCACCAAGTGGATTTAAATATAGTTGGGTTTTGAATCCAAGAGGTACATCTTGGACTACTGGAGATGATAGATCTCTGTTCTGGTTTCTGAAAAAGAACAGAGAGAGCAAGGCTGATTTTTCCCCTTAAGATAAAAGGGCTGACTGAAAAACTGTAGTTGGTCTAATAAGAAAATATCAGATTTACCCAAAGAACCTTGTCTGCCTATGTCCTTAGAGCAACACTGCTACAACCAACACGCCCAACTGAATAGTAGTTATTTGAATATATTCTTGGCCTGTTGAAGGCTCAGATCAAGTTTAGCCATTGGAGAGAAAGTGTTCAGATGCACCTTTTCCTCCTGCCTAAGTTTTTGTTAGACAGATTTTATTCAGTCATGATGGCACACGGTGGTACGTCTCTGGCATATCACTACCAGAATAGACTGATGGATAAGATAAGAAGTAGAAACCAGGGGGAATGGCTGCTATATTTAACCACATACCACTATACATTCCTACAGAATGTCTAAGGGCAATTAACCAAGTATCTGGTATAAAAAGTAGTTCAGCAAATAGTCAAAGAACAGGAGACTGATTTCTGATGATGGAAGGGCAAAAAAAAGAAGAAAAAAAAATCAAAGGTGATGGTGGGTTTCATGAAAAGTTCAGAGAACACGGGGGGGGGGGCCACAGTGGGCATCTGCTACATGCCACCAAACCAGGAGGTGGTGGTAGAAGAGGCCTTCTTTCAACAGCTGTCAAATTTCCTAGTCACAGGACCAAGTTCTCAGGGAGTACTTTAATTATTTGGAGATCTGACAGGGAAACACATCAGTGCACAAGCAGTCTAGCAAATTCTTGGAGTGCATTAAGGATAAACTTTTTGATACAGATGGTAGGTATTCTCCCAACTAGGGGAGAAGGCTCTTCTCTACTTCCTGCTCATAAACAGGGAAGGAGACAAACAGTCCAGAATAGTAGAAGTACAGGTTAGAGATGAATTAGAGAAGTTATAACCTTTCAAATAGGCAGGACCAGGAATAGGAGGGACCCTAGAGAGTACTGAAGGAATTGGGTGAGGTAATTTCAGTCATTTGCTACTGTCTTTGAGAACTCAGAAATTGTGTGTGGTCCCAGATAACTAAAAAAGGTATAATATATACCCATTTTTAAGAAAGGGAAGAAGAAGGTTCCAGGGAGTTACAGACTAGTCAGCCAGATCTTGATTACTTGGAAAGATCATGGTTCAGTTCCTCAGGAAATCTATAGTGAAGCACCTAGAGAAGAACAAATTGATGAGGAAAAGCCAGCATGAATTCACCAAAAGCAAGTCATGCCTGAACAGCCTGACCTTCTATAAGGTTACATGCTCTCTGGATGTGGGAGAGAACAATGGATTTTAGCAAGTACCTTGATTTTAGCAAGATTTTTGTCACAGTCTCCCATGACATGCTCATAAGCAAGCTAAGGAAATAGAGTCTAGATGAAAGTACTGTAAGGTGGATACATAACTAGTTGGATCATGGTACTCAAAGTGTAATCAATGGCTCAGTGTCTAGTTGGGAGAAGGTATCAAGTGAGGTTCCCCAAAGGTCTGTCTGTGTTCAACATTTTCATTAATTTTTTGGATGGTGGGATTAAGTACATGCTTAGCAAATTTACCTATGGACACCAAGTTGCAAACACTCTGAAGGGCAGAGCAACAATCCAGAATGACAGACTGACTGGAGAAATGGTCAGCTAGCAATAAGATAAGATTCAACAAGGACAGGCGCAAAGTCCTACACTGGGAATGGAATTAATACATGCATAAATACAGACTGTGAATGACTGACTAGGCTGTAGTACAGCAAAGGATGCAGGGGTCACAGTAGACAAACTGAATATAAGCCAACAGTGTGCTCTTGTTGACTTTTTTTGCAACAGCACACTGGGCATGTCTACACAAGACACTACTGTGCAGTAGCACTGCATCATGGTTAGTGCCTGGGAAAAGGAAGGAGGATCCAGGGAACTGCAGGCCAGTCAGCCAGACCTTGGTACTTGGAAAGATCAAGGTGCAGGTCCTCAAGAAATCTATAGTGAAGCACCTAGAGGAGAACAAGTTGATGAGGAAAAGCCAGCATGAATTCACCAAAAGCAAGTTATGCCTGAACAACCTGATTTTCATTTATAAGGTGACATGCTGCCTGGATGTGCATTGTATCAACAGGAGTGTCACTTACATATCAAGGGAAGTATTTCTTCTTCTCTATTCGGCAGTAGTAAAGCTTCACTTGGAGTACTGGGTCCAGTTCTGGGCCACACACTTCAAGCAAGATGTGGACAGATTAAGAGGAACCCAGCTCAGGCAACAAAAATAATTAGATGTCTGGGAGACAAAGACTGAAGTGGACAGACTGAAAGAGCTAGGGCTACATAGCTTAGAGAAGACTGAAGGTGGATTTGATAACAGTCTTCAAATATATGTAAAGGGTGATTTACAGAGAGGATGGAGAAGGGCTTTTTTTTCTGTGGCTGCAGGGCACTGAAGTAGGAGCAACAGCCTCAAGCTTCAACAGGGAAAATTTAATTTGGAGATGAGGAGAAACTTTCTGATTATAGGGACAGTCAACCATTGGAACAGACTGCTTAAAGAACTGTGAAATCTCCATTCTTGGACATTTTCAAAAGCAGGTTAGACAGACACTTGGTTGAGGTGGTCTAGTCAGGGATGATCCTGCCTTGAGCAGGGGGTAGACTAGATGACCTGGTAAGGTCCTTTCTACCCCTACTTTCCTAAGATCCTATAAAATCCTTTTTGTTTTGTTTTGTTTTTAAGTGACATGTGACCAAGTGGTATGTGGGAAGACAATTTACCATGCAGCTGTCAGAACACTGACCATTCCAGGTTGAGAATGAGGACACCATGTCTGAGCTATACACATGGGCATATTCACTCTAACTACTTTAGATGAAGGAACCTGTACTTGAGGAGTGGGGTGAAGATGGTGGAGGAAAAATTACATGCATCTACACTGCAGAAGATGCAGGAGGTAGTGGGCTAGCCAGACTCTACTCAGTGCATGATGATCTAACCAATGGGAAAATTAGAGTGTGGTGAAGCATAAAGCTGCCACATATTAATTTTTTCCCCCCAAGTACAAAGGTAAATATTTCCTTTCCGATCCATTCTTGTTCCTTATACGAATTCAAATCTCTTTGTTTGGTTTAGGTCTGTTGGGAAATACAGCTACAGGGCAGAACATTTGCTCAACGTTAGCGAGTGCTATTTTCTAAAAATGTAGCAATTACCATACAGACCAGGCCCGCGACTCCAGTACCCAGAATCTGACAGCAGCCATTAGCTGCAGAGGAGAGGGGGAAAAAAAAAAACCCATGTTCACAGAGAACACCTGTAAAGTAACTTACTTACAGTGGGGAAGTTCTCATTACTTAGATGTTAATTTATGCTTTGGAGGACTTTATATCCTTTATAAAAAATGCATCATCTTATCTACTTTGTACTTGAATGCTGCAAATGTGTTTTTTTATTGGTGGTTGGTGAGTGTGTCTGTTCTGTAAAATAGTAAATTAAGCATCCTCGTAAGGTAGGTACATTTTATACTTGAGCAAACACTGAAGTAAAGCAGTTTGTCTAGGAACAGAGTGATATAGGCATTAGAAAACTCCAGTGGATTAGGCATGTGAGGAGTGGCAGTGCTAGTCCTCCTTCTAACAGGTCATACAGCTTGTCACTACCTCCTCTCACGTAACTGTACTGCACTGAATTTCCTTAAAATGTAAGATAGAATTAATTATATTCACCTAGATCACAGGCTTTTAGAAAGCAGCATGGGGTAATATCCATGTAGCACTATGGCAACAGACCCATAGATGGACACATGGAGGAACACAGATTCTCCTTAAGAGGTACACATAGATAAATGTGAACTTAAAAGCACAAGCAGCCCTTTAATTTTTCATACACTTCACCAAGAAAAAAAGTGTCCATTATCCCCAAAATCTGTAAAAAAAGTCTAAAAAAAAAAAATCAGAAGGCAGATCCACCAAACTCTTGCCATCCAACATAAGCTAGCATCCACTTTTCTCTCTTCCTCCCCCCAAATCTTTTTCCATCCTTGTTCCATGCACTGCTTTGCAGCTTTAGTTTCTGAACACGCTTGCTTCAAGACTGATACAATAGCTGGTAGGCTTGTCATGTACACAGATTTAGCTAGTAAACAAGGTATTAAATCTTAAAGACTTGTTCCTCTGATGTGCTAAAAAAATCAGAATTCTTGCAAGTTTCTGAAGTGCTCTGGGGGCAGGATATCTATAAACCTTTAATATCTTGCTCCTTGAAAAAGGAGAAGAAGAAGAGTTATAAGAACACACATATCCTTTGCATAACAATCATACAGCACCCAAAGTAACTTGTACATCTGCCTGTATACATGTATTTGTCACAGGATGGGGTCCTGCAGGATGGCTGTGATCTCCCAAGGCCCCTTACCATACCAAGTTGGCCCTGTCCTGCTCGGCACCTCACGGGCGCTTGAGCTTTCGGCGGCCCTGTCTCGCTCGGCGCCTCACGGGCACTGGGGTCTGTGTGTCCCAACAGCTGCGCCCTCTCTGGTGCTGGGGTCCCCATGCTGCCGTGGGTCCCTTATGAGGCCTCCTCCATCCGCTGATAGCCTTACCCAAACCACTGGTTTTATGCAACAATAAGCAAAACACAAGCCCTTGGGCTGTAATGAATTTAAGCCGCTCGGCCATAACCTCAGACAAACCCTGATGGGGAATGCTCCATCCCTTAACAATATTGAAAGCTGCTCCTGCAGACAAGCCTCTCCCCTTTGCTTGCTCTGGGAGAGCTCCTTCCCCCTCGGCTGCTGGCAGGGAACTGTCCTCTCTGGGCCCGGTCCTGGGATTTATATGATTTATATGGGCCCCTTCCAATCAGCTGACCATGTGCAGGTGCAGGCTAATTAACCCTTTGGCTTGTTGCCCTGGTAACCTACACCGGGGCTTCTGTCTCTCTCTCTCTCTGGGCCTCTTCCCAGGCAGCCTCTGCCCCTCTAGGAGCAGGGCACCTTTGTGCCCTGCAACAGTATTATACATGCATAAAAGGCAGTGGGGAACTTCTTATCTTACTATATCCTGATCTTGAGGAAATTAGTATAACAACTGCACTTAAAAGTTGGTGCATGAAATATCAAGAAGCTTATTTCAAGAAGGGAAGAGAAGATAAGTTACTATATGTACATTGCATGGGAAGTATGACTACAGGGCATGTCAGCAATTGAATTAGTTTGGGTCCCAGTAATGCTGCAGCTGTGTTACAGGCTTCAGCTACTAAGTACCCAACATCCTAAACAACATTGTACAATCACTGCTGAAGCCTATGCTCCTATAAGAGTGGCATCTGAATTAGCTAGGTTAAATCTAGCGTGAGTATATTTGTTCACTGTATCACTGGATAACAGTAGAGGCATAGCCTGGTTTCCTGAAAGTTTGTTGAGGCCCACAGCTGTGACTGCATACTTCTGGCCTGATCTTTGAACAGCCTTGTCTACTTTTTCAAAATGCCCAGAGTTGGGAGGGAAAGAGTGCTAGAGCAAGAGAGAGCATGTAGTGATCAAAGTAAGATTCCTCCTGTACCATACTGAGGAATTTGGTTGGAAGGGGCTATTTCAGTCTCCCATGGAATTCTCCACCTGCAGATGTATTACTCTTGCCCAGGCTGAGTTTCAGTTGCATGGGTTTCAAATTAATATGGCCAGTTTTACTTGAAGATGTCAAGTTTATATAGCCCCTTATGCATCTTTGTATCCAAGTCTGATGCTGTTAATAGAAAGACTCACAAGATTCAGCACCAGACACTATGACCTGACTGTTCCCATAGCTGTGCCAGCATTAAATGATGCTTCAGTACCAGCCATGCAAAGAATGATATTTTATATTTCTACAAGAGTCATTGTCTGCTTCCAAAAATAACTTTCATGCTATAGTGCAGCAGACTTTATTAATATTGGATATTAGAATTAGCTACCTCTGGAATTTTAAATAATTAAAAAAGGCAGACTTTTTGTTTTTTAATTATCTTGACAAAATTTCATTGTCTATTTCATGGAATAATATGATCCAAGAGTTTCCCCTTTTGCAAAATCAGTGTGACCAGATTACAAGCAGTCAAGCACTAGACATGAAGGGTGTTTATACATGGAGGCGGGGGAGGGCAGAGCTTTAGAGTGGCTCTGAGAGCCACTCTAATCAGAGTGCCCAGAGCATCACGTGTATCAGTGTCCCCACACACTGAAAAAAGGGGCACTTTAACTAAAGCCCATTTTTGCATCATGGGGATGCTGATGCACGTAATGCTGGACTTGCTGGAGCACAGTAATTACCACACTCCAGCAGACTATTAAATCAAGTTTGCTCTGATGCACTATAACTACAGTGCATTGGAGTAGCCTCACTGTATGTGTATTGGTGTCAGATGAGTTTGAGCTTCAGTGAACCTCAAGTTGTACTTTTAAAAATTCAATAATAAACTTTTTTCAAGCTAGGAATTAAAAAACTTACTAGCCTTGATTCAGGAATCCCTATTCTGGACAATACCCGAGTTCATGCTACCTGTGTTAGGATAGTGCTTGATCTGCTTTACTGGACCAAAACCAAGATGCATACAGTACCAGTCTTGTCTGGAGTCTTTTGGCACTTCTGCAACAGAAGTAATAAATAGCAACCTAGAACCCCGAAGTAAGATGTGCACTATACACTTATGACTGCTCTCAGACTGACAGGCTCAAATGGATAAGACTATGACGTTTTGTTTGTTTTTTTCTCCCCCGCACAGTGAGTTTTTTCTTTCCGAAGCTAAGAAGAATTCATTTGACCTGCTCTAGAAAATGTAATAGTTCACTCCCAAGATGTGGTGACACACGTAGAGCTACATTATTTTTGTTTAAATCTTACCCAGTTCTCAGTGCTATATGGTATGCAGAAATAAATACAGTAATAGTTCCAAGGAGGCACAGAAGCTTACAGTTTTTATAGTATAGGGATAATTTGAACGGTATTACCTAAATTTTTCATATTCTTCTGGCCTCCTTTTCCATGCGCAGTGCTGTAGTTTTGTGACTATCTGAAGGTAATAATTTTCAGAATACCTTTAAAATAAAAACAAGTGCAAGTTTCAGTGGAAATTACACAATTGCATAAATGCAAATAGTTCTTAAAAACCTTCAAGTTACAGATGTATTAATTTATATAAAGGTATGTAAAACAAGTCTCTTTCAAAATTCCAGGACCCATTTTACCTCTGTAATTTATGATACTATTATTTAAGTGTTATGACCTATTAAATATTCTCCAACTTGATGCACTAAAATTTATTTTAGAAATTTCTGGCATACATACAAGTTTAAGTCTTGGACACCTGACTATACACATCTTGAATGACCCAGTAACTTCAAAATCATCTTTAAAAACACAAGTCTAAATTAATATATAGATCATTGCCTACATAATGCCAGACAGCCTCTCTTGTATTCCATGTTTTAAACTTTAATGACGGTTGAAGAGATGACTATTGCAAACTAAGTTGTAGCATTGTATTTCTTCTCCTTGTTTATTTACTTCAGTCCCCCAAGAGATCTGTTTGCTCATCCAAGACTGTAGATCAATATATAGATGGAAGTTTATCTGTAAAACACCTTCTAAATAAATCATTTAGGACACAGGACCAAGTGGCGTAAGTATACAAAACCAAAAGTTCCCCCCCAACCATTTCTTTTAAACTGTTTCAAGAGGCTAAGTTGTAGAATATATACGGTCCAAAGAAAATAAATGATGTTCTCTTATGAATTCAATCCTAATACAGATTCCATTTATTTTTCTATATTCCCATGTGTGTCATTTTTATAGGCATATCTATATAATTCTCTCTAGCAAAGAAAATGAAAGATGCAGCAACTACAATTTAATCTTTTGGGGGGCAAATGTTCCCAAGAACAGTTGCTATCTAGAAAAAGGAAAGAGTCATTCAGGGTATCATCCAAAAGCCCTCCTACCTTCTCTCAGTTTCAATTAGGTCTCATAACACACAGTGTCATACATGTGGTTTTAAATCCCACCCCCAAACCAACAAAAAACAAAATACCCTATGCTGCAACTTGACACATCATATTTACTGTAGCCCACAACTCTCAGAGAATATGTAAGGAAGCCAGTCATTTTGGTTTATCCAATATAACATTTGATAGATTATATTGATTTTTCTTAATACCAAGATATCAGTTGGACTGAAAAGGTCTTTAGTAATGTACATTTCTAACATTTAAGATCTACAGCTAAAAAGGGAAGCAAGGGAGTTTCTGCATGCCAACTCTACATCTTACATTTCTATTTGGGAAAGTAGTAAAACAGTCAATAAATAGCTTTACTGACTGAGCAGACTGGGACCTGGAGATAAACAAGATACAAATCTGACAGAAAGGAAAAAAAATACTTGGGGCAACAGTATTATCCAGCAAGAGGGGGAAGGAGGAAGAAAGCTGGATAGCAAACTCTTGCCTAAGGACACCAGCTAGGTGAAGATCAGAGTTTGAAGGAACACTACTATAAGCTTGGGGAGAAAAAAAAAAGGGTCATGGACTGACATGATACTCAAAAACTACAGAAAGCCTAGGGTACTCACAAAAAGCAAAGCATACACATCCATAATGCCAGCCCTAAGACCTCAAGAAAAACCCTATTCACTAGCATAATAGAGGAGATGCTTATTAAGGAAGGGTGTGTGCCAGGAAGGACATGTACCACAATGTGTTTTATCTTCTTACATTCAGAAGAGGGCAGTTGGAACGCAACTTCTCTGATGCATGTTATAGGGCCTTGTTATGCACTAAATTTTCAGGTTGCTCCTGGAGCTCTTAACCCCTGGATTGTTCGCACATTAAACACGTGAAAACTAGTTTTAAGCACACTTTAGGTGGCTTACAGTTACACCGCTCCAGGGCAGGTTTCTCCCCAATCCATATTATCCCGCTCATGATCCATTAATGTGTGGCTACTCCTTAGAGATGAGCTGCCCAAGTTGCAGTCAGTCCTCCAGCATTCCAGGATGCAGCATCTTCTTCCCAACCCTCCTGTTCTGTCTGAAAAGACTTTCCATCCTCTGAACTTGCCTGCCGCGGGGGCAGTTCTGGCACCATGCCAATTTCCCTGCTCGCCAGCCTTCTAGTGGCAAGTCACAGCTGTGAAGGTTGAGGACAGTCACTGAAGGTGTTTAGCCTTAAGATGCGACTAGTCCAAACTCAAGCTAGCACTAGCTACTTGAGCTAACTGATCAACATTTGAGCAGTTCAAAGTACAAGCTGCATCAAGGCCCTATTACTCTTGAATGGATGATTTACAGACTGCAATGTAATTTAAATAGTAAATAGGGATTCATAAATACATTTTTTCTCCATGTAGGTACTGTGAAAAAGTGCATGGCTATGGTTTGTGACAACCTGCCTTTGCCAACTAGTAGTAGTTTGTCAAACCCCCATTCAGGGTTAGAGCTGAAGAGCCCTGCACTGTTGTTTTGAAGCCCCATTTCCATCTGGGTTGGTTTAAGCTTTGTTTTCAGTTCACAGAGCCTTTTTTAAGCATGGTTTGTTTAAAGCAGCCTCAGGGACTTTCCTCAAATGGAGTGGAGTGAAGACAAGCCAAGATGGCAGTTGAGATTTCATTTTTCAGCTCTAGTAGCACTGGCATGGTTCTGTTCTCCATCACTATATGATGTCATTGCTGTGCCAAATAGATGACATTTTTAACATCCAAGACTGGATAGCTGAATAACACGTAGTACTTAAACAGCATTTTTTAAAAGTATAGCACACATAGCATATAACAACAATGCTAAAACTTGGTTTCTCATCTCACGTACAAAGTAACCATGAGACACTAGGATACAGGCAGAGTGATAGCACTATCAGAATAACAGCCACTTGGGGCAACAGCAGTGAAGAAGGGAAGAAAGAGCTCCTGGGAAGAGTTAGAGGGGCTACCTAAACCCCGCTTACGAGTCACTAAGTATAATACCTGCCAGAGAAAGGCTAGTTTAGTTGGCAGGAACACTGAGGAGTGAGGAGGGGTGGGCAACCTAAGCTGATAGCTAACTTGTGAGAAAGAAATTAATGCAAAGAAAAGAGGGAGTTACAAAAGAAAGGAAGGACCTCTCATCTTTTTGCTGTTAAAAATTAATAGGTGTTTTGGCAGCATTTAAAGGCCTGAGCATATTTAGGGCTTGCTCTGGAATAAAAATGGAAAGCTTCAGTGAACATAGCACCTCAGGCGATCTATCACCACCAACGCATGCCTGTATAACCATACTTAGAATTTGCACAGGATTTTGTATTATCAAACTGTTTGTTAAACGTTAAACTAGCTAATTTATCCTGGAATCTATCAACTCAGGAGGCCAAAAAATCCAGATCATTCCTGGAGGCACTCTAGAATGGCAAAATAAATCACTATCTACATATTCTTCTCACCAGTCAGAAGTAGATGAAAAAAGGCAGCAAAAAGAGGGCTTCCTGCCAGCTTAGGAAACAGAACTGAAGCACTCATGGAACAATGCACTAGTTTCTGTTCCACAAACCTAGCCAAAAGATTGCTTCCCCCCCAATTCAGTCTTTGTCTCCCTAGCCTGATATAGCTCTTCCTCCTTCAGTATTACTTTTTCAAAACCAGGAATATTATCAGTCCCTCAAGGCTTGCCTCTGGGCAAAGCCCTGAATGCTTGACATGCTGAAACAAGTTCTATCAAACATGTCAAGCCAGCTGCACTAATTTGGCCTCTGCCTAGCCAATCTCACCTTTGGGCCTTATCAACTGGAAGGTGGGGAGGGACGTACCAACGGTATAGTACTTCATCCATCGAAGTGATAACAAGGTTTGGTGGTAGGAGGGACTACTGGTAGGTGGAGACAGAGACACAAGATAGGAAAGCAAGTTAGAGAAGGGAAAAGCAACAGAGGATGGGAAGTGAAAAGGGAAGGACTGGCAGATTAGAAGAAAAGGGCAAAAGAGAGAGGGAAAATGACCAAATGGCAGGGAACAGAGGGACAAAAGGAGAGAGAGGAAAGACTGGGAAAGCTAGATAACTTATTTTATATAATTTCCTTTCTTTTCATATTATTTGTTTACCATACAAATGGAAGCCAAGACCTTGATCTTGAAGACACTTAAGGACGTGCTTGATATTAATCCTGGCACTCATCCTGTTTTAGTACCTCAAGTGCTTACAAAAGGAGAGCCTAAACTCCAAAACAGTACAATATATGTATGTCATTTTTTGGTTTTAAGTGGTTTGATTTTTCTTTTTTTCTTTTATCTGCCACATTCTCACATACAACATGCAAGGTTCAGAAGCCTTGTTTCTGAATGGCAGAATGAAGAAGAAAAAGATCCTTCCTTGTAATAAGTAACAGAGTAGCAGCAACTAGGGAACTGAGCCTGCTTAGTATTCTGGTACCTCTGGTACTGTGGCTTCACCCAGTAAGTGTAACAAAATCCCTGCTTTTGCCATAGTTCTTGCATATAATATGCATGCCAAATACGAACAACTGGTTTTTGGAGAAAAAGGTGTGCGTGTTTGTGTGAAAAAATATGGTGCATCTGTCTTGGCAAGGCAATGGTGTATGTAAAGGAAATGCACTGATGTCTGTGGCATTGTCTACTCATAGAAAATATATAAGGGATTTTTTTCGTCCCCTGTACCAAGTGCAGGTTCTAGTGGAGGCCAGTGGTAAAAGTTTTGAGGTATAATAGAGATGGAGGTGTTTTTTACCATGAAGTTACCAATACACTTGAACAACTAGCCTCCTATTGTAAAGTTAATACCACAGTCACTATATATAACAAGTAGTTTTTAATATGAGCTCACTTCTAGACATTTTGGTGGGGGGGGAAGAGAGGAGGAAATCTATTCTTGTGCCTGTATATTGGTTGGTGGGAGTCAGCTAATCAAGAAAAGATATCCAAGAATGAAAATGTAATAACTTATGATTTTTAAGATTCTTAGTTTGAAGAAATAGAAGTCTCCTTGGGGCTCTTAGCAGAGAACGAGAAATCTTGTTGCCATGTATTATGATGATTTCTTTTCTTTTTAGTGCAGATCCAGAATAAATCCAACCAAAAAATTCAGCCAAACACTGGCTGTGCATTTTTTATTTCTTATTGTATAGCTCTGTACTAATGTCAATGAGAGCATTCGGCAAGAACAGAGCACTCTTAGTCTTCTTTTTAAAACAAAAAAAGTGGAGAGAAAAGCAAACACGTACCTTTTCTTCTTGATAGATGAAGACAAAACATTGTCCTGGATCTCCTTACATTGCAAAGCCGGGTCATGTGAGTAAATTCCATTTTTATTATGAGCTGTTCTGTTTAGGAAAGAGAATTAAAAAAAAAGAAAGAAAAAGAGAGAGAGCAACAAACTTTAAGGCTAAGGACAGAAGTGACATAAGTGATCAGAAACCAGTTCAAATCTGTAACAAAAAGGAAGTTCAGTGTACATCAACTGCTTTCAAAATGGCCAAAACCAATTTAAGATAATCCTGGATGGATGTAATATCAGACCTAACTGAATTAGGTTATATCGGTTTATTGAACTTCTGTGCCAGATCCCCTCCAGATTCAAGTTAACTCAGTCTCCCAGCATCTCAGGATGTTTTGCACATCCCCTACAAATTCCCCACCTTTACAGGGTGTGTAGGCTAGCCTTGGCCCAAGCTGTCTGCCCCAGCTGAGCAGAGAGGCATTCTCTAATACCCCATCCCCCAGGCTCTGGCTTAAGCTACTGCAGGCATATGGCTGCATTTCTGGAATCAAAAGAGAATGTCTATTCACTTGTTCATCAATTCAATTTACTCAGCTTAAAACTGACCTGCAAAAATTGAATCGATTCAGCCTCAGGCTTTTTGACTGTCTGTACTTGGGCCCAAAGACAGAATATATTGAGCAACAGCTCCACATTTAATTTGCTGCAACAATCAGATCAATAACTGTCAGAGGTTCTGAAGAAAACTTTACCAATAAAGTCTGAATCACTTTCATTAAGAAACTCCTCTGTAAAAACAGAAGATTGTTTCGGGTAAATACAACATATTTAATTTCTTCATCTCATTTTATATTAAAAATTGCATTATGCCAATTGCAGTGCAGATCAGACATGGAAGCAGCTGTAGAACTATGTTCTGAATATGTAATAAAATACTTTACTCAGATATAGTCAGCAGGGAATGTTTTTTTCCAAAGCAGCTGCTGTTTAATTGCAATATTTTGGGGACAATATAAAATTCAAAGGCAATTATGAGTCTCAGAGGGGTATGTTCACCTGCCTATGAAGCCACTCACTTATAGACTCCAGTGTCTCATGTATCTGTGACCCCACATGATGAAAAATGGTGGAGTAGACTCAATTAAATAAAGTCTAGGGCAGAGCTTTTAGATGAAAGCACCCCCTGCTGCTGTTCTTCAGCGTAAGGATGCTGATACGTAAGATATGCTGGGTGCTTTAGAGTGGTTCTAAAAGCCGCTCTATTTAAATCACCCCCTCCCCCCATACTCCTGGAGCATGTATATAAATGACTATTTACAGTCACTCAAAAGCTTCTATATTCCCCTGCTCCCCACCCCGCAGCTCTTTAGTATTCCTCTTCTTCCAACATTCCTGGTACAAGAAGGCACTACAGGTTAAGCGTCTTTGAGAACACTGTCTTCTTTTCTTCTCTTTCCAATTCATTCTGGTATCTACATTTGATCTGCTATAGTGCCTTATCTCTTTATCGGTCTCTTTCAAAGTCTTCAGTCTGACATGAGATTCTTTGCTCCACTTGTTCTTATTTTCCTCACCTTCTGCTTCTGTTTTTTTTTTTTTCTGTCTCTCTCCTGCAGACTTCCTTCCACCGATTCAGGGTTTGTTTGTTTTTTAGAAACTGGAGCTCTGATACTTGTAGCAGATTTGCACAAATCTTAGGTAAAAATGTGGAGGCTTTATATGGACAACATGTCATTAATTCATAACAGCACATATCTAGGTACTTTCAAGAGCTCCTCAATCCTGCTCTCAGATTTGGCAGCCAGGTCATGGCTGTGTGTTCATCCATGCATTCAAATGATTCAAGTGCCCAAAAAACATGCACATCTGAGGGTGCTGAAACAGGAGTCTCAACGTTTGTTGTACTGGTGGCACTATCATTTGCACATGCAGGGTCTAAATTTTGCCCTTGATTTCATGTACACAATTCAGATGGAAGCACTGAGGCCCAGCAGTAAAGTGGGTCTTGGCTCATTCTAGGTATACAAATGTTTCGCTAGGGGTCAGTCCAGCAAGTGAGGTGAAGTCTTTTGAGTGTAAGAATGGTAGAACAGTTGCCTTTGTTGGATTAAGTAGGAAGGAACAGAACAAACCTAGTTGTTTTCATAGTAGATTCTGCTATGTGGAACAGAGCTGTATTGCTACCCAGCATGTCCACAGGTGGTGGATAGTCAAACAACTTCTAGGGAAGGTTAGCTTTGAAATAAGCAGGGGTAAGCAAGTTACTTTTAGATGCATAGGGAACAGGAGAAAAAACAAATGGGAGTGTGGGGCCATTGCTCAACAACTCAGGAGAGCTTGTTACCGGTACCCAGAAGCATGGCACTGGTGCCTCATGAGTCCGGGGGGGCACCCGCTGAAGCCAGTGGTGGCAGGGGCGGAGCTGGCAAGCTCCCACAGACACTGCCAGTGGCAGAGCCGGAGGTGGCGAGCATCTGCAGCTGCCGCCAGTGGCAGGGCTGGCACTGCCAGGGGGGTCATGTGCCCCCTGGTGCTTCCCCTACACATCGCCTATGCCCAGGAAAAAGCTGAACTCCTGAATGACTACTTTGCCTCGGTCTCTCAATGGAGCAAGGGAAAAACCATGCCAGGTAGAGTAGAGGATGAGTACAGTAGGAATAAAATTGGTGTAGAATTGGTGTATGTCTCATTTTTTTAAATGGTCATATACGAATCAGTGGGACCAGATGATCTTTATCTGAGAGTGCTGAAGGAGCTGGCCAAAGTCACTGCAGAAACCCCTGACAAAACTCTTCCACAACCTTTTGGCACTCTGGAGTTGTCTCTGAGGACTGGAAGAGGGCCAGTGTTGTGCCCATCCACAAAAAGGGCAGGAGGAAGGACCTGCATAATTATAGGCTAGTCAGCCTAACTTCCATCCTAGGAAAAATCCTAGAAAAGTTCATCAAGGAGTCCATCTGCAATAAGCTTGCAGAAGGCAAGATTTTGAATGACAGCCAGCATGGCTTCATCACGGGAAGGTCTTGCCTTACCAACCTCATCTCCTTCTATGACCAGGTAACTCGCTACCTGGACATGAGAGCAGATTAACATTGTAAACCTTGACTTCCAAAAGGCCTTTGATCTAGTATCCCACAATGTCCTCAGGAGAAAATTGGAGGTTTGTGGGCTTAACTCCAAGACAGTCACATGGGTAAGAAACTGGCTGCAGGATAGGACCCAGAGAGTCATAGTGAATGGATTTGTGTCAGCCTAGTGAGAAGTGGGCAGTGGTGTCCCTCAGGGGTCGGTGCTCAGTTCAGTACTTTTCAACATCTTTGTTAACAATTTGGAGGTAGGAGTGAAGAGCTCACAGGCCAAGTCTGTAGATGACACCAAGTTATAGGCGCATGGTCATGCTTGAAGATAGGCTACAAATACAGACAGCTTAGCAAGTTAGGCAGATCAGAACCCGATGAAGTTCAATGTTGAAAAGTGTAAAGTGCTCTACCTGGGGACAAACAACCCCCTGCACACCTACAGACTTGGTGGTGCCAAACTGACCAGCACCACAAATGAAAGGGACCTGGGGGTAATAACAGACCACAATATGAACATGAGCCGGCAGTGCAATGCTGTAACCAGTAGGGCAAATAATATTCTGCATCTCCAGCAAAACCAAGGAGGTGATTCTTCTGCTCTGCTCAGCACTGGTGCGACCATGGCTGGAGTACTACATCCAGTTCTGGGCACCACAATTTAACAAGGACATGGCCAAGTTTGAGAGAGTCAGGAGAAGAGCCACCCATATGATCAGAGTCTTACCCGGTAAACCATCCAAGGGAAGGCCAAGGGATCTGGGATGACTCAGCCTGAGGTAAAGGCTGCTGAGAGGGGACCTGATAGCAGCTTACCATTCTACTAGGAGAGTACATCAAGGGCTTGGTGAGCAACCCGAGGGGAAAACTAGCATCTGAGGGGAAAACCAGCAGTAATGGCTACAAACTCCTAGAAGATAGATTCAGGCTCAACATTAGGAAAAACTTCTTCATAGTCAGGGTGTCCAGACTGTGGAATAAGCTCCCTCCAGGGGTGGTGCAATCACCTACCCTGGAAATCTTTCAGAGGTGACTAGACAGTCACCTTGCTGGGGTCACCTGACCCCCAGTTATCTTTCCTGCTTGGTGCAGGGGGCTGGACCCAATGATCTTCAGAGGGCCCTTCTGGCCTTACAATTTATCAATCTATGCAGCACCACCACCAGGATGCGAGGACAGAAAACGGCAGTGCTCTCCCTCCTGAAAAGCCACATATATCCTTTGACAGTGCTGTGACATTACGAGTACAGGTTACCACTACAATAAGCCTGCCCAACCCCCAATCATGGGTCTACAAATCCACAATGGCAGAGCAGGTGGAAAAAGATGTTAGAATCTCAATGGCTGTGAAGGTGGATGAAAGCTGCAGTGGAATGAGATCACCAGTTGCTTTCGTCTTTTTGCCATTGGATCAAGGTCTTGTTCTGTCAAAAGCAGTGTGGAAATTGATATGTGGAACCTTTTGCATGATAAAAGACATTAAACAAAGGTATTTTCCATGAAAAATGGAAAACAATCATTCTTGGCTGCAAGGGATTGCCGAAGAGAATAACTAGCACTTATATGACTGTACAGCAGGGCAGGGCAAAGAGGCTTTTATTCCTTCCCATTGCATGTTCACATAATCGTTGATCAAAATAGCAGCCTTTATCTAGGGCAGCACAGCAGCTGTTATCAAAATGACCCTCTCCCTCAGAGCAATTTATCCAAAAAGCTGGCTGCAAATTGAGAGAGAGAGAGAGAGAGAGAGAGAGAGAGAGAGAAGGGGGAAAAAAAAAAGAGAGAGAGAGAAGCACCCTGCTTCCATGAACTACATAAATTACACTTTTCTCTGCACTATCTGGGAGTTCCCCAAAGAATACACCTGTGTCTTGCCTTGGGGAGATGGCACTCTACATGATCCTTACTGCGGGCCATAATCTAACTTTTTTTTTTAGCTATATAGTGCATTTAACAGACAGGAACAGCTGATGTTATCTGTTAGTGGCTCAGTTGCCAACTTTGGACCTGGGTTCTTATCTCCAGATCTTTTTGGAAGTGATATATAAATGTATGGGGAACAGGTTCTCAGGGTACAGAATTCAGCAGAGCATATAAAAGATTTCCCTCGATTTATGCGGTACCTGCATTCCCAGAAAACTGCACATAAATCCAATATGCATAAAGGGAACTCAGTTTACAGTGTAAGAAATAAGGATAGGTAGGGAGAGGGGTGCAGTACAGCCCACTAGCCACTCCTGGGGCTGCTGCAGGGAGCGAAGCAGAAGGAACTGTCAGTGGGTGCAGGGCACAGCTCTTGCTGCTACGCGCACCCCAGGAGCGCTGTGTGCCTATAGATCTGTCCACAGGACAAGGTCAGGCTGCAGCTGCAGGCTGGGGCCTGCGGTGGCACCAGGGTCTTCCCGGCATTCAGGGTGGGTGGTGGTGCTGGGAGGGGGGCTGCTGCCACCCCAAAATTTGCTCTAGCCCCCCAACCTGCCCTTCCAGTGCTGCCACTGAGCACTGGGAAGATCCAGGGGGGGCACGCACCCCTAGGGAAGAGCCTAGTACAGCCCCACAGCTCACAGCCCTTCTGGGGTGCATGTAGCAGCAACAGCTGCACCTTTCTGCCTCACACCCACTTACAGTTCCCTCCGCTGTGCTCCCTGCTGTGGCCCTGGGCTTCCACTTCTCCCCACTAACCACATCCCCTGATGCAGCAGCCCCAGGAGCAGCCGATGCTAGCTGCCTGCAGCCGCTGGGCTACACCATGCCCCGAACCCTCTGGTGCTCCACATGTTCCCACTAACCTCAGCCCCAGGGCTGTGCCGTGCTGTGGTGGAGGCAGGTGGTGTTGGCTGCCCTAGGGTCTGCTGCAGCAGGGATGGGATGGGTGGGGAGGAGTGGAGCCCTGGGGCATGGCACAGCTCGCCCCCACTCACCCTAGCCCCTGCTGCAGCAGCTCCAGGAGTGGCCAATGCCAGATGCCTGCAGCTGCTGGGCTGTACTGTGCCCCCACCCTCCCTGGGGCTCCATTTTTCCCCACTCACCCCAGCTCCTGCTGCAGCAGACCTGGGAGCAGCCGAAACTACCTGCCTGCAACACAGCACAGCGAAGCTCAGCCCAGGAGCTGGGGTGACAAGTGGAGCCCTGGAAGGTTCGGGGCAAGGTGCAGCCCAGCAACTGCAGGCAGTTGGTATAGGCTGCTCCCAGATCTGCTGCACCAGGTGCTGGGGTGAGTGGGGCCCTGATTCCATGGCCCTTTCCCCTCCCCCCACAGACTTACCTGCTGGGGGTGGGGCGCCTATGCCGATCACATAAGGGTGAATTTACCTCACATGTAACAAATTTTGGGTATAAAAAGGGTCATTGCATAAGAGCAAATTTGCATATACAGAACCCGCTTAAAGTGAGGGAAACCTGTACAGAATTGGCAGTAGAAGTTATTTCTATGACGTTCATACATATAGGTTTGCCATATCTTGATCTGGCTAGGTCTTAGGCACACATCAGAACCAAATAAAGCCCACTTGCCCTTTGTTCTTAAAAGGGCATTGAAAATTTGTTTTCCAACATATTTCATTTTCCCAGCTTTATAGATGTAAAATCTTGCAAAAAACCACAACCATAGTGATGGTGTAGGATATTAAGTGAAATGCTCTCTTCCTCTGTTTCTGTAGCTCTGGTGACTGCCGTGGATATTGAAAATTACTTTTAGGCCAAAGCAGCTCAAAGCACAGAAGGGGCCACAGTTTAAGTCTAGCTACATAAGAATTACCTTGGAAGAGAAATACCAGTATTGCCAGTCACAACTGTAATGAGCAACTGAAGCAGCAGAACAGCTAAAATAATGAACCTGGAGATGGGGAGTGAAAGGGAATCATGCTAAGGATGCATCTTAGAGTACTAAGTAAAACATTGTGATCAGCCTGTTTGCTTGGATACTGTGGAAACACCAAAGAACTCAGACATAAATGCTGAGACATTCACAAAACAAAAAGAAAGAAGTTGTTTCTCCCTGAACAATAGAAGGAGCACTAGTAGAAGCTGAGTTGTTACTCTATCTGGTAAAGTCAGTCATCCTCACAAGCCGGGCAAAAAAAATGGAAGAAACAGGGGCACTTGTCATTTCAGTTAAGCCAACATGAATCAGGACTAACTCTACTTAAGTTCAAAGAGCTTAATTCTCAATTGAACTGGGTCAGTTATGAACCAATTGCTTTGATGCGCAGGGTTTCGAAACACTAAAAAAGTCCTTTCCAAATGCCACAAACAGAAAAGCAAATGTGCTACTGAGGATCAAACAGCAACTTCGCTTTGGAATAACTTCTTGTAAGTAGATTCTATGCTGATCACCACAAAAGATCCATGCGAGCCATTAGTATTATTTGGGCATATATTGATTTCAATGGGTTTCAGACAACACAAGGCTGAACCAAAGTATTCTCTGTTCCATAATCTGGTCACAAATTATGGTCTATTGACAGGCTGCCATTGGCTGGTTGATAATAGTCAAATGCTTGTTTGAATTCTGCTCATAAAGAGGCCCTGGCAGTTCTGAAAGCCATCTTACTAGCCTTCGTGATGCACATCTGCATCCCATACATCATGATGTGAAAATTGATGTTCTTTCAACAGGTGAAGTTCAGCTCTCTACTAAGGCCAAAAGGTCAGGATCTTTAGTTTCTGAAGCCTCTTAAAGGTTTAGGCAGGGTGTGCATTCCTGCTGGTCATCTGCGTGGAAATGAATCTCACTTCTGGGAGTGGCTGCTGAGATTCATAGAAGACCAAATTCAGCTTCCATACTTCTACATTTCCTGGTGCTTGTGGGCACATGCAGGAGATTGCTGGCCCTAGGTAGACCCTCTTTCACTGTAGCTTTGGATTGGTTCCAGTTTATGGATATTAGACCAAATTAAAGATATTGCCTTGAAATAACAGCATGAGGTCAGTCTTTGTTCATTTAGTCCGCATTCAAATTAGCTAGGCCCAAATACCTTTTACGTATTTGTTCCTTTTGATTACAGAGCCTCAGTTCAGTGGTTTTGGTATGGCATGGCATGGCAGCGGATCCCACAGCAGATTCTATATTACTCGTGAGTGTAACAACATGCCCCAAAGCATATTATATACTGCTTGCAAAGCAATGACTTCTACTTAGAAAATCTAAAATTACTCTTGTTTCACCATGACAGAAACCTCCATCCCACAGCAGAGGACTGAATTAACAATGGTCTGTGAGGGGCATTACAGGAATCTACTGAGCTATTCACTACAAAGAGTTCAGATTTAGACGAATATCTAGTTAGACAGTATGAAAAGATGGTCCAATATCTGCTTGCTTAGTTGAAGAAAAGCTGCCCAATACTTAAAAATGCACAAATCCATATTTCTGATCAACTAGGTTAATCCTCATCTTGGCAGCCACTAAAAATTTCATATTGGCAAACATGCCAAGTTAAAAAACATCTTATGGTGAAAACTCATACAATATCCAGTGGTTAAAATCTTAAACCAGGTAAAACTTGGCCATTTCAGGTGAGATTTCCTTAGAGTTTTATAGTGTATGTAAACCCCAAATCACAAAGCAAAATTCAATGGGCAAATTCAAAGCATTATCTATCACATAATAGTAATACCAGCGATTTTTGTACAATCCATGAGCCAATCTCTTCCTAATATAACACTACAGAGGAACCTAACCATACATACATTAAATCTTCAGCCCAATAAGAGATCAGTGTCACAATTACTATATTTTATTACTGTGAGGCTTGTCTGTTTCTTGGTCACAAAGAGACATACAACTGCTGCTGTTTAGATAGTTGTATCCCAAGGGGATGGAACCTGTTTACTTCTGTACCACGTGCTGCACTATCCTGATTGGGGACTACCACTGGTCATGATCAGCTTTTCCAGGCACTGATTAATAATAATAATAATAATAATAATAATAATAATATCTAGCCATCTACCCAACTTGAGGCAGCTGGCCAATTTTGCAGACAGATCATGAGGCTGGCCATCATTTTTGTGGGTTATTGTGGCAGCCCCCCCCTCCCACCCCTGATTAGCCAAGGGCTGTGCCGTGTGGCTCTGCTCCTTGCCACTGATTGGTGGAGGAGGTGGGGCCACATGACAGGCATCCTTTCAGCCAGTCAGCAATGAGGATGTGTGTGTGGGGGGGGGGGGGTAGCCATCTTGGGCTATGACAGCAGGGTCTGCTGGATATATCAACCCTAGCATGGGAGGACCCCAGGAAGCACAGGAAGCCACTCGAGGAGGGCAGCAAAAACTGCAGTAAGGACAGGAGATGGCTGTTCACACCTGCAGGTGTGGAGACACTGATGATGGAGCAACATGCACAGCTGTGGCCTCATTTTAGAAGTATGTGCTCCCTGTACTTTGGTGTATGCACAGGGGCTGATGCAATAAGTCCACATCCCAAGCCTATGAGTGTGGGGAGCAGGAGCCGAGGCTGAGTGGAGGCAGCTTCAGGAGTTCCACAGTTTCAAGAGTTCCACAGCTTCAAGGACCCAGCAAAATTTCAAGCAGGCAAAACACACAGCGAGATCCACTAACTGAAAGCCTGGAGGAGTTTCTGGTGTTCTGCATCACCAGGTAGCTGAGGAGCAAGGCTCCATGCAGACCCCAGCATGCAGACCAGGAGGAAAAGGGCATATGAGTCAGGAAGTCTTGGTGACCTGGAGCCCCGGGTGCTGTGAAGACATAATTTTTCCTCTTTTGATAGTTTGAAGTAGTTGATATTGATTTTGACAACTGTGAACTAATTAATAACTATATTGATTTGAAAGCCCGAGACTTTACTGGTAGCTGGAGTTTGATTCAGATGCATAGGAATTAACTGGAGGCTGGAATTTTGATTCAAAAGCCCATGAATTAATTGAGGGCTGAGATTTGATTTTGATGATTATGAACCAAGGACTACATTAATTTAAAAGTCCCATGAACTGACTGACAGTAGGAATTTGATTTGAAATGTCCATGAGTTCATTGAAGACTACTGGGGCTGAGGTCTATGAATTAAGCAAGGACTATATTCATTTGTGACCATGGTGGTCTGAAAGCCTGGGAATAAATTTAAGACCTTGGCCCCGTATATCTAGGACTCAGGGCCGCCATCACAATCCAACACCCGGTTGGCATGCGGACAGGATGAAGGGGAGGAGGAGCCCTGAGAACATCCACAACATGGGCACACTCATGAGTGTCATTATTAACACTAAAACCCTCCCTATTATCATAAAAGATCAAGGCATGGCAAGTGAGTTGAGGGGCACACCCCATATGCAGGAAACTGAGGGCAAAACTATATGGCCCTAAGTGGTGTTTGCCCAGAGAAGTCCTCCCAAGCCTTGCAATGCCCCCTGTTTTGGCATAACTGTTCACAGCCTCCCCTTTATGCCAGCATCTCCCACTTCCACTCTGGCAGGCTGTGCAGCCAGGTCACAGTGGCTGTAAGGACAGCTGGCTCCTTCTGGGAAGCCAGCATTTTCTTTTCAGTGATCTTTTTTATCCCCCGTGGATTTCACATGCATTGTCTAATTTCACGGGTAATGCCAGATTTCACAATTCCTGCAAAATCCATTAAATAGTGATTGAGTAGGTCCCTACCAATATCTAAGGTTTAAACATAAATTGACTACTGAAATTACTCTCCAAGGCTAGGCCTATGTTTCCCAGCTTGAGTACATGTTTTTTTTACAGGTGGATATCAGGTGGAGTAGAGAAATAGCTGTATTAGGAAAAACTAGAATGCTCAGTGTAAGCATATTCTTGCAGCTTTGGCTAGACAGGCAATTGGCTCCATGCTATCCTTAGAAGAGCAAAACACAAAATGTGCTACATTCAGTGGACATCTAGCTTAGCCAGAACATAGCCTTCTTATTAGTGAGAGGAGCGTAAACCTTGAGGGAGGAGAGGGCCAGCCAGGGAGAAAGAAGAAACCCAAGAAGAAGAAAAGGGATTAGAGAGAGAAATGGCCTTAAAAAAATACTACAAAACCTATATTATAGCATAGTACAAAGAAACCGAGGGTATGCTAACTGATGTCCAAATCCACCCCAAGAAGGGGCTCCTGCCAAAATCAAGTGAAGAGTGGGTTCAAACCAAGCTCACAACTGGCCTAGTGCTGGTGCCATGGAAGCCAATAGGAGTTTTAGCACTGACTTCTGCGGGAGTCAAATTAAATCAATACTGGGTGCATCCACACATGTACTTTACTGTGGAGTTGACCAACTGACTCAGCAGTAAAGCGTCACTGTCTACATGAGTGCCGGTATTAGGGTGCAGTAGATTACATTACCTCTGCCATAAGATAGTATTGTTGGGGATAGTACGATCATATATATGATGGCGTAATTGGCTTCACTGAAACGCTCATGTAAATGGTGACCGGGTCTGGCTGAGGCATGAGGGTGCTAACATGCAGGGGGCTGCCTGCTGTCCAACGCCACACTTTAGCACTGTCATGCCTCAGACAGCCCCTCTGCTACCACCACCTGGAGCCCAGGGATGTCACCCCCTCCCCCAGTCACCTGCCAGGCCAGGGCTGCTCCACCCTGGCTCTAACTGCTGCAGTCCCAGGCGCACATTAAGACACTATGCCTGGGAGTAACTGACTCTGGTGCAAACTGTGCTGGAGTTTATTGTGTCTCACTACTTGCATGTGCAGATGCACCCACCAAGGATTTTTTAAAGATCCTACCCCTTGGCTTTATGCACTCCGTATGAAGCAGAGTCTGGGTCCTGAAAGCCTCATGTTCCTACTCCTGATTCTAAGCAGCAGCACTAAAACTGTCCCCGAGTATATACGCTGAACTGCATTATGTATCCACTAGGTTACATTAGTGTACATATACATCTTTCTATCAGGATTGACACAAAACTGGCATCCTGTTTTCAAATACTTCATTCTCTTAATTTCTCCCTCCATATTTAGTTTTGAATCTCACACTATTAATTGGGTACTAGATGGTAACAGAAACCAATAATGTGGCCCCTATTTTCAAGAAGGGGAGGAAGGAAGATCCTAGTAATTATAGACCTGTCAGTCTCACCTCCATCTTTGGAAAAGTCTTTGAAAAGATTATTAAGGATCATATTTGTGGGAGTCCAGCAGGAAAAATAATGCAGCAGGGCAACCAGCAAGGATTCATAGCAGGTAGATCATGCCTGACTAATCTGGTTTTGTTTTATGACCCGATCACAAAATACTTAGATGCAGGAGTAGAGGTAGATGTTGTTTTCTTGGATTTTAGGAAGGCCTTCGATACAGTGTCTCATCCCATTCTCATAAATAAATTAAGAGGCTGTGACTTAAATGTTTACATGGTCCAGTGGGTGGCTAATTGACTTGGGGGTCACATCCAGAGAATGGTAGTAGATGGGCCAGTATCAGCCTGTAAGGAGGCGGGTAGTAGGGTCCCTCAGGGCTAAGTCCTTGGATCTATGCTCTTCAATGTCTTCATCAGTGACTTGGATGTGGGTGTGAAGCATACTCTGTCCAAGTTTGCAGATGATACTAAATTGTGGAGTGAAGTGAACACTCTGGAGGGTAGGGAATGAGGGCAGGCAGAGCTGGACAGGTTGGAAAAGAGGGCAGAACACAACAGGATGCAGTACAACAAGGACAAGTGCAGAGTGCTGCACCTAGGACGTACAAATATCCAGCACACCTACTGGCTAGAAAATGACCCTCTTAGCAGCAAAGAAGTGGAAAGAGATCTCGGAGTCATAGTGGACCCCAAAATGAACATAAATCCTAAGTGTGACAAAATCATCAACAAAGCTAATTGCACTTTATCATGCATCAGCAGATGCATGACAAATAGAACCAAGGAGGTGATACTTCCTGTCTATGCGGCATTGGTCAGACCACAGTTGGAGTACTGCATACAGTTTTGGGCTCCATACTTTAAGAAGGATGTGGATAGCCTTGGGAGGGTCCAGTGAAGGGCCACTCATATGGTTATGGTTATGACTAAAGGACCTGGACCTCTTCAGCCTCTGCAAGAGAAGGCTGAGAGGTGATCTTGTGGCTGCCTACAAATTCATTAGGTGGATGCAGCAAGGAACCGAAGATGCTCTGTTCACCAGGGTGCCTCTTGAGGTAACAAGGAACAATGGTCACAAACTGACTGAGAGCAGATTTAGGCTAGACATCAGAAAAAACTTCACGGTGAGGATGGCCAAAATTTGGAATAGGCTTCCAAGGGAGGTGGTGCTCTCCCCTATCTTAGGGGTCTTTAAGAGAAGGTTGGATAGGCTGGGGGTCATCTGACCCCAGCACTCTTTTCTGCCCAGGCAGGGGGATCTGACTCGATGATCTGTTGAGGTCCCTTCTGACCCTAGCATTTATGAATAATCTGTTCTTTCATGGAAAGAGTGTTCTTAACTGTTACCTCTGCCACCATTTAAGTGAATTAGATAATGAGAATATATTGAGGTTTTTAAGGTTTGTGACACTTTGATTAATATGATAATACACAGTCTAAATGGCTGATGAAATGGACTGTAAAAACTATTTTGTCAAACAGAGGAGTACCATTTTGCCTTATAATATTAATCATGGTAGCTATGAAAGAGACTGATCTAGTCAAATTCCCATGAAAGCCTTTCTTGAATAAAGAATGTTTGGCTTGAATGAGGAATGTTAAATCAGACCTTATTAGGCAACAATGCCTTGAAATTATTTGCTATTCCTGTTGCTGCACTGAACTTGGACTACTTTTAACATGGATCCTTTTTTTATTACTATCTATAAAACCCATAAATTAGTCCGCAGATAACTTGACAAACAATATTCACAATCTAGCAGACTAGTGAAGAGAAAACAATATGGTGACAATACTGAAATAGTTTTATAGCAGTACTTGCTAGACAGAATGACAGACAACAGCAATTTCTCTTTGACAAAGTAAACTGGTAGAGGCTGAGAAACCCTTTTCTGCTGTCAGGACATGAATGTATCCTGGCAGCAAATTTCTATAGAACATCTATTCATTTAGACATAGCAGACATACCAAGTACATCCTAAAAATGAACTCCTCAAGGATGTCTGCATGTATCACTCAAGAAGAAAGTTAAAAAATATTAAGACATCAACAAAATTAGCAGCGCTGCCACCAGTGCTGACTAATGTAAACTGCATCATACTACTTGTGTTACCCACTAGGTTACTATTCATAAAATTGGTAATAGCCCGTTTCCATTTCCTCTGACCCCTAGCCAGGGATACAATATTTAACTGAAGAATGCATGGGTCTCTGTAGAATACCCAATTAACTAAATTCAGTAACATACTTTCTAGACTGCACTTAAAAATCCTGTTGAGGAAGGAAAGAGTGGAGATTCCGATACAGTACAGTAATTCAGACTCATCCCCACTACAAACATTTCCATCTGTTTACTCACAGCTTTTCTAACAGTTGCTTGAGTACTCCAACAATTTGCATCATGCTTAGAACATAAAATTTTCCCTGGAAATTTTCAAGAACAGGTCAGGCAGACACTTGAATGGTTTAATCAGGGACAGTCCTACCTTGAGTAGGGGGCTGAACCAGATGCCTCATGAAGTCCCTTCCCATCCTACTTCTCTATGAGCCTGAACTTAAAAGTAAGAAGACATGGAATGTTTTACTTAAGAGGTGCTTTACAACTGGTGACTTACAGAATGGTGGCTGCTCATATCTCTATTTGTGCCACTACCATTACCTGTTATCACTTCCATTACCTTAATTCTCCATTACTACTTGTGTTTTAAGAAAACAGTTTTCACTTCCACTTCCATGAGCTAGTTATTTACTGCTTTGCATTCTAATTGGGTTTTTAAAACAAGGTCTGCACCCCGTAAGGAAAAGTTGGTGTGATATGCTGGGGGAGGGTCTGACTAACAATGGAGTGATATTAGCAAAGGGAAAATGTAAGGTGAATGTTGGTAAAGTTTTATTGACACTGAAGCATATTAGGTTGCAGAGTAATATCCCCAGTGGCAGAAGTCCCATTGCCTGAGAGTTCTGAACCTAAGCCAGGCAATGACTGAAAAAAAAAATTTTAAAAATGCCCTGTTGGAAACAGTTCTGCATTTCTAGGGAAACTGATTGAATGATCTAATAGGTCTTTATTGTCTCTGCCTTTCATACTCTTGGGAGTATGAGGGAGACTCCATTTAAGACAAGCTACCACAATTATTGACTACACTGGTCCTTTTAAAGCCAAGGCTGTTAATCTGTAGGGCCCAACTGCCTGTTCTAGGACCACTCTGCAAAAACAGACCCATGGAACAAACCATCACTAAAGAAAGGAGGGGGTCCTAGCATAATAAAATGGTTTTGAGAGAAATCATTTACTGCTCCTGTTAAAATCCAGGAGGAAACCTTGGCTAGATACAAGGGTATAGGTTGTAGTTGTGTTGGTCAAGGTCAGGGGTGGGCAAAATATGGCCCATGGGCCATATCTGGCCAACGAGGCCATTCTATCCGGCCCATGGGGCCATAAAAAAAAATTTTTAAAGTAATATTTATGTGTCCTTGGCTTCTGTCAAAAATGACAGGAATCAAGGGCAGTAGGACCCAGGGGAAGCTTGGTGGGTTCCCACAACAGCAGGGCCCCCCCAGCCCTGCCCCCCCAGCCAGAAGCCCCAGCAGGGGCTTCTAGCCTGGGAGCATGTGGCTGCCCCATGCTGGAACCTCAGGTAAGGGGTGGGGGGGCAGGGGCAAGGGCAGAGGGGGACCCCGGGAAGGAAAGGAACCCAGGGAAAAGCTGAGCATGGTGTGGGGGAAAGCAGCCCCTTGCCTGCCCTGTGCCTGGCGCCCCGCGCTGCAGCTGCCTGTGACTGCCCTGCATGGGCTGCAAGTGGCTGCAGCAGGGAGTTCCAGCCATGGGGTGCATGAGGGGCCACTTCTCCCCGCCCCGTGCTCAGCTTTCCCCTGGGCTCCTTTCCAGCATGGAGGAAAGCAGCCTCTTGCCCGCCCTGTGGCTGGCACTCCCTGCTCCAGCCACTCGCAGCCTGCATGGGGCTGTCCAGAGAATGCACAGGCAGCCTCAGGTGGGCTGCGAGTGGCTGCAGCACAGGGCGCCAGCCATGGGGCAGGCAAGGGGCCACTTGTCCCCACCTTGAGCTCAGCACCACATTGTAACCCGGTCCCACTGCCAGCCTGGGCCCCCTGCCGGCTCCAGGCTTGCCTGTTGGGGCTGCACGTGGCAACAGCAGCTGCAGCCCTCCCACCTGCCATGCCAGGCAGTGTTTGCCACTGCCAACTCTGGGCTGCCCAGCGCACAAGCTCTGGTCTAGCAGCAGCAGCCAACACTGCCGGCGGGGGGGCAAGCTGGGGGGCAAGCACAGCTGCTGCCGCCGACGGGCAAGCCCAGAACTAGCAGGGCCCAGGCTGGCAGCAGGGCAGGTTACAAGATGGTGCTGAGCGCAGGAAAAGTGAACTCTTGCTCGCCCTGTGGCCGGCACCCTGCGCTGTAGCCGCTTGCAGCGCACGCGGACCTGCCTGTGCCTGCTCCAGACAGCCCCACGTGGGCTGCGAGTGCCTGCAGCAGGGAGCGCTGGCCACACGGTGGGCAAAGGGCTGCTTTTCCCCGTGTTCAGCACCAGCTCCTTCTCTGCTGGCAAGCAGGGGGTTGGGGCTGCACACTGCCCCCCACCTGTACTGCAGGGCTGGGGGGCACTGGGAGTAAGCAGGTACAGGAGCCAGCAGGCGCATGGGGCCCGCACTGGTGTCCTGGGACAAGTGCCAGCAAGGCCCAGAGCAGGGTGGCAGGAGCATGGGGTCCCAGCTGGCAGGGGCTCTAGAGAGCCAGGGCAGCTCCCCCCTTTCTCTGTTGTTGCAGCCCAGCTTGGCTCCACAGATCTCTGCCAGCCTGTGCCCCACTTTGGGCCCCACTGGTGCTGGCCCTGGAACATCCGTCCCAAGATGGTGACCAGGGGGCAGGGCACCTGTCAAGGGGTGGGGCCACCCATGAGGCCCTCGACAGCCCGCCAAAACTGGGTAGAGCAGTTCTTGGCCCAAAATAATTGCTTGTCCCTAACCTAGGGACATAGACAGACAAGGAACCTTGTCTAGCTGGATACAGACATTCAAAAAGACTGAGGCAGAATCCATCTAAGTTATATGGTTTTCAGTAAGTGATGGAGTTTAGATCAATAGTGAGCAGAACACACATTTGATCCTTTGGCGGGGGAGAAGGTAGAGAACAAATCATAGACTGGATTCCACCATTTTTTAAACCACTGTGTGCGGACAAAACTTCTGTTATGGATAGAGACCAGTTGTGTGTGCTGAACTTCTGTTTTGATATAGGTATAGACCGGTTTCCTATCACTTATACCGGTAAGAGTGAAATGTCTGTTCCTGGCCATAGAAGCCCAAGTGGGTTATGCCTCCCCTTCTTTTCTCATATAGAAGGGGCTGTAGGAAGTGAGGTTTTAAAGTTCTGCTTGGATTTGCAGGCTTCTGCAAAGAAGCATGCTAGGAAGTGGGCAGATTATAAGCGGCTTCTTAACATAGAGACAGTAGAAAGAGTTTGAGTCTATCCCAGAGACAGGTACAATCTGCATTGGTAGTGTGGACTGTGACAGCTGCATTACTGGGAGGAGTCTGGATTCACAGCTGAAATACACAGGAGGAAGAAACCCTGGGAAGGGTTCATGTTCAGTGTTTTTTTCATTTGGTTGCTTTTTGACAACTTGACTTCTCTTGCTTCTCCAGAGAACTGAATGATGGCGGATGGGCTTGGATTACTTGAGGGGATAATAGATCCTACCCCGCACACCGCCATGAGTGAACCCTCTTGCCAGGGGTAGATAGGCAGCAACCTGGGGAATTAATGCTGCTGTCCAAAACCCAGCAAGATTTTTAACTAAGCAGGGCAAGCCCTCAGCCCACATGGAGGGGAAATTCCTATGGAAAAAAGTTACACATTCCTCAACTGAAAAAAAGTGTTTCTAGTTCTCCACACTTCAGTATACAGATTAAGGGGCTCTGACCCAATAATAAATTTCAGTTGCCCTTGCCTAATCTCTCTGGCCCTTGAGGCACTCATTCATGGCTTGGTGTGCTGCAAGCTCATTGAAAGCTCGGTTCTGATGTCTATTGCCTAGATACAGTGCCTGGACTTGTCAGCCAAGTCTGGCTGCTCAAATCCATCCACCACAGCTCCCAGTTTAGTTTAGCTCAGGGGTGGGCAGTTATTTTGGGCAGAGGGCCACTTACCCAGTTTTGGCAGGCTGTCAAGTGCCACATGGGTAGCCCCACCCTTTGAAAGGTGCCCTGCTCCCTGGTCACCATCTTGGGACCAATGTCCCAATGTCTTGGGACTAATGTCCCAGGGCCAGCACTGGGGGGGGGGGGACCTAAAGCAGGGCACAGGCTGGCAGGGGTCTGTGAAGCCAGGCTGGGCTGCACCAGCAGGGAGAGGGGGAAGATGGCCAAGGGGAAAAGTGAGGAGCCGTTTTTCCCCATGCTCAGCACCAGCTTGTAACCCAGCCCCGCTGCCAGCCTGGGCTCCAAGCCAGCCCTGGGTTTGCTTGTCAGCAGCAGCAGCTGCAGTCCCCCTGCTTGCAGTGCTGGGCAGTGTTTGCTGCTGATTCCTGCCTGGAGCTCGCATGCTGGGCAGCCCAGAGATAGCAGTGGCAAACACTGCCCGGCATGGCAAGGGCAGGGGGGCACAGCTGCTGTGGCCACGCACAGCCCTGATGGGCAAGCCCAGAGCCAGCACGGGGCCTAGGCTGGCCACGGGGCCGGGTTACAAGGTGGTGCTGAGCACTTGTGGGGGGGGAGGGGAGGGGAAAAAAAAAAAAAAAAAAAAAGGGTGACGGAAAGTGAAACGGCCCCTTGCCTGCACCGTGCCCCATGCTGCAGCTGCTTGCAGCCTGCCTGAGGCTGCCTGCACCTGCTCAGGACATTCCTGTGCAGGTTGCAAGTGGCTGCAGCGTGAGGCACTGGCCACGGGGCAGACAAGGGGCTGCTTTCCCCACCCCACCCCACCTGTGCTCAGCTTTTCCTGGGGCCACTTTCCCCCAGGCTCCTCCCCTGCCCTCCCCCCTACCTGTAGTTCTGGTGCGGGGCAGCCACTGTGATCCCAGGCCAGAAGCCTCAGCTGGGGAGGGGTGGCGGCTGGGCGGGCCCATCTGTTGTGGGAGCCCACCGGGCTTCCCCTGGGTCCTACTGCCCTTGGTTCCTGTCAAAGATTTTTTTTTTTTTTTTAAATACAGGAACCAGGGGCAGATGAATATCGATTTTCTACATTTTTTAGAGGCCCCACAGGGTGGATAGAACAGCCTTGTGGACCGGATCCATTCCACGGGTGGATTTTGCCCACCTATGTTCTAGCTGTTCTCTGGACCAAACATTTTCATTGCAGATCTTGGCAGCACTTATTTTTCTCCTCTTTCTACATGCCAAACAGACCTGTACCTCTGTGACAGCATCTTCTCCAGGCCCCTCCCTTTGAGTCAACTGATTGTCAATCCAGTCTATCTGTAGTTTTATTTTTGAGTGACAACAACTCAAAACTGAAACAAAAGGAAACACAAGTCACTGGCAACATGAGCTGGATGAGATTTTTAGAATATAGTTTTTTCCTGATGGAATACATGATTTTGGGTTGATCACAATGATCCCTGAATTCAGGGGTGGCCAACCTGCAGCATGGGTGCCACAAGCGGCACTGGCAGGCTCTGTACATGTCATGCAACAGAATGGTGAGGGGGCAGGCAACAAAGTGGTGTATAGGGTAGAGAGCAGAAAGTAGGACAGCACATCAAATGAGGGGAAAAATGGATTTGTGTGGTACTCAGGGAGGTATGGGGTAGTTTGTGGCATGCTTGCCAAAAAGATTAGTAAAATCTCAGAGATTAGCAATAGCTACATGAATTTGGACAGTGAAAGTCAAATAGCATGGACTAAAAGAATATAAGAGTAGAAGTTCAAACACTACAATTTGATATTTTGTTTGGATCATAGGAAAGTGGGGCTGGAAGGGACCTCAGTCATCTAGTCCAGCCCCCTGCAAAACGACATTGGTTTAAAATGTTCCCGTCTTAAATGTTAAAATTAAATTACAGTTAAATTGTATTGGGTTTGCCCCAACCCTTTTAAAACAAAATATTTCAGTTTTGGTGAAACAATACTTTTTGGTTGAGCCAAACAAATGTTTATGTTTCAACCAAAGAACAAAAACAAAATTTATTATCCACACAGCCCTACTGGTACCAGGTCTTCATCTTTTGGAAACGATCCTCCCACTCCCCAGTTATAGCCAGTCTCCTGCAGCTATTCAGCTCCTACGTGGGAAGCAGCATAATGCTGCCAAGTATTCCGAATTGTGGGCCTGTAGGGAAAACCTATCTGACCTCATATACCTGGAAGAGAGAGACCCACATTTCTTGCAGTAAAGAAGCTTGTTTTTAGAAAAACTCCAGTAGTAGGGGCTTCTATGAATAGTAGCTTGCCACATCCACCATCCCTGATATCCCTATGGCTGATCTGACATTAGCTGGCAGATACACTGTGAAACCCCATCCACTCTTGCCTTACAACCAAGATTAAAAAGTGCTAGTAACTGCCACTGGTTCTCTCTCTCCTGTTTGCCTCTTACTCCCTCTATTTTTTTGCTTTGGTTGTTACCGTACTAATAGCAGATTGGAAAGATCAACTAGCATCTCGTTCTCTGAAGCATTCTCTGCCAGATTTCTAGTCAGTTTGACTTCACTGCTTTTTTGCTTGCAAAGGTGAGTGGCAGGAGACTACTGCACAGAAACTGGTGAGGAAAGGTAAGGGGGGGAAAAAGAAAACCAAAGACTTAAGTGACAGTGATAACTGAGAGCAGAGAGTAAGGGAAACATGCAGACAGAAAAGAAAAACTACAGGAACACAGAAGAATGTGTGACCAAAGGCTCCATGCTGTTTTAGTTCATTCTAATTTCAAAACATTTAAAACACTTAAAGGCATTTGGAAGTGCAAAATTCTGAGGGTTTTCCCCTCCCCAACCTCCTCAGAAAACAGTAAGTGAACAGTTCAAATGAATATTAACACTATTTCCATTTGTCTTTATTAAGGCACAGCATCTATTGTTTGAACCACAGCTTTTATCTAGACCCTCAGGATAAAACCCTTAACAGAGTCAATAGATTTGTTGGCAGGGGCAGGATTTTATGCTTTAAAAAAATTCTGTTCAGGAGCCATTTGTCAGAGTCCATGTAAATCATTTGGTAGATTTTTGGTTCCTGTACTTGTGGCTGTGTATTGATCATAGCCGTGCCAACACGGCAACTGCCGTTTTAAAGTAAAATAAGTTGTCAAAAATATTAGAAGACCAGAGCAATTTCTGAATAACTAATCTTGGTTCTACAGACCTCACGCAATGCTGGATTAAGTCCCATACTCAGCAAGCAGTCACAAAACACAATTAATGTTCAAGCCTACAGATTTTGTAATGACTGATTTCCACTGCTTTTACTGACTTCATCCCAGTTAAACAGTGCAGCACAAATTAATAGGAATGGTGGCAAAGATCCACAAACTAAGTAACAAGGAGCTTGCTACCAGGGACTAAGCCATGGGTCCATTCAGGGAATAACACACTACTCAGTACAAACACAGGCTTTCTGTGTCTGGCTTAAACTGCTGCATCGTGAAGGAGAAAGCAGCGCTATGAATTCAGCAAACAGAGTTGAACCTTTTTTCCCCCCATTAAAGAAAAAAAGGCAAAGGGAAAGCTATGCTATGGGTTCAGGTTTTGAAGGGAAAGAAACAGCTGCCCAAGACCACATTCTACATCATCTTCTGCACTGCTCTTCACAGACCCATGTCCCGACTGACACTAGGTAGCACCAAGCAGGCGGTGTGATCCAAAGGGAAGCCGTTTATCCATTCAGATCCAAGCTACCGGGCATTTGCTGTACCCCAACGCTCCTACCAGCGCGAAGGGGGAGACGCAGCTTCGCGGGGGCACTGGGGCCCCCGGCCTAGGGGAGCGACGCTCCCAGGAGGACGAGAGCCCAGTACCTGTTCCGGCTCCTGGGACCCGGCTGCACCGATGCGAGAGGGGACCGGAGCTTCCTGCGGGCTTGGGGCGTGCCCGCCGTTGCCTCCTTCTCCCAGCTCCTAGCAGGTGGGGGGAAAACAAAGTTGTCAGGCACGAATTCAACCTTCCCGAGCCGGTCCCGGCCCCTTCCCACGCGGCGGGAGCAGCGCCGACACCGCAGCCGGGGCCCGCGCTGCCCTACCTGGCGCGCAGGGACCCGTCAGTCGTGAGCCAGAGCAGGCAGACGAAGAGCAGCAGGCTGCCGAGCAGGGCCACCAGCGCGATGACCGCCCGCATCGTGCGGCCGCTACAGCTACGCCAGCCCCATCCTATTTAAGCGCGGGTGGCGGCGGCGGGGAGCGGCAATAACCGCCGCTGGGGCTCGCCGCGCCGCCCCGCCTCCCAGTTCCGGTGCGTGAGGCCCGGCCGCCGCCTCCCCCGGCTCCCGGTGGCCGCCCCCGCCCCACCCCCAGCCCCCGGGGCGCGCGGACGTGGGGCCTCTCGCCTGCCGCGTAGGCACTGCGGGCGATGGGAGAAGCCCCGAGCCGGGTTTCTAAGGCAACGTGCCCGCCTGGCACCTGCTTTACCCCCAGGGCTGGAGCCGGGGCAGGGCACGAGGCACCTGCGTTTCCAGGGGTCACGAGCGGGGCAAGGCGCGAGGGCCAGGCTGGTGGGGCGGTGGGCTGGGGACTCGGAGACCCCTCGCTCCCCCGCTTCAGGACAGCAGCTCCCAGTCTGTGCCACGCGCACCCCGGTGGCATCCAGACAGCCTGTCTGTGGTAGGCATGAGCAGTTTTGTTATAGCTATACCGCACAGATTTGCTGGTGGTGCTTCAGGTCGTATTGTTTTAAATGGGTGGTGCGCAATCCATCAGAGGTTGGGAGAGGAGCCCATTCTGATTCGGACTTGCTGTGCCCAAAACAGGACAGCGTGTGTAGATGGGGCTGGATGTTTGATAGTGGGGGCCAACATGAGACGGCTCCTTCAGCTGCTGAAGCAGATACTGGCTCCTTGTTATAGGAACTGTTTACGGGGACCTTGCCATTGTAGCTGGCAGTCAGGCTATGTGCCCAAGGCTAACCTCCTGCTGCCTCCTCTGAACAACTCCCTCCTGCACTCGGTGTGTTTGGTGTGCATGCGGGTCTTTCCTTTAAACAAGTTGTGTTGCTTCTGGGTCTTCTGTGCAAGCCCCTGTGGGCTTGCTGAGTCCAGAGGTCGCCATATAGCATACCCTAAGAATTTTCTTTCACCTCCATCTCATTGCTGCCTGTTAGACTTCATAGTTCATCAAGTGTGTTGGTCTTCAAACCACTCTTCTACTACTTGCATTCCTGATGGAGGACTTGCTTCTACCCTCTTCCAGCCATCTGCTGGATGCCGTCCTGTTGGTCCTCGGGATAGCTCAGAACGTTTTCTCTGCCCCTCCTATACCAAGTCAGCTGATGGCTTTGGCTACATCTGCCAGGATGTACCCCCTCTGTCTGCTGCTACCCTTTAAATGTGTGCAGTTTCATCTCCGCTGTTCTTCTGAGCCTGTAGTACCACATGTGGCACAGCTTTCTGCAGCTTTGCTTCCTGGAGTTCACCACTACTTTGTGAGGCTGCTTGGGGTTTGGGCCCAGACAATGCTTATTTCTGTGTATAGTATAGTGGCCTCAGACCCTTCTTTGTTGCAGCAGGTGGCTGCCTGTCTAACGTGGCATTCTTTTATCTGTGTTGCTGTACTCCCTTGACATCCTTTGGTCTTGGCATTTCTTTAATGGCTCTCTGCTGTTTGTAGCTGTGGTAACTTCCAAGTGTGGTATAAAGCAGCATTTCTCAACCTGTGGGTCATGACCCAAAAGTGGGTTGCAAGAATATATGAAAGGGCTGCTAACAAACTTTAAAAATGGATTTTCTTTTAAAGGCGATAAACGTGGGAAACCATGGCTTTTCTCTTGTAGGCTGGCAGAGTTCTAGTCTGCGAGGGGCTGCCTGCTTCCGCAGCCCCACACACTGGGGGCCTGGGGATAGAGGGCAGCGGGTCAGGAGGGGCACTGGGCTGGGCCTGGCCATAGGTGTTTACAAATGGGTCCTGGTACACAAAAGGTTGAGAACCAGTAGTATAAAGAATGTTATTTCTCTTTCATTTCAGCTGGTTTTCATTTACCCTAGTGTTCCACCCCTCCTGCATAATTAGCCATCATTACTAGTTGGTGTCATGGTGCTGGATTTTCATGCCCTTAGCATCTCTTTGTACAGGAAAAATATCATCTACAACTTTTGTTTCTGAGAGTCCCTCTAGTGCTTGATATAATACAATACACAAGAAACACTTCTAGCAGCTGCTTCCCATGGTGGGAGCATTATTTCTGATGTCTCTCTCCCTCCTCTTAATTTTTCCTAAGAAGAAAGAAAATAAGTTTTACCTTCATGCAATTACCTTCAGGGAAGATTATTTGTCAGAGCTACTTCTGCTTATTTCACAGCTAAGTAGTTGTGGATCAAGCAGTGGCAGTACCACTAGGATGTGGTGAGGACAGCAGATGGCAATGTTCTCCCTTCTGAAAAGCCACATATCCTTTGACAGTGCTGTGACCTGGTTTGGCCAGGACACCACTATTTCGTCTGTTTAGCCCCCAGCTGTAAATCTACAAGTCCTTGAGGGTAGGGCAGATGAAAGAAGATATTAGATTCTCAACAGATGCACAGGCAGATGAAGGTTGCCAGAAATCCCCAGTTGTCTTGGTCTCCTTGCCATTGGATCAAGATCCTGTTCTGTCAAGAACCGTGTAGAAGCTGATAGGCAGCAGCTTCTTCATGATGGAAGAAGTCAAATACCGGTATTATCATGGAAGACAATCATCTTCAACTGTGAAGGACTGCCAAAGAAGAAGAGGTTCTCTTCCTTGTTGTGGTTTTTACTAGACTGGCTGATGCATGTGGAGTCTATACTTGCAAATTTAAAAACTAAGAAAGGATCTTTATTATGAGAGCTAGGGAATTGCCCATCAAGAATGATGGGGGAGGGCAGGGACGGAGGGGGGGAGGGAAGCTTGCTAACCCTAACCCCCTGCCCCCCCGCGCCACTGCCTCCCAGGAGCAGGAGGAAGCTTGCCCCTCTGCCAGCACCCAGCACTACCGCTGCCTCTTGTCTGTAATGCTTTTGGAACATTCTGATTGGTTACTGAAACAACCAATCAGAGTGCTCCAAGAGTGTTATGGCCAGGTAGACAGACTGACTAAGCCCTTTATTATATTAGAATAATTAACAAAGGTGTTTTGGCTTCAGTTAGCATTCAAGTCACATGCCACAAACTGACTTCCTGCTGCCTTCACTGGAACCTGTCCCCCCACCCGTCCCTCCCCAAGGAATCTGTGGTCTTCTTTGTTTTTCCCCACATCTGTAATCCCCATTTATCTGCTGTCCCCAGGCTTACCTTTCCTGTGCTGGTTACTTCTTCCTACCTAGGCCAAATGGGCTCTCCACCCTCCCCCAAATCACCCATAGATATCAACTCTTCTCATTAAGCTGATGCTGTTATGCAAAATGAAGAGGTGACTGTTGCCAGAAAATGAGATTAGAGTTAGAGGCACTGTGCCATGGGGTACACCTGGGGGAAGATGCACCTGAGAACTTCAAGTACAAATTCCCTGCCACCTTTGGATGGGCATAAAATGTGCAGAATGAAGGACACTTTGTACATGAAGGTATCTTCTGAAGGGAGGTATTGGTTCTGCTTCTAGCTTCTCCACCCAGTGAGCCTCCAGTAATTTCCTGCCAGGAAGTCATACCTGGGGTACCACGAAATGTTTACCAAACTACAGGAGGTGAATTTTTGGCCCCAGAGGGAGAGGTGGGAATTACTGGAGGTATTTTATTTGTTTACTCAAGAAAAGCATCCATGAGTGCAGAGAATTTACAGCCTTCTCCACAAAGAAATATCTGTATACGTATATACAACAACCTAATATAATATATATTTTTGGTCAGTTGTATACATTTGGGGCTGTTCAACTGCACTTTTATAATAGTAGGCACACAAAGCACCATCTTAGTTTTCAACATAAGTATATTCTTGTTTGTTAGCACATATTGGAAATTCCAGGCCCCTGGTTACATAAGGGAAATTTCAATCAGATCCCCAATTATATATTAGCAAGCTATTACATAATGCCTAAGAAGTACTCTGTGCAGAACAGAAGGAAAGGAAATCACTCATCATTTTAGAAACAGTCTACTGCACCAGCTGTGAATGAAGAAGTGAGAATAACATGTCAGAAACCTCTAGAAAATTTTTCACGTTTACTCTCCATCTCCATATATTTCACTATCAGTCTTCTCATGATTTCTTTCATTTTTCTGGCAGCTAATCCATGAGAAATTCAATGTGTAGCTGAGGCCACTTTTTTGACTGTGAGCTACCAGGATTCAGTCCATAACATTAATGCAGAACATGTTTTATTTATCTCTTTATTTTTAATTTCTGCCACTCAGGTGGTTAATCTGTGTATCATTTAAGATTATATGAAGAAAAGAGATTATGAATCATGTTTGAACAGACCAGAATCGGGCCTGTTTGGGTTTACATTTTCCAAGCACATTACAGACTTCTTGTACCATCTATACTTTTCCCGGTATACATCTATACTTTTCCCAGATGTATATTTGTATACAACTATACTTTTCCCTGAGCCTGACGAAGGGACTTTGATCCTGAAAGCCTGCAGAGAAGGACAATTTTCTTGTGATTTTCCAGTTGGTCTAATAAAAGGTATTATATTGGAACCAAGAGTTCTAGACTTTTGTACGTTTTCTTATCTCACACCAACACAGTTACCAATTCCCCCCAAGCACATTACACACACTTATGTAACCAATTACTTCTCTTCCACTGCAGTGGCAAGACATTGCAAGTGAGTTGGGTTCCCCTGCTTTCTCCCTGTGGCATGCTGTAGGATGTTCTTGGTGTTTCTGGTTGTGCGCCTTGTGGTTGTGGCATGGGAGGATTTGAAGTCAGCAATTTTTAGGAAGCATCAAGTAAATGGTCACCTGTGAATCCAAGCCTTAATTGTTTGAGACTCCCCTTCCCTATTTATTAATTCTCACAACACCTTCACAAAGTAGCTGTTATTGCCCCTAACTTCTGAGTCGAGAACCTGAGATGCAGTAGAGAAATTAAATGCTTTTCCTACAGCCAAGGAGGGAGTCAGTTCCCAAATAAGGGTTAAGACTGCTAGATTCCAACTTGTCTCATAGATCATGCTGCCTCCATATTAATACTGTGTGTGATTCAGTCACTAAGGGAAAAGGCTGTCAAAATGTAGTATGCTTAGAACTGGTTGGTCTCATGATGATGGTTTGCCTCCTTATTTCCAGCTGCTAAATCACGTTAAAAAGCAATTAATGCACATTAAATATTTTCCTAATATTTTTCTTCCATGTAAGCAAGTGCTGTCATTGTAACAAAATTATAATATCATGACAGATAGGAGAGTAGGTGGTTGGCAGAGTCATGACTAGGAGGGGCCATCTCTAAGACACCCCCACAGCATGACAAAGTCTGAGAATCCCTAGTGTGAGGTGTATGTTTGAGACCTGGTAGTACAGTATTGATAGTGGAGTTCATTACTGCACGTCTTACTAATAAATAACCATTTGCAACCAGAGATGTTTCATTGTTTTATCGCATTGTATTTATTTCTGCATAAAGCACCAAGGGACATAGTATAACGGGCAATAAACAGTAAAACCACGAGGTACTGTCTGCCAAACTCCACAAAGTCCAACTGCTACAGACCACAGCATTCAGTAACAAAAAATCAGGCTCAGCCTGGGAACCTCTAATTTTCAAGTAATATTATTGATAGGTTTTCAGTTGTTTATCTGGACAGCATTTTGTGCCCTGTCACTTAAGAATGGATTTGTATTTACATGGCAGCTGCAGCATCTTTGTTTACCTACTAATTAAAGAACCTATCCAAAATACAGAGGTTACAAAATGACCTAAAATGACACCAGCTTTGAGGGACTCATCCTGTGTGACCAGGTGAAGGCCTAATTCTGCAAGAGACTGAGTACCTCCTACAAACTGAGGCTTTTAAACACCTCTCAGAAGATGCTCAGAACCATGCAAGATGCTGTAACCCTGGTTACATAACTACAGCCCTGGCTCTTCTGGGAAGTCATTTGCCTCCCCTGTACTATGGGAGATGCTATCATTTTTGCTGCTGCAACCAACTCCAACATTTTTGTGTCAGATTTGTAGCTTCTTCTTTGTCCTGCCTCAGCCCCAAAGCAATCTGCCTTGTAGCAGATCCCTCTTTTCTCTTCTTTCAAAGGTATCTCTTAGCTTAAGAGAACTTGAGGTCCTGCTGACACTGATCTGGACCTAAATGCCCCACTTGCCAGATACTTTCATAGGATTATATCACAGGAAAGTAAGGCTAAAAGGCACCTCATAAGGCCATCTAACCCAGCCTCTTGCTTGAGGCAGGATCATCCCTGACTAAACCATCCCAGCCAAGTATCTGTCTAATTGCTTTTGAAAGTTTCCAAAGATAGAGATTCTCTAGGTAGCCTGTTTCAGTGCCAAGCTACTCTCATAGTCAAAATGTTCCTCCTTATCTCCAGCCTAAATTTCTACTGCTGCAGTTTGAGTCTGTTGCTCCTAGTCCTGTCCCCTACAGCCACAGAGTAAAGCCTATCTCCATCGTTGCTTTAAAAACCTTTCAGGTGTTTGAAATTTGTTATCAAATCCACCTTCAGTCTTCTCTTCTCCAGGCTAAAAAAACCCAGTTCTTTCTGCCTTTCCTCATATATCTTGTCTCGTAGGCCTACTGGCCATTTTTGTTGTCCTCCACAGGACTTTCTTCAAGCTGTCCACATCCTTCTTGAAGTGTGGGATCCAAAACTGGACACAGTGAGTACTCCAAGTGGGGTCTTACCAGTGCTGAATCCAGTGGAAGAACCACTTCTGTTGATTTGCAGGTGACATTCCTATTAATACAGCACAGGATGCTGTTGGCTTTTTTGGCAACATGCTGTTGGGTCATATTCAACTTACAGTCTACTGTAGCACTCAGGACCTTCTCTGCAGCATTGCAACCTAGTCAATCATTCCCCATTCTGTATTTGCATGCAGTTATTCCCTCCCAAGTGCAGGATTTCACATTTGTCCTTGTTGAACCTCAGCTGATTGTGGACAATTTTTCCAGTCTATTCAGGCCTTTCTGGATCCTAGCCCCATCATCTGAGTGTCTGTGATTCCACCCAGCTGACGTGGTGTCCTCCGCAAATTTCTAAGCATACACTTAGTCTTATCTTTCAAATCATTAATGAAGATGTTGAGTAATGTAGGACCTGGGACAGACCCCTGGATAACCCTACTTGACACTTCCTCTGTATTAGACGTTGAGCCATTGATGACTGCATCATGCTGAGCATGATGATCCAACCAGTTACATATCCACCTTTCAGTACTTTCATCTAGTCTGTATTCTCTTAGCTTGTCTATGAGAATGCTGTGGGAGATGGTATCGAAAGCCTTGCTAAAGTTCAGGTATCCACTGCTGTCCCCTCATCTACAGAGCCTGTCATTTTATCATAGAAAGAAATCAGATTGGTAAAGCATGACTTACTCTTACAGAATCCATCCTCTAGATGCTTTGTAGTGGATTCCTTGAGGACCTGCTTCATGATCTTTCCACATATAGGGGTCAGACTGACTGGTCTGTAGTTCCCTGGACTCTCCTCCTTCCCCTTCTTAAAGATAGACCTATATTTGCTCTTTTCCAGTCATCCAGGATCTCACCTAACTTCTGCAAGCACTCAAAGAATAGCCAATAGCTCTGAAATATCCTCAGCCAATTCCTTCAGTACCTTTGGGTGCATCCCCTCTGGCTGTGTTGACTTGAAGGCATCTAGCATCTTTAAGTAATCCCGTACCTGGTCTGCTGTTACTCTAAGTATTTTTATCCTTCCCTATCTCTGCCACCAACTGCACTTGTCATCTGGCAACTGCCTCTATTTGTGAAGACTGAAGTAAAAAAGGCATGAAATATTCAGCTTTCTCTGCATCATCTGTGACCAGATTGGCTTCCTCATTCTGTAAGTAACCTCTGGATTCTGGTCTTCCTCTTACTTTTGACATACCTATAGAATCCCTTTTTATTGCCCTTTATATCCCTTGTCAGCTGCATCACAAAATGGGCCTTGGCCTTCCTAATTTTCTCCCTGCATGCCTCTGTAACATTTTAATACTCTTCCTTAGTGCTATGAGCAAACAAATTCACTTCGTTGAGTTTGGTTTGGAATAGATGCCTACGGCCTATTGTGAAAAACATTTTTGGTGAGTGGCAGACTGTTAAGCTGTGAAAGAAGAGTTCATGCCAGGCCCTCTTTCCCTCCAAATGCACTCTGAATGATGACATCCGTATTCAATTGCAAATCCTTCCCAGGTACAATGCCCTCGCAAACAAATGTCACACAAAAAGTTGCTTGGATAACCTGGTCCCCCTCTTTGGTTTATATGCATAGAGAAGTAACTGCTTTTCACATATATTTTGCTATACATCTCACAAATCTGTACTATGATTACACATTCACAGCATCTATTGCAAGAATTCAGAATGAGTTGTTATAGAACATACTATGAATGCAAATAAAGAATAGCCCACAACACTTAAACAAATCCTAATGGGCCAATAGCTTAATATTAAACACATCAGGAGTAAATACTTTTTAATATATTAAAGTATAAAAGGAACAAAAAGCAAAATCAACCCCCATAGAACACATTCAAATAACATTTACTGGCCACAGTTCAGGATGCAGCTTTTAATTGGTAAACAGTCTGCCACTCACCCATCAGTTCTGAAAAGGATCACACAACCAAAGCAGGGATATCCCTTTTTGACTATCATAAAAATAGAGGGGGTTAGTGAAGCAGTAGAGGCATGCTCAGCTACCATAGTTCCTTCCCATCTAGTAGGGCTTTTGCTATACTTCCTCTCTTCAGTGGAATGGGCCATGTTTGATCATCTCCAAATCTCTGAATATATCAAATTTAGGATTATATACCACTCTTAATTTGTATGTAGTGCATTCACTGATGTAAATGGGAGGTCAGTGGCTGAACTAAGATGGCTAACCTGATGGATGGCAGTGGGCTGTCACCATAATTTGTGTCCCTGGGAAACTATAAACCACAAGCTGGCAAAAAAAAATAATTTAAGCAAATAGCTCTGATTATAAGGAAGTCAGCTGGTTTTGGGTACCAAGAGTTCAGTTTTACAAGGAAAGAAGAGTGGTAGGGTTGGTTGAAGGCTGTTATCCAGGAATTGGACCATCAGCTCTAAGCTGCAGCCCTCAGTGCCCAGCTCCAAATTGGACCCTTCCAGTTAATAGCAGCAATGAAAACAGCCCAGTACCCTTTTTCTTTTGGTGTGCTTACATTTCCTGTAGCTATAATTCATATAGTCCAGAAAAAAATGCCAGAAGGCAAGTTGCTGACACATAGGAATCAGGTTACCTTGTTAGTATTAAACAGAGTGAGCTGACAGCTATAATACATATCACCATTAATGCCCGTGGCAGTTAAATCTGTCACAAGGGAGACTGAGCCTCTCTCTGTGTTGAACAAAGGTAATTACTTTAATCAAAAGAAATTAAAGGAAAAATAATTCCCCATTTTCATGCTAATACCTTTTGCCACCCATGCAAAAATTACCTCTGCATTCTACCTCTTTAGTTCAAAATAACAAAGACCTCATAGAAACATATGAGGTGCCAACACACTGCTCCTGAATTTCCATTAACTTGCATCTTTTATGCCTAATACCCTTGTGCACAGTGGTGTGAAACACTACTTAATCAGAGTGGGAGCGTTTTACACCAATTAATCTCAGTTGTGAATTACTATGGGAATACTCCAATGCATATGGTTAGCCATGTATTGAAGTATCTTGATGAACTGAGGACTGAACAAAAGAATAAAGCCTTTTAATTCCTTCAGACAAAAATATATGGAACTCTGTAATTTCAAGATGCATCTCAGTCACATATGAGAGATCAGTAGGAGGATAAAGAGGAAGTACACACTGACAATAACAGAAACTTCAGGAGATATCTTTAATAAGGGAAAACACAGAGAAAGAGAGAATGAAGTAGGCAGAAAACATCCAACCCCTAATTTTTCAACATTAGGGAGCTCACCTTTCTTTATTTCACGTCCTTTGTCTACATCCCTATGGATTATTTGCAGTGACACTAAAAAACTTTGCCTTAAAGTAGAAATAGGCAGATTCTATGAAGGAAACCAAGGCCCAGACAGACAGCTATGAGGGTTTGCCATAAGTAGGGTCTGTCAAAGTGTGTTTGACTGTAAGCTTGTTGGAGTGATATTAATTATACTTGCATAATCAATCATTTTAACGTAAATCTCTTGCTATATGGTCCTTTCTCTCTTCCTGTTTCCCTAAACTATATGATATATGGATAGCACCCCACTCCAACAGCAAGCTTATTTCATATGTACATATACTTTCTGACATGATTTATACATTAATTAAAAGGGACAGTTGTTTTAAATTGTTACCTTTACCACTTCTTCAGCAAAATATGTTGCAATTTGTTCCTCAGTGATGAATCCTGCTGATCATATCAGACATCTGATTTACTTTCATCGGTATCTACAAACAGACCGCAGGTCTTCCAAATGCCATGTAATGTGCAAGCAAGGTTCTGTCTTATATAGGCCACAGATAACCACCTATCTGTTTGTCTCCAGCTCAATTACTGTGCTTCCAAAGGAAACCTGATTGCCTTATTATTTATCATCCAGTTCTTTTAATGTCCTAACCATAGAGAATAGGAATCTAGCAGAGGAGGCATCCCTGTAATACCTGAGGGAATCAACAAATGGTATGAGATGCAATGCATTTTATTAGCATAGGTCCTCTTTGTTGGTCCTTTGGTGCTAACACTACAGAAGGTAGCATTTGTTACCTTTACTCTGGATGGTGATACATGTTCTTGTCATTCATATTGACACACTTTATTCACAATTTAAAGTAGTTTTTATGTCCTCTATTTTTGCAAAAAGCTAAGGAGGAAGTTGTTTGATCTGAGCAATTTTACAGAAACAAAATATGATTTGTGGCAGAATGATTTATTGTATTTCACGGTGCATAGGTTGAGTTTTAAAGCCAAATTTTTAACTCTTAAAATTCAACCTTGGCTTATATACCATCCCCTGTGAGTGGTACTGCCCAGAGTCCCCTGGGAGGTCCCTGGGAGCTCAGGCAAGACCCAGCCTGCTGGCAGCCTGTCTAGCCAGCCCCAGGGGGCACCATGGCCATGGAGGGAAGGACGGGGCCCTCTCACATTTCAGGGGCTGCTCGGCCCACTGGCAACTCACCCCCCCAGCCCTGGGGCAAGCAAGGAGGCTCCACAACAGAGGGGATTGGGCCCCTCACCACTTCTGTCTTCAGCAGGCTTCTGCAGCCAGATGGCCATCTGGCACTGCCTGGGGCGTGGCTTGCTCCATGGACAGTGCATGGTGTTAAGCAGGGGCAGGGGAGGAGGCTAGGGGTGTCAGACAGAGCTGACCTCCACCCCTGCTCCTGCCTGACACTCCATGCTCCCCCTGGGGCAAGCCAGCTCCTTCCCAGGCAGCCCCAGACATCCTGCCAGCAGCAGGAGCCTGCTGAAGGCAGTGGCAAGGGGTCTGATCCTGCTTTTGGCAGAGCCTCCCCGCCTATCTTGCAGCAGGCAGTCCCTGAGCTGCAGGGGTCCCAATCCTTCCCTCCATGGCAGCGGTGCCCCCTGGGGCTGGGTGGGCAGGCTGCAAGCAGGCCATATGCTGCCTGACCTCCCACTTCCTGGAAGCCCGCCAGCATGCCCACCCGGGCTCTCCCATGAGCCCATCCAGGCTTCCAGCCCCTTGAATACCAAGATGGGGTTGACTTATACAATGGATCTATAAAAATCCCAGTAGACTGTGATCAAACACTTCTTAACTTTTTATTTGTTATTATTATTAATATTTGTATTACCATAGTGCCTAAGTGCCCCAGTCATGGATAAGCATGTCGTTGTGCTAGGTAATATACAAAAAGAGAACAAAAAGAGAGTCCCTGCACCTAAGAGTTAAGGGCCAGATCCTCCTGTTCTTAAGAGAATTTAGGTGCCTAAGTGAAATGTTTCACCAACTGGCTCAAGTGCCCCAAAACAATAAACAAAACAAGTGGATGGGTCCGCCTCTTCTTCCCCGCACCGTTCTGACTTAATCTTAAGGCTAAGATGATAGAATTGTAGAAAATTTGATGACATATGACACATGATGACACATACTTTAACAATATGTAAAGGTAGGAGCATGAATGTTTTTTCACGGACTTCAACAGGGTGGAATAGCGCAGATCAGTTGACCACTGCTTCCAGTCGCTGGGGTGCAGCGGAGTCATTGACTCCACTGCACCCTGGAGGCTGGGAGTGGTAGGTGATCAGGGCTCCTGGCTTTGTGGGGTGCATCAGAGTCAAGGCTTCACTACACTTCTAAGGCTGAGAGTAGTGTTCAGCTGATCAGTGCTTCCAGCCTCGGGGTTGCATCAGATCCTCTGACTCCCGCGTGCACCCAAGGCTGGGAGCAGAGATCAGCTGATGACTTGCTGCTTGCTGGTGTAGGGGGATCCTGGGATTATGATCCTAGGATCCTCCTGCATCAGCAATATGATACAATTGGGATCTGATTCCCTATCCCACAACTACACACAGCATGACAGAAAATGTGATTGTTGGGATCACATATCAGATCAAATGGTGCCTTTAACTAATTGTCTGCCAGAAGCCTTAGGTATAGAGTCAATTCATCTAAGCCTAAAGAAAAAGGTTATTCTTGAGTTTTCCAGTCATAGCTCTAGACCTGGGTGAGTATTGGAGACAAACTGATTTGAAATCATACCTACTAATGCATACATCTTGAGAACCGCTGAATTGCTCAGGAAGTGCCAGGATGATAGCTGTATCATCTAAGTGAATCCCTTCGTACCTTACTGCTGCATAACAGGGACAGCAGCAACAGTCTCTTCTGCAAGTAATTCTGAAGAGATCCATCCAAATCAGAGAAGGTAGCTTAGCCTTTATCTGAGACTTCCCACTAGGACCCATTAGAGTGAAGTATTTTTGACTTGAGCACATAATGATTTGGACTTAGGCTGAGAATACCAATTATGTTCAGAGAGGATGGCTTTAAAATGCTGAAGAAAAGGATTGAGTTCCCATTATCAAAACTTGGAGACATCCCAGTGATCTGGGAGCCCAGTTTTCAGAACTGGCCTGCATATTTTGAGTTTTGTGATGCTAATTATAGTTACTGAGGCACAAGGCACATTGGTGTGTATCTTCAAAAACTGTTATAGTGCATAGTCACCTGTTTGGTACGGATTCCTGTAAGATGATAATGATAGTTGCTGGGTGTCTAAGATTAAAGTCTAAGCCAACATTGCATGGTAAAATGTGAAGCAAGACAATCTGTAGGAAATTAAAAGGTACTGAATCATTTAAAATTGTGACATTGATTTCTTTGCTCAGACACCATGTTATCTAGGACACAGCAACACTATTACAAAACATGTTTTACTCTGTCATTGCTGGTTAGCATTCCTGTTATAAAAACTATTTTAACATTTACTGATATTTAACATATACTGACAATTTAATTTACCTGGACATAAACAGAAAAGGTAGTGCAATAAGATTTAATGAATGTAAAAAATCTGTCAGTGTAAACAAAGGAGAGGAACTGTGTTCTTGTCATTCAAGACAAGATTCTCTGGGTGTGTTCAGACAAGCGCACACATGTCTCTTGCCCCACCTCAAACCCCTTTGAGGCAGGGCAGCAGGCATGTGTGGGAGCAAAAAAATGTTCCCTGCGCTACAAACTTGCAGTGTGGGGAGAAAATTTGACCCCTGGATATCCAGGGGTCTAAAAAAAGTGAAGTATAAAAAAGTGGTAGGCAGCCAGAGGCTGAGTCCTCCATAGAGACATTCTGGCTGCCACTATGGTTGGCCCGCGCCCTGGTGCTGAAACACAGCCGGCCAGGGTTCTGGTGCCGGTAAGTAAGGTGTCGGGGGGGGGGAGTGTGAGGCCAAGTCTAGAGTCGCCATCATCAGAGTCCCATGGAGGCAAAGAAATAGGACTGGCTAGGGCCTGCAGCATCACCAGCTAGGGTGTTCTTATTACTGCAAGGCATGTGTTACCTTCTCAGTTCCCAATGGTTTCAATGGCTGTTGAAGGCAGTAAGCACCTTGCTCAGCACCTCATAGCAATAGGTATGAATGAACATTCACTTTAGAACAGCTGATGACAGTTTTAGAAGCAGGAAATCCTCTTTTTTACTCTCTGCAAAGCACATTTCTATATTTTAATGTTTTATTTCATTGAGGCTTGAGATAATTGTTGCTGTAGTAGATCATAATGTCACCAGTTTAGTGCAGTACAAGCAATATAGCCATGTGGTGGTGAGGCATGCACCATCATGATTGCTGGCATCCCAGAAATGCCAGGAGAACCCTAGTCCCAGGACTTACCAATGGCTGATCAGCTGAGGAAAACCCCAAAACTGCTGCCACCATGTTTTATTAGTGCATGCTAGCTCAGGCTGTGGGGACAAAAGCCAGAAGATGTCATAAAGTCACACCCAGAGCTGACGAGTTGGGGAACTGAAAATAGTGGCCGAAGGGAGGAACAGCTGGCTCCTGGGTGAATGGAAGGGTCTGGAAGAAATGAAGAGAAGTTTCTTCCTCCCTGACCTAAAGAAAACCTGTAATTGTAAGGGTACTTTAACTAATGGGTAGTTACAGTGTGTAGAAACCCCAGGACAGGGGATACTACTGAACACAGAGGCTCAGCCAGTCAGAGCAATGACAGCGCTCCAGTTAGAGAGGAGAGCAGAGGGGCCAACCCTGCTTGGCTGAAACAGCACAGCACAGCACAGCCCAGGGCTACAGAGCATGCTGGGATGCTAGGGAACTTTGATTTAACTTAAACCAAGAAGGGGTCTTTGACACAAGTGCCATAAACCAATTTTACCTCAGTTGGTTAAGTCTGATACTACATTCAGCCAGGTGTATCTCAAACCAGTTTCAGCCATTTTGAAACTGGTTTATGTGCACTGAACTTATGTTCTGTTACAGGTTTAAAGTAGTTTCTGATCACTTAAACCAGTTTATGTGTAACCTCTGTCCCTAGCTGGGATGTCAAATGTCTGGCCCATGGGATGGATCCAGACCACAGTGGCACTCTCTCTAGCCCACCAGGCTACTGGCAGGTCAGAGAATTTGGGGGCTATAGGGGTGGGGCCTGCCACAGAATCCAGTGGATATGGCTTTCAGTGGCAGGGAGTCAAGTGGGGGCTGTGCCAAAACAGGTCCACTTGCCTCGCCATTCTCCCTACAACTGCTTGGCCCATGGAAGGTTGCACTGCCACCACCACTGACCCTGCTGCTGCCCCCTGCCTCACTCCACTGCTGCTGCTTCCACTGCCACCACTGATTCTCTGGCCTCATGACAACTGCTGCTCACCCTGTGGATCCAGCCTGTGAGAAGCCACATGGTCCAGATCTGTTGTGTAGAGGCAAGGCAAGACAGCACCACACTCAAAGTACTGCTGGTTCTTGCCATGCCAACTATGGCGGTCTGATCAACTGCCACTGTGGTGGCCTAGTCACTCCCTCTCAGTTATGCTACTATCAGCATAGGGTGAGTTTGACACCCCAATTGACATGAAAGAGTACTAAATGCTAAATCAGCATCCACCACTTCTCATGACACTGGTATTTTATTTGGCAATTTCCAATTCTTTTACGAGGCCTCATCCTACTGAATTTGTATGATTCATTAAAATACCCCAGTCTCCAATGGCATAGCTACAAAGCTAAAAAGCTAGACAAATAAACCAGAGGTCAGAGTGGAGTAATTTTATTTTCCAATTAACGGGCAAGACTATTCAAGGGGCAAAAATAGTAAACCTGGTCTCCATAGACTGTTCTTGTTATTATAGCAAAAAATATAACTTTCCAATCTGCAGTAACTACTGCATTTACTGAAATCCAAGAATGACACGGAATTTAAGACAACCTTCAAGTAATAGATTCTATACATGGAAAATGTATACATTTGTTACAATTTTCCATGTAGCATCTAATCTCCTGATGTCTATCCCTCCCACCACTTGTCCCCCGGGGTCTCCGTGCCCCAGCACCTGCCCCTCTGCTGCCTGTCCCCACACTGTCTCTGCCTCTGGTGCCACCTCTGTTCCCCTGCCCCCCACCCCACTTACCACATATGGCTCTGGCTCTGCTCCAACCTAGGGCACATGGTTATTCCAGCCACAGTCTGGCCCCACAGAAGCTTTTGCAGCAACAGCAGCTTCAGCCAGGACTGTGGCTAGGGTGGGATGGGGGTAGGTCTGGGGCTTGGGCTGGTGCCAAGATGCCAGCACCTCTTCTTCATGGCTAGGCTTGGGGCTGGAGCAATCATGTGCTTTGTGCCCTGGGCTTGAGTAGATATGAAAGTGTTCTGGAGCGAAAGCAGTGAGGGAAGGTGGGGAGCAGAGACAGCAGTGAGGAAGAGCAGAGGTGGCAGCCAGGAGTGGGGCAGGAAGGTACAGAAGCTGGCAGGGGCAGAAGTGGTTGGGGGGCGGGCAGCAGTTGCTGCTACAGCTGCAGCTCTAACTCTGACCCCTAATTATAGCTCAGGATCTGAGTCTGAGCTGCAGCAGCCACCCCTCAGCCCCACCCCTCCCCAAACACCTTGTACTCCAATCTAAGATAAAGTGCTTGCAGGGGGCTCATCTTGGATTCAAGTGAATGCAGTAGTTTGTTTAAGTAAACTGCAGTTGTGACCTATAGTCATCAATGCTGAAACCAAGTGAATGAAATAATTGGCTAATCACAATAAAGAAATGGCCCATACAGATTTTTGCTATATAAGAAATATGCTTTTCCCCCAAAACCTTACCACCCTAAAATATCAGCTGAAAGAACCCATCTCCTTTATCTGGCTGGGTCAGGAATGTTTTTAAAATTCTTGGATATCTTTCCTTGTTACAACATGTCTTATCTTTTAATGATACAATTTTTTAAAGAACTTTTTAATGATAGTGCGATCTAATGATGCTTTAGTTAAAAGATGGGGCTTTTGTGAGTGAAGGAGTATAGTTTCTTTTTTCTTTTAAATAACTAGATCTCTTTACTTGTTTTAGAACCTTCAACAGACACTAAAAGATTCTTTTTGTAAGAAGATCCAGCAGAGAACACTGAAAAGTCCTACACTTTTTAAGTGTCTCTTTTCAAATGCCTTAACTACTGTTTTTTCTTACTTATCTGCATTTTGTAAGAGTATATTGAATATTTGAAGATTTTTTTCAAAATTGTGTGTATAAGCTTAGGTTCTTAAATTCATATTTAGTTGCTTTTCTGATTTTTGGAAGTGCCAGATAATTGTATGCTTAATATTTGTGAAAATGAAATATGTACCTGTAACAGGGAACCCTAACCCTTTTACAAGGAAGCATGCGTGCCCCTTTAAGGCCTGAACTTTCTGGACATGGAGGGTTGGTGAGGAAGGGGTTAACTGCTGAACCTGGAAGGCTAGTCAGCTGACCAAAAGAGACAGAACTAAAAAAACCCTGGGTTGAATGGCAGTATGGAGTTCGGCAGCCGAAGGGGAAGCAGTGCCTATGAGAGCTCCATGAAGAAGCTTGGTGACTCACGGCTGGAAGGGAGAAGCTATGGAAGCCCCTGGGAGATGGCAGCTGCACCCCAGCCAGGACTGTGGACGACGGTGTGGAGCCTAGGCCTGAAACAAGTTCATGTAAGCTGACCTGCTGCTTTGCTTTATTAATTTTTTTTTTTTGGTGATTATTGAGTACCATCGGTGGTTTGGGTGAGGCTATTAAGGGATGGAGGAGGCCTCATTTTTGGGGACCCACTCTGGAGTGGGAACCCCGGCATCAGTGAGGGCACAGCTTTTGGGGGCATAGGCCCTGGTGCCAGTGAGGGTGCAGCTTTTTGGAGGGCACAGCCCCAGCAAGGTGCAGAGTGAGACAGGGCTGCAGAGAGCCTGGGTGCCAGTAAGGGTGCAGTTTGGGATGACACAAACACCAGCACTTGAAGAACAATCATAAAAAGGCCAGGGAGACCTGGGCTACAAGTACTTTTTTTGTTTGGACTGGCAGGGTATAGGGTTGCACCCTCATTTTGAACTTGTGGCCCCCTGGCTGTGGGGTTGGCACCCATGCCTCTGAGCCAGGGAGTGCTGTGCTCCAGAACAGAGCAGAAAAGGGGGCCATGAGCCTCCAGACACTGGAAGGAAAAGCTAGAACCTCAGAGTCAAACCCTGTTTGGTGGGTTTGGACAGGGAAGCCTAGCTAGAGAAAAAAGGGGTCAGACCATCCTAGGAGATGCCCCAACACAATAGGGCGGCATAATATTATGCGGTCTCCTGCTCGCATAATAATTTCCATCAAGACGTGGCAGGAGAGATTAGGGAGGGACAGAAGCATTCCAAGGAGGGCTCCAAGGGTGCCCCACATAAGGCTCAGATGACCAAGAAGATGGCGCTGGGGTGGGAGACTTGTTATAGTACCTAAGTATGAAATTGAGAATCTAACTTTATGTTCATAGCACTAAAAACGATGGCCTTATTGTTTATAAGAATAGTTTATGACCTGATTCAACAGCATAGTCATTCAACTAATAAATATTGGACTATAGAAACTGGTATATAAACATTCGTGTGTCCTCTTAGTCGGATGTTGACATCTTGAGGTGGGATCCTCTGCATGCTCACCCTTATGACTGGACAGTTTGATCCCAGGTGTCAAGGAGTTTATGGTGCAAACTGTCTCTTTTCATCCACCACACTTGATGCTTTTACTAATTCCTTGGCATTGTGACTTACTTGGCCAAACAGTATTCCTTGGGGCTCCGCCTCCCCTACACCTCATCCTAGTGCCAACCCCACATTGTAAGTCACTATCAGGTAAGCAGAGCAGCTAGAGTACCCTTAACTTTTGCAAGATTAGGTGTGTCCTATGTCTAAGCCAGGAGCCTCTACTAATCTCAGTCCGAAGGCAATCTGGTAGCCTCTGTGCTCAGTAGTATTCCCTGTCCTGGGGTTTCCCTAGCATCCCAGCATGCTCTGTAGCCCTGTGCTGTCCTGTGCTGTGCTGTTTCAGCTAAGCAGGGTTGGCCCCTCTGCTCTCCTCTCTAACTGTAGCGCTGTCATTGCTCTGACTGGCTGAGCAAGGGGTGGGAAATCCTGTAATGGAGTGCTGCAAGGTCTCCTGACAGGGGGGCAGCAGCCTTTACTAGGCATTCCCAGCCCCTCACTCCCCTCACTGCTTCAGTGGTGGGAGCGGGGGCAGGGCTGGCCTGAGGGGAAGGTGGGATTAATCCACCCATTGCAGGGGTGGGGCTGTCGGGGCAGCAATAGGATCTGCTTGTACATGTGGGGCTGCAACAGCCAGACACCAGTAGCCTGAGGGAAAGGGGTGAGGTTAATCCCTCCATTGCAGGCAGCGGTGGTGGGGGTACTGACTCAGTGCTGGCTCCATCCCATTCCTGAAGAACCCTTTGGGCAGAGTCTGAGCCAAGTCCCTCACAGGAGCATCCAACTGACTGCAGGGAGCGGGGATGTGACCTGGCTGCAGGTGCGGGGGAGAAGAGGGGAGCCAGGGCTAGTTATGGATCCTGATTCACTGCTGCCTCCCACTGTAGCAGTATGGCCCAGGGTGGCTCCAGGGGATGGGGATCAATAGCTACTGCCTCCTGCCTCCATCGCCATGGGGGGGCCACAGTTGGCAGGTGGGCTGCAGCTGCAGTGTGGCTCCCTGGCCCCTCCCTCTCCTGGCAGCAGCAGTGACAGCAGTGGTGAAGCAAACCATCATGGTGGGTGAAGGTGAAGCACCTGTGACCTTCTGCCTGCTTGCAGCAGTGCTGGGCGCTTGGGGCAGGCTGCTGCAGGCCAGGGGCATGGGCAACAGTGGGTTGAGGCAATGGACCACTGCAGCCCAGTCTGCCCTGGTCATGCAGCTCAGGGGTGTAGGCAATGACTGGCCCATGGCAGCCCACCCCAAGTGCCCAGTGCCACTGCGAGCAGACAGCAGGTAGCAGGTGGCTCACCTCTGCGAACCACGATGTTTCTCTCTGCTGACAGGACAGGGAGGGGTGGGCTGCCTTGGGCCAGTCACTGCTTACACCCCTGGGCTGTGGGCCCAGGCCAGACTGCTCTGTGGCAGTCCATTGCCTTCCCCGTTGCCTATTCCCCTGGGCTGCAGCAGCTTGCCCCAAGTGCTTGGCGAGCAGGTGGTATGTGACAGGTGCTTCATCTCTGCCCACCATGATGGTTTGCTTTGCTGCTGCCACCACCACTGGGAGAGGGAGGGGCTAGGGAGCCATGCTGCAGCTGCAGCCTGCCTGCAAACCATGGCCCTTATGTGGGGCTGGAAGCAGGAGGTGGCAGGTGTGTGGCAGGTGCTGCCCCCTGCCCCCTGGGGCCACCCCAGCCTGGGCTACACTGCCACAGCAGGAGGCAGCAGTGAGTTGGGCTCCGTAACTAGCCCCAGCTATCTGCCTTGCAGCCATGTCATATCCCTTCTCCTTGCCCCCTCCCTATGGCCAGCTGGCTGTTTCTCTGAGGGACTCAGCCCAGGGTGCCATGATGGTGCCCCCACCACTGCTGCCTGCAGTGGGGGGATTAAAACCCCACTTTTCCTCAGGCTACTGGCATCTGGTCACTGCAGCCCCAGTTGCGTGGCCCCAGGTGCACAAGCAGAGCCTATTGGTGCCCACGTGGCCATGCCCTGCAATGGGGGGATTATATCCCCTTCCCCCTGAGGTTACTGGGGTCTGACCCTGACCCTGCTTCTGCTGACAGCCAGCAAGTGAGCAGGGAAGTGGGGGCTGGAGACCCCTGGCAGGGACTGGGAACAGGAGATGGGGCCAGCATAGGGGTTTAAACCCTTCCCCAATCATATTCAGGCCTGCCTGGGCCTGGCCATGCCCCTTCCCTCAATTTAGTTTCCCTCCAGCTGAGGCCTTGTGCTAGCACCCCCAGCTTATGGCCTGAGTCACTGTAGGCATGTGCCTGCATTTCCAGAGTCAACAGTGAATGTCTATTCACTTGCAAATTGGTTCAATCTACACAGGTTAGATTAACCTGCAAAGATCGAATCAATTCAGGCTCTGGCTTTTTGAATGTCTGTACCTAGAGCCCTGTTTAAACTAATACCTCATTAGGGTGTTCATGGTCACCACTATATTTCAGTTGCCAAAATTTGGATAAGACATAGAGCCAAAGACAGAATCACAAGCGTTCATTATATTTCATGGCATTTTAGGTACAATTAAGAGATAAAATACTGGCCCCATTAAAGACAATGCCAAATCTCCCTTTGCTATCAGTTTGGTAAGGATTTTACCAATAGTGATTTAATGTCTGTATCTTGGTCAAATTGTAACAGAGGGTCTAATCCTGTAATACTAACTCAAATGAATAACCCTTATTTATGCAATCATGCCACCTATAGTCACTTAGGTATATAAAGTCTGCCCAACTCAGTTCCCCCTGTAATAAAAAGGAGTTTATTCTTTATTTCCTCTTGACTTTTGTATGGGATTTCAGATATAGAATGGCTATCACACTCCACATGTTCCATAAAGCAATACACAAAGGATGGAAATTTTTACAAGGACTTGGGACTACACTCAATGAGCGTATCCACACGTGCAGGCACGTGCACTTATAGCAGCTCAAATACAAATGGTGCAAATTTGAGCCGGGGCTTTTTCCTCAGTGCATGTGCCCAGACATGCACTTTGGTGTGGGGCAAATTGTGCCACTTGGGGGCAAGATAACCCTGCCTGGATCCTCCTGGATCTGTAACCAAGGAGAACTAAAGCCTGGGGTCAGCACCTGTGCTGTCCCCAGCAGCATAAAAAGCTGCCCTGCCCTGTCCCCATCAGTACAAAAAGCTGCCCTGTCAAGTAGCTCAGGACTACTCGCTTTCAGGAGCTCCTGGGGCCCAGCCAATTGATAACTGGGGCACTACCCCTTGTGAGAGCAGGATTGCTGAAGCAGCCCTGAGAGTTCTCTGCACACTTTACCCACTGCAGCAGTCTGGCAGTGGGGGCTGCTGCCTCGCTGTGACCTGCTGCACACCTGCCAGACCCAGATGGTAACTGCATAGCCAGTAGAAGCATCTGCCCTTCTGGGCCAGCTGCCAGTGGGCTGTGGCTGCAGGGTTGGCCTTTGTGCAGCACAACATTGGCCAGGAGGTCAGCCATTTCCAGCTGGGTCCAAGGTGCCAGTTCTGAGCAGGCAGGCTCCTGCCACTGGCCTCCCTCGCAGGAATTCTGGTGTTCCCCATTTGAAAACTGAAAAATCCCTGATGAAAAAAATCCCAAAGTCACTTTGTTAAATACCCTGAAATCCATGTTCCTCTGCAATTAAAACAAAAGCCAACTATATATAGAGAGAGAGTGAGAGACAGAGAGACAGTGATCAGTTGGGCATTTTATTGATATATCTGTGACAGATGAAAATTATATCTGTGTGATAAAGGTGCTTGCTGAGCACTCTGTGAGGATTAGACCAGGTGTTTTTGTTGTTTGTTTAGATATTTTAAGCTGTATGTTGCTGCTAAGAGCCTAATTAAAGTCAAAGATTAGTGAGGCCTTATATGTAGTGAGGCCTAGTAAATTTAGCAAGGCCTTGTAGTAGTAGTAGTAGGCCTTGTGGCATAGTCAAAATTAACTTTATCAGAAGAATACAAAGGCTTGTACTGCTATTAGTCAGTCCTAAGGAAAGTTTGTAGTAAGAAAATCTGAATGGCTGTAAGTTATCAACATAGCTCAGAAGTTATAAATTGGCTAGCACATCTGGAAATCATTAGAAGAAAAATGCAACGGTGTGAGAGAAGCTACTGATTTAAAATTAGCTGCTGACCTGGATTCAGTGGGCCAGTAGATCTCAAGAAGCCTGAGGACTGAATACCAGGGTCTTTCCCGGTACCCATTGGACAGTGCTAATCAGGAACGCCTGACTTTGCTGAGCTTTATAGAAAAAAACTTGTCATACATCAGGCATCAGAGGGGACTGCCGATAATTTGCTGATGTGAATTGTTATCGTTTGTCATTGTTGTTTTATTATACTATGCATAGTTGTGTGTGTTTAAGTCAATAAACCTTTCTTACCTTTTTACCCTGACCACTCTCTCAACCCCAAACCCTCCGCTGGCAGCTAGGACAATATTTACAGTGTTAAAGCAATTCAGAAGTCTACCAGTGTCTCTATCATCATAATAAAGTGAATTCTAAATACCTATATGTTTTGCTGCCCCCCACATGGGTTACAGCCCCTTGACAGGTATTACAAACCCCTGTCAGGGTTTACAGTCCTCCCAACAGGTGCCACAGCCCCCACAACATATGCCAAATGGTCCCTGCAGGGGGACCCCCCCCCCCCTTGCAGGGCCCATATGCCCCATCCCTGCTTGCTCCCCCAGCCCCCTGGGTTGCTGCCCTGCCTGGCTCCATCCCCTGCTGACTCCTGAAGCCCCTCCATGGCTGCCCCACCCATACCCCTGTCCCCCAGACCCCTCCAATGGCTGTCTCACCTGGCCCCATCCCCAACTTGCATCCCCAGCTCCCAATGGCTTCTTCCCACACTGCAGCCCCTGGCACTTAACCCCCCCAAAAACCTCTACTTATCCCAGGAGCAGGGGCTGGGGGTCTCCAGGGACTCCTAGCAGAGCCCCCCTGGGCAGCACTGGGCAGTGGGGGGCAGCAGGGCCCGCTGGGCCTGTCACCTGGCCCCACTGTGCAGGGGGGGGCCACAGTGACTCCGACAGCATCTGGAACTGCCAGTGAGTGCCGGGGGGGTTGGGTCTTGCTGGGGTGCTGGGACAGCAATAGGAGAGCTCGGGGTGGGGCTGGGCAGGGGGGTGCTCAGGGGGAGGGTGGGGGATGGGGCCTGGCAGGGCAGGGATTGGGGAGCTAGGGGAGCAGGTTGGGCCAGCAGGGGTTCCCCCATGGCCCCCTCCCCCTTCTCCAGCCCCCCCGACCGCTTACTTATCAGCACTGGAGCCCAGGTGCCTGCTGCTGGCACGCTGTCTGCCCTTCACAGGCAGGCAGCGTGCTTCAGCACCAGGGCAAGGGCCAACTACAGAGACACTCTGGCAACCAGAGTGTCTCTGCGGAGGACTCAGCCGCTGGTTGCCTCAGGGCACGGTCCAGGACCATGCCCTGTCCTGCATTCTTTGTCTGTGGATTTTTTTGACCCCTGGATATCCAGAGGTCTAATTTTGCCTCCATGCTGCAAATTTGCAGCAAAGAGAACATTTTCTCAGGAGTCTGAGACTCTGCAAGAGGCATGTGCGGGCTCACCTGGATGCGCCCAATGAGTTTTACTACTGACTTTAGTGGGAGCTGAATCATGTCATTGGTAAGTCTTTTGAAAATCCTATTTTACATGAATGTGCTATCCATCTGTATTTACTCTGTGAAGTGCTTTGAGATCCTTATTTTAGACGGGGATTATAAAAAAGGTATCTTTAATAGCAATAGTGTTCCTCTGGGGATTGTTAGTAGTTATTTTGCTGAAAAGACTACATTGGTAACTTCTCTTATTGAAAATTTCTAATTTATTAAATACACATTTGTGTAATTCCAATAATAGAAGTTTTCTTCAAATATTTTTCAAATGGTTTAAAACAACTCTGGATTGAAATCCTTATCAATGTTCATAAGGAATGATCAAAATATATTTAATAAAGATGTCATTGCCATTTTTCCCACAAGAATAATTCCCTAAACAGTTCTTGGTGCATTTAATCAGTTCAGGTTCTTGTTATCTAATGCTGAATATGCCATCTGAGGAAAACAAGTCATCGCAATTCTTCTTTGTACCTGGTCACAAATGTGCAAGGTGATTACAATAGATAAAGCATACTGAACAAAGAATGCCAACCTAAAGAATTTAAAATCTAAAAAACACCAGAAGATGGTACAGCATAAAAAAAATAGTAAAAGAGAACAGAGTTCTTGGTAGGCATGATAGCTTGCAAAAAAACTCCAAATGCTTTAAAAAATTTATTGTGTTGGAAATACTGTGAAAAAACTAAGCTGCAACATATATGAAAGGATGTCTCTACAATTGCTGTAAACTGACAACCAAACTGAACTTCTACTGCAAATCAAGGAAGCTGTTCTTAAACCCTTCTTTGAATCAGCATAAAGGACCTTGCTTTTCTGTCTTTCATAGGATAGTTTTCCAAATGTTTTATTGGATTCATTTTATTCAGTTAAAGAAGCAGAAATTGTAAAAGCATTAATATCTTACAAAATGTTCAAAGCTGTTTTAATTTTAAAAGTTTATTATCAATAAGTAACATTTAAAGACTCATAATTACAAATTAATTTATTTGCTAATGTAGCAGAAAATATAATGCCTTCGTTTGGCTACCTGTAGTATATGTTTTCTACTCCACTATAGTACACCATTTTCTCAAAAATATTTACTACAGATCCTTATGAGTGTGAAATAATAATTTCCACATGTTTTCCAGAGTGCACATGCTGTTCTTAATTTGAGCTGAATGGACATTGAGACATTGTCTAAACTCATTTATTCTATACAACGCATAAGTAATCTGTGTATTTACATATGGACTAGAATCAATCATCTACCCAGGATATACTGATAGATTCTGTCACATCAAAATTCAAAGACAATCATCTTGGTCACCAATTTACTTAATTTCAAATCAGAAATGAGATTAGAAATAGGGTGATTTCTTCTCATATGATCAGGATTAAAACAAGACTATATTTGGGACCAAGAAGCAGTTTCTCCCAGGACAAAATGTCAAGGAGGCAGAGGAGCTGCAGAGTTAGTGACTTCTATTTTGGGGTTGTTTCTTTACTATCCATCTTGTGATATTTTGTATTCCCCTCCTGCCACCCTTCAATGTTCCACCTCTAGGGATTTCTTCCCTTGGAGACAAAATATTAATGGCATAAAAACATGCTCTCTCAATGCAAAGGATAGATAGGAAGTGCAGCAAGAGGTTAGCTTGGCTAACTAAAGAATTCTTTAATGACAGTCATCTTAAAAGTAAATCTTACAAAAAGTGGAAACATGGGCAACATTACCAAGTATAAGTGTACAGTAGAGACAAGTAAGAAGAATGTCAGGAAGGCTATGACAAACTGAGACACAGGGAACAAGAGATATTAAAAGTAACCAACAAATCTACAAAGCTACCTTCAAAGGTAAGAGGGCTGACAAGATAAGTGTACATTCTTTACTGAATGGAGGGAAGCTAGTAATGGACAGTGCAGAGAAAGTAGAAGTGGAAGTGTTGATACCTTTTTTGTCTACAGTTATGTAGACAAGCCTTCCCCAAAAGCAGTAACTCCTCAAATAGATCATTAGCCTGAGAATCATCTGCTCCTTCCTGCAGCCAGTGCAAGGCTGTGAATAGGGTCTCCTGTGAGCCAGCCATCTCAGTCCCTGATGCTTGCACCACAAGACTGATCCAGCAGTATAAAGCATCTCTAACAGCAGGAGCTGGGAATTTACCCCAGCAGAAGATCTTCCAGCTTCCTGGGCTGTTCCATGGTAGGGGAGAATGGGGCCTGTAGGTATAATTATTATACCTAGATACCTATTGCTTCCTAGCTAGAAACATTAATTCTGTACAAGTTCCTACCCTATTCACCTCATAATAGTATTAGACACCCTAAGATATCTTTTAAGCAGAAGGAAAGATGTCACAAGAAAAGGTGGTAGTCACTATATTTTGATGATCTCCTAATCTGTGTGAGTCTTGTAAAATTGAAAGACATTTTCTGTCATTTGAATGGGTTAAAGCAGGGCTATCCGACTGATGGCATATAGGCCGCACAAAGCCAATGAATGGTTAACTTAGTGGTTCTCAACCTTTTTAGACTCAAGGCACCCATCAGAAAATGCCAGTTCTTAGTTTTCACTGTTTGTTTTACTACAGAAAAATAAGAGAGCAATTTTTTTGCTGTTACAAAGAGCTCAGAAAGCCCATGACTGGTTTTCCATTTGAAACCTCTGAGTTGATCTTGAGAATCATGTTTGTACATCGAACAGTGCTAACATTGTGTGGGACCCCCCCAGACTTGAAAGGATGTCAACCCACAATAAATACGGCTTGCATTTTTGTACTTGCAGATTTTGAACTTACTTGGTAAGTATTAACAAGATACTTGAAAAATATGAAGTATTTTTTTAGAAAATAAACTGTAAGATTATTTTTAGTTTCAATTAATGCCCTGGTTTTTAAAAAATGAAAAATGCTCTTAAAAAACAAAAATGTTTGTAAAATTTCAAGAGAAATGAATGTTTTTCACAATTTTCAATAAAATATTTATTTTAAAAAGATATTTTAAAAATCAAAATTTGTGTTTTCAAATTTAAAAAATCTGGCATGTTCTTCTTTTTGGGTTACTGCAACGTACACATTTTGAAGCTTATTTTAAAAGAATAGCCAATAAAACAGATTAAGTAGCCAGATTTAGATACCTAGCTGTTTTAACTATTGATATGAAATTTTGGCTTATTCTTTTTCCAGTCATTGCAAAGAACACGTCCTGAGTTTAAGGCTGAAAAATGCTGAAGAAAGAGCAAGGGCAGATGGAGAACACCAGTATAAAATTGTTCAGTGTTTCTCATTTCCTTATTAAAGTAAATGCTTAATAGTGATTATGCTAATATGTCTTCCTCATACAGGGCATTGACTTGGAATCATCCTAACACAAAAACCTACTCCTTCAAAGTAAGCAGGAAATATAAATAAATAGGCAGAGTTTAGCATGTTCTGAAACCTTGTGGGAACTAGAATATAGCACAGTCTCTACATGCATGCTTTTTATTTTTCTAGAATTTAATTCTCTGTATCATACCAGCTATCCACACAGACAACTCTACCCACCAGTATTAATTAGACCTAAATGTTAACCTGCAGGACAATTTATAATTTCATTTGCTTGACAACAGCTGCATGAATTAAAAATCCATCAGAAAACATGACTGGTTTGTGCATGCTGCAGAATATTTGGCTTATGAGGCACTTGCTTGTATTTGTAGCAACATTTTCAAATACCTTCTTGGGATCTAGCAGACCAAAGCTGCGACATCTCTTTCCCAGAGACAAGGATGCCTGCATCCTATGAAAAGATAGAGGACAACGCACAAAAGACTACTGTTCCTGAATTGTAATGATAAAATTTATTTTCACTAATGAACAACATTGCATAATTGCCTGATTATGCTGAAAAGAAAATACATAGAAAGATTTCCAGTTTCTCCAGACCTTTGGAGAAAGTGCCATAAGAAGAAAAACTAATTGCAAGAATATATTCTTGCTATCAAAATATCATTTCCCTCTGGTTTGTCCTCCAGTAAACTTTCAACCCCTGCCCTCAAACTTCACAGCCATAAATTAAGAGATCAAGGTTTTGTGGAAGATTTACTATTTATGCCATAAGTAATGTGGCTAGAATACCTTGTGCTAAACACTGTGGGCTACATTTTGTTCCACTTCATGCATCTAAGTGGCATGCCATGTACTCAGTTGCATTAATGCAGTTTTTAGCATGTATGTAGTTTGCAGGTAAGCTCTGTGCACACAAATGTTTACCTTGTGGTTGAGACAATTGCCTAATTGCCCAGGAAGGAAAAACTCAACTTTAGCAATGTTTTTGACACTGTCTCCCACAACATTTTCATAAAAAAGTTAAATGAATACAGACCAGAAGAAAATACTGTAAAGAGGATAAATAACTACTTGGATCATCATACTCAAAGAGTAGTCATCAGTGGTTCAAATTTCTAGTTGTGAGGAGGTACCAATTGGAGTTCTCCAAGTGTGGAAAAATAGTCCACAATCAACCTAATGAGATTCAACAAAGACAAGTGCAAAGTCCTGTACTTGGGAGGAAATAATTGCAGCCAGAAATTCAGTTTGGGGAATGACGGGCTAGGTCGCAGTACTGCAGAAAATGACCAGGGGGGTTACATAAATCCCAGGGGCCCAAAAACTGAAAATGAGCCAACAGGGCTTTGGGCCTGGGGCCCTTGTTCTCAATGGGAAGAACTCTCCTGACACTTTTTTCATCAAGTAAATGAAAAATGCAAAGTAAGTGAGCCAGCTTTAAAAGACAGGCTGGAGACAGTGCTGGGTAATGACCAGCCTGTGGCCTGATGGTTAAAGTACTTTGCTGGGATTCAGGTTCATATCCTCTCTGAGTAAGAACCTGGGTCTTCTGCTCCCAAGCCATTAGGCTTTTGGGCTAAAACATTAAAGAGTCCCCTCCACATCCATTCACTTCCAGCAGCGTCACCCTCAGACTAATTTTATTTTGCCATAGAGTAAAACAGAGTCCTGTGCTGCGTGCGAGTTCCAAAAATTGCAGTAGTGCTGCTTATATGGTATTTAGGCACATGAAGTGAAATAGGAATTAGCCCAACGTGAAGACTCATTGATTCCTGAGCTACTGTGCAAGTCTGTATTCTTATCCCACATTGTTTGTGTAACTATCTTATAGTTTTTTGCAAAGACTTTATATTATTTTCCCTTTTCTGTATAACTGCCATGCGGCACTCTCACATTTATGTAACCTTGAAGTCTTGACTGTTAATCAAAATGAACGCTTTGTACTTTTCTCCACTGGCATTAAGCTACACATGCGCATTCTGTAAATTTCATTTCTTATCTAGAAGTGTCGTTTCTGCAGAAATGAAACTTATGTAGAAAATCTGCCTAACAATAATTATGTAAAAGAAAATTATCCTCTCTCTATATATTATAGTTAGTGTCATAGAGGCAGTCCAACAAACATCTATAAAAGAGGCAAAAAAGCAGGAAGCAGCAGAGACAACAACTGGAAAACTCTGTGGGCCTGATCACCCCGCAGACCGGTTCTCAGCCTCCCCGCCTGGGCGTATCCCAGCGAAGACAAAGGCCTCAGAAATCCGACAACTGAATGATTCACCGTGTTACAGTATTGCTTTGTATTTCCCATTCATGAGCCGTTGACCAGTTCTGGGACTTAAGGAGCCGGCAGCTGCACCTAGCTTTGGACTAGCTCCACTGTTGGAACGCAAGGGCTGGCTCTGGAACCTCGTGAACCAACGGATACCCTATAGAATATCCCATTCATGAGCTGTTGACCAGTTCTGGGACTACGGAGTCAGCAGCTGCTGGCTCTGGAACCCCGTGAACCAACAGACCCCTTTAGTATCCAGCATACTGTAACTGAAGAAACATCGGAGACTCCACTTCTCGACTGCCTCTCATCATAGCTTAGACAGCATACCTACACTCGCTATACTTGTATTTACTGCAGTTTCATTCCAACCGGCCTCCCCTCTTACTCATAAGAGGGTGAAGCCAGGTGAGTGAATAAATCTTTTTATTTTACTCTATATCTACTCTGTAATAACTTTTATGACTAACATTCCATCTCAATGAGCCGTTGACCAGTTCTGGGACTTAAGGAGCCGGCAGCCGCACCTAGCTTTGGACTAGCTCCACTGTTGGAACGCAAGGGCTGGCTCTGGAACCTCGTGAACCAACGGACACCCTATAGATTAAAAGACACTAACTACTTACTCTAAGTCGTCTACTTGTGCCAATTCGGCGAACCACGAGGGCGGCTAGAAAGCTACCTCAATTCCGCCCCACAAGCCGCGTGCTCGCACAACTCCGCAAAGCCCGCGGCTCCCCTAAGCGGTGCTGAAGCCGCTAGCCCGGCATTTCGCCAGTTTGCTCTTTGCAAGCATTCTCTTGAATATTTTGTTTTTATGAAAGTTTGGAGAATGGCTGTTTCTTATTCAGCGTTTTCATCATTTAAGTACCAGTTGAGTCATTGAGAATAGACATAAACTTCTATGGCGCATAAACCCTTGGTATTCACATATATCCATTATTGCGTTCCATTATTCAGTATTTATTATCAGCAGCTCATCAGTTCTTGTCTGTTATTTTCCCGTTCTAAAATGTTTATTGTTCATTCAACCACAGGCAATACCAGTGAAACCATATCTGAAGAGTAATAACCTTTCAAAATGGCCACTTCAAAATCTTCTCACCCTACTGACCCAATTTACTAATTCCATGAAATTTCAGTGGAAAAGCGAGAGCTATTTTTTCCATTTAAAAAATTATTTTCCCCATTAGCTATATGAAAAAACCACTTGAAAATGAGAAATACATTGGCAGAAATCAGAATGAGTTTGTAAACATCTCACTGCCAGAAAAAAGGCAAGTCTTCCAGTAACATTCTGAATAAATAGTACAACCAGTCTACCCAATCAGAGTGATAAATGGCATATTACCATTTCTCTTTCCCTTTCTGATAATCTGCTATAATGACAGTAGCTTTTATCATAACTCTGCTTGTCAGTGTTGCTCTCTTTCTTTCTCTGCTTCCTTCTGTTCTTGTAAAAGCTTTCAAAGGAAGGCTTTCTTTTTCTGGAGAAGCCAAATTAATATAAACTGCAACACCTATAAATAGTTCCTGCAATTTAGACCTTTCCACAAGACTATTAAGTAATTTTTTTGCACATTTGTGGGGATTTTACTAGTACAAGTAAAAGATACAACTTACTATAACATTTTCTTTTGCCATTACAATGGTTTGTTTTGTTGTTGTTTTGATTTATGTAGCTTGACATCTTGTCTGGATCGTTTTCAGTGCTTTCACATAGTTTTAGGTGACAGTTAGTTAGCACTTGGTTATCATCTCTTTACTATGGGCAGAAGTGCTTGTTTTGAACTGTGGCATGCCATACTTGCCAAGACAGTAAAATAAATAAAAGACGTTCTAAACTAATGACCTGTTACAGGCCCTCAGGGTGCCTGTGCACCGGTGCAGGGGCTGCTCTGATGTGCTGTAATTATAACAAGTTGGAGCAGATTCAGTTAATCAAGTGTGCTGAAGTGTGGTAATTACTGTGCTCCAGCAGCCTCCCGCACCTCGTGTATCAGCGCCTCTGCACTTCAAAATGGCGGCGGGGCATTTGAACTAAAGCTGGTTTGATGAGCTTTAGTTCAAGTGCCCCTGCTGCCATTCTGAAGCATGGGGATGCCAATACGTGAGACGTTGCAGCACTTTAATTACAGTGGCTCCAAGTACCTCTCTAATTAAAGCACTGCCCCACCACCCCCAGAACATGTGTAAAAGTGCCCTCAGTGATTTAATAAGGACATACTGTATAAATCCATTGTAAATGCAGGATTAAATGTAGTAGTTAAGAGCTTAAGAGGCTCAATTCAGATATGACTACCTGTCTACAGGATCTGGAAGCCTAGCCAAACCTTTTCTGAACCTTCTATTATACCCATCCTTACATCCTCCACTCCATTTATCCACCCTATCCTTTTACATAACAGACTCTCCCAGTTCCTATACCCTCCAGGCTTTTTAATTTCTTCCTCAAGATCTCTTTCTTTCCTGAATCAAAGATCCATTTGATTCCCCTCCTTATTAAGACCCAATCTTTAGCCTCCCCACATGTACTGATCCTTGTGTAGGCGCAGCAGTCCAGTATCAGATCTGCTCTGATAGTGAAAATGGTGTTTCCCAGGTGTGTGTGTATTGAGAACATCAGAAGATGATCGTCTCAGAGGGTTCAGCAATTTTGTGCTTCTGTTCTGGAATGGAACAAAGAAAAGCAGAAGCTTGTGAAAATATAAATTAACCAACCTTTTGGAGATTTGTGCTTGGATCATAGTTTTTGAAAGTTGCATCTTATATCAGAAGGTTGCCCTTTCATCCATCGTAAGTGTTAAATCAGCCAGCCAGAGGGAAACTGTTTTGGACAAGGTCATCATCTTTCTATATAGTAATGCTTAGCTGTCAAGTATCTTTCAACAGTAATGTGAAGTAAACACTAGATGGCATGATGACTGTTTTACACGGGGAGGCAAAGGAAATAAATAATTTAAACCACTGATGGGCATGATTGTTGGTATCTGTTATTAGTGTAGCACCACTGATAGGTTAGTTGTTTTACAAGTAGGTTTGGGTTCTCTGCCCCCGAACACCCTCCACCAAATTTTCAGTTTAAATAATATTACAGTGAGTTTATATTTTAAAGTATATTTTTCTAAGCTCTCTGACTCACTTCTGGCCTCTGTTTCTGAAAGCATATACCTAGAACCTCTGACCATCTGTGTAAATATTAGTCACCAAGTACCCAAGTATTACTGGCTTTGTTGAGTTCACAGCCACCACTGGAGTGGGGAAGTCTGTCAACTCATAGCATTTTTAATATGGCCTGAACATCAGTCTCACCTACCTTAATCCTAGGACCTACAAACTGAATGAGCACATGTTTTCAGATCTCAGTCAAGGGAAAAAAGCTTTCCTGTATTGCATATAAGCAGAGTTTGAATTACACTTTGACTCTTGGGTGGGGTCTGGCAAATAATTGGGCTGCCCATCATGATGACCTAATAAAGTCTGAAACACCCCCCTTTCCCCCCTCGTGGTCATGATTTCAGATCTTACAGGGGGGGCTCTCCCCCCAACTCCCCCATAATTTGAACTCTGCATATAAGGTGGAAACAGTTTAGGCAAGCCACTCTCTAACAATTGGTTCGATTCGCAGACACTTATACAAGTCCAGCCATGGAGGCACCAAACATCTGGGCTCAGTCTGGTCTTTGGATTCTGTCTCAGTGGCCTAAAGGGAGGATGGAAGGTCTGGGCAGCCTCCACTCCTCCAAAAATTCCTGCCCAGTCACGTGCATCGATGGTCTGGGTGACTCTCATGCATACACCATTATCCAGGAGGATCGACAGCTGCCTGACCACTTATGTACAGCAATATTTGAAAAGAATCTTAATCCAATATTATGCAGTTAAAGTTACATATACTGCAATGTTTTATTTTGGACATACACTTTACTCAACAGCCTTTCTTGCCTTGTCACTTCACTGCCCAAACCTATAGACACAGAGAATCTCAGGTTCATGCAACCATTGTTCTCCCCAACTCCCACAGCACAGCACAGCACAGCACAGCACAGCACAGCACAGCACAGCACCACACTTCTATCTTCCATGCAAATCATAGGTGACCTTTCAAGGACTGCAGCTGTGCACACAGCTAAGGAGGTGAGAAGAACCATCAGCCTCTGAGGTGAAACATCCCATATTCATTCAGTTCACTTCACAGCCCTAATATCAGTCTTAAAAAAAATGCTTATCACTACTTCTTTTCCCTACCCTCTGTGGCAGGACGGCCCCTAGGGGTGCCGTGACCTCCCTTAGTGCCGTTGCCTACCGTGCCAAGTCCTCTGCGGCTCGGGTCATTCCTCCACGGTCATCTGCAACCTACATTGGCGGAGGTTTTAAGGCGCCTCCTGCTCGCCTTTTACCCAGGGCGCCATCTGTGGGATTTCTCGGGATTTGCCCTGCCACAGGCAGTCCCCCCACATTAGCAGACCCTGGTACACTACCTGCCTTGACCGTCACAGACCCCGCCTCCCCCGGGGGTTCCTTCCCCTTCTTCTTTGGTCTGCCCCCACCTCTCCTGGCCTTCCTCTCCGAAGCCGTCGTGGGGGCCGTCGCCCCTCCCTAGACCCTTGGAGATCTTGGATTCTTCCCCAGATCTCCCACTGCCGATCTAAGGCTCTCTGGGCATCCTCCTTCCTCCAAAACTCTATTTTTCCTCACCCCGTGGACTCTCCCCGGGGCCCCTTATAGATCTTAACGTAGGCTACCCTTCCTACCTTCTCCTCAAGGATAGCCCTCAACAAGCGCCACCCGACGAGCCTGGAGATGCCGTTAACAAAAATCTCAGGCCTTTTCTCCTGCTTGGCGTCCCCTCTCAGCAATGGCTTACTCCTCTTTATCTCCAGCCCCTTGGTACCTTCCTTTTTGCTGGGCTCCACTCGCTTCCTTTTTCTCCAGCCTCTCTTAGGCCTTTGCCGTGTTGGACCCCCGGCCGGTCATGTTACATCTCCGCCAGGTACAAGAGACACTCCACCTCCTGTGGGAACTTGGACACTCTCCCCCTCTTCTCGAGGTTGGAGTACTTCTTCCAGCTGGCATCTCAGTTGTTCTCTTTCCATAATGCTCTGCCTTTGCCACCGTTCCCATCTCAGGCCCCATTCCTTCAGGAATGTTAACAGAGCCTCCTTATGTGGGGTCCCTAGTTCCTTCTTCACAGGACTCTGTTCCCCTGTCTCACTCTCTTGCACTCCTGACTTCAGCTCTGCCCCAACTTCCTCTGGGCCAGCTCCCTCCTCAGTGCCTTAGGGGCTTCCTGTGGCTGGGAACCCCGTTCTCACTGGGTCTTGTATTAATTTAGGCCAGGTACCCTCGACGTGTGCCTCCACTTGCTTTAACATGCTTATGAGTACCACCCTCTCGCTCAGCTCCCTTGCAGCAGCTTTCCTTTCATTGGCTAATCGTCCTTCAAAACCTTCCAGTTGCTGCCTTATTGAGTTCATAATCTCTACGGTCCGTGCTTCCCATTCCCTGCAGGTCATCTCTCTTAACCCCTCAGCTTCCCTGACCTTTTGCACTTCCAGGGTCAGCTGGGTATTCATCTCCTGCAGCTCCTGTATCTTGTCCTCCAGGGCCTGTTTCTCCCTTTCTGCGTTATCCATGAAGCCTTGGATCTTTCCCATTTCTTTCTTTGTAATCTCGCTATTCTGTTCCGTTTGGGTACGGCTTTCACCAAGTTCTTTTTGCAGCTGCTCGACTATGTGCTCGGCCCCCAAGCACCTCATCCGCCATCTCTCCAGGTTCCCCTGGAGGCTATCTGCGCTGCTCATGCCTCACTTGCCCGCAGCTTATCCCGCAATTCTTGCACCAATTTCTCTGCGCTAATTCCTCCCGGTTTCTCCATCTCCTCCAATACCCATTCTAATCTGGTTACCTCTGCCTCTAATTCTTCGATCCTTCTTTGTTGGACGGAGCGGTCGCATCCCCGACCCCTCCTGTTCCAAGACTGCATCTCTCTAACCTCGGCCCTTTTTGCCCCACCGGGCTGGCCTCAGTTTTCTCAAAAACCCCGGGCAATGGGTATAATTCTCCCAGGCCCAAACCTGTTGAGCCACAGTCCTACTGCCGGTCTGCCCCAAGTGTCCGTATACATGATTGTGATCACCGTCCTCGGGTTCGTTCTGCTCCTGCTCAATGCACGGCCGAGCCGTTCCCGGCCAATGCACCACTGTGGCAGGACGGCCCCTAGGGGTGCCATGACCTCCCCTAGTGCCATTGCCTACCATGCCAAGTCTGGGTCTTTCACATTCTCCGTCTCGCCCGCCACGTCTTTGATCTTGTTTGTTCAGTGAAGTAGGCTGCCTTCCTACCCTTCTTGGCACGGGTCCGGTCTTACAGTGCCGGGTTTCCTCTGAGTCCCGGTGCTGGTGTTATCCCAGGGCCAACCCAATACATGCGCCCCCTCCTGGGGTGGCTCTCTCTGACTGTGCCCCTCCTCGCCCAGCACGGACTTCCCCAACCAGCTTACTCCCCTCTCGAGGCTTCGTATCTCACAGGCAGCGTCCCGCTCGGGCCTGCCTCCCTTATACTCCATGGCCACTCGCATGCTGGCCTGCGTCCTGCACTCCCCGCGGCCTCTATGCCCGCGCTCGGGCCTGTGGTCGCGCCTCCTGAGCTCGCTGCTCACCTTGGGGCCCTCGCTCAAGCTCCTTATGTTCGTCGCCCGGACTCGGGCCTTCTATGCCCCCACTGGGGCCCTCACTCGCACCTCTTGCGCTCGCTGCCTGCACTCGGGCCTTCTATGCCCCCACTGGGGCCTACGCCCCACTGGGGCTCTTCCCAATTGGGGCTTCCAATTGGGGCCTGTCCCGGTAATGCCCATGCTGGGCTGGGGTCGAGACCCCCCACTGCTTAGGCCCGCCTTCCTGGGCCCACACCTCGGCTAGACTCTTCCCGAAGTCGCCCCAATGGGCTGGGGTCGGGACAACCCCACACACGGCACCCTCCTTGGTGCCAGGAACTCCCCCACCTTACTGGGGAGCTCCTGCTGAGGCCTCCTCCACCCCTACAGCCTCACCTAGTCCTCCGGTGTAATACTCACAACTCCACACTATGCTGGCTTTCTCTCTACCCCTGCATCATCGCAGCCAGTCAGGCTGCAACCACTGACTCAGGCTGCTCTGCTCTGCTCTGCCCTGCTCTGCCGCAGCCGCAGCCGCTCCCGGGGAACTGCATTTGGCCTCAGCCTTCCCTTCTTTATGAAGGCCAAGCCTCACCCCCTGGCGGTCAGCTGATCTAATCAGCTTCCAAAAGCTAACACCTGCTGCCTTCCTAACTGGCAGCTAAGCCATTCCCTATCTTCAGTAGCAGGCACCCTAGTGCCCTGCTACACCCTCCTGCTAAGGTCTCCCATATACCAGGCTCCTTTCTCATCCAGCCTATACAACCTCCCCATTTCACCCTTTCTTCATATACAAAGAAAAAGTGTCCCCTCTCTTTACATCTGCTACCTAGCTCAGAGGGGAGGACTGTTCTCCAATTCTTTTAACTTGTGGGACTCTGTCCTATCTCTCCTTACCTTTACCACCAGCCTTGGCAAATTGCTCTTAACATCAGTAAAAACTCTCTCTCGCATGTATATGCTGCTCATGTATGCATACATGCTCATAAATGTGCCATGTACATACACACAATTATTATACTGGTCTTCTAATCTAGTCAAATTTACTTAACCACTTTTCTGACATCAAGACATTCATTTAACTCTCTTTTCCACAATTCTTTGACATACTGAAATGGAGAAGTAGGAGGCTTATAATGTCCAAATAACATTACAGTAAAATCTGACTCAATAAGAAAAATGCAGGTTTTGATACTGAAAGCACTAAATGAGATAGCTAAGATGCTGTCAGCAGGCAAGAATGCAAATTTGGAATCACTTTTACATCCAAGTCCTTGATATTCCCTTACTAAATTAACAATTTGGCAGAGCTATGAATGTTGCTGAAAAATTATCTAGATATAAATCCTGAGAGAAATACTCTTTGCTGGTTCCAGTAAAAGGATCTACCTGTCCTGTCCACCTGGGACAGCGAGCATGGGGAGATGAACTTCTGCATGTCCTGTACCACATGCATGGCATTCTGTACTGAGGTGTCCCATAGCCTTCACTTACAAGCCTCCAGAATGAGGGACTCCGTGACTATGGAGCAGCATATGACCATCATATTTTGGAAGTTTGCAATCCCGCCTCTAGTCCAGGGGTGCGCAAAATATGGCTTGCGGACCAAATCTGGCCCACCAGGTGATTTCATTGGGTCCATGGGTGCCCACCAATTAATTGTACCCCACCTGTCCTCCCCTCCCAGGGAACTGAGGCCCATGGGAGGGCCCCAGCCAGCACACAGCTTTTAGGTGGGGCTGCTGCTGCTGCCACTGGGGACCTGCTTGGGTCCCTTGGCCTCCAGCGGTTCCTCCTTATGTCTCTGTTGCAGCACTCCATGCAGTAAGTAGAGAAGCAGGAGCAGGCAGGGGGAAGCTGAAGCTGGGCAGGAGCGCAAAGTCAGGGCTGGTGGGTATGCAGAGCCAAGGCCTGCACCAAGTGTGATGGCAGGAGCACGAAGCCCGGGTCAGCTTAGTTCTGTCATGTGGGGCTTCCTGTGGCTCATGCAGATCCTGGGACTCCTGCACCACCAGGGGGAGCCCCATGCAGTAGAGCTGGCAGCCTTCCCAGCTCCCCTCTGCTACGTGCAGCTGCTAGGACTCCACTGGAAGTGACAGGGAGCCTCATGTGACGGAGATAGGCTGGATCCACTCTGTTCCCTACTTCCCAGCAGAGTCCTGGGAGCTGCATGTGATGGCAGGGAGCAGGGCCAGGCCATTAGCTCCATTGCAGGGGGCTCTCCTCTTGCAGTGTGGGGCAATGGCCAAATCCTAAGAGCTGCACATGAGCTGTAGGGAGCCCCGTGCAAAGGAGACAGGCTGGCCTGGCCCTGCCTGGAGCCACAAGCCACCAGGGGGCTCTGCCTGACTGGGCCATGAGTAACCTGGGGGCCCACCACCTGCTGCTGCCTCCGGCAGTGGGGGCTGTGTACCATGGGGGGGAGCATGCTTGGGGGGGAGAACCCACACCCACCCTCACCCTTACTACTCCCCCCACACACAAACCTCCCACACCCACATGCTCCCCCACACCCATTAAGAGTCAAGGGTACCCTTGCAGCCCTTGACAACTCATCAAAACTCATTAAGTGGCCCTTTAGCTGAAATAATTGCTACAGTGCATGACCAACCAGTTAAGTGTGGGCAACTCCATGGCAGGATTGGCAATGTGAGTAGTGTATAATGTGCCTGGCAATCCAGTGAGTGTGAGCAGTGCAGATCACCCACTTAACTGACCATTGGAGGCTTTTATAATTTTCACTCTCAAGGGGGTTCTAGGCTGCATCAGACCCATTGACTTGACAGTCATAGCATTTTAAACCGCTTCAGATGGCTCACATTCATCACTATAAACTGGTCAATGTGCATGACATCAGAGCGTTCTGGAACTCCGGCTCCCCAAGCATGATGGAGCAGAGAGATTTTCCAATAGGGTTCCCACAGTCAAGACAAGGCAGGGACTGTCCTCCCAACAGCTAATCAGGAACCTGTCCTAGTCCACCTATGACTCATGAAGACTTACATGGGCTCTTTGGATACCAGGAAGGAATTGTTCAATGACTGCTCTGCAGCTGTCACATGACTGTGAGATGAACATTGATGAACACTAAGGTCATGGGATCAGCTTTAACTTTAGTATTTTTAGGGCATTTACCTTTCATTTGATTCTCTTGTGGGATTTTGTAATGGCAGTAGCAGTTCAAGGTCTTTATCTATACTTATTGGCAGGGAGACTGGTTTGCTTTATTTAAAAAAATAAAGTCACAAATTCTCTGATAAAAATAATAAATTATGTGGTTAAAATTCCCAACATTTGTGTTTTTCCATAATTAAAATGAAACACCACTATATATAAAGGTGTCAGTTGAACACAATGTTTTATTGATATATTTACAATTTTAAAGCAATTTGGAAGCCTACTTGTGCCTCAATCACCATAATAAAGTTAATTCTAAATACCTATAGATTTTGGTGTTTGATTTGGGGTTTTTTATCCTGGAAAATCAGAGCTCCCCCTGCCCCCTTGGCTCACCAGGATCTGGGTCCATCTGCAGCTGTCCCCTCCCACTGCTTTGTGGTGCTGTGCAGCCCTGATATGTTGGTGCTCTGAAACTAACCCCTGCCAACCCAAGCCCTGGGGCTTATATGTGCCCAGGACCTGCTTCCTTCCTGTCAGCTGACTGTGTGCAGGTGCCAGCTAATTTCCTCATTAACCTGCTCTCCGGGCAACCTGCAGCTGTGGAGTTCTACCTAGCTTTCAGGGCTCAGCTGCTTGCAGCCATTGAGCGGCAGCATGCCCTGAACCCTCTGGGGCTCCAGTTGTCCCACTCACCCCAGCCCCTGGGCTGTGCCATGTTGTGGTGCAGGCAGGTGGTGTCAGCTGCTCCAAGGGCCACTGCATTAGGAGCTGGGGTGAGTGGGGACAACAAGCCCTAGGGGACTAAGGGCACGGTGCTGCCTCGCTACTGCAAGCAGCTGGCATTGGCTGCTCCTGGGGCTGCAGCAGGGGGTGGGATGTGTGTGGACAAGCTGCGCCATGCCTTGTGTCCCCCAGGACTCTGCTTGTTCCCACTCGTTCCATCCCCTGCTGCAGCAAGAGCCGTGCCCCCCTGCCCCTGCACCCACTGACAGTTCCCTCTGCTTTTCTCTCTGCCTCAGCCCCAGGAGGCGCACCCCTCTCTTACTCCCTCCCTCCCTTCTTTCCTCCCTCCCTCCCTACTGTGGGAATGTATCCCTATTTGTTACACTGAAAACTGGTGAATCTTAGTACCAAAAGCTGAACATTAATGAAAGAAGAGTTTTCAGGAAGGGAAACAGGAACTAGAGAAAGATCAGGTTGATTTTGTTCCATTCAGAGTCTCCCTGCCAAACAAGATACCTCACAGAGTGTTTAAACATATGCTCCAGGAGTGGAGGGGGGCACTCTAACTAAAGTGCCCGGAGTGTCACATTTATTGGGATTCCTGTGCTGAAAATTGGCAGTGGGAGTGCTTTAACTAAAGCTTGTTGAATGAGCTTTAGTTAAAGTACCACCACTTTGTAGCATGGGGACACTGAACCCAGTGCTGGCACTGGCCTTGGCCCCAGCCAGCAGCAGCAGCCTGCTGTCATCCCATGAGCAGATCCAGGGACCTGTGCCCTTCAGGAGGAGTCTGGCACAGCCCCACAGCCCTCCTGGGGGTGCGAGCCCCCCGGATCTGCTGGAGCCAGCAGCAGCACCAGTCTTCCTGGCATTTGGCATGGGCTGTGCCCAGTGCTGGTTCCAGCTGGCTTTGGCAGCTTGCTGTCATCCCGTGTGCAGATCTGGGGGCTTGCACCCGCTGGCAGGAGTTTGGCACAGCCCTGCAGCCCTCCTAGGGGGGCGGTATGGGCCCTGGATCTGCACATGGGGTTTCAGTAGGCTGTGGCTGCTGATTGGGGAAATAGCACCACCTGGGAAGAGCTGGGGGAGGTGATCATTGGGAATTGAACAGGTAGCTAGATGTCAGTATTAGAGCAGTCCTTTCCCCCTTCTTCCCCTTCCCTCTCCTTAGTTTCTGTTTAGCTGCAAAGACAGCCCAGCTTCAAAACTTAAAATGTTTCAAAACTTTTGAAATGTTTTGAGTGCCCCCGTTTCATTTCAAAGCTGTTTCAAAGCCTTTTGTTTCATTTTGATTTTGCTGTTTCTAGCTTGAAACGTGTCTAAACAGCTTCAAACTAAACACCTGGCAAAGTTTCGCACAGCCCTAGTCCTTAGACCAGTACAGCTACAACCTACACCCCTCATTACATTTCATTAATTTTGGCCTGGGTTTAACATTTGCTAAACATTTTTGTGATGAAATAGAATTTCATTTTAATTTAAAGATCATCTCAGATCATTCATTTTAAAAATAAAAGGAAGTTAAGCCTGTATTAAAACAGGCTATTTTCCTCATACCTACCAATAAAAAGAGTCATATTATTAAAACTCACTGTTTCTATCTTTATGGCCTCTCAGGTTTCCTGGTTATTCTGTGTCAGGCATACAGCACTATCACCTGATGTAAAATCTGGAGCTGCATTTTAATACACAGTTAAAAAGAGGTTGAGGGTTTTTTTTTCTCAAGTAGGAATAGATCATGACTTCCTCTGTGAGAAGGGTTTCATAGGTGTTAATATTAAATAGTTCCAGGATTTCTCTCTGACATCTTTAGATTGCTGCTTGCTTCTCTATTATTTGTTAAATGGCCCCAAATCTCCTTTCTGTCACCTTAAAAAAACAACTGGCTTTTTTTTCCTTTTTAGATTGCTTCTGACTTGCTAAAAGAATATATTATTCTATTTTGTTTGCAGTGTGATAGTAACTTAAAGTGATACTGAGATTTAATTATTGGACTGTAGTTAAAATGACATGCTGTGAAATCTACTATTTCAATTGTACAAGAGCATTGCTGCCTCTCTACTGTGCTATACATTTAAACATGCACGGTATGCCTATTGGAATTATAGCTTCCTCATGAGCAGCTTGGGTGTGTATCATGAGTAACTTATAAAAAAAAGGTAGAAAGAGGGTGACTTTTACATTTATTAAGGACAAAGTAAGTTACAGTGGAGCAGTCTATTGCGAAATCTGTTCTTTTGTCCTCTAAATTCTCTTTTCATAACTATGATTTGCTGTCAGTCACATGCTCTGACTGATAACTTTAAGAAGTACATTTATATGACGTGCAACTCTATCTTTACTTTTGATTTGCTCTGAAGAATTATCTTTAGAAGCTTTTTTTGGGAGCTCACATGATGTCATCTTGTCATGTCTCAGGAGATAAATAGGATGTGGGGCTTCTCAGTGGCTGAGGGCCTAGTGAAAAACCCCAGGATCTGCCCCAAATTACTTGGAACACCTGGATTGTACGCACATTAACCTGAAACTAGCTCGAAGCACTCATTATGAGACTCAAAATTATGCCATTCTAGGGAGGATTATCTCTGCTCCGTGTTAATCAGCTCATATTGTACTAAGGTGTAGCCACTCTAGGCTACACCTTGGTGTAAATACTCCACCCACCTCCCCTTCCCTGCTGGCCCAGATCAGATCCGCTGCCCCACTAGCACCCTCCTCAGATCCCCACTCTCTGCCTCCCTGCCCCCCCATACTTATGGCTGCCCATTCTGTCTCTCCCAGGGAGCAGGGAGGGAAGGGTTAATCTGCCTGCTGCCCAGCTATGACTGTTCCCACTCTCTGGGCCAGAAGAACAGCCTAGGAGCAGCGGCCATGGCCAAGCAGGCAACTTAAGCCTTCCCTCCTTGCTCCCCTGGGACAAACACAAGTAGTAATGCCCTGGGGGGGGGGGGCTGGAGGGGTGTGGGGGGGAAACAGGATGACCTTGAGGGGCAGGGGGGTACCCTAGTGGGCAGGGGGTATTCTTCCCTTTCAGTTATCCAGGCCCCTGCTGACTGCTCCAAACTCAAGTTCGAACCAACACCCATCAGCATCTGTGCGACTCACAAAGTAACATGTAATAAGGCCCTCAGTATGAATGGCAATAAAGAACTGAATAACTGCTGCAGAAAGTGATGATTCACTAGGCAGCATTTTTCTATTCAGCTCCTTGATGTCTGAGTACAGCTAGGACACTGTCTCCTGATGAAAATGTTATATTTAAATGAGGAATAAAACAAAGGTCCTCCTGCTCAGTAAAGATGGCAAGGATAACACTTGCAAAAAATAGCAGAGTTGACCCCAAAGTCCTCATCAATTCCAAGTGGGTAAATTCTCCCTTTCTAAAATTCCCCGAGTTTTTTAAATTAATACTTTTTTTTTTGCCTCCTGATCTGTCATTTTTGCTATTCCCTACTAACTGCTTATTAGCTTTCACTCCAGAGTGTAGGATGCGTACAGGCGCTAGTGCAGTGCAACTATCTTTATGGGCCTCTTCCTGCTAGCAGCCTTCACCTCCTTGGGGTCTCCCCTTTTGTATTCTCACTTGCCATGCCTTGATGTAATAAACTGATGGGGAAGGCTGCTCCAAGGGTGAAGAGAGTTTTGGGTAGCGGGCCCTTGTCTGGACCACAGCTCCCCTGGCTTCATCCTATTTTTACTCCGGCTATGGCATCTAGCTTAGAGCCCACTGTCCAGGACTGCAGGCTTCTGGCTGAGCTTTGGTCATGCCTTCATGACATGGGCTCTAGGCCCCATGAGACCCCTACACAGGCGCCACTTCAACTGTTTGAATCCTGCCTCTCAGTCTGTGGCAGGCTCTGCCCCTCAAAAGATCCATACTTATCCCTAGTCTCTATCTTCTGTCCTCTTAAGATACCGAGTATGAGATTCCTTTTAACATACCGCCTCCTCTACAGCCACAGTCCAGGCCACTGGATAAAACGAAAACCACCCGGGTTAGCCTCGCCCGGCAGCACCCTTTGCAAAACAAACAGAAAAGGATTCCAAGTACTAATCTCACTCCCAGTATGGACTCTCAGATTTCCTTCACCCTGGCTGCCCTTCTGAATCCTTCCTTCATAGCGCTGGTTCAGGTCCTGGGCTGTTGCATTAAGAGCTCTGTCCCCTAGAGCTCCTATGCCAGACTGCCTCTCAGGATTGGGACTGGGGACTTATAAAGTGCCTTCCAAGATCACCTGACCCTCCACCTCTGCCTCTGATCCATCACCATGGCCTGCACTTGGGCTTGGTGGCCATCTTCTCTCAGGCTTCACTGCCTGTTAGTTTGGCTCCGGCAGAATAAAGAAAGTGTGAGTAAAAGAAAGAAAAGGGGATGGTCTTGCAAAAAAAGAAAACAAGAAGGAACAGGAATGAACTGAGAGGGGAAGAGAGGGTACCTATAGATCCTTTCCCTTTCTAGTAACAGGGTAGGGGCCTCCTTACACAGAGGTATCTGCATGCCTTCAGGAAGTCGAGTGATTCCTGTGATAGATATGGCCAAATCTTCCTCCTTTTGTTTTAACAGAAAGGGGTAAAGGGAAAGGAAGTCTTCTGCTCATGTCCTCATGCATAATTCAATAGACTCCATGTCTAATCCCTATGTGAGCTAGAAAAGAGGGTTCTGGATACTTGTTAGCATTTCAGATTTAGAAAGGATCAGAAACAGAATTATATGATGTGATTATCTGAGACAAGAGGTGACAGGATTTGTATTTGGAGGGACTCTGTTCCTGTGACATGGTCTGCTTGGTAGTGAGCCATCTAGCATGCATATATATGCCAGGCATGAGGCTCAGATCATCAAGGATGCATGCTGATTCTTTTTGGGCCAGCAATTAAGTACATTGTTAAAGTCTGCATGGGGAATACTTCTGGATTCTGAACAGATCATTTGGATGGGGAAAAAATGCCTCTTGTGCTTTTCTTCCTAGAAGTTAGCATTCAGTCTTTTGCTATACCTCTAGACCCCAGCCCTCATTCGTGTGCCTTGACTGAGAATTGAATGAACCTATGCCAATTTACACCAGCTGATAATCTTACATACAATGTCTTGTCTTGGCTCAGATTGTAGATGAACAATCTGGCAGCTGTCCCTGCTAGCAGGTTGCATGCTGCACAGTGTCTATATAGACAAAAACTCATTGCAAACTCTATGTTCTTTCATTCCACCTGCCAACATCCATATGTGTCAACTTCACATCCCTTTCTATTTCAGGGACTCCTTGCCACTCCATTTCTTTTTGCCAGGAGTTGTATGTATAGCCCCCACCCCTTCACTTCTTCCTTCATTCCCCACTATTATTTGTCTATGGGATACAGTGTCAAGGTAGTAACATGCTAAACTACTGGGGATAAGCTAGAGCAGTGGTTTTCAAGCCTTTTGGACACAAGGCACCTCTCCATAACTTTTGTGAATTGAGTGGCACCCAGTTTCAAAAATGAATTTAATATATTACAGTGTTTATTTTTTTGCAGAGGAGTTGGAGAAGTGGGGATGGGGGATCACCCAGTCAGGGACAAGCCTAAACTTGCCTATATCTATTTATCTCCTCATACCTCACTTAGCTCCTCACACCTTGTGGCACCCTTCAAAAGAGCTGGTGGCACCCCAGAGTGCCCTGGCACCCTGGCTGAGAATCACTGAGCTAGAGGTACTTCTTTTTTAACAGGTATTAATGGCTACCATCAGTCATTTAATTTGTTTGATCTATAGACAATTATAGTTCTGCTTGAAGCTGTGTCTGAGTTTAACATAAAATAGAAGCTCCTGTATCACACATTTTCTTCCTTTTATTTTTCTGGTTCTCTCCCAAAATGCCAGGCTACTCACTACTACGCCTAGAAGATTCTCTGAAAATTTTGAATTGATCAGATGAAGCATTCAGAGGTTACGTCACAGACTGACAAAGAATTGCCATGTAGCTGAGTTTATGCACTCACAGACCAGCTAATATATACATGGATTATGGTTCTTGCTTCTAAAACATGCATGCATCTCGCTTCTAAAACTATATTGACACTGCTGATACAGATAAATTAAAAAGGAAGTAGGATTAGTCTGCCAACAAAGCTGCCAAGAACTCTTTTAATCTTCATACATCTAAGAAAAGTGGAACTATTTGGGACGGTTGGAAAGAATCAATATATGCTGTATGATAGATGACAAAATTGACTGTCACATTTCATTTTCAAGGCTATTACATACAAAGGAAAGACAATTTATAAAGTATCAAATAGAGTACTTGAGGCTAGAGAGTTTTCCTTTATATCTGTACAAAAGAAAGGTGACAATGATTCAGCGTATTGCTTAAGTTCCGGATTTCTGATTCCTCTGAACCAATATAATTGAATGCCAGATTTTCAGGCTTAACCCAATTTCAGTCACGGCAATTGTAGTTAGTTCTGGTGTTCCAGGAGAATTCTACATGCTACTGCCAGTTGCTTTGCTGTTCCTGTTTCTACCCAAACAATTTCCAGTGAAGGAAACCAAATGAATAAAATGTTACATCTGTCAGTGATGTGAAGCAATGAAGAGCAGCATAGCAATAAAGACAGCAGACAGGAAAAAATGTGTTCTGTTGCAGCAATCCCTTTACAAAAGGTCCAGAAAAAAGTGACCTATAATTCCTTTGAAACAAAACTCTTTCTGAAGGCTGTTGGTGGTAGAAACATTGTTCTGTCCTTCATTTGGCAATTTATTACTTAATGTTTTGATGTTTGCCACAATTCCTGGCAAGTGAAAGAATTATTTTACAAAACAAAGGGGGGAATCCCCCCCCGCCAACTATAAATCCTATATGGGCCAACATACATGAAACATTAGAGGTTTTTATCCTGTTAGAGTTGGAGCTTTTTTACTCCTAGGCCCCTGACTCAAATCCAGATTTGGCTTCTACTGAAGACAAATTACCATTTAGGATGGAAGAAGTGTGCTGGTTGGTTCCACCAGACTTTGGGATTCATGAAGTCATGTTTTGCTTGTTGTGACCTGAGTTTAAAATTAATATTCTCTTGTGGAAAGTATGTACCGGAAGCTCCTTAGTGCAAATTGGTGCAGCTCCACCCAAATGAATAGAAGACTCATGTCTTTTTAAAACTGTACAGCAACTGAAGATCTAGCCTGATAGTTTTACTAAATAAAAGCCTGTGCTATGTAAACAATAAAGATACTTGCTTGAAATAATAGGATCAGGCTGATGAGCCTTTAGTGTGAGACTTACGGGTTAGTAAACATCTTGTTTGGGCTTTTCATGTTTGAGAGAGCAGTTCCTTGCATATGAATAGAAATTTCATTTCAACTACCAGAAAGCAAGCATTCAGATTTAATATACGGATTACAAAACTCTGAGAGACAATACCAACTCTCATAATCAAGGCCCCTGCAGCTGATCTTCCAACCTATGGTCTGTCATAGCAGGGATATACCATCTTTGCTGAAACCACAGAATTATTATGAAGAGCCTTTATCCATTGCAGCTTTCTATGCTAATTTATGGATGGCATGTACTCACGTGCGCTGCAGTTCCAGAAGAGCTTTCATGCAAACTAGGCCAGAATCAATTGCCTTGTGCTGACCCCTCCCCCCACAGGTGAATTTCACTCTAGGACAAATTTACCTTCTAGCGGATATGAGTGACAACAGTCATTGATAAAAATGTTGTTTGTAAACTGAAATACAAGAAAAAAAAAAGAGAAAATTAAGAGGTATCTTATTGATAGAACTAAGTGTCATCAGTGGATAAGAGTAGAACTGAATGCCCTGATGCTCAATGAATGCCAACGCCTTTCCAAGGAATGAGTCTGAGAGTACAGACATGTGATATGTTCATCATTGTCATCGACAATACCTTGATTTGAGGATGATCTCTACCACAGTTCATTGATGGGTCTTGAAGTGACATAAAAGTTGAATTCTTGAACCACAGATCGATCTGCAGAAGTTGAAGATCTTTCAGGCTGAGATGCCTCTCTTTTTTGTTCCTCCACTCTTTCTTCTCTGCTTTGAGGGCAAAACACTTTAGCTTGAAATGGGCTGCTGCTTGGCTGAGGTTGCACCATTGGAGTCAGCTAGCAGTCAGCTCCTCCCAACTCTTGATGTCAGCATTTGTTTTCTTGAGTTATGCCTTCAGTGTGCCCTTATAGTGTTTCTTCTGGCCGCCACAAGATCTCAGGCCACTACTAAGCTGAGAATAGATCACCTGTTTTGGGAGTCGAATGCTGGGAATCTGTACACAATGCCTGGTCCAGCAAAGTTGGTCCTCGAGGATCACAGACTCAAAACTGGTAACACTGGCTTCAGCAAGAATGCTAAAGTTGGTGCTGTGATCTTTCCATTTGATGTGGAGGATTTTCAGGAGGTATCATTGGTTCTACCTTTCAAGACTTTTGGGATGACAATGGTAGGTCACCCATGTTTCGCATCCATAGAAGAAAATGTGGATGATGATTGCATTGTAGACCTGGATCTTGGTGTTTTTCCAGAAAGCAAGATGAATAAAGATGCACTAAAGCAAGTACCTAATACCTGTGTAATTTTCATTAGTTTTGTAGGCCAAAAGTTACAGTAGGATTTGGAGCAGACAGACAACCAGTTTTCCCTGGGGAACTGTCTCAGTTGACACAATTATTATACTGCTTTGCTGCTACATATCAGGGGAATGAGTAATGGCCTGTTTGCTTTGAGCAAATTTTTACCTGGGGATAGCTGCAAATGCACAATACCTACAGCCATACTTTTCATTCCTATTTTAGTAGTAAATTTATACCAGGATAGGTTATAAGTTGGGTGTAAAAGGAGTATAATTTGGTATAAATGTGTTGCATGTCCAGGCCTGGAATCTGTAACAATGTCTTCTTGTCGAGGATTCTAGTTTTCTGTTTAAAACTTGCAAAATCTCTGAAAAAATTGATAAACTCTTTGATTAAAAAAACCCAAAATTCATGTTTTGGGTTTTTTTTATCATGGAAAATCAGAGCTCCCACCCCGCCCCCTTGGCTCACCAGGATACGGGTCCAGCTGTGGCAGCTCCCCCTATCCTCCACTGCCTTGTAGTCCTGAGCAGCCCTGATATGTTGGTGCCCTGACTATGCCTTTGCCCCTCACTCCCCACTTGCAGCTCCCCAACCCCTGCTGATGCCCCTCATTAACCACATATAGCCTCCCACCTATGGGACCTGGGGCCCGGTCTGCAGCTCCCTGCCTCCCCAACAGTGCCCAAACCCAGCCACTGCCTGCAGGAGGTGGCAGCTGCTGCAGCAGAGCAGACCATGGAGCCTGGCTCCCCCTCCCCCATGGGCAGCGTGGCCGGAGTGGAGTCTGTTGTGGGGGGGTGGATGAGGGCTGTTTGCTGTGGGTGTGGGGCTCCCTGCCCTGCTGTTCTCCCCCTGGAGCCTCCACAGCCCAGCAGGTGAGACCCAGGCGAGATCAGGCCGGGGCACCATGTGCATGTCCACACATACACATGCATGATGCTTAAAGCGGTTCGTTTCTCTGGAGGCCACTGAAATCACAGACACACACTCATTAGATGGCACAAAAGGTGTATTTGCAAATAGGGTCAGAGCAGAGTCAAAAACTCAGATTACTCTGAACCCACTAAGGAATTTTGCAGGCTGTATTTATCTTTTTCCTCCTGGGCACGTGTGCAGAAACAGGAACTCTTACAGCTCACTTCCGTTTCATACAAGCATACATGTGGTTACATCACTACATACATCGCATGTATATTATAATTAACTACTTAAGTATGCAGGGCGGAGAGGTAAATATGCATCAGCTAATTAAGCATGCTCAGAGACTACTATAGGTCACCAAGAGTTTAAACCCTCCCCCCCTTTCAAGGACACAGTCAGTTGAATTCCAGCTTCTGTAATCTGCATGAGAAAGGCTAAGGAGAAGCTGGGGGAGAGTCTGCGATTTAGTATAAGAAGAGCTGTGGCAAGGCTGGGCAAGGAAAAAAGTCCTTGGCAGTGTTTCTTTCTTATCAGGTGCAAGATGCAAGCTGTGCATTTCTAACAATACTCCATTTCTAACAATATTCCATTTCTAACATGCACATGGCAGCAAGGCAGCCTAGACAGCCCCCCACAGGTAAATGTGGTGGGGGAAGAGAGGGATTGGTGCCCCCATAGTGGGGGGGGAGGGAGGGAGGGAGTTGGGCAGGGCTAGGGCTAGGGCTGCTGCCCACCCACTTGGGTAGTGCATGGGGCTTGTGGGCCTGTGGCTGGAACACGTGGCTGCAGGGCCCAGGCGGGGAGTGGGATGGAGCAATGGGCAGCTTCTCCAGGGAGCAGTGGGGATGCTGGCTCCCTACCACTGCATGCACTCCTGGGGTGGGCATGGGGGGCAAAGTGCCCCCCACCAGATTTGTGTGGGGTGGATGCAGGCTGGCTGCTGTGGGCTTGGGCTCTCCACCCTGCTGCCTTCCCTCTGGGGCCTCTGGGCCTAGCGCGCAAGACCCGGCACAGCAGGGGAAAGCAAGGCCAGGTGGGGAAGCTTGATGCTGCTGCCATGAGACCTGTACTGTCATGGGGAGGTGCCCCCTGCCCTGCCAGTAGCAGGGAGGGGCACAACTCCATGCATGCACCTCCACGGCTGCCAGGCAGGCAGGAGGCACCTCACCATGGCGGTGTGGGACTTGCGGCAGTGGTACTGAGCTTCCCCAACTCACGCCTTTCTGTCATGCCATGCCGGGTCTCACCCATTGGGTGTGGAGGCCCAAGGGGGAGAGCAGCAGGGTAGGGATCCTGAGCCCACAGTGGCCAGCCCACATCTACCCCATACACAAATCTGGGGGACATATGCCCTCCATTCCTGCCCCCCTCCAGGAGCATGTGCAGCACCCTTCTCCCTTTCCCCCGATCACCCTTTTCCTGCTCCCCCCAGCCCCTTACAGGCTGGAATTCTGCCATCCTGCAAGGGGAAACCCACTGTTGCCTGTGTTTTTCCCCTTAAAAGAAGATAATCCAGGTTTTTCTTCTTAAAAGGAGAAAATCCAGGTTTTACTGCATTTTTTTGTGTTGAACAGAAAACCCAGATCCCTGCTTATCATCAAGACTTACAAGTAGTGACTAAAGTAATGTTAAATCTGATGGACTTTAGTGGACTAGAATGATAGGAGCTTATTGTTGCCTGTCGAGCACCAACAGTATTTTTATGCATGGCTGTGTAATAAAGAAACAAAGTTTGATCAATTCTGTATGTGCTGTTCACAGGGAAAAAACCTAATGGCAAGCCATGTAGCTATTTCATCTCCTTAAGAATGTCTTTAGGGATATATTTACAGCCTGAGGATGTAAGTAAACAAAGTTCCATGGAGGAAAGTGGCTAGTAGGCTAGTAAACAGAAATAATTTGATACGGTTTTCTATAGAACCAGCAAAGCCACTAAAACGATGGGCCTGGCTTTACTGACTGGGAAGGTATTCAGGTTCACCCAGGCAGAAGAGCGTATATTTTCTTTTTCAGTTTTAAAATGCACTTTTGTCTCCATTGCCCATCTCATTTTTCCTTAGGCCAGACAGCACCTAGAGGCTTTTCAAGATCTTTCTCTTTCTTACAACTTTGCTGATAAACCCAGAACTCTCCCGGTCTCATTCAGCCTTAGGTACTTCCTGCTGCTGCTGCTACTGTCAACTACTGAAAAAATGATTGCACTCCCCATTCCATCCATAGAGATTTTCTTCTACAGTATTATATTGCTTCCTTCCCTACCATCAATGGTACCTGCAGGCTTTTTTGCTAGGCTTTCTTCCCCCAAGCTGGTGCTGTTTTCAAAATAGCCATGATTCTTAGCTGGGAAAATAAGTTTTTCTTTCATCTGTACCATTTCAGAGTTTAAAAATAACGCTGTTTACTGAAATTGTTTGCTGCTACTAACAACGTTAGTCACAGGTCAGGTTTATTCTATGCCATTTTTGATGCATAGGAAGTTATCTGTGCAGCTACCATTAACATTAGTGGGAGTCATATGGCTAAAACCTTTCTAAATATATATATACCCCCATCAGCACCCAACAACACTGATCTCATTCAGCACAGACTCCCCTCATAGTAGATAGAGTCTAACAACATAAACATGCAACTTTAGTTACCTATTTTTCTGCTCACTAACATTTTTATAAATTATGGCTTACCACTTTCTGAGAAAAGGTCTAAATTATTATGTATGGGTTGCCTGGTCTAAGAGCTGTCAATAGCTAAAACAATTGCCTCCAGTGTAGCCTTTAGATATATCAGAGAGACTTATAATACAGCTGCTGCAGAGTTCAGAAAATCTCTACTCTTTCACATTTATGGCTATTCTGATCAGCTATGTCTAATGAACACATGACTATAGGATATCATGTACAAACTTAAGATTTGCTACTATAGCCTAGCTTTTCCCCAGTTTAAAGCACTATCTTGAGGAAAACCTTAGTATCTGTCTTCTAAGAAAATATTCCCATTTCTTTTGTTGTTCTGGTCAGATTCTTGCTTAAAGATAGTTTTTGCACTGGGCCTTAAAACTGTCAAGACCCAGGCTGATAGTAGGTGGTATAGTACTTCTCACAGCAGAGATCCCTCTACTGAAAATGCTCACTTTAGCTAACAACGTTATATCTACGCTATGGTGGCAATATGTTTTGGCAAGGAGCTGCCTGAGCAAACCCTGCCTACCCACTCATGTTCACATGCTCCAAACCCAGAAATATACCAGTGAAAATATTCCAGTTAAACACAGGTAACATGGCAGAGTGAGGGGGAAGAACAGCTGATCAGGTAGTTTAGATCTTGTCTGTTAAATATCAGAACAGGGAGCCTGGAAGAGATCCAAGTTTACTGAGGCAGCTAGAGAGAAGTGCAGGGCACAAATGTGACACAGTCTCTAGGATGGTCACAGCACTGTAATGGAGACTGAGCCAAGATAAAGGGTGGGAAGCATAATACTATACTTTTGCTCTTCAGACATAAGAGTTAGTTCAGTAAGATCCATGTGACCCCATCCTACTCTGATAACAAAGGAGAGGTCTTAGACACATACCCCAAAGCAGGGGTCGGCAACCTATGCCCCATAGGCTGAACAATGTGGATCTGGTCTGCAGTGGCTGCAAGGCTTGGCAGTGGGGGCTGGGGTCCTTTTCCCGCTTATCTCAGCTCACTCCTGTGCCACACTCCACCTCTTGCTTGCACAGTCCCTGCTGATGTGTCAGATCCACCTGCTGTCTGCCCTTGCCACTAAAGTTGCCTCTCAGCCTGGCTGCTGGCCCAGGGAATCTGTAGCAATTGGTAGCAACAATAAATGGAGACTGTCTAGGAGGGGCTCAAGAGAGAGCAAGAGAATAGGGGGTCCTGGATGGCAGCAGAGGATTGGTGTCCCAATGTGGCAGCTGGATCACAAATTATGGCCCACCATTTGTAAAGGCTGCCGACTTCTGCACAGAGGGAGTCTAAGTGCTTAATGTGGGACAAGATGGTATTCGGGCAACTAAGTTCAAAATTGTGCTCCTCCAAACATTCTGTTACTTTTACACTGACTGATCCATGCATAATATGCTGAAATAGCCTTAGGAGCTGGGACTGAAATTGAGGACCTCCCCCGCCCTTGCTCTGAAATCCCTTCTTTTGTATTCTTTTATCCTCCTGGTGACTCTTCATTGCCCAACACTGATTAGTCTCTCAGTGGTCGTCAAACTGTCCACCTTCTGTCCAATCAGCATATTCCTGTGTTTCACAAACCCATCACATGCACACATCCTAATTTGGGCTTTACCAGTCTTCTCCCAATTTGGTCTGTTCCCCCAAAAGTGGAAATCTGAAAGATCTTGCAGTTGGGCACTGTGACCTGGTGCTGCCTTATCTTATGTTGTGGAACTCAGTGGTTACATGTCTGTAATTTCTCAGGCTGTGTGTCTGCTTGCCTGTCAGGCACAACAGACCTTGAACAAACTGTCAGAGGCAGGGTTTTTAGAAATCAATTAACCCTTGCTGTTGCCCTGGACCATTATTCTAATACAGTATCTGCTTTACTTACAGGCTAGTTCCCAAAAACAAACCTCTAAATATCATTTTCTACTCATCACCTTCCAAACTTAATTTTTTGTATTTCTACCTCCCACCCCAGGATAGCCTGTGGCCAGGGCAGATCCAGTGGGGCACATTGTAGCACCCCATTTTCTTTTCTGGTCCACCCAAAGCTGAAAACCAACTGCCTGGCAGTGGCAGCAGCATTTCTGTTCAGGCAGCAATGAGGGGAGTCACTTTATTTTATGACTCATTATAATCTACCTCAGGAGTGCTCAGCCTCTGGCCCACAGGCCAAATGCAGCCCATGGAGCCATTGCATTTGGCCCATGGATCTCCCCACTGGTTGGGAAATTTAGCAGAAAGGAAGTGGGGCTAGGGAGCCCTGAGAACTAGGCAGGGCTGTACAGCTGCAGGGTGCCTTGGCAGTAAGCAGTTGGATTACTGCGTGCAGTTTTGGGCACCACACTTCAAGAGGGATGTGGATAACTTGGAGAGAGTCCAGAGAAGGGCCACTCGTATGGTTAAGGGCTTGCAGGCCAAGCCCTATGAGAAGAGACTAGGGCACCTGGACCTCTTCAGCCTCCGCAAGAATAGGTTGAGAAGTGACCTTGTGGCTGTCTATAAATTCATCATGGGGGCACAGAAGGGAATTGGTGAGGCTCTACTCACCAAGGCACCCCTGGGGGGTCACAAGAAATAATGGCCATAAGCTAGCAGAGAGCAGATTTAGACTAAACATTAGGAGGAACTTCTTCACAGTGAGAGTGGCCAAGGTCTGGAATGGGCTCCCAAGGGAGGTGGTGCTCTCCCCTACCGTGGGAGTCTTCAAGAGGAGGTTGGATGAGCATCTGGCTGGGGTCATCTGAACCCAGCACTCTTTCCTGTCTATGCAAGGGGTTGGACTCAATGATCTATTGAGGTCCCTTCCAACCCTAACATCTATGAATCTAATCAGGGTATTAACTGGCACCTGCACCCAGTCAGCTGACTGGAAAGAAACAGGACCCTGGGCATATATAAGCCCCAGGCCTGTGGCTGGCAGGAGGTTAGTTCTCTGTCAGCAGCCAGGAGCTCTTGCAAAAACGCTACTCAGAGATGCTTGGTTGCCTGTTCTGCTGCTGGTAAGACTAATGGTTGGTTGCCTGTTCTGCAGCTTCATCAAAAGAGACACTGTTTAGATACAATCTGTGAGGCATGGGGCATGGTAAAAGGGCAGTTTTGAAGCCATGCATCTAGTCCATAAGGTTTAGGGTGTCTTGAGAATCACTGTCTTGGAGTGAGACCTAGCAAGAGATCCAAGATCAGCAGGATCTAGTGGGGTTCAGCAGGACCATGATCACACAAAGTCATGGGTAGCCTCCCAACTTATTATTTCAACCAAGAAGACGTGGCATGAGAGATTAGCAGGGCAGAGTAGGCATGGTCACAGAGCCCTGGGGTCATCCTATGCCATGGCAGTAGCCATTATTATGGCCACCTTCCTTCCTGCCAAATTCCCAAGCCCCACACTGCCAGTTGGATCTGGGCCATGCTCCCTTCCCACCATGGGGCCAAACCATGCCTCCTTCCCTTGTGGGGCTAGGTTGGGGTGTGGCTGCCCCGATGTTCTTTGTGCCACCAGGTGGTGCCTATCGTGCCCATCCGGGGCATTGGATGGGAACCACTGGGTGGATCAAACTCACAGATGGCACTATACATCTAACCCGCCAGGGAAAAAGGTAATCTACCTGATTTCTTCTAAACTCTTCATTCCACAGGTGTTGAGGACCCACCCTCCCAATTAACCAAGCTACCATTTTTTCTGCTATTTTGCTGTCTGCTAGCTGCTCCTGGTAATGTAGCTGCCATTTCACAGCCCTGCAGACAGTTTTTATTTATAGCTAAAAACATTAACTCAGGTGTGGAAATAACTTTCAGTGTAGCATGGAATGCACTGTCAAGATGCTCAAGGCTAGAGTTTGTTTTATGAGAGATCTACACTTTATTCAAATGACTACAGGACTTAAGAAAAAACATATTTTGAGAATTTTTACTACTTTGTTGTATTTTAACACATAATGGATGATATATCAATTTAATGCACATTCCAGTAAAGTTATATTTGTTTTTATTTGATCTGCAACTGAATAATACAGCCCTAAGCCCCAGCTTATCTTCTAGTTTATTTTTACCTGGAAAAGAATGTGTGCCGTATGTGATGATGCACCACACTATCTGCACCCTCCTTCTCAAAATCCTAAATCTACCCATGCCTGTAACTTGGCAGTTAGGGCATTCTTCTTACAGGAAGGCAGGAATGTGAATTTGAATACCCTCTAGCAGAAGAGAGAATCAAACCAAAGTCTTCCAGTCCCTGGGCAAGTGCACTGAGTGCCTATAAAAAGAGGCAGGGTGTGGGCAGTCTAATAAGGTTTTAAAAGACAAAAGTGACTCTTACTTCATTTTTTAAAAGAACTCTTAGACACCTACCTTCAGGAGATGGCTCAAGACTGTGAAACCCAAGCAGAGAAATGTGCCTCCTTTTAATGCTAACTAGGGTACTGAAGTCCCAGAAGCATCAGGATATGAGACACATATTCGTCTGCAATGTTTCCTACTGATTTATGTAGGCAGATCCTTGCTCAGCATGCTGGTTTTTTAGGGAGCCAAAAAGCTCACTCAGGAATGTAGATTATCCTATAGGAACAAGGAATGGAGGATGAAAAACTGCTCCCCATGCTACCTCCCCCACTCCCCTCCCTCACCTTGGCCATCTGACCTTAGGAAGGAGAATCCCGCCAGCCTGCATGCCCTACACAGCTGGCAGGACTCCTTTGATAGGCTATGCCAAAGGGTGCTCAAAGACACCCTTTAGTGGAGATGGAGCCTGGGATTGTGGGACTTTCTGTTATTTCCTTGTTAGGGTTTTTAATTTAACATTGTATTTGCATTTTGGAGGACAGCCAGAGAGGTGAACAGGGTGTGGACTTGGGAAGGACATGGGAGAAGTGGGGAGCATCTCCCTGGGCATGAGGCAGGGGAGTGGGAGTGTGTGGCCAGGCATGGGGGTGAGGGTGTGGAAAGAGGTTTTATATATCTCCTTGTGAATGGGGTTAGGAAGCTCAGCTGAAGTTGGCCCAGAGTGTAGTGCTTTCCTGAGTGTAGTCAGTGGAGAAGTAGGAGGAGGCATGGAGTTTTAAACTTTTAGACTCTTGATTGTGCAGTCTGTTTCTTCTCTTGTGGGTTGTTTGTCTTATTATAAGATGCTCTGAGCCCCTCTGGATGGAGCAGGATATAAAATAAAAATAATAATAACACTGAGTTTTGCAGTGTTCAGTATTTTGTGGATCTGGGCTTAAGTTCCTAGTTTTTTTTCCAAATACTTCTCTTCCTATTAACATAATCTGAGTCCTACCCCAAATCTGTATGAATCAGCTACTTTTCATCAAGATTCTTATTTCCCATAGACCTTTGGACAGGGTCCCTGTATTTTCAGCATTTGCTAACAGAGAGCTCTAAAGCTAATATCATCTCCATATTGATGGTACTGTAACATTTAGCATCTCACAATCACTCCAAATAGTCTAATATACTTTGACTAAAAAAAGAAGATGAGACAGAGTCTACTGGGTCTGCACAGGTAAAAACTCCCCAGGAATATGAGAAGCTGCCCATGAAGACCTTCTGGGATCCATCTCAAAGAACTGAGGAAAGGCAACTTAACATGTCTCCATCTGCTCATGAAGGATCATGCCGGTAGCTGATAGAACACCTGATTATTGTCTTTCATTAATGTTTCACACTCAAAAACGTTTCTGAGTCTTGTGGTTTTCGTAAGTTATGGTGGAAAAGAATGACTGTCTTCTATGACTGAGTGACTCATTTAGCTGTAATCTGTTTACTTCAGACAGTTTAACTACCACCATCTTTTTAATTTCCTGCCTTCTGATGTCATTTCTACTCAAACTTGAGAGGCTCAGAATATTAGGTGCATAAGTGTCTGTGACACTGTAATATCTTGGTAGTAACTTCCACTAGAAATGCACTGGATCCAGGACTATATGAATTGCAATATACTGTTACAAGAAACACTTCTTAAAGGGTTTCCCTTGCCTATGCCATGGGACTTACATTGTGTTCTCAGTAGTTAATGACGGGTGTGTGAGTGGGGCACCAGCCCTGGGTACCAATTGAGAAGGGGTGCTGGAATGGGGTGCAGGGAGCCCATGCTATGGCAGCAGCAGCCTGTGTGCAGAGAGGTAAGACCCACATTTCTGGTTTCCCTGCTTCAGCTCTCAGCACCCCAGTCTCCCACCTTTCCCTGCTGTCTGGTACTCAACCTGCAACCAAGTTGCTCAGGCTACCTAAATTCCTAATTATGCCTCTGTGGGCACGTCTACATGTGGTGCTATGTTGCTGTAGCAGTGTGCTCAGTGACATAGTTTCAGTGGGCATAAACCATGATCCCACAGCCATGTTGCTGTAGCAATGCTCTCCCTCACTGTAGTGCATTGCTACGGTGATGTAGCAGATAAAAATAACCATGCACCACTGGCATGGCACAGTACAGTGTGGAAGTACTAAATGAAGGCACAGGAACAATGGTGCCATAGGGGCACCTGTAGACGTGGGCAACTGGTGCCACCTTAGTTGGGGGGCATGTGCCCCCCCCAGCAACCAGTCAGTGACTGGGGGTGTCCCCCCATGGCCAATTTCACCAACCGGGGGGAGGTCCCCCATAGCCTAGCACCAACCGCTTGATCCCACTCCCCGGCAGGCACTCACAGGGGGGGCACCGATGCTCCTGCCAACAGTGGGGTCAGAAATAGTGAAAGGTGTCCTTGTGGGCAGTGGTGGATTATCTTGTCTGAACCTTTAAATTATAACTAGATTAAGTAATGCATGTGGCATAAGAAGGAGCTCAATCAGGCCCTCAGAGGTCTCAGTGGAGTACAATTATCATATACATACTTGCTTGGTGCTTAGTTTAGTAGAGATATGTTACAAAGTAATCTTCTTACTATTCAAAAGAGGCAAATCAAGCATACAGGAAACTCATCTTGAAGACAATTCCATTACCCGCTTATTTTGAATTAACAGTGAAATCCTGCTTCTATCATAATGAATGGTAAACCCCCCACTGTGCGGATGGGCACTTACTGAATCTGGTACGGTAGCTTTGGCTATCTTACTGTGAAGTTAGAGTGGTCATAAAAATATGACAATGTAACATAATGCAATGTGGCAAAACACATTTTTAGAGTGTAATCTTGCTATAAAATGTAAAGCTCCCAAATAATTTTTTTCCTCTTAGTGACACAATTGTCAACTTTGTCTTGACTGCGTGCAATGATTTAGCTTCATAATTGCCAAAGTTCCAGTTGAGTAAGAAAACTGCACTTAATTAAAATCCATTTCTTTGTACAAACCATTGGCAGCACCATAAGTTGTCTCTCCAATTAAGAAATGTAAAATGATCCCCTGCAGAGAGGAGTACAGTAGCGGTGAGGGGAACAAAGACAAGTCAAATCCTAAGCCAACAAATTATTTTCGTTTTACAGCTTCCCAGAAAAGACTTGGCAGGGGATATGAGCAGCCCGTGAAGCACAATAAATTGTGGAAGGTGTGTGTCTTGGATTAACTTGTGCACTGTGCTGAGGTACATTTTATAGACTATACTTGACAAAAATAGATTTCATGCAAATATCAATCAATTGTCTTCCTACAAGGAGCGCTGCATAATTAGGAATGATTCCTCTGAGCTTTGAATCTATTCACATCACTGTGACCTGTACGGCTTCTTTCTTTGTCTTCTGTAGAGGACATTATCTTGCTAAATATTCATTGACCTTACTTACATTGCCAAACTCGAAAATTCAATTCAACATCATGTTTCCCTGCTAGATACTCATTATTATACATTCAGATCTGCCCCAGGCAGCCATTAAGTCACTCTCCAAATCGCTGCTTATGTCTCAACTGTAGATCATATCTTCCTTCAACTAAAATTAATTATTCTCTTCAGTATTAGGAAATAGAAAGATATTTCACAAATACTGCATTTTAAAAAATACTAATTTATATTCATGCCAACAACTACCATTGCGTTTATACAATTTTATCCTAGTTATATGTGCATAATACGATATAACATATGCACTACACAATACAGTATAAATGTACACACACTATATATAAATGATCATATGAGCACTGTAGTGTAATATATAATATAATTGTATATTATATATATCATGTTACATTGCTAATACAGTCATTCTAAGGTGTCCTTAAATATATTTTCTGTAAATGTTATTAGATATTTTGGGTATTGTTAATGTTTTTCATGTCGTAGGAAGGGATTCCAAATATAGAAAGGAAAAAAACCCCAATGGCTTCAAAAAAGCTTTAATCATGTTTATCCTTGTATAAATCCTAGCACAGCAAAATGAAAAATTAAATATCTCTATAGTTGTTCCAGATTTTCAAATAAATGACTCAGAGAAACATTTTGATTAGTACTTGGCAGCCAGATGTTCACATTTGCTTATACTTTATGAACATACAAAGGGCCAGTTCCTCACCTGTTTCTAAGGAAATGAGCTATGCCATTAAGTATACATAAGCAATCTGGCCAGTTTGGTATATATTTCCATCACTTTAGCAGCATAAGGAAATTTGGGAACTATAACATTCTACTGTGTTGGAATGAGAAAATGACATGTTCTCATTCAAACATTCAACATTTATACCTGGGACTAATTTGTTGTAATTTTAGATTGTCCTTTTAAATGATAAAAGCTGATAGCAATTGGAGTGTAATGCCAGAAAGCTCTACACCAATCCTCTACACCAAGGCTGTCCAACTTTTAAGTGGCTGGGGGTCAAGCACTGAGCAGGCTGCACCAGGGTAAGCCATGGGAACCTTGGACCACACACTGGAGGAACACCCCCACCCACTGCTGCACCCATACCCATCTTCTCCCACACACTGCACCACACACTTATGCCCACCCCTCTGCTACACTGTATGTCCAGATGCTCCTCTCCCCCACTGCACACCATGTCTGTACAGCCCCAAGACTACACACAACTCCCCAGCTGCATAGCTCCAAGACTGCACACAACATTCCAGACGGGGGCAGGCAGTGAAAGCTGGAGGAGGAAGGGGGGACCCACAGAAGCTGGCTGCTCTTGCAGCCAGAGTAATGAGGGGAGTGGCAGCCAGGACGGAGTCTCAGGGCCATAACATAACCCCCCCATGGGCTGCAAGTGGCCAATGGGCTGCTTGCTGGACAGCCCTTTGCTAAGCATTACTTTCAGTGAGTCCTTCATTCAATTTCTCATCTAATGCCCAGTGATTCCATGGTTGGATAAAAGAGGCAGTCTATGCCATGAAACATCCAATACCTTTCTCAGCTTCTTTAGAGTGAATAGGTAATTCTTCCAAACCATTCTTCAATCAAAATATTCTTCAGGAAAGCACTTGAATTATGGTTCCTCCCATCAGCCAAAGTATCACCATTGGGAAAGGGAGTTTAATGATGTACTGGCTCCAAATGAAGTGTTTCACTATTTCTGGATCCAGATTTTAAAACTTTTTATTTCATGAAAAACTTTGATATTTTAGTTTTCTGTCTAAATTCAGGATAAAAACATATGATGAAATACTGGAATTTCCCCTGGGACAGAAATTCTGATTTTTGATCCTTGCTACTTAGAAATGATACTGAAAAGAACTGTCAGGCTGGATGGTTCACAAGCACAAATTGATGTCTTTATAATGTTCCTTGGATGGATGTGGAGCTGTGATGTAAAATTTATGAATATTATATGTTGACCTGGTTTTTGAGGTATGTACTTTCTGCGTATTGATTTAAATTAATAGGAGGATGCAAGGAAAAACAAGCAGCAAGGAAAAAGAATGGGAAAAATACTTTGCTGCTACTCAAATAATTGAGGTTTAAGAGATAATGCCCAAACTGTTAGCTTTGAAGATTTTACCTCCTCCCCTACTACTCCATCAAAATTAGCTCTGTCAAAAAGGACCAAGCACAGAAATGCAGAGTTAAGATGCATGAACAATTTGCAAAAAATATGTAAATGCTTAAACTAATTAACTCTATGGCAGTCCTCAGGTTGTGTTAATCAATGTAACAACAGCTGTTGATCTGATTCCATTATTTGTGGCCCCCAAATCACTGGGAATTATTACCTGATTTTTTTTTTTTAAGTTTAAAGTCTCTGACTTTTTTTCTACTGACAAGTCTTTTCATACAGATAGGAACTTTATTGATTTTCCTGCCAGAGAGTAGGCCTAACAAGAACCTCTTCCAGCACTCTAATGAACCTATATTATAATTATGTCTTAAGGCTTCCCTGGAGATAAGGATTTGCAATGGGAAAGGATGATGTCTGACCTGTGCATTGCTCTCAGGGCATTTACTTCATAATGAGATCAGCAATTCATTTCCTATGGCTTCTGAGAGAAAAAATACTAAGACAGTAGCTTGATTGCAGCTGAGTATGAAGCACATCTAATTATCTCACTCAATGTGCACCTGTGACAGGTCTTAGATTTTTTTTTCCTAATTAATATTAAAAAAAGTATGTTAATTCTTTTCTCCCAGTTTTGGGTTTCTGAGATTCACACTAGATGCCATAAGTTTGACTTTAAGTGTTCCTTGATGCAGAAGGAGGTTGATACGAAACACATTGTGACAGGGGACATGCTCGGGGCCGGGTCTCATGCTGGCCTGCCCACCTGTCTACACGGGGAAGTCTGCCCAGTCTCACCTGCCATGACTTTACCACATTGTTTCAACAGTTTATGAACTGCAGATTACTCATTTCCTTCCCCAGTGCCAGGGGGCACTATCTGTGGCTTCAAACCTCCCCTACACCACAGCCCATGCTTCGCAGATGGCATCCAGACTTGTATTATTCTCTGCTCTGAGACTGGAGTAAACTCAGTCCAGTGTTGGGCTCTACTCACCCACGCACTTACACCACCTCCCCTCTCACAGGAGGCATCTTACACTCTGCCCTGCTCTGACTGGGGCCTCTGGCATACCGCCCATTACTGGGCCACACTCGACTGCCCTTGCTGCTCCTTGAGCACCCCCTCTTGGGCCATCTGGCTTTTCACATACTGGCCTTGCCACACAGTCCTTCAGTTCCTGCAAGTTTCCTTACTCTACGTGGTCCAGTGTTGTTCCAAACCCTGGGCTAATTCTTCTCCAAGCCCCTAACCGGGCAACTCTATACTACACCCCACCCTGGGGTCTCTGTCTCAAGCTTGCATCCAACTTCTCATGGGGCTGGCCCTTGTGCTGACCTTCAGGCTTACTCCCATTTGGCCTGACTCAGCGCACCCCTGGGACTGTCCTTGAGGCCTACTCCCACTTTTGCCCTACTCAGCCTTCTCACACACACAGCCCTTCAGGCCTACTCTGACTTCAGACCTACTCTGTGTGGGGCCTTCCAGTGCTCTACACACTACCCCCTCTGGGGTCTCCAGGTTCTGCATCCCTGTTGGGCTTAGGTACCTACATGTTGGCACACCTGGCCCCCCACTACACCCCCAGCTTTCTGAATTACCCACCAGATGGTGGTCCTGGGGTTAAGGCACCCCTACCTGCCTTTCACTGTGGAGGTAACTGGCCTGACATTTCCTGGGGGCTCCCATGCAACTAGGAGTCCCACCAGGCCACCCTTCCCCATCAGGGTACAGTTTTAGGTCATGCCCAGGACCCAGAACCTCCTGCTCTCACCGCTAGATGTTCCATGCAGCTCAGCTACATAATGTTTCTGCCTGGGCTGCCTAGTGTTATATACCTAGTGTTCCAAAATGGCTGCCCTCATGAGGCACCTGGTAGCTGCCAGCCTCTGCCCTTAAAGTGGCAGGCACCCAAAGGTGCACTGACACACATCCATGAATAATGGTTCTTTCCATCTCCCAGAGGTATTTAGCATGGCTGTTTAGATTCCCAGGAGCTTTGAATGTGAAGGCCCCTACCTCACAGGGAAATTTACATAGGTTATTTTTTATTGGAGAATATAACCAGTGGAAAGTAATTGCAGAAATGGCACAAGTTACTTCATTATACCTAATGGGATGGAAATGCAACTTTTTATTATTACTAGCCAATTGCTCGTCAACAATTGTGGGGGCGGGGTGGGGGAGGGGACTGGGATGGAGCGCCACCACCTAATGCACCATGCCACCACTGTTTTGCCTCTTGCAGGGAGCAGGGTGGGAGAGGCAAAGCCAGCACTGCTCCCCTACCCTCCTTGGCTCCCCCATCCTCCATCCAGTCCTTGGTGTGTGTTATATTGAATGTAATAGTTTGAATTCTTGTGATAACTGCCCATTAGCCAGTTTAGACCAAAGGCAAGGTTTGTCTTCTTATCTAGGCCATTGCTTGCTTTGCCTGGCCCTACAACAAGTTTGTTTAAAAGTCTTAGGTTCTCAATCTTATCTTTAGAGGCCTTTGACAAGTTAACCTAAGAACAAGAAAAACGACCCAAAACATTCCGAGAGATCAAACCCTAGAAGCTTGTGAAAGGGAGTTGGGAAAGATAAGATACCGCAGAGTTGTGGAAAGTCTCAAGAATTTAAAATAAACTGAATAGTCAGCGGACAAATTCTGTTGCAGAAGACAAACTGACCACCCAGCAAAAATCTGTTTTGGGAGTAGTGACAGGTTTGGGTAGGAGGGGCCCAAGACGGCAACTCACCCAGTATATATCCTGTAACCTATAGTCCCAATTTGGAGGTAACCTCACTTGTAGAACACCAAAGGAAGAATCGCAAGTGTAGGCTGGATCAGACTGATCACCTGAACCACCCTCTCCGTGAACAAGAACTCTCATTCACGCTGAAGCTGTGGAGCGCCCGAGTGGGACTGAAAGAAGGTGACTTTTTCCTATCACTGCTGAGACCAACCCTAAAACCATAACTAAAGAATGAAAGTATATCTGGGGATTTGGCTTCTCGGAATTCTAGGATTGTTAGTATACTGTGAGAAATAATAGTAGTGATTCAAATTTAACTTTTTAGTTGTAATTGTACCTGTTTTTGTAATACTAATTCTTATAGTATTGTTTGAGAAGGAAATACATTTGGAGCATTGTTTCTAATACATGCAGTTATTGTGTTTTTAATGCTTGTGGTATTTCTTAAAGCTAAGCAGTATTATATGCATAGTAAGGAGTTTTAATAAACATATTAAAAGAATAAAAATAGTGAACATTGTGAAAACTAACAGGGTTCAGCCTCACCCCACCAGCGTACTGATTTGAACCAATATATCGTGTGGGACTTCTCTCTATCTTGTAAACCCATAAGAGACAGTGTGGCTGCAGAATCATGGTGGTGCTCCCCCATGCTTGAGGCACTCTGATGGGCTGTTTGTGTCAGCCAATCAGAGTGCAAATAATGTGTTGTGGACAGACAGACTTAGGCTTTTATAATATTAGAATTATACTAAAAGGGTCAGATCCAAGCTGTTCTTGTGGGTGCAGACACTGAGGCTTCAGTATGCCTAGAACATAGGGGCTTTCCCTAGAACAATGATCTATATCAGAGGTGCAACTGTAAAGCCCCTGTCCTGTAGCCAGGTCAGTTGTTTAAGGCTTAGTTAGGCTTCTGACCTGCAGCCCTTGTTTCTAAGTCAGCCCCAGTCAACACATCAGTCAAGACTAGCTGATACCCAGCCCTTTTCTTTGATTAGTTCTGGGGCTTCTTCTAAGGAACCCCTCCAAAACGTGAGCCTTGCCACACAATTTACTGATCTCCAGTCTCTGAGCAGCTCCTGTCCTGGAAACATCTCTGGTTTTCCTGATTCCTGACCTTGTTTTTGGCTTGTCCCTGGATTTTGGCTTTGAATTTCTCTGTACATCTGTTTCCTGGTTCTGTTCTTGGACATCTTCTTGTGGATTGTCCCTTGGATTTGATAACTAGGGGTCTAATTCCCAGAATCTGACTTGGTTTGGTGTTTGGTTCCTGACTTGTGGCTTCTGATGCCTACTTCAGCAATCCCCAGTCCCACTCCTGGCTCTACTCACTAGACTGGCTGTTCCAGTGGACCATGATAGTACTTACGATCCCTATACAGTCACTGGGGAAAGTTTTCTGGCTCTAGAGCAGTGGTTCCCAGTCTGTGGTACACGTACCATCAGCAGTACATAGAAAACCTGTTAGTGGTATGTGTTAACAGATTTATTATAATTACTTGATATGACAAAAATTTGTTGGTGATACTTAAAGTTGTATCAGGACCCCTACTCTGTTACTAGAAGAGGGAAAGTGTCTAAGGGTGTCTGGCTGTCTTCCTCCCTCAGTTCATCCATTTTCTTTGTTGTTTTCCTTTTTCTTTACTCATACATCCTTTGTGTTTCTGGAGCCAAACTAACAGGCAAAGAAGCCTGAGACAAGATTGGCTGCCAAGCCCAGGTACAGGCAATGCCTGTTGGCCCAGGATGGAAATAGAGGGTCAGGTGACCTGGAAGAAAATGTATAAGCCTAAGCCTCAGACCAAAAAGGTAGTCTGGTCATAGGAACTACAGAACGCAGAGATTTGAAGGGGAGAGCCCAGGGGCCAGACCAGGGTTGTAAAGGACTGACTCAAAAGGACAGCGAGGATGAAGAAAACCTAAGAAACCTTACTGGGAAAGAGATAAGCACTATGAATCTTTTGCTGTGTTTTTAAAGCACCACTGCAGGGTGAAGCTAACCGAGGCAGGGCATTTTGGTCGAGCCAGGGCAGGTGCCTGTGTTACTGGTTTTCATTTCATCTGGTGGACTAGGCTGCAGCTGTAAGGTGAGTGTGCGGAGGCCACTGAAAGGGGTGCCTGGGGACACTCCAAATCACAGGCATGGTTTTAAGAGGATAGAAATTAGAGACTGGGGATAAGTATAGAGCCTATGACAGGCAAAGCCTGCCAGAGATTGAGGGGCAGGGTTAGAGCACATGAAAGCAGGGCCCATGGTCCCAAGGCCTGCATAAGGGTCTGATTGCGCCTAGAACCCGAAGTGCGACCAAAGCTGAGCCAGAAGTTTGTGGCATGCTGGCACCAGTAGTTACCCAACACTTGGGTTCTAGGCATTGCTCCTAGGACTATTTTACATTTGACAGGCACTGGATAAAAAACTAAAATTACCCTGAGAGCAAAGAGTGGGAGACAGGACTTGCCCCACTCCTGTCCTTGAGTAATCCCCTCATTTATGAGCTATAATGGCATGTTCCCAATTGCTTGTTCACCTTCAGGGCTCATGACACTTGCATAACTTTTCCAAGTGTCCCTGTTTCTTCAACACTCAGTCTTTTCTACAGTCCAACTAGCGATGGCCAGGGTGTCAGACACATCTGGCCTGATTGTTGCTGAGCCAATCTGCAGGCCAGACCAGGACCAACCTCCTGTGGAGCACCTGTGGGGTTTGGTCCAGTACATGTGCCTTGGGCAGCACACACTCTGTGCTGGCCCCACATGCCACATGTAATACACACCAGCCCCAGGACTTGTTGTGCATGTGGCACATAGGGTCCAGGGCTTAGGCTGCACACAGCACCTCAGACCATCCCTTTGTGCTAAGTCCAGCCCCTGTACCGCATGCTGCACATGGAGCCAGTACTTGTGCATGGGGTTAGTCCAGCAGACTACAGGCTAGACCATACAGCACCACAGGCCAGATTTTTGACACCCCCGGCTTAGGTCTTCTGCTAGGATTTGGAAGATGTCAGTTTGAAGCTCTCCAGCTAAGGAGAGTCTAGAGCCTTGGTATCCCACTTTTAGGAGTAGATGCACTAACCACTAGGCTATTATGCAAACTATAAGCACCAGAACCACACTTGTGTATATAAGTGACAATAGGTGTTCTGTATGGCATAGAATTAAATGCTGTCAGTATGCATTAGGAATGGTCTTTGGACACCTAATGGATCAGACCTTTCTGGGAATTTATATGGAGTTTGGGCACCTGCCCAGCTTTGATCTGAATTGCAAAAAAGGCGTAAGTAGTGTTGGGGCTTGGTTGCTTGAGCTGGAATGTTTAGAAGCTTTCGTTTAGGTACTAAAGGACCTTTTTCTGCATAACAATATAGGCACCTAGTATTTTTCTGCTTAAGTCTGGTTTGGGCACCTAACTGACCAGTTTTGATCTGGTACTTATTCTTGCCTAGATTTAACTAACCCAGAATTCATAAAAACAGCGGCCCTGATGAAGCAAGTCTATTTCCCTCCCTTTCTTAGGCTTGCTATGGAACTTCACAGAGCATTAAATAAGTTAGAGCTTCTTAGGAACTGGACAGCTCTAATCAAGCTCTAATCAAGCTGGACAGCTCTACCGCTAGGTATCCTGACATAAGTACTCCAAACCGAATTGCCTGAAGATGTCTATGGAAGAAGTTCACTGTAATTACCTGCATATTCCGGGGAAAGAGAATGTGTGGTCTTTTGAAAGAAACATCCCCGGGCAAGAGATTCTTCTCCAGCTGTGTCACTTGCTGAGAATGTGAGAGTACAATCTTTGCCACTTATCAAGCTGACATTTCTCTTGTGATTCCCATGAAAGACCGTATTGGGAAATAAGTCATTCCAACCTTTTTTTTTAATGCATGCTCATCAGTCTCTGTGTCTTGGTTTTCCCCTTTCATACAGACTGTTTCATACAAGATGAGGGAGGAATTAGAGATTATAATAGAAATGCTGACATGATAAAGAAGAGAGGAGTAAATTAGCTGCCAAAACTGCCAACTAGTTTCAGAGTATTTTAAATGTTGATACTCCTAGAAACAGGCTGGGAACATTCTCAGAACATAGACATTCCCGTCAATTAATAAATCTCAGGACCAAACTCCATAGGAGACAGTGTTCCTTGCTTAATACATACATAACAGAGGAGAGGCTACAGAGGTATAGCAGATCTAAAATAACAAATGAAGAGTAGAAATGTAAAGTTATATCCAGTCTTCAGTGAAACTTTTCTCATATGTCCTAGGCTAAATTGTGTGTGTGGTCAGTGGTGAGCGAAGGGCAACATGTAATGCACCAACACTGGACTGGATACTGGACTATAACTCAGTCTCATTGTCTGCTCTCCCTTCCCCGTTGCTTTAGGGGAGGTATAAGGGAGGAAGAAATCTGAATAGGCCTTTTCTGCCAGCACATAGAGGCAGCAATGCTGGCTGGTAAGTTTAAGGAAGCAGTGGGGCTAGGGCACTGAGCACTCCCCTACTGCATTCTGGAAGGACAGTGGCAAACTGATCAAACATATGCCCCTGCTTTATGATTTCTTCCTGTAATACAGAGTTATCCAGGGCAGAGGAGCAAGGGGCACTTCCTAGTGGCTGTGCATGAGAATGCTAGATAGAACCAAATCTTGTCCTAAATGGGAAGAAATCAAACAATAGGAAAGTGTCTGAGTTAGCCAGTTTCAGGGGTATAGGTTGTAGCCATGTTGATCTAAGGACATAGGCAGACAAGATTCTTTGGGTAACTCATAGTTGGTTTAGTAAAATATATCGGATTTATCCAAATAATCTTGTCTGAGTTAATCAGTGACTTTTTGATACTGTCCAGCTCAATTATAACATCACAATATCAAATATGAAAAAGTCATAATTTACAAGGGGGTTTTTGCTTGATCAGTATTCTGTTAGAAGACTGCACAGATCAGAAAAGAACAAGATAGAAAGGGAAACATGCTTAAATATATAATGCATTTAGAAAGAGAAGATATCATGAAGTGGCATATCTCACTTCAGATAGAAGCTGTAATCAGTACATCTTTCCAGCAAATAATTTGCAGCTGAGAGAAGCTAATGATCAAGAAAAGGGAATAAAAACATGACACCAGTTCAAGGAATTTCCACCATTATCTGTGCCACTCAACCACTCAAGCAACCACTCAATTACGTACTCTGTAAATAACGTCCTAATTGGTCTATAAGTAACTGTGGAGGAGCCTAAACACTTCACAAAGGTTTAAAAGAAAAAAAATGTAATCAAAATAACATGGTTTATTTTTTTTCAGTAAATCCCTCATCAGAAAAATAAAAGTTAGCTAAAACCTTGTTTTCAACTGCTTACCACTTGAAGAGGGAAGCTTTTGATTTTAAGTATGGGTTCTATGAGCTTAAAAATACACTTCAGCAAATCAAATTTACTTCTGAACTGAGTTGTCCATGACAAATGACATTTCTCATGATGGCTAAATATTTTGCTTGATTTGTTTTGGTCTACAGCCAGGGCTCTCAGCCCCCAAATACATGACATCCCAAACGAAATGGACAACAACAGAGGGCAACTCTACCCCAGCTTCACAGCTATTAAGCTTGTGGCCATCATTACCATATTAAATTTGTTGGAAGACCTGGAATCTATGCCTCTTTCCACTTCCAAATGAGTGAGAATTTCTGCCTCTAGGACACTAGCTAACTGTGAGCCTTGCTGACAATGCAGTACTAACATATTTCTCATTCCCAAATTATTCTCTAGTATTCCCATTTGTTTGTCCATTATTGTTTATTAAAGAGCAGAGAATGCTATAATAACCATTCTGATATAAAAAAACTATTCCAAAAACTTTCCATCTGATGTAAATAATTCTTGTTGCTTAGCCTCATTCAAAGTTCATGCTAATTTCAAGAAAACCCCTTCCCCTCTTGAAGGACACTTTATATTTATAATATATCTCCATGCAGCACTTTAGGAAATTTCATTTTCACAGGGACACATGAGGTGAAGCAGAAGATTCGGCATCAAAAGCAAATCCTTCTTGCTGCAGATCCCAAACACAGATGATCGTTCAAGGGTTCCTCCTGGTGAGACTTCTAAATACCTATGGTGTTCAGTGGGATCATCTCTCAATGGATGCACACAGGAGCAATGTGGAAACATCCTAGCCTGTTTAATAAGGAAACAGCAGATGTCTTGTAACTGAACTGTGATACTACAGAACCTCCAACAGAAAAATGGATGAGAAAATCTCCCAGACACCCTCTTGAAGGTATGGAGTATCTTGATAGAGCAGTACCAGTCTTCATGGCCATATTACCATTACTCAGGCATGGTCCCAGAGTATATTCTATTTAAGAAAGAGGGTTTACTTATCACAAACTAGAGTTCTTTGAGATGTACTATCTGTATGAACATTGATACTGTGAATCCATATGTATGTCAAGTATTCAAGCTTGAAGATTTTTTTTTGACCTCTGCACTAGCTGTACAGGGACTGAACCGCCCTGCTTCTCCTTAAGTCCTCCAGAAAGGGTGGTGCTAACTTCCTGCTTCTCACTTTCCTCTCACCTGCAGAATCCTTTGGTGTCAGGAACACCGAGAAAGAGCTCCACTCCTTTGACAGAGAGATTCTCTACTACCATACTCTGCACCTTTAGGAATCCAAATGTGCAGTCAAAAGAAACATGTCACAACCACATCTGCAGCTGTGGAATGGAAAGCAAAATCTGTTGAACCGTACAGTGTCTTGTATGGTTTCTTTCTGAGCACCAGTTGATGCTCAAAAGGAAGAACTGTAAATGCATCCCTCAGTTCCAGGGCTAGACTTTTAGTAAGTGCCATGCAGTGCTTGTAAATTTGAAGAAAGTCCTATCTTGTTAATAGGGCTTGGTAGTTGGCCATCTTAAATTGTAGCTACATAGGGGAATACTACCTCCTCCCCAGTACCTCCAGCCTTTTGGGCTTTTTGTCTTTTAGAGTCTTGCTGATTGCTGATTTTGCCTCAGCTATATCAACAAGAGAGGAGAGTGTAAGTCAGATATAAAATGACTTGTCATCTCTGAGGGGAACCTGATACTAAGTCATTTTGTGTCTAACCTACAACCTTCTCTGTTGCTGATATAGCTAATGAGGCAAAGTAGATCAACATCTCTAAGGGGAACGTGACACTGTCTTCTATCTTCCACGTGGTTAAGGTACAGGTGCCAGGTGTTTGCAAGATGATCATTGCTGGGTCCATATGATGTCATTAATAGTAATTAATGATGTCCGCTTTGCTGAGGAACAGACTTCTGTGACTTATCCATCAGTGTACATGACAGCTCTAAATAGGATTCCATTCCTAGGGGATTGGCAGTGGTTGGGCTACCTACCTTGGAGGTCTCAGAAACCTCTAAAATCATCTGAGGTGCTAAAATGGGAAAAAGAAGACAGTTGTGTAAGAGGCACCTGCAAAACTAGAGGAGAGAAGCAGGAGATTAGCCAATATGGCTTATCCCAAAAGTCACTCTCTGAGTGCAAGGTTCAGGGCCAGAAAGGCTACACTGGAGTGGTAGGAAAGGAATCATGAAGCTACTAGATGAGGAACAGGGAGCTTATGGAGCAAGAGGTCTTTTTTGGAGCAGAAGTGATGGCCTGTCTATGCCCTGTGAGGAACTTTACCACAAGACAAGCTCAGAGCCCCATCTCATAAACCTTTCTGAGAAGGTGAAAGATTTTCAAACAGAATGTAAACTGAGGACATGGTGGGAGATGTAGAAGTGGATGGCAAATTGGGCAGCAGTGATCATTAGATGATTGAGTTCAGGATCCTGACAAAAGGAAGAAAGGAGAGCAGCAGAGTAAGGACCCTGAACTTCAGAAAAGCAGACTTGGACTTCCTCAGGGAACTGATGGGCAGGATCCCCTGGGAGGCCAGTCTGGGGGAAAGGAGCCTAGGAGAGCTGGTTGTATTTTAAATAAACCTTAATGAGAGCACAGGAACAAACCATCCTGATGTGCAGGAAGAATAGCAAATGTGGCAAGTGACAAGCTTGGCTTAGCAGAGAAGTCTCCAGTGATCTTAAACACAAAAAGGAAGCTTGCAAGAAGTGGAAGCTTGGACAAACAACTTGGGAGATGTATAAAAACATTGCTTGGGCATAGAGGGATGAAGTCAGAAAGGCCAAAATGCAATTGGAGTTGCAGCTAGCAAGGGCTATGAAGGGTAACAAGAAGGGTTTCTACAACTACGTTAGCAACAAGAGGAAGGTCAGGGAAAGTGTGGGTCCCTTACTGAATGTGGGAGGTGACCTAGTGACAGATGAGGAAAAGGCTGAAATACTTAGTCTTCATGCCTTTTTCAATGTAGTCTTCACAGGCAAGGTCAGCTCCTAGACTAATGCACCTGGCAGCACAGTTTGGGGAAGAGGTCAGTAGCCCTCAGTGGCAAAAGAACATATTTAGGAACTACTTAGAAAAGCTGGATGTATACAAGACCACGGGTCCAGATGCAGTGCATCCAAGGGTGCTGGGAGAGTTGGCTGATGTGACTGCAGAGCCACTGGGCATTATCTTTGAAAACTCTTGGCGATCGGAGGAGGTCCTGGACTATTGGAAAAGGGCAAAGATAATGGTCAAGATAGTGCCGCTCTTTAAGAAAGGGAAGAAGGAAGATCTGGGGAACTACAGATCAGTCAACATCACCTCAGTCCCTGGAAAAATCATGGAGCAGGTTCTCAAAGAATCTATTCCTAAGTACTTGGAGGAAGAGGTGATTCAGAACAGTCAGCATGGATTCACCAGGACAAGTCATGCCTTACCAACCTGATTGCCTTCTATAATGAGATAATGAGCTCTCTGGATGTGGGGAAAACATTGGCCATAATATACCTTGACTTTATCAAGACTTTTGATACTGTGTCCCACAGCATTCTTGCAAGCACACTGAGGAAGTATGGGTTGGAAGAGTGGACTGTAAGGTGGATAGAAAGCTGGCTGGATTGTTACATAGTTTCATAGTTAGTAGGGTTGGAAGGACCTGAGCAGATCATCAAGTCTGACCCCCTGCCATGGGCAGGAAAGAATGCTGCGGTCAGATGACCCCAGCTAGGTGATTATCTAGCCTCCTTTTGAAGACCCCCAGGGGAGAAACAAGCACCACCTCCCTTGGAAGTTGGCTCCAGTTCTTAGCTGCCCTGACTGTGAAGTAGTGCTTCCTGATGTCTAACCTGAATCTACCCTCTGCTAGCTTGTGACCGTTATTTCTTGTCACTCCTGGCAGTACTTGGGGGAACAGGGACACTCCCTGAGTTAGAAGGTAGTTCCCCAGCCTGTAGGTATGCTGCTAGTTCTCTCTCCCTAGGTGCGGTACCTTGCATTTGTCAATATTGAATCCGATCCTATTCTCATCCACCCACCCTGAAACCTGTCCGGATCTAGTTGTAGCCTGTCCCTCCCTCCTAGTGTGCCTATCTCTCCCCACATCTTAGAGTCATCTGCGAATTTGAACAAGGTGCTTTTCACCCCCTTGTTCAAGTCGCTGATGAAGATGTTAAACAGTGCGGGACCGAGCCCTCAGGGACCCCACTGCCCATGTCTGGTTCACTGAATAGTAATTGATAGCTCAATGTTTAGCTGGCAGCCGGTATCAAATGGAGTGCCCTGGGGTGGTCCTGGGGCTGGTTTTGCTCAAGATCTTCATTAACGATCTGGAAGATGGGATGGAGTGCACTTTCAGCAAGTTTGCGGATGACACCAAGCTGGGGGTGTAGTAGATACACTGGAGGGTAGGTCTAGGATTCAGAGTGACCTTGACAAATTGGAGGATTGAGCCAAAAGAAATCTCATGAGGTTAAACAAGGACAAGTGCAAAGTCCTACACTTAGGATGGAAGAATCCCATGTATTGCCACAGGCTGGTGACTGACTGGCTAGGCATCAGCTGTGTAGAAAAGGACCTGGGGGTTCCAGTGGACAATAAGATGAATATGAGTTAGCAGGGTGCCCTTGTTGCCAAGAAGGCTAACAGCACACTGGGCTGCATTAGCAGGAGCATTGCCAGCAGATCGAGGGAAGTTACTATTCCATTTTATTCTGCGCTGGTGAGGTCACATCTGGAGTACTGTGTCCAGTTTTGGGCCCTCCACTATAGAAAGGGTGTGAACAAGTAGGAGAGAATCCAGTGGAGGGAAATGGAAATGGTTTGGGGGCTGGGGGACAGGTCTTATGAGGACAGGCTGAGGAAACTGGTTTTATTTAGTTCGGAGAAGAAAAGACTGAGGGGGGATTTAATAGCAGCCTTTAACTACCCAAAGGGTGGTTCCAAAGAGGATGGAGCTAGACTGTTCTCAGTGGTGATAGGTGACAGAAGAAGGAGAAACGGCCTCAAGCTGCAGCAAGGGAGGTTTAGCTTGGGTATTAGGAAAAAAACTCTCACACTAGGAGGGTGGTAAAGCCCTGGAACAGGTTACCTAAGGAGGTGGTGAAATCTTTATCCTTGAAGGTTTTTAAGGCCTGGATTGACAAAGCTGTGGCTGGGATGATCTAATTGGGGCTGGTCCTGCTTTGAGCAGGGGGTTGGACTAGATGACCTCTTGAAGTCCCTTCCAGCCCTGATTTTCTATGATTCTATGACATGGCTGTGTAAGGGCTGCAGGCTACATGCAGCCTGAGGAGATCAGAGTACTGTCTATCTCCAGGCCACAAAGGTTCAGAAGAACTGAGGAACTGGAAGCACACACCACCTTAATGCCCTAAGCACAGGCCCAAAGGAGAAGCAGACATGTATTCACTGTCTGGGTACTGCTGGAATAAAAAAAAAAGTCTCTGAGCTCACATGCTTGAGGCACATTTTTGCCCGCAGATGGAGTTCTTGTCCACACATGGACAAGCACCCAAAAGAGAAGAAAAATCCTGCCACATCCATGTTTGAGAAAAGTGCCCAAGGCACTAATCTGCTGTAAAGAAAAGCAAGAGGCATGTTTGTCTGCTTAGAAAAGAAAAGAAATTTTTTGTGATCAAGACAGACTGTAAAACAGTACATGTAATTCACAGTTTTATAAAAGGTCGTGAAATCAGAACTCACTTGTGTTCTCAAAGTCTTTAATAATAGAGGTCAGAACATTTTGAATTATATCACATTTAATTATTTCTGCTTCTGTGCAATTTTATGGATTAATGACACTTAAGTAAGCACTGGCAGGAGAGAATAAAAGGTCTTTGAAATGCCTGGAAGGGCCCTAGTAACAGGAAGTTCCAGGCTCTGGATTATGATGATTCCAACCTGCTCTGTCAATCTTCGTGTTTCTATCCTTATCCTGAATGCATGCAAGTATAAGGTGATTGATTTATCTCCTGTGCTCTGCTCAGTCAAGGTGAAGGCAGTGATAAATCTCATGCTAAATCATCTGCAATGAAATATCTGGGCATTTCTAAATGTGAAAATTGGTTAACCTCCACAGAAAGGCTAAATGATGTCACACTGTTTGCTTTCAGTTGGCTGCAGGTTTCTCACTGCAGAAGAACAGCATGTATTTGGAGCCTTAGTATCATTTCTCCTTTCTTGTGACAGGGCTTACAGTTTGTTGTCAACTTTAAGGGGTTTCCCAGGCATAATATACAATCAAATTTGTATTTTGCCGACTTAAATACCCAACCTTCTTTCTCTCTTTGCTCTCTGTTCAAAGACGAATTCTGCAACATGATGCAATTTCACGGTCAGTAATTGAAGAGCCACATAACCATGATCACATGCAACTGAACCTGTATGCGATATTTATCAAATATTGAAGGGAAGGTGCATGGAGTATGAAGTACTTGCCTGTCTGAGTCACATCTTGCTTGTCATTTGCAATTTGTTCTACTGAATCTAGAATACCCCCTTAAGAACAGGCAGAATGCCATTCCCTTAGAATGGCATGAGCATAAGCTGCCAAGAGGCAACATATGAAAATCAAGGATGTTCAGTGACAGCAGCATACCAAGCTGGGAACGTCAAAGCAGCTGTGAGGCCTGATCTACCCTTCCTATTTTTAATGGGATGTGTCATTGGGATTGGCTTCATTTTAAAAATAAAAAAAAATACTTCTGAAGATGTATAAAGTAGTTTCTACAACTCTGGTGAATTAAGATTGGCATCAGGTAACAGTGACATTGTGATAAAAGTTCCTTTCTCTTTTAGTTTCTTGATTAATGAACATACAAACAGGATGCAGGGACTCCTATTTTCCATTATTTTTTCATAAATTGAATTATTCTTGCCATCCACCCAGGGTAAAAAAAAATAAATCCGTCCTGTATCTTTGGGCAGGAAGGCCATGTATTTTGCTGAATTCCTTGCCTTTACATTATACCTGTGTATTGAGATATCAACACATCAGACATGGACACTTGGGAACTGAAATAAATTATCTTCCAACTCAAAAGGAACTGATGTGAAATCTTTGCTTCCAGCACGATCCATCTCCCCATTCCTGTAGTGGAATCCTGAGCTGTAGGATCAATGTTTCCTGGGAAAACATCAACTACCATGTGTAACTAAGTTTGGTATATTTAGATTTGCATTAGTTTAATTGGCAGTTTTAGAATTTAGATTAAAGATAAAGCAAATGGGTTTTTATGGCATAATAAAAAATAGTTTTTAGTAATATTTGAGCCTAGAGAGATTGAGGAGGTGGATACAAGATGTGAAGAGAGCAATCCTGCCAGATACTGAGTACTGCCAACTCCCATAAATGTCTGTAGAAAGTAAGGATTCTAAGCCCCCTTCAGAAGGCACTAAGCCCCTCACCTGATTATTTCAGGACAATTGTCATGCTTTGCCTCCACACAGGGATCTGAAGGTAGTTACTATATAGGTCTTTCAGTTTGGAAAAGTTCTTTCACTTTGGAAAAGTTTTATCCTACTCATAAAACACAATGAGCTGTTTTTGTATATATCAAAATCACTTAGTACCATGATGTACTTTAAATTAATCTATTTGGGAAAAGTGAAAAATGAAGTGTGCTGTGCCACATGTGCTGTGCCACATTCTGGGCTGAACTATATTTTAGCTAGGATTTCAAGGTGAACTTGTGCAGTAATCCTGATTATGGAAACATAATATTTGGAGCCATGTACTGACCTCCTGTATCCCCCTAAAACATACATTTGCATGAACTGACCTCTTGTTAGGTCATCTGTCTGCTATAAAACCAGAGACATCCAAATGGAAAACTGTTTATAATAGATGACTTCTAATTATTTGATTAAGTTTTAATACAATGCTATATTAACATTTTAAATGAGTTATTTTAGAAATGTTTCTAGCTTTATCTCAACAAATCTCCTCATATAAACATTAAGAACTATTGTATTATTAAAAGATGTGTCATATCGTTCTCTTAACTCCATTTATATAAACTATTTATATGATACAGTATCGGAAAAACATGTAGCTTGGTAAACTAATAAACATCCCTGAACAATTGCATTGCATTTACATTGCAAAAAATAATTAAAATTAAGTTTTCTGCATGAAATGATTAGACCAGTTTGACTCTATTTACACTTGTACATAGCAAGTGACTGGAAGAATACAATATTGAAGACAAAAATAAGTTCAAATCAACAAGACCTCATCACCTTTTGGCTGATACAACATTACATATACTGACTTCTATACACTCAAAAGTTTAAAACATGTTATCCCTTTTGTATCCAAGCCTGATAGGTGGTGAGCACTCAGGACTGACACTGATTGTGTGAGAAATTTGGAGTTGCATGTGTTGAAGACCTCTTAGGCTCACATCCAGATCCATCTGTTATTGAGGGCTCAGTCAAATTCTTTGTATAGTCCAGAATCAAGCTTTTTAAGGAATCAGTGGTTCTGTGTGTGACTGTTCACAGGGTCAGACATTTTTTAACGTGATAATATGAAGTACAGATCTCCCTCAATGAGCTACTGAACATCTGCAATTCTTATTGAAGGTACTCAGGACCTCTTAGGAGGGATCAACACTTTTCAGTATAGGGCCTTCTCTGCACCTGTGGTCCTCATTATGCAAGCAAGTTTGAGAGTTGGACTTACTAAGTTTTAACATTTTACTTTCAGGGATGTGTCCTTTAACACATCACAACAAACCTGGGAAAGGAAACATACACTACTTACTCACATACCATATGCACCCTTTCCCCCCAAAATCAGCCCAGCAAAATTGGGTTGCATTGCTTAATTTTTCTTCATTGGACTAGAAGCAAGCATTCACTGCGACTCATTGCCTACTGCAGCTCCTCCCTGGGGTTGCAAACAGCAGGGCTGGGGTCTGGTATTAAGCTTCTCACAGCCATTAGTAAGACAGTAGCTTTTGGCTGAAGAGCCACTGAGCTAGCTGAGGGTGAATGAGCTGCAGCATTCAGTAGAGTGAGAAAGAATAAGTCCTCTTGGATATACAGGGCCCTTGTAAATGTACTCAGCATTTAGTTGCTAAAAATGTTCCTGGTTTAATTTTTCTCTCTTAGTTTAAGATGGCTAAATAGGTAACGTGGATGTGATTTACCATGTAAGGGCTTATTACATTGTGACTAGTAAAAAGCGCTAGAGGGCACATCAGAACAATTTTACCCTCATGCCCTTTCAGTCCTACTTTACTGCCAGGCGGCGCTTTAGGACAAGAAACGCTCAGCTGCAGCACTTCTGCCACTCTCTTTTTCTGCGTGTAAGTTGTGCGGGGCACTCAGGGGGCTGAGGCACAAAATCTTTCTGTGCAAAGTTAACCCCCAAGCATGGGGCGCTCAGGTGATTCTTTTTTGGTGCCAAACCTCTCTATATAAAGCCACGCAGGGCTCCCCAAGTGTACAGAAGTTTCTCTCAAGGCTGGATGAAGTGGGGGCACCTTTTGGGCAGCACACTGTTTCCACAGGGCGCTGGGTGTAGATTACCTTTCAGGCTAACCCCAGGTACACTAAAAGCATTGCCTCTCCCCTGGCTCCAGGGTCCCAAAGGGCATCACCCCCTGCTCTAGCCCGGTGTTCTTCGCTTTCCCTGGGTGCAAGTTGCACGGGGTGCTTGGGTGCTTTTGGCCCCAAACCCTTCCATACAAAGCCCCACATCTTTTGGTGTGAAATTTGTGTGTGCTTACCAGGCCGGCACCAGACTGTCTGGGGGTTTTTTTACACCAGAATGAGGCAGGTGGGGGCGGGGGTGTCTGGCCCCTTGAGTGCCTCTAAGTTCGTGGAGCAGTCGCTGACTAGGGTGCATATGCTGTAGACTTTTGAGGTGGAGGAGAGATGGCAACACACCAGAGGCACAAGGACTCAGCCATGAGGGATGCTTGCTCCTGGGTGGCACAGCACCTTTTCCATAAGACTGCAGCCTGCTGCCCATGTTGGGTGCCGTATTGTCTTTCAGTGCAGGATGGGGCAGCTTTTTGCAACGCTTGAAAGTGGACGCCCTGACCCGTTTCACAACCAAACAGGATGTTTATGCATAGGTAAGTGAGAACAAACACTTGGCCACTCTCTTTTCCTGAGTGTAAGTTGCACGGGGCGCTTGGGGGGCTGAGGCACAAAATCTTGTGCCCTGAGGGTGGCTTGCATTGTTTACTTTATCCTTCATGTAAATAGGGCTTAATTGCCGTGAATGAGATTGCTAGGTATCCGATAGCATCCTGTAGCAGCAGGGCAATTTGAGGGGGCAGGGCAGAAACCTCCTCACTACCCTTCCTTGCCCCTCAGCTGCTCTTCTCCACCTCTCCCTGCCCCCCTGCTCGCATACATGAGGGCTACCCCTATTTCAGGGCTGGAATGACTGCATGGTGATTTTACAATACAAATTCTTATGCTTTTAACTTCTCCCTCCCTCCTATTTCTAGTTCCCAACAGCTATGCTTTATATTATGCTATTACCGCTGGGCACAGCAGGCAGAAGAGAAGAACACAAGCTTGGGAAAGTCGCCTGATGCCACTTCCATCTCCAGAAAAAGAGGATGGCAATGTCACTTCCAGGTGCTGATTCAAAACTCTTAATATCATTTTAGACTCCGAAAAAAGCCTATGGGAAATCACCATTAGCTTCTCTCTGCCCTGCTGTAGACAAGTCCTTGTATTGTGTGAATACATGAGCAACTAAGCTTGCATTTTAAATAATCCCTTCATAATTTGAAAACTAATATTTCCATTTCATATATAAATATGCCAGTATTTACTGATAAATCTCTTTTTTGTCCCTTTTTGCCCTGCTTCTAGTCTTCTCTCCTGCTGATGCTACATCCCTCAGTCTGCAGTGCAGTGTGCAAGATTTAAAAGTGCTAAAAACAAAACAAAAACAAAAAAAACACCTTACAAATGGTCAGGCTATTCCAAACAGCTACTTACTGAAATATGCTTCATTAGCTCATTTCAAGGATCACGTATGTAATGTTCCTTTTTCTTTGTTAGTCTTTTCACATAGCCCAAGTAATTATCCCAAGTATTTATGCTTTCCTCATGGCAGGGGGCTCCCTTTCAGCACTCCTGGTTGGTGTTGGCCTATGTCCCCTCTCCTCTCACTACTGCTACAGTGCAGTTTTTCCAACAACTCCCTTCCTCCCTCTTGCCTATGCTTGACCACTTAGACCAATGGCATCCCGGCATCCCAGCATGCACACCTTTTTCTTTGTTCATGTAGCCTGAATTTTTGTACCTTAACATGTGTACTCTCCATCCACATACACTCCCACCCACCCTTCCTGAGTCTTTCATGCAGCATGGTGGCTTTTTAGCTAGAGCCCACTTTTTTTTTTTTTGGCAAAAGTCTTAATAAAAACAGCCAGTCTTGATTTTTGAAAACTATTGGCACTCAGGTGAAGTACCTGAAGATTGGAAGAAGGCCAATGTGGTACCCATCTTAAAGAAAAGGAGGAAAGTAGATCCAGGGAACCACAGGCCAATCAGCTTGACCTCAATCCGTGGTAAAATTCTGGAAAAAAACAAAAACAAGACAAAAACAAAAAACAAACAAAACAAAAAGAAACCAAAGAGTTCATTCTTGACAAGCTGCTACACCACAGTCCAATGGCTGGAAAATTGGCTTCAAGGCCAGACTCTGAGTGGTGGTCAATGGAAGCGAATCATCATGGCGCTCCATGACCAGTGGTGTCCCCCAAGGCTCAGTCCTGTTCTCTTCAATGTCTTTATCAACAATGTGGATACAGGTTTCAGAAGTGGACTGGCCAAGTTTGCCAATGACACTGAACTTTGGTGTAGAACGCCCACATTGGAGGATAGGCTGGAGATCCAGGCAGACTTGGATAGGCTGAAAAAGTGGGCAGATACAAACCTGATAACGTTCAATATCAATAAATGTAAGGTACTCCACCTTGGGGGAAAAAAACGCAACATGCTTATAGGCTTGGTAGTACAACACTCACTAGCACAAGGCTGAAAGGAATTTGGGGGTCATGACTGACCACAAGATGAACATGAACCACCAATGTGATGTCACAGCTGGTAAAGCAAACTGAACTCTGGATTGCATCCATAGATGCTTCTCAAGTAAATCTCAGGTTGTCATCCTCTCATTGTACTCTGCCTTGGTAAGGCCATAGCTGGAGTACTGCATCTGGCCAGTTCTGCGCTCCACAATTCAGGAAGGATGTGGAGAAGCTTGAGAGAGTCCAGAGGGGAGCCACACAGTGATCAGGGGGCAGGAGAATAGGCCTTATGAAGAGAGGCTACGAGCTATGGGATTCTTCAGCCTGCAGAAGTGCAGGCTCAGGGGAGACCTGGTGGCAGCCTATAAGTACATCAGGGGTATGCATGAGGATCTGGGGGAAACATCTGTCCACCAAAACTTCCCAAGAGATGGTAAGGACCAATGACCATAGACTCCATCAAGACCATTTTAGGCTGAACATAAGGAAAAACTTCTTTACTGTCTGAATCCACAAGGCCTGGAATAGGGTCCCACCAGAGATGGTGCAAGCACCTACTTTGGACTCCTTTAAGAAGCATTTGAACACTTATCTTGCTGGGATCATTTGACCCCAGCTGACTTCCTGCCCTTGGGTCAGGGGGCTGGACTCAATCTCCCGAGGTCCCTTCCAGCCCTAATGTCTATGAAATCTATGCAGGAGTTCAAGCTGGGCAGCTTGTTGGCTGTGGTAAAGTTCTGCCCTACTGGGGCTTCCTGGGCAAAGTAGTCTTTCCATACACACCTTCACTGCCCCACAGCTGCGGCTTCTCAGGGAAAATGCTCTTTCCACACACCTTCCCTAATGTCTGGGGGGCTTCTGGGGCAAAATAGTCCTTCCATACACCTTCCCCGAGGGCTGGGGTGCTTCATGGGGGAAATAGTCTTTCCCCCCACATCTGGGGGGCTTCTTGGGCAAAATAGTCTTTCCCCCACCTTCCCTGCCCTACGGCTAGGGGCTTCAGTCTTTAGCATTACAACCTTCATGATTTCATTTTTCATTATGAATAGGACACTTTGTGGTGTAATCAAAATATTACTTATGTCTTCCTCCTGCAAAAATCACACACTCAAAAAAGTTTTTCAACCAGTTTTTCACTACCAGCGTCATCTCAGCTTCCCCACTCCATGGTGGGCCTTTCAATACAACTAAGCACCCATCTACACACACTCAGCTAGTCCCGTTGATGTAGGAGTTCAAGCTAGGCAGCTTGTTCTGACTTGACTTCTCCAGATCATAGTGTATTAAAATTCCTGGAAGCAGTTGGTAGTTGTCAAACTCTTTCCCTGCCTCTTGCCTCCTGGCTGGGGCTCCGTCTGGGGCAAAAAAAGCCTCTTTGGGTTTTTGTGATATATAGATACACACACACCAGCTTTGTGATATAATATTATTCTATTCACAAAGAAAGTAGTTTTTCAACCAGCATCACCACTTGAATACCAACAGCTGCTTCCCCCATGGCTGGGAGGCTCTGTCTTAGCACCCCTGGTTGGTACTGGCCTACATGTCCTCCCCTCTTGGACAGGCCCTCCTAGCCTCTTCCCCTTGCTGCTTCCCTGTAACAGGTTGGCCTCCCCAGTGCCATCTTCCCTGGTAATCCACGCTTTACATGGGGTGCCCTTGGAGCCTTCTTTGGAGTTATTATGTCCTGCCCTATACTTTTCTTCCACATCTTGATGGAAATTATGATGATGTTCTTGTGAGCAGGAGACCACCTATTGTATTGTGCATGTTGGGGCCTTTCACCTACGTGGGCCTGACCCCTGTTTTTTCTCTAGCTAGGCCTCCCCATTTAAACCCATTAAATAGGGGTCAGAGCCTTTGATTCAGAGACTCTAGCCTCTTCCGGTGTCTTGAGGCTCATAGCCCCTGTGATGGGCCAGTAGGGGCGCTCCTGCATTGAGCCATCCACCTCACTGCGCCTGACCACCTTCCAGGCTCTGAGTGCCTCCCTAGGGGCGCCTTGCATCTGGCTGACCCCCTTCCTGGAGCACACTCGCTAGCCTGGGGGTAATGTAAGCTGCCACCACCCCGAGAAGGTACTCTCTCGGCCTTGTGTCCTCAGGGAAACACACGCCTAATAGTCCTATGGGTACTCGACCCAGTACAGGCACTTGGGGCACTTCCCCAAATCGGGGGCCAAAAAAGAAAGTCCCTCTTAGTCCACAGACCTAAGGGGCCTCTTAGGCATAATTTAGATCCACCCCTCAATAAGTCTTCTACACTGGTCACAAAGGAGAACTTTACTGATTACAGGGGGCAGGGTGAAAATAGGGTACAAGATAGAGCAATATCATAGAAATCCCACAGAGCAAAACAGTTTGGCTGAGGTAGCCTTTTGATCATGCATCTAAGTTACTACCAGCTAGATATCTAATCAGATCTTGAGTAGCTTACTCACAAGCGTCATCCCGAGGCTGTTAGAGATTCCCTCTGGAGGCAGGCCGTTCCCAGCTCATGAGTTATGGGGGAGTGAGCCAATTTTAGATGGTAAAGCTCCTCTCTAAGTCTGAGTCCCCCACATGGCTGCTGCCCCCTCCTCCTGGGCAGTCTTAACTTATATAGCCCCTGTGACCTCATTCACCTGGTCCAATGGAGGCCAGCACCTGTTGGCCATCAGCCAACTAATTTGAAATTACTGGTTGCCGGGCAGACTCTAGCCCACCAGGTAGAAGCCCCTAACCCAGGTAGCTGATACCAGTCACGTAGGCAGAGGGAAAAGGTTTCCCCCCCCCCCCCCCCCCAGGAACGTATCCAGCTCAGGTTACCTAAAGAGATAGGGTAAAGGCGTGTCTCCTCTGCTGGGCCCATCCTAATCAAATTGTCACAGAGCAGAGATTCTGAGGAGAAACAAAGGTGGCTTCCTGCCACAGCCCCCTTTCCTGCTCCAATCTGGAGCCTGGCCCCCCCCCCCCAGCTTAGCGGTCTGGACACCAGCCCTACATCTGGGGGGGGGAAGGGTGTCACAAGTTCAAAACCAGGGGACAACCCCAAACTTGCCCCTCAATTTGAAAGAAAACAACATAAGATCCGCACCTTCAGGCACAGAGTCTGTGCCCCCACCAAAAGCCACACCCTCACTGGCACCAGGGTCTGTACCCCCCAAAAGCCACACCCTTGCTGGCACTGGGGTCCCCACTGTATAGATGGTCCCGAAAATGAGGCCTCCTCCTTCCCCTAATAGCCTCACCCAAACCACCAGTCTTATTCAATAAAAAAAAGAAAAAATAATAACTATCACCAACCAATACGATCAAACAAAGTAGCAGGTCAGCTTACATTCACAGAGTTCATGCCCCAGCTCCCTTCTGTCAGCTACAGTCTTTGCTCTGGTGCAGCTGCCATCTCCCAACAGCTTCCATAGTTCCCACCTTTAGACCACTCTCCCAACTTCTCTGTGGAGCTCCCAAAGGTACCCCTTCCCCTTCAGCTGCTATCCCCTTTACTGCTGCTTTTCTGTTTGTATAGTCCTGCCCCTTCCAGTCAGCTGACTAGCTGGCCAGGCTCAAAATTTAACGTCTTCCTTACCAGCACTCCATGCCCAGAAAGGTCTGGCCTTAAAGGGGTGGACCTGCTTTCTGGTGACAGGGCTAGGGTTCCCTGTTACATTCCCCTATGTATGTAAAAAAACATAATTGTCAATGCTTGGACTTATAAAAATGTAATGCAAGAATGTCCGGTGAGAAACCGTCCCCTTGCCCAGGAAAGCTGCCCCCAAAGCAGAGTTGGGGGGCACCGATCAGCCTACTCCAACTCCCCCACCCTACTGTGATCAACACAAATGACCAGCATGACCTAACACCCCCACTGAGGTGAAGAAAGAAAAAACTGCCCAGGCGCAATGACTTCTCCCTCTCCCCCACCAATCACCACATACATAGTGGCCAGGATTGAGAGGCTGCACTGTGGGGGAAGAGGGTGGTGATTACCAGGCTATTGTCAAATCAATTAGTCTGTCTGCATGTGACTCCTGTTACAGTTTTCAGTCATGTCCCTAAACCAGTTCTAGACTTGCTTGTCTTCTCAAGTCACCTGCCACCACAAACCCAACCCCCTGCCACCCACCCAACACACGCCCTCCCCTCCATCCTGCTTCCCACACAGAGACCTCTCTGAGACCCTATTATGAACCAACTATACAAGACAACTTTTTATAAGATGGACTTTATTCAGTGAGAAATTAATATGAAATGGAACATTAATGATAAAAAGGATCAATTCACACAATTACAGAGCACATTCCCCCCTCAGAGCAGAACCTATGTGTGCCACCAGACAGTTTCTGATCACAGCACTCCTCCTGCTATTTGCCTATATCTCTAATCCCCCACGCTCAACTGCTTCTCTTCTAGTAAGGCTGCGGCTTGTATCAAGTCTCTTAACGAATCTCTCCAAGCATAACTGAAGACTTCACCTGGTCTTACAGACATTATGCAAGATGTGTGCTGCCACTACATAAGGGGTAATGTTATCAACATCAACTTCTAGCCTGTAGTTGAGTGATCTCCAATGAGCTTTCAAGCACCCAAATGCACACTGTACACTCATGCAGCACTGGCTTAGCTGTTTGTTGAACAGCAATTTCTGTGGGTCACTCACTTGCCCCACATACAGCTTCATGAGCCAGGGCAGGAGCAGGTAGGCCACATCAGCTAGTATGGGGGGGGGGGGCACTGAAACACCCTGGATGATTATTTCCTCCAGTCCTGGGGCATACTGACCCTTGTCCATCATCTCAGGCAGCAGTGAGTTTTGAGACACATAAGCATTGTGTGTGCTTTCTGCCCATCCTATGAAAATGTTTGTAAATATGCATCTGTAGTCCATGACAGCTTGCAGAATCACAAAAGGAAACCCCTTTGTGTTTATGAATGAATGGTTGTCCTGGGACAGGTTTAGGATGGGAAAGTGCATGCTGTCAAGTGCTGCCAAGCAGTTAGGGAAGCCCATTTTGTCGTATCCTTCCACCACCTCACAGGGGTTAGGGTTACTTAGATGTATGAATTTGTTTGCTACCAGGTCCTGTAGAAGTTGGCAAACCTCACTGATGGTCACAGTAGTGCAGGGAGCCTCGCCAAACTGATTGTTGCAGTGGGCAGCTTCATGCTGGCCATGGCAACACGCTTCTCTGGACTAATGGGCTTCCACATGGCAGTCCTCTGATGCTGGATGTGTGGGTTTCGCAAGCTAACGATGTGGAAAAATGTCTCTTTGCTCATTCTGAATATTTCCAGCCACTGGTCATCATTCCACATTGACCTGACTGTTCTTTCCCACCTGTCTGAGTTGTTTTCATGTGCCCATATCTCACAAGGTTTGCCCTGAATGTATGGCCAGAAAGCAGCCGTGCAAAGAGCACCTGCAAAGTTGGCTCTTCATGAGTTTTAAAATATCAGACCATAGGTACATCAAGTTGCTGAACCCCATAAGTAGAAACATACATCTGCGATGTGAATGTTCGACAGCCTTCGAGTTTAACCTCTGCTTTCTCCTTAGTCCCTCAGGATTCAAGGAAGACATTGTCTTTAGCGAGATTTTGGCCTGTGAAGTGACCTCTGTCTGAAATGTCTGCAAAAAGTCACTCTCTTAGATTAGCATAAAACCACTCCTGTCATTTACATGTTGATAGCTACTGAAACCATGTGCTCCCTGCAACTGAACATTGTCTGTATGTTTTGAAAAGAGCTGACATGTTACCATATACCAAAACGGGTAGCCTGTGTGCTTCAACACTCTTGAACAAACCATACATGAGAGAGCTCTTCTGGACCACCACCCCATCTGCCCCGCCCCACTGTAAGAGTGAGCCTTGATCACCCTAGTGGGAAATGCTCAGAAAGTATTTGTTTTGGTTCACATATCTAAAGAAAATGAGTGTCTTTAAGCCATTTGAACAGTTTCATGGTTTCTCGCCTGAAGTGATCACGAAACATTTTCAAGAATTTCCAGCACAATAGTAGTGTGAGTATGCTCCTGAATGCCATGGGCTAGACTATCAAAAGTGAAGAACTGCCTCAAATGTCTGGAGATTGGACAGATCACACTTCTTTTATGCCTCTCTTGATAAAAGGTTCACATGTCCCAGAACAGGTCCCTGAACAGGTCCTAACAGCAGGTTCAGGCTGTAGTGTGTATCATCTGCTCTGCCTTATATTTTGTTGGCCGTGGAGGGGAGCAGAAAAGTCAAATTTTGGAAGACGTGATGGATTCTTTGCAAGGACGGGGACCAAACTGGACTTATGCAGAAGTTGAGGCACTGATTGACATTTGGAGTGAAGGGAGCATCATGACACAACTGGGAAGCTGCAGAAATAAACCTGTTTATGTCTCTATTTCTGAACAATTAGAGTAACTTGGCATCAAACGCAACTGGGAACAGTGTTGCAGTAAAATGAAGGCTTTAAAGTGTTCCTTCCATTGCGTAAAGGACAATAATTCTTGGCCTGGTGCCTCACGTAGAACTATTCCATTTTATGACAAGCTGTCTATCATCCTTAAAAGAGATGCTTCAGAGGCTTGTGTGACAGAGTTTGGGACAAGAGGAACCAGAAACTCTCCAGCGCCAAAGTACTTGTCAAGTCACGGCTACTTTGCAAGTTCCATGCAATCAGCCTCTTCCTCAAGAATAGAATCAGTCACAGACCAACAACCACACTTGGGGCTGCTCAAAGGACCTCTTTAGCATGCAGCCAGAAATGAGCTCCACCTCTACTCCAGTGAATCAATTTTGGTACCAGAAACCCAGGAGGCTCAACAGATGCTCAAAAGAAATAACCTTCCTGCTCATGATGAGGAAGAGGACTCTGACTCAGCCGTCATTGTGTCACAGGACTTGTCAGGTTCCAAAGGGAGTACTGTGTCAGGGAGGCAATGGCAGAGTCCTGAGATGGAGACTCCACTATCCTCGCGAAGGGTGACTTGTAAGTAACTATACTGGTATAGGTAGTGTTCTGGATTTTTGGTTTTACAGATTTACATTCATATAAATTCGGGGTGGGGGGTGCAGAGGGAGGACACAGTGCCGTTTCCTGTGGCGGACTCTGCACCTGGGCACTTGGCATGTGCCTGTGGGGCTGTAGCCGCTTCCAGGGGGAGCAGAGCTCCCAAATATTTGGGGGTTACAGCCTTAAGAAGATGGTTGCATGAGAGATAGTAAGCTGTCAGTGGTAATTTTTGAAGTGGCAGTCCTGTTAAAATAATTTAAGGATGACTCACTATTCTTTACAAATATTCAAGAACTGATGAGAACTTTCTTTTTGTCTATGGACAGGTGATTCTTCATCTTCATCTTCAAGGGCAGCTGATAACGCTGAACATCAACGTAATTATCGAAAAAATCAATGAGAAGCTAAGGAAAGTATTCTTCATCTACTGACAGAGCCATCTGAAAACATGGCTACATCCAGTGCAGAAATGACATCTGAACTAAAAGATGCGTTCAGTGTGCTAAAGCATAGTGAGCAAGCCAATTTGGAGGTTATAAAATGCACTAGTAATGACACAGTACAATGTTTTAAGGAATTAAATCAGAAGGTTGATCTCATTTTGAAGGGAGATTAAAGGTTCAGACAGGAATTTGTAACACAGTTTCATGAATACCAATTTACTGGGAGCAGCATTGACAGTAGCCTACCCAAAAAAACTCTCCAATCTCTTGCAAAGGAGAGCCTTGCCTCATGTAGCCACAAGAGGAGAGCCCCAAGGTGCTTCAGGGATGATGATGATGAGGAGGGGGGGATGCTGATGTGACCTGGAGAGGGTGCAGGAGGGGGGGCATCACGTAGGGGAGCAGGTTCTCATGACTAGAGTTTTCTATGACACCCTGGGATTGGTGTGCTTCTCCCTCTCTCATGTACTGCCAACCCAGTATTCACAAAGCAGATTGCACTTTAATATACCAGGGGCTGTGTGGGGTCAGTGTGACCCAGGTTAGGTTCACAACCTATATTTCTCTTTTCTCTCTACCTACTTTAGGAATTTTTTTGAAATCTCTGATAGAAATAAAGTATTGCAAAAGGACTTTCAAAAGTCTCCTGTATTTTTATACAAGAAGCTGGGTGAAAATCTTTTGTGACACTGGGTGGGGTGATACAGGGAGGCACCTGATAATATGAATCCCAAAGCTGGTGACAGCCAGCTTGGGGCCAGCATGACCAAGGCTAGTGTCTTGTGGCTGAGGGCACCTATCAAGTATATTATCAGCCATTAGGCCTTTATAAAGCCATTAAGGGAAATACCCTACCTAATGAAGCATAAATTAGGTACACAGCAGAAAGACAGGCAGCTGCAAGATGCCTTTGCACTGCTCAATGTGCCAACCTTCTCATAAGGCATGGGCAGCCACTTGAGATACTTCTCTACCCACTCCATGGCCAATATGGATAATCCCCACCTTACCCTCCCAAATTGTAGTGCACACTGCTGTGTACATGCTGCAGTACAACCACCTTCCCAGCACAGGACAAGTGGGAACTGAGACTTCCCCTCCGCCTCTGCTTCAGCCGAGGTGGTGGACTCGGAAGTGGCGAACCCCAAGCAGCCTGGCCCGCCCCCTTCGGGGGAGGTGCCAACTGCTCCCAAGAAAGCTAAGAGCAAGAGACAACAAGGAGCTTCTAAAGGAGTGACTGCCCCTTTGGGGCCTGCCTCTGACAACGCCGGGGAAAATGTAGCCAGGGAACCCAACCCCACCCTGCTTGGCCCCCCGGAAACCCTGCCACCTCAAGCCATGACTGAAGGTGTCCCAGTGATGTCTGGCAACACCTTCACCCCCATCCCAGCTCGTGGGGCTTGTGAGCGGCAAGGCAGGGAGAGACTGCCTGCCTCCCCAGCATCAGGCACAGGAGACAGCAGAGGGTCTTGCCAGCCCCCCGCCCACTCCCCTGCCAACTGAGGCTGATGGGGAGATGCAAGCAGCCCCGGAGCGGGATGACATTTGGTCCCCAAAGCAGATAGGGATCAATCTCCCGGAGATGGTTCTCAACCCCGATACTGAGGGCGGCCTGCTAGGAAGCCTGGCCATTGAGGGCGCTTTCATTGGTTTCACTGGTAGGTCCCCTCCCAGAGTACAGCCCTGCTGGTTCTCGGTCGGCAACATCCAGCTCCTGCTGGAGAACCCCCCCTGGGTGGCCCCCAGCTATGGAAGCCTCCTCAAGCTTTTGGAGCAGACCAAGGGCCAGAGGAATGTTGCAGAGAGTATCCAGCAATGGTGTCCGGACCCCGTGAGTTTTGTCCGCGCCACTAGTGACACAGCGAGGCTCATGAGCCAGGACCCAGGCACGTGTCAACATGCCTTCCAGCTTGAGAAGCTAGTGACCCAGGTGAGGGAGGTGTGGAATAGGGTGGGGCAAGGATAGGCCTTCCCTCGACCCTACTCTATCACTTCCTCTCCCACCTTTACCCTGCCTATCCTTCCTCTCTATTCTCCTGCTTATGGTGGTTACCACAATTGCCTCGCTAAACACCAACAGCTGCAGAGACGTGATGAAGCGGATGGCCGTCCTGGAGGGTTTGTGGCAGAAATGACTGGCGATTGCCTTCCTCCAGGAGATGTACAGCGACATGCATGTTCAAGCTGACTGGCACGCTGCCTGGAGAGGTCGCTTGTTTCTAAGCCACGGCACCAACCTCAGCACAGGAATGGCAACCCTCTTCTTGTCTGCAGTACAACTTGGCGGTGGCACGAGAGGTTGTCTCCGGCCGGCTGCTGACCGTCCATGTCACCCTGGCACACCAGACCTTGCTCCTCATCAATGTCTATGTGCCCACCGAGGGGAGATAGAGGCCTTCTTAGAGACCCTGGTCAACCTCCTACATGATGCCAGTGAGAAGAATGGCCTGCTCCTCATGGGTGGGGATTTCAGCTGCACCGTCAACATGCTGCTAGATTGGATGGGGCTGGAGCCACACCTGCCTTTGGCCCGCAGGCTGTGGACTGTGCTGGAGGCGGCGGATCTTGTTGACACCTGGAGGGTCCTCCACACTGATGTGTGCCAATATACTTGGGCAAAGATGAGTACCAATGGGATTGCCATGCCCCGCCTCGACCACCTCTTGATCAGCCAGTACCATCTCCCGTTACTTATCAGTAGCTGCATCATCTTATTGGGCCTCTTGGACCATGCCCTAGTCTGCTGTGAACTGAGCCTGCCTGGCAGAGCATGCATGCGGGCCCCTTACTGGTGCCTCAACATCAGCCTGCTGCAGGACACCCACTTCAGGGACTGCTTTGCCCACCTCTGGAGGAGCTGGGAGGCTGCACAAACAGACTACGCCTCCTGGCGGCTGTGGCGGGACATGGAGAAGATCCAGATTTTGGCATTCTGCCAGCAGTATTCCCAGCTGATGGCAAGCAAGATCCACCACTGCATCCAGGAGCTAGAGGAGGACATGGTGGAACTTGAGGCAGCCCTGCTCCATGCAGGCTATGATGTGGCACTCCTCAAGAGCCTCTGGTCCCACAAGAAATGCCTATGGGAGCTGGTGGAGGGCATGGCCCATGGTGTGCAGGTTCATGCCCTGTGCCAGGAGCTGGCAGAGGTCAACACCCCAACCACCTTCTTCTTTGGCCTGGAGAGGCGGCGGGCTGCGGCAAAGACATTGGACCATCTCAAGACCCTGGAGGGATGGCTGCTCACAGACCCAGGTGAAGTGTGGGGGCATGCCGTCGCCTTCTATTGGGACTTGTTTGCAGCTGACCCCATTTGTCCGGAGGCCTCTCAGCAGCTGCATAAGGACCTGCCACACCTTGGCACTTTGCAGGTTGAGGCCCTGGAGCATGAACTCTCCCTGGCAGAGCTCAAGGCTGCTGTGGGGAGGCTTGCCTTGGGCAGGGCCCCAGGCCTTGACGGACTTCATGGAATTTTACAAAGCCTTCTGGCCCCTCCTTGGTCCCAGCCTGCTCCATGTCTTCCATGAGAGCCTCGCCAACGGGACCTTGCTGACCAGCTGCCAATGGGCAGTGCTCACCTTGCTGCCAGAGAAGAGGGACCTCGGCTGCCTTAAGAACTGGTGGCCCATCTCTCTTCTGTGTGCCGACTATAAGATCTTGGTGAAGGTGCTGGCGAACCATCTCTGCACCATCATGGCCTCTGTCACTGGGCCCGAGCAGAGCTACCGTGTCCCGGGCAGGACCATGCAGGACAACCTCTTTCTGCTGCGTGACCTGCTCAAGGCTGTGGAGCTGTTTGCCTGGACATCAGCTTGGTCTCCCTGGACCAGGAGAAGGCCTTCAATCACATCGACCACCGGTACCTGCTTGGCACCCTCAAGGCTTTTGGCTTCAGGCCTGTAACAGGGGGCCTGCTTGGGGCCGATCCAACCGTGGCCTGCCCACCTGTTACTGGGCTAACTGCCTCACTATCAGTGGCCCTTCACACTGGGCCCCAGAATCCTCCTGATTGAACCCCAACCTAGAATCCTCTCATCAGGCGGCCTCTTCAGCCATCATACTGGGCAGCAGAGCTTCCTGAGCTGTTTCCCCTTCTGGTGTGATCTCCCCACTGGGACCTACGGCTATGAGCCCTGGCCCACATCCAGGCCAGTCGGGACCCCAGGCCCTCAGCTCTTGGGCGTCCCTTGCAGTGGCCTCTGGCCCTTCGATCCTTCCAGTCTTGGCCTCAGCATGAGCCACTCAGGGAAAACTCAGACAGGCCTGAGTCTATGGCCCTTTTTCTCTCTCCAAGGGTCCACACTCTGGGCCCTCCAAACAAAGGGGTAACCCACCCCGTCATGGGGGCTAGGGGTTAAGGTGCCCCGACGCACCTTTCACTGGGGTGGTAACTGGTCTGGCATTTCCTGTGGGCTCTCGTGCCACTGGGAGCCCCACCAGGCCACCCACTCCCAGGAAGGTGCAGTTTTATGTCATACCCAGGACCAGGAGCCTCCTATCCCTCCCCTACAGCTCCTCTCTTGTCTCCAGATGATATCAGCAGCCCTCTGGCCAGGCGAGGTTGTTGCCTGGCCTCCAGCAGCAGAACGGGCAGTCCTGAATCTAAAATGGCTGCTCTCATTAGACTCCTGGTGGCTGCCAGCTCGAGGCCCTTAAAATGGCAGGCACACACAGTGCCCTGCCACAGGGCCTTTTTTCATCATGGCACTCTGGGTCCTGTACCACGAAAGCCTCCAGCCTGCTCAAGGTGAATGACATGCTGTGCTCCCCGTTCCCGGTGCGTCGTGGCATACGCCAGAGCTGCCCCCTTTCGGGCATGCTGTATGCCCTGACCATCAAACCGCTGCTGCACGCTCTGTGACATCACTTGACCAGCTTAGCCCTGCCACAAGCACTGGGCCCAACTGCTGGCCCCCGATCCAGCTGACAGCATACGCAGATGATATGACAGTCTTTCTGGGCAGCCAGAAGGAGGTGCAGGCCCTGGTGGACTGCCAACACACCTACGAGCTTGCTGCATTGGCCCACATCAACTGGGGCAAGAGTAACACACTCCTGCTCAGGACATGGGCCAGCATGGGGCAAGAGTGACACACTCCTGCTCGGGACATGGGCCAGCAAACCACCTCCAGACCTGCTGGGGGGCCTCGCCTGGCACTGGGAGGGCCTCAAAGCCTTGGGAGTGTTCCTGGAGTTGCCAGCCTTTGCAGCCTGCAACTGGCAGGATCTGACAGAGGGAGTGGAGGCCTGCCTGCAGTGCTGGCACTTGCCCGCCCTCTCCTACCATGGCCAGGTCCTCATCACCAACAACTGGGCGGCAGCGAACCTGTGGCACCACTGCACTGTGCTGGACCCTCCACCAGAGCTACTTGAGAGACTGCAGTGGCTTCTAGTGGACTTACTCTGGGATGGATGCCACTGGCTCCCACAAACTGCCCTCTACCTGCCCACCACCGAGGGGGGCTAGGGCCGGATCGACCTGGCCAGCAGGGTGGCTGCCTACTGCCTGCAAGCCCTCCAGCGGCTCCTGTATGCTGAGAGCCACCTCCCATGGCGGCAGCTGGCATGCCGGTTCCTGCACCAAGTGGGGGGCCTTGTTTTTGACCAGGAGCGCTTTATGCTGGACCTCACTTTCCTGAATGGGGCAGTCCTTCCTCCATTCTACCACAGCATGGTGTGGGCCTGGCAGGCTACCTTCCATCTCTGTCCTCAAGCTAGGTGCCTGAGTTTCCTGAAACTGCTTCAGGAGCCCCTGGTCCACAACCCGGCCCTGCAGCATGTTGTGCCAAGTCTGGGCTCCTCCAGCCTCGTGGCTGCTCTCATTGAGGCGCACACCACCCGCCTGGGGCAATTCCTTGACCCTGCTCAGTCGGGCTGTCTGTCAGCCGAAGCCCTGGCTGTCCAGGTGGCACTGCACTCTGTCCGCACTGTGGGCCAGCTTCTGCGGGCCAATAGGGCCGCCCTCCCGACGGAAGCAGTGACTGCCCTAGAAGGCTACCTCCAGGCTCACCAGGCCCTCCCCACCATGGATGCTGTGGCTGATGCCTTCTTACCACTGCCGGTCATCCCAGCCCAACACACTGCTTAGGCTCCCTGTGCCCCCCAGCAGCAATACTGCAATACTGCCTCTTTGGCACACTGCCCCAGGAAGGACTGTACACATGACTGTACACATGGGTGGTGCTGGCCAACTGCCCCAACATTGTGTGGTGGCGGCACCTGGCGTGGCCTGGGAACCCAGCATGGTGCACACTGTACAAGGTGCCCACCGTCATGAAGACCGGTGACCTCCAGTGGAGATTGGTGCATGGCATCATGGCCACGGCACCTTTGTGCGTTGCCTGGATCTGGTGGCCTCAGCTGGCTGCCCCTTCTGCCCAGGGTTGCTGGAAGAGGATGTTTTCCATACCTTCCTCGACTGCCCCCATTGAAGCCGCTCTTTGCTGGCCTTGGGGCACTACTTCGGGCACTGGGCTGGGACTTCTCAGAGGACACCTACATCTACTCCTTCCCACACTGGGTGGCTGAGCAGGCTGCAGCCAGCCTGGCCAACTTCCTGGTGGGCCAGGCCAAGATGGCCACCCTGAAGAGCTGGCAAAACCGGCTCACCAGGACCAGGATGGACGATGCCCTGCAGCTCTTCCATCTGCTGGTGCAGGCACACCTCTCACTTGAATTCAAGCATGCAGTCCTCTAGCGGATGGTGTCAACCTTTGAGGAATGCTGGGACATCGAGGAGGCACTGTGCTGAGTTGTGGGGAGACGCCTCCTCCTTTTGCCTTGTGACTTCCCCAGCTGCTCAAGGTGCAGAAGCGCATCCAGTGAGCTGAGACCTTGGGCTTTATCCAGACAGGCTGACCCCTGATGTCCTGAAGCCCCCTGGGCGTCCCCACTGGCAGGAACTGTACATATGTAAATACTTCTTTTGTTCTTTGTGTGTTTTTGTTTTTTTGTCTAGAGTGTGCGGGCAGGCCATGCAGGCCATGACCCCAGGCCTTGTCCTCCAGATCCTTGGACCAACCTTCACTTGATCTCTACTGGCCCCCACTTGTCACCGTCCCCAGAATAAATGTCTCTTAAAAGTCAAAAGTCTTTCTTTCTTTCTTTGTAAAAGTTAAATTATGTGATTAAAGTATTTGTTTAATATTTAAGTTAACTTAAGTTATTAACATTTTTTTAATATAATGCAGTCTTCTGTGTGCTTGCTGGAACTGAGGAAAACAAAGAGGATTGGAAGATGAGCAGGAAAATAGTGGGGAGCAGTGGAATTAAATAACAGTGGCTGAGGCTGGTTGGCCAGCAGGAGTTTGGGGGGAAAAAACTTAGGGGTCCAGGTGGAAAGAGGCTGAGGCTGGCTTGGCCAGCTTGCTTGCTTTGATAAGCAGCAGGCAGCACTGTGGGGGTGGGTGGGGGATAGTGGCACTGTTGGGGGGAACACAGGGGCGAGGGTGCCCACAACTCCGGGTAGGAGCAAGCAGGGGAAAAAAGTTTGGGGTCTGGATGGAATTCAGCTGAGGCTGATTAGGACAGCTGGAAGCAGGGGGTGTGTGAAAGCTTGGAACATGATTTTTTTTGGAAATCTCATTTTTCATTAATCTAAAATAAGCAATAAAATAATCAGTAAAAGTTTGCAATATTAGCAAACAGGCATGTGGTTGAATCAGTGCAGGAGAAATTAGATGAACTTCCTTGGATTTCCATGGATTTACAAGTGAACCCAAGTGGCACCTGGTGGTGTAATAGTTGCAAAGCAGGGAAAATCACATTTTCAGGCATAAGTCAGATCCATGTTACAAATTTAAAATGATAAAAATAACCCTCATGGAAGAAATTTAGGAGCTAAAAATAAAACATGTTGGAGGTGTTTTAAATTGCCACAACCTGTCCTCTCTAAAACCAATAAAATCAGCTGATAACGTGGATACACATGTGATTTAGCTAGCTTAATGACAATTTTTGTCGCTTGGACACAGGAAAAGTGTAATGTGGTAACAGGATAGGTGTAATGTGGACAAGCGCCCATACAGTGTCCAGGAAATGTGTTATTCTGTGAGTCTCTGGGTGAGGTCAGCAGGAACTTTTGGATGGTAGAACAGAAACAGGCCAGTCACAAAGGCAGAGCAAATTATTATGTTTGTAATGTAAATAACTGTATACAAGTTTCTGTAAATAATAAAGAGTAGTGTCTACATTTCAAACCTTACTACATGGTACCAGAAGTGGAAGGCACAGAGTGCTGGAAGACCCATTGAAAGAGTTATAGAGCAGCTATAGAACCAGTGAGACTGCAAGTAACCTCTCCAAAGCCCTTGAGAATCAAGGAGAATGCTGATAATGCCTGAAAACAGTTTACACAACAATTTGAGTTGTATATGAAAGCCACAAGATCAGACAAAATAGAGGAAGAGCAGAAGATTGGTCTGCTCTTAACACTTGCAGGCAATGATGTGTTGGATATGAATAGTGAATAATAAGAAAACTTTGCAGAAATAATGAAAATGTTTGATCATTGTGTTCCTAGACAATGTTTCTTATGGGAGATAGATATTATTCGGGATGAGAACACAACAGGAAAAGGAAATACTATAAGAATTTGTCACAGACCTAAAACTAGAAAGTAAGTCTTGCAAATATGAAAAGCTCACAGACTTCCTCTTTAAAGATGATACCATCCTGGGATGTTATAATAAAAAGAGTCTGAAAGTATTTGTTCAATACTGGTGGACTGGGTGTGGCTTTAAGGGTTGATGAGGAGCCACAGAGGTGCCTGAGGGGCACATGAAGTTTTGAGCCATGCCAGGGGCCAAGGCTCAAAACACAGACAGACAGAACCCAGGAGGATCAAAGCCTAAGTCAGAAAAGTCAATAGGGATGGCTTGAAGCCAGGAGGCCTAGGGCCAGAGACTGAAAGGGACGAAAACCGGTGCCAGGGGCCCATAGCTTAAGAGACAGGTGCTGGAGCCAATAAACTGAGGTCTGGGGCAGTGGGCCTAGGCTAAGGGGCCTAGCTAGAGGAAAGGGCCTGGAAGTCAGGAAGGCCAAGGCCCCAACAAAGACATGGAAGCCTGATGAGGCCTGATATTGTACTGGGGGCAAGACGCCCCACTGAAGTGATAACTAGTAACATCTGAGGCATGGGCATGGCTGTAGGGACAGAAGAAGACCACAAATAGCACTTAAGGCAACCAGTGCCCTGGAGCACAGATGGCGCCAGGACAAGAACTAGCTGGGCCCAGAAGGGACCTGCTGACTACAGAATAGAAAGGGCTCACTCTAGGACCCTGGGGCACCCTTCCTTTTCATAAACAAATAATTCCACCGAGACATGGCAGGTGAGAAGAAAAGAGGGGTATCTAAGGAGTCAGAGTGGGGCAGGAACCATGTGGACATCAGGGGTGTCACAGCCACACCAGGACTGATCCTGTCACAATCCCATGCTTACAAATACAATTTGAACTTTCAAATAAATTTTTTAACTAATCTCTAACTGCAGCCAATTTGTCTACCTGAGATCCTAACCTTTGCAAAACTTTATTCTCTAGTCTACCTCACTTACTCTAGTATTACTAGGTGAAAGTGGGCGCATCTACATGTGGCGCTATGTTACTGTAGCAGCATGCTACAGTGATGTATTGTTAATGGGCAAAAACCATGATGCCACAGCTATGTCACTGTAGCAATGCACTCCCTCATTATAACACACTGCTATGGGAACATAGCAGCTAAAAATAACCATGTGTGGCCAGCACAGAGCAGTACGGGCTGTTACTGCACTGTCATTTAGTACTTCCAAAAGGTAGTACTTCCAAAAGTACTTCCTTTTGGAAGTACTAAATGATGGTGCAAGTAACAATGGCGCCATACAACCATGTGTAGATGTGCCCAATGTGCCAAAGGAAAGTTGAGAATCCAAATCATCAAAAATGAATGTTTCTTTTGTATTGTAGATTTTTGTTAATGAGTTCATAATAGCATCTGAATGTTAATCAGCACTTAAGTAAACTACTTTGAAGAACACAATAGAAGGAGAGCAGCTGCAATGAATAGGCATGATGTTGCCGTATTTATGTTGTTGATAAAGGGAGGTATGTTCTTGTCATCACAGAAAATCTTGCATGTTTTCCCTTGAGAAATATGCATTGCAGCTTATTCATTAAGGTGAAGTTAGGTCACATGTAATGTAATTTAATGAAAATTAGTAGAAGCAGCATGTTGCACAAGTTCTCTATGGATAATTAATGTTGAACTGAACTATTTATGGTAGTAAGGTATACCTGTGTTAGCATATTAATACTTTGAAAGAAATCTAAGGCCAAGAAGCCCTAAATCAGTAATGCAACAGATTGCAGGACCCATGGAAGGAGATCTCTCCAGCTGGTCTCTATGCCTGGGACAGAGTCTATTTTAGACAATCCCTTAAGCTGATAGAGCCCTTACTTAAAACCCTGTGTAATAAATGGGAGAATGAGCTGTCAGCTCTTTTTCGTAATGACTTGTAATGACCACCTTGGGCCATTAGAGATGAGAATTCCATTTCTCAGTCACGTTATTTTATGTGAGCTTTGCTCTGATCTCAGGATGTGAACTTTAGGCACAGGCTGAAATGTTAAATGGCATCTCTCATGTTGTGTGTTCTAGAACAGTGCTTCCAGTCAGAGCAGCAACAGTAAAAATTCTAACTACTCTCAGGTTGCAGCTTGGCAAATGTATGAAAAATGTTATATGACATGGTTGCCTATGTTAGTAGAGGACTGAACTTGATGGATTGCAGAAGTCCAGGGCCAATGTTCCTGTGTGCATAAGATCTCCTCACAAATAGATGTTACTGGTTCAGAACCAATATTAGCACCATTAATAAAGCTGTATGATGAAAGAGTTGAAATTCATAAGACCAGTTTAATAGATGCAATATAAAGATGCTCGTAAGCATTGTTGCTCACAGGCGTAAGCATATAGTCCTAGCATTTTATAATAAAGATGCTCAAAACAGCATAAAACATTTGTGAATACTACAGCAGGGATTACAAAATGGACAATATACCAAAATCAGATAGGAAACAAATAGCACCCCAAAAATAGTACTTGCTTTTTATATATTACTTGTATATGCCAGGGAATAAATTAGTTATCTATTTCATTATGTTATAAATATGAAATTGTGCTCATTTTGAACTAAAAATATATATGGTAAAGTCCTGGCTTTGTTAAAATTAATAGTTTCATCAATGACTTTGGCTGAGTCAGGATTTCAAAATTCTTACTTGACAACAGAAGATATTAAGAAAGAGCAGACTGATTTTTTTTTTCCAATTTCAACTAAAGATTTCAAGAGTAAAAAAACAACAGAATCATAGGAAAGTAGGGCTACAAGGGTCCTCATGAGTTCATCAAGTCCAGCCCTCTGCTCAAGGTAGGATCATCCCTGATTAAACCACCTGAGCCAAGTATCGGTCTAACCTCCTCTTGAAAATTACCAAGAATGGAGATGCTACAACTTCCTTACGTACCCTGTTCCAGTGCTTGACTGCACTTATAATCAAACAATTCTTCCCAATCTCCAAACTATACTTCTCACACTGAAGCCTGAGGCCACCACGTAGTATGAATTTTTGCATATTAGTTATTATGCTTAAATGATAATAGTATTGAGTTGATAAACCTATGATTGTATTAGCTTTATTTTTGTCTTTTATGAAGAACTAAAACTTCATTTTATGCTTGTTCCCTGCTTGACATGAGTAAATGAACTGTGTGCCCTGTGTACATGAGTGTGTGTGTGAGAGGGTGAATGGTGAAAGAATAGTAACTATTTGCATGAAAACAGAAGATTTAAATGAATGCATAAGCAACAAGGCACCAATGTATGAGCTACCAGACAAGAAACTAATTAAGTTAATTAATGGTTGGCTGAAGAACTTGTCTGTGATCAGGTGCAAAGAAGATAGTGAGAAGAAGGAATTTTCCATATCCTGCCATTTGAATTACACAATGCTTCAAAGGCAGAGATACCAGCTATACAATGCTTCAAGACTGAAATACCAACTCTGAGATACCAACTTTACTGGAATAACCTCAAGTTGAGATAACCAGATGGATAAAAAACAACCTCTAATTAAAAACTGAGCATGGAAAAACCCCAATGCTGAACAAAGACTTGAGATCCCTATAGAAGTAAGATGCAGACAAGCCATGATGGGGAATCCATTCTCTGCAACCTCCAGTAGCACAGGCACATCTGTTCACCCCCACTCCCATCACCCTCAATGAGCCTGGACTAGCCATCCAGTGCTAAGATTGAGTAACTTCTGCTGGTAACTATAACATCTTACTGGAGTGGTTTTGTCTGTATGTCTGTCTATGTCTATTTGTATGTGTGCTTGAGTATGTCTGTTTGTATGACTGGTGTGTCCAAGCTTATGTATCTGCTTCATGTAATCAATAAACGTGGCATTTTGCCTTATCCCCCTTTATAAGGTCTCACTCTTGATTTGAGCAATTGGCAATTTAAAGTAACAACCACTCCTAGTCCTGTCCCCTACAGCCAGAGAAAAGCCCATCTCCAACCTCTTTGTAAAGTTCTTCAGATATTTGAAGATTATTATCAAATACAAGAAAACATACAAAATATTTTTATAGGATGCCATCACCCATACTAGTCTTCACCAAAGTCTCCCTACTCTGTGAATCAGTAAATTCAGATCCAAGTAGTCATTTTCAGCATGAATTCACAGTTTATTGAAATGCAGTTCAGTAAGATTTTACTGCTATTGTAAATCACTTTATGGCTTTTCTTGTTTGTGTATTATGATTATTCAGGACTAAGCACATTGTTGTTTTTATGCAAACTAGAAATCATGATTGCAATACATGGCATTGTATTAATTTGTGTTGCATTACAAAAGAGTATCAAAATGCTTACAGCAGTTATATGTACCTTGCATGATATCCTCAAACTGAACACAATACAAATACAACATAAATAATACAGTGGTTGAGGTCAGCCCTTCAACTTGTACTCATAGGAATAGTCTCCTTGGGACAAGTGTTGCAGGAGCAGGCCTTTGGAATATTTAATACATTTCAAACAAATTGATAGTCATAGGCTTCAGTGAGCTGACACCACAATGAGAAGAGACTAAACTATCATTAAACAAAACCTGATCTTATTCTTTCATATTCCATAAAATATTTTTACTTACTAATTAAAAAATACGTAGTTAAAAGCTGCCCAGATCCTCCATATGGAACAATATGCAAACTGAGATGTTTATATGAACAACTGCATCCATTGCTTAAAATATGAAAAAAACCACTTAACAGATAAAACCTTTAGCCCGAACAGGTATTGCATGTGTAAATATTTTGTGAATCAAGACTGTAAGTATGATGTATATTTAATACATTAAACAATTTTAGTTTCATAAGAATTAAACAAGTATTTTAATAACTTAACTTAGAGCACCTTGAATTAATATGTTGCCTAAAAAATATACTAGGATTTCATGTCACATCCACTGTACGCCAGTCATTTAAAAGGAAGGTAGTTCACATGTAATAGATAAATATGACAAGCCTAAGGCATAACATTGGAAACTTGTGCTGGGGATGTAATAAATGTCTTCATTCACACGTTAGATGTACAAGGAAGATGTTTCCAGTCTTTTTAAAAGTACAAGTATGTTATCAAAGCATCATAGAAGTTAAAAATGGAGACCACCTTTGAGGTTGCAGGTTGAACTAGGCAACCTAAACATCTTCTAGTATCCAATCAAATCTAGCTTTAAATGTCCTGTGGAACGGAGCTGTCATGACTTGCCTTGTAGTGTTACTTTATAGCCTGATTGAGTTGATGGTCAAAACCTGACCCGATTCTCACTCTGTATGTTCTTTTTCTTATTCCATATGGCTCCGTTACATCTGCATCTCTCATTACAATAATTCCTCCTCCTCAAATAGTTCTCACAGAACCAAGCTATGCATATTTAAAGCTGTTAAGTCAATCCTTCTTATTTCTTATGCCTGAGTATTAAATATATTTGTGTTGCTGGTATCTGCTCCACCCAAAAATCCTCTGCACTTTGCTTGTGAGGCATGCAGAACTTAGAAGAATATTCTAGGTGGCATTTTAGCAGTCACCCAGTTCCCTGTTGTTAGATGTGACACTTCTGCAAATACACCTAACCTTGAACTTGTCTTTTTTTGGGTGCCATATCAGTTGTGAATAAGCATCTAATTTGCTGTCGGCTTAATCTTCTTCCAATATTTTTGCTTTCCAAATTTCTCCATCTTATTGAATATCTAAATTTCTTTATTTATAACAACTTGCTTTCCCCAAGTCCCTCTACACACCTTCCACGTTGAATCTTGTTTTAAACTTCTGACCACATTTTGAACATATATAGACTTTTTTGTATTATCTTTATGTCCATGATGGTGTTCACCCCCTTTCATACGATCCATGATCATCATTAATGTGCTGTTCAAACCTTTTTTTAGCTTATTAAAGATGTTAAACAGGACCAGATCCAAAACTGTTCACTGATTATATTATGAAGAGGTAACAATTTATTGAAGGAGCAATTATAATTGCATAATGGGATGATTCAAAATGTAATTTACACATCAAGTATTTTTAAAAAAATGATAACTTCTATTTTTATCCCATTTGATTAATCAAAATAAATAAAGGATTTTGTCATCACTAGTTTTTGTATGTAGGTCCACATTTACTTCCCTTTTTTTATTCTAAACCTAGAATACAGAACAGACTTATAAGCAGTTTCAGTTCACAGAACAGAACAAACCAAAATACAAATAAAACCCCCAATATAGGCCCTTTAATGGGCAAAATGTAGGTACATCTATATTACTCCTCCATATCATTTTCCTTTTTGCCCAATAAATACCATCTACTATTTTTAATTATCTTTGACAACTGCATAATAAAAGTATGCAGCCCTATATTTGCATGGGCACCAAATGGTTGACTGCTTTAAAATTATCCTATGATTCTTCAAAGATAAAAACTTAATATTAAAAGACTGCAGCCCTGGCTCCACAACTGAATTTGGTAACAAAGGCAACTGCACACATGCAGAATCCAACTTTAGGATCAGGCCTACTGAAAGGTCTGATTGTAATATGCATACTGATGCTCTACAGCAGTTTGGCAATTATTACAGGATAGTTAAAAAAAAGTACTAATGTGAGAAAGGGTGGCAGAATTAGATGCTTAGTAATTATATCTCAGTTTAGGTTTAAACTGACTACTTTTAGCAGTGTTTTCTCATAAGACTTACAATACACTAAATTAGCATTTGTGAATATTGGCAAAAATGAGGTCATTTTCATTTTTAAAATAATAAAGGATACAATTTCACCTATCCTATGCAAGCCATCTATCCTATGAAAAAAACAAAACCTGATTTATGAATGATCTGTTTCCTAAAATTCTCAACAATATAGCTCAAACCTTTTTTATTCCAACTGACTACAAAAAGTTTCTTAATAGAAAGCAATTTAGCAAATATTCAATATGCTGACTATTTATTAATGTCCTTATATAAAAAATAAGGAAGAAAATAGTTTGTCTGAAGACATGAAGAGACGAAACGATACAAAAGGTGAAACCAAGGACGAAACACACAGTCTGAAGATATATTAATTTTTACAAAATAATACAATCCATGGTATTTCGTGCACAGCTATTTATTCTTGTTCCATGATTTAAAGTGTGGACTCAAAAAGATCACATGAAGTTTTTTGTTTTTAATCCTTGATATTCTTTAAAAAGCACCGTAGTTAAAAAGGTTGGTTTAATCGTCCTTTTCTATAATCACTTCTCCATGAAGCACCTTTCTTCTCTGTCGCAACATATGCAAGTACAGTTGTGGAAACACTAAATCAAAAAAGAAAAGAATACAAATTAGGAAGGTGGGGAGGAAATAACAAATCACATGACAAAGAAATATATTTCTAACTGTAGAAAATTACACTGAGAAGTTTATGGGACACAACCCTACAGCCAGGTATAGCACATAATAGCAGGTTGCTTATGGCAAATTATCACCAACTACAGATATGTTAGGATGCATGTGTGTCTCTATGTGGACCTCCCTATCCTTTGTGGAAATGAATTATTTTTTCAGCAGCGTGTATGGCCCTGTGGAGAGCTCCATGTGTTTCAGGATTTGGGCCAAGGAAGGCCTATATAGGTCAGCGCTGAGACCAAAATGCAAAATTATTCCCTTTTGGCCCTACAGGAATGATTGCGGTACTCTCTCATTTTTACAGCCCTTTGAGGTTCTCTGCGGCATTTATCACTGCAGTCTGAGAACTTCACAAACATTAATGAATAATCGTCACAACATCCATGTCAGGCAAACTGATTTTATATTACTATTCCTGTTTTACCAAAGGGAACCAAGAAATTCAGCATAGAAAGATTAAGGCCAACTGTGACGTAAGTGCCTATGAATTTTTCAGAGCGTCTTTTCTTTTACTATCAAAGGGCTGTGCTGGTACCACCTGGTTTGCCAGCTCTGCGTGCTACACCCTTAATGGATGTAATGTAGCTGCCCATAATACTTTCTGCACACCAATAAGGAATCCTGAAACGGAGATCTTACTGACATATGCACACAGCCACACACTACATCAATTCTAAGGTGTAGCATGTGTGGAGTAGGCATGCTATGTCTCATTATAGTGCTCCTTAGAGTAGCTGTGTGACCAGATAGATCTACCCTTCATGGCTGGTTTTTTATGTTCAATGGACAACTCTTCACTTTAGTTGCAGTTATGAATGTTCCTTATTTCTGTATATCAAGCTGTTGGTTTCTCAGGTAGCACCAAGAAAATGAGATGACATCTACAAAAAAGCCAGGTTTAGTGACCTGCCCGGCATCATATATGAACTCTATGGCAAAGGCAGGAAACAAATCCCATTCTCTAGGATACCATCCAAGTACTTTAAGCTCAAGATAATCTTTCCTTTTCTTGAAGTGCCCCGTCTCAGTTACTACCCACTTTCCAACTTTTGCAATAGACTAAAGCAAGTTTCAGGACACGTTTATATGGCCTTTTTCATGACCCTGGGTCTGCTGCAGACATAAGAGGCTTGGAACAACTGGGTGGGGCTTATTTTATCTGCAGCAGAGCTGGGATCAGGAAAAATCCTTGTAGACTTGCCCTGAAAGACGCCGGATTCCTTTACTACACAACCCTGATTCATTAAGGACAGTCCACCCAAAGGCATGAGGGAAAAATAACATGCAGTTAAAGACTATGGGGGAAATTTTTAAAAAACATCAGTGATTAATAAGCCTATTATCAAGGGCTTTTTGAAAAAAACAACCCACTGCATTATACAAATTATATATCAAAGGGACCAATTTTCTGACTATAATGTTTTTTAATGCAACTCATTTTTGCAGTTTCTTCATTTTTAAGTAAACAGACCCCCCTGTGCCTGAAATCCCATCCTGGAATCACACTAACCCCTACATGAGGAGTCAGCATGAGGCAAGGCCCAGACTTCTGTCACTTGAGCTAATGGTGCAATTGATAGCAGTAATAGCCTCTTATCCTCTGCAGACTAGTCACTAAGAAAAACTGCAGCATGTAGGAACATAGCAATCAGCATCCTGGATCAGACCCAAGTTCTCTCTGATAGTGGCTCGTATGAATTACATTCAGAAGAAGGTTCAAGAGCCCTTCAGTGGTCAGATGTGAGATAATCTGTGCCCTGCCTACAGTCTGATCCTCACCTTTAATAGTTAAAGACTGTCTTGAACTCTAAAGGATGAGGCTTAATCCTTTCCACATTTGTTGTTATAATCTATTACAATACCTCTAATTATTCTCTACAAATATCTAATTTATGCAATCTATTTTTGAATCTTGTTAATTTCTTGGCCTCATTAACTTCCTATGGAAGTCAGCCCCACAGTTTAATTGCATGTTGTGGAAAGGAATATTTTTCTTTATCAATTTTGAGCTTGCTATCATTTAATTCTTTGAATGCCCCCTTGTTCTTATATTGTGAAACAGGGAGAGTAGAAGCTCTCTATTTATCTTTTCTATAACAGTCATTTTTATATCTGTTTATCTTGTCCTTTGTTCATTCCATTTCTAAAATAAATAATCTCAGCCTTTTCAGCTACTTTTCCTGTGAGAATTTGCCAAATTCCTACACAAGAGGCTACTACAGAAGTTAAGAACTCACAGGGTGAGAGGTAAAGGCCTTCTGGAAACTTACATAAACTGTGTCAATTCTCCTTTAACAACAAATTTTCCCAACACATTCAAAGGAGCCCAGGATTAGTGAGCCAATTTGCCTTTGCCAAATTCCTTAGTACAATTCTGTTACATCATGATCCTCTAAGTATTTAGTTATTCTGCTTTTAATTTTGATTTTAACCAATTTGCCTGCTACAAACTAAGGTCAACTTTCAAGTCTTCACTCTAAAACAGGGGTTTTCAACCTTTTTTAGTTTTCCTGGCAGCCAGACACTGAGCCAGGGGGGAGCGGGTAGCACATAACCAGACACAAAGCAGGGAGGTGGAGATGGTGCATGGGCAGGCAGGAACGGAGAACCACCACCTCCCAGAAGCAGGGCTGGGGCAGGGCAGGGAAGTTCACTGGGCTGGTGTGTGGAGGTGGCGGACACTGCATGCAAGCTTCCCACACTGCAGAAGGGCGCTGCTGCCCTCACCTCGTCCCAGTCCTGCTCCTGGGAGGCGGCAGCGCTCCGTCCTCACCTGCCTGCACGTACCCCCTAGGACTGGTCTGTGTACCCTCAGGTGATCGGATTGTTTTTATTATGTGGGCAAAAATACGTTTTTCCTTAACTTTGTTGGGAAAAAATTATACAATTTTCATTAAAAGTTTCCAAATCTGTTCAGCCTGAGGCAGACACTAGTACAGAAAATTTCATCTGGTCTCTGCCTAAAATTCACTACTGAGTTAACAATATTATTGCATAATACTTACATGGTATATAGGAGAGCATGATAATAATAAGGAAGTAGTAGTAGTCAAAAGAGACATTATACTTGTTGGGAAGTCTCAGTGAAAACATGCCTGTTTTCTTCACAAATGGTAGTGCAGCATAAATAGTTAGCAGTTCACCAGCAACTCCAACAGGATACAAGATGATAAAAAAATTGTATCTACAGGAAAAAAAAAAAGAATTCTTGCAAGAAGTACTGGAAGATTAAAATTTCTTCTTGCAAATATTAGTGGCACAGCACTGAACAAGAGTAGTTTCCTGCACCAAAAAAACATGTGCCAGGCAGATATTCAGCTGGTACAAATCAGCACAAGTTTACTTGATCCGAGCAGCACTACAACAATATAACCCTCACCTTTAGTCTAGAAAACTGTCAAATGTCCTGAAGTTATTCTAATGTTAAGGTTGAACATTCAAAATTGTAGAACAGATTTGTAAGGTCTAATAATCTTTTGATTGATTTTTGCAGCCTGCTCTTTTTGCTGTTATCTAGTCTGAGAGCAGGCTTGGATTAACAGTAAGTATGAATACATATCTTTGCCACAACCCATGCATGTCCTATTCCTGTTACAGATACACTGAAGTTAAGGAAATCTTTAAAAACCTCAGCAGCTTGTTCCTTCCTTTGCCATATGGGGAATGTAAACAAGTACTGTATCTACCATTAACATAAATGAAAAAATATCTGAGTGCAAACATTCCATTTGGGAAATCAATTCATAAATAAATAATAAAATAAAGGCATCCTGTTAAAGTTAGTAACTACATTAAATAACATTTAGCACATACATATTAGAAAAGAAAAACTGAATCCGCAGTATTTTGAAGAGTTACCATGCAAGATAAGGTGCAATCATTCATAAAGTACTGGTTTCTTAAGTTTACCCTGCATAAAGCAATGCAACATGCTTCACAAGGTCTGAAGAAATGGAGAATGTGCATTCCATGACCAAAACAGAGGAGTTATAAAATGGCAGCAACTGAACCTGAAACCCTCTTAGGAACCTCTGGACTTGAGGAGCTCATAGGTCAGCTGGAACAGATTAAGTTAGAAACCAACACAGAGCTTGTCTGTATGTAAAATAGAAACAAACTCACCATAAGGAGTTTTGAACTAAAGCTTAGGTAGATCTAATATGGACAAAGTGTTTGTAATAAAAAAGAAAGTTAGTGATCCCAAAGCATTGACACTTTATTATGGTGTGTGTGTGTATGTTAGTAGATATGTATATGGATTGAAAAGGAAAAAAAGGAACAAGTTCACCAATGGCAAACTAAGGTTCAGCTCCACATAAGGCAGAGAATTTGTGCTCACAAATCCCAATGTCAGGTCTTGGAGAAATAAGTGCAAAAGAGCAAATTTTCAAATATGTTATAGTGCAGTATATTTCACTCATAGATAGAGTGCTGTGGTCAGAATGACTCATTTTCCTACTGCCTTATAACCTGTAGGTTTTTTTCCTCCCATTTAAGATGTCTTAGGTTGGTACTACTAAGAGTTTCTGATAGTTTGATGTTTTTCATATGTTTCTATATTTTAGCTTTAATAAATATTCAGTTAATGATAGAAGATCTTTAACTGATTATTTTTTAAGTTCACCATTTAGTGTTTAAACATGCCAAAACCTACCACATACGGTATGAGCAGAAAGATAATGTATTATAATGGACATAAATATCAGCCACATCAAAGAAGTGCATTAGAAGCATCAGAACTGTGTTGTCTACAAAACAAAAATAGAGCAAAATAAACAAAACACCCTTTTGAACAAATGAATGCAAAATAATCTGCCTTCACAATATGAGTCTGTTTTGACTGTATCTTTCAAACAATAACTATGCAATTAATCTAATTACGTTTCATGATGAATGCCCAACTTAAGTAATCTACTTTGGATATAGCAATGCATCTCAAGTTTTATCATCTCACGCTATGCCTGTTCTGTAAAGAACGCATTCTAATTTTGACTAAATTAATCAAATTGTCAATTAAGGCTTCTGCAAATCTCCAATAAAATTATAATTTGATTAAAGAGTAAGGGTAATAACATAGTGCTGAGAGCCCATAACATCCTGTAATTCAATAGGTCCCAGTCCTGCAAAGTCTCATGCACATGCTTAATTTTATGTACAGCAAGTACTCGGATTGTAGCCAACACTCACAGTACACATGGATGAACCTCCATGACTTGGGCTACTAAAGGCAACAATAGGATTTTCTTCATTACTAAATAGACTTAAATGACATATTTGTTTTCTATGATTTTTAAAGATCATTTACTGTTGTATTCAAAATGCAACTTAAACTTAATTAAAATAAAAAATGATCCCAAACGCACAGGAAAAGAGGTCAGAGTAAATGGAAATAGTTACTGAACCATAAAACATAAAAATCAAAGCACAAATCACATTCAACCATCTGAAGAAAAAAACTCTTTTACATTTTAAACCAAATCACAATATTCCTAAATATGTAAAGCAACCAACAACATTCTACGGACATAGCCAAAGCTCACAAATCTGTTCTCCTGTGTGTTAGCTCAGCATGCATGAAATTAACATGCACAGAACTATGAGGAACTAAACTGCAAGACATCTCCACCTGGCCCATTTAATGAAGTATGGCAAATGGTTGAGCAGGCTGAATGTGTAGAAGGAATATCGAGTAATCTCTGTCACAGTCCAAACGACCAGAAAAAGAATAACGCTCTCCTCATTCTGGATCTGCAGAAGTATAAAGAACCAACATTTTCTTCACCTTTAGATTTCTTTTCTATGCAATTTGTAATAGACTTTTGCTTAAGACATCTGGAATATAATTTACATTTTAAAGAGAAGAAAACTAGTGTAAAATTATTTTAAAATCATCACCAAACTAAATTTTAAATTATATTCACCAACATCCTGGAAACTAGATAATATGTAAAGGGTGACTTCAACAATTTTAAATATATCAAAATATTTCCATTTATCTAGTGCATGCTTTCTTTTCCTTATCCTACATCTGCCCCTTCAATTTTTTCTCCCTCTCCTTTTTATTATTATTATTATTATTGGTCTATTTGTTTGCATTTATTCTCAAAAAATGATATACAATGTTTTCTTTCCATTTTTAAAATTGGACTAGTCTGGCTTTACATCTCAATACCCACTGGCTTCTTGCCTGGCCTCTTATTTTTGCCTAGGCCGTAGTCTGTTGTGGCTTTCTCTTCCTTCTTTCATGCAAATCTTTCTCATATACTAGACAATTCCATTTTGTTTCATGGAATTCCTAGGTAACAAAGTGAAACCTTGAAGGAGGAGATCAGGGTGATCTCCTTGTTGCTTTCTGGTAGCGACAAAATGATAAGGCAACTAGAAGTTGGATCAAAGGCTGAGAAGTAGTGGGAAGAACAGGAGCTGTAGCTGTATCTACTGATTTGCAGTGTTATAGATTAAAATTCTGAGTCATTAAACTGCCTCATCAGTAGGTAGTGTATCTACCTGCTGCTCTAGAACATTAGAGCCTTTTCATTTTAATTAAAACAAACAAAAAAGTCCCCAACTCTTTAAAGAAGGTGGAGGGGGATCTATTATAAATACTACCTTCTGAGAAGAAGAATTACACGCAAGTAATTTTCCTTTCTTTAAAGGGGAAGGAATTTTGTAATAGACTTCCATGCCTGAAGGCTGAAAAGCTCCAGGGATGTCTGTGAAATAAAATAAAGTAACACAAATGTTGTTAAAAACACAGAAAAGGGAAACATTGTTTACAACAAATTGCAAGAAGGTGACAAAGGTTTATAGCTTTTCAAAGATGTTGAACACTCATAACCAGAGCCGACTATGGGTGTGCAGGGCCCAGGGCATATCAGCGTGTGCAGGGGACGTGGGGGTGACGAGTGGCTGGAGCGCAGAGTGAGAGGGGGTGGCAAGAGGCTGGGCAGATGGGTGGCACCCTCAGGGCCTGTACGTCATTGTCCACAGGGCCCCACAAAATGTGGGGCCTGGGGTGGTCGCCCTGATTTGTCCCTCCTCTTCCCCGCAAGGGACAGCTCTGCTTGTAACTCTGTCTGAAGTCAAGGAGAGATGCAAATGTTCATCATCTCAGAAAATCAGGCCCTAAATGTGCAAGACTGAAAAAAGATTTTTTTTTTGTAAATGAGACGATTATGTTACATCTCACAACAGCCACAAAAGTGAAAAAACAACAAACCAAAGTACAAAGACATTGAATATATACAGAATGGAGGAGAAGAAAAGAATTAAATTGCTTTCAACCTGAAGCAGATAGATAGGCCTGCTCTGATAGCCCATATCTGGATTCATGTTACAAAACTAAATCCAAGTGAAAATGCTTTGAATTGGGTATGTAGAGAATTCCATGTGGTTGCCTTACAAATCTGCCAGTCAAGTACTAAGGCCTGAAGCTGGTTATCATCACTGATATGTCTCTAGTCACCTCAACATGACCCTGAACATTAAAGCAGGCTAAGAAAAAACAGTGAGAAATGCACTCAGACAAACATTAAGATATGATTTCCTTGGACACAGTTTGACTTACTGGAAATGAGAGAAAAAGAGAACTGAATGGATACTCTTAAAGTTTAATAAATTTCAAATAAAAGCAGAATGAATGACAAGAAACAGAGATGTGCCCTACTTGGATATACTCAGTGTAAACAGTGAACTACTAACTGTTGGGGATTAGGACATTTGTTTTTCTTTTTTGTTCTAGAAGTAAAACACTTAGGAAACTGAGGCAGTTACTGGCTAGTACACCTCTGCAGCAGACAGGCATGTGCCACCTGCTGGTGAGACAGTTTAATGGCTCAGGACTTTGAGCTAGGAAAGTTCTGACTCGAGTCACACACATAGGAGCACAGACCCACATCTGGGGATTCGTTACTCAATACTTACATTTAGAACATAGGAATTTCAAGCCCTGCAAAAAAAACACAACTCAGAGAAACTAGACTGTAAGTCCTAATATACTGTTTGTAAATCCTCAACTCATTTCTCCTGTAGCTAACAAACCAATGGGACCTATGCTATCACCTAAAGTCAAACAAATAAATATAACCTGTAGGGCCCAGTGGAGAAATCATATTTTTTCTATTTTTTTTAAGTCTCAGTAGCATACTGTGTACAATGTATATATAATTTTAATATTGTATTAATGCAATAGTCTTGAGAAGGGATTTATATAAACTGTAGATACATTCAGTCCATTCAACATATGCTAATCATTTCCACTCAGTCCATTCAACATATGCTAATTTTAATTTCCTCTTCAAAGTGGAATGGATGACAGAATGGTACATTTGGTGATGAACAGAAGAGCTCTAGTCTTTGATCGTGTTTGACAGACGGACCAAATCTGGCACCAATCCAATCCAACTCAAATGCCTCTGGAGAGGCACAACTATTTTCAAGCCCCAGTTCCCTGTGTATAAGGAAAATTATATACAAACCATAGGCTCCATCCTAACAATTCAGAAATGCATGACAGCTGCCTGCTAGAAGAACTTACCAGACCTTATTACTTGTGAAATAATTCCTCCCACTAAAACAAGCACTGTATGTATAAAGAAGCCTTTCCTGTAAAGAGAAAAAAAAACAGTTCACTGATAAACATACCTGTTTTATGCTATGTGTAATAAACCACACCATGAAGATTCTTGAACTCACTTGGACCCCAGTCACAAGCACAGAGGTGCGAACTATTCCTTAAAAAGAGAAATATGTCATCTCTGTCCCATAATTCACTGTTTCCAGCAGTCATGTGAGATAATAAAACAAAAGACTCACCAACTGCACAGTGGACTACCTGCAAATAAAAATAAGTACATGTTAAAAATTCCTGATCCAAGACTAGTTTACTATTTGCAAATACAGGCATCACTGTTGTTAACATAAATCTAAGCTTGGTTAAAGTTAATACCTTAGGGCTCATTCCTAAGAAGAGCTAAGTTCCCTGAATTTTTGTATTCGCTTCTCATACAATCAAGCCTTTGATTTGTGTTAAAACTAAATCAGGAGTAACTTATTTGTTGTACTTTCATATAATAAATGCACTTTCATATAACAAGGCTCCTTTTCATATACTTACAGTTTATTCTTCAATTTCAGCAGAATTACTCCTCAGTTTCACACACAATATCTTATCCTGGTCAGAATTTATGAGAGATCCAAATCCAATGGCTCCTACTGTTACACACTACAGCAGAGCAAGAACTAGCCCACTGCCATTTATCCGTTTTATCCAATGACCATTAAATGCAAAATGCCGAAACACTGTCTAGGGCGAGAGCAGCCACCAGAATCCAGGGCCCTACTCTTCCAGGCCCATTGTCATTTCACTGAGCCATACTCCCTCTGTGTTGCTGTGCTTCTAGCTTCATGTATCTTCCACTCATAGCTGCCCAATGGGCCAAATTGAAGAGAAGGGCTAGAGAGTGACCTATGCCACGTCTGAGCAATGCCAAGGCAAATGCCTTAACCAGCAGATTGAAAGGTGGGAGGCTCCTACTCCTCTTCTCTTTAGGACTTGTACAGTCCAATGCCTTTTCAGGCTGGAAGAAGATCTAAACTCTATATAAGTAGTTTAAAATGCCACCTATGCAGCTAAGTTAGCTCTGTAAATGCCACTTATCATCTAAAGATGAAGTGGAATTTGGGCCAAACCGTTTTGGATAAATAAATCTCTTTATTAATTTTAAAAGATTGTTCCATCAGCCATATATATAAAACAGATTCACTTACAATTTTTCTGTCTTGCAAATAGAATGCCTTTATAATTAGAAAATATATACCAGAGAGTGCCCACTGGCCCTCAAATGAGTCCAAGGAGCCAGTGGACACTGCCCAGTGAAACCCTGTATAAAGACGTGAACAGCCAAGGGACAGAAAAGTGTCCCTGCAGTCGTTGGGTATCCTCCTATCCAGAGCCTCCTTCCTGGTGAGACAGACCACTAGCTTGGCTAGTGCCAAGAGGAGGTTGACCAGGTGGTCCTGGCACTTTATGGGCTGACCCAGTATTGCACTTCTTATGTTCTTACACCTTTCACTAGTTTTGAGGGGGTTCAAGTAGAATTATTAGAAATACAAAATATTATCACATGAAAAACAAGAAAGTCTTGTGCATTTTTTAAACAAACATAAGAAATAGTATCCTAGGCAAATACTTTACTAACCTATAAAGTAGAAAATATGTATCAATTCACTTTTGCCAAAAAATCCTTAAAATAAGGTTAAAAAAACTGGAAATTCTGATCCAACTTTTCAGTTTTAAATGCAGGTTAATGGTATTTTTTCCTACAGTAAAATCAGGTCAAGCAAGCAGTAGCATTTAAAAATTTACCTCAAGTAAAGCAAATGTCTGGAAAAATTTAAGTGTCTTTTGAATGCTTCTATATAAGCCTTTGTGTGTTCCTTTCTGCATATAAAACCGTGCCATGGCAATAGCCAATACCAACCACCTAGTAAAAGAGAGAGAAAATGATACATGCGCACTTCTTCAAAAATAATTTTAAATTTCTAATTTTTTTTCTTACTTCTATCATTTTGGGGTCTCTCATTACATGAAACTGGAAACAATGATTGAAAATAAGTACTGATTTCTTCAAACGTTCTGAAAGATAAACACTATGATCTACATTTTGAAGGTTGCACCTCACTCCTGCCAGAAACTTTGTGAAAGTAGGTCCTTTACAATGGGATTGTGCATATAGTGCTATTTGCAAAATCAGTGTGTTAGATCCTCGGGTCAAGTTTTTCAAAATGACTGAATGTAGAATCCCAATGACAGATTGAGACTACTGATTTTTAATTGCCTAGCCTTCATAGATTTAACATTTAAAATTGGCATTCCATTATGAGCACTCCTTCCAATAAACACAAAGAACAATTAGAAAAAAATGTACAACCAACCATATAAACAATTCAGTATTTTTAATTTCCTATTTCCTCTTCTGAATCACATCTCAGTGAGAATTCTCTAATCCTGGTAACCTACACGGAGTCATGGCAATCATGTAATTTCTGGGGCTGTAGCAGCTCTGTAGTCTCTTGATGGTTCCACCTTAGGATAGTGGCTGAGTTTCTGATATACCTGGAGTAGGGTACTTTGCATAGAGTTTGAGTGATTAGTTTGGATTCAGTGGCCTCCTGCTGCCCACCCCAAGCTGTCCTTCTGTTATGCATTGGGGATGTGGAGTCTCTGCCTTTCTATTTATTCTGTATCTGTGAGCCCTATGTAGCCTAAGTGCCAAGATTTCAAAACGATGGAGTAAAAAAGTGAATGTCAATTCCTTTCTGAGAAATAAATACAAATTGCCACTTTAAAACATCTACTGATATAATTTGGGTTTTGAAATGGGTAGTGTAAAATCAGAGTGCATTTTTTTTAGAGTGCAAAGTTTGAAGTGGACTCCTGCCAATTTGAAATCAGTGAAGTACTTGAACTTCATCAATACACGACTTCTTCAGGGTTAGGTTGTCTCAGACTCTAAATTGTTTTTTACTGTATAGCAGGCTGTGTAATAAGAGAAAGGTTGCAAAGGATTTGCAGGAGGACGACAGCATGGCTGGTGACAGCAAAACCTTCACAGAAGCAAATCATGTTAGATCTGAACTAAACAAGTTATTCTGCTTAAACATATTACATAAAAAAGCATTTCCATAGATCAATAATTTGACCTTCAGTGCAGGTGGTCTCTTGTACAGCATATAGTAATCAGTCTGTTTTCACTAAATATCAGACAATTAATCAGTATATAAAGGAAAACAGTCTATGTGATAAATGGCCATGGAAAAGATTTTCAGATGGGACTTAATCAGTAGGAATTGGGTATGTAATTGTCATTTTTTACTCTGAATGTTCCTCCAATGCTTTTTTACAAGCAGGAAAGATAAAATGTAACCCTGTATAAAAAAGGGTTAGTATGATTATTGATAAACCAGAGTGTCTATAATTTAATTATCACAAGGTACCGCCCTGTCAACTGAACACATTTGGCCATACCGGCCTTATGTGTATGTTGTATGTGTATTTCATTTTATCTTTCTTTTTATCCTGTATCTGTTAGAAAAGACTGCAAAATAATTTCTTTTCTCTTCATTTTCCCTCTATACAGGAGAATTAAAGGAGCCCAATTCTGTAAGTATTAGGGACTTGTTACGTAGTAATTTTAGGCAGCTTCTGGAGCCCTTAACGCCTGGATTGGCTGCACATTAACACCTTCTAAGTGGTTTAAGGAACATATTATTCAGTTTAACAATTACACCACTCCAGGGCAAATTTATCTTTAATCTACCTAATTTTGCTCCTGTTCCATTACAGTGTGCGGTCACTCTTCACAGCTATTCTGCCCAAATTGAAGTCCTCCAGCATCTCAGCAGCCCCTTCTGAGTCAGGACAAGCAGGGATACTGGGGCACAGTGGGGTAGGCACAGCACCTGGCATCCCAGGCACATTGGGCAGAACGAGCATAGCAGCCCCAAAGCACCTGATGGCTACAGTGTTCCTGCCACCATGCAAACCAACTCGGCTCCTGCCAGGCAGAGGCAAGCCAGTCCAGGCAACAGCAGCAGCTAGCCATTGCTTGAACTGGCTCACTGTTCCTGCCAGGCAGAGCAAGCCAATATAAGCAGCTGGGGGGGGACAACAACAGCCCCTCCTGCCACTGCTCAAAGGGACTTGCTCTGACCAGTGGGAGCAGAGCTGGTGTGTGCAGCTCTGGGAGACGCTGCAGCAGCCAGGTGCTAAAGGGGTACTGTGCTCTCTGCCTGGCAGAAGCAGTGAGCTGGTCTTGCCCCCAGCTCCTGCCCCTGCCCACCGAACCTATTGACAAGTCACAGTTGTGCAGGTGAAGGATAGTCAGAGATGGTTTTTCACGTTAACCTACGGCTGCTCCACTAAGCAGAACAACACTAAGCCGGTGAACGTTTGTGTGGCTTTTAGCGCAAGGTGGAAGAAGGTCCTTAGTTATCCTCAACTACTTTCTACTTTGAAGAGAGACAGAGAGAACTCAGCATGTGACAGAATTAAAATGGTTTAAGGACCCTTCAATATTTACGGCTGGAGCCCAGCACCTAGGAGTAAATCCACAACAAAGCAAGGGCTGAGGAATTCAGTTATCAAACATACAGGCCCTGTCACGTTATCTACATTATGCAATTCATCATTAAACTGCACCATAAATGTAGGCTGACCCCCACATGCAAAGTAATTATCAGGCAATGAACCAGTGAATTGTGCAACAAATTTAGACCAGTCGCCCATGGAAAGTAATTACCATGTGACAAAAATGTCCATCCAGCTACACAAAAAGAACAAACCAACTATAAAGTTAGTGCTTGAAAAGGTGGAACAACTTGATAGCCAGTTTCGAGCCAGCTTTCATTTCATGTGGCAGGGCCCATACATTGCCAGGCAGCAAAGATTATAGCAAGTCAACACAGTAAATCAGATGCTGCTGTGCAAGTGAGGATCCAAAGCTGCGCACACTGACTTGAACAGTTAGGGAAGTGGTTCAGAGCCTTATCTAGTTCTAGCCTTATTAAGGAGAGAAATAACCATCACCCAGGTCTGACTTTCTGCATACCAAAAGCAAGTCCCCCACATTTCTCTGCATCAAGCCTATCTATAGGGCAGGGGTCGGCAGTGTTTTTGGCCAGTGCCAAAAACTCCCCAACCTTGACCCACGCGGAGGCTGGCGGGCCGGAGGCAGACGGCGGGGAGCCGCGAGGGGCCCGCAGGCCCGGGGATGGCCGGCCCGAGGTGTGCGCGCAGTCGCTGCCCCGGAGCCGGTTCTGCACCCCGTCTGCAGCTGCTCAGACCCCGGGCTGCGACGTGCTCGGCACCCGGCCTCGCGTGTATGTGGGCTGCAGGCTGCCGACCCCTGCTATCAGGTCTGCTCGAGTGGCATCATCTCTTTCCCTTAAAAAAAAAACAAAAACCGCACAGCAGCTTTGCACGTGCGGGGCGGCGCGGCGCGGGGCCCCCCATGCCCGTGGCGCAGCGGGCGGAGGAGCGCCCCTGCCCCGCATTCCCGGCCCGGGCTATACTTAACCTCCCGCCGGCCGCGCCTTGCCGCCCGGCCGCTGCACCGTATTAGGGCATGGCGGGCAGGCGAGGCCCCCTGGTGCGGGGGAGGCCGCGCGCGGGGCGCCCCGCTCACCCCGCCGTCATGGCGATGTTGTAGAAGGCGAGCCAGGCCGTGGCCAGGGCGCCCAGGCTCCGCTTCTTGCCGTTCTCCCTCTCCTCCGGCGAGCCGCTGCCGCCTCCGTCCTCCTCGCTGGCCGCCATAGCTTCCCCGAGCCGGCGGCGCGGCGGGCGGGCGCGGCACGCAGGGAGCGGGAGGAGGGGCGCGGGCCCGGGGCTGAGGCGGCGCTGACAGCTGGAGCCGGGCTTCGGCCGGCGGCCCCGGCCACCTGCTCCGCCCCCGCCCCAGCCACAGGACACCCCCGCGCCCGGCGCTCGCGGTCTGGGGCTCCCGCACACGGACAGCTCCTCCCGTATTGGCACTGAAATCAGCTTTCAGCCTCCTTCGGAGGAGCCTTCCCCAGGCCACCAGGCATCAGCCCAGGCTCTATGAGAAACCAAGGGCCTTAGTCCCACACAGTCTCTCAGCCCCTACAAAGACAACAGTGCGCCACTGGTGAGCAGGAGATGCACGGGGGGTGGAGGCAAGTACCGGCACAATTTGATGCCCGCTTCACCCAGAATTTAAAACCAGCCGCCTGGCAGTGGCAGCAGTCTGGGATGGAGGACACTTGGCTGTAGTTTCTGAGGGCATCCGAATCCCAAGACCTCCGGGCTTGGGCCTGCATGCAGGAAGCCTGCCAATGGGTTTGGGAGTATCTGAAGTTCCAGGGTGAGAATGTGGACATGCTCCCCTGTGCCACATACTGCATGTATTCAGGGGTAAAAAAGAAACCCGCACAAAAAAAAGGGGAGCAGTGCATGCAGGGGCAGCACATGTCACTCAAAACCAGAGCCTGGCCGGCTGGAGCCACTGCTGCAGGCTGGATTGCCACTGCTGGAAACCCTGGGAGCCCTCAGGACCCCAGGTAAGGCTGCTGGGGCCAACCTAGTGCTGGCCTTAGCCTCCATATCAGGTTGGTGTTACACAATTTGTCCTGCACTAACCTCAGTTTGCTCCATAGGACTAATATGAGCAATTTTTGGTCCTTCAGCGTCCCAGGGAGTACCTCTCAGCCCCGCTTCTCTCCAGTTGGACAATTTATCCTCCCAAAATCTACTGTCTTGGATGGATGGAGAGCAGGGGAGAACTGGGCAGCCATAGGAGATCCAGGGAGCCACAGGGCAGACTTGGCAGCTGCTAGATATGCCCCTGCCCACCAGCCATCTAGCAGCAAGGCAGAGCTGTGCAGGTCAGAAACAATAGTAACATGTGCAACACATTCTAACTTTAATACTGCATAACATTAGAAGAAGGTCCCGGGTAATGTGGGGCCCTTGCAGGACACATTGGGAAATTTGGTCGTCACACCAGACGGCAAAGCTAACATGTTTAATGATTTCTTTGCCTCCATCTTCCTAAGTAGGGACCAGAACAGCCACCTCCCTGCTGGGCCCCTCTTGGGCCCCGGGGGAGGCACACCTGGGCCAAGGGTTAGCGAGGATTTAGTTAGGGAGCTTCTGGAGGGGTTGGATGTATTCAAGTCAGCCAGCCCGGATGATCTCCACCCTACAGTTCTAAAGGAATTGGCGGAGGTCATTACAAGACCCTGGCACGGCTTTATGAGCACTCGTGGTGCTCAGGAGTGGTGCCGGAGGACTGGAAGAGGGCCAACGTGGTTCCCATCTTCAAAAAAGGGAGGAAGGAGGACCCGGGAAACTATAGGCCGGTTAGTCTTACCTCGATCCTAGGCAAGCTGTTTGAGAAAATTATGCTGGCACACATCCAGGAGGGGCCAGCAGGAGACTGCATGCTTAGGGGCAACCAACACGGGTTCATCAGTGGCAGGTCCTGTCAGACCAACCTGGTGGCCTTTTACGATCAGATCACCAGATCATTAGATGCAGGGGTAGCAGTGGATATAGTCTTCCTGGACTTCCGGAAGGCTTTTGACACTGTCTCTCACCCCATTCTCATTAAAAAACTGGGGGGCTGTGGTGTAGACACCCACACAGCCAAATGGGTCGCCAACTGGCTGGAGGGCCGCACCCAGAGGGTGGTAGTGGATGGGTCCTTCTCAATCTGGAAGGACGTGGGCAGTGGGGTTCTGCAGGGCTGGTCCTCGGGCCCGCACTGTTCAACATCTTCATCAGTGATTTGGACGAGGGGGTAAAAAGCACCCTGTTCAAATTTGCTGATGACACTAAGATGTGGGGGGATGTGGGCACACTAGAAGGAAGCAAAGGCTACAATCAGACCTAGACAGGTTAAAAGGGTGGGCAGACGAGAATAGGATGGGATTCAACACAGACAAGTGCAAGGTGATGCACCTCGGGAGGCACAACCCCTACAGGTTGGGGAACTCCCCTCTTGTCAGCATGGAGGCGGAAAAGGATCTTGGAGTCATAACTGACTCCAAGATGAACATGGGCTGGCAGTGTGGAGATGCAGTCAGAAAAGCCAACCGCACCTTGTCAGGCATCCACAGATGCATCTCGAGCAGGTCCAAAGAGGTGATCCTCCCCCTCTATGAGGCACTGGTCAGGCCACAGTTGGAGTACTGCATCCAGTTCTGGGCGCCGCACTTCAAGAGGGATGTGGACAGCATGGAGAGGGTCCAGAGGAGGGCCACTCGCATGATCAGGGGGCAGCAGGGCAGGCCCTATGAGGAGAGGCTACGGGACCCGAACCTGTTCAGTCTCCAAAAGAGAAGGCTGAAGGGGGATCTTGTGGCCTGTTATAAACTAGTCAGGGGGGATCAGCAGGCATTGGGGGAGTTCCTGTTCCCCTGAGCACTGCCAGGAGTGACCAGGAATAACGGTCACAAGCTGGCAGAGGGTAGGTTTAGGTTAGATGTCAGGAGGCGCTACTTCACAGTCAGGGCGGCTAGGGTCTGAAACCAACTTCCAAGAGAAGTGATGCAGGCTCCTACCCTGGGGGTTTTTAAGAGGAGGTTAGATGAACATCTTGCTGGGGTCATTTGACCCCAGTACTCTTTCCTGCCATGGCAGAGGGTCAGACTAGATGATCTGCTCAGGTCCCTTCCGACCCTAGAAACTATGAAACATTTCATAGTTTTAGCATGTACAAATTGTGACATCTAACAGCATCCTAAGGTGCTACCCTGTCCTGCCTTCCCATATCTAGTGATTGCTGGGTGCATCTACACGAGATGCAAACTATGCAGTAGCTGAACGATACTGCATAGGAATGGATCACAGCACCAATATGCTACTGCATAGTATTATTAGACTACTGTGCAGTAGCATCACTAAAAAGGCATTCACTGGTGCTATTGCGCAGTAACTCCAGTTACTGCACATTTATTTAGTACTCAATTATATGAGTACTAAATAAATAGGGGTGCCTTGCTCCCCTAGTATCATAGTACTTGGGGTCAGAAGGGACCTAACCAGATCATCAGGTCCAACCCCCTGCCCCAGGCAGGAACAGGTGCTGGGGTCATATCACCCCAGCCAAATATCTGTTCAGCCTCCTCTTGAAAACCAAGGAAGGAGAAAGTACCACCTCACTTGGGAGCCCATTCCAGAGCCTGGCAGCCTTAACTGTAAAGTAATGTCTTCTGATGTCCAGTCTGAACTTTCTCTCTAATAATTTGTGGCCATTATTCCTCGTAACTCCAGGTGGTGCCTGGGGGAACAGAGCCTCTCCCAATTCCCGCTGGTCCCCCCTGGTGAATTTGTAAACGGCCACCAGATCCCCTCTAAGCCTTCTCTTGTGGAGGCTGAACAGGTTCAGGCCCTTTAGCCCCTCTTCCATTCTAAAGCTTCATATAACTTAGAAAATGGTATGCCTACACTATATATAACTTTCTCTCATCATGAGACTTAGTTTTATAAACTGTGTTGGGTAACATCAGTGAAGTTTCAGTAGAAGGGAAAATTATTTTAACTTGCTTCTTTGTTACAATAGTTCTTTCCCAATAGCTCCAGATTATAAAAAAACATTGCTAGGCAATTTATTATTTTAGGGGTAGGAGGCAGGTCTTGTCATTCTATGGTATGTACTGGAGGCAATTTGAACTGCAATTCATAGTAGCATTGTTGCCTGCATTACCCCCAGGATGTCTTGGCTTCATTATAGATAGTTCAGAGTGCAGCTTCAGTCAAAAAAAATTGGAATGCCTAAGGAATGGGTGATAGTATTACCTAGAAATGTATAATGACAATACATAAAACACTGGTTTGTCATCATCTGGATTACAGTTTAGTACTAGATGCCCTATCTGAACTGCTATTGAAGAATTTGAGATGGTTCAGAGATGAGTACAGATTTTAGAAAGAGCTTGTATATGAACAGAGATTGAAAAAAATGGAGTGGTTTATTCTGTAAAGGCAAAGGGAATTGTGCACATAAATCTCCAGGATGTATTAATCTCCCAGGAGATGAATTAAAAGGGATAAAAATAATGGCTAAACCAGAAATAGTATCAAGAATGTGAATCAGGAACTTTTATTTTCCTTGTATTATAAAAAAAAAAGAGCAGGGGATTATTGAATGAAACCTAAAGATAGTGAGTAATCTTATTTATGATAAAAGATGATTAAAAGAAATCATGTTAGTTTAATTCATGGTGAGATTACGTAACTCACTGCAAAATGATATAGAAGCCAAGAATTTTGAGACATTCAAAGAAGAAAATGTGTCTAGAGTTATAATAGAAACTATCTGAACAAGAAGTTTTGGAATCTAATACAAAGAATATATACATTGAATATATATATAAATGTAAACCCATTTCTATACACATCCCATTAACTACTCATTTTGTGCACATATATGTATATGACTACTTGTGGGTAAATATTGTGCGAGTGAAATTTGGATGTGTGTGTGTGTATTGATCCTCTATTCCAAGACTCGGAGAAGATGGAATTTTCTAGAAGTGAGGGTAATTAAACATTGACTGGATTACCTGGAAGGCAATGAACTTATCATGGCTTGGAGTCTTTACGGCATGATTGGATACTATTCTAAAAGACATGCCTCAACCCAGTTTCTTTGGAGCTTGGCTGTGAGGGGTTTTAGTCTGCTGGTCACAAAGGAATTTTTCCTTCCAATGTATAGTTTGGCTTTTGACAATGTTTCCACCTTCCTGTGAAGCATGTGAAAGTGGCCACACAGGTGGAACCAGCGTATCTATAAAGATGGGCTAATGTTTTTTGCATACTCAGTGGGTGCATCCAGATGAGACACTACTAAGTATTTATTTAGTATTCAGAAAGTTATATATAGTATAGGCATGTTATTTTCTAAGTTATATGAAGCTTTAGAATGGAAGAAGGGTGCAAGACACTTCCAATGAACATGGTAGCACAGATTACATAACTGCTGGGTGGGAAATTTAAAGATGCCATATCAGGTACACACTTGTTTGGAGTAAAGCTCTTGCAGTTTTGTGCTTCTATAGTGAAATGAGCACCTGTTAGCATGTTTAATGTCTAGAAAATATAATTCAGTGGCAATAGTAGATTCTATAGTGTTCTTGTAAAAAGATAGGTACTTTGTATCGGTCTTTCATCAGTCCCATGGGATGCCCATGCCTGCTATGGGACAGGGAGGTCCAGCTGAGGGAGATTCCCTGCCCTCCATCAATGCTGACCCCGTGAAGGAACACCTTGAGAGGCTGGATACCCTCAAGTCAACTGGCCCTTACAATCTACACCCCAGGGTATTCAAGGAGCTGGCGAGCATTATAGCCCAGCCTCTGGCACAGATCTTTGAAAACACCTGGCTCTGGTGTAGTGCCCAAAGACTGAAAGAAGGCCAAAGTGGTGCCTATCTCCAAGAAAGGGAGGAAAGTAGATCTGGCAAACTATAGGTCCATCAGCCTGATTTCTATCCTGGGGAAGATCTTAGAAAAGTTTATTAAAGAGGCCATCCTTACTGGACAGGCCAACACCAAATCCTGAGGGACAGCCAGCACAGGTTTGTTGCAGGTAGGTCTTGCTTGATCAATCTCATTTCCTTCTACGACCAGGTGACCTATCACCTGGACAAGGGAGAAGAGATTGATGTCATATATCTTGACTTCAAAAAAGCCTTCTATCTGGTATCCCGTGATCACCTCTTTGCCAAACTGGCCAGTTGTGGCCTTGGGTCCACCATGATCCGCTGGCTGGGAAATTGGCTCCATGGTTGGACCCAGAGAGCAGTAATTGATGGAAGTCAATCATCATGGTGTCCTGTGACCAGTGGGGTCCCCTAAGGCTCTGTCTTGGACCTATATTGTTCAACATCTTCATTAATGATGTGGACACTGGAGTCAGAAGCGGACTGGCCAAGTTCGCCAATGACACCAAACTTTGGGGCAAAGGATCCACGCCAGAAGACAGGAGGGTGATCCAGGCTGACCTGGACAGGCTCAGAAAATGGGCGGACGAGAACCTGTTGGTGTTAAACACCGAAAAATGCAAGGTTCTCCACCTTGGGAGGAAAAATTGCTCCATCCTTCTAGGGTTGGCAGTGCTATGCTGGCTAGCACTATGGAAGAAAGAGACTTGGGGGGTCATCATTGACCACAAGATGAACGTGAGCCTGGAATGTGATGCTGTGGCTAGTAAAGCGACCAAAACGTTGGCTTGCATCCATAGATGCTTCTCAAGTAAATCCTGGGATGTCATTCTCCCCTTGTACTCGGCCTTGGTGAGGCCGCAGCTGGAGTACTGCATCCAGTTTTGGGCTCCACAATTCAAAAAGGATGTGGAGAAGCTTGAGAGAGTCCAGAGAAGAGCCACATGCATAATCAGAGGTCAGGAAAACAGATCGTACAGTGACAGGCTGAGAGCCATAGGGCTCTTTAGCCTGGAAAAGCGCAGGCTCAGGGGTGATCTGATGGCCACTTATAAGTTTATCGGGGTGACCACCAGTATCTGGGGGAACGTTTGTTCACCAGAGTGCCCCAAGGGATGACGAGATCAAATGGTCATAAAGTCCTGCAAGACCGTTTCAGGCTGGACATAAGGAAGAATTTCATTATTGTCTGAGCCCCCAAGATCTGGAACAGCCTGCCATTGGAGGTGGTTTAAGCACCTACATTGAACACCTTCAAGAGTAAATTGGATGCTTATCTTGCTGGGATCCTATGACCCCAGCTGACTTCCTGCCCTTCGGGTAGGGGGCTAGACTCAATGATCTTCTGAGGTCCCTTCCAGCCCTAATGTCTATGAAATCTGTGATACAGCTATAAGCACAAATATGAAACCAAATGATAGATTTGAGGGATATTTATATTAAAGTGATGTGAATATCCCGTTCTTGTGGGGTTTGGCATTTCTACCCACAAATATTTATTATTGCAAGTTGCCTGACATACTCATTTTGCATAATTCTTTTCTTTATGGGCTACTGAATGACACTTTTTAATTTTCCAAGTGATTTTTTTGTACTGTCTGGCTCAAATACATTGGCTCAGTCTAGTTTTACAGCATACAGGTTGTAGGGTACTAGCATCCCTGCAGAGCACATGGGCTAGCTGTGCCTGGGGGATGAAGTTCAAGTTCAGATCTCATTCCTGCAAACATACACAAGATTAGCTCCGTAAGTAACTCCACTGACCTTCATGGGATTGCTTATGTGAGTAAAAGTAAGCTCAAGAATAATTTCCAGCATTCTAATTATTATCTTGTATAAATATCTTATTCTCAAAGTCCATTCCTCTGCCCCCATACAATTAATAAACCATTTTTATCTTTGTATACACAATTAAAGTCACTGCTACTTTATCAGGTATATTCTAATAATGATTTTCTGTCATGCAGCGTTTTATAAGGCGGGCTGGCAACCTCCTTATTTCAGTAGCTGTGAAAAACAACTCTTCTAATTTTCACTATTATTTCAACCATAACTTTTTAATATTACAGGCTCCAGTGCTAAAAATGTATTCATCATCAGTTCCTATGGCACATCAATCCTTATTTCTTCTTTATATTTATTTAAAGTATTTAACTGTTAAGTATTTAACTTGGGAAGAGAATAGTGCCCAAACACAACTCCTATTAAAGTCTATGGAAATACTCTAATTTTCTTTAATAGGAGATGGACAAAGTAGAAAGAGGAGGTTAATTTTAACTTCAGCATTGGTTGAAGTCTTGTTCAGGTTACCAGCCAAGGAAACTGACCGCTTGAGTATACTACATCTGTACTTGGTTTGTGGTCACTTACAGAACAGGTGTTGGTGACAAAAAAAGAACCAAGACAACTGGTTGCACGATGGCAATATCAGTAAGGATCCAAAGAGTGAGAAAATAAAGGAGATAGCTCATTCAGTGAACGTATATCTATAACATTTTAGGAACCACTAGATTATTCAAAGTTTTGTCAGATTTAAACGTAATTTATGTTTCTTGCTTACACTTTCTTTCAGAGAAAGTTTGTGTCCTGTATAGAAAAAACAGCTCTGTAAAATGGATTTAATCATTAAATTTGGAAAATTAGAAACTTTATTTAGTGCTTCTTAAGTAGTTTCTAAAACTGCTTTATCTACTAAGTAGTAAAAAAGGATCAGCATTATTGAGGTTCTAGGATCTGCTGAAATAATATACAGAAGGTAAAACTGGATGGAGCTTTAGATGTCCAGCTAGTCTGTGCAGCTTGCCTTCCATAGCCCTAAAAACTTGACACAGCATTCAACATAAATATGTTTGACCCGGCAATTTAGGATTCCAATAGATGACAAAAGTAACATCGCTCACATCGTAAACCACATCATAATATGCCTGTTAAAGTCAAATATTTTATTGGTTACATCACCAATAGGTTGTTAAAAGCAAATATTTTATCTAAACCAGCACTTTTTTCTGCTTGTGAATTACTGTCAGGAGATTTGGGCTTCAATGAATTTGTCATACGGAATGATTTGTTGAAATTTTAACACAAACATATTTCTGTGTATGACTTTTTAATTCATGGCTTGCTATAAATATTGCTTTGATTATGGAAAGATGGCTCATTTAAACTGTCCCCTGATAAGGTAAGCATAAATCTTAAAGCCAGGTTTATGGTGCAAATATTTTAAAATATGCATTGCATTCTATGAATATACTGTAAAGTTTGCCAACTTCTAGGAGTATCCTAGCTCAAGGTCCTGATACATAATTAATGTTGTAATTCTAGCATAATTCACAGTGTCATAGATTTAAGGTAAGAAGGGAGTACTGAGATTATTTCGGTTGCATCTACACATGTGCTTTACCACAGAGTGGGCTAATTAGCTTTGGTGTAAAGTGTCATTGTCTACACAGGTGCAAATATTAGGGTGCAGTAAACTAATTAACTCCACCATAAGATAGTACTGTCCTCGATAGTACTATTTTACAGAGGAGTAATTAACTGCAATCAAACACGTGTGGATGGTGACCGCAGGCGTATATTGTGCCTGGTCAATCCAGTCAGCTGGAGGCCAGATTCCTGTTTCCTGCCAGCCCCTCCACCATCCAATGCCACCACCTGGAGGCTGGGGCTGACTCCCTGGGCCCCCTGCCAACCAGGGTCTGCTTCATCCCAGCTCAAATTGCTGCCGTCCTAGGCACATGTGTAGATGCTGTGCCCAGGAGTAGTTTGCAAAGTGCTTCAGAGTTTATTGTTTCACCTTAACTGCAAGTATAGATGCACCCAGTGTCTAACTTCCTGTAAAGGCCATAGAAATATTCTGTATTAATATACGTAATAGATATTCTTAGCAGGCTTGCCTTTTGGACCTTGATTTGAGTCCCAGGCTTGAAATCTTGCTGTTTTGATTGGTGGAGCTCATCCACCAATCAGGAGGCAGCAAGAGGAGTTAAGTCATGCCTCTTTGCTGAGGGGAGGGAGGAGGAGTTGTCCCCTGGCCTGATTGCAGACTGCAACACTCAGGTCCAGAAGACTTCACGGGCAGAGCCCTGGAGCATAAAAGGAGCTGTGTGCCCAGCATGAGGGGAACACATCTGGGACAGAGAAGAGAGAAGAGTGGGGCTTAGAAGAGCTGAGGAGAGCTGCAAAGCAGGGCAAAGCAGAAGCCCAGAAGCACCCCTGAAGACTTCCATCAGTGGGGAACAGCAGATGGCTCTAGCAGCTAAGCTCTCGGTTTGCAGCATGGCACATGGTGTCCAGATCCTGGGAACTGCATGAGGTGGCGTGGGTCTGCAACCTCTGGTGTGCGGCCAGAGACATGGTGCACAGGATGGTGCATGGAGTAGGACCTTTGGAGCGCTTGGGCAGCTCAGGTCCTTAACCCCCAGAATGAGGCTGGGAGCTCAGTGCAGGAGGTGCAGCACAGAGGGTCCAGAAGCGGACCAAGCCTGGTGCTGTAGGAGTCAGCCCAGGCCTCTGACCCATAGCAAAAGTTTGAGTCCAGATAGCCGGATGGTGATCGGGCTATTCAGCCAGCAGACAGTGCCAAGCCAGAGAACCCAGAAGCCCTGCATAGTGACAGGGAACAGCGACCCCCCACCCCCGAAGCCCACTGTAGGTGAGAGAGCAGCCTGGTGCAGAGGACAAGGGCCACCCTCCAGGCCTGGGAGCCATGAGTTGCAGGGAAAAGAGGATTCCCACAGGGGAGGGGGAGTTCCCCCCTCGTTAGTTAAGGGCTCCTGAAAGGGGAGGGCCCCTCTAAAGTTACCAGCTTCTTTGTAGGTCTTGGGAAAAGCCTGAAGGCATTGGAGTTTCCCCTTGGGATTGAGTTTGTGTTTGGGGTTCTTGCGCCATAAGTGGTGTGATGTCATGCCTTATATTTTGTGAACTCTAATGTTGTAAATTAGTAGATGAGTAGAGTCCTAGGGCTCGGCTGGGACCCCCGTTGCTATTATTTCACCTGTTGTTCATTTGTATTTATTTGTGGCTTATTTATTGTTCACCCATACTTATCCATAGTTTATCTGTTGGCTATCTATGTTTATTTTGGGGTTTATCTGTTTCAGATCAGATACTTACCTATGACTTACCTGTATCTGGAGCACTGGTATAAGGTTTTATGGCATTCACCCAGAGGGTATTGTTTATATTATTGTTTAGATAGCTTGTAAATATATATATATATTACATATGTTTATATCCGTGTTTCTTTTCCTTGTGATAAGTTAATGTAAATAAATATGTATATCGTTAAGTCCCCTGACTGATCATTAAGTCCCCTGACTGTCCTGGCCTGGTTCTATAGGGACGGAGGGAAACTGAGCCGTCTGCAGTTGCCCCACAGCACACCTGCCAGCTAACAATCCCCTTCAGTTGGAGAAGGGGAGTATATGCCCTAGTTACCTGGGCTACCTTAGGTATGGGAAATATTGTTAGTATGAGAATATACATTGTATGGAAAGACATTTTTTAACTGATAAAAGAAAATAGTTGAACATGATGAGTGATTAACTCATGTGGCTATATGTATCTGTAAGATTTGGGGCAAATAAGTTAGCAGGGATGGAAAAATACTAGGCACATTGGGATAAAAACATTCTATCCTTTTACACTTTTGAAGATAACACTTAAACAGTCTCATTCTATAGGACTTAAAACATCTAAGTGTTGACTGCAACTGAAAGAAATTTCCTGTTAGCCATATTACTGTGCAATTATTCAACGTCTCCTCTAAAACACGTGACACTGGCAACTCTTGAAGAGAGGACATAGAATTAGATGTACCATTGTACATCTAAAAAGGTAAAGTAAAAGAAGAGTATTAATGAATTATAGGAAGACATGCCTGAATCTAATAACAAAATGTACAAAAGAAGTTGTGGCACCACTTCAGACAGAAATGCGGTGGTGAGTGATGAAGTAAAAGCAGTGACCAAGAACAAGACGACTGTGGCAAATAAAAAAAACAGCCAAGGAGGCCAAGAAAATAGTGACAGAAGCCAGGAAAAAAACCTTTGAAGACCTATACAATGGACTGCAAACAAAGGAAAGTTAGAAGGACACATACCCCCTGGCAAGGGCTTAAGAAAGGCAAACCTGAAATACTAGGGAAGTATAATACATACAAGATGAGGGAGGTAAGATATTAACAGAACCAAGAAAGATCAAGGACAAGTGGAGGAGTTATTCTGAAGGACTCATTAAAGAAGAGTACCATAGGGAGGAATACTGAAAAGTTCTGGTAAATCTAACCCTGGTCAAATTAATAATAGAGAAAGAAGTAGTGGATGCCCTTGGTAAGATGAAAAATTGGAAAGCAGTAAGGCTGGATGGAATACCAACAAAGGCATGGAAAGTATTCTGATGTGAAGATGTATATTTCCTTATCAGGTTCTGTAATAAGTTCAAGTTACGTAAGAAAATGCTGGATGTGCTGAGAAAGACCTTTATAGTCCCTAATTTTTGGCAGAAATGGTATAAGTACTATCCTGCTGCAGAGTAAATAGTTTACTCTAGCCTAATAAGGGCACATGTGTAATGTGCGACATTTAGTGCACAGCTAATTAGTTTACTGTATAGTAAATGTCTCATGTAGATGTGTCCACTAAGTCTACTCTTTGCCAGAACCGTGGAGGGATGGGTTATATCATGTAACAATCGGTATCAGACACTGCCATGACAAGACACAACTCTACTTAGATTCAAAAGTAAGAAACACATTAGGTGAAATAAACATGTTTTGCGCAGATATTAACTTAAAATTATTTCGGCTTGTAAGAAGAAAAAGTAAAACTGAATCGTATATGTGCATGTAAGTATTAAGTTTTTTCAAAGTAGTGACTAAGAATCATTACTACCAGATGACTATGCAGTGGTCTATGTGAAAAATGCTGGTGGTTTTAGTCAGTTGCATAGTGGCAGGTGTCCATAGTTCAATAATATCTGCCATAACTGGCATCTATTGTCAGTCTTGCTAAAGAAACCAAGGAAATTGATGAACTTCTACTTCATGTCAAGAGATGACCCCTCTAAACAGGTTTCCAATATATTGTCAGAGTATTTTAATGATCTCTGTGGAAATATTAAAACAGGAAGCTCTAAACTGAAATTATTTTGCAATTTTAAAAATATTTTCATTCCTTTTATTCCAAAGGTCATCAAAAACTACATACATACAGTATCACTAAAGTTCAACCACTTCTACGGTGAGAATAATGTGTAATCAACATTCAGAAGCTTCAAAATAGTGAAGGAAGGGGCCAATTTTGCCCTAGGACAATGAGCGGGTCTAGGATTTTGAAAAAGGTGGTACAGATGGTGTGGTACATCATCACATATGACACAATGCATATTTTTATTGAGTTGAAAAATGATAAGTTTTATTAATACGCTAGTGGCCTAGGGCTATATTATTCAGTTTAAGATTGGAGTAAAAACAAATATAAATTTATTGGAATGCGCATGCGTGTGTACATGTGTATACTTATGTACATATACATATATAATGCACACGCACGCACACACAGAGTGCATGAGCAGGAGAGAACACAACAAACTACGCAAAAACAATCAAAATATGTTGTTTCACTAGTCCTTCCATAATTAGAATTAAATAGGCATCTCTTTTCAGATTTATAAAGTAAAATGTAGCCTTGTTGAGTATCTTGATAGTGCATCCAATGCATCATTGAAAGTTATTTCCACACCTGAGTTAATATTTTTATCTAAAGTAAAAACAGTCTGCAGGACTGTGAAATCAGAGTTACATTACCAGCAGCAGCTAACAGACAGCAGAATTGCAGAAGAAAGGTTAGCCTGGATAAGTTAAGAATCAAGATTGTTAAAAAGGAGAGAGGGTCATTAATGCCTATGGAATGAAGAATTTAGAAGGAATCAAGTAGCTTATAATGATCCAGGGAGTCAATTGACTTTGTCTGCTGTATGAATAGAAATGCTGCTGCCACTGACAGGCAGTTGGTTTTAAAATCTGAGTAGACCAGGAAACAAAATAGGGGGTGGAACTGCATCCTTGCACCTTCCCTGGATCCACCCCTGTCTAGCACAGACCAACAAACCTTTTCTCTTAAACTGTCATGAGGATTTTACCTTTATGGAGAACGTCCAAAAGTTTGGTTTCATAAATCTTATCTGGCCTTGTGTGATAAACTGCTTCATACCAAAAGTATCCAGCTCAAGAAGCCACATCACCCTGGGTAGAACTGCAGCCTGGGATTTCAGAGAACCTGATACTTAGACCAGCAACCTGTTTCTTCTGGTTTTAAAGTGCTACCAGTAAAGCTTAAACAGACACGGTTGTTAACCCAGTAAACTAGGGACACTGATATTAACTTAGGAAACTTCATATATGCTAAATTTACAGTCACCACCTTCAAAAACGTTCTACTTTTGGTTAATAGCATTTGAAGTATTCCCTAAGTCCTCTTTTAGTAAGATCAGGGAATACTTTAAATACAGAGGTAAATTATCAAGATATGTAAGACCATTTCATTTAAAAATAAAAAAATTAATTCTTACTATGTTTTACTACTAAAAGGTTTCTGTCAAAAATGACAGGCAAAACATTAATGTCTGCTTTAAAAATATTATTTTCTTATATTGCTGCTATAAGCATCTATGAAGCGGAGATGGAAGGAAGGCAGACTGCAATGTGAAATGACAAGTATTCTTTGATGGTTAACAAACAGAAAGTCAGAAGAGCTCCACCAGCAGAGAATTTCATAGTTTCATAGTTGTTTCATAGTTGGTAGGGTAGGGTCAGAAGGGACCTGAGCAGATTATCAAGTCCAACCCCCTGCCATGGCAGGAAAGAGTACTGGGGTCAAATGACCCCAGCAAGGTGTTCATCCAGCCTCTTTTTAAAGACCACTAGGGTAGGAGCCAGCACCACTTCTCTTGGAAGTTGGTTCCAGATCCTAGCCCCCCTGACAGTGAAGTAGCGCCTCCTGATATCTAGCCTGAATCTACCCTCTGCCAGCTTGTGACCGCTATTTCTTGTCACTCCTGGGAGTGCTCGGAGGAACAGGGACTCTCCCAATGCCTGCTGGTCCTGGCCCCCCTGACTAGTTTGTAACAGGCCACTAGATCCCCCCTCAGCCTTCTCTTCTGGAGGCTGAACAGGTTCAGGTCCCTTAGCCTTTCCTCATAGGGCCTGCCCTGCTGCCCCCTGATCATACGAGTGGCCCTCCTCTGGACCCTCTCCATGCTGTCCACATCCCTCCTGAAGTCCGGCACCCAGAACTGGATGTAGTACTTCAGCTGCGGCCTGACCATTGTTGCATAGAGTGGGGGGATCACCTCCTTGGACCTGCCTGAGATGCATCTGTGGATGCATGACAAGTTATGGTTGGCCTTCCTGACCACATGCACACACTGTCAGCCCATGTTCATATTGGCCTCAGTAATGACTCCAAGTTCCTCCTCTGCCTCTGCACTGACGAAAGAGAGTTTCCCAACGTGTAGGGCTGCTCCTGGTGCTTCCTCCCCAGATGTAGTACCCTGCACTTGTCAGTGTTGAAACCCATCCTGTTCTCAACTGCCCATTACTATAGCCTGTCCAGATCCGGTTGCTGCCTATTTCTTCTTTCTAGTGTGCCCACTTCACCCCACATCTTAGTGTCATCTGCAAATTTGAACAGGGTGCATTTTACCCCTGTGTCCATGTTGCTGATGAAGATTTTGAACAGTGCGGGCCCGAGGACCGAGCCCTGCGGAACCCCACTGCCCACATCCCTCCAGGTAGAATAAGACCCGTCCACCACCAGAGTGGCCCAGAGTGTTTTCCTTCAACAACCAAAACTGCCTTTCTTTTATTGCTCTATTAATAAAAAGAAGCAGCTACTAACCCTTACATAAAATATTAAGATTCAGTGTTATATGAAGTTTGACATAGGTGTTTCAAAGTCTTTCTAATTTCTGGGACCTTGAGAATAGATATCAACCTTCATCCAGGATTTTTAAAAACAGACTTGCGGGGGCAGGGGTTGTCACAAATCGTGATATTTGTGTGACATTTCTTAAAGTGTAAGGATTTAAACGTAGCTTTGAAATATACTTTAAAGTCCAGTTTTCAGACACTGATAAATGATGGTTCCTTCTTCACTAGATGTAGAATATCCCACAAAATTCCCACAAAATGAATAGATCAGGGAAAGCCACATATATTCTTGCCATGTCCTGCAACAAGTTTTCAACATATGTCATGACTTTACAATTTATTATCCCATATCTCTTTGTTTTTAGAAGCAACTTTATTTCACTCAGAAGGGGAATTATCTAGCTTCCAATGAGATCTAACACTATAGACCTGTTAAGGCCTGAGATAACAGTACTTTAATGTACCTTATATTTTATAAGAAATGCCATTTTAGAAAAGTGATTTTTAAATAATACCTTCTTCACATGTACATTACAAGGAAAAAAAATACAGAAATACAAAAAAATTCCAGTAGTTTTTCTGTAACATGGAAGGCATATGTTTCCATGAGTTAGTCTTTTCTTTAAGATGCCACCCTGCCCTGTCTTCTGCCAAAGTTCAGACTAACATAGATAATTAGCTCTCTATAACTTGGAAGCAATTTTTCTGTGACAGGTTGTTATAAAAATCATGGCTGCCTGAGGCTTCTCTGGGGCTAGAATATTAGTTTAAGGCTGGAAAGACAGATTAATAGTCAAAGAGCAGTCAAAGATCCATGAAAAATAGGGATAGCATATTATTCTGCATTTTATCGCATGCATCTTATTGTCAGTGAAGACACACATATACATACCCAGAAACATTTCAAACCGATTAGTCAGCAGGAATTGAATAAGCTGCATGAATAATTAACTGAATATTATTAATTAAATACTAGCATCTGCATAAACAGTTCTAAACAACAGGTGAAGTATGGCAAACATATCATAGATCCCTGGGCTAACAGTCTGTAGACATTTGTGTGTAGAAGAATGGTAACTCTTCAGCAGTTTTTCTAAAGGATTTTGTGAAAGCCTATTTCTGGCATATGAGACCACATTCGTAAATCACAGACACTGACTGAATGGGGAGAGAAATAACATAAATTTGGGGCCTGACTGTATAAAGCAGGGAGGTGCTGGAACTTAATTTTTAGGAGCCTGAAGGGGAATCCAAGACCCTTAGTGGGTATATAAGTACCCTATATAGTGCATGAGAAGAATCAGATTCTCCAAAATGATGATCTTGACAATCAGCACAGTGAACTGGAGCTGCCTGAAGCTGTCCAAGAGGACAGGCTAAGCGCGCACATGGAAGAGTCTTAAATCTCACCATGCTCTGGAACCTGGACATCGGCTGTAAGCACTAAGCAGGTATCTTAGTCCGTAGCAGGATCCATAGCCTAGAACCCTCTCCTGAATGAAAGCACCCAAAAATATTATTTTAAGAAATGAAGCAGGTTTACTGTTGTCTTTCAAAGCAGAAGTATTTGAGGAGTATTTGTATTTGTATAAGTATTTGTATCTTTCACCTCCCCGAAGAGTATCATACCATCAACGTCTTGAAGCTTCACATTCACTCTGTTGAGAAGGCCAATGATACTGACTAAATACCAGTCAGATAAGTAAAACCTTGTCCTTTTTCATTCAGAAGGAAGTCAAGAGAAAAGAAAAAGTGTTTCAGGGTAGCATCTGTGCTTAATCATCAAACTATTGTAAAATAGATGACATCTCCAAATTTTCTAAAATGGCCGTAAACTGCTTAAATTGAAGCCTCTACTCTAAATTTGATGAAATTCACAACTTCTTGACACAGTCCATCCCTGAGAACTTGAACAATAAGAGCTTCTTAATGCATAATGCAGTGGTAATAAGTTATGCCCACATCATATTCTTCAGTAACATTCTGGTTTACTAGTGCCACTTTCCAGTTTTAGTTTCAATCATGGATGGGGCATTGTCTGTAGTGACACAAATGGGAGATGCCCATGTCATGCTGTTTGCCTCAACTGCACAGCATTTGTCTTCAACATTATTATGTCACACTGCCATTTCAGACATGCTGACCTTGAGTAAATGCAGACTCCTGAGCAAACTATGTACAGAAATCTCAACATGCAGTCTTTGAAAGTTTACCCTTCTTTGCTGTTTCATGAGCCACAGCAAAACTGATCAATGTAACTTTGTTGCCTCAGACAGCCCTTTTAAAAACTGACTTTTGCCATAAGGCTTTTCGCAACAGCTCTAGTTGTAACTTTTGACAGTCACTGACAAACTCATTGTAAAAACTATGATTTGTATTGTAATGCTATTTTTATGTTTTACTCCTTTATGACTGATATATTTTGCTTGGAAATTAAGCAAAATACTTTATCTCACTGTGCCATAGCAAAGTAGGTTTCATTCCATTTTTCCTGCTACCGAAGTTTCCTGAAACTTGGTCAAGAATAATACTTGTACCATTTCAGGACCAACATACATGAAACCTGACTACTCAATGACTTAGGCCTACAGCCACATTTTGGCAAGCCCACCAACCTGTCTGCTACCAAGGTTGTTGCTAGCTACTGATGTTCGGGGTCCTCAAAAGTTTCGCCACTGAAGCCTATTTCAAAGGGATAGTTCTGCACATAACTAGCCTGACTGAAAACTTGGATGTGCTCCCTACAAGTTTTCCTGTCAAATAGAGTGGCTGTGGCTCAATATTTATTGCACAAACTTATTAAAACACGGGCTGCATCAAAGGGGCTCACAGGGTGTAATTTAGGAACTAATTTTAATCTAATGATTAAGACACTGGGTTCCAAGCCCTACTTCTTGGAGTGTTTTATGTTAAGCAGCCATAGGAAAAAATACTAAAACAATCCCAGGAAGAGGGTTTACAATCATCTTCTCTAGCTAAGGGCCGTCATCACTAGTATTTACAATCATTCTCTCTGGTCCAATACTCAAGTCGAATATTGACTGTCTTCTACCAGGTACAGTAGCCTATAGCCTGTGGATTGGGAGAATTCTCCTGGGAGTGTTCAATATCCCTTCAGACTGATGGCAAGTGTTCTAACCACACATAAGTAGTGCACCACCAACTTGTTATTCAGTCAAAAATTTACTGGAAAACTCTCCCTATGGCAGAGAAAGACCTAGCTCTTGGATCCCTATTTGGCCAAGGCAAATTCTGGGGAAGTTTTGGTTATACACAGAAGAGCTACACATACCTGCGGAATTTTGAAGTCACACATAAAAGTACCTGATGAATTTCAGCAGCCCCTGATATTTGGAAGCTAAGAAGGGATTTTTGGATGCCAATTTTAATAGAATCATAGAAAATTAGGGTTGGAAGAAACCTCTGGAGGTCATCTAGCCCAACCCCCTGCACAAGGCAGGGCTACCCCCAGCTAGATCATTCCAAACATGGCTTTGTTGACCTGGGCCTTAAAAACCTCCAAGGATGATTCCACCACCTCTATAGGTAACCTCTCCTAGTACTTCACCACACTCCTGGTGACAAAGTTATTCCTAACATCCAACCTAAACTTCTCTTGCTGCAATTTGAGAATATTGCTTCTTGTTCTGCCATCACTGAGAGCAGTCTCTCTCCATCCTCTCTGGAACCACACTTCAGGTAAAGTCTATTAAAACCCCACTTAATATTCTCTTGTCTAGACTAAATAAGCCCAGATCCCTCAGCCACTCTTCATAAGTCACATGTCACTGCCCTCTGCTGGACTCTCTTCCACTTGTCCACATCTTTTCTGTAGTGGGGGCCCCAAAACTGGACTCCAGATGTGGCCTCACCAGTGCTGAAAAGAGCACAGTAATCCCTTCCCTTGACCTGCTGGCAGCACTCCTACCAACGCAGCCCAGGATACCATTAGCCTTCTTGGCAACAAGGGCACACTAGTGGCTCATATTCAGCTTATTGTCCACTGAAACCCCCAGGTCCTTTTCTGCAGACCTTTTTTCAGGCTTAGATACCAATTCTACGTAAGAGCTGCTTTGAAGTATCAAAGTCTTATTAGTTGGATGCTTTTGCAATGTATTTTAACTGTGGGATTCCTGCTTTGATGAAATTAGTATCAATTTCGGGTTCCCCCCCCATGCATTTTGTTCCCATTTATTTTCTTGTAATGCCAGCTGATACATCTCCTTTAGGACCCTCCCCTTCTTTCTACCCTTTCTTTACCAACAGCTGCGCACCCAGCCAGCTAACCAGTGCTGTACTAAAAGCTCTTGAAAGAACAAACTGGCTGAGCCTCGCACGGCAAAGCCAGGCGCAGATGTAGATTATCCGGGGATATCATACTCGTGATGAAGTCACGAAGCTTGATGGGGCCACACCTAGGAAGGAGTCTCGTGATCAACTATCTGAGCATTACTCCCTATCATATGGACAGTGACTAGTCGTCACAGTCCCGCCAACACGTCGCTAAGTCTGGATGCAGGTCTGGGCAGCCCAGCGTCACTCCTATGCAGGAACCCGCTGCTTTGGGAACTAGCTACTTGCTGCCCCGTGAAACCCGGATCGGCCCCCTCACTCCTGCCAGGCACTGGAGACAGCTCGCTGCAAAGGGAAGCCAGCTCTGTGCCGCAGAGGCAAACCAAACAGCAACTAGCACCCTCACTTCTACCCCACACCAAGCAACCTAGCCGGGCCCACACTGCGCTTGCGCGACCTGGAGGGCAGGATTCCTCCTTTATCAGGGTCGTAGCTGCCCCCGCGTGCCTGAGGGGCCTCAGCGTCGACCAGCCGGAGGCTCCCACCAGCAAGCCCCGTGTGGGCCGGGCAGACGCCGCCGTTGCCCTGGGGCAAGAAAGCGGTGAGGCTATGGTCCCAGTCCCTCGGCGTCGGTGCAGAGCCTGTGGGACAGGCAGGCAGGCAGCGCGGTGAGCAGCCCCGCTGTTCCCAGCATGCCGCGCGGCGCTGGCTCGGGTGCCGGGGGCGGCGGCTCCGCAGCTGTACCCTGACTGGGAGGAGCGGAGTGAAGTGAAGGCCGCTGCCGGCCCCGGCCCATAGCGCTCTCCGCCATGCCGCTCTTCACCACCAACCCCTTCGACCAGGACGTGGGTGAGTGGCCCCGCTCCCCGCGGGCCTGGGTACGGGATGCGGCCCCGGACCCACGCCCGAGGGAACCACCCCGCACAGTCTGCGCGGGGTCCGGGCAGTGGGGTCCTCGCCCGCCCGGCTGGGCAGGTCTCTCGCGGGCGGTAGTGGTGTGGGTCAGTGATGCCGAAGATGCCCTGCTGCGCAGTGCAGTGAGAGCGGGGTAGAAACCTCCTGTGGGGCAGTTACACATTTCTAAGCACTAACCTTATAGCCGGCCGGCTTCTTTTTAATAGGTGGAGTCTCCTTTTTACCGTGTGCCAGTTAGTTAACAAGTGCAGCTGGTCTCAATGTACTGTGGGATTTACTAGTTGGATGTGTAATATGTGAGACAGCGGGGACTTTGGAGGTGCGCTGGTTCTGGTGAGAGGGCAAGCTTAGCTAGGAGTTATTGCCAGCCCCTTGCCACAGCTGTCTTCTGAAATGAAGCTGGTCTCTCGCATGTGACTAATGTCAGCATTTCTGTAAAAGCATCAGGAACGTTCAGTGCTAAACAGGTACATTTACCCTCAAGAAAACAGTACATGGGGCATATTGGGGGCATAACTTGCCTTAAAAGCCATACTTTTCAGTCTGTTGTGGTTTGGTATTCCTTTAAATCTGCCCCGGTGCTGGTCTCAAAATAGCAATAAGCACATTGTAATATTAAATATTGACAACCCCATTCTTTATAGCAAATAATTGCTTCATTAGTGAGTTTAGTCATGGTCACGTCATATCCCAGAAGCAATTATAGGGAGTGTTCATGTTAAAAAGCAATATTAGAAAAACAATTTTATTTTTTAAATGCTATCCAGGAGGTGAAAACAAAGAAAAGATTGCAGCATCTGCTGGTTTTCGGTGATTCACCAAAGACTTGACATCTTGGTAACTCTGGTGCGAAAGTATGAGAATGAGTAAGGCAGTCATGTTGTTTCGTGTCTGGATTTGCCCCATGTTTGCATATGTTCTGTACTTCACCATTATAGTTCAGTTTTATACTAGGTACTCTTACAGTTTCAAGCACAGGTATCAGAGGCAGCTATAGGGTAAGATGTAAGAGAGGAATTAAATGTCTGCAAATTAAGCACCACAGTGCTTAAGGGGAGGTGTCTGGTGACTTTAGTGGACTCTAGAACTCTATATTAAATGCCTAATTTCCTTATATAATACATGGAAGGGGTTATGCTCAGAATGGGATCCAAAACAGCCATCAGGAATTGCCTCAACTTAGTGTACAAGAAAGGCTACACATTGGCACATGTCCTAAGCAACTCATTTGGATTTATAGCCAGAACTCTCTCATGAAGGTAGTTTCTTATGCCTATGTATTTAAAGAACTGAGTACTGGTTGCTTTAAAAAAAATTATGTGATTGGAGGAGATGGTGATTATGATGGTGAATAGAGGGAGTGCCCTTTTTAGGTAATAGCTTAGTGGCTAGATCCCCTGGCCCAGAAATAGCTCCTTCATTTGTCTCCCTCTTTCCAAGAGTTAAGCATTATCATGGGTTGGGGAACATTTTTTACCCTGTTGAAATTGTGTTGTACAGGAAAATATTCAAGGTTCATTAAGCCAGAGAGGGGAAGCAAAAAGTAGCCTGATTCTACCTTAGCCCTTAATCTAGCCCTGGTAGAGGGGATCCTGGAGCTCCGGTCCCCACTTCCCAAGACAGTTTCTGTATTTTGGTCAATGACATTTTAATGTAAAACAGAAAAACAGATTGGGGGAAAAGGGACTAGACAATAGGATCCCCTCTCTGAGTGCTATAACAGCTAGCCTGCAGAGTCATGCTGTTTTTCTCTGACCCAGTGCTTTTTGCATTCTCTCCTGCACATTAGCACAGCCTCAGCAGGAAAGGTGAAAAGCACTCCTCCCAGAATATTGTCTAGTCCCTGGATATGACAGTCTTAGGAGGTGGGGGAGATAGGAGTTTGAATGTCCTCAAGATGAGGAAATAGAGCTGAAGTCTTCCTCTTTTTAGATAAGGGTTACTACTACCACTGCTTCTCTGGTCATCTCTTAAAATAAGACATTTTGTATGTGGAAACTGATCCTGTCAATGCTTGTCACGTGCTCTGAGAGTCTAGCAGATTGAGCCTTTCAGAAAACATAAGCAGAGGAATATGAAGTTTCTGACTTCCAGCTGTGCTTAGGTGTTAGCTACATACTGTCAGGGCTAGGCTGGTGTAGAAAATGCTCAGAAAATGTTCTCTTATTGTGGAAATGAGGGTCAGTAAGTGAAATGAATAGTGTCTGTGGTCTTGAGAAACTTTTAATATTATGTTGCTAATGTTTAATTCTTTTCATGTTTTTATGATTTGCATTATTTAAGACAGAGAGTTCTTGAAGTTTTGCAGGGCATGGAGCCTGTCTGGTACGTGGGTTGGATTTTGTGTATGGCCAGTCCATCCCGACATGCAGCACACGCTGGCGTTGAATTGGGGCTTACTGTGTATGGGGTGCTTGCTGCATGGGACACCCTGCGTGGCCTGATCTGGTCTGCAGAACAGCTCAGTGACCTGATTGGTTGATGGGGCTGAATGAATTTGACATCTCTCCATTAACCAAACAGCAACTAGGTACCAGAACAGATTCTCACAGGACAGGTATAAAGGAAGACGCTTATATGCTATTAGGAGCACATTTATCACAGAACAGTCTCTCCATTTGTGACCTCCAGTGTCCTCATCCTCAAGTGGAATCTACCCAACAACTTTAAAAGATGCACTTGGGAACAAAAATTCATAAGCTGGCTGGACATTAGGAACCAAGGACTTTACACTGATATTGGTTTTGTGGCCTGTCCTAGCCTACCTGATGTCTAAGTTCTCCCCACAGGAAAGAAACGCCCACCTCCCTTTTGATAGGCCTCTCTCTCAGTAATCAACTTCTTTTCTTCAGCTACTTGTGTCTGCTACTCCTGGAAATTCCCTCTCCCCTCTTAAAACTGTTTTACAATAATCAATTTGGTAATAAGTAGTATTATTAATACTAGTTTTATTTTTACTATGCTTTGTTGGCTCTCAGTGCTCAGACCTGATGAAGAATGCCTTGCACACAAGTTTGTTTGACTGTGTCCCAATTATACAGTTGGTCCAATAAAATATATTTCCCTAAGAAATAATGTAAGAATTGTCATTTACTGGGTCAGACAATGGGTCCATCTTGCCCAGTGTCCTGTGTCACACAGTGGCAGAGAGTAGATGCTGAAAGGGACTGTGAACAGGGTATGACGAGGGTTTTTTTTTTTTCCATTGTTCCTCTCCGGCTTGCAGCCTCCAGCACTTAAGGTAATCCTTTCCCCTTACTTTGATCACTATGCTATTAGAAGAGGAGAACCACCACGGTCTTCTCTTCTGGTTGCTTGAAAAGGCAAGACTGAATCTCTTGTTTCCAAAAGGGATTTTTTGGCAGATGTGGCACAAATTAGCCCTCCACCCTGTGAGAGAACCACTCCTATCCCCTTATTCTGCCTGATCTTGTGCTCTTCTTTCTGCTCCCTGCCCTATCTTCTGCTTTGCTACTTGCCCCTCCCCAGTCTGTTGCATGTTCTGCACAGTGCACAAGTGCTACTTGTGGTATATGTGCTGCAGGTTTGCCACGCCTGGCATGGGTGACTAATCTTTAGGAGATGTTTGTGGCTGTGAACCCTCTTCTTGGATGGTCATACAAGAGGTTCCTAAGCTTCAGAGAGGAGGTTTTTCAGACACCTATCTTTTTTCTCTTTCCCATTGGCTAGTTTAGGTGTTCTCCAGCTCAGTGTGCTTGCTGTTGTGAATTTTAGACCTAGGTTCCTACATTCCATACCATGTATGGGAAAGCTAGGTGCCTAATTCAGGTTTGGGGATTTCAGTGCTGAGATGAGGTAACTAAATATTAAGTGAGGCAACAGTGAACTTCAGTCACTACTGCTTGATTTTGTGGAAGGTTTTTAGATGCTATTATAGTGATGCCCAGTGCCACTTTAAGACCAGGGCTCCTTTATGGTAAGGTGCTGTTCACTGGGTCATTAGCATCAGTACTGAGCAAGTAACTTCCTAAAGGTACCTTGCTCTTCCATCATCCCATGTTTTAGATTATCTGCTTTATAAGCAACATTAAAGGGTATTGTGGGCTGGGGATCATTGAAATACAGTGGGAGAGAGTTATTGACCCACAATGTGTACTACCTAGACGAGAGGCAAAGCAAATGAGATACAGCATACAAACAAAATGCTGACTTGCAAATGCTAAGTTAGTCTAATTTTCCTTTTCTTTTTCTTTGCTTTCTTTGGGGAATTGGTTGGTCGTTTTGGGAATATTTTTCATTCTCTGGGTTTGACTAAAAGTCAGAAGGAAGGGGGTCAGGAGGCCTGGAGGGAAAAGAGAGAGAGAAGAAATAAAGTACCTGGAGAGCTGGTGGAGAAAGGCAGAGATGAAAAGGCTAGTTGGTGGAGGTTTAGGGAGGATAGTGTGGACAGCCACTCAGCAGAAGGGGGAGAGTAACCTAAGTAGGGAGGTTGCCAAGTTTAATCATAATTAGAATAAAACAGTAAATCAGGAGTGGCCAGTTTGTGGCATGATGCCAAAGTGGCACAGGCAGCCATTTGTGTGTGGCATGGAAAAGACTGGGGAGGGAACAGGTAGCACAATGGCAGATAGAGCAGACAGAAGAACCTTGGATCAGACAAGGAGCACAAGGTAGGAGGCAGCTTGGTTGGGGAGCACAGAGCAAGGAGCAGAAGGCTGAGCAAAAGATCAGGGAAGGGAATTAGTGGCATTAGAAGAGGGTGCAGACTGATGTGAGACCTGCCGAAAAGTTTGGGCTCTATTGCAGTAAATCATCGTTTAGTAATGTTTTTTTCTATTTGCATCTTTGAATTATTTACTTAGAGATTTATTCTGCAAATCTGTTTAAATTATATTCCGTCCGGTGTAGTTATTCAGATTTTTGATTTCAATGTTTAAAATGAATCGCTTACTAGATAACCAACTTTTTTTACAGTTTAGATGAAAGGGCCATAGGATGAAAATTCAAAATTACTTTTAAGTGTTTCAGATTTCAGAAAAAATTTAAATAAAGTATTCCCATTAAAATATTCTGTATAGCAAAACTGACAATAACAACATTTGAACAAAAGTGCCACAACAATTGTAAATGATATAGATAGAGCCATGTAGTGATCCCTGGTAATGTCTCTGACAACCAAGAGCTCACAAATCTACAAAAAATGCCAAAGGTAGTGTTAGGGTTATACTGTAGCTGCAAAAGTCTTTGTCCCACAGAGATACCTAATACAGTACCATCCATGTCATCCTAAGCCTTATTTATAAAGCTTAAGCTTACAAGCTACTTCTTATGTATGTGGAATTAGAGGGAATTCATTACTAATATCTTATTGAAGCTCATGATGAAGGATTATTATTCATCATGTTGGCTAAATACTTTTGTTATAGTAAATTTAGGCTTTAACATAGGCATATCTTTTAAAATTTTATTTTATTTTAAAAAAACCACTTTTTAAAATAATTGTTTTTGTTTTAATTATAATAGTATTAATTTGCATTTATAGTAGTCCAGAATAAAAGACGAAGGAAGCAGTGAATGATGTGTATTAGACAGTGACTTTTGAAGTTCTCTCCTGAATTTGTTTTTGCTGCCTGGATTCTTCACTTCTCAAACACGAGATTGGTGGGGGAATTGAGATATCACGTATTGCAGGGGTTCCTCATAGGAAGAAAGGAGGAAGTGGCAACTGATAGTTGTTGGGGAGAGAACAGCAAGTGCTCTCAGTTAATTGGTATCGCTGCTGGAGTTCTACTTGTTACTTCCATGTCTCTTAGAATGATCTTTTTCACATAAGAGACAATAGCAATGTTTAGAGTAGATGTCTAAATATTTACTGTGATCTGATGGGTATAAATCAGTGGTTCTCACGTTGTTATGGTTAGGGCATCCCTCTGCCACATTAAGAATGTCTTGTTATCCCTGGTTGACAACCACTGTTGGTGCTGCCTCAACTTAGCTCAGTGTTTCACTGCTGGGTTTTGCTGCCTCCAGATAAAATTGCCATGTGCCTCATTCACAGCCAGCCCAGAAAAGGCTGTAGCACATACACGTGCTCTTGCATTAGGGCTGTAACCAGGCAAGAGCTGACTTGTACTGTGTAGACTTTCCCAGTCTAGTCCCTCCTGTGCTTTTCCAAGAGACAGGCACATAGATCACTGTTTCCAGGAGGAGAGTGGAAAGGGTTGGACTGGAAAGGCCTACAGCCAAGCCAGCTGCTGCTTTTAGGCTGATGAGAGCCCTAATGCAGCAGGAATGCACACAGGGTGGTTTTGCTTGGCTGCTGCCACAGTGTCAGCTTGTCTTGTGTCACAGTTGTCTTGTGACACCCTTGAGGGGGACCTCACAACACCCAGCTGAGAATCACTGATGTAACTAGTTCAGTCATTGAACCCATTATGCAGTTGCTCACAGTAAAATATGGTAGCTTTTAAAATAGCTGTTTCTTGGTTACTTTCTATATTTTCTTTTTTACATGTTGACTATTTTGAGTCCAGATACTTTGCACAGTCCATACAATAGCTAGCGCATCTAGTCTGTACCCAGAAGGCAGTGGTGATGCAAGAAAGCATATTGATTCTGGGGAATTCAAGAGGGTCAGCTGAAGAGGGGCTGTGCTTCTGTGTAAAGGACTGAACTGTTTAACTAGTGAGAGCTGGATTTGGAGAGTAATTGGAGAGAGGTGAATACTTTTGAGACTTTATCATTCCCCTTTTAAAAGATGCATATTTCTAGATAACAGGCAATGCTTATTTGGTCAGTACAGACACATTTTTTTTTCATTTCTACAGCTGAAAAATGAAAAAAAAATCCAAATGAAAAAGAACAATGTAATTAAAGCATTATTAAGCCCAACCTGACACACAGTGTCTCCCTCTTGTAAATGTTTTCTTTCTTAGCAACCCTTTCTGTAAATTGAATGTTTTGCCCCACACCCTGGCATTAGTAGAACTGCGTTATTTAAAGTTGTGTTCCAGAGAGGGCTTCTTCTGAGTGTGTTCTATCAGTAACACAGTTTTTGTCCAGGGAGAGTACCAACTTCAAACCACTGATCATCTTGGCTTTAGCAGGTAACCTTCATAAGAACCAAGAATGGTCTTTCAACTTGATAAATACAAAATCAGATTCTAGCTTAAAATAAGAGGATGCATAGCAGGCTTCATGTCTCTTGGTTCCTCTGCTCCCTTTTGAACCATCTCTGATGGTATTTGAAGTCTTGGTCCATATAATGAGAGCCTGAGGATACTCCTGTCTTTTGGTCCTGATTTTCCTGATCCACGTAATTAACAGAGACAGCTATTTTCATATTTGGTACTAGTCATCCTTCCTGCTATTTTGTAACCTTTGTACCTGCTTGGAAGAGTGGATTCCAAAGATTCTAAGTTTTGGGGTTTGTTTTTTTTTAATGAAATGGGTATGCTTTTTTTTTCCTCTCAGCTGGCCTACTGCTTATGGTCTTAGCATTGGCTTTTGAGTCCCCTTGGTCTTCATTTGGTAGAGTTGACCGCTTTGAGTAATATCTATCTTGGCTAGGGACTAGGTCATATACTGGGCCACCTGGTCACATGTGCTCTGAATGAATGACTTCAGCTGGTCTCAAATCATCTGAGTCAGTGACTAGGGCCTGCTTTATTTCAGGCCAGCTGGAAGCATGTGGCTGGCTTCCTTTGAAAAATGTTATGGGTAGAAATACAGTGAAAATGAAATTGGTTACTCGTTTGTGAAAGTTAAGTTGCAGATGTATTAAGAAAACTGATCTGTGGGTCATCACTCAATGTGAGAGAAGTAGAAGGACTGTTTGCAGCAGTGAGGCTATTAAAATTGCAATTCCTGTCCACAGCAGCATAGCTTTATTGAAATTGGTATGGTTGACAGTGGCACAGAAGAGCATCTGGGAGTGCTTTTCTTCATGATAAATTATAAGAGCGCTAATGTAATGCATCACTGTGTGGCTAACACGTCAAAAGTCTAGCATAGAGTAAACCAGACATGCTGGTTTTCTTGCTCATCGTTTGTCATTTAAAAGCAGTAAAGTTAACTACCTTTAATTAAAGTGTTGCAAAACACTGTTTAACTGAGACTGCTGGGCAGCTGGTAACCTTGTATAGTCTTTTAGGTTCACTAACACAATTGAATAGTATCATTTGAAATTTTATGCAGGTATATGCGATTAACTTAACACGGTGTGCTTGAGAAATGTCATTTATATAAAAATGTCCTAGGGCTGCCATGCCATTTGTTCTTAAATTTGTCACAATAACTTGATAACCATTTTTTCCAAACTTGTTTTAGAACAAATTCTGTAAATTTCAACATTGCTAAAAATAAATGGTTTGTTTTAAATTTATGATGGAAATATTAAATACATAATAAATGCATTTACTTCAGGTATACTAAAGGGTCAGTATCACAAGTGACACATGCTAAGTAAGTAGTTGATGATGGTTTTACAATGAAAATAGAAGAAAGGGAACTTTACTTAGATTAAGTTGTAGTAGATGACGACAAAAGTTTTCAAATAACTCCGGAGTTGTATATGATTGATTGATTGTAATTAGCCATTTCAGGACTAAAATCTAAAGCAGGAGTGGGCCAGCCTGTGGGCCGGAGGCCATTCTATCTGGCCTGTGGGGCCCCTAAAAAAATTTGAAAAATTAAAATTTCTCTGCCCTTGGTTCCTGTCAAAAGTGACAAGAACTAAGGGCAGTAGGACCCAAGGGAAGCCCAGTGGGCTCCAACAACAGTGGGCCTGTCCGGCCCTGCCCCCCAGCTGGGTTTCTGGGCTGGGAGCATGTGGCTGCCCTGGGGCAGGTAAGTGGTGGGGGGGGACCCCGGGCAAGGAAGGAGTGCGAGGGGGTGGGGGGGAGCGGCCCTTCCCCACCCATGCCCGGTGACCTGTGCTACAGCTGTTTGCAGCCCGTGTGGGGCTGCCTGTGCCCTCTCCGGACAGCCCCACGTGGGCTGCGAGTGCCTGCAGCATAGGGCACCGGGCGTGGGGCAGGGGAGGGGCTGCTTACCCTCTGCTCTCAGCTTTTCCCTGGGCTCCTTCCCCACACAGAGAAAAGTGGCCCCTTGCCCACCCCATGGCCGGTGCCCCGCACTGCAGGCATGTGCAGCCTGTGCAGGGCTGTCCGGAGCAGGCACAGGCAGCCCCAGGCAGGCTGCAAGTGGCTGCAGCATGTGGCATCGGGCACGGGGGGGGGCGTTGCTTTCTCTCCCCTGCATTCAGTACCACCTTGTAACCCAGCCCCACTGCCAGGCTGGCAATGTGGGTGGGTTATAAACTGGTGCTGAACGTGGGGAAAAGTGGCCCCTTGCCTGCCCCATGGTCAGGGCCCCATGCTGCAGCTGCTCACAGGCTGCCTGTGCCTGCTTCAGACAGCCCTACATGGGCTGCAAGCACCTGCAGTGCAGGGCACCGACCATGGGACAAGTGAGGGGCCACTTTTCCGCGTGCTCAGCACTAGTTTTTTCCCTGCTAGTGAGCAGGGAGTCAAAGCTGTGCACTGTCCTCTGCCTGTACTGCAGGGCTAGGGGGCACTGGGTGTGAGTGGGCGGGGAGCCAGTGGGAGTACGGGGCCAGTGCCTGTGCAGTCCAGAGCAGGGTGGCAGGAGTGCGTGGTCCCAGCTGGCAAGGGCTTTATGGAGCCAGGCCAGCTCCCCCCTCCCTGCTGGTGCAGTCCAGGCCAGCTCGGCTCCACAGACCCCTGCCAGCCTGTGCTCCACTTTGGGCCCCACCAGTGCTGGCCCTGGGATGTTGGTCCCAAGATGGTGACCAGGAGGTGGGGCACCTGTCAAGGGGTGGGGCTACTCATGTGGCCCTTGACAGCCTGCTGAAACTGGGAAGCGGCCCTCCACTCAAAATAATTGCCTGCCTCTGATCTAAAGCCTAGGTTTAATTTAAAAACAATGAAGTATTAGCAAAAGCTAAGCTTATTATTGATCAAACAGTAGCAGCAGACAGTTTATAACTCCTTAGTTTACTGCAGTTACAATGACCATAAATGAATATGTGCATCTCAGGATAATCAGTGTCTTTATTCAGGTAATTTCTTGTGAGGTAGAGAACTACTGATCTGTTCTACGGGTGGTCAGCTAAAGGCCCTGACAACTAACATGGTCTGGCAGAGGGGAACACACCCTGTACCACCCTGTAGTTGGGTGGCAGGGAGAAGCAGCAGAAGCAGCTGGGTCCTACTGCCTGTCTGTCTCAGACCTTAGCTAGGTCCCCTCTCTGGAAAACATAGACCCCTGGTATAAAGTGAGTTTAGCCAGGTCACAGGAAATTGGGCAGAATACAGAGTGAAATATGGGTCTCCTGAGTCCCAGGCTAGCCCCTTAGCTATTGAACGCTCATTAATTTTGGCCTCTTTCGGTGTTTTGTTTTGCGTCTTTTTTTTTTTTAGTGTTTTATTCTATTCATGTTTGTTTAGTAGAAGTGCATATGCGAGATGCATCCCTTTTTTGTTCTGCTCTATTTGTCCTTAGCTTCTATAGGTCTTCCTAAGCAAGGTAATTTCTTGTTTTTCTGTACAAGGATAGGGCCTTTGTGCGCAACCAAAAGGTAAATTTTACTACTGCTAAAATAGTAAATTTTAAGCAGGATGGGGAACTTAAAGGGGAATTGGGGACCTTACACATGCTATCAGGGTCTGTATAGTTGTGTAAGGCAGGCAGAATTGGGAATCTAGGAAAGGTAGTGTGCTTTGCAATGCAAGAATTTCCTGGTTCTCTGGGTGTTCTGCAGATCTTGTATTTTTGTAGGAATAGTTCTATTTGGATGGAGCTTTCCAGAGCTCAGAAGCTCTATGCAGTAGTATGAGCTAGGGCTGAGAACAGAGACCCTGAGGAGCATTGGAGTTCCACTTTGATTCCTACCCCCCTCCCCTTGTTTCAGTAATGAAGGCAGTGATTATTAAAACAAGACCTAAAATCCCTGACATTTGATGCTAGCTTGGTGTGTGTGTTCATGCATACATGCAAAGACAAGCACTTTGCCATTTAAAACAGTGGGGGAAAATTCCTACTTCAGCATTAAGGTATACAAACAAGTAGTTAAATGTAAATATTTAAATTGTATAATAGTAATGAATCACTTGAAGGAACTGGTAAATAGTAAGTGGTGAAACGTGGCTGAGAGTTTTTGTGGAACATGAAACATAACCTGAAATGCACAAAGGTATATTATTATGCTATGAATATGTTTAATAAGTATGTATTTTGTTTTGAATTCTTTTTTACTGCTTGTGATTGAGGAGGACCAATTCTGTGTGTCATGCTTAATTGTCAGCTTAAACAAAGTGGTGGTAAGTCATCTGGAGAGGATGCTGTAGCTGGGTCTGACTACAAAAGATCCACAAGAAAGTGGGAGGGTTTTTGTCTGTAAAATAGATTGCATGCCTGATTTATCCTTATTGGGGAGATGCTTGCATTTCACTACATTTTACTCATTTGAATCACTCTTTTTACAACTGGCAACAATTAATTTTCATTACAAGTAAAATGGTTGTCTTGATGCAATATAATCTGTATTTGAGTATGAACTGCCTTCATAAACAATTCTGCTTGATATCAGTGTTGTAAAATATAGTTTACATTGAAATTAAGTAGTCTTTTTATAATTTAAAAATGAAAGTTTTGTGTTTTTTGGATCCCATTTTTAGATACGGTTAACATTTCTAAAATTTAAATGGGTTTCCCTCTTTCCCTTCCTTCCCTCCCCCACTCCAAAATTGATAGATATAAGCAGCAATGTTGAGAGGCAAACTTACAACTAAATAAATATCATTGGCACTAAATAGGATGCTCTCATTGTTTTGTTGTGAAAGGCTCTTAAAGATGGTTTTTTTTTTTTTTTTTTGTGGAAGCTGAGATGTATACATGACTTATGATTACCTTTAATAATATAACATCTAATATGTTTTTGTTTTACTGTTTATTTTTATTTTAGGAGTACTATTCGTAATAATCCCACTATTTCACTTTTGCCAGGCTAGTGAAGAGTATAAGATGGCCAGGGTATGAGTATCTCAAAACCAGACTTTTAAGAAACTAAGAATAACCAGAGAGGCTTTGCTTACCAGGACAATTGCTGCATTCCTCAGCTGGAACACCAATCTGGAAAATCAAATTAACTGGCTGCCTATTCCAAACAATGTACAATAAAATTGGCAGCTCCATTATAGTAGTGCTCTCCCTGGTTTGTGGTTAACCACCTCCATCTGTCTTGAGTTTTCAGGAGAGCTGTGGTTCTCAGCCTTACTAAATTCAAGGCAGCACTCCACAAATGTGAACTGAGTGGCATCCCAGTTCAGAAAACAGTATATTACAAGGTTTACCTCTTTGCAATGGGGGTGGGGGAGCAGCAAGGCAGGAATAAATTTGAGCCTGTGCTTATCTGCTTATCTCCTCACACGTAGAGGCACCTTCAAAGGATCACTGAAATGGCAAACTACAGTGAATATGTCATATATAACTAGAGTTATTTGAACAAGTGGTAGTAAATAACAACAGAAGTATTTTAAGATGCCAAGCTCCTTTTCTTCTGTTTTCATTGTAGGACTATCATCAACTACTTGTATACTGGGGTGATCCTTTACTGGATTCCCAACAGTATATGACCGCCCCAGTTGAGGATCACTGCAGTAACAGACTCCAGTGTGAATTGGGAAATTCTAGTAATGAGGAAGGGTGTTCTCCAGACAAGAGAATGTCACATGTTCATAAGAACTCCTGTCTTAGACTCTTTAAGTAATCACCACAGTGCTAAACTTCCATCCATTGCAGCTCTTGTGGAAACTATAAGCAAAGTTCCCAAGCACCACCATGTACCACCATGTTGTCCTGTCTTATGGTCTGGTTTATTTTTTGTAGATGTGGGATTTTCATAAAAGGTATGGACAGATGTAATGCTTAGCACATTTTAAATATACTATAAACCCTAGGAATTTAGACATACCAGCCATTTTAGACCAGTTTAATCCTGGACTGTTTCAAAAGCACACTGGGAAAATCAAGTATTATTTTGAGCCAGTTCTCCTTGAACCAATTGAAAGTTAAGTGCAGACACAGAGCATTTTGTGCTCAGTGTCTGATCAGTCCTCCAGGCAGCCCAGACTGCACCACTGTGCACACCTGCTCCTGCCCCCCCTCACCCCATGCAGGGTAATAGGGCTGCTTTGTGATGCGAGCTGGACTCTGCTGTCCAAAGGTCTATTGCCTACCTCAGAAGAGACCACAGCATGTAGGAGTGATGAAGCAGAAAGCCTTTGTGTTAATTTTACTTTCTTGCTAGAGACTCTGGGTACTTACTAGAACAGAATGGTTGTCAGTTCCATGCTCAGAGCTCAATAACTGTTTACTGGTCTTTTACCTGTGCTACACTCCTGTAGCCAGCCCTGGCTTGCAGGTCTCCCCTGGCACAGGCATCTCTATGTGAATTGTTGGCAATGCAAGATACCTGAATTGTTTTCTAGGAAAGTACTTTCAAAGCTGCCCTGTGAGATGGTAAGTCTCAAAGCAACCAGCCCCCAAAATAAAGGTGCTTTCCCTACCCCACCCACCCACACACACACCTGGTCACCCCCTGACTGGATACCACCGCACAGTTTTGTAGTGTGCAAGCATGCCTCACTGTGCTATGCAGGTGAGGCATGCAGGGAAGTGAATGGGGGGTGCAGATGCCCCCCATGCTTTCCCTGGGGGTGCAAGCAGTGGCAGGGAACCTCCCCACCCCCCAGGCTCCCTGGACGAGCCGCCTGCAACTCTGCCCTTCCCCAGGAATACATTCACAGTCCTTTCTGGGCAGCGCCTGCCCCAGCCCCACTCCCTTCCTCCTCATGGTGGGGGCTTCGATTTGCCCCACATCGCATCCCCTCCCCAGACTTACCGGCAGGGTGCTACTCTCCATGCTGCTTGGCTGCATTCCTGGATGTGTGAATGCTGTAGCTGTGCACATGCACGCGTCAAGTCGATTGCTGATAATGTTAATTTTCCTGTTATCGGTGCTGATCCAATATGCAACTGATATATTGGTGCACTTCTGTTTTTTAGTAGTTACATTAAAGATTCTCTAGATAATCCAAAAATGCAACTCCAGTATTGTTTGGATCAATTTTTTCCTATCTGTCTCCTTGAAATATTTTAGCCACTTGGACTTCCCTGCTGCTTGCCCCTGTACTGCTGCTTGCCTTGCTGCACTGGTGAGGGGATGAACTTAAGATGGCCCTTTGATAACTGGATTCTATATATGGGAAATTATAACAAATTTATGAACTTTTCATATATAAAATTAATTATTGGGGGGTTGCCTTAAATTCAAAGTCATTTTTATTTAGTAGTTGGATATCTAAGATCCTTGAGTTCTTGGTGAAGATCTTGGTGTCCTTGGTTATATTTAGCAATGTCTTCGGGGAAGCTTATGCACAAAGTGAAAAGTTGGACATTTACTGTTCTCTTTTTCTATATGTTTTTCCAGTTTTGTTTAACTATGTTGAGACTCATAGACAGTGCATGAATGTAACATAGGCTTCCAGAAAGCATGATATAAAATTAAAATACTGAATGTAAATCCCAAAGAGTTAACAGCCTGAAGACCCATTTTTTTTGGTCTAGATATATTGTTTGATTTTTTTTTAATTAAAAATTAAAAAAAAAATTGGCCCAGGTAGGCTTGGAAAAATTACTTGAAGGAGATGATGGAGGATCCCTTAATGTTAAGTTGTTGTTGTTTTTTTTATGGCTATGTGAAAAACAACAAAGTTGGGAATGGGAAATACAGTTAAAAGAAAAGGTTTAGATCACTGTTTTTCAACCTGAATCTCTGGGGGTCTGCAGGCTATGTCCAAGGGGGTCTGCAAAAGATGACTTCAATCAGAAGTATGTACATAGGCAATTGAAAGGGTTCCACACCTCTGTTCAGATCAGAATTTTTTAGGGGTCTGCAAATGAAAAAAAGGTTAAAAACCACTGGTTTAGATCACATGAGTAGTTGTGCAAGAGTGGAATTTTGTGTTGCTTGAAAATAAGGTGTAACCTGAACTGTGTATGGAAGAAGATGTAAAAAGGCAAGAAGGGAGAAGAAAATATATGAAAGAGGGAGAGAGAACTGGGAAGGGAATCTTTTCCCTTTTATACTAGGAATAGAGGTACAAGTAGTGTGTGTGTGGCAATCTCATTTGATTTCATAGACATTAGGGCTGGAAGGGACTTCGGGAGATCATCGAGTCCAGCTCCCTGCCCAAAGGGCAGGAAGTCAGGTGGGGTCAAAGGATCCCAGCAAGATAAGCATCCAATTTACTCTTGAAGGTGTTCAATGTAGGTGCTTGAACCACCTCCGCTGGCAGACTGTTCCAGACCTTGGGGGCTCGGACAGTAAAGAAATTCTTCCTTATGTCCAGCCTGAAACGGTCTTGCAGGAGTTTGTGACCGTTCGACCTCATCATCCCTTGGGGCACTCTGGTGAACAGACGTTCCCCCAGATCCTGGTGGTCACCCCTGATAAACTTGTAGGTGGCCATCAGATCACCCCTGAGCCTGCGCTTTTCCAGGCTAAAGAGTCCCATGGCTCTTAGCCTGTCATCGTAAGATCTGTTTTCCTGACCTCTGATCATGCGCGTGGCTCTCCTCTGGACTCTCTCAAGCTTCTCCACATCCTTTTTGAATTGTGGAGCCCAAAACTGGACGCAGTACTCCAGCTGCGGCCTCACCAAGGCCGAGTACAAGGGGAGAATGACGTCCCGGGATTTGCTCGAGAAGCATCTATGGATGCACGCCAGCATTTTGGTCGCTTTACTAGCCGCAGCATCGCATTGGAGGCTCATGTTCATCTTGTGGTCAATGATGACCGCCAAGTCTTTTTCTTCTGTAGTGCTAACCAACGTAGCACTGCCGAGCCTATAAGGGTGCTGCAGGTTTTTCCTCCCAAGGTGGAGAACCTTGCATTTTTCGGTGTTAAACACCATGAGGTTCTCGTCTGCCCATTTGCTGAGCTTGTCCAGGTCAGCCTGGATCACCCGCCTATCTTCTGGTGTGGATGCTTTGCCCCAAAGCTTGGTGTCATCGGCGAACTTGGCCAGTCCACTCCTAACTCCAATGTCCACATCACTAATGAAGATGTTGAACAGTATGGGTCCCAGGACAGAGCCTTGAGGGACCCCACTGGTTACAGGGCACCATGATGAGTGACTGCCATCAATCACAACCCTCTGGGTCTGACCACGAAGCCAATTTCCCAGCCAGCGGATCGTGGTGGAGCCAAGGCCACAACTGGGCAGTTTGGCCAAGAGGTGATCATGGGATACCAGATCAAAAGCTTTTTTGAAGTCAAGATATATGACATCAATCTCTTCTCCCTTGTCCAGGTGATAGGTCACCTGGTCATAGAAGGAAATGAGATTGGTCAAACAAGACCTACCCGCAACAAACCCGTGCTGGCTGTCCCTTAGAATGTTAGTCTGGGCCAGTCCCTCAAGGATGGCCTCCTTAATAAGATCTAAGATCTTCCCCAGGATAGAAGTCAGGCTAATGGGCCTGTAGTTAGCCGGATCCACTCTCCTCCCTTTCTTGAAGATCGGCACCACATTGGCCTTCTTCCAGTCTTCGGGCACTACACTAGAGCGCCAGGAGTTTTCAAAGATCCGTGCCAGGGGCTGGGCTATGACGCTCGCCAGCTCCTTGAGTACCCTGGGGTGCAGGTTGTCAGGGCCAGCTGACTTGAAGGTATCCAGCTTCTCAAGGTGTTCCTTCACGAGGTCAGCATTGATGGAGGGTAGGGGATCCCCCTCACCCACATTTCCCTGTCCCATAGCAGGCATGGGCATCCCGTGTGACTGATGAAAGACTGACGCAAAGTACCTATTTAATAGGTTGGCTTTTTTCTTGGGCGTCAGTTGTCAGTTGCCCCATCTGGTTTAGCAGGGGTCCAACATTGCCCTTGCTTTTCCTCTGGCTCCCCACATACCTGAAAAAGGACTTTTTGTTGTCCTTGATGCCTGAAGCTAGCTGGAGTTCAGTTGCAGCCTTGGCTTTCCTGGTTTGGTCCCTGCAGGACCGGACCAGCGTGGAGTAATCCTCCTTGGAGGTGAATCCCGTCCTCCATCCTTTGTAGGCTTTCCTTTTTAGCCATAGTAGGTCCGCTAGGTCTCTGGAGAGCCAGGGGGGCTGCTGTGCCTTCTTGCTGCCTTTCCTCCGTGTTGGAATAGATTTAGCTTGTGCACTGAGAATCGCTTCCTTGAGAATCAACCACTCTTCTTGAACTCCCATCTCCCTGGGGTCATGGTCCCTGAGGGCCTGACTGACTAGCCTCTTGAGCTTGTCAAAGTCGGCTTTTCTGAAGTCAAGGACTTCTGTGTTGCTGACTGACTTGCCAGCTTTACGGCGGATAGTGAAGGTGATCAGCTCGTGGTCGCTGTCACCCAACTTCCCATCAATCACTAGGTCGCCGATTAGGTCATCCCCCGTAGCCAGTACCAGGTCAAGCAGCGCTTTGCCTCTCGTTGGCCCATAGACTTCTTGGGTCAGGTAGAGGTCATCCACGCACGAGAGAAAGCTTTGCGCCCGCTCAGATTTAGCTGAGTGATCTTCCCACGAGATGTCTGGGTAATTGAAGTCACCCATGACAACCAAGGTCCTGGAGCAAGCGGCCTCAGTCAGTTCCCGGGCGAACTCCTGGTCAAGCTCAGGACTTTGAGTGGGAGGTCTGTAGTAGACTCCCACCGTTGTGTCCCCTGTGCCGAATTCCCCACGAATTTTTACCCAGAGGGTCTCTAGCTGTCTATGCCGGTCGCAACATCAGCTTTCAGGGACATGTAGCTTTCCTTCACATAGAGAGCTACACCCCCGCCCCTTTTGTCAACACGATCCCTCCTGTATAGGGTATAGCCCTCTATACCCGTGGTCCAGTCATGGGTGGAGTCCCACCAGGTCTCCGTTATCCCAATGACATCATATTTCTTTGCACCGAGCAAGAGGACGAGCTCGTCCTGCTTGTTGCCCAGGCTCCTGGCATTAGTGTACAGGCAGGCAAGTGTGCCCTTGGGGGCTCTTGCCTTGCCCACAGATTGTGCCAGGGCTGGGGCAGGGGTGAGCTCCCTTAAGTGCCTTGGTCCGCTGGCTTTGCAAGGGCTGTTCAGCGGGCCAGCCGGGGCAGTAGTCCCCCCATCCCCCAGCGGGCTTAGTCTAAAGCCTGGTGGAGCAGGTCAGCCAGCCTGGCTGAGAAGAGCCTCCTCCCCAGGGGAGAGAGGTGGAGGCCATCTCTTCCCAGCAGCTCGCTCCCTCTCTCTCCAAAGAGCAGGCTGTGGTCATGGAAGCCAAAGCCTTCCCGATAACACCGGGAAGAGTGTTGATGGCAATATGGAGATTTTAAATAGAGTTCCTTTTAATAACTGGTAGAATTAAGTGGAAACAGTAAGTTTGCTTTGCAGTTGATATAACTTCCTGCAGTATTTCTCAACTGTGAAATACTACCCGAGTAATACTCATTTAAATTGGTAGCTTTACATTAGAATGCCATGTTTTATATATTGGCTTCCGAATTATGATGTGCTGGCATTTCTGATCAAGCTTTATCTTAAAGTTAACTTTGTAAAGGCTTTTTGATGGTGGTGTTTTAGTTGTTGACAGACTTCATGTATCTTTGCTTACAGATACAACTTTATTATGAGGGTTAATTGAAATGTACAGTTCACATTCAGTGTGATAATTGGAAGCCTTCAGGAATTTCTGTTTTGATCTCAAGGCTTGGACGATACTGTGTTTAGTTGAAATCTGAACAGAACAGAAAGATATTAAAATTGCCTGCATTTGTTCCTTCTATTTTTGTGTTTAAATTTTATTTCCTGTTTCTGAATGTAAAAAGATACACTTTTTCCTAATCTGCCACATATATTAATTTTAGGTTTTACTTATTACACTACTGTGCTCAAGTTATCCTTTTAAAAAAAAAAGAAAGTAAAATGCTCCTGGGATTCGTTGATGGGTCTGCTACTAGGTGTTTTTGGAGCTGGCAGTTTAAAATTTTGGATATTAGTGTTGCTTTTTCATAGTTTTGTGCGATGTTTACTTGTCACTAGTTCTACAGGGAAAGTAAAATAAGTTTCTGTGACAGTCTGGGACACTGAAGACCCTAGGTGATTCCTCTTGTCTTAAACTGGCAGAAAATTGATGAACAGTTACCAATTTTATGTTTCTTTTCTATTTTCTCTCAATGCATATAGCATGCAAAAACTGACTTCCTAGTTAAATATAACATTTGTTTTTTTCTTTAAAAATATTCTGTCAAAAAGCACGAATCAATTGAGGGAATACAAGTGGGGCAACTTGGTTGTCCTATTTATAGAAGATTTTTATATCTTTGCTTGTGTTAATTTTTAACTTATATTTCTGATACAGGAGCCTGCTTACTTTGGATTAAGGAGAGAGAAACTTGCAGGTCTGGAGGTCTTTAGTTGTAGGCTCAAAGACAGATATTCTCCATGACTTCTAGGAGATGAAACATTTTACTGATGTTGTCTCTTTCCTCAGTCTCTGAAGTATTAAATTAATAAGTCTTTCCTGGCAGCTAGATCTTTCCAGGAAAGCATTGTTCTCCTCTAGGAAATTATCTAGAAAGCTTTTCAGAAACTGGAGCATGATATTGTTTGTTTGAGGTCTGTTTTGTAGGCGTAAAATTAAAAAGCCTACAGATAAAATTGAAGGAGAAATAACTTTCTAGTCCATCTTTTCTGTTCACAGAATTTTGGGAGTTGCTTGAGTCTTCCTTGGGTTTTGATAGTGTTTGATAGTGTTGACCAGTTCTGCTGCAAGCTCCCTTAGGAGTCAAATGGGTTCCCTAATTCAAAATTTAGAGGTAAAACTCAGTTTCCATGTTTCTTTCCTCTGTTGCAGGGGTGGGCAGTTATTTTGGGTGGAGGGCTGCTTACTGAATTTTGGCAAGCCATCGAGGGCCGCATGACAGGCAGCCCAGGGCAGATAAAAAATTTAGAAAATTAATATTAAGGTACCCCACGGGCTGGATAAAATGGCCTGGCAGATAGCATTTTGCCCACCCCTGCTCTACTGTTATGTTCCCTCATCTCCTCCTCCACTGACATGGTTAGGGTGGGTAGGTATGCTATGATGATAGCCCAGTCTCTTAGCTGTTAGTTCAACTTCTGCCACTAGGGATTGACCTCAGGGAGTAGCATACTCAGAGGTTCAAAAGGGGCCCAAAAATTAAGTTTCTGTCTCACTTGAATCAAATTGGCTGAATTTGTGGTTAAAAAGCAACTTCCAAAAATAGAGCTGGGGAGTCGAAAATTGGGGTTATCTGTTTGTGGATGAATTCCTTGTAGCCTCTTGTAGTAGTAATGCAGAGGAAGTCATAGCCAGCAGGTTTGGAAACTGCCTAAATGTACTGCTCAAAGCTTACTACAAAGTATATAGCAGTGTAAAATGGTGGAGCAGCTGAGGCATGAAAGTGTGTTTTGGCAAGGTGTTGAGTCCTGAGACTGTGGGTAGTGGTAGCCTTTTGAACTCATTTATATCATTTCAAAACAAAGCATGCCGAAAGTTCTTTTTCTATGATAAAAGATCATGTTGTATACTTATTGTTGAAATTTAAAACAAAGTATAAAATGTATGCGTTCAAATATTTGGAGCCCTGGGTGATTTTTGAAAATGTGACTGTAGTACAAAAACGCATTTTACACACATGCATAATATTTAATTATAAGTTGTATTTAGTATATTAAAGGCGGGATAAGGTCTTACATTGGCCCGTACCTAGTTGTGCTACAAGATTTTCTTAATAGCTGAGAGATTTTAAGTTAATATTTCAAATGGATATGAACGGCAAGTTTATTATGGTCTATTTATGCTTTATTATCAGAAAAAGCCACCAGTGAGATGAACACTGCAGAGGATTGGGGCCTTATCCTAGACATTTGTGATAAAGTTGGACAGTCACGCACAGGGTAAGTGTTGTGATTTCAAGTTTTGTTTTCAAATTAAATCTCTACTAAATTAATTCACTTTTATTATATGGGTGTGAGAGGAATCAAGATTGAATTTAGATACAGACTGTCATCAATATTTTAATTTATGTTGCTTTAGAAATATAGGAAAAGTAGGTATGGAAGGGACCTCGGGAGGTCATCTAGTCCAGCCCCTTGCTCAAGCCAGAAGTATCCCTGTCTAAACCATCCTAGTCAAATGTTGAACTAACATGCTTTTAAACTTTCAGGGATGGAGATTCCACACCCTCTATGGGTTGCCTGTTCTTGCGCTTAAAAATCCTTATAATGTGAAGGATCTTCTTAGTATTGTAATGAAATTTCCCTTGTTGCAATGCGAGACTGCTCCTAGCTGTTTTCCTTGTGGCTGCAGAAAGTAGTCTTATCACCCTTTTCTTCATAGCACTCTTTAGAAGTTTGGAGACTTATGAAATTCCCCCTTGGGTGTCTGTTGTTCAGACTAAATAATCCTAGTTCTTCTAACTTTTCCTTGCAAATCATGTGTAGAGTGTACTTGCTGTGAGAATTAAAGGAAAAACACAAAAAGTTTATTTCTGGACAAAAATATTTTACAGATCTTCCTTCGGAAAAAATCAAGGAATCTCAATTTAGGACCTGCACACATCTGTTCAGCAAGTCACCTGATGTGTGTTTAACAGTATTGTTATAAACCCAGGAAATGTCATTAAGTTTATTTTATATGGTTTCTTTCCTTAGCTGGGGAAGAGCTGGTCTGACCATTGGAGGATAAGTGGGTATCTTGAAAAATACATTAGTAATTAAAGGATACACATCTCTAGTATGGGATGCTGACTTCTGTTTCTAAATACGCAATAGCATATCACTGCTGAATGCATTCTCAGACAAGCTTTATGCAGAGATGTACTCCATCAGGAGATGGAAAACCAGACTCTAATCTGAGATGTGGGACACTCTGGAGTAATCTGTTATAGAAATAACATAATCATAAATAGTGCAGTGAATATTCAGAGTTGTACAAAGGGTCAGAGAGAATGTTGAATACAGTGCACTAAACTTTAAGAGGGATCGCAGCAGAAATTTTAGGCCAACCATCTGCCATGGGATTGTAGGTGGTGTTTCAGGGAACATAATGAAAACTTGTTGTTGCAGGTTGGCCTGGTGAGCCATGCTGTCATTCCTTGCAGGCAGACTTAGCTATCTTGATTTGGCTTTAGAAGCCATGGGAGTGATAAGAATGAGGTTAGAAGCTTGGAATTTGTGTTCTGAATGAATCTTGCATAAGCATACTTAGCAAATGGTTCAGATTAGACATTGCCTTCTAGTAGGTAGGGTATATTCCCACTGTCACAGGGATATGGAAGAACCTGGGTTGTTCTTTAAGCTTCTTGGGGGGAAGAAAAACTATGAATTCTGAGACAGCAAAATCCTCTCCGGAAGTTCATTTGTTTCAAGATGCAGGCTAGAAAATAGCCATTCTTTAAGGATTATTGTTGGTAGTAGCATAACAATAGGTGGGCAGGTGGGGCATGAACCCTGGACACTGCCTAAGTGGAGGCCTGCAATGGAGCTGGGGGTAAGAGGTGAGAGTGGGACTGTCTCAGTTCCCTCCCACCCCCCAGCTCCTCTGAATCTTCCCTGCAGTAACTGCAGCTCTGGCAGCTGGTTGGGCAGCAAAGTGTTGACAGCATGCAGAAGTGCCCAGAAGTTCACTGCTGCTGGGGGAGATTTCACATTCTTTGGCCACTGCAAACCATTGTTTCTTTGGCTGCTTGACCAGAAGAATGCATCAGAATGGAGTTCAAACTGAGTTGCATTATGATATTAAATATATTCTGTGTAAAACTCATTCTGACCTAAGGAATTTGACACCAACAGCAGTGTCATGCTGTGTCTACTCAAAATGGCAGTACTTTCTCCTGATTAGTTCTCTGGGTGCTCTGGCAAAATAAATTTGTCCTGGAAGAACTTACATTTTGATTTTGGTTCAAGTAATGTAAAAAAGCTGGTATGTAGTCTCTGACAAATTTTAGAGTTATGTTAGGACTTTAACATGTAACTGACTACCAGGTCTAGTCTACTGTGAGCCATGTTCTTATGGTCACTAGCATGATTAAAGGCTACAGTTTTCCACTTGGGTCATAAAACTATTTAGGGATTGCATTTATAGAGCCCTGTACATACATCTATCACTTTAATAAAGATATAGTCCCACTGGTTGTATTAGGAATAGCATGAATGGGATCGTCTTTACCCCGAGACAAAAAAAACATGTGGAAGATAGCTGCTGTATGGTACATTACTACATTTCTCTAGATCTGCAAGAACTGCTGCTAACATCTTTATGTGAAGAACAGGCCTACAGTAATTATTGGAAATCCTCTATGCCTAAATATTTTATATTAGGACAAGCTAATTGCAGGACAGGAGGTGGAATTATAGCTGTGTATATGTGGTTGCACCATTATTAATTTATTAATAATTTAATCTAATAATATGTACCGTTTCTAGTGCTCCCTTAGTCTGCCCAGTTAATTTTTTCTCTGGCAAATGAGAATTTTAAGGTCATGGGAAAGTACAGCTGGGAAGGACCTCATCTAGGCCCTTCTTAAGGCAGGATCATCCCTGACTAAACCCTCCCAGTCAAGTGTCAGTCTAATCTGCTTTTGAAAGTGTCCAGGGATGAAGATGCTGTGACTTCTCTTGTAGCCTGTTCCAATGCTTAACTACCCTTGTAGTCAGAAAGTTCCTCCTAATCCCCAACCTAAGTTTCCTCTACAGAAGCTTGAGATGATTGCTCCTAATCCTGTCCCTTAGAGAAAAGTGCATCTCCGTCCTCTCTGTAATCATCCTTCAGGTAGTTGAAGACTGTTATTAAAAATCTCCTTACTCTTCTCCAAACCAAGTTACCCTAGTTCTTTTAACCTTTCTTCATAAGTCTAGTCCCCCCAGGCCTATAATTGTGTTTGTTGGATCTCCACTGGATTCTTTCTAATCTGTCCACATACTTGAAGTATGGAGCCCAAAACAGGACACAGTACTCTAGGTGAGGCCTCACTAGTGCTGAATAGAGCAGAAGGATTGCTTCCCTTGTTTTGCAAGTGACATGTCTGTTAATATGGTTGTATGCTTTTTGCTTTTATGGTGATGAGAGCATACTGTTGACTGATATTCAGCTTATGGTCAACAGTGACACTTCAGGTCTTTCTCTGCAGTACCATAGTTTAGTCTGTCATTCCTCAGTCTGCAGGTGCATGAAATAATTCTGTCTGAAGAGCAGGACTTTTAAGTCTGTCCTTGTTGAATTTCATCTGGTTGATTTGAGAACCATTCATCCAGTCTATCTAAGTTATTCTGGATCCTAGCCCTACCCTCCACAGTGTTTACAATGCCACCCAACTTGTTGTCATCCTCAGATTTGCTAAGCGTGCATTCATTCCTGTCATCCAAATCATAAATGAAGATGTTAAGCAATGCCGGGGCCAAGACAGACCCCATTCAATACCTCCTCCCAATCGGACATTGAACTATTGACAACTACTCATTCAGCATGATGATTTTCATAAATCTATTTTTATAGTGCTACATCTTCAAATTTTTCCACAGCTCAAAATTTCATCATGTTCCATTTTGTGTGTTCCAATTTTCATAGCAAGTAATGCCATGTCTTTTTTGTGTGAAAAGCACTGGCGAATTAAACTGTGCATTCAGCAACACCCTCAATAGTCTTTTTAATTTCAATATGGTATTGGACCATATTCCAGTAGGCACTTTTTTCAAAAAACATTGATATGGCACATTAAGTTGAATACCATACACTGGGCTCATCTTTTTTCATGCAAGTGTGAGGCAAGGCTAGTTTCATTTTTGTCAAGTGCAGTTTTTCTATTCTTATTCCCGCTAAATTTATTCTAGTAAGTATGTTAGCTCTCGTGTTGCAGGTTCCTAATTACGAGTTTCTTTCCTCATCACTACTCAAACTTCTTAATAAACAAATATGAGATGCCCAATACCATGAGTATTCAGACAGTTGAGACCTTAAGGTAAAATAGTATATTAGTAGGTAATAGTGCCTTATCACTAAGAGAGTTTGTGTAGTGCATATGATGCATATTTCTTGCCCTTTTTGCAGCTCTAATGTGGTTTCACAACAAAAGGGTGACTGCATGTGAAAGGCTTTACCTTTGCTATTGGCTTGTTCTCCTGTCACAATACAGTACATAAAAACATTTATTTCTTGGCAAGCACTATTTGAATTTGAGACCCAAACTGAATCCCGTGATTGCAGTATTGGTTTGCAGTAGTGAATGCACCTAAGCCCCTGGAGACAGTTAATTATACCTTTTACTCTGCAACAGTGGGTAGGTCCTCCTTCCAGTGCATGCTCCCAGACCATGAGGGACACCTAGAGTAGGGCAGGGAGGAGGAACGCCTGGAAGCCTGCTGCCACTGCTGTCTCCAGCTGACCCTGGGCTAGGGGAAGGCCCAAGACTCCTTGTGCTCCAACCTATCCAGTCCTTCCAGGCACTCCTGCTCTCTCTCCAGTCCCTGGCTGTCCGCTGCAGTCCAGAAGCAGGTGCTGGAAGGTAGGTATTGCCCACAGATGTTGCTCTCTGCAGCGCTGCTTGGCCCTTTGTGCAGATGCTTGCCACAGCTGGAGCTCTCAGGCCAGCCAAGGGAAAGGTGCAGGGTGGGAGGGGGGTAAGTAGCAGGGACCCGGCGCCCTGTGTGGCTCTGCCCACACCCCTGGCAGGAGTGGTCCTGGAGCTCCCCTGCCCCCCTTCCGTTGGGTCAACTGGGGACAGCAGCAGGTAGGTCTTTCCTTCCTGACCTGGGCTCCCTCAACAGTAGGGGACCAAGGGAGGAAATGGATCTGCTGGCAGGTGCCATCCCCTGTGGAAAGGGGGCAGGTATGATCCCCTTTCCATTGCACCCCCCCTCAGTCCACCACTAAGTGTGTTTGTTGAAAAAACAAGATGCAGTGCAAACTGAATAATGTAGCTCTCGTCCAATCTTGCCTAGTCTCTCTGCAGATAGTTGGTTGTTTGTCTGTTGTGCTGTATATAAAATATATACTGGGAAACATCGGATTCAGAACTGTGGCCTACTGTTTGTATAGCTAAGTGTCTAGGATGTTCTGAGGTAACGGTTAGGTAAAAATAACTAGACTTTTGTCCATTTATGATAAATGCTTTTATTCTGTTTTAAATAGCTCTTCTGTTACTATTCTATTCTATGCTAATGCTGTTCTAAGCTTAATTGGACACACAGTTAATTTTCAGTCAAAATCAGGGTTTTAAAGAGCTTTGAGAGTTACTGTTGTCATCTCAATAATGGTATAGGACTTTATGTAAGAGGAGTTGGCATTTATCAACCTGATAATGATATAATCTTGAGGCAAACTCTTCTGATTATTAATTTTTACTTATGTTTGAATGCACTTAGCACCTAAACAGTAATGTTAAATGTGGAATGTGATTGTAAATGTAGACTCTACATGTACTTAGAGTGTATGAATTAGATCTGTTTGCCTGTCATCCTTACCTGTGTTTATGGCACTTTAATTTGGTCATTTGTTAGTTGTCGATTTGGGGGTCTCTCTTCATACAGTAAAAATATTCAGGTAAGGAGATGTTGGGCCTGGAATAGTTGACTCCTAGATCTTTGTTTTCCAGTGCTAGCTTAACTAATGAATATTATGCTTGTAAATGTTTGTCCATGTAGGTCTATATGCTTTAAAATTATGCTGAAGCATATAAAACTGTGTGTAATCATTTATATGTAATCAAAGTATGTATGTGGTTTGTTTTGTTTTTTTTATTGTCTACTTCAGGGGGTGAGGTTTGACTTTATTGTTTGGCCTATGCCGATCAATCTGTTGTACAAAAACATAGAGTGAAATGGCCATGCTATGTAGCAGCATTTTCTATAATTAGTAGTACTAAATATGAGGTAGAGGTTTGTGTAAAACAGATGCTGCCAAATATAGTTTAGCCAAGCAGTAGTGTAACTTACACCAGCTTCATTTTAGTTCTTGGATAGCCATGAACAGTGTAAAACTAATTTTGGGCATGGGGCAAAAAATAAAAACTTGCTGAAAGTGCACCTGAGGGGATGGGGGAAGGAAGCACTGGGGGCGGGGGGCGGAGTAAAACCAGCTTAACATTAAGAAGAAAGATTAATGATAGTTCAGTGGATATCCCAAAAATTTGGGGGGCCTTGTCTCAATGATATTGTTCCCCCATCTGTACTCATCCAAAACTGTTTTAGAACAGGCCAAAATTGCATGTCAGAAATTCCTAGTTTAAATGTTAAGTTCTCTTTTAACTTCACTTTCTACATTATTACTTGCCACTAATAGTATATTATGATTTATATATGAATATAATAAAGTCTTTGTTCTATACATCTCACTAGTTTGAAATGGTGCTTTGGAAGGTACTACTTTTTTTCCAGCAGTTTGTTGCATCGTCTCATCTTCTATCTGTACTAGTGGGACTAGAACAGAATTTTTTTCAAGGATTGAAAAAGGAATACTTGTATTTAATTGACTATCTGTAAAATGCCCGTTTTCAAAAATACAGTCAATGCAGAATTCAGTTGAGCTTTCTTAAACTGTACAGCTGAAATAAATCCTTACTTATTAGATTTCTGTCCTGCCTAATCCAAAAGGCTTAAAATGAACAAACAGCCCACAGATAGGATTTCCCAAATAACACCCCGAAACCCAAGAACCTCCAATTTTATCTCCATCAACCAATTGCTTCCTTTCAGACCCCCACACAAGCAGACCCTCCCCCTAGTCCCAGCTATGTCTCCCAACTGCCATTTATCCAGGTACAAGAAACCTCTTACTGCCCCCACCATCCTGCCTTATCCCCAGGGGGAGTTTTTCTCCCTTGCCCCCCACACCTCTCCGAGCCTGCACCATTACAGTGCAACATAATTCACTGGCACTGAGTGAACAATTAGGTTATGTACAAGGAGTATTATGGTTGTATTGGTGTGGAGTTTGGCATGGGATTAACTTGTTCTCTTGATGTGGTTATACTGTTTTTGGTACCTGACACTGGTATCAGCCCTGTTGTCCTTCAGTTTCACCAAAACCCAGTCAATTCACTTAACATTTCACATCAGCTGTCACACTAGGATAGCGCTTCCCTCAGAAGTTTGGGGCAAATAGGCAATATTTTGGACAAGGGAGCAACAAATGTTTCCCGTTTATTCTTAATAGACATATTATAAACCTCTTGGCTTGCCATAGCTGCAGACCAGATTAGAATAGAAATTTCATCTTCATTTGTTCCTGTTTCATAACCATCAGAAGTCCTTCCGTGCGGTGAGTGGATGCATATAAGAACTGGAGACATTATAGGATGGGAGGGAATGTTAGAATATAACTCTTTCCATCCCCTAAGACATGTTTGCCTAAAAATAACTTGCTGTAATGGATTGTCTTTTGAAGTGTGTACAAGTGTTTCTCTTAAGGCATATTATAATTTGATACACACCAGTCTTAGGCACATTGCTAGGTACTTATGACCTTTTGGGCCTGGATACATGACACATTTATGTCAGTGTAATTTGCATGGATTTGTACACAAGTGTAAATTACACCAGGCCCCAGAGGGGACAGAGGAACAGATATCATGGGGTAGGTGCTCTCAGAAGGTACAATTACAGGACCTTGCCACTTGGTAGGGGTACGTACAGTAGCACAGGGGTGGGCAGTTATTTCAGCTGGAGGGCTTCTTAACAGGTCTTGGCGAGTTGTCAAGGGCCGCACACACAATCTTCCAGAAAATATCATTTTTAATAAATTATCAATTTAAAAATGAATCATACTGCTAAAAATTAGAAATCTATAATATATCTTAATTTTATTTCAAAAAATATTTTTGTCCTGCTTTGTTTATTTTTGAGTACTGTATATAGGGGCAATTGCCTAAGCTCAAAATAGTCTTACTCTTGCATATTGCAGCAGTGGGGTTGGGGTTGAGTGTGTGGAGGGCTGTCAGTGCACTAGGTTCTGGCAGGTGGTGGGCAGGGGCGAGGAGTGGGGGCAGGGGGCACATGCAGCAGAGCATGCCTGGGTGATGCACTGCAGGTGCAGCCTGGGTCTCCTCACCCCCAGTCCAGCCCATGCCTGTCCCACGGTGCTTCGCATGAGGCCGAACCCTGATCTGGGACAGCCTGTGGTGCATTCCCACGTGCATCCACCCAGTGTCTGCCAGACAGTACAGCCCTGGCCCTGGCTAGGACAGCCTTCCAGATACTGCTCTGACCTGCCCTGCTCCTTTCTTCTGCTCCTGCTTTGCTCCTGGTGGTGGCTGTGGGGATACGTGCTAGACAGCAGATGCCCAGCTAGGCGGGGGCAAAGCTGCAGCCAGGTGAATTGCCTCAGCATGTGGGCTCCAGCTTCAGCTCCCTGCTGCTGCCTTCCACCCACTCCATGCACCTGGCATGATGAACAGCCATCTGCAGGTGGGCTGAGTGTGTGGAAGGCAGCTGGGAGCTGGAGCTTTTTAACCACTGTCAACCACAAATCAAAGTTCCTCCTAGTCTTCATCATAAATGTCCTTCACTGCAATATGAGGTCATTTCTTCTAGTCCCATCCCCAACAGATACAGAGAAAAGTCTATCTCCATCCTTTTTATAACCATCTGTCAAGCAATACTGAAGACTGTTCTCAAAATCTTTCCTCTCCCTCCTCCCCTCCCGATCTTCTCTTTCCCAAACTAAATAACCTGAGTTCTTTCAGCCTTTCCTCGTAAGTCTCATCTCCCAGGTCCCTGATCATTTTTGTTGCTGTCCAAAATAAGGATGTGGACAAATTGGAAAGAGTCCAGTGGAGTGTGGGGTCCAGAACTAGATGCATTAGTCCAGGTGAGGCCTCTAGTGCCAAATAAAGGAGAAAGATCACTTTCCTTGATTTGCAAGTCGCACTTCTGTTGATACAAGCCAGTAGGCTGCTGGCATCTTTGGAGCAAGCCCACTGTTGGCTTGTATTGAGCTTTATAGTTTACTGCAGTGGTTGAGCCATTGATGACTACATGTTGAGTATGATAATCCAACCAGCCATGTATCCACCTTACAGTACTTTAATGTAGTTTCTTTTTCCTTAGCTTGCTTATGAGAATGTCATGGTAGACAGTGAGAGATGCCATGCTAAAATCTAAGGTGTATCATATCCACCACTCTCCAAACATCTTGCAGAGCCTGTCACCTTGTTATAGAAGGAAATCGGGCATGACTTGCTTTTCGTGAATCTGTGCTAGCTGTTCCTGATCACCTTGTTCTTCTCAGGGTGCTTCACTATAGATTTTGTGAGGACCCGCACCATCTTTCCAGGTATTGAGGTCTGGCTGACTTTTCTCTATAATTCCCTGGCTCCCCCTTCTTCCCTTTCTTAAAAATAGGTATTGTATTTTCCTTTTCTATACACCCGCGACATTGCCCAACTCCTCCAAGTTCTCAAAGAGGATAGCTAATAGCTCTGAAACTACGTTGGACACTTCCTTCAGTATCTCAAAGCATCTTGTGTATCTTAAATAAATCCTAACCTGTTCCTCCACTACTGTAGTTTGTTTGTGTCCTTTACTATCTTTGTTGCCAGCTGCACTCATCCTCTGGTGGTTGCCCCATTTGTGAAGGCTGAAGTAAAAAAGGCATTAAATACTTTAGCCATCTCTGCAGCATCTGTAACTAGATTGTCTTCTGCATTCAGTAAGGGACCTATACTTTCTTTGGTTTTCCTCTTATTTTTGATGTATTTGTAGAATCCCTTTTATTGCTTTTTACATTCCTTGCCAGTTGCATCTTAAATCATGGCCTTCCTAATTTTCTCCCTGCATGCCTGTATAACATGCTTGGGTAGTTTTACCCCTAACTTGTATTTCCTGCAGTAATATTATCCAATATTCAAATACGTTGCATTGATATACGCCTGTATGTAGTGTGTCCAGTCTTTGTTTACACCAGAATAAATGTCATGCGTAGTTCCTGTATAGATCATGCCTAGTCCAGGTACTAATAACAGTATAAGGATAGTGGCCAACTATGTATTTTAGTGGTATGTTCATTGTACTTTCCAACTGAAGACTCATTTCCCATGCAACATACCATTGATATTACAGTTTTTGAAATGTCTGGCATATTGTTGCCTGTACATTGATTTGTATCAGATTACCATTGAAACAGCACTTATTCATCTTGTTCTATCTTGTGTATAGATGGAAGCAGAAAGTGTTGTTCATATTAAGAACGGCTGTTGAGATGCAATTCCTGTTCATGCAAAAAATCTGAAGAGGCTGTGACTAAAGTAATCTTTCTAAACATTGTTCTTCATGGAAATCTCCATGATTTCCAGTATATGTGGAATGTATGCAAAATATGGAAGTTTCTTCGTATAGATGGGCTATACAAAATTATAACTGAAGCGATTAAATGCTTTTAGTTTAATGGGAGGACTTTTCTAATTTAAGAAATCTAGCAGTCCTTGTATACCGTAGTTGTGAAATTATTTTTATTATTATTTTGGTTCCAATTTTTTATATAATTTACTGACTCCTATGGGCAAACTTATTTTCCTTAGGTTTTTTTCCTTTTATATAGCAAGAAATATGGTTTCATTGTATTATTTAAAAGCTCTGAAATTTTCTGTATTGATAGGCCTAAGGATTGTCTTCGGTCTATTATGAAGAGAGTGAACCATAAAGATCCTCATGTTGCTATGCAGGCACTGACGGTAGGTGGCTTCTTCCTTTTTATTTTCCTTCATATAGGTATGTTGTAAAACACTTGACCTGGTTTTAATCTTTCTCTCCCCTTCCTCCCCTTTTCAGCTTCTAGGAGCATGCGTATCAAACTGTGGTAAAATCTTTCATTTAGAAGTGTGTTCAAGAGATTTTGCCAGTGAAGTAAGCAACGTATTGAATAAGGTAACTTAGAGTGTTGAGTGGTAGGATTTCAGGATAGAATTTAAAATAAATGGGAGATGAGCTGTGGAATATGTGCTTCTAGGGATTAGAAATTGCTTGTGTAGCCCATGTGGTGCGAAGGAGAGGGTGGGAATTGCTCTTCAGTGGCAGCATCAGGGAGGTATGAGGTAGGGGAAGCGTGGGCTCATTTGCCAGCAGTGATTGGGGTGGTGGGGATGTTAGTGTAGCAATGGCAGGGTATCCTGGGATTCTGTGCAACTTGCAGCCTATGCAGTATGTGTGTGTGTGGCCTGAGGCCCGTGACTGGTATACAGTGCTGTCCCTGGCCACTCTAAAGTTGGAGAGCTCTGATTTAAGGGAATCTTTAACTTTAATCTTTATTGTATACAGTGGAGCAGGATATTGGTTTCATGTAGGAAATGAAGAGAATTTTGCAAAAGTCAATTTGATTGCTTTATATTCTGCTAGAAATCTGCAGTTAAATTTTTTTAAATAAGTAACTTCTGACATTCTCTAGGGCCATCCAAAAGTTTGTGAGAAGCTGAAAGCCCTCATGGTGGAATGGACTGATGAATTCAAGAATGACCCACAGCTTAGTCTAATATCTGCTATGATAAAAAATCTTAAGGAACAAGGTGTTACTTTCCCAGCTATTGGTTCACAGGTATAATATACTAATGTTTCTGGGTTCTTAAAGTAGTATATGTGTAATACTCAGAACTTACATAATTTCTATTAACTGTCAGTGTTTTTATATAATAAAAGATTTTAATTTTTCTAAAATTTCTGTCTTAAAAATTGAATGGTCTTTTAAAAAAATACAATTCTGTGATTTTCATATTAGATTTTTAAATGATCCAGAAAATGAGTTTAATATATATTGTAAAACCTGTTACCACTTATCAACTTTTGTGTTGCTTGGCTAGGCTGCAGAACAAGCAAAGGCAAGTCCAGCTCTAGTAGCCAAAGATCCTGGTACAGTAGCTAATAAAAAAGAGGAGGAAGATTTAGCAAAGGGTGAGTAGCTTTTCTGACTACTTTATATATTACTAGATAAATGCCACTTCATTATACATATGAAACTTAGTCTCATCTCCTTTTTTTTTACCTCCTGTTCTTTGTGAACTGAATGTTTGTGGGCTGAAGTCTTCCTATTTTTACATATTTAAAAATTGTCTATTTTATAGTTTTTCAGTATATACATATAAACAAATCAGTTTCTTTCCAGAATCAAATCCAGAATTGCCATGGTTTAAGGTGCTACTATTTAAGGTGGTTTGTGGTGTCCTTTATCATAGTTTCTTTTCAGTAACCTTGTATCTCTCTGTCTGCTTACTATGACAGCAAGGAATATGATGGTATGTCATATGCCAGCTCTACACAATGAAAGGATCATTCTTATGCATTAACTTCCCCAAGCCAGTCATTGGCTTTTAATATGGAAACAGTGACAATGCTAGCAGAATGGCTTATGGATTTAAATCTGCAGCAGGCACTGGGGACAAATTACTAATACATCTAAGCAACCTGACAATGGTTACATGGAATCTACGTATTCAATAAACTAATACAATTTTTGAATTTGACTTTGGCAGGTGGCATTTTCAAGGAGTTTTCTGTTAGATAATTGAACTTAGATTTACTTAAATGCCCGGTAGCCATCCTAAAAACTTTGAGTAGGGTTTTAAAACTAACAGAGAGCTACCATGTGCTCCAGTAGCTCTGTCTTAGAAAATGCTGTTTGAAATGTTAAACTGTTAAAATATTGAAACTTGTATGTATCCAAAGAAAAATACTGATTTGAACATGTTGCATTTATGAACGTCAGATTTGATCTTGTGGACAAACTTGCACTGACTTCATTGGATCAGGCCTTTTATGTTTAAATATTAGTTACTGATTTTGATCCTGACTTCTTGAGCACCAGGATGAAGCTCCTATGTCTTCATTGTGAGTAGCATTATGTTCATTAGCTTTCACATGAGTTAGGTTTTTGTTCAATATGGTTATTTCTAAATGAAAGACAGAACTTCTATCTTATGTAACACATTCAGAGTTGTGCTTTTATTTATTCTAAGTAAAAATTTTTAATCATTACCTCTGTAGCTGTGAGTTTTAATAAAAGTAACTTATCTTTTGTAGCCATTGAATTATCACTAAAAGAACAAAGGCAACAACAAACAACACTTTCCAATTTGTATCCGAGTACTTCAGGTCTCCTAACAAATCACAAACATGAGGGTCGGAAAGTTCGTGCTATCTATGACTTTGAGGCTGCTGAAGATAATGAATTAACATTTAAAGCTGGAGAACTTATAACTATACTTGATGACAGGTAACTTGCGTGGGCACGCCTGATTGTTGAATACTAGGAGCAAATTCTTCAGACAAATGATGAATTTAAATATTAGGATCCTTATTAAATCCTCAGATTCTGCAGTTGATTGTTGTCATATTTCAGCTGGAATTACACTGTGGTGATAGAAACACCAATTAAGGGTTGCAGGAGCCTATTGAGAGAAAGTAAATTTGTTAAACATTGACTTTTTGTTCTGAAGTTTTCTTTCTCTTGTTCTTGACACTTGTCTCTGCTTAACAGCTTAACGCTGCGCTAACATTAATTGCTTGATAGAGATATTGGTAAAACCTTCCTAATGTAGAGGCAATTGCTTGCAAAAATGCTTTTGAAAACAGAATTTTGCTCACTATTTCTTTTTCAACACCAGCATTTTTTGTGCAGGTATAACTGTTTCAACACTTGTCCTTTTTCCAAAACAAATGTGTGTTTTTGGATGTTTTAAAAGTATATGTTCCAGCAAAACTTGCCAAAGTAGAATGTCTACAGAATTCCTAAAAATGCAATACAAGTACTATTGAAATACATTGGCAGTTAAAATACACACTTAACTTACTACTATTTAAGGTGGTATTAAGACAGTAGATTGCTTTCTTGACAATGACTGGCTGTTGATTTTCTTTAAAAAAAAGTATTCTGTAAGCACTTGTACATATTTTAATATGATAGCTTAAAATGACAGTTGACAAATTGGCTTTGTATTCTCCCTGGCTAAGTACAGACATTTGGGGAGGCTAAATCAAGTTCAGAATGGCTACCTGATTTAAACTTTGCTTGAACTTACACTTATGCTTATAGACCTGGTCTCAGGGACCAGCAATCAGTCTAAACCTGTAACTGTACAAAAGTTCCATGCACACAAACCAGTTTAAAACTTGCAGAACTCAGTGCAAGACAAACCTGGATCTATGTAGTGTCAAACTTATTCTGTTTAGGTCAAACCAGCGCATGGAACTTCTGTACGTTTTCCCTGCACAGCCCTAGTGGTGGGGAAAACCCAGCCACTGGCCTCAGTTCTGGGGCTGCTCTCTTCAAACCACCCCCCACCCCCCCCAGTGGCCAGCCACCCCTCTTAACTCCCATCCCACAAGCCACTCAGAGTGCAGTGTTCACTGCTATCAGAGCTAAGCAAGTAAGTCCTGTTGCGGGGGAGGGATAGGGGGTATAGGTTTGCTGCGGGGGTCAGTGTGCTAAAAGTAGCTTCTGATTTTCCCCCCGCCCCCCCCCCAGCCCTGCCAGGCACTCCTTGACCCTAGGAAAAACCTTGAGGGTTGTGCTTGCCTCCCCGATCATCTCCCCTCACCCTTCATGGTTTGTGCCTCCTCCATCCCCTGGCAGACCGCTGATCCTCTCCAGTCTGCTGGACCCAACCCTCCTGCTAGCCCCTTCATCCTAACTTGCCTGATACTGGGCAGCCATTTTGAGCTGATTTTAACCACCTGCTAATCCCCCCCAATGTCTGTATTTAGCCCCTGTGTCCCAAAACATCAGGTCCTCCAAGCCAGTCATTATTTCCAGGAAAACAGCTGAAACTTTTTTGGCGTTGCTTATGTAGTCAATTGTAATAAAGAGATCAATATCAAATTAAAATAGCTGTCTGTCTCTTCCCTCAGGTGACTGTGCTGGGATCTTTCTGTAAGGATGTATATGGAGAGCAAAAAATCTGTAGTAGTAGCAAACTGGGAACTCCCTTTATTAACAATTTGACTTTATCTGATGTCCAGAAAATTTTTTATTTTCTTAAAACATTTCAGATCAACTATATAAGCATAGTCTTTCCATAAAATAGAAATAGTGGGACATTCAGCCTCTGAGGAGCAAACTGCAAGTAGCCAAGAGTCTTCAACTTCTGTTGTCATTGGCCTACCCTCTGACCCTCCTCATACAGGTGCTCAAAATAAGCAGAGAGCCAAACAAGTAGAAATAGTCATATTAGGTTAGATCAGTTGCAGTTTCAGTCCAGTATCTTGGCTCAGACAGTATCTGAAACATGCAAGAAATCCTGCGAGAGTCAGTTTATAGAATAACCTTACTTACTATGGAAGTATCTTTCTAACCTTTGTCATTAAGAGGTTTCCTTCTACCTTTAGAAGGGATAGAAATTCTTATATATTTCAACGTGTAAAATAATTCTTGCCTAAAATATTTGTTCTCATTATTCCAGTCCTTTTTGCAATCTTGCAAGTTCTTACCTTCAGGTTTCAAACAGAATATTTTGGAAAAAAGAGGTCTTCAGAATAATAATTTAAAAGAAACTTTTGGAAGTACCTGAACATGTACATTAGAGCTGAATTAAGATTTAGAATGTCGGATACTTTTATTTAAGCATGTCTCATATTTTTGCCTGCATTAAATGGTATTATAATATTATTGTTCATGGAAGACTTTTTTTTAATCTCCAGTGATCCAAATTGGTGGAAAGGTGAAACACATCAAGGGATAGGTTTATTTCCGTCTAATTTTGTAACAGCTGACCTTACTGCTGAACCAGAAGTGGGTGAGTAGCACTACAGTTATGCCAAAGAATATGCAACATAATGCTTCCAGTTTTGGTCATTTTGCCTGTATATACAGGCTAAGTACAGACAGTCAGAAAGCCAGAGACTGAACTGATTCAATCTTTGCAGGTTAGTCTAAGCAACATAGGTTGAACAGATAAGCAAGTGAACAGGCATTCATTTTTTTTTATTCCAAAAATGCAGCCATGTGCCTGCAGTGGCTCAGGCCAGAAGCCAGTGGACACTAGAGCATGTCTCCCTGTTCTGCTGGAGCAAACTGCATGAGTCAAGGCTAGCCTGTGAGGTTGAGGGTGGTGGGGGGCGGTTTTCAGGGGAGGTTAACTTGAATCTGGAGGTGATCTGGGACAGGAGTTCAATAAATCAACTTAACCTAAATCAGTTAAGTCTGATAAACCATCAAGGTTTATCTTAAACTGGTTTTGGCCATTTTGAAAGCAGTTTGCGTGCACTTAACTTCTGTCTAGATAGATAGGTAAGAAAAGGACAGAAGTAATACAAAGTAATTAATATTTACTACAAGTAATGTGATCCTTGCTAGAAAAGTGTGTATGTATATACACGTCATATATGATAAAAGGTAAATAAAAAAAAAATACAGAGAACCTCTGGTGGTTCAGTGTTATAAGCTGCCGACAGGTTAAAGCACCAGTGACCATTCCTTTCTTTTGAAATCATCTTTGTGCTGCATGATGTTTAATTACTCGACCAGTGCATCATTTCCCTGGGTGGAAGCCAGCTTGCTGAGGAATTGGGTATTCTTTTGACAACCATCATAAACTGTGGTTTTATGGTACGGCGTTACAATAAGGCATTTATGATAAGGAGTTTGAAAAGATAACCATTGTATGGTTATAGGTCTGAAGTTCTTTGGATCTGAGGTATCTTTCCCTGTTTTTAGGAGTGCTGCAATATGTGCTTTCCACCATATGTTGGGTACTTTGTATGTTGTTGCAAGTGTATTGTACAACTGGAGTAGCCAGGCCCTTGTTAATTAAAAATGTTCTATTTGTTCTAACCTGATGTCAACCCCCCCCCCCACCAAACTGCAAATTAATAACACAGCAATCGTCTGCATGTGTGGCGCGTGCTTTCTGTGGCTCCAGAGGTGGGTCTGCTGTGCCACATACTGCACATGTACACCTGTCAACCTGCCCCAACTCATGGGAGACTTGCCCAGGACTACTCCAAGTAGAGGAAAAGTCTGCTACAAGGTTCTTAGTCTTTGAAACCTCACGACAGCAGGAGACAGAAAAACAGGAGCGGCAGAAATAGCATATTGCTGACTGAATCAAGAACCCAGAGTCACCCACCCTGCATGGAAATGTGCCCAAGCTGCAACAGAATCTGTTGATCCTTCAGAGTCTTAGTCAGCCATCTTCAGACCCACAGATAGGAGAATCATGGAAGACAGTTATCCTTGACTATGAGGGATTGCCAATGATAATGCCCCTTTCCTGTTGAACCTTCCTTCAAAACTCCCTATCTTCCTGGAAGATGCTACTTGATATATATTCCAGGTTCAATTTGCAAGGGCCCTGAAACTTCCTGCCCATTATATTTGACAGCCCAGCTGAGTTCCAGCCCAAATATGTAAAAAGTGAGAAGTTTGACTATGGAAGATATTACAACCTTAATAGGTATTCTGATCAGCTACCTCTTTCATTCTAGTTTGTGTATGTTAAAATATAGCTGCTTATATTGAGGTAGTTATTGACAGATTTTTCCTTGCATGTCTAAGTATATTTTCTGGTTTTGATCAAAAGGAAGTTCTAGCTCCTGAAAATACTCTTGGGTAAATTTCTGAAAAGCACCTATGTCCTAGTTTCCAAAGGGATTGTCCGTTTTTCTTAAGATGTTGGTAATCATTTCAGAAAAGATGCTGCTGTTTTCTTCTGTGCAAAAACAGTGTTAACATTTGTTCACCTTTTTTTATTCTTTTCCCCTCAATCTTAACTTATTACAGACTGTTATTAAAACATGTTTCAACTTGAAATAATGTGTTTAGAGGTGCACTTATATATCAGTCTGATATCGGATTGGCACTGATATAAAGAAAATTGACTGTGTGGGAAATTGGCTTGATGTGGCTGATAATTTGGCTGATAAATGGCCCATGAATGCGCGCAGCTGCAGCGCAGTACGCAGGCAATGAGGAGCATAGCCTGGCAGCTTGGAGAGCTGTGTGCAGCTGGTAAATCTGTTGTGGTGGGTGGAGGGAAGAGGTGTGGGGGGGAGGGACGGAACAATGACCCCATGGTGAGAGAGGGAGTGGGGCTGGGGCAGGCGCTGCCCAGGTGGGGGAGGGCACAGGATAGAGCCATGGCTCATCTGGGGGGTGCGGCTCTGGCCACTGCATGCACCCTGGGAGGGTATGGAGGCGGGGGGCATGTGCCTTCAGATCTGGGCGGGGTGGGCTGCCACTGCAGACTGGGATCAGGACTATGCCAGGCACTTCCTGGTGGGGGGGGGGGGAGGGGGAGGAGGCTTTGGGCTGAGACAGCAGTCAGGGCAGGCATTGGCAGTGCTGGGAGGGGGGGCTGTAGTGGGTCTATGGCAAACTTTGGGATGACTACACACCCCCTGTAGTCCCCTCCTAGTGCTGGCACCGCCTGCCCCAAGTGCAGCCCAGGCCCCACACCCATTCTACCCTGCGCAGATCCTGGGGCACATGACCCCCTGCCCTCCCAGGGTGCACACAGTAACTGGAGCCACACCTCACTCCTCTCTCACCACAGGGGCCTTGATTTTCCCCCCCCAACAGCGCTTCCCTTCCTCCATGTCTTCGACAACAGCAGTCTTACCAGCTGGACACAGCTCTTCAGGCTGCTGGGTATATCAGAAATCGGATTGGTATTGGCCAATGTGGCTCTTTAAAAATCAGCTATCAATATCAACCCCTAAAATCTCTCTTGGTGCACCCCTAAATATGTTAAATGGACAGAATATTTTCATATAACATTACTTATGTGCAATTGATGTTTTCTTTTGTAAACATCTCTGTGCTTTGCAGTGAAAGCTGAGAAGAAAACAGTACAATTTAGTGATGAAGTTCAAGTAGAGACAATAGAACCTGAACCTGAACCAGTTTATATTGATGAAGTAAGTATCATAAAAAATACTGATTTTAGCATTTAATATGTTTAAACCAATTAAGTGAAACCTTTTCAGCCTGAGGGCCAAAGTCATTTCAAAATAATATCAAACAACTAGATTTCAGAGGGAAACAGCTGAGTACTTGTACTCTCAGGTACATATACTTGCGCTTGCTCTGATTAGATTGAGGACCATTTCTCCAGTCTATCCAGGTCATTCTGAGTCCTAGCTCTACCCTCCAGTATGTCTGCAACAGCACCCAACTTGGTGTCATTCTCAAATTGCTCTGTGCGCGCTCAATCCCTTCCATATTACTAATGAAGACGTTAAACGATACTGGATGAAGGACCTCTGGGGAACCCCACTTGATACCTCCTCCCAACAAGACATGGAGCAATGTCTTGCTTAGATTTCTCATAAGTTTTTATGAAACTGAATAAGAGAAGGTTCAACACTGCTTCCTCACAAAATACCAACTAAGCATGAAGTGATGACTTCGTTTCTCAGATTCTCCTTTATTTCCCCTATGTCACTTACAGATGCCCGTCTTGGTTGTCTTTTGCAATCACTCCCTGTCTTGTTCTCTGGAAAACGCCTCTCTTTCCTTCCCTTGAATCTTTCTGCCTTTATTTCCATTCTAAGTTACCTCTAGGATTCAGACCCTATTTCAGCCTACCTGTGTTCTGCAACATGCCCAGATCTTTCCTATGTCTCTCCTCCCTTTATGTTGCTCAGAAATATCTTTGCTCTTCAAAATCTCCTATTCAGTCTTTCTCCTGAAACAACCCCTTCTCCACTGGGGTCCTACCACCTGCTAAGATCAAATGAAGTGGGGCATCTTAAAATCAGTTGCCATTTCTCCCCTAACTTAATAAGTGACATCTGTCTGTACTGTCATCCTTAGTACTTTCTCTCCAGTGAACCCCCTGTGCGCCGAGGTTTAACGCAGTGGAAAATCTCGGCTGATGCAGACTAACACAGTGAAAATGGATATGGCCAGCCTTCATCATGATAAGCATGTGCCTTTTACCCATGAGGAGAAAAGCCTTAAAGGGACAGTAGCCCCAAGTTATTTTTAACTCTTTTGTTTTCCCCTTCCCTATGTTTGGGGGGGCAGGGGAGCTGTGATGGGGGGAAAATACATTCAAGTTAAAAATTTCCCTTTTGATTCTGACATAGTGAAGAGTGTCACTGATCTAAACTCTTATTCTAACTTTTGATATTCATCTAAAATGCTATGCAACTTATGATGATTTTTTTAAGACATTTGTGCTCAGCTGCCTCCTTTTCTGGGTACCTGTATAAAAGATTGCATCCAAAATCAGTTAATCACAGAAAATTATATGCAAGCACTTGGAGTTCAACCATTAACCCCCTTCTCTCCCCCCGCCCCTCCAAAACAAGGGTGCTTTACAAGAAGCAGCAGCACAGTAGTTCACCTTGGCTCCACAGCATCTTTGTAGATCCAGGTGCTTCAGCAGGGCCCCTTTGAACTCTTTTTATCTGAAGATGATTCAATCAGCTATTAGATAAAAGCACCAAAAAAGTTCCACTAAAGTGCCCGATCTATACAAATGTTGGGGAGCCAGGTCCAAATAATGCGCTGCCTCTTTGGGCACTGGGCACAGCACAGGAGTATGTTGAAGTAAAGTGCCATTTTTTTTAACATCTGTAAGCAGCTTATGTGCATTCTTCAGACACTTTCAAATTTATTCCACTAGGTGGTAGCATTGCATATGTAACTGAGGTAGAATGAACCAGAAACTACTCTCTCTGAACAAAATTCTAAGGAATGTTTTTTCATTGGAAGACCTGTAAGCCACACTTCACTTTTTATGAATACCAAGTTGATTATTTTGTTGCCTTTCTTTTTCTCTTTTCATTTTGTTTTCTTTCTTTCAACAATACACATACTGAAATTCTGTAAGGCAAGTGATAATCTTTTGAAGCAAGCATAAACTCCAAATATTTGTAGGAAAACAAAGTTTTCCTGCTCTTCTGCTTGTTACAGATTTTTTAATTGGATCATGTATGTGGTACATACTGCTTCAATAATAACCATTATTAGTGATTGACATTTTTATATAAAGGCACATTTTGGACATAGGTGTCAATGGGGGAATGAGAATAAGGAATATTGCATTATATTAATCTTTATAAATCTGGTATAAGGGAAGGTAACTCTTTTTCTCTAGCTAATGCCCTTGCTTTCATGGTAGGATAAAATGGACCAACTTTTACGGATGTTACAAAGTGCAGATCCAACTGATGATCAGCCAGACCTCCCAGAGCTACTTCATCTTGAAGGCAAGAAAAAAATTGCGTTCTTTTTCTAGTGTGTAGTTGCATGGATTTGCTATTTTAGTGAACACATGCTTCATCTGGGATTGAAATCTTTTTACTGATAGCATCTGGAATTATACTTATATTAAAATGCCCTTCTTCCCCCTCATCTAAGAGATCAGATTATTAAGAATGTGTCCCTTATCCTTCCCTTGAGGGGAGTCGTGTTCTTACTCCTTATAGTCCAGAGACTGATCTCCCACCCATCTACATTCCACTGTTGGGCAGCATGGTAAATGTCATAAAGGGGTTTTTAGAGATGAACTGTAGTATGAGGAGGGCTAAGATGCAGAATATCTCAGGGTGTTCTAGAGGTGAGAGTTGTGGTGGGCATGGAGACCTGGAATACCACTTGATGTTTATCCATCTGATATGCCCTGGTGTATACAGCCATATTTTAGAATTTTTACTTCATATACTGATTCTGAGGTTAGATCATACTTCTTGCCCCCCCATCCAAAGAGCTATTATAGATATTCCAGCCAGGTTAACCAGTGTCTCACATTATAGCTGCAAAAGGGAAGAACAGCTGGACCTTTGGTATAGTTACTAGGGCTGTGTGAAATTTTGCTGGCTGTTTTGTTTCAATACTGTTTCAACTTATTTTGATCTTGCTGGGATCCTATGACCCCAGCTGACTTCCTGCCCTTTGGGCAGGGGGCTGGACTCGATCTCCTGAGGTCCCTTCCAGCCCTGATGTCTATGAAATCTATGAAACAGTGAAATCGAAACAAAGGGCTTTGAAACAACCCTGAAACAAAATGAGGGCAGTCGAAACATTTCAAGTTTTGAAGCTGAAGCTGGGCTTGCCTGCGGGGAAATAGAAAGTAAGGAGAGGGAAGAGTGGGGAAGGAATTAACACACATGCTGGAGAAGGAGCTCCTGCAGGAGAGGAAAGAAGGACTCTGTTACAGTTTGGCTACCTGAGATGCTGCTGGTGCTACTGTGCTGCTTCTCACTAAGTTATTATTTTACCTGTTGTCATTTAAAGTGGTGAACTGGATTGAGACTGTAGGGGAGGAGGAGACCTCATTGGGGCACACTACTGTGTCATGTAGAGGCCCCAGTGCCAGTGAGGGTGCATCTTAACACACACGCACAAAGTCACACATGTCACAAGTTTTGCTTGTCAGGAGCTTGAGGTGCAGTTTCCCAGAAACACTTGTACCTATCCCCTTGAAAGCTGGCAGACTTCATGGCCTCAGCAGGGCTTACTGTGCCAGCTGTTTTCACCCCTTTGCACCTTCACACTTGCAAGCAACAAGAGTTTTGCTTTCAAGACTTTGAGGTGCAGTTTCCCAGAAAGCTCTACACCTATCTCTTTGAAACTTGGCGGGCTTCATGCCCTCAGAAGGGGCTACTGTCCCTGCTCTTTTCATCCATATCTGCCAAAAAATGACCAAACTATAGGCAGTTTTGTGTTTCCCCATTATAGCTTATGGTCGAAACAGTTTTGATGAAACTGAACTGAACAGTGCTTTCGAAATGAAACACTGTTCCATCAAAACAGCGAAATGGAAGTCGAAACAAAACAGTGCTGTTTCACACAGCCCCAAGTCAGTTACCTAATCTTTCCCAGAGGAAGCAAGGAACTTCTATATATGCTTCAGTAAAGATCTCATTCCTATGGCAGAAACCTTAGATATACCATTGGAAGTGGTTTAGGATAAACCTCATTCATCTATAAGGCAGGGGTTCTCTACATTATTAGATTCCAGATATCCCTTAGAAAATGCAAGCTCTTAGTTTCTATTTGTTTGACGAGGGAACCATAAAAGCAATTCTTTTTGTTGTGAAGAACTAGAACCATGCATCAGTACAGGCTGGGGACTGACTGACTAGGCAGCAGCTTTTCAGAAAAGGGCCTGGGGGTTACAGTGGATAATAAGCTGAATATGAACCAACAGCTTGCCGTTGTTGCCAAGAAGGCTAATGGCATATTGGGCTGTGTTGGTAGATGTGTTGCCAGCAGATGAGGGAAGTGATTCTTCCCCTCTATTTAGCACTGGTGAGGCCACATCTGGAGTACTGTGTCCAGTTTTGGGCCCCCCATTACAGACAGGATGTGGATACAAGAGAGTCCAGCTGAGGGCAACAAAAATGGTTAACGGGCTGAGGCACATGAATGTGAGGAGCGGCTGAGGGAACTGGGCTTATTTAGTCTGCAGAACAGAAGACTGAGAGGGGATTTGATAGCAGCCTTTAACTACCCAAAGGGTGGTTCCAAAGAGAGTGGAGACCCTTATAAATATAAATGAGACCCTTTTAGAATCTGCGGAAGACCCATGACACACATTAGAATCTATGCAAGCCACATCAAAGCAAGCTGACATGAAGAATATTGCTATTTCTACATGTGTCAAGCTGTGTTTCTGACAGCTCTGCAGGAACATAATTCATATGTACCTTATAATTCATAGCACAAGAGGACATGAAGAAATTAGATTTCTTCAGCTATAAAGTTAACTAAATAGCCAGGCTTTATAGGGTCACATTGGGAGGGTGAAGGAGAGGTCTTTAAATCATGGTTTATGTCTTTCTCACAGTTACTGGGTTCAACACGGAGATAACTCTCTGAAATTTAAGGCCCTGTGAAAGAGATGTAGGATACTAAATCGCGGTGCTGCACCTATGGTTCATGGGCCAAATACAGCCCATAGTGCCTTGGAATCTGGCCCATGTAGTTCCTGAAGGGTCTGGAAATCTGGCAGCAGGAGAGTACTGGCAATCTTGCTGCTCCTCCTCTCTGCTGCCAAAATCCCAAACCCTGTGTGGTGAGTCAGAGCTGGGCAGATGGTTTGGAGCAGGCCCATCTTATTCTTCCACACTTGGGACTAACCTTAATTTCACCTATTAGATGCCAGGGCCTCTAACTCTACCACCTGCTTCAAGTCCTCGACAAAAGAGTTAACATGAAAGGTTACTGCTCACTGTTTTTAACCTTAACGCTAAGGTGATGGTAAGCTACAAAACAACTGTTAACAACCTTCCAGGAAAGAAACATATGATGCTTATCCCTGTAGGTAGCTGCCAAGAACCTATTAGGTACTTTGTTAACCGAGGTATTACTGTAGTCAAAACAGTCAGAGCTGATGAATTGTCCAAAGAGATTCAGAGAGTTTAAACCCAGGAAAACACCAAATCATCTAGTACAGTGGTGCTCAACCTTTTTTGCCCAGCGGGCTAGCTGGGTACTGCCTGGTTCCTCTGTAGACTAGATGTGGCTGGTGGACCCAATCTGGCATAGGGACATATCCAGTAGGGCTGTGTGAAATGGCACTGTTCTGTTTTGCTTTAAGTTTCAAGGTTTGGATGGAACAGCGTTTTGTATCGAATTTCGTTTTGATTCGAAACAGCTGTCTGTTTTGTTTCGTTGAAACAGTAAGGCTGTTTCGACTCTGATTCAGTGTTTCGCTAGATTGCACTGGGAGCGGTGAGCCAGCCCGGCTGGGCTCGCAGGGGTGGGAATTCAGCCCAGCTGGGCTCACTCCCTGCTCCTGGGCCTGATCTAGCATTGGGGATAGAGAGTCAGCCCAGTTGGACTAATTTCCCATCCCCAGCACTGATCGAAACATTTTGACTAGCCTTATTTTGTTTCAAGGATGTTTCGATGCCCTTTGTTTCATTTTGATTTTGCTGATTTGACCTCAAAATGAGGCAAAACAATGTCAAAACGAAACGGCCGGTGAAATTTCGCATAGTCCTAATCCAGCAGGGATCCATCCAGATGTGTAGAGTGGGGTGGATGATGGGCCAGCCCTGATCCAGTTGTGTGGAGCCACGGGAGTGGGGGGAGGAGGGGAAAGGACACCTGAAGGGAAGGAAACAGAAGGGGACTTTATTTGGTCATTACATCAGCTTGCAGTGCAAGAGAGACTTAAGCCCTCGTATCCTTAACCAGTGCTTCATGAAAAGAAAGTTACTGTCATACTATGTGCCTGCCAAGGTGTTTCTGACAAGAACCAGTTTGTTCATCACCCAGTTTCCTTCACTGAGACTTGGTAAATCTTGGAATCTTGGTCCTGACTTTTTTAATTGATCGGATACAGTTATTCAGAAATATAGGTAGATTGAACTGTGGCATTTTGCAGAGAAACTTAGAGGTTGGAAAATTTCCTCTTCAAAGCTATTTAGACTCCAAAGGCCGTATCCCACCTTTTTAGGTTTTCTTTCCTGGAAGGCTGTATTTGTTTTGTAGCATACCATTAACTTAGCTTTAAGGTTAAAACCAGTGAGTTTCATGTTAATTCTTTTGTCAGGGACTTGAAGCAGGTGGTAGAGTTAGGTGCCTTGGCATCTAATAGGTGAAATTGGGATTAGTCCCAGGTGTGGCAGGATATGATGTGCATTAGCAAAGCTAAGTCCATCTAGCTGAATTTATTCCTCTAGACTTCTGTTAGCTTGTGCTGCACATCTGAAGAATGTCCCTATCTTAGAAATATAGTCAGGGCAATAAGGAGCTCAGTCCAATGCTGTTATGAGACATTCCATAGTAGAGGCTTCTAGATCTTAATGACACAAGTTTTTCTGTAGTTTAACATTTAATAACATCTCAGAAACTTCCGTTGACACTTAGAGAAATCATGTGCCTTTTAAGTATTTACAACCAAGTTTGCATTCTTGTTTTCAGATAAATGGTACTTAATAACTCTGATGTAATTTGTAAACCTTGTTCTGTTCTAGCAACGTGCCACCAAATGGGTCCTCTTATTGATGAAAAGCTGGAAGATATTGACAGGTAAAAGAATGTGTACATTTTCCTGGCTTGTTTTTAAAAATAATAGCAGAAGTGTGAGTTGTTGCTAACATGCTACACCTACATATGTTATAGTGTTTCAGGGGAGTAGATTCAAGTGTGTACTTTACAATAACTAGAATTCCCCAAAGGTGTTTTAATATGACTGGCTTTAAAAAGCTGAGCACTCCTATCCACTTTCTCTACTTAGTTTTAACAAAAGAAATATCTTCCTTGCCAGACAAACTATTTTTCACTGAGACTACTGGTGAAAGTTGCAACACCTGACTGTTGAATGTAGGTATCATGCTATATCCTGTAAGACTAGTTGTTTGTCATATATCACGATGTGTAAATTCACTGCATTCTCTTGTTCAGTATTATATGTCTCTAAAATTTGGGGTAAACTGTATAATACCTTTTCCAGGAAACACTCAGAACTATCGGAGCTCAATGTTAAGGTCATGGAGGCCCTTTCATTGTACACCAAGCTGATGAATGAAGACCCAATGTATTCCATGTATGCAAAGCTACAAAACCAACAATACTATGTACAACCATCTGGTGTTTCTGCTTCTCAGGTATGTAGAGTAAAAGCTGCACTATCCAGCATCTTACAAGCCAGCACGTTCTACTAACCAGAATGCCGGCTTGTAAGATAAAGTGAAACCGGAAGTGCCCACCGCAGCACTTCTGGGTTCTCTGAGTCCCCCGGCCGGGGGTAAAACAGCCTGCGCTGTCGAGCCCCCATGGCCCAGGGGCATAACAGGCTTTGTGGGCCTGTGTGGGGCCCGTGGGACTGGCGACAATGCTGCGGGAGGGGCAGAGGAACGTGGCGGGAGAAGTGGTGACCTAGGACGGCTCAGTTAACCAGCATATTTTGTTATTTGGCATCCCCCATTTCTGGGGGATGCCAAATAACAGAGCTTTTACTATATTTCTTTTTTAAAAGACACAAGAGATTTGAGCATATGTTACTGCTTATGGATAAAGTTCCTAAAGTGGGAAGATGTCCCTATGAATGGTTCATCCTTAAGGTGGGTTTAGCAGCCTACTTTGCTACAACTATACCTTCAAGCCATTATTGTGTCCTGCCCCCTGTAGCAGGGGAGAAAAGTTGTTTTCCTTTTTCTTTTTAACAATCCTTCAGATATTTGAAGATTTCTGTCATGTTCGCTCTGTCCTTCCCCCCCATAATTATCTTCTTCTTTTGTGTTGAGCCATTTATGGACCTTCCTAAAATTAAACTGTACTTTTGCTTTCAGATGCTTAAAAATTTGAGCCAACTAAAAAGATAACTATGTTTCCCTCCCCAGCAGTTTGTGTAACATTACAGGCAGAATCAGTACCCACCTATCTCCAGTGTCTTCTCACACTGATGTTGCCTAGTTTTTCAATACAGACATTATAACCAACCATTAAAAATCCTTGGTCTGGGCACTTAGGTAGAATCCTGTTCAGAACACACCATAATGAGCAATTCTATATAAGAAGAAGCAAATGTCTCCTTTGGAGAAACAAGGGAGTTTTTAAAGAGAAACTGAAGGGAAGGCCTGAGAAGCTGGGAAACTTTTCCTTCAGTGCCTCTCATAATGAAAGGTGCATGTTAATAGACTGTTTCAGATTCATAGATTGTTGGCCTAGGATCAGTTAATTTTACCTTCTGATCAATTAGAGACCTTATTATTTCATCTAGTGATTCCTGCATTGAGGTCAATAAATTTATTTAAATATGGCTCCTACATATTTATCCAGTCTTGATTTTTAAGGATGTAAAGAATCTAATACATCCACTAATAAGCTTTTATTCTACTATTCTCTTAATAAAAATTTGCCTTATTTTTGGCTGGAGTGTTTCCAGAAGACGTGTTTTTTTTTTTTTTAATTCGTATTTTCCTAAATCAACTTCAACAGTTGCTTACTTGACAGTGTTAAACTAACTAAAAATAGGAAAATATGTATCGGAATTTTTATTTAGTTACTTCATGCAAAGAAAGGCTCACAGGTCTAGACAACTCCTTATGCATCACAGGTAGAGAATCTATGTCCTGATCTATTTGTTTTTAGTTAAGCAATTAACATACTAGAAATACGCTCAGAAAATGTAATGACTAGAAGTTATTTAGTCAGCAAGTTGTTGGTTTACTAGTACTGGCATATAATGGTAGAATTATAATATTCCTTCTACTTCCACTTTTTAGCTTAGTTGAAGGTAAAACACAAAAATATTATTTACAATACAGTGCTTTTTGTGAAGCAGTCTTTCGTAAATATCTTGAGGTGTTGAATCCGGCATTTTAGTTAGCTAAGCAGTAGCAGTACATTCCTGTATTTTATTTATGCCCTTCTTTTAATTTTTTTTTTTTTTTAGGCTTATCCAGGACAACCTGCAAGTAATGCATATCTGGTGACAGGGAGTGCACAGTTGAGCCACATTCAAGGCTATAATCTTCCTCCAGAGCAACTTCCTTCTCTTAACCAAGGCACAGTTCCTCCGTCCGCAAGCTCAGGACTAGCTAGTCAGCCTGCTCAAGCATCTTATACAAAGTAATTTTAGTGTTTACCTATTTGGAATAAGCTTCGGGGCAGACTTGTTAAGGGGAGATTTTACTTTCAGAAAACTTTATTAACTCAGCTGTGAGTAAAGTAGAGTGTAGTTGCATCAAATGTGTATTCACTGATGTTTTGATAACAAGTATAACAAGTATGTTCAGCAAATGTATAGGCTTTGAACACAAGCATTCTTTAACTGTAAAAGACATGTATTGTATATTGTTTTACACAAGTGAAGAAATCACATGCTCATAGTGGCTTCCAAATCATGTTCCTTAATTATACACAAGGTCTGCTGCTTTGTCTGGTTTCTGGTGGATTTTAGCACATAGCGCATGATGCCTTTTTTTACTGTAAACCTCACAGATTAGTGTATGGGATTCATGTTGAACCTTGGACGAGTAGATTTTGAAGACTTGTTGAAGTCTTAAAGCTACCCAGATATAAGGGAGCTGATACTATTTTCTTACAGTTAAAATAACGTGTGATTTAATTGAGGAGTTCTGATGTCGGAACCATAGACTAGCTTGAAGTTGGCAGAAGGCTTGAGCTGCACTTTATTCTTTTCAAGTAGATGGTGAAGTTTTGGCTTTTAATTCTGCCTTTCAGAAAATAATGTGTATATTCTATTCTGGGATGTATTGTATGTGAGGAATTATGGGGAGGACATTCACGCTTGCAAATATTTTCAAGTGGGGTGTTAGAGAGATTGTCTGTGGGCCAAATCCAGATCACGGTACTGCCCGTGAGATCTGGAGTTGATCCTCATGCGGTACATGCTGTTTTAGCCATGCACACAGAAGCCCACAGGGTTGGTCCACGATGCATGCTGCATGTGGAGCTCACTGCAGCCAGTCCAGAATGCACATGGCGCCTGCGTGGGGCTGGCCTGTCAGCCCATGGACTGATCCTGCACCACTTGTCTGGCCTGTTTTAAAGTATTTTATTTCCCTTTGTATATGTTGCTTATTGGAAGACCATGAGGCACCAAAGCCAGGGTGATAAAGTTTATATAAACTTTGCATACTTTGTATTTCTGGTTACAGTAAGTAATCTTGCATTAATGGAATATAAAAGGACTTGGATCCTGGGAAATAAATTCATATATTTACACACAGAAGTTAAATTTATTAATTCAAAGCTTGGCAGGTGAGCAGCATTTTCTAACTTTGCTTTGAAATTGATGTTTTTTCTAAATTTTAATAAAGCTGTTAAATTTTGAAGAGGTAGTCTTGCATGTATTAGCCACCTAAATATAGAATACAATTTAATTAGTTTAATACTTTCTTCCATATAAATACAATAAGAAACAATTTCTTATTTTCTTTTCTTTCAGTACAATGGTTGGCTCTGTTGCTGGAGGTACCTATTCCAACCAGACATCAGTGTACAGTCCACCTCCTGCTGCTGTTGATGTCGCTGCTTACCCGAATACTGGGACAAATATGTCCCAGGTGCCAAACTATAACTTAGCATCTTCAACTCTGCCACAGTCAGCAGGGAATCAGCAACCGCCATCTCAACAACCACAACCGCAACCACCACCACAGCCACAGCATACTTACTCCCAGAAGGCACTACTATAGGATCCAGGACTTCTGATTCCTAATCTTCGTCTAACACCTGCTCAAAGCAGTTGACATTGTTATGAGTTTCTTCCCTTAATCTCTTAAACTTTGTTTATCCTCAGCTTATTAGGAATCTATCTTGGTGACGAGTTCAATTTGCACTGACTTTTTAGGATTTTGGGTTTTTTTAATTTCGCAGAGGAATGAAAATATCTAGGACATTTAATTCCTTTTTAAAATGTCTAAAATTGGTACAGGATTATTTATGTCTGGTAAAATTGGCTAGTCTGTGAACACTCAACTTGCAAACTGTTGTGGCATCTGTTATTGTACATATAGTGTGATTGCAATAGTGGCCATTTTGAATAGCTGTAGTGATCATGTGAATATATTTAACAGTGTTAAAAAATAATTTACATTACTATTTTATTTTAATCATGTTTCATAGTTTTACCTAGTTTTATGAAGGATGTGATATCCTTTTGCAATATCTTCATATCACTGTTACACTTAAAAGCTGAAGTCTTTCAATTTCCAATCTTACTGGAGTCTAGTTTTCTTCAATTGTGAATTGAACATAAGTGTAACATGGCTATTAGCTAGCTTTATCTACCAAAGTAAACTAGTTAACATTTTAAACTATCTGGCGAGATAACAGCAAATGATTCTGCTTTAGATTTATAATCTAAACAACTATGTACAGGCTGCCAAACATATCATGGGACCATAATACAGATCAGTATCTTAAGGTTTAAGAATACATAATTTATTTTTCCATGCTGGCTTTGGGTAACTTGGATTCTGACCTGTATCCTATGTGCATTGGTGGAGATAACACCAAAGACAGATAAAACAAGTTTGGAAGGGAATGAATGGAGTTTTTAAACTGGAACACAAAACACTACTTGCACTACATCATTCTGGTCTCTTGCAGTTATTTAGGACATTAAAAATTGTGGACAAGAAAATGACTCAGCTCGACATATTTCAGGACTTTATTTTGACTCTGGTGGCCTTGTGTAGCAAATGATTTTGTGTTTACTATTCTTAAACGAAACTCTTCTGCCTTAAGCAAGCATCTCCTGCCTTTTTTCTAATTTTAAGTTGTTGGGTTCTTTCCATTTTTAACCCTTCCGTTAAAAAAAAAAAATTTTCATTTCCCTTAATCAGGCCTATTCATAATTGTCAGTCTTTTTTTCCATTAGTCTGTGTCTCCGTTCCATTAGTCTGTCTCTTCCATTAGTCCCTTGTTCTGGTTATCCTTGACCTACTTTCTAGCATGTGAGACTTAATGCATGCAATTTAAATATAAAAAAGGTAATAACTGAAGGCAGCTTTTTAGGTATGATCAATGCATCTTTTACAAGTCATTTCTACTTTTGATTTTATATTGTATTTCTTTTGACGAATTCCAGTATTTTTTGCCTTGTTTTAATGGAACCTATTTCTGTATTATACATGGCACTATAGACATAATTTTTTAATTTAATATATATTTTCCATTTCATTGTGTAGGTTCTCTATACTGTCATGTCTTATGTATACACTATACTACTCTACCTTGACTATCCAGTACTCCCTCTGAATTTGTTTCTGTTCTTATATTCATCTTGTCATTGAATTCGCTGTTATGTGCAAATATCTTGGCTGTGACTGTCACCTACATCATTTTCATAAATACTAAACGAGTGGTTACAAAACTTGCCGTTTGGTGTTCCAGCTGATGATGGTGGTTTCAGCTAATGGAGCTACTGTTTATAACTATAGCATTTTTCTCTTATTTTCTTACCAAGACTGATTATTCCCATAAGCCTTAACTACGTGATATAGCCATATGTAAGGAAGAACAATAAAGTAATAGCGTAGGAGCTTTGCTTTGGATATTAGTTTTTAACACCTTGGAGTGGTTCTTATTTTTAAGAAGTAGAGGTGAGGAAAATGATGCTGTGGTCTGTGCATGTTTGTTGGACATCTTCAAAATGGGAGCAACAATGGATTTGGAGGGAAGAATTTCTCCCCCCCCAGCACCTAATTTAGGAAACTTCATGAAGCATGCTGATAGTCTCATTAGAATTATTGAGACTACCTGTGTGCTTAAATTTTGGGAACAGCCTCATAATTTTACAAATAAGCCCCTAGTCTATTGCACTGACTGAGGATCAACAGACTTTCTATATAATAAAATGTCACCCATCAAAACTAAATATTATTAATTGTTTTGTCCAGATGAATTAGACGCAAGCAAATTGATTTCAGAAACTTTCAGTGCAAGTTTGATTTCTTATAGAGCAGAAAGCCTTTTTTTGATAATTTATTAAGCATTGAAAATCTGTTATGCATCTGAGATTCTGTCACTTTCCACCTTATTTTCCCTTTTTAAAGATTAATTTTAAATAGTTTCCAGTAGTTGTGCACACCATCTCTGTAATCAATCAATCTAAATTTAATGTGAGAGAATTTTTCTCCTTTTTAAGGTCTGGTCGTCATCCATGCTTTTTTTTTATTGAAGCTGTTGTCCATATCTTACTTCTAGAATGAGTCTGTGGGTCTTTTGGATGTCTTTAAAGTCATTATTATATATTTTTGTCTTTAATTTCTGCGCAAAATATGGTTTGAAACTGCTGTGTGATATAGGAAGGAAATGGCTTCATTAGCATCATCCTTATCAACTTAAGTGTGTCCCAAACTTTTAATAATGTCACTTGAAATATTCTTCTATATCTTCTAAAATAGTAATTTCTAACCCTGTTTTTGTAGGCCTGATTGCTAAATTCACATTATGCTTTTCTATTTTTAACGTTATTTCTCATTTTTCTCTATAGCATCTTCATTTGGTTTACTTGGTTATTATTCTTATTGCATCTAGCTCCTGTAACATGTTGGAAACTTGTTACACTAATTCTTTTATATGACCCCCATTTCCATTCCTGGTAACATAGTCATTCTCCTTTTTAACATAAAAGTCTTACCACTAATTATCCAGAGGAAGAATGCTTTGGTACCAGCACTAGGACTTCTTTGCTATAATTTCTTCTTCAGGTTCCTAACTGAACTGTGTTCTCTGTTAACAGGTGTCACAGTGGTTATTAATGTATTACTTTGTTTCTTAACTGTGAATGGGAAACAAGCATTTCTATAGTTTTTGCAGGAAAAGTTGAACTCCAGAGAATTCAAATGCTAAAAAGACAGGATATTCACAAATTAAGGTTTTTTCAAAAAGCACTGTCAACTACATTTTACACACTCTAATAGTAAGCCGCCTCTTTGAACTTCTTGGATATGTTTGCTTCTTGATATAAGGCTAAAATGTTCTGAAAACATTTTCTATATCCCTGTTATTATTTAACCCTTTCTTAACAAAGTGTAACATCTGTTAGTTGGGTTAAATAGAGCTTTCTAGTAGTTTGATTTTTATGAGCAGCTGGAGCAAGTTCTGGGAAGTGCGTTCGGTTTTGGTTGTTATAACAACAGAATTTTAGTTGGGCCTTGTTTAACATCCCACTGTACTCGCCTACAAATTAAGATGGCATGAATTACTGTAAAACTTTCCAGGGCAATTTTGTTCTGAAGAGAAGAAAACTAAAGGAGTGAAATTATTTTAAACTTGGTATGAATAGGTATTTTACGGAGGACTCTGTTCTGGAGGTTGCATCCAAGATTGGGTGCAAACATGCTCATCAAACTTAGCTAGCTACTATTTTTCAATGCATTTGATGTCAAAAGCCTGTTTGCATTTCCACTAGGTTATATACAGTAATTGAGTAGTAGTCCTAAATCCAAATCAAGCAAAAATCTGCCTTAAACAACATAAAAGAAGCAAATTGAGCTTTTATCAAAGCTTTGGAACACTGACTTGACTTTTCAAATATAGTTCTTTGTGAAGATATGGCAATTTGGAAATAAAGTGAGTTTAGGTCACCAGAAGTTAAATAATTCTATCTGTAATAGTAAATATTTCCCATATTGCAAAATTGGAGATAATGCTGCTTGTTGGACACCTCTGTCTGCTTATTTTTTGCTAAAATGAGGTTACTTTGTGGTCTAGAGGCAGGAATGTCAGATCTTATGCTGGAGAGATGCTGATACCTCATTCTTTAATTAAAATGGTTTCTTCAAGATCATTTACCTGACTCTTAAGTATTTTCACCTGTTGTCCGAAACTTTGCCTGATTAAAGGTTTTAACCTCCTTTCCCATCTGAAATTTAGAGACCGAATGAAAAATAGCCACACTTATTAGAATGACTAGACTCATGTCTTGGATTATGACTCCAATGTGGCACTTGCCTTCAGAGAAAATGGCAAGAGTTTTGTTCTGAAGATGAACAGAGCAGCAAAACATGCCTTGGGGCTTTTCTTGATATTTATTTAATTTTTTTTCCCTCTTTTTTTTTTTTCTTTCTCTTTTCCCATTGTCTCCCACTATCTTTTTTTTGTACTGCTAACTGCAGGCAGAATCATTTTTATTGTATATTATTCATTTGTAAAGAAACCTAGTCAGAGTCTCACTACAGATATCCCTGTTGCATATTTTGCAGCCAGTTAAAATAATGTTCACTTTACTGGGTCTATACTACAAGGTCTGCAGTCAAATGTGAGAAGGCCTTGAAGTTTAAGCTTGTTACTTTACGATATATAAACAAAAAACACTAGAAAACTTTTCAAAATCTCATGTTTTATATTAGGAATTTTGTTTGAGAAACATTCCACGTGTTCTACTGGAAACACTTACTCTGTGTGTGTGTGTGTGTGTGTGTGTACACACACACATATGTAGTATAGCTGCAAGTCCAAAGCTCATTATCCTGTTGCCACCTCAACCAAAAGGTGGCAGAGAGTTTTTCTTCCTGTCTCCTGCATATACTCCTGGAAAGCTGAATAACTTCTGTCTGTCATAAAGGGGGAAAAAAAAGATTGCTACAGTTTGTCTTTGTTTTATTAAAGTATATGCGGTAGCAAAGTGTTTTGTTTTTTTTATTTTTGGAGTTCTATGTGATGTTGGCATATGTACATATTTAGATAATACTGCACTGTTGTACAAGAGTTTTGATTTAGTAAATAACACTTTGTTTGTTTAAAAAAACTGTTAATTGTTTTTGGTATAATGCCGAATATTAAAGTTGAAACATTTAGTTCATTGTGTTGTAAAGTCAGTTTATGCATTTCACAGTTTCAAATGATGAGGAAAAATGCACTGAGGATTTTGAAAAGAACATAAGGGTTCTACTAGCACAGGGGCAGGCAGTTATTTTGGCTGGAGGGCTGCTTAATGAATTTTGATGAGCTGTTGAGGGCTGCAACGGTGGCCCCATCCCTTGACAAAGCACCCTGCCCCCTGGTCGCCATCTTAGGACCAGAAGTCCCACCCCCTAACGGCTGACTTTTGCCACCAGAAGTCTCTCCCCTTGCCCCCACAAATACTATATTTGGGAAGGGGGCTTTCCATCTTGGAACTAGGAAAAAACAAAAAGCATATTACTTACTAAAAAATCAAATGTCCACAACATTTTAATTGTATTTAAAAATATATATTTTTGTCCTGTTTTGTGTGTGTATTGTGCATATATAGAGGTGATTGCATAATAGCTTAAAACTGAAGTCTTACTTTTGTAATGTTGCAGGAGGTGTGGGGGGTGGGTATGGGGCTTGTGGGGGGCTGTGGATGTGTGTGCATGTGGGGTGTTGGGGGTATGTGGATGTGGGTGGATGGGTATGGGGGGTTTGTGGGAGTCTGGGGTGTGTGGAGGTGGAAGGTGGCTGGGAGTGTGTGCATGTGGGGGTGGGGGGTTGTGGGATGCGAGGGAGGATGTGGGTGGGGGAGGGGTGTAGTTGTGGGGTTTGTGTGGGAAACTTTGAGGGTATGATGGGGTGTGCTTAGGAGCCCCCATACATGCCCCCCTGAGCCAGATAGCTCCCACCCCTACCCCACAACAGCCTGGAGCGCACACCCCCTGTGGTGCTTCCCCGTCACCACCGACAAAACGCAGCCCCAGCCTGCTCCGAAGTGCCTGGCCGTGGCGCATCCTTGCCACCACCTGGGCACGCAGTGGAGCTGGGGCAGGTCCTTCTGGCTACTGCTGCCATTGCCCCAGCCACATGCACAGCCCTGCCCCAGAATACCCTGTGCCTGCTCCAGAATCTCCCATCCAGGCTAAGCAGTGACAGCTGCTGGGCAGAAACTCATGCTCGGCATAGGAGAAAAGTGGCCCTTCCCCCCTGCTGCTACCAGGCAATTCTTGGTGTAGCCTCCCAGAGCCTGTGCCGCGCTGGGCTGCCCTGTGACTGCTCTGCACTGTCACCACTGCCATGCTGGGCAGCCCACAGGTGGCAGTGGTGGCAATGGAAATGCAGGGGAGCCTGGCGTGGCACAGGCTGTGTGGGGCTGCACCTAGAACTACCTGGCAGTGACAGCGGAGAGGGGCCACTTTTCCCCATGCCCAGCAACAGTTTCTGCCTGGCAGCCAGCACAGGTGGCATGCTGGCACCTTAGCCTTCTGTTTCAGTTCAGTTCAGACTAATACAGCTAACTACCTCTTTCTACATTACATAGGTTTTAAAGAAGAGCTGCCAGTGTGATTTGATTCTGCATGCTTTTGGTAAAAGCACCATCAGTCTCTGCTTCCAGGGAGAAGTAGCATCAAAACATAAAATGAAATAAAACAAAGTGGGAAGTCGATTGCCCTTATTTGAAATATGTGGTCTTAAACTAGTTCTCAACTTTTATAGACTCGAGGCTTCCTTTGGAAAATGCTAGCATGTAGCTTTCACTTATTTTTTGACTATAGAAAAATAATAGAGTAATTCTATTACAAAGAACTCAGGCCATAGCAGGGCAGCATGCTTGTTTTTGATGCTGTGTATTCATATTTGAAAACCCCGAGTTAATCGTGAATAGGTGCTTGTATACCTAGCAGTGCTAATATCATGTGACAACCTGTAACCCCCTTAAAAGGATCTTGTGACACCCTGGTTGAGAGTCACTGGTCTAAAAGAATTAACAAATGGATGTTAACCTAGTAGTGGCAGAACTACAGAGTTCTTAAGATTTATGCAAGTCGTTTAGACTAGGATCTAGGGGAGAATATTGTTTCAATTACTTGATTCTTTTGCTATCAATGAATTAATTCATGGCTGTCCAACTGGTGGCTCCTGAAGGGTTAGTGGCCCATGAGCTCCTGGTATGCCTGCCACTGTCATCTTCCCCTCTCCTCTCATGCCCCCACCCTCACCTTAGCCCCCCGCCATTGCGCCTTCTGTGGCAGCTGGGTTCTTTGGACTCTTCCTCCCACCCCTCTCTGGCAGCACCCACCCACTGGCACCCCAACTGGGCAGTCCTGGGGGGCACTGCTGCTGCAAAGGGAAGCACTGGGGTCCCCTGCAGATTGGGGGCTGCACAACCCACTGGCAGCTCACTCCCCAGCTGCAGGAGATGCAGGTAGGCTTTGAGAGAGAAAAAGATCAGGCCCTTTGCTACTCTTTTCTTTTTTTTTTCCTTCACAGAGCCTGCCCACATGAACCGCCGCTGGGTCGCACAGCTCCTGAGCTGTCGGGGGGCCCAATGCTTCCCTTTGCAGCAGCAGTGCCCCCCGGGACTGCCCATGTGGGGTGCCAGTGTGTGGATGCCATCTGGGGAGCACCGATCCCACAGAGGAAAGTAGCAGGGCCCACTGGCAACTCATCCCCTGGCCCTGGAAGAGCAGGCGGGCAGGCTCTGTGGGGGGGGGAAACCCAACAAACCATTGGACCCCTCACCACTTTTCTTTTTTCTTCCTTCGGCAGAGCCTGCCCACTCTGCAGCAGGCGGGATGTGGGGGGTGTGAGCTGATGGGGCTGCCACTTCAGTCAGTGACGGAAGTCCCTAAATGGAAACAGTAGCTTTTTAATCAACACAATTAAAAACTCACCATTTCAATTTAGGGAGAAATAAACCCCCAGCATGTGTACAAACAGCCTATTATTCCATTTAAGATCAAAGCAAAAATAAATATAATTTTATTGAAACGTTCAATAGCTTGCTAGATTCTATAATAAGGTTAAAAAAACACAAGCAAGGCAAAAATAATCCAAAGAGATTGTTTTATTTGTCCTGTAGTCCTTATAGTTAAATGTACATTTCTTCAGATTCTTGAGCCTCTTGACCGTGCAGTCACTGTCAGTTATTTGCACATCTGAGTTAACATTCACCTGAATTAATATCATTACACCAAGTTAAAGTTTTTGTTATCACTAAGAACAGTCTGCCGGGATGCGTAATAGAAGAGAGAAAGAACCAGGAAAAGCTAAGAGCCAGCCTTTGGTGGATCTCGGATTTTGAAAAGGGGAGTGCATCATCATAAAACACGTGATTCTCCAGGTAAAAAGAATGTAAAGGCTTTACTAATATGCTAAGGGCCTAGGGCCTTATTATTCACTTCAAGGTTGAAGTGAAAAAACTATAACTATTGAAATGTGTGTGTGTTTGCTGTATTGTGTACAAAAACACAAATTAGGCAAAAATAATAGATGTTTCTTTAGTCCTGTTCTCATTAGAATTAAATGTACATCTCTTTCAGATTCATAAACCACAGTTTAGACTTCTTGAGCATCTTCACAGTGCATCCAATGCTTCATGAAGTTATTTCCTGAGTTGACGTTCATCTGAGTTGTTAATTCCATTCCTGAGTTACTGTTTTTAGCTAGAGTTAACAACAGTCTGTAAGACTGTGAAATGGGAGCTGCAGTAAGAGGAGCAGCTAACAGCAGAATTGCAAAAGAAAGGATTGCTTTGTTAGGCACAGAAGGTAGATCACAGAGTTTTCTTTTGTCTGGCCATCGCTTGCTTTGCTAGGGCTTGATTCCCTGGTCGGATGACATAAAGACTGTGGACTGTATTGTAGTGTGAAAATTACCATTGAAACTGTAGATCCTTTCTTAACAGGATACTCCTAGAGCAGTAGTTCTCAATGCTTTTGGATTGAAAGCACTCCTCTAACTTTTGTGGAGTGAGTGCCACCCAATTGCAAAAATTAATTTGTATACTACAGTGCTTACCTCCTTGCAGAGGGACCAGGTAGTGGAGGTGGGGAATTGGCTAGATATACAAGCTTGAGCCTGCACTTTATCTGCTTTTATGTGCCATGGCACCCTAACTGAGAATTACTGTTCTAAAATAATGGGTTTTTTAGTTGTGTAACTTTGTGATGCAAATTTCAGCCAAGGGAATGTGATCTAGGCCAGTAGGTTAGCATGCAAATATCTGGTTATCTCCTGGATAGTGAATGGAGTATGCTCAGTCCAAATTTATAAAACAGGTTTTTCTCACCATCTTGATGAAAGAGGTGGTTTGCAGAAGGCAAAGCAGTGCTTGTGCTTCACCTGAGGAATACCGTAGGAGAGTGCTCTGTCAACATCTTAAACATTGTAAGGTGGACTTTGTCTTCTCTTGGGGGGCAGCAGGTGTGTGTGTGTGTGTGTGTGTGTAGCGGGGGTTGTAATGCTTAAAAAATGATTTGCTCTTCTAGCAAATGCTTTCCAAGAAGGGATTTGTTTTTCTGTTTCTTTATTCCTTCCCAGCCACCACTCCATTCCAAGCTCCTCCTCAGCAGCAGCTGGAGGTTGAAGGGAAGGAATTGGCTGGGGTAGGGCAGGACTGGGTTGCACCCCCTTGACCCTGGTGCCCTGGGTGGTCACCCACCCCTAAGGGCATCATTACATGTCTTGCTAGCACCTATGTTTCTATTAAAAATATAACCAAGAGACTTCTATGTTTTCCTGTGCGTTTCTGAGCTAAAACAGATTTATTGTACATTATGGTTTATTACTATTTATTACATACTGAGGGTTTCTACACGGGTTTGGGATTATTCTTCTGGTGGACTGCAAGAGATGAGGTGGTAAGCATTGTGGTGTTGCTGAGACATTGGAGACAAAAGAATTGTAGAACACACTATTCTCTGAAACAAAAATATCAGATTAGAAATTTTCCATTTTCTCATCTTGGAGTTTGTCAAGTAGAGCTAGTATTAAGAAGCAATGGAACTTGACAAGTTGAACTTAGTAATACTTCGCACTTATTAGCTCCAGGGGAAGTTGGTGCAAAGATTTTCGTTGTTTTACTGGGAATTGGATTAGGATTTGCCTGTAGAATAGAAGGCTGGGATGGAGCCCAAAGGGCTTCCACAGTGGAGCGGATAAACAGAAGATGAAAATTCTGTGGCTGAAAACATTGTTTCAAACCAAGGGAAAAAAGAAAGGGAGATGGAAATTTCTTCCAAATAATAGACTTTTTAAAGATCATTGCTCCTATATGCACAGATTATTTGGCATACAAGGGATTAAGCTAGATTAATCAGCAATTTTCTGTAAATCAGACTTCATTTGACAGTTAATAAAACAGGTATAAACATACATAAAATAGACACAAATAACTGGGAACACTACCTAGGAGGAGATAAGCCTTTTATTAAAAATCAGTTTTTAGGGACATGTAGGCAAGTGATTTGACAGAATTCTAAACAAGATTGTATGCAATATGCTGAAGATTTAAATGCAACTTCCCAACAGATTACAGCATCATTGAACAGTTCTAAGGAAAATTGATTTTAAATTCATAGAATTCTTTAGCTCTCTGGTACATTTGTATGGATTTGTTGTTCACCAGTTTGCTTCCAACCTAAAGAAGATAAAGGAAGTGCAGAATGTATATAGGGAACGTGGTTTATTGGTGTACTGTATCCTGCTTCATTGCCTGAATGATGTTTGTGAAAATTGCTGATTCAGTTTCCTGTAAAAAATTCTGATACAAAGCCTCATTTCTGGTCATAGATAATGGGCAGGAAGACTTGCCAGTGCTCCTGGAAAGAACATTCCACTTAAATCCTCTATGCAGCACATAACTAAGTCACGCATTTCTATTTTGAGGAGGAAAAAGCAAACTGGTATGCTGGATAAAGTAGAAGAAAGCTACTATAAAAACCATCACCATTTCCAGGTTGCTTATTATTTCAGGACTCATTGCTGAACAGTATGCCAAAATAAAATTATAAATAATGGTGTATTAGGTGAGTGAATACTACAGTATGTCCCAAGATAACTGGTCTGCTTGACTATTTGCATATCACACCTGTAAAACAATAAGCAGAATGATGTACATTTTGAAATTAAAATAAAGGGATTTAAACTATTAAACTAAACAGTTTAAGTATTTAATTTTTAGCATTGCTTAAACCAGAGCCAATTTAACAGGTTTAAAACCTTCCTGACAGTCAAAGATCAGGATATTTTTGTTGACTCTGACAGTAAAAATGCAGGAAGCAGAGCTGAATATTGGGTCATTTCTTTTAAAGATAACACCAAACACAAAACGTTCTGTGAACTGTTGGCCTTGGCAAGCTCTTCTATGGGAAATAATGTTTGTACCAACAGCAGGAAGGTGCATTAGTAGAGGGAAAACATACCTGTTACAGGACTGCTGCTATTTCAACTCTAAATTTCTTTGTGAATGGTTTTGTTATTCCTTTTAAATGTAGGACTTCAAAATCAGGCTTAGAAGTAAGGTCTAGATTTTTAAATGGATACAGGCACTGAATTCCTTCTAAAATCAGGAGCCAAAATATCTTTAAAAATTTGGACCTAACTTTGGGCAGGCTTTAATTGTAACTAAGCTAGCAGAAGATATTCTGCAGCAAAAGCAAACACAAACTCTTTCTGCATAGATATGCCTTGTTATTATGTTTTAGTAATGTCAAAGCAAAGGGTGTTATACTCAAAGGTCTCTGAGCCAGTAGTGTGATACAAGCTGAACAGGATGTGAATTTCTAAAATTCAGATGTTAAATAATCCTATATTCAGCACAGGACTTGATTCCCAGCACTACCAAGTAGATTCTTTGGTCCTCCTATGTAGGTTCCCAGCCTTCCTTTCCTATGGATTTTTTCACCTCAAACTGCCATCACTTCTGTGGGGAAATGAGTCACATACACAAGAAATGTATCATATATACATATGATAAATATATAAGAAAGCAATCTATTCTGTAATGGAATATTGGGGTCCTCAAAAGGACTCTCCTTATCTTTATCTGTCCCATCCCAGGCTCTTAACAGAAAGGCATGTGATATATAAAAATCCACAAAAAACCAAAAAATGTACTTTTAGTATTCAATAACATCTAATGTAATAGTTGAAAATATTACTACAGTGATTGAAGCCATGAGTGGAAAAGCAATAAAGGTGCTACAGAATAGAAAAGGACTGAGACCACAGTGAAGCCTTCTAACTGCTGTAAAGGTTGTATGCTTGCATTTCCTGCATGTGCTGTAGCAATGTGCTACAGAGGCTCTGGAAATCGTGAGCACTTCCTCTGCTGATTGCACCGATCTCTGTATTTTGCAGCATTCCACTGGCTGCTTTTTGCTGCTCACTTTCTTGTGTCTAGTTTTAAAACTAGCTTGGGGGTTTCCATACCCCAAAGGCACCAGTTCTGTGAAACTTGCCATCTATCTGTCATTAGTTTCTTTCATTGTAAATTAAGTTTTTATCTTATTTTTAGAAAATATCCTTTATTTTTGTTTGGTTTTAGAAAAGGACAATCATGTATTAGCCTTCATATGTCTTGCACAAGAATGTTTTGTGTTCATTAAAATGCTTATAAAATTTGGAATATTGGATTGTCCTATAAAACTGCATCTGTAGTGGTGAAAACACCACTCCTGAGCTGGGTATGAGGGTGGGGAGAAGGCAGCATAGAGGCATATTCAGCTCCATGGTGTGCAGAGGCAGGACTAAAGAAGCAGTGCCCAAGAATTAATGATGCTATTCATACTACAGCCACTGCCTGTGACCCTGGAAGGAAAACTCCTCCCCTCTCCCCATTCTCTATGTGTGGAATAGAAGAATTTTGTTCAGCTGGTGCTAAGTTGGCTGTTATCTACTATTTGGAGTTTAATGAAATTCCTGTATATGAAGATCTGTAATGAAGATCCTCTGAAAGTTTTTTGAGGCTTCCCAGCTTCTTCCATGGAGTTTTCATCATGATACTTGCTCTTCAAGTATCTTTGCACAAGTTTTATAATTAGGACTATCATAAATGCCTCATTCACTCTTCGCTTTTGCAGTGTCCACACCTCAAGCGTCTCATACCAGTCCCAATATCCATGTGCAACAGGTCCTAACCCCATACCTTCACAAACATAGTCCTAGTGTCCCCAACTCCTGCTCCCAGTCTATTTTCCCAACCATTCCCAGTGTCCCTCCTTAGACCTTTCGGCCCAATCTTCTCACCCTGCCAGTTCCAGTTCCTCTTACTCCTGGCTCTTGTCTGATCTTTCCTTCTCCCTTCCATGATCTCCAGATGTCTGCTGTATTCCTTGTTCCCACTGGTTCCCAGTTGCAGGTTCCTTCCCAGGATCCTATTTAATCTCAATGTGTTATTTCCCTCGTAAACAGCTCCCTGTCCTAGTCTCTTGTGTACTCGCATGCTTGCTTTCTTCCCCATCCCCCTCTCTTGTCCCAAACAGTCCCAGTATTATTCTGGCACCATGACCATCATCTTTCCCTATTCCCAGCACACCTGCTTCTCATTTTCATGCTAACTGCCAGGCCTAGCCCCCTCACCCTCATCCTTGTCTACTTTCAGACTTCCTACCCAGCTCCTCTTTCCCCTACTGTAGATTTTATTCCCAGTATCCAAATCTCAGACTCCTTGCATCACTCAACTCATCCTGTTTCCCCTCCAGGTATAGCTCCTGTCCTCCCTGCTTGTATATGTATATGTGGTGGTTCCTTTGGCTCTTAGTTCTGGTGCCCAGTCCTATCTTGTTCTGCAGCATCCTAATTCTGCAATTACAAGTGAAGTCCTGATCCTGTGCTGGAACATGTGCAGTATGGACAGAATCATCAGATAATTAAAGTCTGAATTTCTAGCAAGGCTTTACTGGCCAAAATTAAGTTTGAGGGAAATGCATTTAGGCATGTATAATTGTACATAAATATTAGTATAATGCAAATAATTAATTTCTCATTTCAGCAGCCAAATTGGAAAAAAAATGTTTTTGGTCACAATGCAATGAAACCAAAATTCATTTGACAAAATATTTAATTTGACCTGAAATACGTGATTTGTTTTTGTTTTAGGAATTTCCAAGAAAATTCCTCTTTTGCCTGAGGAGTGCAAACTGAAACTCCCATTTTGCAGGAGAGGGTCTGAACTAATGATGTGAGGGGGTAAGTTGCTTTCAGTCTCTTTTTGAAGCTGTTCCACAAGATTCCCCCAAAATAAGATGCTTCAGTTCCAGTCCCTGCTCAAAAGAATGTTTTAAAATCTTAAATAAAGTAGAAAGAGAGAGGGACACCCATCCCAAAGTTCTGTGTGCTCCTGTAGTTAGTGCACAATAACAGGAAGTAGGAAATCAAAATTTAAATCCCATCTTGTAGTGGTGGGATTTGATGTTTTTGGAAGAGCTTCTCATATCCTAGTTGAGTGGCCTAACTCCCAGACTGCTGGGTAAAAGACAGGCATCATTATAGTCTCCTTCATCTCATGAACATACCTTGAAAAACTTTTATTCATATGGAAGTATTCAGTTTAGTGAAATCAGATTTAGTTTGATCTACTTTTGGGTCAGCTCTACCACATGTGCTGAATTCACACACAGGAGCAGAAGGGTGGAAAAGAGCCAAAGCACTCTAAGTTTGGGGCACACTTCCCTCCTCCCTCCCTATTTTTTTTCTTTCCCAAATAAAAATAAAGCTTAAAATTTCAGAATTTCCTGCAAAACAAAATGTGGGAAAAGTGGTGTTTTGGAAGAATTGAAATGACTATCAAAGCAAATGTCTCAATATTATTTCATATTTTTATGGTATTATGTTGCTGCAAAACACTTTTTTCACTGACACAGCATTTTCGATTGAAAAAAACACTGTCAGAAAATTTCAGATCCATTCTAGGGAAACAGAATTGATGGTTCCTCCTAGTAAGACAGAATCTACTTCACCTATTTAATTGCTGATGCAATGGCAATTGTCATTACCTTCCTCCAAAACCAGAAATGAGATTTTTTTCCTCAAGAATATAACATTGTTTATAGATCAAATAATAATCCACAAGCCCCAGTATAGGTTGCTTTTAAATGTAATTTCAGTAATAAGAGTATAAAAGATTCTGCTTTCTTTTTGAAAATGATGTTCGTTCTTCTTGTTACTGTAAAATAATAATAGTTTGGGAGCTTGAAAAATGAAATCTGTTTCCTTACCCAAATAAATGGCATCAGTCACATGTACTTAATGGTTTCTTGTTAAAAACATTGTGTGTGTTGTTACTGGCATAGATTTTTATTTATAAAAGGAACATTGAACTGTTCTTACCATTCAGTTATGTTACATGGCCAAGTGGTCATGACTTGTTTGCTCTTACATTTCTCAGGTATTCTCTTGTCACAGGAATGAAGATTACATAGGCATAGAGGAACAAATCCATGGACTGTTCACTTTGGCACCCTACCTATGTTTGTGGTCAATACCAAATACTTCAGAGAAGTTAAAAAATAAAACTTAATTGCTGAGAAAAATGGGATAGCCTACATGTGGGTGCTGGCTTATGCCAACTGTGGAATGTCTCATTCATATAGATGCCTTTTCGTTGTGTGTTTTAAACAACTCTTGACTTGTGATGGCTTAGAGCAATTGGGTTCCTGGGTTATGCTCTATTACAACTGATAAACAAAGTAAAGTGGTTCAAGTTTACTGCACTTCAGTTTAATTGGATATCTTCTAGTTGCTGTATCATGATGAGGAAAATTGAAGTGATCAACTAACCTCAACTACCATTCACTATTTTATCATGTCTCTGGCTTTCTATTTCCTTTCCAAACAGTTTTTTCTTTGTTCCCTGATATGGCCTCCTCTTCCTAAGACCATACGACAGTAAAGACTTGCAAACAACCATTTAAGCAAAGAATCCACAAGATCAGTTCTTCAACCCTTCTTGCACAGCACAGCCACAAGACACCTAATAAGCAAAGAGATTAAAAACTCTACAGTGTGCCACAATTAAACAGCAGGGGAGATAAGGGTGCCAACAGCGCCTGAATCTCTGCAATGTCAGGGAATGTGTTTTAATAAATTTATGTTCAGATGAGAACCACAACCTATGCTACAAAGGTAGGGAAAAAACCCATGGAGTTTGCCAATCTGATTTAGGCATAAACTTCCTAACGTCAAATCTGATCAAGTTGCTCTATCTAGGTACCTGGTGTATTTCTCAGTACCAATAAAAGCAACCAGGCCTTACAACCAATCACCCATTTCAAGGTGTGGCCAATTATCACAGAGAATATAACAACAAATGCCTTATCAGCCCCCTCCCCCCCCCAGCAAAAAGAAGGAAAACAAAGAATGAACTTTGCACCTTCTTTGTCTTGTCTTGAAATTGTTTGTACTTATTCTGTATCTCTTTTTTTGCAAATGCAGTGACTAGAACTGAGCAAAATATTCAAGGTGAGGAGTACTGTTAATCTATGTAATGGCATTGTAGGATTGTAGTCTTATCCTCTGTTCCATTCTTATTGGACTCTAATATTTAGTTAGCTATTCAGACTTTAACCTTATGTAGACATTATGAGTAAGGCAATTTTTCATACACAAGCGATACACTGGTAAAGCTGTAAAGGGGTGTCTCAACACTAAATTATAATTTAGGAAAACCTGAAATGACAGGCCAATCTCAATAACTATCTCCCAATGCCAGTTCAGGGATGTGACCAACTCATGTTTCATGAGATTCAGTGAACTGAAAAAACAAAATGACCATAATAAATATATTCATAATAGAAAGCCAAAGAAAAAGGTAAAATCAAAACATAATATATTCAGTAAATAAAGTTTACTACAGTAGCAGTCTCTCTCCTTTTGTGTACCTCTTTGTGCAGAACTTCAACAGTGATTTACACCTTTGAAAATGCATCTAAGGAAGGGAACAAAGAACTTCATTTCCGAAGTCAGTAGAGGGGCTTCTAACAGTAAACTCAGAAGTAAAGCATAATAATGTAGTGTGTGTGTGTGTGTGTGTGTGTGTGTGTGTGTGTGTATGTGTATATATATATATATATATATATAGTTGGTCAAAAGAATGTTATTTGAGGGTTAATGAATTCTGTTTGACTTGCCATCCATGTACATAGGAAAAGGTAACTAAAATCATCTTAACTAATTTTTATGAAACCCTAGGGAGCTTGAGTAAACAACTTTAAAAAGAAGCCATTCAAGGAGGTATCTTGAGGCAAGTAAATTCAATTAATATCAAGAGTATTATATGTGAATTAAATCCCACTGTGTTTTTCTCTTTTATACCAAGGTTAATTTGTTTCACTTGTGTCCAGGTATACAGGGTGATGTTTAATAGGAGTAGCTGTTAGTATTTTAATAAATAGCAATAGCAACAGCATTTCAGGATCCCATTAAATACATTACAAAACCCCTCTAAAAGCTAAGTTCTTGGCACGGCATTACAATTTAGTTACAATGTAAACGGTGATATCCATGATGTCATATAGTCAAAACAACACTGAACTGGACCTCTGTTACTACTTTGTACTGTTTTATTTTGTTCTCTGTTCTTCTTAACTGTTTGAGTGTTGAGAGCTTACAAAGGATGATACATGAGTTATGGAAAAATTGAGGATGGGAGGGGAGAGATACTTAAGTAAGACAGGTTTTATAGTTCCACTTTTTCCATACCTTCATGGAAAAATGAAAAACATCGCTGTCAGGGCTTGTTGGATTTGAAATTAACTGCTGTTGTCTTTTCTTTAGCTTAGTGCCTTCATGAATTTTCTCAACAAGAGTTCTAGGTCCTAGACAGGCAGTCTGATGATTATGTAGTTGGATTGTATTTTTTTTTTTCTCAAATTGATATTATACTACTGATTGCCTCTCTTGTAAATTGTTCTCAGAGCATCTTTCAATTTTCAGTCAGTTTTCACTGATATCAGTTTAGCCTTTTTATGGTGTAATAGAGATTAAATTTCTGGTTAAAATAAGTCTAGGCAATCTTACTTCCTGTATGAAAGTTTTAGAGTTCTTAAAATGGCTTGTTTGAATTTAATTTTTTAAAGGTATGTCTACACTTCACACTGGTGTAGTATAGCAATTCACATGATAGCAGTTGGCTACTTCTGGTACTCAGCATAGCTCGTTTAGGCCTATCTAGAATATCATTATTACATTTAGTCATTCAAAAATGAATCAGCTGTTCTTAGTCTTCAGAAAAGTAGTTCTTTCTAAATTTGAGGCAGAAGTTGCTTAGATGTCATCAATGATTTCTCCAGTTAATATAGATATCCTATTCTGTAGAATGTTTTTCAACCACCCATAGTTTTCTTAAATTTGTGAAGGTTTTAGGATGCTTTAGAAAAGAAAAGCTTCCAATAAGAACATCATAATCTGAGTATGTTTCTCTTGCAAATGGAAAGGTGGAAGACAGCCTATTTCATGACCTAGTTTGTGACTCTGATAACTTATTCCTATTTTGCTCTGTCTTCCTAAATAGAACATTATTCTTTTTAAAAAACAACCAGGTCTTTCCTATGGCATAAAGTTTGGTTTCTTGAGATAAGGATTGCATGTGTACCAAGCTGCTTTGTGCAAGACAGATGCTATTTGTTCTTTCCTATAATTTTGTCTTTTGACAAAATAGTGTCTTGTTCTTTTTTGTGGTTTTGACTTTTGAACAAACAGTTTGTTTAATGATTTGGCATTAGCAAGATAGCTGCAATTTGCAGCACAAAACTTCTATGAAATATTTCATTAAAAATCCACAAATAAAACATTTTTATATGCATTTGCCAAAACACGACACACAAAGTAGCTTGAAGTTGAAGAAAAATTTTGAAAGCTGCAATTTAGGGTTTGTATAAACACACTTCGGAGTTTTATGACCAATGATGTTATTTTCTTTCACACTTGAATCTTCTCTTTGGTTATAGAAAGCAGAACCCTTCTGGAAATTCTTTTATAAGGCTAATCACTTTGGGCTCTATTGCAGCTTTTAATGTTGCAATCCGTTTCAAGCTGGCAAAATTATTTATTTGGTTTTTATTACTTGTGTGGACAAGATGCAATATGTTTCTGAAATGTTAGAAGCTTCAAGTAGATTGTTGATGCTTTTAATGATACTTCTGAGGTGTATATCTTATATGTGTGTATGTATATATGTATGAAGAAAGAGGGAAATATATATATCTATATAAAAATATATATCTCTATATATAGATATCAATTATGCTACTTTATATCATAGAATCATAGAAAATTAGGGCTAGAAGGGACCTCAGGAAGTCATCTATCCAACCCCTTGCTCAAAACAGGACTGTCCTCAGAAGTCATATGCCCCAGCCCCCTAAACATTTTTGTTGCCCTCTGCTGGACTCTCTCCAATTTGTCCACATCATTTCTGTTGTGAGGGGGAGCAAAACTGGACACTACTCCAGATGTGGCCTCACCAGTGCCAAACAGAGAGGAAGAATCACTTCCCTTGATCTGGCAATCCGCCTACTAATGCAGCCCAGTATGCCATTAACTTTCTTGGCGACGAAGGCATGCCGTTGGCTTATATTCAGCTTATTGTCCACTGTGACCCCCAGGTCCTTTCCTGCAGAGATGCTGCCTAGCTAGTTGATCCCTAGCTTGTACCAATATATAGGATTGTTCAGTCCTATGTGCAGGAATTTGCACTTGTCCTTGTTGAACCTTATGAGATTTCTTTTGGTCCAATCCTCCAATTTGTTGAGGTCTTTCTAAATCTTAGCCCTACCCTCCAAAGTATTTACTACTCCCCTTAGCTTGGTGTCATCTGCAAACTTGCTAAGGGTGCACTTCACCCCATCTTTCAGGTTGTTGATGAAAATATTAAAGAAAATGAGCCCCAAGTCCTATCCCTGGAACTCCACTTTGATACTGGCTTCCAACTAGACATTGAGCCATATGATAAGAGTTGTGATATGAGTTCAAAAGTATTATGAAAAGCATCACCAACCTACTTCCAGTTTCTAACATACCAGAACCAGGTTGCATATAGGTAGTATTTAAAAAACAACCAAAAATTAAGAAAAATAGTATACTTTCCATTTTTTCAATAAAGGCAGGATATTAAAAATTTTATTTTTTAAAGTAGCGTAATTGCTTACAAAAATACTTTAATTCAAAGTGAATATTTCTGTCCAAGGGGTCAGCAGTAATTATAGTGGAGGGGGGAGGTCATGATAGATCAGGAATTTCTGTTGATGGATACCAGAGCTTTGATTGTTTTCTCTTGTTGAAGAATTTTCCTGAAGTAATTTATGATGCCCCTATTCAGTAAAGGTTATAGCGAAAATAAACCCATCAGTAACATTCAGAGAAACAAATAATCATATCTGGAATGCATCAGGAGATACCTTACCTATTAGCAGTTTCCTGAATTTTCAATGCTTATTTTTTAACCCTGCCTGGTTTTGGGGTTTTTTTTAAAATTGGAATTAGTTATAACATATTCATAGACTAATGCACTTTGTACTTGCATGTGTGTTCTACTATAATGTTAAAGAAAAAGGGTTTAAATAAAATTACCAGTGTAGTCCATCTAGATATTTTTCAGAGACATTGGTTTAGGCCTCAGAAATATAACCACTTATCTGACTATGCACTTAAGAGGTTTGGGTAATAATCCAATATTTTTTCATCTTGAAGCAAAATGGATACATTGGGCTTTAGGTCTAGATGTGATTTCCATTATGCAGACCTTTCCATTTTCCTGTTAACAGTCAAAAGTCAATGGCTATTTTGACTTCAGACTTTTCAGTGTACTCTGCCAGGAATTGTCTAGAATCAGAGGAGTTGACCTTCAGAGAGATATGAGCTGTTCTTGTCCAAATCTAAGCAGCAGGTTGGATGAATTGGTTCTCTCATGACAGGGAAAGCTGACCATTTCTGTTTGTTTATGCTAAATCCTGCTCAGTTACTAGTTTGTCATACTGGATTGAGGATTTTTATGTGCCTCCAAATTAATCAAGAATAATAATAAAAAAAAAATTGGACATTTTCTGCACAACCAGGCTAGGGAGAGACATTACACAAAAAAGCGGTTTAAGTGATCAGAAACTGGTTTAAATCTGTAACAGAACAGAAATCAGTGCACATAAACCAGTTTGAAAATGGCCAAACTGGTTTGAGATAAACCTGTTTGAATGTAGTATCAGACTTAAGTGATTTTGCTCAAACCGGTTTATGCAATGTCTGTCCCAGACCCTTTGCTGGTTTAAGATATATCAGACTCCCCCAGCATCCTGGCATGCTCTCTGGGCTGGTGAAGCTCTGCTCCAGTGAGCTGGGCTAGCCCCTCCCCTCTGCTCTCTAGCTAGAGCAGGGACAGGATGTGGCCGGATGCTGGCCTGCCATGCCACCTGAAGCAAATTCCTCCTTCTGTCCCTTCTTCCCCCTCCCACCTCTGCTGGCAAACCCTGGGGACTGCAGCTGAGGCTTGCCAGCCCCAGCTGCACCTCCATGGTTTGCCTGCAGCCAGACAGAGATGCACCTGTGAGCAGGACCAGACCAAGAGGTGGGAAGTGTTGGCAAAGACCTGACAATCATCACATGCTAGAAATGTAGTTAAGAGAAGTTGCAGACAGCTTCACAAAAGAATGCAGAGAGCTATATTTACATTATAAAGCAGAAACTGTAAAACCTAAATGAAGGCTTTCTGAATGGCTGGCTGTAAGGAGACACTCTGCCTTCAGGATTAGTAAGACTAATTCTTATTTTCCTGATTTACATTTTAAGTTAGATTAGGTTGTATGCTGTGTTTTACTGGGTTGTATCTTAGCTTAGGTGAAGATTTTTGGTAGTTCCCTGGTATGCTTTGTAAATTGCTGTGTTCAGTACATGCTTGCTTCAGAGAGAGGACTTTTTCCCCATCACCAGTCCAACTCCTCCCACACCCCCAATGCTGGTGGCTGGCATCCTGTGTGTTGTGTTAGCTCCGGCTGGTAGGCCTTTGCGAAGCAGCAAGTATTTGCTTCAGATTCGGCTAGTTTGGAGGGACAGTGATCTGACTTGGTGATTTGGTGGTACTCACTCCATCTGCATGTGGAGCTTGGGGAACCCCAGCAGCGGGAGATTCACTTTCAGGAACACCAGCTTCTCCACCAAACCAGGATCCATTTCATTCTCAAGCTCCTGAAATACGGGGATCACCAGGCTAAGGTGGGTATCACCAGTGCTGAGGTTCTTGGTGGCCTCAAGGAATGGCTTGAGGACCACCAAGATCTGGAAGATGGTATCTCACTTCATTTTGTTAAGGGGGCTGCTGATCTCAATCCCTCTGACCAAGGCCATCTCATAGATGGCCTTCTGTTGCTTGACCAGTCTTTCTAGCATCAGGTATGTGGAGTTCCGCCAAGTCTCCACATCCTTCATGATTTTGTACTGTGGATGTTCAGCTCTGCCTGTTTGTCCTGCAGCATCTTGCCCCCCTTGATGCTGAGGTGGAAGTAGCCTGCCACCTGCCTGCATTTTAAAATGAGCTGGCTGGTAGTGACAGCACTGTCACCGGGAGCCCTGTCCCCCTCCAAAGCCTCTCTAACTATGAGGTAGAACTTGTGTGCCACACAGTGGATGCCAACCAAGTTGGCATCACACACTGCCTTGACCATATTGGCCCCATTGTCGGTGACTATGAACCCATGGGTGAGCTCATCCTGCCCAGTGAGCCACCCTTGCACTATGAGGTTCATGGCCACCATGATCTCCCTTGCTGTGTGGGACTCATCCATCACCCTCCACTTGGAGAGCCCACCAATTCCCTGACTTATCACACCAGTTCCCTGTGAGGGAAAGGTAGGCATGATCTCCACACCGGGTACTCCAGAGGTGAAGTACAAGGCTACCTGTGGACCTGCCTTCTGCAGTTCCTCCCTCAAGTACTCCCTGTATGCCTCATACAGGGAGGGCACCACTGTCCTGCTAAAGGTGGTGCGTGCAGGCACTTGGTACAATGGGGCCATGAGTGCCATGAGCCTGAACCCTGGATGCTCAACCATGGAGAAGGGCTAGCCATCCAGAGCAAGCAGCTCCCCAGTGCTCTGTGAGACCTTGCTTGCCTTCAGAACGCACCACCTTTGTCTCTGCCTTTCCCTCACTGGGCCAGGGTGGCCTGCCTCTGCTTCTTGGGGACAGATGCTGTGGAGTGAGAGGGGGACTTGTTTTTGGACATGCTCCCACTGGTCCCAGGCTGAAGAGGAACAAAGTCAAGGAGGTGCTGCCTCCTGAGATGCAGCAGCATCACCGTGGAGGTGAAGTGTTTCACCTCCTTGCCCCAGCTGATCTGCCTTTGGCAGTGTTGGCAGGTAGTATACCTGGGATCATCAGCCACCTCAAAATGATCCCACACTACACTACCCACCCTCTTCTGGTTTGAGGGAGAGGATCCTGCCTTATCCCCCTCCTCACCAGGCAGAGGCACAACAACAGGAGCTGAGCCACCTGCCCTCACAATCTCCTCCAAAGTGCCTTCCAGAGAAGGAGACCTGCTTCTAGGGGAACTTTGACGGGTGTGGAGCACAAGCTCAGATTCTCCCTCCTTCTCTGGAATTTCCTTTGCTATGGCCCTCAGCTCCTCTACTTCCAGATCCAGCTGCTCCTCCAGCACTGGAAGGCTCATGCTGGGAACTAAAATTGGGGTGGAGAATGTCATACTGCTGCTGGTTAATGGTGGTGGTACAGGTGTAGGCACTGCTACCACCTCCTTGCTCCCACTAGCAGCAGAAGACTCATTGCTGCTAGGAAAGCGGGTGTGTCTGTTTGGGGTGGGGGAACTTACAGCTCTCCCTCTGCCCCCTCTCTCTCCCCTGCCAGAAGACCTGACACCTGCCTTTCTAGCATGCTTCATAATGTTTCGTGTGCTGCAAAGTGTGTGTGTGTGTGTGTGTGTGTGTGTGTGTGTATGTAATGTATGTTGTGCTTTCCTGCACAGTGATGACGGTCAGGGAAAACACAGATTTATTTTTGTGGGGGGAAAGAATCAAGACAGACTAACAAGACCAAATAAGAGATTTGGGGGGAAGAACAAGTTGAAAGGAATGAATAGGGATAACAATAGGGATTGTAGGCAAGGGTAAGTAGGAAAGGACTGGATACAACTGACAAGAAGAGAAACTAGCTAGCAAGAGACTAGCTAGTAAGCCTTTCAGATGCTGCTGGTCCAAGGGAGAGACAGCTCACAAAAGGCACAGATCAGTTCAGACACAGGTTTATATGTTGTTTCTACGCTCCCCCCCCCCCCCGAGCACTCTGATTGGAAGGGAATTCAGAGAAAGATCACAGTCACTGGCCAGCTACAGATGTCAATATAAGAGCAGTCTTTCCCCTCCATCTCATCCTTTTCCATATATGGAAGATCACCCCACCCCCCTCCCTCTTCTCAGTTGCTGTTTGCTGCAAGCCTGCCAAATTGATTCGAAGGCTTCTGATTCCATTCACACCTTTTATTGGGTCTCCTGATTTGATTCAGAGATTCAGCTACCAAACTGGACCAAATCTCCTCTGAATCGAATCAGCTACTGAAGCTTTGCACAGTCCTACTGGCTGGTGCCTGGCCATGCCCCCTTTGCTCTAGCAGGGAAGGGTGAGAGCCTTGGAGGGCATCTCTCTTCCCTCCTCTTTGGCAGTGGCTGGCAGGCACACTTTAGTGCCCCCCAGCTTCTGGCTTGAGCCACTGCAGACATGTGGCTGCACCTCTTGATTTAACAGAGAATGTCTGTCAAGTTATTAATCAGTTTAAGCTGTGCAGCTTAGACTAACCTGCAAAGAGTGAATCAATTCAGGCTTGGGCTTTTTGAATGTCTGTCCCTAGCCCAAAAGACATTGTCTACATCCACATATTGCTTTGAAATATGGTTTTCCTTCTTACAATTAATAGCCATTATGACCTGGATTTTCATCCATTTTTAATGAGTGGTAGAATTTAATTTGGTCTCTCTTTTTCTCCCTGTAGGACCCTAAAAGAAGGAAGTTAGGCCATATTGTAACTGTTCACGTACCAAATGCATCCTTCCCCCAAAAAGTCAGCCCTCTAAAACTGGGGTGCTTGTCTTAATTGGAGGAAGCTGATTTTTCTTTGCTGGAATAGAAGCAGGGTGAAATAGAGCAAGCAGACACTTTTACATGTGCTCTAGGGGTGGCATTTTTACATGTGTGAGTGAAGGGGGTGGGGAGCTGATGCTTTAATTAGAGCAGCTCTGAAAGCTTTTCTAATAAGGTGCTGCCATGTTTTGTGGATCAGCATCCCCCACACTTCAGAATGGTGGTGGAGGCACTTGAATTAAAGCTTGTTTGATGAGCGTTCATTCAAGCGCTCCTGCCACCATTTTGAAGTGCAGGGACACTGGTACTTGAGGAGTAGGAGGCTGCTGGAATGTGGTAAATTTCCATGCTCCAGCAGACTCAATTAATTGAGACTGCTCTGATGTGCTAGACTTCCAGCATGTTGGATCAGCCTCCGCACTCATTTATAGGCACCCTAGGATGCATGACTACCAAGCAGGCTGCCACTTCTCCCTGTGGCTGCAAACAGATCAGTGATATCCTGTATTAACCTTTTCACAGGCACTGGGGAGGCACTAACTTTTGGCTGAAGAGCCACTGAGCAGCTGACTGAGAGTGAATGAGCTGCTGCATGCAGTCTGTATTATCTTGATTAGGTTGAAACATGGAAGCAATACTTCATTGTTTACAGGAAAGTATATATAAAGAACTGCATATAGTAAAGAAATAATCTTGCTGCTGCCCTTGCAAGGGTCTAGGGCTTAGCCCTCTTGCTGTGCAGCCACACCAGGAAGTTTCCAATGCCTTAGTTTGTGTCCCAGGATACCACATGGACACTGCTTCACTCAATGTCACACAGTTGACCATGACTCTGGAAAAATCTTTTCCTTCTACATTCTACTTTCCAAATATAAAATGCATGTTTTATTTGAGGGTGTGTGGTATGCAAGCATATATGGTCTCTTTGCCTCTCTCCCATTCTGGCCCCTGTACTGAGATCAGTCATGTATGGACAGTATCCTGCTGCCCAAAAACGGGTGTAGTAGTGAGTATATACCACAAGGAAGTCTTCCTGGTGCTTTTCTAAGGCAACATGAAACTCTATTAACTTGAATTCATGTTGTTTCAAAAAGCCCAACTGAGCTAACTTTCAGAGGTATCATCTGAAGTTCTTGCAAAATAATTGAGCTTACCAGAACCTGTGAAAAACATCCTCCAAGTATGCTTGTGTTTTTCTTATGCTGTGATTCATCAGTCAGATGAAAATTCTGTTAACGCTAGAAATAGCCACCCATACAAGGAGGAGGAAACAAAAAAAGAAAACAGTTAACACATTGACAAAAGTTCAGAAGACACTTAAGAATCACTTACAAGAATAGGTGAGTGCACTATGGATCTCATTCTTGAAAACTTGAGACCTGCCATTAAATTAATTGGAGTGTACAAGGATCAGGCCCTAATGTTTAGCACCGACAAGAATGTTATTGTACCTAAGAACAAAAAGAATAATTAGCAATTATTTAAAACAGTCTAGAGCAGTAGTGCTCAACCTTTCTGGTCCCACAAGCTGGATGAGTTGTACAGGACCAGTCCAGGGATTGGATCCTGTGCAGGGTATGATCTGGCACAATGGCATGATTCTGAATGCTGTATCTGGCCCAGCACAACCCTGTGTGCTGATACAACCCTGTGTGCCAGGTTCTGCCTCCAGGTATGCTGGAGGGATCTGGTGCATAGGGCAAGGTCATCCAGACTGCAGAGCTCCCCATTGGTCTGGAGATTTGGTGGCAGGGCAATGGTGCCAGCATGGTCTGGATCATTTAACTGTGATGACCTGGATCAGTTAATGTTCTGCCATTCCTCCACAGCTGAATTTCTGGACCCTTGGGGCTATGGGCCCACAACATGTAGTTTGAAGTTGGATTAAATATAGACATTGGATTTATGACACATTGTAACCTGCCTGGCATTTGACTCCCCAGGTACTTCTCCGCTATTCATCCCCCTTCTCTCCAGTCCCTCACTCATCCTCTCTCTCACCCATTGACTCCTCAATCTACATCTTCACTGACAGCCTGTCTTGTATGCACACCAGCCCAGCCTCTGGCTTCTTTACTTTTCATTCCATCCAGGAAGAGCACATGCCAACTGCTGAAACTTCCTCAGCCTGATGAAGGGTTTTTGAACCCAGAGCTTGCTTAAAAATTGTTTTCCAACTATTTAAGTTGGTCTAATAAAAGATATCAGATTCACCCAGAGAACCTTGTTTGGAGTTGGAGCACTGCTGTCTAAAAAAGCCTGTTACAAGGGCCAGTGCTTAAATGTGTAATACTAATTGTCCAGTCTCAATTAACTGAGCTATGAAAAGCTTGCTTATTTATAAGCAATGTATACTTTCTTTAAAGCATCATGCCATCTACTTTGTGTCTTGATAATTAATAATGCCTGTGCAGAAACTGCAATGGATTCCTATAGCTAGTGCTGTTTGTATACACTCTAGTTAGCCATTTTATATTTTGTTTGTTTTATTTTAATATTTGTTTTTATTTATTTCCCTTTGGAAAGGATGCATTTCTTGTAAGAATGATCATTTGCTTGAGTTTGTTTCTTTCACAAATTTGGACAAACTAGAGGTTTGAATCTTATCTTTTAAATCTCTCTGATCAAGAGAAACTCTACTGAAGTACAACTGCACCAATTTTTAAAAAGTGATTATGAAGAGAGGGGTGGGGAGGTTCCCTATGCATCGCAGAAGGATAAATCATCTTGAAGGCTGGGGGGCACTCAGATCCTCCCACCCTAAGTAATTGACTCTGGCTCTAAAGCAGCTCTGGTCCGGTGTGTGTCTGCTGTATGCAACAACAAGCCCATAGACAGCACCCAGTACAGTGCACCCTATTTAAGTGCATAGTTTTGGGGCTGAAAAGAGGCCAGGTGCTTGGCAGAGCTGAATGTGAACAAAGCTCCTTCACTACAGAGGACTCTGTGCTGTGGCACTAACAGCTCTGAAGCAGACCAGCTCCCTAGTTTTCAAGGTTGCCTTGGCAGCTCAGTTAGTTATAAAGTAGACAGTGGGGCTGAAGGTTATGCACACATTTGTGGTTTATAGGTATGGCTACCATATAGACACCCCATGCTTGTGACAAGGTAAGCCAATGCACAACAAATTGGGCCTGGTAGCTTCTTGTGTGAGTAAGTGAATTAGGCATGTATTTGATATGAATATAAGGGAAAGAAGCTGTCTATAAACAGCGTTGGAGTTTAGCAGAAAGTCATTTAACAGTGTCACAAAACTTCTATACAACAGTATAATAAGTTGCAAAAAAGAGCTTGCATTAATATTTGTGTTTCTCTGAGTATGACAGTCCCAGTATTCCTGGGGCAAATGGTGTTCAAAAAAAGGAATTGCCTTTTTTCTTACTTCTAGGAAGGGGTGAAGTGAGCAGGAGCGTGGGGCTGTAGAAAAGGCTGGGCTGGGAGCTAGATCTGGCCTGGCCGGGATTTCCTTTTGAAGGAGCGTCTGCCTCCCTAAGCGCAGCCCTTTCCATCTGGACTCGAAATCCCTTCTGTAAGACCCAGCTCTGCTCCGAGTAAAGCAGAGAAATAAATACTGTCAGCCGTTTAAAATCAGTGTTGCTAGGAGCATGCGTGGGCCCCGGGGAGGGGCCGCCCACGCTGGCTCCTGTGGCAGTGAGCCCCCGTCCCGTCCCGTCCCAGCCCTGCCTCAGTGTGCCCGTGGCCCTGGGCAGCCGGGCAGGCACGAGGCGAGCTGCTTCCCTCCGCCGGGGGCAGAAACACGGGGCACTCGACCCGGAGGCGCTCCTCACGCCTCGACCACGACGCGGGCCCGGGGCCCGGGAGACGCCCCGCAGGAGGCGCGGTTGGGCTGGGCGAGGGTCCTGCCGCCCGGCTGCACCTGCCTCTTCCCGCCTCGCCAAATCAGCTGAGCCCAGCAGAGTCGTGGGTTTGTTGGGTGTTTTTGGTTGGTGTTTTTCTTGCCCTGTCGATTCCTGTTATTCCCACCCCCATGTGACAGGATGCGTCCTTATCACTCCGAGCCCAGCGCTTTGCCCGGCCCCGCAGCCCTTCCCAGCCCGCCGGCTGCCGAGCCGCGATGCCCGCCGCCGCCCTGCTCCTGCTCTGGCTCGGGCTGGTGCCCGCGGCTCTTCCGCTGCTGGGTGAGTGCCGCTGCCCTGTCCTGCCCTGCCCTCTCGGGCTCCGGCTGCAGGATTCACCCGCTCCTCCGGCTCCCTCGTGGCCCGAGAGGTTTGGGCGTTTCCTCCGGCAGCCGCCAGCTGCTGGAGGCTCCCTGTCAAAGCCCCTGGTCCCCCTGGCAGCCTCCTTTCTGGCCAGGCGGGTGCCCTCTTGTACCAAAGTAGAGTTTCCCAAGCCTTTGGTACCTGGGGCACGCTTTGTTCAGGGTTGAAATGGGCTCTGGCACCCAGAAAGGTGTGCGTATACATGTACATAAGAGTTGCGCAGCAGTGCCCAGCCTTCTGGCTGCACGGGTCACACAAAGGCGGCTGGGTGGGTTCACACGGCTGGTGTCAGATCCAGCCATGCGGAGCTTGGGAACTTTTGTGGCAGGGGAGTGGTGGCAATGTTAATTGCCGCTTCTCTCCCATCATCAAGTTTCCAGATGTATGGGGAGCCCTGGGTAACATGGATCCACAGGGCTGGATCTGATGCTGATAAAGAATCATGTTTTGTGGCATTCTTCTGCAGCGCTTGAAACTCACTAGTGTGCCACAATGCAGCCTTTGGGAATCATTGTACTTAAACTCACTTCCCTTTCACACTTGCATAACCGCCGGGAAGGCTGTGGAATTACTCCTGCTCTATAGTTGCCTGAAAGAGTCAGCATTAGGTTCTTGGTGCCTCCAGAGCCTCTACACAAGCCAGTTGAGTAATGCAGCCTGGCCTCTGAATTGCAGGGCAGAGGAGATGTGTGCTTTGATTAAGTGGAGAGGTATTTGGTGCCTGGATATTTTCTAGCAGATTAATTTTGGTAGGGGTGTTCTATGTATGTGTGTGGTTTTTTTTAATCTGCTTTTGTCAGTAAATATCTATTAGGTCTATTAGCAGTATGATTCAGAAAGACAAAAATAAGGTGACAGCACAGATTAGAGCTCCTTGCTTTCACAAGTTGGGGATGTCTTTTCTATTTTCTGTAACCCCTGGGGTTTACACCCAGCTGTTTTGGAAATGATCAGCATTTGGTGCAACTTAATAGTTTATACTGAAAGTTCAGGCAGGCTGCAGCCTCTCTTACCCCATTTTTCCCCCCCACCCCATCCTCTCCACCTCCCCTCCCCAGTTTTTGCAGATACATTGGCCTTTTTGGCCCATGCTGTTATGAGCACCACTGTATTTAAATAGGGATGATGACTTGTGGCATCTCTCTCTTTACATGGTGACATTTTGTCATTTTAATTAATTAACAAGATCAAAGCTTACATTCAAGAAGTACAGTCTCATTCAGTTCTACTGTCACCCAGCCCTGGTTTGCACTTTTAAGGTTAGTTGCTCAACACTCCTCACAAGTTTTACACTTGTTTTGCTCCATTCCTTTCCAGTGAGTTACTCCTGATTGACACTGGTGCAAGTCAGGTTGGTTGCCATTTGTACTTGCTGTAAGTTCTGAAACCAATGCTCACTTAACCCTGCTTGCATATAATTTATACCTATACAGGGATTTAAAGAAGGGATCAAGATATGCATCAGCTGAGCTGCCTCACCCCAGCCCACCCCTTCCCCAGCCACTGGCCTCTGAGGAGCGAGATCCAAGGGGGGAATGCACCCACTCTTTGCCCACACTGCCCAGCTGGGGTTTGCTCTGTGTGGGGAAAGAACATCCATGGTGTGGGTTTTTCGCCCCCCCACCACTGCCCCCAGCTCAAGCCAGGCTGGGATCACCCCAGCCTTACCCCTTCCCCAACCCCTCTGCCTCTGAGAGGTGTGGGCAGGAGGTGGGAAGCTCCCTCAACAGATGTCACCATGGAGGGGAAAGAACCCACCAGGGGGGATTTTCACCCCGCTGCAGCTTTTCACCCCACTTGGCTGGGATCCCCTAGCCCCACCCCTTCTCTAGCTATCACCTCTGGGGAGGGAACACAACCCTAGCCTGGCACTGGCAGCTCCAGCCAAGGTCTGCCTGGTGCAGGAGAAAACACCACCTGGGGGCTTTTCATCTCCCCACATTTGGCAGGTGGGCTGAGGTCATCTCAGCTCTGCTCCTCCTCCAGCTAGAATGGCTGAGTGCAAGCCCACCTCAGTAGCACTCACCTTCATGCACTGCTATGCAGGGCTTTGAGTCTAGTTTATACCTTGCTGGGCACCTGTTTTCACAGACTATTTCTTCTCTTGAACACAGCAAGTTTCGCAAACCAGTACAAATGTAATCTGAACAGTTATAAACTTCAGTCAGCTTTTCAACATTTGTGGCAATGTCTTTATTGATTTGAAATAAAGATTGTGGAAAAGGAGAGTGGGGCATTAAATTGCAAGCATGTATCAGTTTACAGTAACACTGAGTTATTTCTTAGTAGAAAGGCACTAAAAAAGAGTTATCACTAGCAATGATAATTGTACATTTCCTTGTATTGTCTGCAACAGTTTTTGTCTCCAGTGCTCATCAGTTACACTGCTTCCTAATGATTTGGAAACCAGAGGACAAGAAAAGGAAACTAAAGCATGGATAAGAGAAATGCATGTCAGCTCTTCTATTGAAACAAAAGGTTATACATTTCCAGGTTATCCTTCCATAGGAGAGTAGAATCACTTCCACACTGGAGTTTCAGCAAAAAAAGAAGATACATATTTTGAAAGTTATGTTGGCTCCTCCTTCCCCCAGCAAAAAAAAATGGCACTTGTATATACAATTTTTGGTAATTATACAGTAAATTAACATCTATAATTAGCCAGCATCCCTACAGCTATATGAATGAGTACTTCTTTTCCTACCACGTAGTTTGATAAGAAAGACATTTTAAGTATGGTACTACATTTTGTGTGACACTACCCAATATTAAACTGAACAGTTAATCAGGACATCACTTAAAAATGCATGTTAAACAGGTAAAAGCAAAGGTGTCTAGCCTTTGGACTTTGGGCCAGAGCTGTCCACTTTTATATAGTGCCCTAGTCTCTGTAATAGATCCAAGTATAACATATAAGGAAGGGGAGTGGGATAGGAGGGCTGCAGTGATCTAAGAAAGTCTCTAGCTGATATGTTTCTGAAAGAAGCTCTGAAAATATGAACGGACTATAACCTACTCAGCACTTTGTATCCAAGTGTGAGAAAAATAGCTCCTGTACGTGTCAACCAGTTCAAAAATATCCCAGAGACCCTAATGCCAGAAATGATATTTTACATGCCTTCTATCTCTATTGTTCCTAATAAAAGGATTCAAGGAGAGAGAGACGGAGCACAGATTTTCACACTTTAATGTGAAAAGTGTCTTGATTGAGCACCAAGAGTGACTGATATTTGGGAGATAAAGCTACTTTGCCTTCCCTCATTTAAAAATGAGTGAAGTCCAAGGGGTTAGGAAAATGCAACTAAGTTCTACCAACAAAAAATCAACCCTAAGGAGACACTGGGTATGTCTACATGCTATGTCACTGTAGTGATGTCTTGAGTCCTGTTATGCTCCAAAAATTTATATGCAGATATGGGTCCATGAAGGCAGTTTTCCTTAAGCTCTCCCTGGGATAACTGTTCTTCTGGCATGGTTTAGTATCCGCTGAGGTGTTGGGACTTAAAGCCCATTTTATGGAAAAGAGAGTCTCCTTCCTAGATTGCTCCTGTGGCCTTATGGCTGAGGGCAGGCAAAACTTGGGAGCATCCAAACTTCTGGGCTTGGGCCTGCACATAGGATTCCTGTCAAAAGACTTTGGAAATATCTGAAGCCCCTGGTGGGGGTGCAGGATATTTGCTGGTTGTAGGGCCACTCATGGTTCTGGACTGACTCATGGATTTGGACTCGATTTGGCTAATTTGGCTTGGAACATGAAAAATTTCTTGAAAACAACCCCCCCCCCCCCCGCAACAAAACAAAACAAACCCCCCCACAATGCTTGTCCCGTTCTACCTCATGGAGGGTAGGGCCACACTAATCATATGCATCAGGCTGAGAGAGGGGGCAACAGAGGGATTCTGGGTAAGCTGTTTAGGGCCTTGTTTCATGATATTTGTCAGTCATTTAAGACTGGTGAAGAAACAAGAATCATTGCAAATGGGAAGAAAGGTGCAGCTGTACTGTGAGAGTGAAGATGAAGTAAAAATATATGCATTGCAGTGGCTCACCATGATTTGAAAAAGAGTTGGCAGTGTAGGGGATTGCTCTTAATGGGCACTACCATATATTTTATTCAGATGGGCTCTATTAACCTGTCATTGTGGTAGATTCCCATCAGCATCTTGGACTTTTGATTAAGATCAAGTATTTTTGGAACTAAGTAGAAAGAGTCAAGACTGGCTCTACCCTTCCTGGTATTGGTCTGTTATTGTGGTATCTCCAGGTCTGGTGCTGGTTCCCTGTAGAAGGAATGCCTGCCCATTTTTTTAATTGCCACAAAAAAGAGTTTCTATCAGCATTGTTGGCACCAGGGGAAAAGTGTTAGAATGTGCTTTGGCCTCTCTAAGTGCTGGCCTGGTACTGCAGTACTTCCATACCCAGTTTTTGTTCCTTCCTGGAGAAGCAACTGCCAGGTTTTTTTAAAGGGACACACATACACAGTTCCCTGAGCAGATCAAAAGTGACTACAGTGTGCAAGGGTGAAGGGAACTGGGACTCAGGTGGTATTCTCTTAGACCCTTCTGGTCAAGGGAAGGGCAGGAGCGGGTGTATGCTGCAAATCAATACCTGGCTGTGCAGGTGGTGGCGACAGCAGGGCTTTGGCTTCTTTGACCACAGGATGATGTTCCAAGAAGAAGGATTGCTAAGAAGAGATGGGATCCACCTGATGAAAAAAAGGAAGGGCATCTTCTCAGATAGGCTCACTAACCTAGTGAAGCGAGCTTTAAACTATGTTTGCTGGGGGATGGAGACCAAGGTTCTGAGGTAGGTGGGGAAGTCAGTGAACTGGAGGAAGGCCAAGCCTGAGGGGGCAAAAGAGGAGGTTTTGTCTTTCTTCTTGAGAAATCAGGACAGTCAACTAGTTACCTTAGGTGCCTGTACATGAATGCACAATCCTGGGAAACGAGCAGGAAGAACTGGAAGTCCTTGCACAGTCACAGAACTATGATGTGATTAGAATAAGAGTGACTTGGTGGAATAGCTCGCATGACTGGAGCACTGTCATGAATGGGTATCAACTGTTCAGGAAGGGCAGACAGGGGAGAGGAGGAGGAGTTGTTGCACTTCATGTAAAAGACCCATATAATTGCTCAGAGCTCAAGTATGAAACTACAGATAGACCTGTTGAAAGTCTCTGGGTTAGGGTCAGAGGAGAGAGCAGCAAGTGTGATGTTGTGGTGGGGATCTGCTATAGACCACCAAACCAGGAAGAAGTGGTGGATGAGGCTTTTCTTCAAACAGATAGCAGAAGTTTCCCCATCATAGGCCTTGCTTTTCTTGGGGGACTTCAATCACCCTGACATCTGCCGGGAGGACAATACAGCAGTGCACAGGCAATGCAGGAAAATTCTGGAGCGTGTTGGGGACAACTTCCTGGTGCAAGTGCTAGAGCAGGCAACTAGGGGCCATGCTCTTCTTAACCTGCTCCTCAGAAACAGGGAAGGATTGGTGGGGAATGCAGTAATAGAAGGCAACTTGGGCAGCAGTGGCCACAAGATGATTGAGTTCAGGATTCTGAGGAAAGTAAGGAAGGAGAGCAGCACAGTAAAGACCCTGGAATTCAGAAAAGCAGACTTCAACTTACTTAGGGAACTCAAGGGCACAATCCTCTGGGAAGCCAGACTGAGGAGGAGAGGAATCCAGGAGAGCTGGATATATTTCAGAGAAGCCTTACTGAGTGTGGAGGAACAAACCATCCCAATGTGCAAGAAGACTAGTAAGTATGGCAGAAGACCAGCTTGGCTTAGCAGGGAACTCTTCAATAAACTAAGTCACGAAAAGGAAGCTTACAAGAAGTGGAAACTTGAACAAATAAATAGGGAGGAGCTAAGAGCATTGCTCAGGCATCCAGGGATGAAGTCAAGAAGGCCAAAGCACAATTGGAGTTGCTGCTAGCAAAGAACTTGAAGGGTAACAAGAAAGGTTTCTACAAATATGCCAGTAACAACAGGAGGATTGGGGATAGTGTGGCTCACTTACTGAATGGGGGAGGCAACCTAGTGACAGAAGATGCAGAAAAGGCTGAAGTACTCATTGCCTTTTTCACCTACGTGTTCAAAGGCAAGGTCAGCTCCCAAACTACTGCACCTGGCAGCACAGTTTGGGGAAGATGTGAGCAGCCAACAGTGGTGAAAGAACAGGACAGGGACTGTTTAGAAAAACTGGACATATACAAGTCCATGTGGCCAGATGGGTTGAACCCAAGGGACCTGGGGGAGATGGCTGCTGTGATTGCAGAGCCACTGGCCATCATCATTTTTGAAAACTCATGGCAATCAGGAAAGGTTCTGGATGGGCCCAAACATAGGGCCCATGTTTAAGAAAGGGAAAAAGGAGGATCCAGGGAACTACAGACCAGTCAGCCTCACCTTAGTCCCTGGAAAAAGGTCTAAGGTGTAGTTGGCAGCTGGTATCAAGTGGAGTGCCACAGAGATCAGTCCTGGGGCTAGTTTTGTTCAATATCTTCATCAACAACCTGGAAGATGGCATAGAGTTCACCCTCAGCAAGTTTGCAGGTGACACCAAACTGGGGGGAGTAGTAGGTATGCTGGAGGGTAGGGCTAGGATTCAGAGAGACCTAGACAAATTGGAGGATTAGGCTAAAAGGAGTCTCATGGGGTTCAACAAGAACAAGTGCAAAGTCTGGCACTTAGGATGGAAGAATCTCATGTACTGGTACAGGCTGAGGGCTGATTGTCTGGGCAACAGTTCTGCAGAAAAGGACCTAGCGGTTACAGTGGACAATAAGCTGAATATGAGCCACAGTGTGCCCTTGTTGCCACGTAGGCTAATGGCATACTGGCCTGCATTGGTAAGAATGTTGCCAGCAGGTCAAGGGAAGTGATTTTTTCCCCTCTATTCAGCAATGGTGAGGGTACATCTGGAGTAATGTGTTCAGTTTTGGGCCCCCACTACTGAAAGGTTGTGGACAAATTAGAATCCAGGGGAGGGCGATGAAAATTGAGAGGGAGCTGGGAGACGTGACTTCTGAGGAGAGTCCGAGTGAACTTGGCTTATTTAGTCTAGGGCAGAGGTAGATCTCAGAGCCTCTTGGAGTTGTGGGGGGGCTGAGTGCCCACGTGCATGCATGTACACGCCCCAGCCCAGCAAATCAGTCTGTGGGGGAGGGAAGGAGTGGGGGCTAGATCAAGGCCCCCGCAACGAGGGACAGTGCCACAGAGGCAGGAGCCAGGGTAAGTTGAGTGGGGCTGGGGTCAGGTGGGACTTACCTGCTGGGGAAGCATACACTCAAATAATTTTTTTCCCTCTGCCTCGATCTGCCCCTCATTCCCTCCCCACAGACTTGTCTGCTGGGTTTTGGGGGTGGGGGGAGGGGATGTGGCAGTGCACGGAAGATCTTGGGTTGCTTTTAAATGCCAAGGGTGATCTCCTACTTAAAAAGGTTGGAGACCACTGGTCTAGAGACAAGAAGGCTGAGAGATTTAATAGCAGCCTTCAATTACCTGAAAGGAGGTTTGAAAAAGGATGGAGCCAGACTGTTCTCAGTGGTGGCAAATGACAGAACAAGGAGCAATGTTCTCAAGTTGCAGCAAGGGAAGTTTAGGTTAGATATTAGGAAGAATTTTGTCACTAGGAAGATAGTAAAATACTGGAACAGGTTACCCAGAGAAGTGGTGGAAGCTCCCTCCTTGGCAGTTTTCAAGACCCAGCTAGACAAAGCTTTGGCTGGGATGATCTTGTTGGGGATGGTCCTGCTGTGAGCAGGGAGTTGGACTAAATTACCTCCTGAGTTCCCTTCCAACCCTAATTTTCTATGATTCTATCTCAAGGTGCCCAGTGAAGCCCAGAGAGAGCATATTCTGATTCTCCACTGATTTGCATATTTTGTATGAAAACTTATATACTTATGTAAAATGTCTTAAACAGACCCAAATAGATTTAGTAGCCTTTAAACAGTTTGCAGCAACTACTCAAAATGCAATGTGGTGGAGCTCAAAAACTACTTTTACTGAATGGTTAGCTGTCAAAAGACCTAGGCTTGTTTCAGTAAATCACCAGATTAATTCAACCTCAACACTTCCAAACATAACAATTTTAATAATTTTGTTTTACAGATACAAGTACGTTTTTAATATATAATGAGGATCACAAGCGCTGTGTATTAGCTCAGAGTTCTAGCTCAGTGATAACCGCCCCTTGCAATCAGGAGAATGAGTCCCAAAAATTCAGGTGGGTTTCTGATTACCATCTTATGAGCATGACATTGAAATTATGCTTGGGCGTACCTTCAAAGAAAGACTGGGTTCGAATCACTCTGTATCCTTGTGACAAGACAAGTGAACTTCAGAAATGGGAATGCAGAAATGAGACACTTTTTGCAATCCAAGGAGAAGATTTATTTTTCAACTATGGCAACAAACAGGAAAAGAATATTATGCTTTACAAGGGATCAGGCCTGTGGAGTAGGTGGAAGATCTATGGAACCACAGATGATTTGTGTTCTCGGGGCTATGAAGGTAAAGTTCTTCACATATTCATTTCTTTTTATTTTGAACTAATTGCTTTGTGTACTTAAAGCATTTTGATACCTAGTAATGTCCTTAAATTTGTAGAAATTCAATGGGCAGAAGTCAGCAGGAATTTTGAGGGTGGACTTATTAAAGGATCAGTCCTTATTAATGAAATGAAATTGAAAGCAATTAATTTGAAAAGGCAATGCTATTACAGAGGGTAAATTAATAATTATATAAATATAGTACCTAATGAATATTACTGCTATTTGTGCTGTGTAGCCGCATGTATAGAAACACTGAGAATGCACACAATCTGTTATTTATGTCTGTCTTCTTTTGGAGCTAAGAGAGAATTACATGTTTATATGTGATTATTATGTGTTCATTATGAAGATTATACAACTGCTAATCTATTGTTCTCTAGTACTTTGAACACTAATTTCTAATAGGGCTCAGAGATGACTGGTCATGTAAAAAAACAAACCAAATTTTAACTAGTTTAAATGAAGTTATAGACCCTAAGTGATTTTTTTAATGCATAAATTATTAGGAGGGAGTCTGTGATTGGACCTTACAGAGGTACAGAGAGAGGGCATACATGAGAAGTTCTGTACAAGGACTGGTCACAGAAGTGGACCCTAGGTCAGGTCAGTAGAGGTGTAAAAGTCCTTTGCAGGCAAAATGCTTGAAACTAAGTAGGGCAGAAGGGGAATCCTAAGGGGACAGAAGTAAGTGCACCATTATTATACGCTTACTCCTTGTATCATTGTGGAGCTCTGGGAAAGAATTTTCTTGAGAGACAATTTCTTCCAGTATTTACACTCTGTATATCCCACTACATCAATCTTTGTGTAAATTATTTCTTTTTAATAAGCCCAACCTTGAATTGCTGATTAGACAAAAATCTAAGAAAAGCAGCATTTGGATCACTATTTTGTTAATATCCTTCCGGTTTACAGTTGCACACCTCTTCTCTACCTAATATTGTCAATAATTGATTGGATCAGTAGAAAGAAAACAAAACATTTATGTTGTGTTATGGAAGTACAATGATCGCTGATATTTCTAACTGTTGATAATGTGCAAGCCCTGTGAAGTATTTGCTTTTATTTTTCATGCTAAGATATGATGCTGTGTCTCCCATATTATGATAAGGATAGTAGACAATATACATAACTATAATGTCTCATTCTGCATGACTGTATCTCCTTAGATTTCTTTTCACTACTGGGCAATGCCAATGGAGCACCCTGTGTATTCCCTTTCAAGTTCAATAGCCAATGGTACGCTGAGTGTACAGATGATGGAAGATCAGATGGCTGGCTCTGGTGTGGAACAACGTCAAACTTTGATGTAGACAAGATGTATGGATTTTGTCCACTGAAATGTAAGTTTTTTACTTTGTAAATGAAGCATATTATTTAGCAGATAATGGATGAGGAAATGTTACATAATCTTATTACTTACTGTACAAGGAAAAAATGGACTGTCTTTACATTGATGTAGAAATAATAATATATTTTAAAAATCAGAAAACCATACTTGTATGTATTTGAACAGTTGTGCTTTACAAATGGCAAACAACAGTTTTTTCAAACTTAAAATCAGAATAAATATTTTATCTCTAAAGCTAATTGGTAGCTGCTTTTAAAAAACGTTGAAAACAGGAACTTACAAGAAAGTGTCATTTTAGCTTTAATTATGATTTTAAATAGTTAATATGCAAGTGAACTTTCACAAATAATTCAGAATTGCAAAGCTAGATTTCAGCAGTGGATCACCATGATCAAAGAATATTAAATGAAATATCATTCTTACATAAGTAAGAACTAACTGAGCAAAAAATTGAGTATGAAACTATGTCAAATAAAATTTGATTATTAAGTTAAAGGGCAATACCTTTTCCCCTTTTATAGCCCATTGACTTGTAAGCAAACTTATGATGCAAAAATATATTACTTTTTGAGATTCCCTTTCCTTTAAAAGTCTACTTTTCAAATAACTACTGATCCATTATTAATCATAATAAAATAGTCTTACCTAATGTAGTCTTACCCTTTGAATCACCTTTTGGCTTTCTCTAGCATCCTAGGATGCTTTGCTCCTGCTCCTTCCTTTAGAAGACAATGTTACTTGCTGGACTCTGCTACTCCAGCTAAGTAGGGAGCAGTACACACCTCCTTCACAATCCCTCCCTTTTTATTGTAAATTTCTGCCTCTTGTGTAAAAGTCCTGTAGAAATTAATAAAAAAGTGATAACTTTCCTAAGAGCTTTTTAAAGCATTGTCTAAAGCTTAATATTCAGATGGATGGAATCATCCATCATAACTTGTAGCAAATTGTAGATAACTGTACTCTAGAAATCTATGAATCATAATTTCCATTCCACCCTCTTATAGCTCTGTAAAACTCTAATGGTTTCACCATATTTATTTCTAAGAGCTTTCCCAGAAGGTCCAAACTCTTTGGAATGGTTTATAACCATGTGAGAGATTTGAGGGATTAGCCACAAGTTAAATGCCACTCCCTTTGTGCTTTGGCCTTCCTGATGTCATCCCTGCATGACCCAGCAATATTTTTATACTCCTCCCTAGGTGTTGTCCAAGATTCCACTTCCTGTAAGCTTCCTTTTAATATTTTACCTCATTGAAGAGTTTCCTGCTAAGCCAGGTTGGTCTTCTGCCATACTTGCTAGTCTTTCTGCAATCTTTTTTATATTGCTCACTGGAAGTTTATTCATGATTCAGTACTCATGCTGTGTAATAGGTCTCCTAAGCCACTTGGTATTGTGTCTCTTTCTTCATTTAATTAGTCTAATATTTATAAACAGGCATAGGACTCCACAAGTGTATCTAGGACTGAATTCTTTGGGGAGTGGAAGGAAAGTAGCTGTTTCAGGGAAGAAAGGTAGAAGGTGAGCTAGAAAAGGAAGTTTTAGGACACTTTAGACCAGTGATTCCCATATGTTTTGAATTTACAGATCAATAATTTTCTGCAACCCTATTGTTTGCTGGGTGTGAGGAGCTTATAATGCTGCTGCTTCTCCATGGTAACTGTTCCAATGTCCTGCTCTTACCCTATGGGGGGATGAATGAAACTGCACTGAATTGCCTGGTTTAGCTTTCACTTACTGCAGAGAAATTGTAGGCACACAGGCAACTGAGATACTAAGTCCCCTCTTAATTATGGGCATAGAGGGTTTTTCTGAGTTCAGGGGAATTAGTTTAGTGGGACTTGTGACTCTACTTGTAACTGCCATGATCCCATTTGCAGTAGTGAATGTTAGTTTGGGTCCCCTGGTAGGAAGGAGATAGCATTTTGTTATGTGTCTGGATCCTGTGCATTAAAAATAGCTTATTTCCTTCAGAATGTGGGAGCTAGATAGATGTAAACCAGATTTGTAAATCTGACAGTATTTTATATTCAGTCACAATCTACTGAAGTTCTACCTTTGGGGTCTCCGTTAAGCATACTAACAAGTGACAGCTATAGGGGTATTTTGCAGAACAGTAATATTTCTACACTGGAAACTAGACTGAGGCAATTTATTTCCTCACACAGGTCTCAGAATAGCCACTACATTTTTTTTTAACTTCTACAGCCATAATGGGGATGGCAGTGACAGAGTGTCCCTTTGAGAGTCCAGATGTAAGCATATGAACTTTCTGCCAAAAATTACCCCCAGGTTAATCAGGCTGGAGAGTCAAAGACATTAGATAGGATATTAGATGCATTGTTTTGTTCTATGCCACTGGCTACAGAAAGTAGTGTATCTTAACCAGGCTAACCTGATGGGCAATCTAGACCCCAGCAGAGCCAGGACTAATAATGGGCTGGATTTCAACTTGCAGTCATGGAGTAAAAGTTTCTAGACCATTAAAACTCCTTCATAAAATAGGAAGGAAGAGCTGATTCTGATTTTCATTTTTCCAAATATCCATCATAACAGTAATAACAAATATTTGCCCTCCTTGAAATATTTGCTTTTAGAAATTAAATTTTCCATTTCATTGCAGTTGCCAGTCTTGTGCCCCCTCTAAATTGGTGCTGTAGGCTGGTGCCTTATTCACCCACCCCTAGTTATATACCAGTAGCTCTAAACATAAATTTAAGTTTTTTGAGTATCTAATAGATTTGCTTTCCTATCTACCTATAATAATTTTATTGCAGAAAAATGGCTGCTAATGAAGCAGAATTATAAGAGTTTTAGTCTGCCTGAACAGGTCAGGATGTATTTTCTTTAGAGCAAATATTTCAAATACAATCAATTATCTCCATTTTACTGCATGCCTAACCTTTTACAGATTGACAGTGTTTTTAAATAGAAGACAATATACCAAATAAATTACATCTTCCTGTATTCATAATATGCTTGGCAATGGACATGGTATTTTGCTCCAATAATTCTTCCAGCTTAACATATATTACATCAGACTTTCATTCCTGTTGTGCAAGGGTAATCAGTAAAGAACATTTCATATTGTCTGTAGGCTATCAGGTCCAATACAGGAAAAGGTGGAACTGGATACTGACCTACTGACACTTAATATATACTATCTTTTGTTTTGAGTATTGTTTATTGTAATGCTTTCCTCTTATTTAAACACTGCACTTTTGTGAGGTCTCTGAGAATAGGAAATGGAAAAGTCTCCCTTCTCTCAAAAATTTGCATAGTTTGCATCTCAAAACCCTCTAATTTAGGCTGCAGAAATTTCAGCTTCTTTCCTATGGCCAAAGAACAAAGACTGACCTTTCATTTATGCTGATTTTTGTCATACGAGTTTCATGTCTTTATAATGCCATAATTAGCATGAGATTTTTACCATAGGGTATGGCTAGTTTCTTTTTTTTTTACTATCAGTTCACTTTAAGAAAAGTTGAACCAACTCCATTAATATTATATCAAATTTCTTCTTACAGTTAGTGGCAGTGATACATTGTGGAATATGGATCCTTTGACAGGAGCCCATTACCAGATAAACTCCCAGTCAGCACTAACATGGCACCAGGCAAGAAAAAGCTGTCATCAGCAGAATGCAGAATTATTAAGTATCACAGAGTTGCATGAACAAACGTACCTGGCAGGTAAAGTAATGAAATGCATTCTATATATTATTATGTACCTCATTAGAGTGATAACATTTGAATAGGATACTACATCTTTAGCTACTTTACATGGGTTAATTTAATCCTCACAATAACTTGATTCAGTTATTGCGAACATATTTTGAATGTATTACTCTAGTTTGGGGGTGGAAAATTATTTGGGATGGAGGGTTGCTTAAGGAGATTTGGTAAGCTGTTACAGGCACTGGGGGGCTGGGGGTGCTGACCTGGCCTGGCATGGTGGGAGAGGTTGGGGTGCAATTGGTTCTCTCTGGCCCCAGGCCATCCACCTCATGCCTGCTGCTGGGGGTACTGGATAGCGTGGGCAGGATCTCCAAGAGGCTGGCCTGGGACCCTGGTGGGCAAGGCATGCTTGACTAAGCAAATGAGATGGGGCTGTGGATGGTCAGGGAGCAAGGTCTGGGAGCAGGGTGGGCAGGTGCACCCAGGATTGTGGGGCAGTAACAGTGCAGGCCTGAGGCCTGGTGGAGAACTGCAATCTGCTCCCCATATGTTCCTGTAATGGACACTGGTTCTGCAGGCAGGGGCGTGTAGGGAGCAGATTGTGGCCTTGCCCCTAGCCACAGCCTTGCGCTGTCACCACCCCATGATCCTGGCCCCAGCCCTCTCCTACTTGTCCTATTCCTGGAAGCTGCTCCCTACCCACCTGCCTTTGGCCCCATCCCATCTGCCCAGCTGAGCACGCCCTGCCTGCATGGGTCCCGGGCCAATCTCCATGGAGATGGTGGTGGGTACAGGGGTTGACAGGGTGGGGTGCCTGGGCAGCAGGACCAGGTCCAGCAGTGGCAGCAGAGAAAATGGCAGCAGCAACTAGGCAGATTGAGCCACTGATGTGGGGGCTGCCGGAAAGCTGAGTCCAGCCACTGTGTTGCCCTGGTTCCACTGCACACCTGATTTTGTCCACCTCTGCTCTAGTTGGATGACAGAATTTCCTGTGCAGTAAATCTTGCTTTAGCATGTGGTACTGTGCAGTATGTCTGATTTTAGTAAAATATTAATACATATTTGTTTATTAAGTGTATTTAATAGTCTGTATAGTCTGCTTTACATTAACTACTATTTTCACATTAAAAATCCCAGCAAACTATTTAACTGAAGGTTTGAATGTAATGTGAAATTATCATTATAATTAAATCTCAGAAGAGCAGTCTAGGAATGTAGTTAGGAATAGTATAAGAAAACTGAGAAGCATACTTCTTATTTGAACACCAAGATACTTTGCTGCTAATCGTGGTCCAACTACATATGAAAAACAACTTTTCTTTACCCAGAAATCCCAGTTTAGGCAAGGCTCTCCCAGGTTTCCTGTGTTGTTACATTCTTGACTCATTTAACATTGCCAAATTTCGCCCCTATGCTTGTAAATTCAAACACTGTTTTTCAAGACTACGATTTGAATAATCTTGTATCATACTCTATCAAATGTTTACATTTTGGAAATATTATCATCAAAGGTAAATTGGGTGATCAAGGTGGTATATGGGCCAGGTGGGGGCAACATGGGGCCTCCAAAGCCTGATCTGGCTTGGCATGGGTAGTGTAGGGCCCTGGGGCCTGACACTTGCAGATGGGGGCTGGGCAGAGGCAGCATGGGGTCTGGGGGACTGATTCTGGTGACTGGGGGGTGGTATGGGTCCCGATCCAGCCAGTGAACTGGCCTTGCCCCATTCATCTGGCCTGTGAGTACCACTGCATTAATACAACTGAAATAAATGACGTATACTAGTACAATGATTTGTTTCTGGTGTGTTAATATTTGATAATCAATATTCAGGTAACTCATCTTCCAAAGTTTTAAAGGGAAGCAGGAGGTAATTTTCTGAGTAATAACCTGTCCCAATATATGTGAATAGTTCTAATGAATTTAATAGGGTTCTATATGAATTTGCTTATAACTATTTTTGGACCCATAATTCGACAGTTGGTTTTAATAAAGACTTCTTCAGTAGCAGGAATATGGGTGAAGAATTAAAAGTAGCTGAAACAGAGGAAAGTACCAGAGAGGATAAAAATAAGAAAAATAAGACAAAACAGGATGGAACTAATTACAATGGAGCTTGATAGACTACGAAGACTGGTTGTACATATTAAGACCATTTTAAAATAGTAAAACTTTAATTTAAATATTTAGTTTGTTACTAAATTCAGTGAAATTCCAAGAGCAGACAAGTTAATTCTTGCAGTTGGAATTTTAACTTTTACATTTCTAATGTTTCATTAACATGGATCTTGCATTATAGTTTTAAGAATACAGTACCTATTTTCATATTCATGAGCGTAGTTTTATAGGATATCCACTTAACTTTCATTCCGTTTACAGGCATTATTGATTCTTGTGAAATTACCTACAATTAAAATGAGGAACACTGATATAATCATTAATGCCTCTAAAACCAAGATGAACATTTAAACACCCCCACTACTTATGCTTACCTTTCCTTTAGTACTAAATAATTTGAAATGAAATATACCTGATCTATATTATTCTGAATAATTTGGTTTTGTGCAGGATGTGAAATGAGAGCAGGAAATAGATGGAGTTCAGTCTTTAAACTCTAGATAATATGAGCTGCAAGAAATCCTCTTTATAGTTATTATTACTACACAGGCTGGGATAGGATTTACTATTGCTTTGCATCACTAATAGTAACATTTTTTGCTATTATTTTTTTCTTTGTAATTTAGGATTAACTGAAAGATTGAGTGCTGCACTCTGGTTCGGTCTTAATAGTTTGAATTTCAACAGTGGATGGCAATGGAGTGGGGGCAGCCCTTTCAGATACTTAAACTGGGTCCCAGGTAGGTATAAATCAGGAGCGAGCAATTATTTGTGCTGGAGGGCCAGTTACAGAGTTTTGCTGAGCTATTGAGGGCTGGGGGCAGGGAGTGCTTATGACCCAAACTTGGCTCCCTATCACAGCTGTTTACCCAACCCGGCAGAGGCAGATGGAGAATCAAGGAGATGGTAGTTGATCCTATCTGGCCATGGGCCTGTCTGCTCTGCACCCACCACCAGGGGTGTGGGATGGAGCAAGCAGGCGGGGTTTCTATGGAGATCAGCTCAGGTCCCCCGTGGGCAGGACATGCTCAGCCAGGTAGATGGTGTGGGGATGCAGGCGGGCAGGGAGCAGCATCTGGGAACAAGATGGGTGGGTGAGGTCAAGGCAGAGGCTGGGCTGGGATCATGAGGTGGTGACAGTGTAGGGCTGGGGCCTAGAACAGAGCCGCGATCTGCTCTCTGCATGTCCTTGTGATGGGAGCCAGGTTGGAACTGGCACCTGTCATAGGGACCTGCAGGGAGTGGATTATGGCTCTGCTGCAGGTCTGGGCCTGGGCCCCACACTGTCAGTATCCAGTGATCCCAGCACCACCCACCCATCCTGCTCCCAGACACCTCTTCTCAGCTGGCCCTGGCCCCATTCCATCTGCCTGGCCAAGTGTGCCCTGCCCATGGGGTTTCTGGGCCAGTCTTCACGGAGACCCCACCTGCCTGCTCTGTTTGGTGCCCTTGGTGGCGGGTGTGGGGCGCCTGGGCAGCAGGGCTGGATCTGGCAGTGGCAGCAGAGATATTGGTAGTAACTGCTGGGAGAAGCCACTGCTGCCACAGAGGCTGTTGGGAAGCCAAATCCAACCACCATACCACCCCTGCCCCTACCCTTGTCCTGCTGCTGTGCTGCCCTGCCTCACGGATTACAGCTTCTGGTGTGCCTGAGAGCCACATGGGGGGTTAGGACAGGCTGTGCTCTGCACCAGGTGGCACCTCTGCACCCGGGAGCAGAGAGACCGGCCACATGCGCTGCAGCCTGGGGTGCCTCCCACACCTGTGCTGGGTGGATCCTAGGGACCTGCCATGGGCTGGACAGAATCACGTGGTAGACTGGATCTGGCCTATGGGCTGTATTTTGTCTACCCCAGGTATAAATGGTAATCCATCTCAGGTAGAGTTTTGCTTATAAATCCTCATAGTGGATTTCAGTCTTGGTATTGTGCTGTCTTACCTGCACAGAACTTCTATAATTGTTAAAAGAAACTGACTATGATCATAACTACTGGCAATGAGATCTGCTGCATCAAGAACAGAATACTGGATTCAGTTTATAACACAGAATAGATATTATTCAGGAGAACTTGAGAAAATATTTAAAAAGCATGGATTTTTTTGTGTTGTACTCATGCAGAAGATAGGTCAGGGTGGTACCTTGTGTTCATGTATCGTCTAAATTTCCCCAAATCTTATTTCTTGTTAATGTCAGGGTGAGATTGTAGCTGTGAAGGTCCACGAATTATATGAGAAGCAAGGATTTTGGGGGAATGATGACTTTTATTAGAATAACTTAATGGTTAGGATAAAGTTAGACAAGCTTTCTCCTGCATATATAGTATATTTGTTCAAAGAATTAAATGAAAAATGCAATAATCTAACCATAGTATAGTGGATCTAGAAAGAAACCCTTTAACTTATTTTAGTGATTTCACCTAATATTTTGCTCCTGGTCTATCATAGTTTGTATTTTTCCTGCTGAAATTTCCTTGCCAGTTCTAGCATCAAATATTCTAGCACAAATCTTGTTTTCATTCTTTGAGCTAATTAATAGGAAATTTGAAATTATTCTCAATTTTTGCAGCTAAGTAAAAGTTGTTCAAATGACCGTAGGTAATTGAAATGATAATCAAGTATTAGATCTGGCCGGATCCCTGAACCCATACTTTTCTGAATCATGTGCCCCAGACTCCATGTAATCTCATTTTAGGAGGCATGGTATATGTGTGTGTGTGTGTTGGGGGGGGGGGGGGGGCCTCTAAATTTTTTTTCAAACTAACATCTATATAAAAAGTTGGGCTTCAAAGACCAACTATTGAGAGGTATGAATTGCCCAATAATGTTGAAGAATTGTTTAATGATAAATGCTAGCAATTATTTACATTATAACATAGTTAAAAATTTCACCGCTAATTAACGGTTAATTTAGAATGGCTTCATGTGCAAATTAACTATGGCTCCTTTAAAAGGGCCAACCAGCTATAAAGTTATTGTTGGAAAATGCATGATAATTTTATAGCTGGTTTCTGTCCCCCTTATGGCTGGGAGACTGCAGCTGCTGTAATCTCCCAGCTGCAGGAATGCTCCATAGCTGCCAGGCCTGAGAGTCCTGTCAGCTGACAGCTCAGGACTCCCGTTAGCTGTGGGGCTCTCAGCCCTGGCTATATGTGGGGTGCACCTAGGGCTGACAGTCCTATCAGATGCAGAACTCTCAGCTCTGTGTGTAGGGTGCTACTGGGGCTCAGAGTCCCATCATATTTGCCATTGATAGTACAAGGTGAGATGGGGTCTAATGCATGATCCTACAATCGTGCCTCCTAACATGCCTGTGTGGCATGGTAGGAGGCATGATTGTGTGGATTTTGCATTAGAACCGATCATGCCTTTACCTGCATGTGTAGAGGGGGCCTGTGGTAATGAAATGATAATGAAGAATGAGATACTGGTTTTCTCTGATCTAAAAAAATCCCCAATTTTCAGGTTTAAAAAAACCCCCAAACCCCAAAATCTACATTTTTCTATAATTAAATTTAAACACCACTAATACATACATACATATATATAGGGATGTTTTATTTTGATCATGGAAAAATGTGGATTTTGGGTTACTTTTCTTAACCTGAAAATTGGGGATTTTTTAAAATCTGATAAGATAGCCTACTTAAGGGTTGCTAAGATCTTTTCTTTGGTTACATGGTCACATACTAGCATGTAAAATCTTTGGTTTTGTAATCTATTTCTCCAAGGAAGCCCTTCTCCAGAGCCGGGAAAAATCTGTGCAGCATTAAATCCAGCAAAAGGTGCAAAATGGGAAAACCAAGAGTGTAATCAGAAACTTGGCTACATTTGTAAAAGAGGAAATGCCACTTTAGAGTCTTTCATTATTTCTTCAGGTACGTTGATCAGTAAAATAAGTAGAGGTTATTGATTTACTTTCTATATCATATATGAGCTGCAAAGACAAACAAAGGCTAAAAGCATTATCAGTGCTTTGCAGCCAGTGGTTTCAAAGGAATCCCAACAAAGAAGAGGAACAATGTTTGTTCCTTCCCAGTTTTGGCTCATCCTGTCCCCTTTAGCTTGCCTTCCTCTTGATTAGATCCCAGGACTTGTATAAAGTGTCCTTCCAAAAGCAGGCACAAGGTCTCCATTTGGGGAATGACATGGCTAAGAGATGTTCAGATTCAGTTACTGAGGAAACAGAAAACATATTGCATCTAGCCTCTCATATGATTTATCATTATAAATTGTCTATGAAGTACAGTCTGTTACCACATCTATGTTTATAGTCAGAGGCAGTGGCCACTTCATTTCTTATACGTTAGGTTTATTGTACCCTTCTCAGTACAGCAGTAGTTTGGAGGACTGAAAGAAAAGAGACAAACTTTCTTAAATATGAAGGAATTGCAAAGTAAATGTAATGACATTTACAATATGCTCTTGAAAGTGTTCTGCATAATTAAGCAATTTCCAAAATGTTCACTGAGAGTTAGTCATAATAAGAATAGGTATAGCATGTTGGGGATGGCTGTGTGTGGCAGGGCACTGTAGGTGCCTACCACTTTAAGGGCCAAGCCAAGTGGCCAGGAGGTGCTTAATTGCTGCAACATTTTAGATCCATGGCTGCCTCTATAAACAGGGCAGTTTGCTGCTGGCAGGCCAGGCAGTAACATTGCCTGGCTGCAAGGTTGCTTGGCATATCCTGGAGGTAAGGGCAGGAGCTGTAGGAGATGGCCTGGAGGCTCCTGGTCCTGGGCATGACCTAAAACTGCATCCTGCCGGGAGTGTGTGGCCTGGTGGGGCTCTCAGTGGTGCGGGAGCCCCCCAGGAAATGCCAGGCCCGTTACCACCCTTGTGAAAGGCAAGTAGGGACGCCTTAACCCCAGCCCTCACCTTTAGGTGGTCCATGCTTCTGGAGGCACCTGAGCCTGCTTGGTCAGTGAGCTCACAGGGCCAGGCACACTTCCAGGTGCACCTGAGCCAGGAATGGGGGGCCCTGGTCCCTAAGTGCAGGCAGGAGTTGAAAACCCTGCTGAGGTACTTGGCTGGTCAGTGCTGGGGCCAGGACCAAAGGTTCAAAAGGGCCAGGGGCCCACCACGAGGGATGCCCATGAAGAACTAAGGAGCTTGGGGTCACAACTGGGCCTGAGATGGGGCTAGGGCTTATGGAAGCCGAAGGTTGGGGGCCACAGCTAATGGGTGAAGGCAACAGTTGAGCTAACTGCCTGAGATGCCATCTGCAAGGCTTAGGCTACAGTGTAGGAGTGGAATGGAGCTGCAAATAGCGCCCCCCGCCCCTGAATTTCAGGGTGTACAATGGTCAGCCTTCCATCTTAATTAACAGCTTAATTAATTATCAACAAGGCATGATGGGTGAGACAGGTAGGAAACTAGCCCTGTGGCTAGTGGGAAACGACCCCCACTTTGCCACACTGTGACACCCCCTGGTGGCGCTGTGACTGTGCTTCACTCTTCTCATAGTGTGGCCTCCCTTCTGTCTCACCCACCACACCTTGCTGTTTCTTATGTTTCTAAAAAGGAGGCTGCCCCTGCGCCTTTGTGTGGGCCCAGTTTGACTGAACCCCCACACTAGGTTTCCCTGGCACCCTACTGGTCCTCACTACACTCCAGCCCCCTCGCTGGGCCTCACTTTATAAGTGTGCTGCTGCAGGGGACCTCAGGTCTTAGGGGCTAATTGCATGGCTCCAGTCCTTCCCTACACCATGCCTCAAGCCTTGTGGATATTATTGCAATGTCAGTCTCATGTTGGGCTTTGGGCTCCTTGGCCACCATCCCTTTCCTCTCAGCTAGGCCTTCTAGCCTGGGCCCATTGTATTGGATCTGTCTTCAAGGCACCAGCTCGTTTGGTCTTTTTAGGCACTAGGCCCCTGTCCTCTGTCTGCGTCTCTGGCCTCACTCTATGCCCACTCCAGACTCAGTAGTCACTCCAGCCTTGAGCGTGTCCTTAGCAGAGCTCAAGGTGACCTCCATATACCTCTCCTACAGTGTCAGCCCAAACCACTGGTGTAAATACAAAATAAACATAAGCCCCTGAGCTATAACATAACATAAAATGGGGAAGCAGCCCTCTGCCCTTTTAAGAGGGAAAACCTTCTCTCCCTTCTAGTGCCAGCATGCCTTCCAGCCCTGGGCTAGCCTTTGAGCTCCCCAGGCTCCCCAAGCCTCACTGGGGTTGCACAGGCAAGATCATCCCTGATGATAAGATAGGTTGAACAGTCCATTAAGGAACCCCTGAGCTCTTCACCCTGTGGCTGCCAGGGAGAGACAGCCTGGGCTGCCTGCAGGTGCCTGCTGATCAGCTTCATTGCCTTGTTGCCCCAGCAACCTGCAGCTGTCCTGCCCTGCCTAGCTTGCAGAGCTGCACCCCTCCGTCCCCTGTTGCTCTCTTAAAGGAACAGGGAGGCTTACTGTTACAATAGGATATAATCCTGCAGGATGTTAAATGCCCTCAACTCCCATTCCTGTAAAAAGGAAGTTGGTGGCACTTCATGCCTTGTAGCTTAAGGCTTCTTGAGACCAAAAAAGAAAAAAAATCCACTTAATTCTAACACACATGCAAATACATACTTAATGTTAAACATGGGAAATCCCATTAAAGTGAACCCTGAAGCTTTTGGATTGAGTGCCACAAGGTTATATATGAGGGTTATGGGGTAGTGGCATGCACAATACATGATAGTCCACAACAAAATGAAATGCAAAAGACTACAGTTAATAGGGGGTTAAACTGTTTGTTGTACACACAAAGAAGCTCTTTGCTTTTTGTAGAGGGGATATTTATGAACTCAGTAGTTATACTTATCCCTGCAGCAGAAATCTACTTTTCCACAAGGTGGCCCTAGAATTCTAGATATACATTACATATACGATTGTAAAATGTATATAATTAAAATATATATAATTCTATATCTATATATATTCTTTATATAGATACGTATTTCTACATTTGGAATTAACAGCCTTCTAGTGTTAAGAGGCAAAACCTTAAACAAAAATGTTTTGAAGCCCTTTTGTAACACTGTACATTTGTGTGCATAGACAACTCGGTGTGGGTGTGGGTGTGGGTGTGGGTGTAGAGAGAGAGAGAGAGATCTAGTTAAAGACCGAAAGAACAAGGTAGAAAAACAAATGACAAACATTTTAAATCTTAATGTGAATGCTAATGTGTATGGCAGTATAGAACAAGTACAGAAATGTTGACTGATGTTGAACAATAGTGAGTGACCAACATATATATCTATATCTACATTAATCAATCTATCCAGTAACTTTATATATATAATATATTTCTCTATGTACACAAAAGTATAGTGTCACAAAGAGCTTAAACATGTTTCAGCTTAAGGTTTTGCCTTCTAACACTAGAAGTCTGTTAATTCCAAATGTACAACTATTTTAGTTGTTATCCTTTTTTAGCAAGTCACATATTGGTCACTTACTCCCTACTGTTCAGCATCAGTCAACATTTCTGTACTTGTTCTATACTGCCATACACGTTAGTATTCACAATAAGATTTAAAGTGTTTGTCATTTGTTTGTCTACCTTGTTCCTTCTGCCTTTAACTATATCATTTCTCATAGTCAAATGTAGAATATGCTGTCTGGGACTAGGACTTCTACATGCTGACTTGTCTTGCTTATGCACATCTTAATTATCTTAAGTCTTGTTTGGCTTTTTGGCCCGTGTAGTAAAGCAAAAGTTCAGCACCTTGCAAAGATGTCTATATTAGCATGGGAAATTCTAAGAATTTGTCTGCAGATACTTTCTGTCTTTACTCCATATAATTAGTAAAGCGCAACAGGGCAAAAAAGATGCTGAAGGAGCTTCAGGAAGAAGTGGGATCGTTTCTGGTTGATTTCCACTGTTAATGATCATTCAAGCCTGACTAAGTTCCAAATGTACTGAATATAAGTGTAGACTAGGAGGAGAGCTGGGCTGGTGCCAGGGATTGAGTTTGTTGTCCTGCTGGGTCAGGCCAACTCTCAGGATCTCAAAATTGCACTGTTAGACAGGAGGGTGTGACCCTTTTGCACATATATACACACAAAAATCATTAGGTGCATATACACACCCTAGGCACATACAACATCCAAGATTATTAGTCTAAGCACATGTACTCCTATCACCAATTCAAGCATATACACACCATACACACACAAAAAATAGACAAAAATCAGTTGTCAATACTCACACTCAATACACATAAACAGATTACTCATTCGTATACCACACACGATGATATATTTGCCAGTTCACACACACACCACACACCTACACATACACACACATGAGTTCCTGACGTGGGTGGTATGGTGTGTATGTGTGTGCTTTGAGTACTTGGGGTACATAGGGTGCTTGGTGACTATGGGAGGGGGAATCAAGGGTCAAAGATTTCCAGAAGGAGGGTAAGGAGGGAGATGGATGGGGGTTAAGATGAGAGAGGGAAAAATAAGAGAGTGAAAGTCATCAGGGCCAGGATTAGAACCAGCGGACTTAAGGTCAAGTGGCCCTGTGGTTACTTAGGGTTAATGTGCCCTGGGGCTACTTGGGGTCACCTGGTGCTGGGGTAGAAGCAAGAGAAAAAGCCCGGTGGCAAGGAGGAGACAGCTGGGAAACAGAGAGGCAGAAAGCTGGAAGAGGGGGCTGCAAACTGAGTCAGAAAGATAGGAGATCAGGGTAGGGGGCTGGAAACTGAAAGGCAGAAAGCTGGGAGATCAGGGAGCAGATAAGTGGTGGCAAGGAGGAAACAGGCAGGAAACAAAGAAGCAGAAAGCTGGGAGATTGGGCCAGGAAACAGAGGCAGAAAGCTGGGAGATAGCTGGGGAATCAAGGAGGGAGGGTTAGGAGGTCAATAAGACAAAAACCCAACTTGGGGTTTCAAAATAACAAGTTTATTAAATAGACAACCCACCACACAGCCCCACGAAGTTATTGGTTCCTACAGACACACACACACACACGCATGCATAGGCACTCATGTGTACACACACACAATGGTAGCAGGAGAGAAAAAGACTTGGTGGAGGAATTGAAGTCAAGGTGTGTAGGGACACAATCCAGGTCCTTTGCTTGGGGAAGGGAGGTAGGTGATAGCTACCTATCCTGGGCTGTGAGTTGATTCTCATTGGCCAGATGGGGTCTTCTCCAGCAATGTGTTGTCCAGAGGCTATCGCTGGCAGGGCCTCTGGGTGAATAGGTGGTGTGGCATGGTGCTAGTCCATATTGGAGAGGGTGTCCCACTGGGTCTGTCTTCACTGCCCCCTTTTATAGAGGAAGATCTTCTATGACCCTAGTGGCAGGAGCATGCCCAGGCAAGGATCAGCCCCTGGTGTACTGAGCATGTGCACTCCAGGCTAGGACATGCAGTTTCAGATGTCTGTAATGGTGGGTTCCTGCCGGTTTCTGCAGCAGTCTTTGTCTTCCAAATCTTGAGCAAGGGAGGGTCAGTGCAGGGTGATGGTTGGATCATTGAGCTGATGGTGCAGTCATTGAGTTGATTATTCAGTAAAGGCCTGCTACCATTGTATCTCAAGCACCCTCACTCATCCCCATGGAACCAATTTACATGAGACTGAATCATAGGTTGCATCTGGGCAGAGGACACAAGATGGAGGCTTGACATACAAAATGGAAACTTGACATAACTTGACATTAACTTTACTATCTTATACATGTAGGCCTAAATTATATACTCTAAATAGAAAAAAAACAGTAAAAATCAGTAAAACAGTAATCACACAGTAAAAATCAATATAAACATAATAATTATACAATATAAAACAGTGGATCAAAGAAAGAGAGGGAAAGGAAAAAAAACTTGCTATAAAATTGCTAAAGCTTATCCCATGTCTTAGCTCACTCTATGTCTTAGCTTACTCATACTTATCTATAGGGAATAGAGAGAGAAGGAAAAAGTCAGAGATAGTTGGGGAAGGGTGGGAATGCATTTCAAAATTAAAAAAAAAAAAACTGGGGGTTTTTGCTACAAGTTCAGGAATTTTTAATGTAGATGGTCAGTAGGTACAGGGTTTAGGATAACCTTAACTAGCAGTGTGACAGCTTTAGTGCCTTTAGCTGTAAATTCCCAGCCTCCTTCTGTTGTGTCTGAAAAAGGGTATTTGGCATATGCCTCAGGTTTAATGAGGTCTTTGATTGTATGTGGATCCAAGACTTACCTGCAGGCAGTCATTTTCAATATTTGGCAAAACAAAGACTATAGGATGATAGGGAAGTAGGTTGGAAAGGACTTTGAAGTCATCTAGTCCAGCCCCCCACTGAAGGCAGGATCATTCCTGACTAAACCATCACAGCTACATGTCTGTTATGCAGAAAGAGATGTTAAATGAGTTTTATAGGTTTTCCAGAATTGGAATCCGACGTATGCAGAAATACACTGATAAATGTTCAGTGGCCTACAACAAAGTTGCAGGCTGTATTTATTAGCTAGCTATAAATGTGTATTTTTTTAATGGGCAAGCGTATGGTAGTCAGCATTGTGCTTTATAGATTCACAGAAATGTAGGGGTGGAAGAGACTTCAGGAGGCCATTTAATCTAGTTCCTTGTTCAAGGCAGGATTATTCTTTGTCTAAACCATCATACCTGAAACTGGATTAGTAGTTACAACCTGGGATTAGCTGGTCATAGCTGTCAGTGCCCAATGAGTTATTTTCAGAGTATGACCTCTTGATTCTTCTGCTGAACACATCCCCTCTCCTACAGAGCAATATACATTATAAAATCTTGGAACTCTGGCAAAGTCTTCTTGGAATTTCTAGAAGTCTGCTGCTCTTGTTTTAGTCTACAGAATTTTGTTTTTGCCAAAAGGTATGAAAATGATAAATTCTGTGCAACCAAAATCATAACTGGTTTTCTAAATATTTACATTCTGTTTATTATGACTTTTTGATGGATTGCCCCCCTAAAACTCAATTGTATTATGGAGTTTACTGAACAGGAGGACTGACAATTCTCTAGTGCTGTTTCATTTAATGAGTTTAGAAACCATTTAAAACATGTTATTTGCTTTTGGTGCCCAATTTTCTTAGTGGATTCTTTATAAAGGATTCCTAAAGGAATAATTTAATTCTTTGTTTTTTCCCTTGTTGCAAGAGAGCAACTTATCTCTTCTAAGCTGACGTATGGGGCTTATATAACATATTTAAGTGCAGGAGTGAATTTACTCACATGCATACAGTTTTTGAGAACTAGCCCCTCAGGATGGGTCAAGCAATATAGAAGATAAAGAGAAATTCTGATCTGATTGTTGACAAGTGAGAAATGTATGGGAGAAATTAACTTAAAGATCTGGTTTATTAAAGACTGTATCCAAATACACAAAAAGATGCTGAATCAAAGGTATGCAGACTTCTTTAATTATGGGATTTCCTTAGCTTTGATCACTTACTCTGTAATCTCATCAATGTGGTGTTTTGGGATATATTTTTTTATTTATGTTCACATTTAAAAAAATATTTTAGTTCATTTGTTCTCATTTAGTCTCTTTATCACAAATACAGCACAAAATATCAGACAGATGTGCTCAACAAATGAAAATAAACTTTTCTTTCTTTCTGAAACTTTTCACTATTGTTTTTCTTTCAGAGACTGATATGCCTATTACATGTCCTACTCAATGGATGTCATATGCGGGTCACTGTTACCTAATTTACAGAGACCTCAAAATATGGAAAGATGCCCTAACTTTTTGTAGGAAGGAGAATGGAGATTTGGCGAGTATCCATAATGTTGAAGAGTACAGCTTTATTGTTTCTCAGCTTGGATACCGTGAGTATTTGCGCAGAGCTGCATGCATGTTTACATAGAAAAAAAATTCTGTTTGGATATCATACACCAAATATGTTGGATGAACTTAAGCTTCAGCTGCTAGAAACAACTACTTTTATATCAGTGAGATTTCCTATTTTTAAAATGGGGGTGGCAAAACCAGCAGTGTGGTGAAACTGTTCATGCATGTATATTTCTTGTTGTCAAAGAACACAGGTCAGACCTTTTTATATTTGCCTAACATAGTGTCAGATCCTGCTCTCATATACTTACACAGATATAAATTTAGAGTAACTCAACTAAGGTCAATTAGGTTATTCCAGATTTGTTCTCGTATTACTTGAAGTGTAACATTTATCATGCTGAAGCTTCTACTTCAGGGGTTTTCAAGCCTTTTTAACAAGTGTAATGCTTCTGTCTCAGTTTCAGCTCATGCACCCCTTTATATTAAGATTATTTTGGGGGCTGAGTATGCATGTGCAGGTAAGTCTGTGGGGGAGGGGAAAGGGCCACGGGGTGTGTGTGTGTGTGTGTCTGTCAGATCGAGGCCTCCATGGTGAGGGAGGGAGTGGGGCACAGACAGGGGCAGGGGCTGGGGTGAATGGGGCCCTAGCTGGGCTTGGTTGTGGGACAATCAGAACCTGGGAGGCTCATCCAGGGGCACAAGGGGGCTCCCACCTCTATGCACATCCTAGCAGAGGCCTGGGGAGTATGTGCCCCCCCCCAATCTGTACATGGGGCAGAGGCGGCTGCCACTGTGTGCTGGTCTTTGTGTGCTGCTGCAGCTGCCCTGGGAGTGGTATGATGCCATGTGTGTCCCACTGCCGGGTGGGCAGGGGGAGGTGCAACACGGCTCAGCAGTGGCAGGCATGTGGCATTGCACAACTCCCAGGGCCGCTGCAGTGGTGCACAAAGCTCAGTGTGCAGCGGCAGTTGTCTCCTCCCCATGTATGGACTGGGGGTGCATGTGACCCCCAAACCTCAGCTGGGGCACGTGCAGTGGCAGGAGTGCCTTTGTACCCCCAGAACCTTTTTAAGTATCTCTAGGGGTACACATACTACTGGTTGACAACCACTGTTCTACTTGAAATGAAAGGGAAAAAATGTGTTTCAGAAGGCTGCCTTGTACAAAATGGAAAGGGAAAAAAGATATTTAAGTACAAATGTCAGAATTTTGAGGAAGAACAAGGTGTATAAAGTCCCCAGATTGTATTTTTAGACAATGTTATCAGTTGCTTGTATTGTCTCATTCTAAAAATAAATCAGACCTAGCTCTTATTCCATAATCCTTCTTTCCTTTCTTTCTTCAGCCCATAAATGATTCAAATAGCTTTCATCTTTGTTAAGGCCGAGAGGAGTTTTACTAATATTTTGCCTTGTTTTGTTGTGTTGTAACTCAGGCTGCTGGAATAGGGAAGAAGCAGAGTGTCTTAGTAAAGTACAAGGTTGGAAGGTCTGGGTTCTGTTTCCAAAGCTGTGATTTGCATCTTTGGGCCTACTATTTAATATTTCTTTCTGTCTCAGCTTCCTTACCTTTTAAAAGGGCTATCTGATTAGCCTGCTTATACATGATACTTGCCCAGCCTATTGTGATGAGTGTAGAGCTGATCTAGGCAGCTAATACAGATATCTTTAAAAGGTCATTTGTAGTTAATTCATGGTGCAGAAATTTGTGTGAAGGTGGGATCTTTCTTAAGTGTGCATGTATGTAGGTGTGTGCATGTGTTTGTGTGTGTGTCTGTGCTTGTGTGTGGCCTGCTACCAGTGGATTAACAATGCTACTGATGACTCTGAGAGCAGCACCATTGGGAGTCTTGTATTTCTGGTAGGGTCACCCACGGCAGTATGGTTAAAGGTGAGGTATCAGACAAAGGGCAGTCCACCACAACATAACAAAGGCCTCAGTGGTGGAGCAGAAGCATCAAGAAGGCATACTTCTCAAAGGCTGAGAAGGTGGATGAAGGCTGTAGTTGAAGAATAACCGCAATTGTCTTGGATCTCTTGCCAATGGACACAGGTTTCTCCTTTGCCAACATCCATATGGTTGCTGATGTGCAACGGCCTCCTCAAGTAAAACAAGTCACATGCAGCATTCTCTCACTGGATCCAACTTCTACCACAATAACCAGTCACAGATACCCATAAATTCTATGGCTAGGGACAGAAGTTACACATAAACCTGTTTAAGTGATGAGAACCTGGTTTAAACCTGTAACAGAACATAGTTCAGTGCATATAAACCAGTTTCAAAATGGATGAAACTGGTTTAAGGTAAACCTGATTGAATGTAGTATCAGACTTAACTGATTTGAGTCAAAATGGTTTATGGAACTTCTGTCCCAGACCTCTTTCTGGTTTAAGTTAAAACAGAGTCCCCCAGCATCCCAGTATGCTTTTCAGCCCTGGGCTAGACTGTCTGCTGCAGCGAGCAGGGCTGGCCCCAACCCTCTCCTCTCTAGCCAGGGCACTATTACTGCTCTGGCTGGCTGAGAAGGGGGGTGGGGAACTGCAGGCACAGCTGAATCTGCCTGGCTTGCCCCCATCCCTACCCCACCTCCCCTTGCCACTCAAGCAGGGTTTCCCCTCCCCGCCCCACCGGTGTCTGTGTGTGTCTTCAATTTCACTGGGACAAAGGCAGACAGATCAGTGTCTTTTTAGGGCTTTTTGGAACTAATCAACAGGTCAGCTGGTAATGTTCCTCCTTTCCTTTCTTGGAAAAAGCTGTTTAAGAAGAGCTTGAACTAATGAAAGAGAGGCCTTTGTTTTCTTGATGGGCTGATAAACTTTGTGCCTGTCAGTTTGCTGCAGACAGTATGAAGAAGCAGGGAGAGGGACATTGAAAAGCTCAGTATCAACAGATGCATGCACTCCACATAAGCAGTACTCCCTCCCTCCATCCAACCTTGCCTTGGAGTGCTAGCCAGGGGCTGGGGTCTTGCAACGCTCTGGCCCCTTGAGCAGTGAGCCAGGAAAATCCTGGTGGGGGGCTGCTTCCCCCTCCCCTTTCCAGGCATACTCCACCTGGGGACTGTGCAGGCAGAGTGGGGGTTTAAACCCCTCCCTAATTGGAACATCTTGATGGGGATAGGCCAGACCCCCCTCAGCTCAGCACTGTGGAAGGCATGAGTGACTGGTGCCTGCTGAATCTGGGGGAGCACCTGCAGAAACTGCTGGTGGCGGCAGCCCTGTCGGGGGGCACCAACCCTACCAACAGCATCAGTGTCGGCAGTCAGGGGGAGCACCAGCCCCATCAGTGGGGCCACATGCACCCCCGTGTGCCCCCTACCAGTCACCTATAGTGGAAGGGAAGGGAGGGCTCACTCTAGCCCCCCCTGGCTTCTAGCCAGAGCCACTGCAGGTGTGTGCCTGCAATTATTGATTCAAAAGTAAATGTCTATCCACTTGAAAATCAGTTCAAACTTTGCAGAGTAGACTAACCTGCAAAGATTGAATTTATTCAGGCTCTGGCTTTTAGAATGTCTGTCCCTAGCCTATGAAGTCCTGTGGTGATAGATGAGTGGTGATGGGGATAAAGTGATTGCCAGGAGTCCCTAGTCATGGATCTGCAGGCAGGACATGGTCACATGTTGATCACTCCACCCTTGGAATAGGTCAATAGGGTGATTTGGCAGCTGTGATCTTGACTAAGCAGTTCTTTTTAGGGTCCCTCTGCTCACCGTGCACAGGGAACAGGCTAAAAAAGGTGCTCCAGACATAAGCTGTCCCACTTTATCTTACCCACCTAGATAGGTACTTCCAAGGGAATCATTCAGCTGATAGTCAAAACACAAAAATGTCATAGACATAGATTTCATAGACATTAGGGAGCAGCCTGGAATGTAAAAACCCTATTAGATGACCAAAATAGTGACAGACCCGGGCGTAGAACAGTTATTGTCCCCTGAGAACTCTCATGATACAACATTGATATTGCTGCTCTCATTGAGACCAGATGTGCAGTCAAAGGCCAACTGAGGGAGGAGGGGTGACTATATATTCTTCTGGAAAGGGAAACTTGCAAACGGTAGGTGAATACAGTGTTGATTTTGCCATTAAGAAACAGATTGTCTGCCAAATGACCAAATTCCCTGTTGTCATTAATTGAGTGCCTCATGACTCGCCACCTCCATCTGACCAATTCACCTCCTACCATCATCAGTGCATACACTCCAACATTTGATCCTGAATAAGAACAGAAAGAACAGTTTTATGCTGACCTTGATGAAATTCTGACCATCACCCTGAAAGAGGATGAGATCATGCTTCTTGGAGATTTCAGTGTGGGAGTTAGCTGGTACTTCAACATGTGGAGGGGTACCACTGGGAAGGGAGGAATGGGCAAGGCCAATCCCGATGGCATCATCTTACTGGGTAAATGTGTGAAGCATGATCTTTTCATTACTAATACTGTCTTCAAACAATGTGACAGCTACAAAACAACATGGCAACACCCCCACTCAAAACAACGGCACCTACTCAACCAAGCCATGGTAAGAGTATCTGATCTAAAAGATATTTCTATCACATGTATTATGAGAGAAGCTGCTGGCTGCTGGACTGATCATCACTTAGTGAAATGAATCATGTCCATTAGGGTTGTGCTGAAACACCAAGAGCAGTCCAAAAACAACATCAAGTGCCTTCAGACTCCTAGACACTGCGAAGCCCTGCAAACATATGTTATTAAGAAACCTGGCAGTCTTAGGTTTGAAAATGATAACACTAGTGTTGAGAAAGATTAACAAGCTCTGAAGGAGACCATTCATCACCTGATGCCATCAGGACTGGTTCGACATAAACAATGCTGAGCTCAAAACCCTTCTCAATTGGAAGAGAAAAGCTTTCTGCAAGTGACAAAACTATCTTATGTCCAGTCAGAAGCTAGAGAACACTTTGATGGCTTAAAGCTGAAGCCCAGAGGAAGATTCAAGAAATCAAAAACAAATGGTGGGAAGAGAAAGCAAAAAAATTGAACATTTTGTTGACAATCAAGACATGTGAAGCATCTTCAGTGCAATCAAGGCCATGTATGGACCTTGTGAACTCACCCAGATTAGATGGCAGTATACTCTGAAGATGGCAGTATTCTCCTCAAAGACAAGTCCATCAAAAATCTCTGGAAGGAGCACTACCAAAAGTTCATCAACCAAGAATTGATGGTGGCTGATGAAACCATCAAATCCATCCCATAGCATCCAGTAAGAGAAGCACTTGCCAGTCCACTTACCTCTAAGGAAGTCCACCAGGTGATAAGACAGATAAAGAGCAACAAGGCATTTGGTCCTGATGGCATACCAGCTGAGGTCTTCAAAGTTAGTGTGGAAACTATGACCAAAAAGCTCCATATACTGTTTCTCAAAATCTGCAACACCGAGAAAATTCCTACTCACCTAAGGAATGCCAAGATATTTTAAAGTTTAATATTGTCAACATTTTTAAAAAGGGAGATAAGATTGTCTGTGGAAACTATTGAGGTTTCACCCTCCTTTCCATTGCTGGGAAGATCCTCACTCAAATTCTGCTGAACCAGCTACTCCTTCTTGCCAAGGAAATCCTTCCTGAGTCTCAGTGTGGCTTCTGGCCAGTGAAAGGCACCATGGGCATGATTTTTGTGGCCTGGCAGATACAGGAAAAGTGCTGAGAACAACACCAGGAACTGTATATGGCCTTTATTGATTTGACCAAAATCTTTGACTCTGCCTTTGACCCAGTAATGGAAGCACTTGCCAGTCTACTTACCCCTAAGGAAGTTCACCAGGTGATAAGACATATGAAGAGCAACAAGGCATTTGGTCCTGATGGCATACCAGCTGAGGTCTTCAAAGTTAGTGGGGAACTATGACCAAAATGCTCCATTCACTGTTTCTTAAAATCTGTAACACCGAGGAAATCTTTGGAGGGATGTGGGCAGTGAGGTTCTGCAGGGGTCCTGTAGGGCTCGGTCCTCAGGCCTGGAGATCCGCAGGGCTCAGTCCTCAGGCCCGCACTGTTCAACATCTTCATCAATGACTTGGACAAGCGGGTAAAAAGCACCCTGTTCAAATTCTCAGACAACACTAAGATGTGGGGGGAAGTGGGCACGCTAGAAGGGAGAAATAGGCTGCAATCAGACCTAGACAGGTTACAGGGGTGGGCAGATGAGAACAGGTTGGGTTTCAACACTGACAAGTGCAAGGTGATGCATCTGGGGGGGAAGAACCAGCACCATACCTACAGGCTGGGGAACTCCCTTCTCATCAGGGCAGAGACAGAAAAGGATCTTGGAGTCATTATTGATGCCAAAATGCATGGGCTGACAGTGTGGGGACGTGGTGAGGAAGGCCAACTGTACTTTGTCATGCATCCACAAATGCATCTCAGGTAGGTCCAAGGAGGTGATCCTCCCCCTCTATGCGACACTGGTCAGGCTGCAGTTGGAGTACTATGTCCAGTTCTGGGCGCTGCACTTCAGGAGTGATGTGGACAACATGGAGAGGGTCCAGAGGAGGGCCACTCGCATGATCAGGGGGCAGCAGGGCAGGCCCTACGAGGAGAGGCTACAGGACCTGAACCTGTTCAGCCTCCACAAGAAAAGGCTGAGGGGAGATCTAGTGGATGTTTGCAAACTAGTCACGGGGGACCAGCAGGCATTGGGAGAGCCCACTACCAGGAGTGACAAGAAATAACGGCCATAAGCTGGCAGAGGGTAGATTCAGACTAGATATCAGGAGGCACTACTTCATGGTCAGGGCGGCTAGGATCTGGAACCAACTTCCAAGAGAAGTGGTGCTGGCTCCTACCCTGGGGTTCTTTAAGACAAGGCTAGATGAACACCTTGCCGAGGTCATTTAACCCCAGTATTCTTTCCTACCATGGCAGGGGGTCAGACTTGATGATCTGCTCAGGTCCCTTCTGACCCTACAAACTATGAAACTATGTTAAATGTGAAGGTCTATGGAAGATTTTATCAAAGTTTGGCTTCCCACAGAAATTTATCACCGTCCTTCATGACCAGATGACTGCCCCCAACCTGTGCAGTGGCTCCACTATGGAGCCCTTTGCCATTTGAACTGTCATCAAGCAAGGCTGTGTGATTGCACCAGTTATGTTTTCCATCTTTCAGTACAGGATGGATGGGAACCTTTTCAATCTCTCCCACCTCTGTGCTAAAACAAAAGTTATTTTGTCATCGTGGATCTTCAGTATGCTGAAAATTGTGGTGTTGTTGCACATGCAGAGGACGACCTACAAACAGCCCTTAACTGCTTCTGTCAGTCATACCAGTGTCTGGGACTGACCCTTTACATTGGAAAAATAAAGGTGCTTCACCAGCCTGCTCCAGGCCAATCAACTTCCCTGACAAATCTTCATTGATGGACAGGAGATGGAGAATGTTGAACAGTTTGCATACCTCAACAGCCATCTCTCAAAGAAGGCCAACATCAATGAGGAGATCCAGCATAGGATCCGATGTACCAGCTCTGACTTTGGAAGACTGTATCATCATATGTTCAGCAATCACAACATCAGACTTGAACAAAACTTCTACTATATAAGGCTGTGGTAATCCCAACTCTTCCCTGTGGCTGTGAAGCTTGGATGACCTACAGGGACCACCTGAAAAGCCTGGAACACTATCACCTGTGTTACCTCCAAAAGATTATTGGCATAAAGTGAGAGGATCATTGCATAAATGCCAGTGTCCTCACCAATGCAAATGCCACCAGTATGGAAGCATTGATTATTCAACATCAGCTGCAGTAGACAAGGCACTGTGTGCACATGCCAAATGTGCATTTACCAAAATAACTGCTATACTCCCAACTCAGTAAAGGACAAAGGACACACAGGGTCAGCGGAAATGCTTCAAGTATACCCTCAAGGAAAACATTAAGAAATGTGGTATTGACACCACACAATTGGGAAGAACTAACCTGGGACAAGGCTACATGATGATGCCCTGTGAGAGAAGGCACATCTTTTTTTGTGGAAAACTATCTCTCAATGGAGGAAACAGAAAAACAACAGCAACCGAATTAAAGGAAACAAGACCAAGAATCCATGGTTTGATCCTCCCTTTAACCACAACCTGTGGCATTTGCCAGGGAGTCTGTGCCTCTAGGATTGGTGGTCTTAGAGATCAATGGACTCATTTACAGCCCTTTACTTGACCCATGGGAATGATCATCCTTGACTGTGAGGGATCACTGCCACTGCCAACCAGTGGATTCACTCTTTTCAAAGAGATGCAACTTGTATTTTGCTTTAAACGGTGATACACTAGTACATACTTTAGTCATTCATAGTAGATTGTTCCACAGCCTAATGACTTCTGTTGAAGATCTCTGACTCTTGAAAGAGTCATTCTTGGTTTACCCATGTTTTCTTCATAGAGTAAAGTATTCTTGGATAATGTATAGAGACATGGTCCCTAGTAAGCCAGGCCTGTCATATGCATGGGACTGTAATCCTCTCTCTGTTCTAACTGATGCTAGAGGTATATTTCTTAAATTAATCTAGAAGCTCAGTATATAATTGGATATAAAATTATTGTTTGTCCATTGCACTATTTTTCTGCTTTTTGTACCTTTTTACAATGCTATGTAGTAATATTCTTGGACAGCTGTATGGAGTGTTAAATTAGCATGTAATATTCTTGGACAACTGAATTTTATGGAGTGTTAAATAGCATGTATGAAGATAAGAAATCCATGCTTGTGGAATTATGCATCAGCAATATGTTTTGAAGAAGACCCATTTGTCTATTGATACTGTTAAGGCCTTTGCTAATTTTTTCCATGTTGATTGTGGTCATTGGTTTTGAAGATGGTATAATTTTGGGAGTTTGGATATGGTGACCTTGAACCTTTAGAGGCTGACAGTGTAAGTGGATATTGGGAGAAAAAAAGAGAACACTATTGTGTCCTGTGATAAGGCAAAGAGAGAGTAAATAGTATAAGGGAAAACATGTGAATGTTGCCTATTGTTTAGTGGAATATAAGGTCAAGATCAATGGAAAATTATGGGTAAAAAGCAATATTTCTATCACTAGGAAAGGATATTTACAATGAGCATATTACAACAGCTGTTTACGTTCTGCCTGGATTGCATATTAATTGAAGGAAGGACTCTATGTACATCTTGGCAGTTGTATCCCATTTTTAGTGTTCCAAGCCAAAGGAAACACCTGCTGCCTTGAGCGTAGGCTTGGTGAAAGACCAGACAAGGTCCATGGCAGTTCTTAGCAGCAAGGATATACTGTAATACAGTGGCTGTTTAAATATCTATCACGTTATTGTCTCTCCAGGGGCCTATGCTTACTTCAGATTACAGTTTTACCTTGCTATCCCTATAACTATAGCATTTAAATATATTTCTTAGTAATTATGATAAATGACAGATTATGCTGAGCAAAGCCTTAAAAATCAGTATTACTGGAGACTATCCTGTGACACTGATGGGTGTCTTTCTGGATAACTGAAACAAAATATATAATCTTTGATGTTTGAGAAATACTTTGGCAATGCAACTAGATATCAAAATCATTATGATGACATGCTGGAGTGGAAAATTTTAAGATCAAACCAACCAACAGAAAAAAAATGCAGTTTCAGAGATGCTCATTTATCTGTATTATCTTTCTGAGGATAAAGTGCAGTATATTACACTGATGGTGAAACATACAGATGTTCTAATACCTTCTTTTTTCTCTTTACATTTTCTTTAACCTCCCTGGACCTTCTATCACTAATAGCAGAGTAGCTGTCCATAAACAAATAAACCCTAAAAGCCAACTTAAATGTGAAATCATAAAACTCATACATAGACTAGATTGTTTTAACTTGGCCTCAACAAAGACTCTAGGTTCTTATCTCTCATATTTTGTACTGAAGGGTAGCAGCAGAAGAGAAGGAGGGTATATTAGGCCTGTGCAAAGTGGCTAGCATTCACTTTGGATTCGGATTTGGCCGATTTGGGGGAAAGTGATTTGATTTGGTGATTCAGCTGCTGCTGAATCTGTGAATCAACCAGGCCCATCCCCGCCAGCCCGGCAATGGCTTCCCTGCCTGCCCCTCCTGGCACTTGGAAAAAAAAGCCCCGACTCAGCGGGTGCTGCTGGGAGGGGGGGCAACCCCTGCTGCCCCATGCTGACCCCACGTGCTCCCCTCAGCCCCCCCATGGCTGCCCAGCCCACTGTGGCTCTGGCCTTTTAAGAAAAAAAAACAACCCAAGAAAAACCCTGCACTCACCTTTCCTATTGGCGGGTGGCAATCCCTACTGCCCCATGCCATGTGGGGGGCTCTGCGTGAGACCCCAAAGCCCTGAGGCTGTTGCAGGAGTGGTGAGTCCTGGGGCTTTTATCCATTACTTTTTTCTTAAAGGGCCGGAGCCATGGTGGGCGGGGCAGCCATGGGGGGAGGTTGGAGGGGTGGGCGTTGGAGCAGAATGGGGCAGTAGGGGGCAGCACGGATTCCCCCCCCCCCCAGCAGCACCCAGTGAGCACTGGGGCTTTTCTTTAAAGGGCCAGGGACTGGGGTGGGTAGGCAGGGCAACCATGGGTGGGGCTGGGGGAGCAGGCAAGAGTCAGGGGGACTGTGGGAGCAAGGAGGGGATGGGGCCCTGAAGGGGTCCCCCTCCAAGCCCCCCTCCCCTGCCCATTACTTACCAGCTCTGAGTCCAGGTGCAGCTCCGCTCTGCAGCCACCGGGGACTGTCTGAGTCGTCAAAACTCTCTGAATCTTTTCTCAAGATTCGGAGAGCTTTGAATTGATTTGGACCTTTTAATTGGTCCCCTGATTCAGTTTGGATTCAGAGATTCAGCCACTGAATTGGGCTGTATCTCCTCTGAATTGAATCGCCACTTGAAGCTTTGCACAGCCCTAGAGTATATCCTTTTGAAAAAAGGGCCCAGAAACTATTAATTAAAAATTTCTGAATGGCTTTTTATTTAGGCCACAGCAATTTACAGAATCTGATTCTGAGATCCAGTTATTGTGGTTAGATTGTCTCGACTGTTTAAAAGGGATAGCCTTTCCTGATAATAAGAGTGGACATGTGAGGAACAGCCACCATTGTTTATCAAACATGGAAACAACTTCCTGTGTCTTTTTTTTTAACCCCTCGACCATAATATCTAAACTCTAGAAAGGAGATGAGAATTCATACTGTTAAAATGATTGTTGGCAAACTTGCTTTATTTTTTTTTATGTTTTAGAGCCAAAGGATGAGCTGTGGATTGGACTGAATGACAATAAGGTTCAAATGTATTTTGAATGGAGTGATGGGAGTCCTGTGACATACACTAAATGGTTGCGTGGAGAACCAACCCATGCAAATAATAGGCAAGAAGATTGTGTTGTCATGAAAGGAAAGGTAAAGTTATAGCTGTCACAGTCTTCTCACATTAACCTTTTTTTACCTTTTTTGCTCAGGAGAATGGGAGTTGGGAATATTACTGTATGAAATAACTTTTGCTGATCCAGAGATTTGTAGATTTCATCTTTTGGAGGAACCTTAATCTCTTCAAAGCTGCTAGGAAATTGTTTCAATTGGTTGCATGGTAAACTTGCATGCTGAACTTTCCTCAGATGTCAACTACTTACATTTGCTATGCTGCTCCCTGAGTCAACTTCTGTAGGAATCCCATCTGTGAAACTGGGCATTAGACCACACTTAACCATGCTTGGTGTAGCTTATTTCACAGAACACTGTGAAACAGAACAGTATTTGTGAATGTAACTTCCAGAGGCAAAGAGGGGAAAAAATGTTTTTGAAACTTTGGAATTTTCTGCTTGGACTGGAGGGCAGGTTTATATTTCACAAATGTGCTGATGATGGTAAGAAAATATATATATATATATTCTTCTGTTTAGAAAATAGCCATGATTTTCTAGGAAAAAAACTTATGACTCCTACCTTTTGGGCCTTTTGGTTAGCTATATTGCATGAATTTATTGTAAGAGCTTAATTGAATGTGCATTCTACATTTGTATATATGAGATAAAGGATTCAATATCTTAACAAAAGTCTCTGTTGATTATGTAGATGCCATTGTCAGATTGTTTCCAAAAGGATTATTTACTGGCCCACACCTGAAAAAATGTTGTGTGGTTGCTACAGTGATTGACATGGTCAGCAAATAATAGCAGCTTAGGTAACGGTCTGATAAGAGTCAGTAACGAGACAGAGATGCCTGGTGTTGGCAGAAAGTATTTTTCTAGATCTGTGATCATGTGAAAAAATGTACTTCTCTCCAATGGCATTTCTCAGATATTTTATCAAGGAAAGGAAAGGGTGGTGGTGGGGAACCCCTTAGAACCCAATATGCTGAGCTTACTCAAAAATCTAGGCAGTTATTCTGGAGATTGTGGGAGCTCACCTTCCTCTGGAAAAAAATTATCACATTTTGTAATTGTAGGTTGTGGCAGAGAACAGGTTGTGCTTGCCACTTTACAGGGTTTGAACAGGCAGGAAGCAGCCTGCAGGTAGAAGACCCAGTCAAGCAGTCACATGGTAGTTAGGAGTTCGCCTGATTGGTGGAGATGTTGGGGAGTCTGGGTATAAGGCTAGGTCCTGAGACCAGGGCTGGCAGTTGCTGCAGGGAGCCAAAGGAATGACATCATCCAGTGAGAAATATGCTGCTCCCAGAACACTCTGAAGGACAGGGTAGGGACTATGGAGGTGGAGGAGTTTCCTGGTCCTGGGGCATGACCTCCACCACACCATCCAACTGCACCTTGCTGGGGTTGGATGGTGTGGTGGAGCTGCCTGTGGCAGGGCAGTCTCCAGGAAATGCCACCTGTGCCTCCCCAGTGAAATGTGAGTATGTGGTGCTGGAAAGCCTCAGCCTCTGCTGCCTTGCAGGTGACCTCATGGAGGGGAAAGGCTAGGGGAATACACCCCAACAGATAAGCAAAGAGCCAAGGCCCACTGAGGAGGGCCTGATTTGGGGTCTAGGCCAAGAGAAGGCGGCCTGAGACAGGGCCCACTGAGTGAGGCCTGAGGTTCAGAGGGCATAAGGCCCCAATGCCCCAGTGAATGAGCAGCCTCCCACCTAGGAACAACTTTAGTTACAACAAAGGCATGGCAAGCAAGCCAGGTGGGTGGGCCAATGTAATGACTGACCCTGGGACAGATGCTGAGCTATTTGTTTAAATTTGGTCCATAAAAACAGGTTGAACAGCCACAGCTCCTGTCATTCAGAGGAAACTGTGCTGTTTCTGCACCTCTCAGGATCATACCATACCTGATCACAACTGAAAAAAGTCAGAAGTTGGATTGGTCCTATTTGCACTCTTCTTGAGGTCTGCCTATTTAGCAAATGATTTATAAGGCCACATCACCACAATTCAGGTTGTTTTGTCATTGACGTAAATGGATTGGGTTCCATTATTTGTTTTTATTTACACGTGAACTAAAACAGCCCATTTCCTTTAAAAATTAAAAATAGAAGCAACCAGTAGAAGTAAAGATAAATACAGCAGTTTCTGAAAAAGAGTGGCCCATTTTAATTATTGCATTCAAGACAGATATTTCATAGCAAATTTTTTCAACATGGCTTTTTATACCATATTTTAACTTTGTTATGAACCATTTTATTTCTGACTTGGCATATTTTCTTCTCGTTTTCATTGTGGAGGAGAGTATCCATTGCATATTTCTCTCTTTTAATGGCCTTTATTAGTGTTGACAAAATATAAATTGAAGAAATGAAATGCTTTTTGGTAACTAAGGGAATTGAGAACTTCTTTAAGCGCTTCATAAGTAAGCATAAAAAATGAAGGTGATTATACACACCTAACTCTGTCATACTTGGAGCTGTACTTCTGCAAATTGCAATGCTTGTCAACAGGCTTGCATCTCTGGCCTTTTTAGCAGTAACCTGTTTCTTACATGTCTTTTACAGAAGCAGACTTCAGCAAGTATTAATTACAACAGGGAATTTCATGCATCAGGCATGGCAGCTGACTGTTGAGTCCTTTCTGGATATTATTTTACTTCACCACTTTTCAAGATGTTATTTCAGTTGGAGGTTTGCCATAGGGTCATTGGCCCCTTTGAGCTTCCCACATGGGATGAAAGTGGTACCTCAGATGGATCTAACTTGTGGTGATCATTTAATGCAGGAGGAGGAAATAGGAAAACAGTTAAATTTAATGCAGAAACTTTAAATAAATAATGGATCTACGTTTTTCTTTCTGTATAACTACAACAAATAAATATTCATTAAATTAAACATCAAAGATCTAATGCGTAGAAATCCCCCTTAATTTCTATGCTCTTTCTCCTTGTGCCATTTTGCAGGATGGGTATTGGGCAGATCACGCATGTGAAAAAAAACTTGGATACATTTGTAAAACGAAACCTTTGGGAGACGGTCCAAAGGAAGAGGAGATTGTTGAAGAAGGCTGCCAGAGAGTAAGTACAAAATAAGTTATGGAAGTTGAATACACACAACCTTATTGAAAGATCAAATGTAAGCCTAGTTATTGTGGGTGGTAGAAGTGATTAACCAAAAATAGATCTGTATTGCCATCACTAGAGCCATATGGCTTTTTCAACGTCCGGAACTTGTGAAGGAAGTTGTGCTGTATCAAACAGATTAAGGTTCTAGCTTCCCTTTGGTATTTGAGCCATGCTCTTGTTTGAATTCCCCAAACCTGTTGCCCTTGTAGCTAACCATTAGGCTTTCTGCCCTGAAATCAAGCTATTTTAGGGGATTTAGCTGGCCTACCCAGAGTTTCTGTTGGTCCAACTGCTTCAGCAAGGGCTACCCGTGGTGGTGGAGCTTGGAATGATGATATTTTTCTTTTGGCAGAGATCTAGCTTTGCTATGAACATACTGTTGATGTGAAAAAGAGGCTTTTTCCTTATGACTTAGTTCATTTCTATGGTTAACTGCAAATGTCTTTCTTGTGAATTGCTAAAATGAAGTACAGCATTGTCCATTTTAGAGCTGCTCTTCTTCAGTCCTTATTACTGTGTCTGCTGGCTAAAACTCATTTTTTTCCTACTAGATCTAAAGGTGTACCTGGTTATTTTTGCTTGTACATTGTTGCCTCTGTGCTTAAGTGGTGGGAGGGACTTGTATAATGAAAGGGGAGACCTGAGACCTATTCCTGACCAAAGGAAAAGGTACATGGTTACTAAATCAAGTCTACTATGTCCCCCTTGAATAATGATGCACTATTGAATATGTCCAGTACTTCAAATAAATAAATACATAAATAAATACTTCCATACTTCTTTGTTGTCTAGCTGTTTGGGAGGACAGAACCAATACTTATTTTCACAGCACCCATGTTCATCTTGTCCTTGGGGCTTGTACCATTGATGACTCTGTTGCTCTGTCTGGGGTTCTCTTTTCCCCGGTATCAGTCACTCTAACTCAGGGGTGGGAAATTATTTCAGGTGGAGGGCAGCTTACCAAGTTTTGGCAAGCCACTGTGGCCACAAGGATAGCCCCGCCCCTTGACAGGTGCCCCCCTCCCCCCTTGTCACTGTCTTGGGACCTGAAGTCCCACCTCTATCCCCTGACCTTTGCCACTAGAAGTCCTTTCCCTTGCTCCCCCAAGAAGTACTTGTTTCAGCAAGGATTGGAACAAGAAAAATACCAAATTATATTCTAAAAATCAAACATCTACTACAACATCAATTTAATTTGATTTCCAAAAATATTTTTGTCCTGATTTGCATGTGTTTGTGTTGTGCACATAGAGGTGCTTGTACAATAGCTTAAAATGAAGTCTTGCTCTTGTATATTATGGAAGGGTGTGGGTGGATGGGTATCAGTTTGTGGGTGTGTGGTTATGCAGGGTGTAGGGGAGCATGTGGGTGTGTGGGTGGGTATGTGGTGTGAGTGGGTATGGGGTTTGTGGGGGGATGTGAGTGTGTGTGGGAAGGGTTGTGGCATGTGTGAAGAGGGAGGATTTGTCCATAGCTAGTGCCCTGCCAGCCTGGACTCCACACTCCTGCTGCTCCTGTTCCTGTATTCCAGCTTATCCTGACTCCAGGGCTTCAGCGCAGCCCCATGCTCCCACTCACAGCCACTTCCCCCCATCTGCCACCACTGCTCTTCTGTTGCGTCTCCAATTTCCCCCTCCCCCAACCCTAGCTCATCGCTCCAGCGCCATGTTCCAGCTGCATGGCGGAGATGGCAGGACACAGAAAGAGCTGGACAGGCCTTGCCAGCACTGTACAGAGCCAACAGAGAATCTCAGGGGCCAGGCTGGCTCCTGCTGTTTCCTGCAACCCAGTGCTGCATCTGGGAACCACATGGTGCCAGAGCAACTGGTGGTTGGGAGGGTGGAGCAGGGAGCTGTGGCAGCAGTGGGTAAATGGCTATGGCACACCGGGAGCCGTGGCAGCGAGCTTCCTCTGGGTCCTACCCACCCTGGCTGCTGTCATCTTTGATAGGCAGCCAGGGCAGATAAATATTAATTTGCTAAATTTTTTAGTGGTCCCACGGGCTGGATAGAATGGCCTGGTGAGTCAGATCCAGCCCATGGGCCATATTTTGCCCACCCCTGATTTAGCTGGTTTCCCCTTTGAAGGATCCTTTACATCTTCATATCATTCTCAAAGCTTTTGCTGAGTCTTGCATAATATTCTCTGCTTCTGGGATATATTCTTACAGGCAAGCCTACTCTTAAAAGATTCTTCAAATGTAGTGTGCTACATCTGTGCTGCTAACACTGTTAACTATGCCTAATTCAGTAAAGATGCCTTCTGTCTGTGTAATAGTCATTCCCCAAACTCCACCCCCTCAGAATGACAACAAGTTGTTTGGAATCCTCTTACTTTTTTGGTCCACTGTTTTGCTACTGACACTTTTCAGAACTCTGATTCCTGTACTCAGAATATGTTTACACAGCTTCAGGGCAAACTTTCCCAGATATCTTTTCTTTATTCTGAAAAACAAGGATGGGCAAAGTCTGGCCTGCAGGCCAGATCCATCTGGCAATGGACTCCATTTCCCAGCAGTCCTTCCCTGCGTGGCTAGGGTCAGTTTCCATGGAGACCCCAGTAGCAGCTGTGCTATGATAGCATGGGGCTGGGGTTTCCATGGAGACCAGCCCCAGAAGTGCTGGCAGGGCACATGGCTGGATGGGGAGCTGCTTCAGGGCCAGGTAGGGGTCTTGCAGTGATGGCATGGACGAGAACAAGGGCAGAGCCACGATCTGCAGCCTGCATGCTCTGGGCAAGGGCATGCAGGCAGCAGATCGTGACTCTGCCCTGGCTCCTTGCAGCAGTGACATCATGGTCTAGAGCAGGGATAGGCGACATTTTTTGGCTGGAGTGCTAGAAAACATCACAATGCCTACCTTGGAAGGTGCCAGAGTGCTGGCATGCCAGAAAAACAAAATGAGGGGAGGGGGTACATGGCAGGTTGCCCTGCTTGTGCCCCTTGCCCCCCACCCAAAGTCCCTGCCCCCCAGTCCAGGCTCCGTGGCTGTCAGCAGCTACCCTGGCTCTGGGAAGCTGTTGCCAGTGATGGAGCCTGAGCTGTTCCCAGCAGGGCTTGCAGCATCCCAGCTGCTTGCTGGGAGCTGTCCGGGCTCCCAGCTGGCAGCAGGTACCCAGAGGCGGGGTCAGCTGCTGCCGGGAGGCTGTAAACATCTGTGCCAGGCTCCAGAGCCCCAGCATCAGCTCTGTACCAGCATGTGCATGCATGATTCAGAGTGGGGAGTGGGGGAGGGGCCTGAGGCAGCGCAACTCCCGTCTCTCTCCTGGTCCTAGCACAGAGCTGGTGACTGGGCTCTGGAGCCTGGTGCAGCTGTTTCTAGCCTGCCTGGGCTATGAGCAGCTGCAGCAAGCAGTGGACAGGCTGCAAACAACTGTGCTGGGCTCCACAGCTCCAGCATCAGCTGCATGCATGCACAGTCACCACCAGCACGATACAAGAGCTGTGGAGCCCAATGCTGCTGTTTGCAGCCTGCCCGCTGCTTTCTGCAGCTGCCCAGAGCCCAGGCTGGCTACAAACAGCTTCACCAGGCTCTGGAGCCCAGTCACCAGCTCTGTGCCAGGAGTGGGGGAGAAACCGGGGTTGCGCTGCCTCAGGTCCCTCCCCCACTGCCTGCTCTGAGGCACGCATGCATGCGCTGGTACAGAACTCATGCCTGGGCTCCAGAGCCCAGCAGAGCTGTTTGCAGCTTCCTGGCTGCAGCTGGCTCTGGTTCTGGGTAGCTGCTGCCAGCTGGGAGCCCAGGCTGCTCCCAGCAGGCAGCTGGGATGCTAAAAGCCCTGCTGGGAGCAGTCCAGGCTCCATTGCTGGCAGCAGCTACCCAGAGCTGGGGCTGGCTGTGGGTTGCTGAGCAAAATGGCCTCACATGCCATGCTTGGCAGAAGTGCCGGGCTTTGCCATCCCCTGGTCTGGAGCATGCAGGTTGCAGAATGTGGCTCTGCCCTGGCTCTGGACCACACTATCACCACTGCAAGATCCTAGCCTTGTCTCAGAACAGCTCCCTGCCCTGCCATTGCTGCTGTGGCCGGTCTCTATAGAAAACCCAGCACCCTGCTATCAAAGCACAGCTGCTGCTGGGGTGTCCATGGAAACCGGCTCCAGTCACATGGGCAGGGGCTTCTGAGAAATGGAGTCTGGCTGCCAGTTGGAGCTACCATTTTGCCCACCTCTGCTGCAGAAGTACTCCTGGGAGACTGGCAAAGTATTTGGTATGCTGGAAGTCACAGCAACTCTACTGTAAATTCCACTCTAAATTTTTTGATTTTTAGCTTGCGAAACATTAGAGAAAGTTTTAATATTAGCTGGGATATCCTTCCCTTTGAGAAACATCATGCTACACTTGATTTCTCATGTGTGGCTTTTCCCTTTTGACTAATTCAGTATGTTCTCGAGACCAGTGGTATTCAACCTGTGGTCTGCAAACGCTTAGGGGTTCACAGGCTGTCTAAGGGCTCCATGAAAGTTGACTATGATGAATCAAAAGTATGTGAATTACCACACTTACAATTCAAAGGGGTGCACACCTCCATTTGAAATTTCCAAAGGGGTCTGTACTTCCATTTGAAATTTTTTAGGGGTCTGCTAATGAAAAAATGTTGAAAAGCACTGCTCTAGACAAAGTTCTGCAGTGCTCTGTGTGTCAACAAAGCAGACAGCAATGTAGTCAAGCCTGAAACTTTTGGGGATGCCATTATGGATCCCTTAGGGAGAAAACACAGGTTTACTCAGAAACATTAAAAAAAATCATTATATGTTATAGCTTGTTGTGTACATGATGTAGCAATGATGTTTTCATAAGTTTTTGTTCCTGGTTACAATTATATAAAGAATTGTAAGTTTAATGATTGTTTATGGTGTGTACAACTTAGCAAGAACTTATATAGCATACATGGCATTGTTATTGTTAGAGTAACTTTTAATGAAAAATATTGACACTTTAAAGAACACAGTATATTTCATGCTTTTCTATAAATGGACTATACATTAAATATTCCTGTCCTCTAGAGTTTGTATGCCATAATGCTTTTGTGTTGAACCAGGTTAAAATTTCAGATGGAATACTTCATGTTGTTTCTTCATACAGGTAATGAAGCAGGGTGGAGAAAAGACGGTGATAATCCACATTCTGGCTTTTTTTTTTTTTTAACAAATCTTTTTTCTGAAATAGTTATCCCACAGGAAAATTGGGTCAGCTCCTTATTCTGAACAAGAAACAGAAACACTTCTGTGTTCTACTTATTGCAATGAAATGCTTTGCTAAATGCTTTTCTGTCTGCTTATTTGTCTGACTCGTTCTTATTGTTTCTTAGTTGTTTCAGGGTTTAGCTGTAGTATTGTTTGTAATAATTTTTAAAATAAAGTACAGCAGATTATAATGCATTCCAATCTTTGTGTGATTGCCTAATATTTATTTTGACAGGGCTGGAAAAGACATGGTTTTTATTGTTACCTGATTGGAAGTACATTTGCATCGTTTCCTGAAGCTAATCAGACCTGTGGAAGAAACCAGGCTAATCTAGCTAGTGTTGAAGACAGGTATATAAAAGGGCTTGTAATCTGAGAGCTGATAGGATCTTATCAGTAATGCTTTAAAATAATCTAGGTCACTGAAATAAAATTTTTGACGTTGATAAAAATTAGAGATAAGCGTGAGAAATGAAATTAAGTCTGCATATTAACCTTCTCAAAATTATTGTGCTTGAGGTTAAATACAAGGGGTTGAGTTCAGTTCATAGTCAAAAGGGACTGGTCTGAATAATCACTATTAAAGAGTCTACAGACCAAATTAGTCCCTCTTCTGTACTGGAGCAGCCCCATTATTACAAATAGGGCCAACAATGGTGTGTAACTTCAATTTCATAAAGATTTCAGTCAATGATAATTGAAGAGAATTATGTTTGATCTTTCTTAGCTGTGGTGGTTTAGCCAAGTTTAGTAAATTGTATGTCTGCTAAAGCTATTTTTTGTTGCCAAATGAGCAGCTATGGCTCTGAATCATAGAATCATAGAAAATTGGGTTGGAAGGGACCTCAGGAGGTCATCTAGTTCATCCCCCTGCTCAAAGCAGGACCATCCCCAACTTTATAATCACAGCAAGGCTTTGTCTAGCTGGATCTTAAAAACGTCCAAAGACTAAGATTCTATAACCTCTCTGGATAACCTGTTCCAGTGCTTTACTGTTCTTCTAATGAGCAAGTTTTTCCTAATATCTAACTTAAACTTTTCTTGCTGCAACTTGAGACAATTGCTTCTTGTTCTATCATCTGCCGCCACTGAGAACAGTTTAGCTCCATCCTCTTTGGAACCACCCTTCAGGTACCAGAAGGCTGGTATTAAATCCCCTCTTGATCTTCTCTTGTCTAGACTAACTAAGCCCAGTTTCCTTAGATTCTCCTCATAAATCATGTGCCCCATAGAGGATTTGATGTGAATGTGATAGGGGAAGCATATCCTCTGATCAAGAGGATTTTGATCAGAGGATCATGTGCTATTTTACCTAGTCACATTTTAAAGTATGCATACAGGCTAAGTACAGACATTTGGAGAGGTTATGGAGAGGTTAGATTGAGTTAAAAATGGCCACCCAATCTAAGAGAAGTCAGGATGGGGGGGAGGAGGGGCTAGCCAGGAGGAAAGAGTTGGAGGGATAGCAGGGCAAACAGGTTCAGGGGGTGGGGAGGGATTGGAGATCCATGGGAGGAATGGGGGGCAGATGGAATCTATGGGAGTGATTAGGGGGCTTGGAGGGGCAGGTGGCATCTTTGGAGGAATTAGGGGGCAAGCAGCTTCCACAGAAGGGATTGGGGGGCAGGTGGGAACTGCAGGAGCGATCAGGGAGGTTGGGGATACAGGCAGCATCCATAGGAGCAATCAGGGGGCTGGCAGTGTCCATAGGAGGAATTGGGGGGGGCATATGGGATCCATGGGAGGGGTCAGGGGGTAGGTGGGCTCTGCAGGAATGATCAGCAGGAGAGGCATGGTCCACCTGAGGTTGGTGGTATCTGGGAAGTCTTGGCAGGAACAGGGGAGTTCATGGAATCAGGGTGGGGGGTATTTTTAGGCCTCTGGTTCTCCCCTCAGCCCCCTGGTGAATCTACACCCTATCCCTCCTGCCTCTTACCCCACTGATATTTTCTTTCACAGCTCCCAGCATAAAGCATGTCCCTGATAAATCTGGCACTCAGGGGGCTTGTGGGATGGGAGGTTTGAGGGGAAGGGGATGTTCCATGGAGGGAATGAGGGGCAAGGGGCTGGGGAGGTGGGGCTAACAATAGCCTGAAGCAAGGGGGTGGGTAGGAAAAGCACAGCCTCAGGGCTGGGGTCAGCAGTTGGGCTTTACCAGCCCTGGGGCTGCACATATAAACATTCCAGGTATTGGTCTAACCTAGATAAATTAAGTATGAGTGTATATCAATCCAGATCTATCTTAGACTGGGTTCTGCCATTTTTAGACTGGTCTGTGGGCACAGAACTTCTGTTCTGTTATGGGCTCGGATTGATTTCTGACCACTGAGACTGGGTTTAAGTGCAGGATCTGCACCTGGGCAAACTAAGTTAGATTAGGTAGCCATATTTAATCTGATTCACCTCCCCCCAGTCTCCCCTCCCCCCGAATGTCTGTATTTATCTTAAAAGTATACATACAAACAAACTAAGCAAAGGGTAAATGGTTTTGTATCTGAGAATCCATCACCACGCAACTGAGTAAAATGTCATAGGTGCTGGTGATGCACAGTTTTGAATGTTACATGTTGGATGACTGAGAGCTCCTAGCTCCTAAGCAAAGCCCACTGTGTCAATATGGCTCTTTTTTATATTTGTTTTCTAGTGTTTTCTAGTGTCTAGACAGATCTCTTCATAGCATGGTCTGTACAGTATATGCTCTACATTGCATGGGCTGTACAGTGAAATGTGGTTAACTTTTTATGAGATAACTTGTTACTGTGGTCTTAGTGAACTAAACCTCTGCCAGAGTCCTACTGATTAATACACAGAACACTGGCACATTCATCAGCTGTTCAAGCACGTCATTTCTATATGTACACAGACTAAAATCACAATGGAATTGCTTCTGATAATTGAAAACTACTAACTTATGCCTTCTGTAGGACCTCTCAAGTCAGCTCATCTTACAAAGCATTGAAAACGTCAGCTTTTCTTGGCTCACTGAGACATGCACAAACAATCATTACATTTTTGCAGATGTACCTTCTGTTTTGGTGCTAAGTGAATGTAAAAGTGAAAAGCAAAACTCTGCCTATTTTACTTCCTCATAATCATGTAAATCCTATGTTGCAAGCACCCTAATTCTTGGTAGAAAGATTTACATTAAGCTTTTATCTACATAATCAAACAGTTCTTACATAGCAAGCTAAACAGAATCCTTTTTGTACCCATAATTTTTGTAATATTTTTGTCTTTATTTTAAATGTCAAAATGCATCTCATGAAAAGTCAAAAGTGGATAATTACTCACCTGTGGCTAATTATGTATTAGTACTTATCCCCTTGGAGTGATGATTTAACCACATTTTACTGAATTGTCCTGTATGTGGGCATATGTATGTATACAGGCAGTCCTCAACTTACGGTGTTTCACATTTGCGGTGCTCTGCCATTTACACCCATGTTATTACTTATGGTGCTGGATTCTCACACAGCACTACAGGGAAATTTACAATGAGAAAAAGAAGGCAGCAAAACAAACATCCCTGGATCAGCTTCTCTGGCTGCCGCACTTCAAGAGGAATGTGGCTAGCATTGAGAAGGTCCAGAGGAGGGCCACTTGCATGGTCAAGGGGCAGTGGGGCAGGCCCTACAAGGAGACGGTAAAGAGCCTGAACCTGTTCAGCCTCCACAAGAGAAGGCTAAGAGGGGATCTGATGGCTGTTTACAAACTCACCGGGGGGGCCAGCGAGAATTGGGGGAGGCTCTGTTCCTCCAGTCACCACCTGGGGTTACTAGGAATAATGGCCACAAATTGTTAGAGAGAAGGTTCAGGCTGGACATCAGGAGACATTACTTTACAGTTAGGGCTGCCAGGCTCTGGAATGGACTCCCAAGGGAGGTAGTACTCTCTCCTACCTTCAGGGTCTTCAAGAGGAGGCTGGACAGATATTTGGCTGGGGTGATATGACTGCGGCACCCATTCCTGCATGGGGTAGGAGGTTGGACCTGATGATCTGTTTAGGTCCCTTCTGACCCTAAGCAGTATGAAAGTATGAAACATCAAGTGGCCCTAAGTCTCCACAAAAATCCCCCCAAAGAAGCTCTTCTGAATTCCATGACCCTGATGAAGGTGTGCCTTCACCTTCTGATTAAATAAAATTTTATGTGATTAGTTGCTGTATTGCCCTGTTTAATCGATATGGTGTTTATGGTCATTTCTATAAAAAGTTGGGCATCAGCCCTTGGTCAGGAACATAACCCCCTATTATAACATTGTTTCTATGGGAAAATCAGATTCGACTCGCATCATTTTGACTTACAGCATCTCTTCCAGGAATGTAACCCGCCATAAGTGCGAGGACTGCCTGTACTGTGCATTCTAATTTAATGCAAATGATCAACAGCCAGTTTCACCTGGCCTTCAAATTATACAAATACATATGTTTAATTAGTTTGACATTTCAAGATTGTACCTGTTTTGATGACTCTTATAGGTATTTCTTGAACTTATTATAATTGACTTTCCTTCTACATCTCTCCAGTCCTTGGCACTTTGTCTTTTTGATTCTCAGTTCTCAGCTTACATGGTTGTTAATTTAAGTAGGTAATTTCATTTTTTATAATTCTACTCTAGACATCACACTTTGGTTTATTTCCTTTCTAGCCTTCAAACCCTTAAAAAGCTCAGAAATAGATACTTTTTCCTCATTTAACATTAAACTGACTTGTATATAGCAACAAGTAATTAAAAATGTAGCTATTGTAAGCAGTGGTATAGGTAATGACCTTTGCACCCTGAGCAAAACTCCCATCCTTTGTGTGTGTGTGTGGGGGGGGAACTGCTGGAGAGCAGGAGAGCAAGATGGGGGAAAGAGGGTTATCTTACCTTCCTCAAGTGTCCCCATATCTGTGGCCTCTGGCTGGGCAGTGCATAGCTGCTTCACCCATGGCAAAGATTGAAGGGGAGGCGGGGGCCTTTTTGGTGCCCCCTCCAAGTTGGCACCTGGGGCCGATGCCCCTCTTCCATCCTTCAGTTACCCTGAGTCTAAGAACTAAGATTAAAGAGGGTTTCTTCTTTATCCTTCCTTTGTTCACCTCCACTTTAGTCCTCCACCATGTAATCTTGTTTACAGAAAAAAGGAAGAAGTGATTTGATTTCAAAGTTCACACAATACTTATTGAGTGGTAGTTAGCTGTATTAATCTACATTCATAATTAGAAACTTATTTCTGAATGAGTTAGTCTTTAAGTTGCTACTCTGCCCTGCCTCCTGCCTGACAATATTTATTCATAAATATTATGTTCCTTTGCTTTGTCTGAATAAACCACTCATTTATAAACTCTTACATAAATCATTTAATGAAAATGACACATTTTGATTAAATCTAGATGTAATATCAATTCAATATTTTATTTTATTTTATTACAGATATGAACAAGCCTATCTGACTAGTCTGATTGGGTTGAGGCCTGAAAAATATTTTTGGATTGGCCTTTCAGATATACAAGAAAAAGGGACTTTCAAGTGGACAAGTGGTGAATCTGTCTTATTCACCCACTGGAATTCAGAAATGCCTGGTATGTATGAGACTACGTTGAAAATAGCATCTAGTCATGTTGTTCGGCATCAAAAGACTGCACTGGCTCTTTGGTGGTTGGGTTTTGTCATTAGAAAGTTTGTTACTTTGGCATAAATGGTGGAATGATGCCTGCATTATGTTAGCCTGCTGGTTCATTCTTTTTGGTAAAGGTTTAAACTGAAATCAAGATTTATGGGCTGGTCAGTTTAATGCAGGGTAACTTAGTGCTGTATGTTTAGGGGCAAAAGAGAATGAAGAAAAAAAATCTTATATGTGATCTGTGGCATTTGAAGTATTCATCCTAAAAATATAGGCATGTACAGGATGAAAATATAATTTCTTACAAACAGGTTTTCCTGTAAACATTAGATTACTTAAATTGTTTTTATATCTGAGGATTTTTCAGTATACTCGAAGTGAACTACTCAAGTATAAGTCACCCTGTAGCAGAAGATCAGAACAAGAGTTTTTGCAGCTCTTAACTCCTAAACATTATTCTCAACAATTAAGTACTATTGGGCATTGTGCTGGCAGGTTTACCAACCAGTCCTTAACAACTCTCTCCACCCCCAAAAAACCCCCAAAACAAACAAACAAAAAAGCTATAACATTTCTCCATAATATCAATTAAAAATCTGAGCCATCCAGAAAAAAACTAAGCAGCTGTGAGCTTGATGGAAGATCCATTATCTAAATTAAGCTGGATGCAAATACTGATGCATGGACGGAGTAAAGCCACCATGTGTCTGAGCAGGAGTACAGCAATATGCCCTGCAGGGAGCTCCCCATCAGGTCTGTGGCCTATGGGAACTTCCACAGTGCCCTTCCCCCACCCCAGCCACATGCTGCCACTTTGTCCCATTGGCTGCTTGCTTGGATGGTAGTCAGAGCCATGCTTCCCCAGGCATTCTGAGGACTGGGCAGGACAAGGAAAGGTGCAGTGTAGCTGGGACAGAGATATGGGGCAGGAGGAGCAAGAAGTTATAGGTAGAAATTTGTCTTAGTTTGGGGGGAGCAGGGATGGCAGGCATCAGGCTGAGGTTGAGACAGGGTTCTGTTGCAAGTGTCAGGGTGTAGGGTCAGTTGGGACCTCTGGGATAAAGGCAGCACAGTGTAAAACTGTTGTTGCAGTCACATAAGACTGTGGTCTGTGTTAAAACCCTAAATTTGAGCCTGGCTCTTACTGAAGTTTAGGACCTGGCAGAATATTTATATTATTTACATATTTATATTATGTAAAATATTTACATGTTTATATTATGTAAAATATGCATCAGTAAAAATGTATGGTTGTCAGTAAAAATCTTTCAGTAAAAAAAATGTGGGGCTTGGCAACTCTGGAGCTGGCCTTTGGCAATGGATGGGCTATATTCATTGTGACCAATTTCTATATTGTTTTTATTAAGTTACTAGGTTTAAGATTTAGGTTCAAATATTTTAGGCATTCAGAAATGCCTACTGGCTTTGATAGTTTGTATGTTTCCTACAGTGTAACATATATACAGACAAAATGCTCATCAGAGAGAATCGTAATTGAGATCAGAGCATCAAAAAAATAAGCCTCTATCACCTGAGTTGAGAGAATTGCAGATTGTGGTGTTTCACTGCTGGCTTAGAGGCACAGTAAGCTCATTGAGCACCCAGGGAAGGGAGGGGTGCGGTGGTGGAGGGTGGCACTGAATGCTCCCAACCGCTACTGGGTTGGCCGTTAAAGGGTGACAGGATGATATGCATTTATTCAGTTTGCCAATATATGGTTAAATCACAAATTCAGGGAATGATCTTAATGATTTTTTTGTTTGAATATGAGTTTGAATTTGTGCAGAAATATATATTTTTGTAATATCAGAACAGAATTCAAATCATATGCAATTTTGATATTTCTATATTTTTACTTACAAAAAGGAAGAAAGCCTGGTTGTGTTGCTATGAGAACTGGAATTGCAGGTGGATTATGGGATGTTATAAAATGTGAAGAAAAGGCAAAATTTCTCTGCAAACAGTGGGCTGAGGGAGTGACGCCTCCACCTGTACCTACAACAACTCCTGTCCCCACGTGCCCTGGTGGCTGGGATTCAAGTAATCGCATCAGCTTCTGTTTCAAAGTAAGTGTACTTAATTTTGAGTTAGGTAGATATTGTACTTGAAGTTAATAAATGCAAAAGGAATGTAAACAATAATAACTGGCATAAAAGCATATAAATACTGAAATGATCCTTGAGTATTCTGTAAACTGAGGGCATGTCACAGCTTTCTCAGGAGAAACCACATCTGTACAGACGTTCAGGATTCTTCTCCCAGAAAAAAACTGGCTGCTCTGGGAGAAAAATGACCCAGGAATGACAAAGGTTAAATCCTTTCTGGAAGAGAGCAAACTTCTATACAGATTTTCTTCTGATAGAAGGCACAGCAGAGTCCTTCAGCTTCCCAGTGTGCTTTGTCCCTGCTCCTTCCTCTGGGAGACAATGTTATTCATTTGACTCTGCTATTTCAGCCTAGTATTCACAATCCCAACATTGTCCTGCAAGGAGACATAGGTAACCCTGAACGGTGGATCAGCCATGGTGGTTTGTGCATTGCTGTCATCTGTCTACCAGCTTGAAGAAGCCAGAGTATGCTGACATGTATGCGCAGAGGCCACCTGGCTTTGTAGCTTCAGCACTGCAAGCTCCCTGCTTTACAGGGGTTCAAGCATTCAAATGTCTGTTCAGTGGGGTTTGTGGTTTTCGCTGTTAAAAAAACCCAAAATTTGTGTTTTTCCTCAGTTAAAATGAAACTCCACTATGTATGTAGGTACCAGTTGAAAACGATGTTTTATTGATATGTTTACAATTTTATATTGTAAAACTGGATATGGAGCTGCACCCAGGTGGGACCAGCTGCCTCTGTGGCCCAATGGGTGGGATCTGGGGTGCAAGGGAGTGCCACTTACTAAGGTGAGGCACAGCAGTGGCTACTGCGGTACTTCAGAGTTGTGCCCCCTGCTGTTGCTGGGTGGGCTGGGGTGCATCACCTTGGGGTCCATGGCAGCACAATGCTCCCTCCTGCACCAGGTTCTGCCTGCTGGGTGGTGGAGGTGGCTTCTTGAGAGATGGTCCAGCCTTGTTGCAGCTCTGCACCCCACTGCAGCACAGGAATCTCAGGGGGCACATGCCCTGCCCCCTTTGCCATGTTGCCTTGCCCCCCCCTCGCTGCATTGCCTGTATTTTCCCACCCACCCACACATTGACTGTGCCCCCCACAACTCATAGACTTACTTGGAGGGAGCTGTGGGTGCTTCAGGAGCTGCTCTCCAGCACTCTACCTGGCTGCCATGTGCATGTATGCATGTGGCACCCTCTGCATCTTGCTCCTTGAGTCCTAGGCTAGAAGTCTCCCAGTCTGCAAAGGAAAATCTATAATTTCCTGCATTTTTGTCCTTTAAAGGAGAAAAATCCATGGTTTTCCCCCCTTAAAAGGGAAAATCTGTGATCTGTGTGAGTATCTGCACTGTGAGTTCACTTTAATGAGGAGAAATTTGCAATTTTCTTCTTTAAAGGAAAAAATCTGTGATTTCTCCTTTAAAGTGGAAAACCTGTGTTTTTTTCCATTCAAGGAGAAAATCCACCTTTTCTCACAGCAAACAGAAAACCCAAATCCCTGCTCTTCTGGCATCTGCAAGTAAGTTTCTCACCAGAAAAACAAACCTGGGAGAATTCTCTTAGGACATTTGAATGTGTGTTTGCAGACTTATTTACAAAGCACATATAGAAGAGGTACCTAATCCATCACTGAAATGCCAACAAGTTCTCTAAATTTTTAAATGCGAATCAGTAGCTCCTTCAAGTTTTAAATGGGCCTTTCCTCATGTGTTGTAATATAGCAAATATTGCTCTCCCAAGTGTTCTCCTGTTAACTATGAAGCAAACATTTCCAAGTGAGATAGTCTCAATGTATTCAGTTATACTTATAACCTATTTTTAATTTTGCATGACTTGCTTTTTGACTTGTTATGACATCCTACCACAGGAAAAATGGCAAAGGTTTCTTAATTTTTATGATGCACACAATGTACTGTATCTGATTATAAAATATACTTTCTCTAGCCTTATTCAAGAGAACAAAAGAAAACTTGGTTTGAATCTCGAGATTTTTGTAGAGCTATAGGAGGAGATCTGGCCACGGTTAATGGTAAAGAAGAACAGTATGCAATATGGCGCTCTATAGCGTGAGTATCTGCACTGTGAGTTCACCTTAATAAGGAGAAATTTACCTTTTGATCCTTTCTGAAATAGTTGTTTTAAGTTGAAAATTTATAATCTAGTGTAATATTTATTGTTCCAGTTAAAATTTCAGTGCTATCAGCCAATTTATCAAAGCTATTAGCAGTTGTGAATAATTATTTTTCTTAATTATCTGGAGACAGATGCTTAGTATTTGCATACAAGTCTAACAAATTTAAGAAAATGTTTTACAAAGAGTTTATCAAACTGTTTAAGGTGATAATTTTGTTTACTTTGTATGTGTGCGTTTTGCTTATCCTCTTTCCATACTGAATGTTTTAGAAACAGTGGATTCTATCATCAAAATTTCTGGATTGGTTTATTTTACTTGAATCCTGATGATGGATTTTCCTGGAGTGATGGTTTTCCAGTGAGTAATTGTTTTTCACAAGAATATTTTTTTCATGATGTCATGATCTGTCCATTATCTTTCTATTCCCAATCATATGCACTGACTAGATTTGGTATAGCTGAATAGTAAGCTCAAAACTAGATTGGGCATGCAATACACTATTTTTTTTTATTTATAAAATGGAATTAAAATGAAGGGGATAAAAATAATGAATAAGACAATATAGTTTCTATACATGGATTACATTTACAATATTAAAGTTCCTTTGACTGTTCTAAGGAAGAAGGGTTTTTCAACGTTCATTTTTTTTCTTGGCCATCTCTCATTATACAGGGCTGACAAAATTAATGTAGATGCAAAGTATAATGAGAAATATTTCTAAATATTTCCTGTTATACTTGGAACCATGTATAGTTTCTCCTTTCTCCTTTGTTTTGTATGGCTGATAAGGGAAGGGGTAAGGAGCAGAGCAGCTGATCACAGAGGGGGCAGGGAACAGAGGGGCAGATAATGGAGGGGGCAGGAGTCAGTGCGACATTCAGGACATATACACACATGCAAACACTTGTGCTTTCAGCAGCTCAAATAGAGGCAGTGCAAATTTGAACTGGGGCTTTTTGCTTCAGCACGCATGCTCGGACATGCACTTTGTGGTGGAGCAAATTGTGCCACTTGGGGCAAAATAACCCTGCCTGGCTCCTCCCAGATCTTCGGCCAGGGGGAGCTAGAGTCCAGGGCCAGCACCTGTGCTGTCCCCAGCAGTATAAAAACTGCCCAGGCAAGTAGCTCAGGGCTACTAGCTCTCAGGAGCTTCTGGGGCCCAGCCAGTTGGTACCTGGGGACACTACCCCTTGTGCCAGCTGGACTGCTGAAGCAGCTCTGAGAGTTCCCTGCACCCTCTACCCACTGCAGGGGTCTGGCAGTGGGGGCTGCTGCCTTGCTGTGATCTGAACACCTGCCAGACCTGGATGGGGACTTCAGAGCCAGCAGAGGCATCTGCCCCTCTGGGCCAGCTGCCAGTGGTCTGCAGTTGCAGGGTCGGCCTTTGTGTGGCACTACTGCCATTTGTGCCCCCTGCCCAGCCATCTGGGCAGCTATCACCCGGAAGATGTTCCAGGTGTGGTGGCCTGCTTTGAACTGTCAAAGCATGTCCTCCTGGCCCCATTTGTCCAGGAGGTCAGCCACAGCCAGCTGGGTCCAAGGTGCCTGCTCTGATCAAGCCAATGGCCTCCCTAGTAGGAATTTTGGTGTTTCCTATTGGAAAACTAAAAAATCCCCAATAAAAAAAATCCCAAAGTCACTCTGTAAAATACCCCCAAATCCATGTTTCTCCACAAGTAAAACAAAAGACCACTATAAAGAGAGCAAGACAGAGACAGCGATCTGTTTGACAATGTTTTATTGATATATCTTACAGTGTTAAAGCAAGTCTCTTATCATAATAATAAAGTGAACTCTAAATACATGTTTCATGAATTCATGAATACATGTTTTGCTGCACTCTGACATGGCGATGACCCCCACACAAGGGGTTTGGCTCTGCCAACAGGGGGTCTGGACCTCTCACAAGGGGTACGGCCCCCCAACAGGGGGTTCAACCCCTAAACAAGGGGTATGGGCCCCCAACAGGGGGCCAGATGGCCCCCCACAGGGGCTACCAACCTCATTGCAAGGCCTACATGCCCCACCCCAGCCCGCCAATTGCTGCCCCATCTGTCCCCTTCCCCACCAGTTGCTGCAGCCCCCCAATGGCTGCCCCACCCTGCCCTACCCCCAATCCCTCAGACACCTCAATGGCTGCCAGAACATTTCCATGGAGGATCCAGCCTCCAGTTGCCTCAGGACATGGTCCTGACCATGTCCTGCTCCGCTTTTTAAAATATTGATAGTTTTAGAGCCCTGGATATCTAGGGGTCTAATTTTCTCTCCGTGCTGCAAACTTACAGTGTGGGGAACTTTTTTTTGTTCCTGTGCATGCCTGTTGCCCCACCTCAAAGGGGTTTGATGTGGCGCAAGAGGCACGCATGTGGATGCGCCCTCAAAAGGGTGGGGTTTAATTTGTGGCACACGTGGACTTATAGCATGTTTGCCAAAAAGGTTGGTCACTGCTTTACTAGCTGTATGTCAGAGTAACTCTACTAAGCAATGATGTAAAACTAGAGTTAACACAATAGTGCATTTTATGGATGTGTTCAATTTCAAATAAAGGTGGTCAAAATATTTTGATGGGGCAGTTTTCTATCAGAAGATGCTGGCATGTATCACAGGAACATCATAATTTAACAATATTTTCTCCTGAAAAAGTTTCAACTTTTTGTTTTTCCTTCAATAAAGTTGAAATATTTTGCTACAATTAAATGTGTTCGTTGATTCATTGCACTTTTTTTAGCTATATTGCAAGTTTAAATGTAACAATTGTAATCTTAATAATATATATATCAAATATTTTAATGTTATCAAAACAAAACATTCCAGTGGTTCCTAACTGAAATATTGCAAAACTTCTGTTGTACAATAAATCATTGTTATTGTATTTAACTATTTAGAATTAAAAAATCAACATTTATACATCTTGTTTGGAAATTCCAACTTCTGATCTGTTACATTAACACTGGAAAGCCATCTTGGTTTGCTGTTTTAATACTATGAAACCCAATTATGTCCTTTTTATACGAATAAAATTGTAACCAAACTGTGTTTTCATGACAGGTAAGGTATGAAAACTGGGCCTTTGGAGAGCCAAATAATTATCAAGGAGTTGAACTTTGTGTGGAGCTTACCGGAGATTCTAGCATGCTATGGAATGACAGGCACTGCGATTATTTACATGCCTGGATTTGTCAAATAAAAAAAGGTACGACTACTTTCCTCTTTAAATTGGGACAAAAACCACCCTTCACCACACACCTCAAGAAGCAGATATTTCTTTAAAAAGCCTAAAGCTTTGTAAAATTATCTCTGGAATATCGTGTACAAAAATGAAATGTAAAAATTGCATTAGTTTGCTTCATTCCAGTAAGTTCAGAGATACAGAATATTTAACTGGGTCCCTGCTGTTTTCTTTGAGACTTTTTCTTGCTCTTTTTCCATGACTTAAACCAAACAATGACGTTTCTTTCCTTATCACAAGCCCAAGTAGAGTGAATTTCAAATTCACTTCTGATTTTTCATTTGCATTGGTTCAAACTTTTCCAAACAAATTATATTTAGAGTTTAATTGCTTGAGTCCAGGTTCAGGTCTTTGGAAAACATTTATTTTATGATGGCATCAAGCTGAACAGTTCTACATGCAAACAATATATAGTTAACAAAGCTCTGACAATTATTTCATCACAGAAACCTATTTTGGAAGAGTTTAGATGGAAATTGAGATGTTATTAATGAAAGTAAACTGCTGGTTAGACCCAAAAAATCAACTTCATGCTGATAAAAAGATTTATAGAAAATGCAGTGAGAAATTCCTCTAAGAAATTACTACCTTTGAGATGTTGTTTTTTCTGGAAGATAAATCATTATAAACAAATGATCTAAGCCTGGTTGCTGAGCCTTGCCATTCTTCTGCTCCCAGCCTGAATTCATGAAATCCACTGGCAAAATGCCCCATTCCTTCTTGTGATGGTCCAAGTAGGGAATCCCAACCTACTATTGCTATCAACTACTCTTTTAATTTTACAGGTCTGTGTTGTGGAAGGGTTGGTATGTTGCTATATGATAATGTTTTGATTTTTTTCAGTTTGTATGTTAAAAATAGAAGATATCTAAGAAATTACATGTAAAATGATATTTTAAAACTTAAATTAAGTTGCAAAGTCAGGCACTCAAAATTGAGAAAGTCTGTTAAAGTTATCTCTTCAGCCTTAATTTTGGGCATCCCTATGCATATGTGTTGTGATACCATATTACATTATAACCCATAATGGTTTCGTTTCAAAGGTTTATTGCCTCATTCATTGTTTGTTGGTGCCACTCTGGCCTCATGACTTGTTTACTGTGCACTGTTCAAACCCTGTTCTGATGACCAAACTGTTTAATTTCCTCATTGGATTTTCTGTTATGTCCATTGCTGTTGTACCAGAATGCTTTGAAGCACAATTGTGTAATGAGGCATTAGCTTCCTTCTCTTCCTGCAAATGGGAAATGAAAATTTGCAAATTAACTTGTAAACTTGTAAATTAACTTATTTTCTACCTTGGTGAACACATAACACCTACAAAGTCTCCCTATGCCTGATGAAGGCTGTTTGTGCTGAATAGCTTGCAAATAATTTTTGTCCAAATATTTAGTTGGTCTAATAAAAATGTCACATCTACCTAAAGAATCTTGCCTCCTTAGACCAGCAACCTTGCTAAAGTCATGATATATCATGTCCACTTTGCTTGGCATCCACAGAACCAGTCATTTCATCATAAAAGGCAATCAAGTCGTTCAGGCATGACTTGCCATTGGTCAATCCATGCTGACTGTTCCAAATCACCTTCTCCTCCAAGTGCTTAGAAATGGATTCCTTGAAGATCTGCTTCATGATTTTTTCCAGGGACTGAGTTGAGGCTGACTGGTCTGTAGTTCCCTGTATCCTCCTCCTTTCCTTTCTTAAAGATGAACATTATATTTGCTCTTTTCCAATCATCTGGGACCTCTCCCTGTTGCCATGAATTTTCAAAGACAATGGCCAGTGGCTCTGCAATCGCATTGGCCAACTCCCTTGGCATCCTTGGGTTCATTACATCTGGCCCCATGGACTTGTATATGTACAGCTTTTCTAAATAGTCCCTAACCTTTTCTTGACTGCTCACCTTCTCCCCACGCTATGCTGCCAGATGCAGTAATCTAGGAGCTGACCTTGCCTGTGAAGACTGAAGTGAAAAAGGCATTGACTACTTCAGCCTTTTCTGCATAATTGGTCACTGGGATGCCTCCTCCATTCAGTAAAGGGCCCACTTTTTCTGTGATCTTCCTCTTGTTGGTGACATAGAAATGTTTCTTGTTACCCTTTGTATGCCTTGCTGGCTGAAACTCCAATTGTGCTTTGGCCTTCCTGATTTCATTCCTGCATGCCTGAATACTCTTACACTCCTCCCTATACGAAGCTTCTTCCTTTGTGTTTTATCTCAGTGAAGAGCTCTCTGCTAATCCAAGCTGGTCTTCTACCATATTCACTAGTCTTCCTGTACATTGGGATGGTTCATTCCTGTGCCCTCTGTAAGGTTTCTTTAAAATATGACCAGCTGTCCTGAACTCATTTCCCCCTCACACTGGCCTGCCAGGGGATTCTGCTCATCAGTTCCCTGAGTGAGTCAAAGCCTGCTTTTCTGAAGTCCAGGGTCCATACCTTGCTGCTCTCGTTCCTTCTTTTCCTCAGGATCCTAAATTCAATCATTTTATGGTCACTGGTGCCCAAGTTGCTACCCACTACTACATTCCCCATCAATCCTTCCCTGTTTCTGAGAAGCAGCTCAAAAAGAGCATGGCCCCTAGTTGCCTGCTCTAGCACTTGCACCAGGAAGTTATCCCCGCCACTCTCCAAAAGCTTCCTGCATTGCCTGTGCACAGCTGTATTGTCCTCCCAGCAGATGTCAGGGTGATTGAAGTCCCCCATGAGAACGGTAATCTGGAAAGTGCCTCTATCCATTTGAAGAAAGCCTCATCCACCTTATCCTCCTGGTCTGGTGGTCTATAGCAGAGCCTACCACAACATCACTCTTGTTGCCCTCTCCTCTGGCCCTAACTCAGAGACTTTCAACAAGCCTGTCTTCAGTTTCATGCTGGATCTCTAAGCCAATCATACAGCTCTTTTCCATAAAGTGCAACTCTTTTTCCTCCTTCTCCTCCTCTTCCTCCTCCTCCCTCCTGCTTGTCCTTCCTGAACAGTTTATACCCATCCACGACAGTGCTCTAGTCCTGAAAGCTATCCTACCAAGTCTCTGTTATTCCAATCAAATCACAGTTCTATAATTCTGTAAGGATTTCCAGTTCTTCCTACTTGTTTCCTAGGCACTGTACATTCATGTACAGACACTTGAGATAACAAGCCAATTGCGTGACTTTCTCAGGAAGAATGAGAAGACTTTCCCTGTTGCCCTCACTTGCTTGTGCTTCTTTCAGGGCACCCAGTTCTCCACTTACCTTAGGCCTTTATGTGTATAAAGTGCTGTAGCTGTGTAGCAGTCTGCCAGCTCAAGGAGCCTGGAGGCAGTCTTCAGGCTTGCAAGGGCAACAACCCAGGTGTATGCAGTGAAACCTGGTTACAGATTGCATTGGCCAACTCCTAGGAGGACTGGGACAGCTGATCCAGATAATGAGCTAGCCCACAGAAAGTTAAGAGGGATCCTGAGGAAAGTTGCCAGGGAGAGAGAGACTGCCAGAGGCCATGTGTTAGGCTCTTAGGGAGAGGAGCCTGAGGCAGGCAGACAGTTGATGGCTGATGGCCAAGGCAGGCAGACAGCAGGGAGTGGAAGGCTGAAAGCTGAGACAGGCAGATGACCAGGAAGGTGAGAGCTGGTGGGTCAGTAAAGTAGAGCTGGAGGACCCTGCTTGGACTGCCTTCTCCTGGGAGGCGGCCAGAGACTGAGTGTGCATCAGAGACTATGTGCATGCCTTGAGAGAAGTGAGAGAAGTGTGGGCTGGTAGCAGGAGACTCTAACCCAGGCATTCCCTTTGGTCTGGGAAAACTGTATCGTGTGCTTGTACAGTGACACATGCCTATGTGGATTGACTTCTGCCTGGAGACAGCTTTCCCCAGGGGAGTATTGACAATAAACAGGGTCTGTGAGCCAGGAAAAAGGACACTGAAGGACCATGAGTGAGCTATTTAACCCTGGATGTGCTACAAGCACATTTCCTATTGATGTCAGTTGATGCAGTATGTACTCAGCACTTCCTCAGATGAAACTCTGGCATCTCAAGTGAAGTACCCAAAAAACAAGAATCACACAGCTAGTGATTACTTGTGAAAAGTTTGGTTAAAGTGACTTGCCCAGCATTACATAGATGCTTTGTGAAAGAAGATGCTATTTAAAAAAGCATTCAGCTGACTTAGCTATAAGACCATCCTCTCCCTGCAGTCCCATGCCACACTCCCAGCTTCTGCAGTAAATGACAAGATGCCTTGCAGACAACAGCCTATTCAATACATAATTCTGATCATTGCTGCAACTGCATGTGCTTATGTAATTAAAGACTGTCTTACAATTCAGGCAACATGGTGAGGAGAAAATAGGTTTATGTGGGTGACCTTATTTTACTAATTTATGACTTTTCAGATTGTACGGTCTTTTTGCATTAACAAAATCAAGGTTAAATGGCCTAGTAAATTTAGCAGTGTGGGGCATACAGATGTTGTTCCCTGTGCATATTGAAACAGTAAGAATTCAGTTCCAACACATTTAAAGGGAACTTACCATAAATATATTGCATTTAAGGAATAAAAGGGTTTTTATTAATTAATTATGGACCAATTTTTAACAGGGCCAAAAAAAGTTTTCTTAAGCAGTAGTTAAGCTTCTAGTAATATTTACTTTATTTTATTTTACTTAATTTCCTGCAGATTATTTCAGAAATTAGAACATCCCAGTTAACAAATTCTACTCTATTGCATTTAATCCATCACTGACTATAAATTAAACATCAGACACAGAACTTTCCTATAAAATATATTATGTATTTTTATTTTACAGGAGCAACAGTAAAACCTGAACCAACGGAATCTCCTGCTCCCAGTAAGTTTTTTTTAATGTATTTTACTGAGAGAAGCTTGTACTGAAGGTACAATACATATAACCTTATTATTTATTTTGCAGAATATAAGATTACTAGTGATGGATGGATTATAAATAAAGACAAGCAGTATTATTTCAGCACGGACAGTGTTCCTATGGAAAAAGGTCGGGAATTCTGCACGAAGAATTTTGGTGATCTTGCTGTCATTGATGATGAAACTGAAAGGAAGTTTCTGTGGCGATATGTAAGAAAACTATTTCTTGTTTCAATACTTAATCAACCAGGCCAGAGAACATGAACATAGAAACACTTGTCTGATGAGCTAATTTACCGTTAGTTTTGCACCAGTGAAATTAGGGAAGTTAAAAAAGTATTGAACTGGAAATAAGCAGTGGATAAATTTGTCCCTTATGTTTTAACTGAGCAGGATAGTTTTTTGCTTTTCTGTGTGTTGTACATGGATTGTAAGCATTAACTAATAGTCTGCTTCCAAAGCTTCAAAAGGAGAGTTATTCCACATCAGTCATGTTACCCTTTATCAGCAGTTGCCACTAGGGGTGTGCAAAGTGGGCCCTATTCGATTTGGTTCCGGGCTGAATCAGGGACAATGATTCAATTAGCTGATTTGGATCACTGTTCCTGATTCGATTCAGCTGAATCTGAAGAGTTGATGCTGATTCAGAGAATCAGCGATTCAGGCAGTCACAGCTTTAGAAATTTTTTCTACATACCTCGAGGGACCAGTACGGATTGTGATCACTGTGATGCTGGGGTGCATAGATCATCCCACAGGAGTGGGGTGGGGTGGGGAGTGGCCCTCCATGTGCTCAGCAGTGAACCTGGAAGTGGACTAGAAGTATGCGCCCCAGCATCACAGCATTCATGAGCTGCCTGCTACCTAGAGGTATGTAGAAAAAACAGTTAAAGCTGTGTCTATGTCCGAATCTTTCCAAATCTCTCCGAATCAATTCAAAGGGTTCCAATTCAATTCGGAGAAATTAAAGGGTCCTCTGATTCTATTCAGATTTGGAGATTCGGCCACCAAATGAAGTCGAATCTCCACTGAATCATATCAGGGACTGAAGCTTCACACAGCCCTACTTGCCAATGTATTTAAATTTAATTGACCTATAGCAGACTTCTAACAGGAACTGCAATACTTAGAATATTGTCTTATCCAAGAAAGAAAATAATATCAGACTGTATGTAAGACTATAAGTAAGGGCCTTGTCACACATTACATTGTGAGCTGCTCAAGTGTTGATCAGTGTTAGTGCTAGCCTGAGTTTGGAGCAGTCATAAGTTTAGGCCAACAGGGGCCTGGAGGGACTTAAAGCTAAGAATCCCACCCCATCCCATTCTGGGCTTCTCCCCAGGCTCCTGGGGCTCCCTTGGTTCTGCCATGCCTATAGGGCTCCCCCAGTCCTCTGCCTGCCCAACCCCCGCTGCTGCTGGGCTGCTTCTCTTCTCTGGGCAGAACCAAACCCAGAGAGCAGCAGTGGTGGGGGCTGGGCAGGCAGGTTAACCCTTCCCTGCCTGTTCCCCTGGGACAGAGTGCAGGCCAGCCTCAAGTAAATAGGGGGCAGGGTGGGAACAATAAGCAGGGATCTGTGGTGCTGAGGGTGATGGATGGGGCAGTAGGCCTGATCCAGGCCAGCAGGGGAGGAGGCGTTGGTGCAATGTTTACACTAATGCATTGCCTAGTGCGGCTACATGTTAGTGTAATGTGATCTGGGTAACATGGATAAACCTAGGCTGGTGTGGTGTAACTTGAAGCTGCCTAAAGAGTGCTTAAAAGTAGTTTCCAGGCGTTAATGTGTGGACAGTCTAGGAGCTAAGAGCTCCAGGAGCCACCTAAAATTAATATATAACATGGTCTGAAGATACCCATTTGGGTGCAGGCCTATGTCTTTCTCATGGCAAGCCTTTCAGGGTGGGGGTTGTGTTGGAGAGAACTGGGGGACATTCCACTCACCTTGCTCACCCTACCCTCACAGATAGACTACAGGCCATGGGACTGCTCCTACCCAACTCCTTGATGGACTGTGCAGTGCTACTTCTGCCTTGGAAAAGACTCCTGTAGGGAAGGAAGCCATACTGGCACCCCTGCTAAGTTGGCATCCTCACTAAGTTGGCACCAAGGGAAAGCTAAATTGTGCCTTCCTTTGTTCCACCCAGTTACTTTATGCTGTCTCACATTGCACTTTCTTATATCACAAACCTAGCACAATCCTGAGAAAGAGGAGACAATGTGGGGTATGGATTAAATTACAGGAGCAAACTTGTATGCTTATTTTGTGCTTAGTGCTGGGGTTAGTGGGAAGGTGGTGCTGCAGGGAGTTGCATATCTAAACTGTCTTGAAGCCTATGAGTTAGTCCAAAAAAAAAAAGTGCTTAAGCTTTATTGAATTGGATGAAATTTGGTAGTGAAGATTGATGAAGGGTTTACATTTCATAGTTTCTAGGGTCAGAAGGGACCTGAACAGATCATCAAGTCTAACCCCCTGACCTGGGCAGGAATGAGAGCTGGGAACATAATATCCCAGCCAGATATCTATCTAACCTCGTCTTGAAGACCCCCAAGGTAGGGGAGAGCACCACCTTTCTTGGGAGCCCATTCCAGAGCCTGGTAGCCCTAACATTCTAAGAAAGCTGAGTATGCCCATCACTAGGAAGTTCAAGTGATACCTGCTATAGATTGTAAAAGAGGTTTTGATTCTAACCATTTGGAAAGAAAACTCCATTAAGACTAAGCACAGACAGTCACAAAGCCTGAGGCTGAATTTATTCAATCTTTGCAGGTAGGGACAGAAGTTACACATAAACCAATTTAAGTAATCAGAAACTAGTTTAAACCTGAAGCAGAATAGAATTTCAGTGCACATAAACCAGTTTCAAAATGGCTGAAACTGGTTTAAGATAACCCTGATTAAATGTAGTATCAGACTTATCTGATTTGGGTCATATCAGTTTTGGGTCATATCAGTTTATGCAATTTCTGTCCCAGACCACTTCATGGTTCAAGTTAAATGACAGTCTCTCAGCAGGCATTCTACCCTGGGCTAGGCTGTGCTGTCTGCTCCAGAAAGCAGAGGTGACCCTACTTGTGTGCTCCTTAGCTGGAGCAGTGTGGGCTGGCTGACTGGGGAGAGGGGTGGGGAAAACAAGCCCAGCTGCAACCATGGAGTATAAAACCCAGAGGCACCTGGAAGCAGGAAGAGGAAGTGATGAGCAATGCTGCGGAGTCCTGCTGCTGTAATTCTGAACTGCAAATCCCAGAGACCTTGGGTGCAGCAGGAAGAGGAAGTGAACACAGTCAGAGAGTTGTGCTCTAGTGCCCCCCAGTTTCTGGCCTGAGCCACTGCAGGCATATGGCTGCATTTCCTGAATCAAAGGTTAATGTCTGTTCATTTCTATTTCAATTTAATCTGTGCAGTTTAGACTAACCTGCAAAGACTGAATTGATTCAGCCTTAGGCTTTTTGACTGGCTGTACTTAGTCTGCAGGTTAGTTTAAACTGTATAGCTTGAACTGATAAGCAAGTGAACAGACATTCACTTTTGTTTTCAGAAATACAGCCACATGCCTGCAGTGGCCCAGGTCAGAAGCTGAGGAGCACTAGAGCATACCTTCCTTCTCTGATGGATCAGACAGCCTGGCCTTGTGAAGGGGGAGGTTGTGAAGGAGGGGCATAACATCTTGGGATCCTGAGGGACTAAGAGTTAACTTGAATCTGGAAGGGATCTGACACAAAGGTTCAATAAACTGATTTAACCTAAAGCAGATAAGTCTGATACTATGTCCATCCAGGTTTGTCTTAAACTGGTTTTGGCCATTTTGAAAGTGGTTTATGTTCATTAGTTTCTATTGTGTTACAGATTTGAACCAGTTTCCTATTGCTTATGCCAGTCTGTATAATTTCTATCTTTAGCCTAAATGCTTATGTTGCTGTAACCACTTGGAAAGGAAACTTCATTAAGTGCTTATGTTGTGGCAACTTCCTGGCAAATCTATGCAGCATTGAATTAATTTAAAAGTTTGGGTTTCTGTACCTTGAGTTAAGGCTACATGTTGTGGCCTGTAACAATTCATGTATTCTGCAGGTTGCTGTAGAGGGGAAATGTATAATGTATTCACCAGTGTGTTACACTTATCAAGAACATTCATATTTTAAAGAGAGTGAGTGCTAATTTTAATCTGTGTTTTAGATCTTGAAAAATGGCAAAGAGGATGCATATTTCATTGGATTACAACTGAGTGTTGATCAACGAGCTAGGTAAGTAAACTAGCTATATCAAAGCTAGTAGGGCTGTGCAAAGCTTCGGTCCCTGATTCAATTTGGTGGAGATTCGGCCCGACTTGGTGGCTGAATCTCCAAACCTGAATCGAATCAGGAGACCTTTTAATCTCTCCAAATCAAATTGGAACCCTCCAAATTGATTCAGAGACATTTGGAAAGATTCAGTGATTCGGACATAGACACAGCTTTAAATGTTTTTTTCTACATACCTCCTGGTAGCAGGCAGCTCATGAATGCTGCAATGCTGGGGCGGATGGAAATCAAACAAGTTGAATCTCTCCCTGATTTGGGCCAAATCTGAATCTGAATTGAATACGGCCTGTTTCGCACACCCCCAAAACCTAGTAATATGTGCAGCAATGAACAAGACTCGTATTAAGCAAAGCAAGAACAATTTTGGGTGAAATGTTGGTCTCACCACAGTCAATATGTGTGTTTTACTTCTAGCATGAGGTGGATAAAGATATCATTCCTAGCATTTATGTTTTTGGAGGTGGTAGAAATGTGTTTGGTACTGGATGTTGGCAGAGGGTATTTTTAAACATATTTTTAGGAAAAATCCCAGCATTTGTTTTTTGGCATTGGTAGGCCACTGATTACTTACAGTGGTTTATTCTTGCAGCAGAGTATTGTACTCAGTTGAGTACCCTGAGTTTTATACTGAAAACCAGTGACTGCCTCAATTTTACAAAGTAAAACAAATTAAGGAATTGATCTTAAAACAATGTATCTACTGGCAATGGGACAAATTCCATGCTGATAGAGGAAAAACTCCCATTGAAAGAAATGATGGTGTTTTATATTTTTTTTCTATTGGGAACTGAATTAGACACTTAAAACCCTGTAAATCCATTTATTCTTTAGCAGTGTCAAAACTTTCATCTTGTTTTTAAAATATATATTTTTGAAATCCATCTGCTTTTATCAGCTAGAAAAGCTGTTCTTCAGCATTAGATTTGAGGTGTTGTCATGCACTGCAAAGAACATGTGGATTTGAGATTCCTCCTTTATAAATATTACACATCGGTATGACTCACAGTTTAATTTGGCTACATTTGAACTGGTCTGGTCCACTTTCATTTTAGAACTTTATCTCATTAACTCAGAAGAAGTTTAATTTTTTTCTAAATAACTTTTACCAAGAAGTAATAAAAAGAAATGGAGAAGATAAAATCCAGATTGGATTTTCACAAAATTATTTAATGTCACTTTCTCTCATTTCTTCATTCACATGTAAAATCATTTTTAATGATTGCTTCAAATACCTCAACTCAAACATTCGTCTTAGTATTTTTAAAGCTCTTCAGGGGTAAACATCACTTCTTTCTCCTTTCCTTCATTTTAAATACTCTTTCAAATAACTAAAACAAAACAAAAAAACAGAACAGTTGCAAACCAGCAGCAACCTCAATTTTTATTTTTCTCCACAGCAGAGAGAGACTGTTCTAGCATGTAGGATGTCAATATATACCAATCTTTAAAGCTAGGGACAGACATTCAAGAAGCCAGTGCCTGAACTGATTCAGTCTTTGCAAGTTAGTCTAACCTGCCTAGGTTGAACTGATTTGCAAGTACACAGTCATTCCCTCTGGCCTGAGGAGATGCCAGGCACCTGCCTGCAGTTGCTCAGGCCAGGCGCTGGGGGGGGTGAGAGCATGCCCTCGGCTGCAGGGAAGCTGTGATGGTGGGGTGTGGCCAGCCAGGCAGTAGCCTGGACTGACCTGGCCAGGGAGGAGTTTAATTCCTCCTTCCCCGTTCCACCAGAATGGACCTAAGCTGGGGTTCACTGGGCACTGCCTCCCTGCTGCCGCAGTGGTGGGGCCAGGAGCAGCCAGATGCCGGCTGGCATGGCCCCTGAGGCACAGCAGGCAGGGAGGGAGGTTATTCCCCCTCCCATCCCAACTGCAACCACTGCTTGCTCTGTGCTTAGGGCAAGTGGCAGAAAACCCCCCCTGTGCCAGCTGCCAGAAGGAGGGAATGCTGGAGGGAGGGGGGCAGGAGGGGGCCTGCCCCCTCTGCCTCAGAGAGCCATGCCATCTGGCTTCTAGCTGCACCTGGGCCCCAGCTGCAGCAGTGAGGGGGGAGCACCTGGTGGACCCTGGCTTAGGTCTCTGGCAGTGGGACAGGGAGGGTGGAGGTAACCCCTGCCCTGACCAGTTCAACCCAAACTACTACCGGGGCTGGCCATGTCCCCTGCTGCTGGAGCAGCCAACAGAGAAATGCAGGTTGGTGCTGGTGGGACAGGAGAGAGGAGGGCGGAATAAATTTATTCCCTGCTCCCTTCCAGGGCCAGTGTCTGGCCAGACCTCAACCCCTGCCTGCTGCTGCCTGTCCCTCCTCTGGCTGGGAAGCAGAGGTGGGCCAGCCCTGCTCTGCTGGAGCAGAGAGCCCAGCCCAGAGAGCATGCCAGGATGCTGGGGGACTCTGGTTTAACTTAAACCGGAAAGGGGTCAGGGAAACATTTTACATAAGCTGGTTTGAGCTGACTACATTCAACCGGGTTTATCTCAGACTGGTTTTGGCCATTTTGAAACTGGTTTATATGCACTGAATTTATGTTCTGTTACAGGTTTAAACCAGTTTCTGATCACTTAAACCAGTTTATGTGTAATGTCTGTCCCTAGCCCAAATGACTTGGGCTTCACTTACTGACCACAGTGGCTCAGTATGAGACTATCTGTTCTAATTAGTATTTTGTTAACTTAGTTTTAGCATTTGATTCTTTGAATTCAAATGCTATATCCACAATTGTAACCTCTTTATGGTTCGGTCTTTGCCCTGTTGCCAAGCAAATTAATGCCACTTTAACTGGTATGGAAATTACCTTTTGGTTGTTTACCAGGCCCTGCACAATTCTTTCCCTTGAATGGGGATGGACTTCTTTCTGCACCTGGACTAAACTTATATGGACTTAGGAAAATAAGATGTGCCTGGGTTCTCATGTGCCATTCTGACCCCTGGTTTCCACATCGGCTTTTTTATTCTCTTTCCTCGTGTCTTGGGCCATAGCGGCTCCAGAATTGGAACATGCGAAAATTCCCCAGTGTTTTGCAAATTAGGGGAAAACTTTGCTATAACCTAGGATCTGTACCTCTGTGAAGATGATAGTTGTAGTCCTTGTCAGGTAAGGCCATGTGACTCTTCAACGAAGTTTGAAATCATAGGCATGATAATGAGAAGTAACTTTCATATTTGCAGGGGCCACCATGGAAAATACTTGTCTTACAAGCTGTAACCACCCTGTAATTTAAATAATGCTTACTTTTTTTTTTGCATATTTAAGTTAGAAAATAGTTCACGGCTTGGATTCTGTGATAGTGTAATTGTTGTTGATTACTTTTTTTAACTTAATATTAGTGTATATATTCATGTATTCTTGTTGTCCATATTTTTCATTTTCTAATTTTAAATAATTTTTTTAAAAAACGGAGAAAGAAAATAGAAAACAATATAGAAGTGAGTGAGGCACCTTCAACTGTATACTGTCTGCTTTGTGTTTTTCAGGATTAGTCAGTCAAACCATAATTATGGCTGCTTTTTCTCACTAAATTCGGGCAAAACTTTTGGAATAGTTTGATAAATCTTGCCTTAAGTTGTTAAACTATTGGTGTATGTAAATTGACACATTCCTTTTTAAATGTTTTTCTGAACTTGTATTCAGAATGAAAAGGGGTAATCAAGGGAAAACAAGATATAACTACAAGATATTTACTCATTTAAGGCTTTAGCTAGGTAACAGTTCAATTTTCTTGGAATTTTATGCAAAGTAAGTAGTATAGATCAGGCTGTGACAACACAGCTTAAAAAGTTTTTAAAATAAATTTTGTAATATGAAAATAATTGAATTTGTGCATAATAATTTTTCTCTTTTGATTGTGTTAAGCTGGATGGATGGAACCCCAGTGAATTTTTTAGCTTGGGCACCACATGAGCCCAACTTTGCAAACAATGATGAAAACTGCGTAGTTATATATAAAAACTTAGGTGAGTAATTTGTTTATCACTAATACTTTTGCAGAGGACATAACTTTTTCTGCAGTATGTTTTTTGCTGCTTTTTTTCTTCAGAGAACTATTACTGAAGATGGAAGTAAAATTAGATTTTGGAGCAGTGACTGCTTTCATATATGGTTATTAGGGGTGTGTGAAGCGGGCCCTATTCGATTTGGCTTGAATCAGGAACAGTGATTTGATTTGTTGATTCAGATCACTGTCCCCAATTCGATTTGGCCAAATCTGAATCTGAAGATTCGATGCTGATTCAGAGAATCAGCGATTTGGAAATAGACAGCTTTAAAAGTTTTTTCTACATACCTTGAGGTAGCATGCATGGCTTGTGAACACTGCGATGCTGGGGCATATGGAACTTCCCACAGGAGTGCAGGGGGACCTCCATGTGCTTGGCGGCAAACCAGGAAGTGGACTGGAAGTACCGGCTTAGTGATCAGCCACAGCTCAACCTAGGAGGCACCAATCACTGAACCGGGGAGGGGTGGGGGGGGCGGCCCTGCATGCTCCAAAACAGATGCAGAAGTGCACTGGAAGTGCTTCTGGTCTACTTCCAAGTCTTCTGCTGAGCACACTGGGGAGACCCCCATGCTTCTGTGGGATACTTCATGTGCTCCAGCATCACAACAGCCACCTCCCTGCTGGGCCCCCCATGGGCCCTGGGGGAGGCACACCTGGGCCACAGGTTAGCGAGATTTAGTTAGGGAACTTCTGGAGGGGTTGGATGTATTCAAGTCAGCCGGCCCGGATGATCTCCACCCTAGAGTTCTAAAGGAACTGGCCGAGGTCATTGCAAGTCCCCTGGCACAACTTTATGAGCACTCGTGGTGCTCTGGTGAGGTACCGGAGGACTGGAAGAGGGCCAGCATGGTCCCCATCTTCAAAAAAGGCAGGAAGGAGGACCCGGGAAACTATAGGCCGGTTAGTCTTACCTCGATCCTAGGCAAGCTGTTCGAGAAAATTATGCTGGCACACATCCAGGAGGGGCCAGCAGGGGACTGCATGCTTAGGGGCAACCAACACGGGTTCATCAGTGGCAGGTCCTGTCAGACCAACCTGGTGGCCTTTTATGATCAGATCACCAGATCATTAGATGCAGGGGTAGCAGTGGACATAAGTCTTCCTGGACTTCCGGAAGGCTTTTGACACTGTCTCTCACCCCGTTCTCATTAAGAAACTGGGGGGCTGTGGTGTAGACACCCACACAGTCAAATGGGTTGCCAACTGGCTGGAGGGATGCACCCAGAAAGTGGTGGTGGATGGGTCCTTCTCAATCTGGAAGGACGTGGGCAGTGGGGTTCCGCAGGGCTCGGTCCTCGGTTCATCAGTGATTTGGATGAGGGGGTAAAAAGCACCCTGTTCAAATTTGCTGATGACACGAAGATGTGTGGGGACGTGGGCACACTGGAAGGATGCAACAGGCTACAATCAGACCTAGACAGGTTACAAAGGTGGGCGGACGAGAATAGGATGGGCTTCAACACAGACAAGTGCAAGGCGATGCACGTCGGGAGGAACAACCGGCACCATACCTACAGGTTGGGGAACTCCCCTCTTGTCAGCACGGAAGCGAAAAAGGATCTGGGGGTCATCATTGACTCCAAGATGAACATGGGCCGGCAGTGTGGGGAGGCAGTTAGGAAGGCCAACCGCACCTTGTCATGCATCCACAGATGCATCTCGAGCAGGTCCAGGGAAGTGATCCTCCCCGTCTATGCGGCACTGGTCAGGCCGCAGCTGGAGTACTGCGTCCAGTTCTGGGTGCCGCGCTTCAGGAAAGATGCGGACAGCATGGAGAGGGTCCAGAGGAGGGCCACTCATATGATCAGGGGACAACAGGGCAGGCCCTATGAGGAGAGGCTATGAGACCTGAACCTGTTCAGCCTCCAGAAGAGAAGGCTGAGGGGGGATCTAGTGGCCTGTTATAAACTAGTCAGGGGGGATCAGCAGGCATTGGGGGAGTCACTGTTCCCCTGAGCACCACCAGGAGTGACCAGGAATAACGGTCACAAGCTGGCAGAGGGTAGATATCAGGAGGCGCTACTTCACAGTCAGGGCGGCTAGGGTCTGGAACCAGCTTCCAAGAGAAGTGGTGCAGGCTCCTACCTTGGGGGTGTTTAAGAGGAGATTAAATGAACATCTTGCTGGGGTTGTTTGACCCCAGTACTCTTTCCTGCCATGGCAGGAGGTCGGACTAGATGATCTGCTCAGGTCCCTTCCAACCCTAGAAACTATGAAACAACACTCATGAGCCGCTTGCTATCTAGAGGTATGTAGAAAATACATTTAAAACTGTATCTATGTCTGAATCTTTCCAAATCTCTCTGAATCAATTTGGAGGGTTTTGATTTGATTCAGAGAGATTAAAGGGTCCTCTGATTTGATTTGGGTTCAGAGATTCGGCCACTGAATTGGGCTTGTCAATAGAGAGTTAGGCCTTTGATGCAGGTTATTTTTGTAACTTTAGAAAGTTAGTAGCACTACAAAAACAGATAGTTTTAGGGATGTGCAAATGTGCCTAGCCCCCTGAAACACACATAAGTTACCACAAAGCCATGCTCTCAAACTACAGGATTAATAAGGGGTTGCTCCTCAGTTCCCTGCTCTCAGGGCAGTCTGTTGACAAGCAAGATGGGCTCACTTAAGGTGACCACCTTTTGAAAATGGAAAAACAAGACACATACCCACCCCTCCCCCTGTCCTCCTGCAGATGGAATGGCTGGATGGGGCCGAGTGCAGCCTTTGGAGCGTTAGGGGAGGATGTGGACTGCCTTCTGCAGGGCTCAGGACTCCCTGTCCTGCCGCCCTCCCTTTGGGGGCCTCCATAGGCCAGGAGGCAGGACCTGGCATGGTTGGGCAGAGAGGCTCAGTGCTGTTTCTGCCAGAAGACCCACACTGGTGCACTGCTGTGGTGAGGAGCCTGCTGCTCACCTAGCAGCAGCAGGGGGCATAACTCCACACCACCACCACCCCTGGTGCTGCCAGGCAGTCAGGGGTTCCCTTGCCATGGTGGCGCAGCTTGCACGGGGCTCCTGGCAGCAGTGCCACCAAGCCTTCCTGTCCCACTCTGCCCTCCTGTGCTGGGTTCCATCTGGAAGCAGGGCAGGGAGCCTTGAGCCCGCAGCAGACAGTCTGCATCCACTCTTGCTCCATGCACAAATTTTGGGAGGCCCATGCACAAATCTTGGGAGGCATGTGTCCCCTCCTTCTCCTCTCCCTGGGAATGTATGCAGCGGTGGGGAGCCAGCCCCCCAGATGGTTAGCAGCCATCCTGTGGCTCTGTCCTGCTCCCCCAGCCAGGCCCCCTGATCGCACATTCCCACCTGGCCCTGGGACTCATGCACTGCCCTAGCTGGCAATGATCTCAACACCAGCTACCAACCCTGTCTCACTCCCTCACCATGCAGGCCTCAGTCTGCCTCCCCTGTCCCCCATCCCTCCTCCTCCCCCCAGTAGGCTTACCTGTAGGCAGCTAGGGGAGATGCTCTCCACAGCTTTATTGTTGACCACATGCATTGTGTCATGCTCCCTGTGTCCCACTCCCCTGAGTCCCAAACAGCCCCTTGCAGGCTGGAACTATGCCAATCTGCAAGGGGAAATCCACCATTTCCCATGTTTTTCCATGGCAAATGGAAAACCTGGATCCCTACACATGATACTGGGATGATATTTAACTGTGTCCAGGGGAATCTGGGACAAAAATGGTTTCCTGGAATCATTCAGCCTGGGACTGGGACTTCTTTAAATTTTTGGGACTGTCTCACCCAGTTAGGGATAGGTGGCCACCCTAGTCTCATTGACAGATTTGTGCTGTTGCTGGTGCAAGCCACCTTCCATGGCAAGGCCTAATTGGGTGGCAGAGACCTCCCAATCAACCCTTGGTGAGGCTGCAGCCCCTTCAGCCTCTGTTGACCAGCAACAACAACTGACAAGGTTGACAGTAAAGTCACTACCTGTGGGGCTCTCTGATTAAGTCAAGACAGTCAAAAAGCCCAAGTCTGAATTGATTCAATCATTTCAGGTTAGTCTAAACTGTGTAGATTGGATTGATAAACAAGTGAACAGACATTTGTTTTTTATTCTGGAAATGCACTATGGAATACTTGAGGGTCAGAGAGACCTGAAGGGGTTGCACACATATTAAATTTCTCATGGAGATGTTTGAAACAACAACCTTTTGTTGCAGATCCTCCATTTTTGTGATGGATTAGGCATTTTTTTAGTGTAATGAAAGCCAGTGATGTGTGAATGCTTGCTTTTTTGTTGTGCTAAAAAAGTGGAGGTAGCATGACAAATATAATGTGTGCAAAGGGCCTTTATACTTTTAATACCAATATACTTCAGGTAACAGTAGTCTAATTAATGTAACAGTGAATTTTTTTGATTCAACAAATAGGCCATATAATAAGTTTTCATAAGTTATTCTTATCAGTTACTTATTTTTGTTGTGTTCAGGATTTTGGAATGATATAAACTGTGGATATCCAAATCCTTATGTATGTGAAAGACACAACAGTTCCATTAATGTGACTGTTCCTCCAACAACACTTCAATCTAAGGCAGGATGTCGAGAAAATTGGCTTTTGTATAAGAATAAGGTACAGTAACATACTTTCTATATGTTGTATTTTTGGCAGAAGAATTGAATGTAGAATAAGCAGATTTCAATTTTTTAATATTTCTTACTCCTAATACATCACTGGATGGGATTTTGACAAAGGGAGGTCAGTATATGTATCTCTCTCTTTTTATTAATCTACTCTCTTTTGCATGCAAAGTGTATTCGGACATTTTCAATTATGAGACTGCATGCAAGCAAATTATATACACATATTCTTATACCACATACTGTTTTTTCACTGACTCAAATGTACCAGCTTCAAAAGCCTATTGTAACTAGGGCTTTTAAACAAATCTGTAGAAGACTACATTTAAATTGTTTTATGACTATGCCAAACATTTTCCTTTCTCTTTTCTTGCACAAGGCTACATGGTGGTCATGTGTATTCAAAAGGAAAGGCTTCCAATTTTTAGGGAGTATTGAAATAAGATATTCAGATTTATTCTCATTTTAGTGTTATAGAATATTTGGCTCTAAAGAAGATGAGCGTAAAAGCTGGCATGCTGCAAGGAAAGCTTGCATGGATTTAGGAGGAAATCTGGCTACCATACTTAATGGAGAAGTGCAAGGTACTGTCCTTTCATTTTTTTTGCATTTGTCTTTTGCAACTAGATAAGACCTCATGTAATATATACCAAAAAAATTATAAATGCACACTTGCATCAGTAAAAGTTTTAGATGAGAATATAACTACAAAGTTTGAAGCGCTATATGCTTTTTTCAGCAGTAGCTCTCAGCTGTAGAACAAAGTAATACCATGATCTTACCAGGCAGGGAAAATGGCAGTTAGAGGATTTTTCATTCTGTGAAAAAATGGAGTAGGAAAATAGAGTTGTAAATGGATAAAGAAATAGAGGAGCATGTAGGACAATGAGACAGGAACTATGAAAAAGTGACACTGCACTAAACTTACTGATGTAAATTCAAATGATCACAATATTAGCAGTCATAGTGAAAGAACTCAGTGTTTATATTCTGGTCAGTTACACTGGTGTACATTTAGAAAAAATGCCATTCATTTTATCACAGTGCATGCTTTTCCAAATGCTAAAAGATCAGGAACGAGAATGTGAATGCTTGTTTATTCAAAATGTAATTTGCTTTATAGGCAAACCTATGATTTGAATTCCTATTGTGAACACCTTGTGCAAATTCTGGGTAGTTTCTGCATAGGGTTTCATTCCAGTTAAGAGGCAGATGGACAATAGGGCAAAATCACTATTACTTCAGCAGTGCAAGTCCACTGGAAAGGGGTTGACTTCCTGAGCAGTTCTTGCCAGGATAATTGTGTTAATATTTGGCAAAGAATCTACAGGTTTTATTTTTGGAAGGTAAGACACAGACTGTGTTCATTTAATAAAACATTGGAGGACTAAGAGCTAGGAACAGAGAGAAATGCAAATAGATATTAAGTTCACAGGTAGAGGAAGCTCATTGCTGAAACGCTAGAAGTTGGTAAAAGTTAGTTTCTCAAGAATCATTGGTTACTATGTATTAAAAAGTGGCTGGGACTACTTTCAGTGACACGTTTGGTATGTTAGAAACACAGCAACAATATTGAACAAAGTCAAAAATAGTTTATTTCCTTACTCTCTAAAATGAAAAAAACTATTTTGAAAGATATTCCTATCTTGTTCACAATTTAATTAGGGTCTTTTTCTGTTCTTTGTATCTTAAAGTTTGAGTAATATCCATTCCTTTCATTTTTACTCACAAAAGTGACACACTATCATATTATAAATTCAACAGTGCTCAATATACTGAGACTATTTTGGAATCTGGCTATCCCATATATCCCCACATATCTCACAGGCTAGAAACAGACATCGTTTCTGAAGTGGGATTAACTACTGGGATATGTTCTGGCACAGCTGACCCACTTCATTGGTGTCTACAGATGTCCTCAAGGCTATATTCCCTGGGGGTCAGGCCTCTGCTGCTCCCGGGACTCGATTCTGCTGGGTAACAACCCCAGGTGCCACACACTGACTCAAGATGTGTGTCTGCAAGCAGGGGGAATCTCTATGGATTCCCCTGCAGGGGAACGCCCATCACACATAATAAGCAAACAGACATCTTCCAAAGGATTGCAAACCGTGACTACCTTTGGTCCTGGCATCATTTTTGGGCACTTGAAGCGTGACAAGGGGCTAGGACATCTTTTTGTTCACAACATAGCAACTTTTATGGCAGTACAAGGGCGATGTTTGTTTGCACCCATAGATACATTAGCAACTTCATTGATGAGAAGCAGCTGTGTTCAACAATATGTTGCATCTTTTTTTTTTTTTTTTTTAGCTTTCCTCATCTTTCATTTAAAGGGTTCTGTAACTGACACATGGATTGGTTTAAATGATATAAACCATGAACTCAGGTTCCTTTGGACTGATGGAAGTGGAGTATACTATACAAACTGGGCGAATGGCTTTCCATCTGGACAGGCGGATTTATACTCATATGATAGCCAGGTGAGCATCAATTGCTAATCACGAATCATGTTTAACTAACTGTAACTAGTACTCCCAGGAGAACTTTACAGGAGAAAAGTCCCAGGAGAACTTTTACAACCTTTTCTCCTATGCCTGATGAAGGGTGTTCATGCCTGAAAGCTTGCAATTAAAGAATTCATTATTTTGCAGAAATCTAGTTGGTGTAATAAAAGATATCACCTCTACCACGAGTAGAGGCAATACCTCTACCTTTGCTTCTAGACCAATACAGCTGCAACCTGGATACCTGACACACAGGATTCTCAGATGCTTGAGCAATTAGCACAATGCTGTTAGGGAGATGAGGTGGGTCTGGCTTGGGACTAGCTTGCCAGTATTTAGGGACCTGTCAGAAAGAGAGAAGGGATCTTGGACTGTCCCAAGCTTTGAGGCAGTCCAGGTTCCCAGTAGCCAGTACTGGCTGGATCAGCAGGAAAGCTGATCTTTAGAAACACTGGCAGGACTCTCAGGAGTGCCAGGTTACAGCCAGATGAGATAGTAAGATGCTTGTGTTTTGTTCTGTCTTCACACTTAGGGTCTGTTTTGCTTGCATTATTCTTTTCTCCTATATAATAAATCTTTCTGTTATCTTGTATACTTCCTGACTGCCTGTGGTAAAGAGTGATCTGTGGGTGAGTGATATTCCAGGCTCACTCATTCTGTGGGAAGGGGGACATAAAATTGTTTCAGAATCCAAAGGGAAGCCACCTGGATCTGGCAGAGATTCCCCTGCTACATCTATGAAGTCCAGTATAAGGCTGGTGTAGCTGAGGCTTATGGGGATAAGGAATCATCTTGAGGAAAACTTTGGCCTGTTCCTTGGGATAAGGAGTGGGATAGGAGGAGAAAACTTGGGGCTCCAGGGGTATGCTGTGGTCAGGGTTGTGAGTGTGATAAAAAGATTATATTTGTGATGTATTTTCAAATAAGTTCTGTGGCTTTGGAAATGGGTCAGGGAAATCACAGAATCATTGAAAATTAGGGTTGGAAGGGACCTCAAGAGGTCATCTAGTCCAACCCTGTGTTCAAGGCAGGACCATCCCCAACTAGATTTACCCACCCAAGGATTTGTCTTGCTGGGTCTTAAACCTTTAAGAATGGAAATTCCACAGTCTCTCTGGGTAATCTGTTCCAGTGCTTTACTACCCTCCTAGTGAGAGTTTTTCCTAATATCTAGCTTAAATTTCCCTTGCTGCAACCTGAGACTGTTGCTCCTTGTTCTGTTCTTTGCTATCACTGAGAACAGTCTAGCTCCATCTTCTCTGGAACCACCCTTCAGGTAGTTGAAGGCTGCTATTAAATCACCTCCCCAGTCTTTTCTTCTCCAGACTAAATAAGCCCAGTTCCCTCAGCCTCTCCTCAGGAGTCATGTGCCCCAGCTCCCTAACCATTTATGTTGTTCTCTGCGGGACTCTCCAATTTGTTCACATCCTTTCTATAGTGGAAGGCCCAAAACTGGACACAATACTCCAGATGTGACCTCACCAGTGCTGAGAACTAATCACTTCCCTGGATCTGCTGGCAACGCTTCTACTAATGCAGCCCCGCGTGCTGTTAGCCTTCTTCGCAACAAGGGCATATTGTTGGCTCATATTCAGGTTATTGTCCGCTGTAACCCTGTTTGCACTGTAACTATGAATTGTAAGTTAGGCTTATCAAATCTGTGACCCATTTCATGCCTAAGGTTTTTTTCAAGTTTTATTGTGAATATTTTACACAGTTACAGCTATGAATTTGGAAAATGGAGAAAAGTGTCAGGAGTGCCCACTGCCAGTTGTATGTCCCAGAGTTGGTGCAGCAGAGGGGTGATGCATTGAGGGTAGTCAGTCTCTTCTGTCATGATCAAACTCATGAAAGAGCTCCCTCAGAACTTCCTTCGGGCTTTGTTTTTTCCACTTTGAGCTAACTGAGGAAGGGAAGTTATTAGAATCTCTGTGGTCCACACACACAGCCCAGTCCTGTGGAAGTCAGAGCAAGGTTAAAAGATAAAAGCAGTACATGAGGGGTATGAATATATAGAAGTCAGTATCCTAAGCTGAAAGACTGAATCTTAAAATGATAAGGAATTAATCTCTGGGACCACGTGTTTCAATGGATGTAAAAGGAGGAGGAGGTTGTCTTTACTTCTGGTACTTTTTTACTGCTTTTTCTATCCTTTTCCCCCTAGGCTGACTGTGTTGTCATGAGAAATAAACCTATAAAGGAGGCTGGGAAATGGGTGGATGAAAGCTGTGACAACAACAGAGGCTATATATGCCAAACTAATGCAGGTGTGTTATTTTTCATCAGCCTCTTCACATAAGATTTTATGTGCTATCTTTAGACATTACTTGGGGCTTAAATGGTAAATTTCCATTATATCACCTCTACCCTTCACTTCCACTAAATGACTTTTCCAAGATATGCCTATGAAAGGCTTGATTTAAACAATTTTTAAAGACTTGCTTACACATGAAAAGTACATTGTTAGAAAAATATACTAATGCAGACCCTTATATGATAACACGTAAATTGGGTTAAAACTGTTTATCTACTTGACTTGAGCCTGTTGACTGGTTAACACAAAATCAAAATAAGCCAGTTTTAGAGTTATTTAAGAACATGCACATTCAAAGGTTCCACCAGTTTGGGTAACTGGTTCAAAATCACACCATTTGCAAAACCAGAAACTAGTGCAACAGTATGCATACAGTAGACCTGACCTAGTGTAAATTAAACTAATGTAAATTCTGTGTGTTGAAATGCCCTTCCCCTTGGAGGCACTCAGAATAATAGCTTCTCTTAATCTTTTTGATGTCCTCTTTATTTTCTCACCAATCTTTTTCAACTTTATTGTTGTTAGCTTTGTAGAATCAGTCTACCAGTATGTGAGCTGGTTCTATTTTAGGTCTTGAGATATCAGAATTAATAGTTACTGTTGATGACAAAGTCAACTTTTCCCTCATTTTATAGGAGGACAAATTCTCTGTCTTTAGTGGGCTCGTGTAATATTAGAAAAAGTAAAATTTGACATGCATGTTTCTTATTGGTTATGATGCATGAGCTGGAAAGATCAAGTCAACTTTCAGATCTTTGGTGGAAAAAGTTTTACCTCTAAACACCCCAAATATAATCTCAAGTGACTGTGACATAAACATGGAGCTGTTGTAATTATTTTTCTTCATATCATGTGGCTACTTTATTTCTGGAATGATTTATAGGATGAACAAGAGGGCCTAGATCATGACTATCTGACTGGGTACATGACGGGTGAGAAGGAAGAGAAAGAAAAAGGAAGGGATGATGAAGTTGTGTTACTCTCAGGTTAAGCTTAGAAGATCCTTTGATTGAAGTTGGCCAAAAGTCACTATTCCATTCCTTTTTAGATATTTTAAGATTTCAAAATGTCTTTATCATTGCAGAATAAGACCAACCTCTTCTAAATGTCATCATGAAATGGTAGGGAGAGAGACCCTCCCAACAACTCCCTTCCCCAAATAGTCAATAGCTCAGTGACTACAGCATGCAGAGTGGATGCAGGGGACTGCTGTCCATCCCATGCCAGTACCCTTCCCATGGGGTGAAATGTAGTTTGTACAAAGTGAAACAGAACCAGTAGAGGTTGGATAGGTTTTTTGCATCACCAGTGGTCAGGAAATTCACCTGGGGTTCCCATGTGACAGCTATTTTGCAAATATATTTTGCAAAACATTTCTGTTTTGACAGAAAAATATTCCACCAAAACTTTTTGACTGGCTCTAACGCTGACTGATATGGACAAATTTCTTCTGCAGATTTCAGATCAGCTTCAGGCAGCCTTGTCATTTCCAGCTCTGGGGACCTGGTCATTGCAACTGATGTTGGCCTAGTACAATGCATTTCTAGTGGGCAGTTTATAGCTTCTCCTATGCCAGGAATAAAGGTGGATTTTTTCTTTTCAGCTTTGAAAACTTATACAGCTGCAATCTGCCCCTGACCATTTTTGCATGCACGTGTGTGTGTGAAATAATACATAAACATACTGCTGTGTTTCTCTTTTTTTTTTCTTTTCTTTTCACTATAGACCCTAAGTTGCCCCCTTCAGCAACATCCCTGCCACCACAATTTGTCCTTCTTGGTAACAGCAATTATTCCTTGATCCATTTGCCAATGAAATGGGAGGATGCTCGAAAATTCTGTAGGGGTGATCTCTCAGACCTCGCCAGCATCTTGGATCCATACAGTCATTCGTATCTGTGGCTACAGATATTAAAGTATGGGGAACGTATATGGATTGGTCTGAATAGCAATATGGTAAGAACACTAAACAAATTAATATGCTGATGCTATTCTTTCTGATAATACATTTCTTGGATTTCATGTTTATCGGTTCATTTGTGAGTTCTTTAGATTATTTAATGGCTCTAATTGTTTACATATTTGATTAATGTTTAAAGGTGGCAAATTTAGTTATACTTTTGGCATTAGTTGGATTAGATGCCACATTTAAATGTTCATCTTTTTGTGGAATTCAGTTTTATGTAGTTTTTTTGTGTTGAGTTAGCTGTGTTGTGGTTTTTTTCATTATAAACTTGGGTGTATAATTCTTTGAAATAAATTTCTGATTGTTTTAAGATGTTAAATGCCATAATAAAGTGGAGGTAGTAAAAGCTACAGTCCCACTTTGCTGATGGTAAGTCAAATAGTAAGTGGCTCATCCAGTTTGTTAGTTTATTTCAACAACGCCTATCTCTACAATATCCAAAAAATTGTTAACGTTTGAAATGAACAATTACTGCAGACAATTGGTATAATCACTACTTTTGCCATTCTTGCCTATTGACAAGACAAATTAAGTACATCTGACTGGAAAAAAATACCATAGTCTGTTTCTAAAAAATGCTGAAAGAATAAGTGATGGTAGTGAACTTATTAGAAGTGGCAGAGCAATGCATTTTTCAATTCAATGTCACTTTTTAATTGTTTCAGATCTTCTGAAAAATTTTTTTTTTAAATCTTTGGCAAATCAGAAAGTAAAAAAGAATAATTTTAGACTCAAAGAAATACTTAGTTATACCTGAAACAAATTTTAGGTTTCCTTTTGAATTTGAAAACCAAAAATGTTGGGTTTTCCAAATGAAACTTTTTTCCTGTAAGCAATAAATTTGATGTAATCCATATGAATTCCTTAAAAAGTGGGCCTTTTTGAGCAAAGTTTTTTTTTGCACTAAATGTAGTGATGCCAACACATTTATCACTGAAAAATGACATATGCAACAACATAAATCCAAAAGTTTGAGCCACTTTCCTCTTCTTTAGATTCTTGACTTAAAAACTTCTGGTAAAGGCAGATGAACAGACAGTTTACACCTGTCAGATAACATAACTCTAAGCATGCTATTCTATTTCATGTTATGCCAATGATATAGCATAAGACAATATAATAATTCCTCTCACCAAACTGATACTGAAGAAGCTACCAGTACTTCTGATTTATCATTTATATTAATTATTTTGCTTTTAGACGGAGGGCCATTATGAATGGATTGATAACTGGAAAATGAAGTATACTAAGTGGGCAGAAGGGGAGCCAAAGCAAAAAATAGCTTGTGTCTATTTGGATCTTGATGGAGCCTGGAAGACAGGATTTTGTAATGAAAGCTACTTCTTTGTATGTAAAAGGTCTAATGGTAAGCATTTAAATATAAGAATTGTAATTATAACAACTATTTATTGACATTGCGGTATGTTGGGCAGTATACAATAGGCAGTGGATGACTACTTCTGCCCTAATGAGTTTTAAAGCCTGGAAGAATGTAAAATTTGAATTAGAAGGGCTGACATTAGATAGAATCCCTATGTAAGTTCCTGTGCCTTTCACCTGTGCATCAAGGCTGTGTGGTTCTTTTTGGCTTCGCTGTCACTTTAAGGGAGGAACAAGCTTGTTACTGTACTGGACGTCAGTCGGTGCCCCACGGGGGGGTCTTGACTGCCACTTATTTGCTGGAAAATCAGTAGTCTCCCAATTCAAGCCTTAAAGGTAACAATTATGAGCTCCTGCTGCTCCCATAGTGAAGCCCGTGTCTTCCAGGTGCTATCGGACATTGTTCTCAGGAGGATCCGGCCTCACTCTGCCCTCTGGCCTGCCTCAGCCTCCAAACACTTCTCAGGTTTTGGCCATTTCCCAGCTTCTGCCTCTTTTCTCTAGCTGGGCTCTTTCTGCCAAGGCCCACTGTGCCCAAGTCGAGCATATGAGCTCCAGCCCTTAGTCTCTGGCATTGCTCTGGCCTATGTCTTGCCCTGTTAGGACCCTGCAACTTGTGGCACCTTGTTTGCACCTCACTGGTTTCCACAAACTCCCCTTCCAGCTACACACCCAGTCCACTGAATTAATTCCAACATAACTGCAGGCTGCTACCTTACATAAACTTCTCCTTTTCCCGGGGTTCAATGCAGCAGAGAAAATATCACAAAAAGAAAGGAGGGAGGGAAAAAAAGAATGCTACCACTTTAGCAGAAGTCATCTCACACATAGCACCAAAACATCATAGGATGGGCTGGGCTGCTGCTGCTGGTGACTTGTCAAAAGTTTGCAGTGTCTGTGTCACTGAGGTTCCTGGTGTTTGCAATGCAAGAACTCCTATGTACCTGTATGGTCCAAGAGCACCTACTCATCCCACCAGCCGCAACTCACACTTTCTTCCCTTCTCTGACCACCTTCTTGCCGTCCTTAAATGTCTGAGGTTTCAGCCAGCCAGGTGCCTGCCTTGTCTCACCCTTCACAGGCACATCTCATCTTTGAATAACTGACAGCCTCTGTGCCATATGCTTCGTTTTCTTAAAGGAGCAAGGCCCTGGCTCACTGCATGGGTCCTCCCTCTCCACAGCCATGGGTTCCAGCTCCTGTTTTTCTGTTTCTGTTCCCCTCTCAGTTGAGTAACAGGGTTAGGGCCCCCAGTTACAATTGGGTTAGAGCAATATCCCATATTTTTGTCATTAAGTACCATATACTTTCATTTCAATACTGAGTAAATATCAAAGACCAATAAAAGGACAAGTGGATTAGAGGGACAACTGAGCAGAAGGACTCAAATCAGGGGAAGCAATCAAAGCCAGTGGTTATTCCTACCTACTGAGCTAAAAATGCTTCCTATCATTGCTCATGCAAAGCCTGGAATAAACAGAATAATTTTCTGAACCTGAACCTTCTTCTGAAACTCCTGTAATACCAGGATAGGCTAATTACTTTCAGATAGTAAGTGTCGCATGCAAATGTTACTACACATTGTATGAGGCAGAGACTACCTTTTGTCTCTGTTTCATAGAACCCTACATGAGCTGAATGTTTAATGAACATAATCATAAAACAACAGAAGAAACAAATTGCTGAGGCAGCTCAAATATATTAATAGTGGCAGAAACACCAGAAATTGTGAAAGAGGCATCATAAGTTTGATTAGTCACTTAGCACAGCAGTGTAGTTTGAAGATGATAGAAATAGTTAATCCATTATCCTAGCCACTGAATTTTGTATAAACTCAGTCTTTGACAGTAAGAGGACAGCTAAGAAATGTGCTGGTATTTATATAGGCTTAGGCCCTCCCAGAGGTTGAGAGAGGCCCAGGCCACTCCCATTTTTTAAGGGCTCCTGGTATATTAAAAAAATATTAATTCATAGTACACTACAGGTGGTGTGGCCTGTTAATGGGACACAAGTTTAAAGTTGTATGATGAACATCTTCTTTCAATCCTGTCAGTGTATCTCTGTGTCTGTATGTATAACCTCATTTGGAGATAATGTCAAAAGTCTAAATCTGAGGCCCTCTGTGAATGAGAGGCCGAGGCCAAATGACCCTCCTGCCCCTTCCCCCTCCCCCGTGATAGGCTCTGTATAGGCTTGCTTCTCAGGTGTGATTTTGGTAATGGTAGGGAGAAGGCCAATGTGGTGCCGATCTTCAAGAAAGGGAGGAGAGTGGACCGGCTAACTACAGGCCCATTAGCCTGATTTCTATCCTGGGGAAGATCTTAGAAAAGTTTATTAAGGAGGCCATCCTTGATGGACTGGCCCAGGCTAACATCCTAAGGGATAGCCAGCACGGGTTTGTTGCTGGTAGGTCTTGTTTGACCAATCTCATTTCCTTCTATGACCAGGTGACCTATCACCTGGACAAGGGAGAAGAGATTGATGTCATATATCTTGACTTCAAAAAAGCTCCCATGATCACCTCTTGGCCAAACTGGCCAGTTGTGGCCTTGGCTCCACCACGATCCGCTGGCTGGAAAATTGGCTCCGTGGTCGGACCCAGAGGGTTGTGATTGATGGCAGTCACTCATCGTGGTGCCCTGTGACCAGTGGGGTCCCTCAAGGCTCTGTCCTGGGACCCATACTGTTCAACATCTTCATTAACGATGTGGACATTGGAGTCAGGAGTGGACTGGCCAAGTTCGCCGATGACACCAAACTTTGGGGCAAAGCATCCACACCAGAAGATAGGCGGGTGATCCAGGCTGACCTGGACAAGCTCAGCAAACGGGCAGACGAGAACCTCATGGTGTTTAACACCAAAAAATGCAAGGTTCTCCACCTTGGGAGGAAAAACCTGCAGCACCCTTATAGGCTCGGCAGTGCTACATTGGATAGCACTATAGAAGAAAGAGACTTGGGGGTCATCATTGACCACAAGATGAACATGAGCCTGCAATGCGATGCTGCAGCTAATAAAGCGACCAAAACGCTGGCTTGCATCCATAGGTGCTTCTCAAGCAAATCCCGGGACGTCATTCTCCCCTTGTACTCGGCCTTGGTGAGGCTGCAACTGGAGTACTGTGTCCAGGTTTGGCCTCCACAATTCAAAAAGGATGTGGAGAAGCTTGAGAGAGTCCAGAGGAGAACCACGTGCATGATCAGAGGTCAGGAAAACAGATCTTACGATGGTAGGCTGAGAGACATGGGACTCTTTAGCCTGGAAAAGCGTAAGCTCAGGGGTGATCTGATGGCCACCTACAAGTTTATCAGGGGTGACCACCAGGATCTGGGGGAACGTTTGTTCACCAGAGTGCCCCAAGGGATGACGAGGTCGAACGGTCACAAACTCCTGCAAGACCGTTTCAGGCTGGACATAAGGAAGAACTTCTTTACTGTCCGAGCCCCCAAGGTCTGGAAGAGTCTGCCAGCGGAGGTGGTTCAAGCACCTACATTGAACACCTTCAAGAGTAAATTGGATGCTTATCTTGCTGGGATCCTATGACCCCAGCTGACTTCCTGCCCTTTGGGCAGGGGGCTGGACTCAATGATCTCCCAAGGTCCCTTCCAGCCCTGATGTCTATGAAACAAGAAACTTTGCCCTTGATAACAGAATGATATTTCCAGAGCTGCAATAGAAAATTGATAATAAATAAATAAAATACATGTGAGTACTGTGATCATATTATTTGGTTATAAATGTAACTGGAAATTTTACTATTTACCCCACTTGGTACATTACAGTATGTACTCTCAGTCCTTTATTTCCCAAATTAAATCTAATGTGCAAGAAATATGTTGATAAATATTGTCCATATATAGATGACATGGTAATCTGTGAAAAACTGGATAAGTAATCGGTTTCCATATGTTACCAAACAAATATATGACAAAAAATAACCCTGAATGAATAAAGGAGGTATTGTATATGCATCATCAACCAAGCAGGCACATGTTAGCTGAGGAATTATAATGAATAGCTTTTATATCATTTTACAATGACAGATCATGATCCCACTTATAAAGAAAGGAAACTCACTGATTTGGTGACTCACCCAAAGTTACATTGCAAACTAACAAGCGGAACATAAGCTTTCTGGTTGCTGATCCAGTGCCAAAACCACAGACTTGTTCCTTCCTCTAATTGAATGTCATCATCATCATCTCCAGAGCCCTAAAACTGCAGTTTGAAGGAGAAAAAACCCCTTATGTTATCACTTTTATTTGCTTATATTTTTTCTTTGTTAAATTTGTCACCAGCTAGATGCTGAGACAAACACAAACTTACAGGGGTGGGTCCAGGGGATATGCAGTGCTGCAGTCATGCTCCCACCTTTGATACCTGTTCCACCCAAACTTTAAAACTAACTGCCTCAGAGTGGAAGTGACATTTCTATTCAGGTTGTGCTGAGAGAGCCAATTGACTTATGGCTCATTGCCACTTCCCTGATTCCTGCTAATCTCTCTCTATTCTACAGGTATTAATGACTTTTAATGATCTTGATGTTCCACTATTTAAACAGTCCTTTTGCAATTTTGCTATCTGTTAGCCATTCCTGATAATGTCTCTTTTCTATTTTACAGCCTTACAAAGTGCTTTTAGCTCTAGCTGCAAACCTTAGCTCAGGTGTCCTAAGGTTAACTCAGGAGTATAAATGATTGACAGCGAAATATTGGAGGCACTTTCAAGAGTCTCAAGAAGGCTAGATTTTATTTTATAAATCTGAATGAGATATACATGTAATTTTAATGAATGCAGGACTAAGACACAATATCTTTTGAATATTTTTTGGCTACATTTTTGCTTTGATCTTAATCTGGGTAATATAATGCTACCGCTTAGCATATTAATAAAGCATTTCATTTTTAACTGGAGAAAAATGGCTTGTGTTCTGTGTGGTGATGTGCCACACCATCAGCACCCTCATTTTCAAAATCCTAGATCTGCCCATGCAAACCTATAAGTATGTTTGACCCATCCTTCTATTGTGTTCACAAGTTACCTGTAAAAGTAAAATCTATTTTAAAAAGTCAGGGCATTATTCACCAGATGAACGGAACACCAGGTAAAATCAAGAGAAAAGAGAGAAAATGTGTGGAGTGGCAGTGCTTCACATGCTCACCATGCTATGCAAACATAGCTTTACTACCTCTGGTTCAACCCCATATAGAGCCAATAATATGTTTGAGGACCCTGCTGATGAGCATGGTACTTTTACAGTCTAGAAACGGTTCAACTGAATCTGAACATTTAATCTCTAACAACATTATTAGAAGGAAGAGATATTAGTTTTCTATTGGAAGTCTGGGGTTAGTATAAAGCACCTGCTAGGACTACCCCTTAGTTTTAGATTCTGGCTACATATAGTCATTGTGTGTCAGGCTCTGTCCGAGCCCCCAAGGTCTAGAATAGCCTGCCACTGGAGGTGGTTCAAACACCTACTTTGAATGTCTTCAAGAGAAATTTGGATGTTTATCTTGCTGGGATCTATGACCCCAGCTGACTTCCTGCCCCTCGGGCAGGGGGCTGGATTTGACGATCTTCCGAGGTCCCTTCCAGCCCTAATGTCTATGAAATCTATGAGTTGACAGAAGGAAGAAGCACAGAGATAACTGACATTACTGTGACAAGTATGAAGCCAAAATAAAACTGTATGTTTTACGTCTTTTTCCAGTTACCTGACACAGCAAAGGAACTTTGCTTAATATTAAGAATATAAGGAACGCTGTACTGGGTCAGACTAGTGGTCTATCTATCTCAGTATCCTTTTTCTCACAGTAGGAGAAGTAGGTGTTTTTTATCTTTAGAAATATATTGAACCAAATATATCTAGAGTGATCTCTTCCCTATTTGTTATGTCCCTTCCCCTGTGACATCCATCCCCCGTTTATTGGTTTAGAGATGCCAGAGAAAATATCTGCAGCCATTCTGTTCAAGACCTATTAATAGAGCTATCATCCATGAATTTGTCTAGTACCTTCTGGACCTGGCTATGCTATTTGCTTCTACCACCTCCTGTGGCAATTATTTCATACTAGTTTCTGTGACTGCCCCTAGTTCTAATGTCCTGGGATTTGGTGTATTACAGTTTCCTGTTCATCTGCTCCACATGCTTCATGATGGTATAGAACTCTGTTATATTCCCCTCAGCCTTCTCCTTTCCAAACTCAAGAGTCCTAGCCATTTTAGTCTCTCCTGGTAAAGCTACTGCCCCGCCCCCCCGATTATTTTGGTTGTCATTTTCTGTACCTTTTTTACTCTAGTACATCTTTTGGAGATGTGGAGACCAGAACTTTACACAGTATTTAAGATATGGATTCACCATGGATTTGTATAAAGACATGATGATGTTTTCAGTCTTGTTTTAAATTCCCTTCTTAAAGATGCTCAATATTTTATTGGCTTTTTTGGTTGGCGCTGCACATTGAGCTAATGTTTTTAGAGACCTACAATGACTTAAGGCCTCTTTCCTGAGTTGTAACAGTTAGTTCAATAGTTGGTTCAATAGTTAGTTCAATAGTTCAATAACTAAATAGTTGGAAAAATTGTTCGTTGCAAGCTTTTTGTACCCAAAAGCTTGCTATGATCATTTTTTTTAACTATTTAGTTGTTCTGATAAAAGATATCACAGTTACCCAAAGAACCTTGTCTCCTTATGTCCTTAGACCAATACAGCTACAGCCAACAATCCTGACTGAGTTCAGAACCAAGACTTGTGCATGTATACTTCAGGTTGTTTTTCCCCATGTGCTTTACTTTGCACTTGTCGACATTAAGGTTCATGTGCCATTTTTTTGCCCATTCACTTAGGTTGGTGACATATTTCTGCAGCTCTTCTCCATCATTTTGGTATTTGCCTACCTGGAATAATTTGGTATCATCTGAAAACTTGGCGATTTCATTGTGCATCCTCTTTTCCAGATCATTAGTGAAGATGTTGAATAAGGATGTTGAATAATACTTTCTACTAAAAGTATCTGAAATTTCCAGCCTACAGGCATCCATACAGTTTCCTGGGGAGGAAATATGCCCCATCTAGGAGAAAGATATGCCCCTCTAGAGATTATCACCATAATGAATACCTGAATGTTATTCCTGACTCCTCTGTGATTGGGTGAAGTCCAGCTTTTGCTGTTTCCCCAGCCTTCCCCAGACCAGGAAATTTGTGGTGATAGAAATGAACAACTGTCCACAGCTGTAAGAATTTGTTGAAATATCCAGAGAAAACTAATTGTTCTGCATGCACAGATCTATGAGGCAAAATAATATCAAATATTTGTTTAAATACATTTAGCACCAAAGTCTTTTTGAATTATTTGCAGTGTTCTAAATATTGCTTTTTAACATAAAGTTGTCAGTCCCCATGAAAATAATTTTCATTTGTCTAGATTCAGAGGAGCAACTGGTGTATTTTGAAATAATTTATGCTTATATTTATTGTTCTTCAACAATAGTGGTCAGCTAAAACCATCATCAATACTTTCATAGTATCATGGTATCTTAGGGTCAGAAGGGACCTAAACAGATCATCTGGTCTGACCCCCTGCCCTGGTCAGGAATTGGTGTCAGGGTCATATCACCCCAGCCAAATATCTGTCTAGCCTCCTCTTGAAGACACCCAAGGTAGGGAAGAGTCCCAGTAGCACCCCACCTCACTTGGGAGCTCATTCCAGAGTCTGGCAGCTCTAACTTTGCATACACCCACTTTAAAATGCAGTAAAAAATTTCATTTAGGACAATATTAGTATCTATCTATTGATATTCCAATTCAACCCTACCATATTATTGCAGAGCTTATACATTCCAAACCCATTGTAAGTGTAAACAAAATACTTGTAAATTTGTTTCTATTTTGTTTACCTTCCATGACCTGAGGGATTTTGTTTTCATTTTCAACTGTCTAGACTTAGAAACAATCATTTTCTCCTACAGCACGAAGAAATTTGACTTTGAAACTTTTGTAAAGGAAACAGGAATAATTTAGGTCCAATAAGTAAGTATTACAGGAATAGGTTTTCTTAATTCATACTACTTGGTTTTGAAACATAAATGCATACATGATCATTGGGCTTCTCTATTTTTCCACTGATGTGAAATTAAAAAAAAAAAAATTATGATTTTTAAGTTATTTGGGCCATGCTGATTTTCTGTGATTTAAATAAATCCCCAAATGGGGTGTTTTATTTTGATCGTGGAAAAATGTGGATTTTAGGTTACTTTTTTAACAGGGAAATTGGCGATTTTTAAGATCAGAGAAAACCAGGATCCCTTCCTATAGTATCCTGGTTTAACCTGTACTTGAAGTCCTGTAGAATCATCAGAACAGCTTTTCTACATCAAGAATAGTATTGGTTTATAATCCAATTTGACCAGATTTAGGTCCAAAATCTGTAAAGCTCAACATGGGGCTTAACATGTAAAATTCAACATGGAGCTGAGGTGCATTCTTAACTGTAAGTATATGCCTAAGTACTTTACTGAGTGGGAATAGAAGAATGTATTTAAAGATAAGAACATGCTTTCCTGAATAAGGATGTTAGAGGTTAAAATGCTGCAGCAACATTATTTATTCACGAGTTCAGATTTTTTCCAGTATTGCATAATAATAAGGGATATAGAATTACAGAGCTTGTATTGAGATTAAGAGCTTTGAGGAGTTTTGTGGTTAAAATAAAAAGCATATCAAATTAATATACGCTACTAATAGTAAAAGCATAAATAAGAAAGCTGTTCAGTCAAATGATTTGGATTTTTTTTTTAACAGTGAAGGCCCCCACTGATCCTCCACAACTCCCAGGAACATGTCCTGAAACAGCAGAACGTCGATCTTGGATCCCATTCCGCGGCCATTGTTACTACTTTGAGTCATCACTTACTCGAAACTGGGCCCAGGCCTCTTTAGAATGTCTCCGATTAGGTGAGTGTCATCTTGAATTAGTGGTAAAACATTCACAAATCGCATATGTATAATTTTTTGTAAAGAAGAGTGAATATATCTTAAATGCTAAGGAAAAAAATCTTTTTCTGCAGTAGTAATTGGAGTTTTTATTAATTTTTATCCCATTTTTCATTGTTTACATTATAGAACCAATTTCCCTCTGAGTTATTTCAATTACCATATTGCTTGATTAGAAAATGAGGTTTTCCATCCCATTTAACATAGGGAATAAAGTCCCTCACCTTATAATCAAGTACGAGGAAGCGATGCACAGGGGTTAGCTTTGGAGTCAGAATTGCAGCTGCCACCTGCCCCCTGCTGCCTCTGCATGCCAAGCCATTCCTCCCCCACATGCTATGGGGTCTAATCCACAGGCCACACAATTGCGCCTCCTTTCATGGCACACATGCACGGCAGGAGGTGTGACTATGGGACTACACATTAGATCCCATTGCACCTTATTGCTGGTGCAGGGGGAGACCCATCCTAGGTTCCCCTGCACCAGCTAGAAGCAAACTCCCACAGTTGGGTGCCCCCTCAGCTGAGGTGTTATGCACCCTTGGTACTAAAGGATCACCAAAGCATAATCAACCTGGAATTTAATGTGAAATATGACTCGCACAGTTCAACTTAACTAAAATCTACTTTTATTAATACATTAAAAGTTATCTTAACTTTTACATAGAGAGAGAGAAAAACACTCAGTCCAATGGTCCCACCTAAACCCAGATGTTCCTCTACTTCACAGAAAAGGTGGCCAATGAGTTCCTGAAAGTAGAGGGTGGTCATCTCTGGGTAATGGCTGTTTTTCAATCCAGGTGTTGCTGGATGGCAGCACACACCCAACTTCCTTGCTGTTCTACTTTTATGCTTTTTCTTTAACTTTACTCCCCTGGTGCCTCTTCATTTCTGGGTGCTGTTGATTGGTTTCTCTGTGATCATCATGCTGTTCATGTGTGTTGCCCTGTGGGGTCAGGCCAGCTCTCAGGATCTCAATATTGCGCTGTTAGACAGGAGGGTATGACACAATTGCACATATACAAACACACAAATCAATTAGGTACATACACACACACTACCAACTCTGGCACATACACATCCAAACCAGCCTAGGCACATACATACCTATCACCAGTTCAAACACATATACTATACACCCCAAAAGTTAGACATAGATCACTTATTCATGTCATGCACACAATGACACACACACACACACGCACACACACACACGCTCACCAGTTCACACACATACAACCCACCTACACATACACACAGGTAAGTTCCTAACTTGGATGGTACAGTGTGTATGTATGTGCTTGGGGTACCTGGGGGGAAGGTTCAGGTGAGAGAGAGAGTGTTAAAGTTTAGGGAGTAAAAGTAGCCAGAACCGGGATTAGAACCAGTGGACTAGAGAGAAGCTGGCTGAGGAACTGAGGCTTGGGTTTACTTAAGGTAGATGGGGGCTGGAAACTGAGGCAGACAGCTAAGATTTTGGGGGGGGGGCAGATAAGTGGTGGCAAGGAGGAGACAGCCAGGAAAGAAACTGAGGCAGAAACCTGGTTGCTCAGAGGAAAAGGAAAAGGCAATGGGGATAAGACAGTGGCAAAGAAACAGGGGGTTTGGAGGCAGAGAGGAGCTCAGGACAGGTGTTGGAGGTGGCAGTGAGCCAGAAGCAGGAGAGGGAGAAATGAGACAGAAGTTAGAGGGGCAAGGAGCAGAGATTGAAGCAGGGCTAAACCATGGTAAAGCAAAACCCAACTTAGGGTTCCAAATAACTGTTTTATTACACAGACAACACACTACACAGCCCCATGAAGTTATTGGTTCTCTCTCTCTCTCTCTCTCTCTCTCACAATGGCAGCAGAAGAAAAAGACTCAGTGGAAGGGGTGGAGTCCAGGTAGGGAAGAGAAGCAAAGTCCAAGTCCTTGTTTGAAGAGGGCTTGGAGGGTGATAGCTACCCATCTAGACTGGAAAGGTGGCCTTGTTCAGTAGGTGTTGTCCAGAGGGGGGTCACCAGCAGGGCCTCTGGGTGGATTGGTGGTGTGGCATGGTGCTGGTCCAGATGGAGAGGGTGTCCCTCTGGGTCTGTCTTCACTGCCCCTTTTTATAGGGGCAGACCTTGTGTTACCCTAGTGACAGGAGACATGTTCAGGCAAGGGTCAGCCCCTGGCATACTGAGCATGTGTACTCTATGCAGGGATGTGCAGTTTCAGGTGTCTGAAACGGTGGGGTACAATGGTAGAGTTGCTGGTTCTGCAGGGTCTTTTGTCTTTCAAATGTTGAGTCCTTGTCTCTGTTCCTGGGTGAGGTCCATAGTTCCTGGATGAATCAATGCAAGGTGATGGCCCAGTCATTACAGGCCATTCTCTAGAGGCCTGCTACCATTGTATTTCAGTCATTCCCAATCACTGTCATTCATCCAGGAACCAATTTACATGGGAGGGGTACGTGTCTCATACAGTTGCGACACAGGGGATGCCCAGGCAGAGGACACAAGATGGAGACTTGACATACAAAATGGAAACTTGACATGACTTTGGTTCACTTACAAACACAGACCTAAAACATACAATATCCATATGAAACAATAAAAATCAATACAAAAATGATAATAATACAATATACAGCAGTAAGAATCAATACAAACCTAATAATAATACAATATAAAACAGTGGATATCCAAAACCAAAAACTTGCTACCAAAATAAAAATGTTAAAGCTTAACCTAAGTCTGAGCTTGCTTATGCTTGTCTATAGGGAATAGAGAGGGAGAGAAAAAAAAGCCAGAAATAATTGGGGAAGGGAAGGGAATGCATATCTATCATATATGTATATGTATGTGTGTGTGTGTGTGTGTGTGTATGTATATACATGTATGTATATATGTGTGTATGTATATATGCATGTTTTTATCCTGTCAGCATATTCTTTTATTCCAACAAGCCCATCACATGCACACATCTTAATTTGGTCTTTTACCAGTGTCTTAATTTGGGCATGTCCTGGATTCCTAATTTGGTCTGTCCATTAACTCTGGAAATTGCAAGGGCTCTGTAATTGTGCACTGTCCAGTTGGTCCCCTCTTATCACCTTTCATTTACATATCCACTCATGTCCTCTGTCTGTTTTAGTCAGTTAGTGCCAGGTTCAGTTAATATGAGCTAGTACCAAGGCCTACATTTCACACACCTATGTTGATAACAGCGGAACATAAGCTGCCTGTGAAAGTGAACTCAAGGCTAGTTGATAATGCAAACACAAGCAAAATGAAAAAAGGAAAGTTCAAATAATAATGAGGTTATACAAAAACTTAAGCAATGGTTAAATAAGGCTGACTATAAAATAAAAGTTCAACTAATACTATAATGCACCATTCAGGCAGGTGCAACTTAAAGTTAAATGTGACAAGCTACCTTAGCAGACGGGATCCCAGCTGTGGGGGTGCCTCACACCCCACCACCGCTGGGAGATGCAGCTGCCACACCTTCCAACCCCAGGGGTGTGTGGAGCCCCTAGGGCTGGAAGATCGTAGCAGCTGTGATTTCCTGGTTGAGGCTTCATGCACCCCTGGGGCTGGGAGACAGGAGTGGTGCCTTGCATCTGGGACCCAGCATCTGTAGCTGTGGGATGCTGGGTTTTGGCAGCTGTGGTGGGCTGCTGGAAACCACAGTCAGCAGCTGGGCTGAGAGTCCTCTTAGCTGCAGGGCTCCTAGCCCCCGCTGGACATGGTGCCACAGGGCAAACCCTACTACATGCACAAAATAAAGCTCGATAGCAACTAGCTATGAAGTTAGTACACATTTTTGAGGTCTAACTTTATAGCTAGTTGGACATTTTTAATGGCATGAAATGTACTTTGCATGTGTATCTGGTGTCAAGGTAATTGCACAATTAACAGGTTAATTGCATAATTAACCAGTTAAGTATGTACTACCTGTAACATGTAGAGGGGGCCTCAGAATCACCTATTGGTCTGCCAGAGGCAAGCAGTCCTTCTGGATAGTGTGGTTTGGCATTTCAGTTGCTATAGCCGAGTGTGCAAGTGTGATATGTAGTCAGGGTCACATCTGCTGCCTTTCATTCCTTAGATTGTATTTACAGTTGGGTTGATTGCAAGGAAATTGGCCCTCATTTACAGTTGGGTTGATTGCAAGGGAAGTTCAGCAAGAGTCCAGACTCAGAGGGGATTTCAGGCTCATACCTTGGAGATGTTGTAAGAAAACTTAACCACTTTGATACCACATCCAATATATCTATGGAAAGGATCCCATAGTACAATTGCCTGTGATAGAAAGAGACCAAATTCAATGACTCAGGAGTCTGACCACCTTATGAACCTACGCTGTTGTGTTTTTGATGCAAATCAGTTGCTGAGGTAGAATTGCTCTTTGGAAATAAAGTGTCCATGTTGGTCTGAAATTCCTGAAAGGCATCTCTGCCTGGGACTGTTTGTGATGTGCAAATTAAACACTGGCAGGAGAAGATTGCTAGACTCCATGTCACGGCTTTCTCCTCACATGAGAAACCAACAAAGAAGGCCCCACATTTCTTACACCACTCAGCAAAGGGGTAACTTTATCAAAACAATACATATTAATGCCCTCCAATATATAAATGTAACGTTGAATGACATGCTAAAACTCTTCAAATTCTGTTTCGTCTTTAACACTTATGAAAGGAGTTTTCTGAGCCTTCTAATAATAAAAAAAACCAGCAAAAAAAATTAATGTCCATGTTGTAACATTTGGCGTACAGTATTCACATTGTTCTCCTCATGCTCTCACTTTCCCATTTATAATTAAGCATTTTCCAAGTATCCTGTCATTTTAATAATAAATTGATCTTTTTCTCCTTCAAAGAGAAACCACAGAAATCAGACTTGACTTTATACATTGAGTCAAATTGTAATCATAACAATATGAAAACAGAACAATATGGCATTACTGTATGGATCAGATGACCTGTAACAGCCATGTAGGCTGGCAGTATGGGGCTTATACAAGGTCATCTGTTCTATGTGGAGGTAGCAGGGTGGCTGGCTGTCCTACTGTGGGAAATGGCCATAATGGCTGGGGATCTCACTGGTCTGCTCCACTTGTACAGTTAGGAGCTCAGAAGCCATAAGAACCTTGTAGGAAGTTGAGACTTCCAGATCCTCGCTCCACTACGGGGAGGAGGGAATTGGGAAGCCCTAGGACTATAGCTCTGAGGCAGTCCATGTGACTGACCACCATTGGAGCCACAGCCAACAGCCCCAAGGTATGCTGCCATGAAACCATGTGGAGGTCTGTTGGTAACCTGCCTGTGGTCAGAGCCAATAGTTTAACATTTTCCAACAAAATGCAATAAAAACTTGTCAGATGGTTCCTATACAACAGCTCAATTTTCTCCTTCCCTCCTAACCTTCAGAGAATTAGAAAAAAAAATTGCACCTCTAAAACCAGAGTTGTTTGGATTCAGGACTTGAGGTCCTTTCCAGACTTACTTTTCTCTGATTCTACTATATTTGTGTACTTCACAGTTGGATTCTGCACCTATAATTAATTAATTAATTGAAACATTTATGATATATAAAGCATTTTAATTGTCAAACGTTACAAAATAAAAAAGTACACATGTATTTGAAGGGGGGAGGTAGCCAACAAAGCTGCTGAGAGGAAAAGGGAACATTTACACTGAAGAGAAACATTTCAGTGTAATTTTCTGCACTGATTCTTATTGCCTTCACTGGGACCTGGAAATAGTAATCAAAGGCAAAATGCGGTCCCACTTACAAATTGGTTTAAAAGTATTGTAAAACTTAACAAGAAAAAAGTCACTCTTTATAGAGAGCATATGCTTCATTATAAAACTCATTTATATAACATGTTTAGTAATGCTTTGCAGGTGCTGCTTTAGTTTCCGTAGAAGATTCAGCTGAAGTTGACTTTCTGGCGCACAACATAGAGCCTCTTGAAAGAAAATCATCAACTTTTTGGACAGGAATGTACAGGAATGTGGACGGTAATTTTTTAACTATTATTATTTGTTCATAGGTGAATAGCTTCCACAAAAATACTTAAATCTGATGTATACTGTTTATTACACTCCGTCAAAAAATATGAAAAGATAAGGCAGGAAAGGTAACACTTTATGTATTTTACAGACTGTTGAAGAAATACAAATCATGCGTATGACCAGCTGATTGATTTGTTATTGAGTGTTAACGAGTAAAATACTACTGAAGAAATGTAGAAGAGCTGTTTCTTAAGGGATAGGGCTTTGGTAGAGGAGGGCATAAAGTGACCATCAGGAGTCCAAACTATTAGCTGGACTATGTAAGAGTTGAGTATCAGTGGAGTTGAGGTTATGGCCCCATGTAGTTGGTATTATGTTGGGAGGAAACTGAGATGGAGGAACAGAAACCTTTATTTATTATACTCTCCTTTCAGTAAAGGTAGGCCAATCATTCCTTATCACCAAAAAAATTACTATAGAAGGGGGTTTGCACTTGTAAGACACCCTGTGATGATGGAATATCTTATTGACAATATTGATACAGTAAATGGGTGCATGGTAACTTTGGGGACTTTCACAAAATATTTATACAAAATTCTAATGAATCATCACCTGACCTAAAGTGGGACATAGGATTGCTGGTACAGAAAAACCTTCTAGAAAGTGTGGGGAGGGAGAGTATTATTTGAAATAGAAGGTGAGGAAAATTTAAAGTCCTGAGGAACACTCAAAGATCTCTGTTAATAACTCAAAGGGTTGTTAATAATTAAAAAGATTTAGCTCAGTATCCAGCAAAGGATATAGCAGAAATTGCAATCAGACTGTGAAAGAAAGAATGAGATCATAGAAAGAAATTCAAGAATATTAACAGGGTATAAGACAAAGATGCTGAATAAAAATATATTCACTAATAAAAATAAAAACTTGCAATGCAAGAAGTATAGAAGAAAAATAGAAGAGCAGTCAGAGCATTCTTGAGAATGGGAATAGATCTTAATATATAACTAGAGTTGGGTTGCAACCAGATTTTCTGCGTTATGGAAAATCAAATGTGGACAAAGTAAATGTTAGAGAACTGTTATTTACCAGCTCCCAGGATACTAGGACTATTGAAATGATCAGGAGGTAGAATTAAAATAAATAAGAGAAAGTGTTTATTTACACAGTGTGTAGTTGACTTGTGGAACTCATTGCTGCAGGAGGTTGTAGAAGCAGAAAGTATAACCAGGTTCAAAAAAAGAATTAGACAGAATCATAGAGGGCAGGTTCATTGACAGCTATTATAAAGAGCAGTTAGGGATGAGTCCTCTGACAGGCATAAACTAATGATGGTTGATACCAAGAAGGATATGACAGTTACTCTAGGCATGCCCCATTTATATACTCTGCCTCTAAGATATCTATTATTTGCTGCTATCAGAGACAGGACACTGGGTTAGATGGACTATTGATCGGCTCTGGTATGGCACTTCTTACATTAAAAAAATCTCCAGTTTCAAAATTTCTGCCACTCCAGATGGAATGAAACAAATATAACATTTTCCATGGAATTAAATTCTGAAATATTCTTGTTGTGCATCATTAAAAAGGTTTTGTCTCTAACTTATTAATTAAAAAAAGCATTTAATTTCATTTTATAATTTTTTTTGCAGCAAAAATATTCAAATTTTTCAGTTCTGAAAATGCTACAAAGTGATGCTTGAACATTTTTTAAACTATTCACAACATTTCACAGTGTTTGGATTTCAGTTAAAACAGCACTTTCCATTAAAATATTTAGGAAACTGATTCTGTTACCTATACATAGACATATAACTGAATCATGGCAAAATGACAAAAAATCAATGGAATACTACATCCTGATAAACAATACAGGGAAGGTAGATTTACAGGATTCAAAGATGAAGCCCCCCTCCCCCCTTTAACATGGTGGGAGAGGAAGCCCCTCACCTTAGAATCAAGCATAAAGAGGTGGAGTTAGAATCAAGCATAAAGGGGTTAGAGGTGGAGATGGAGCTGCAGCTGTTGCCTGCCCCCTGCTGCCACTGCATGCCCAACCACCCTTCTACCACAGCCCCCAGTCTCTCCCCTGCATGCTGCTGCTTCCTCTTTCTCCCTCTGTAGCTAATGAATATTCTATGGAGTTGAATAAGATAAAATTTTAGAATGGAGATGACTATAGAATCTACATATATTATTTTAAATATATAAATATAAGCTTATACTAGTATAGTAGTCTTCTTATCAGCTGGAATCTATAGATAGATAAATAGATATATTCCAGCTGATAAGACTGACTGACTATCTATCTATCTATCTATCTACTTCTTATTAGCTGGATATATATATATATATATTTCATACTTCTTATCAGCTTCTATTTTATTTCATATTTCTTATCAGCTGGAGATATATACAGATAGATACAGATATAAAATGTGTGTGTATGTATATATGTATAATTGTACTAATATGCTAGTATAATTGGATTAATGTGGGAGTGTAAAATTCATTTGACCCCGCAGTATGGATGAGTGTTGTGGGACCGGTCCACAGGCTGGATATGAATGACATGTGGCCAGGGCCAAAGAGTTCCCGTCCCCTCCCCTCAATCATGGGAGGTCCAGTGCATACAACACCTACCCCAGTTGATCTGGGACATCTACCACTTGTGGCATCCTCTCTGGCTGTTCCAGGACCCACGCTGCATGTGTGCACCCACACTGGAGTGTTTGTGGGGAGGGGTGCAGCTTACAAGGCAGGTCTCAAAACAGCCAGAGCAGGCACTGCGTGTGGCATGCATCCTGCAGTAGTTAGGGCAGGTGCCATGGGCAGTATGTATTACGGAGCAGCTGGAAAGGAGCACTGCATGCAGTACATGTCCTGAAGTGGCAGGGGGTGCACGGGGTCAGTCTGACACGTGCTGTGCGTAGGTCTACTCCAGACCCAAGGGCAACACTAGCGGCTAGAAAATGGGTGCTTCGGGCTGGACCCTCTGGTGCACTGTGTCTTTGAAACCCCTGTGTTGCTCGACTCCTGGCCAGAAAAAAGCAAAGTGTTCCATGTTGTAGGAGACCAGTGTATCTTGGTGAATAATGGGTTGTAAATATGTCCATTGCCAATGGTGAGCATTGGAACTGCTTATGAGTCAAGTAACTGATTATGGAAGTAGCTACTTGACCTCTTAAACCATTATTTATCAAAGTGACTAGGTATTTGGCACAGGGCCTGGTTCATTAAGTATCTCTGGTTACCTTTAAATTGAGCCTACTGTAGAAGTAAATTTTATATCTTCAGGGAAGTAGTTATATCAAAATGTAATGCAGTGGACACAGAGTAGGGGAGAGAATCTCAAAGAAATGGAGAAGCTACAAAATCAAGTGAAAGGAAATATTTACAATCAACATGGAAGTTTTTTAAGCATAACTTTAGTCACGAGAGACCCATGGATCCTTAAGCATCAAACAAACAAAAGAAATAGGAAGACATATGAACACGAAGTTCCAGAATTTTAAAATAACAAAAGGTTTATTAAAATAGACATCTTTCCAGAAGTGGAAATAGAAGCCAGAAAGACCAAACCTATATCAAATACAGTAAATAGTGGAGACAAAGGAGCTTATTTAGTATTTGTGAAAAAATAACCAAATCCAAAACACAGCTGCAAATGACAAAGACAAAGGACACTTTAAAAAAGATAAATTATTTCTTTCCATCGGTTATCATTACAGTTGTCATATTAAATAAAGCAAGAATACACATGGAAGGTATCATGGAGGGAAGTATGAAGCCAGGGTATCTTGGAGATATGAGACCTTTGGATGTCTAATTCAGCTTTCTGCTATTTTTCAAAATGCAGAGCAGTGATTCTCAACCAAAGTGCCACAGCCTTGCGTTCCTTTCTAGGTGGTGTGGGGTGCCACACAGTGTTAGTACTGTTATGTTTACAATCATGATTCACAAGATAAACCAAGAGATTTCAGATAAAAATCCATAGTTGTGGCCCTTGAGCTCTTTGCAACAGAAAAACTGCTCTATTTTTTTCTGTACTCAAAAAGGAATTAAAACTAGCTGCTGGCATTTTCTGAGGGATGCTTCAAGTCTATTCTAGGGTGCCTTGAGTTTTTAAAAAGGTTGATAATCACTGAATTAGAGAAACCTAGAACACACTCTGAGATGCCCCTGAATGTTTAATTATTTCAGCCGAGTACATGTAAATGCCAATCTTTTTTCATATTAAATATGTTTTTAATTAGGTCAGTGGTTGTGGTTAGACAACACTGCGGTGGATTTTGTCAACTGGAATGTAGGAGAACCTTCAAGCCAACAAAATGAGCATTGTGTTGAAATGTATGCAAACTCTGGGCTCTGGAATAATATTTATTGCTCTTCCTATAAAGGATACATTTGTAAAAGATCCAAAAGTAAGTGATGGGTTTATGGATTTGCTTTATGCTTACTGGAGTTTATAGTATGTACTGCTTATAGTGTGCACACTACTAATAGATATTGGCCACAAAGATGACAGTTATGATAGATCTCTTCTGTGGGTTATACACAACATATAACTGACATGCATAGCACCAGCAAGAGAGGGAGAAGGTAACATTAAAAAAGAGATGTCTTTGTATTTAAAGGATGCCTTTAAAGGATATTCTTTTCTGGAACACTTTAAGGTGTGGTGATTAGTGAGAGGAGGAACCAATAACAACATTGTTCTAAGGTTTCAAGATGTAGAATATTCCTGAAATAACTGAATGAACAAAATCAGAAAAAGTCAGAAAAAATGTGTGTAAAAAAAGCCATGCTGTATTTGGTGAAATGCCTTCAGTATTTCAGACATGCATAGTTCCTTCATAAGAATAGAAGTTCTGAAAATCCACTTCCTTTGCTGGAAATCTACTCTTAAGGGCACAGTGATCTGAGTCACCAAGAGTCTTGCAAAATTCTCCAGGAAAGCTTAATGGCCCACTCAAAGTCCACTTATCAGTCTTTTAACTTGGTGATTGATGATGAACATACAAATGGTGTGTGATGGACTTACTTATGTTGTAGGTGAGTGAGTAGAAATTTTAAGGCTGTAACAGTCTTCTGTTTTACAGCCAAGAGCAGATGCATACAATGAATATAAGCTGACACATTTAAAAAGTTTGAAAATAGAGCACTGAACTTATTTTTGTGTGCCATGGTAATGGAAGCATGTTAAATTTTATTTTTCTCTTTGATGAGGCTTCAAATGGAATATTTTCCTTTGATTGATTCATAGTGTTTTTACCAAAGCTACCCAGAACTTTGGAAAACTTTATGTTCCATGTATAAACTTTAATTTCATTTAATAAACCTAGACGTTTCTTATCTCACATTTTTCCACTATTATGACAAATACTAATCTCACTCAGGAGCCAAATATATCTACCAGGTTGTCTGTTTTCTGTGATTTCTTAGAGAAGCAATTATTATGCTCAGTAGTGGGTCTCATACCTGCAAGCTGCTTTACATACCAAACTGCTGTATATGTACAGACTTCCATAGAGCACAGGAGTCTAAATGGAGCTTAAGGCAGGGATGTTTGTACATCTCAGAATCATTGTAAGTCTTGAATCTACTTTTTAGATTAATCATATGCATGTACTAGTAAAATGTAGTTTTTTCTTTATATAACGCCATAGATTTACCTGGCTCAGTACAAGCAAAAACAAGAGAGTTATTTTGCATATATGCATTAGTTTGCATTAAAGTACAATGCTCAGAGTATACCAAAGACTTCTATAAATAGCTGCTTTTTTCTTCTGTTTCCAAGTTGTTGAAATGAAAGCAACAGAGAAGCCACCAGACCAAAAAGGTAAGAATATTTTCTCTTAAATAAATGAAGGAAAAGCCCAAATAAGAATATAAGTATATGATATCAAATTATATCTTTATGGGACACAATTTTCATGTTGATGTGTTAAATCATTATCAGTTGCTTTTTCTATCAAAATATCTATATCCTTTTTATGTCCAAATGTAGTAATCTCTAAAATTGCATTTTATTTTATGTTAAGCTTTTAAAACTGTTTACTTCATATGTTCATGTGGTACTGCTGCCTGCTTCGTTAGTCAGCAGTTATTTGGAAATGAAAAAGCATTTGTGCATGAAGAATTACTGTTTCCTAATAGTAGAATTATTTTTGCTAAGGATATGATAATATTTAGCATAGTCTTGCTTTGTACTAATTGTTTTGCATTATTTACAGCAGTAAAAAAAGGGAACGACACGAAGAATGAGGTTCATGCACCTTCCCACAACTCTTCTGGGATTGTAGCTATTGTGGTGATTCTTATCCTATTAGGAGCTGGCCTTGCAGGCTATTTCTTTTACAGGAAGAGAAACAACCACTCATCAACAAATGACAGCTTTGAGAACAACTTGTATTTTAATAGTGAAACGGTTCCTGGAACTAGTGACACAAAGGACCTTGTGACCAATATTGAACAGAATGAACATGCTGCTCTTTAGTGTAATAAAATAAAGATGTGCCCTGTTTTAATAAAGCTATGCAACTGGAATTAAGCCAAAGCTATTTTCTTGTGAGCAAATGCTGTAGTAGTCAGGTTTTTTGGCTGTTTATTCTTTTTACATGTTAGCATCTGCAGTTACTTTGTTTCATAATCATGTTATATTTGTGTAAGATTCCAGATGTAGCCAAACAAAAGCGGGTCTTGTGAAAAGATAAAGTGCTGCTGAATTATTAAATGGAACAAGCAGATGCACTTAAGGGAATTTAAAATGTATACGTGGCCAATGAGAGTAAGACTTCAAGATTTTACCAGACGTGTATCATCCATCAGACATATATAACCATCAGCCTTAAAGTCTGTCCAGCCCATGCCATTCAAAATTGCTCTGTAAAGAACCTGCCTGATTCTTCTAATATCTTGCAAATATTCCTAGAAACCTCACTACAGGCTTGGACATTTGTTAATCGATGGGGTCATATTTAAGTACAATCTGTTTGAAAAAACACAGCCAAAGAAACAGCCTCAGGGTCTTGTTACAGGGTAATTTTGGGAGGCTCCTGGAGCTCTTAACCCTTGGATTGTCCACATATTAACACCTAAAACTAGTTTTAAGCATTCACTAGGCAGCTCAAAGTTATGTCACTCCAGGGCAACATTATCTCTGATCTGTATTACCCAGCTCATGTTACATTAAGGTGTAGCCATTCTTAGTGTGAACATACCACCTACCCCACCCCACTACTGGCCTTTGCTTACCCCTGGTTGTCTGCACTGTCTGTCCTTGGGGGAGCAGGCAGGGAAGGATTAATCTGCCTGCCCAGCCACAGCTGCTGCTCTCTGGGCCAGAAGAGCAGCAGCATGGCAGCAGTGGCAGCCAGCTAGGCAGGCAGGTTAACCTGTTGCCCTGGGACAGAGAGTGTGGGCAGCTACAAGTAAGCAGGTGGTGGGGTCATGGGAACCCCAAGGGGTTACCATACCTTTCAGTCCCCCGGGCCCTGCTGGCCTGAAGTGTGACTCAGGCTGGCACCAGCACAATCAACATTTGTGCAGTTCATGTAAGGTGTAACAAGGCCCTCAGTGCTATACTGTTTCAGTTCCTATAATAGGTTCCAGAGTTCCCAGCTGTAGTGCATGTGCTTACTGGAGTGTGGAAAGGGTGTGCGTGGCATGCCCTATTAGCATTGCTAATGAACATTAAGTGGGTTTGTGTGGGTGAGGAAGTGATAGTGAAGCCATGGCAACATGTTCCTGTGTACCAGAGTAACTGTTGCTGGGTAAAGAACAGTGGCCATATGTATCCTATGCCTGTAATGGGGGTGTGCAGTTATCTCACTGTGCTTCTTGCAAGATACTGTGACGTAGAGATACTCTGTCTCTCTCGTAAACTTTATTTCTCTTTATGTGTGCGTATGTGTGTGTCTCTCTCTGTCTCTGTTCTCTCTAACACAATTTAGTTTCATAAAAGAAAGAATACTTTAATTTTGTTAATACACTGGACATTCTTTTAACGCGAATAATTTAGCTTCCATCTTTGTATGTTTAAACAGTGAACAGTTTGGAAATCTTAGCATCTCATATGAGTTTTCATAATCTGATTTTCTGTAAATCTTGTAAAATGTATATCATGTGGGAATTAAAATATTTTCCTCAGCCAGATATGAAAGTGTAAAAGGAAAATGAAAAAAAAAGTTATACATGCATTCAGTTTTTGTTCTGTGAAATAAACAATAATAGATTGTAATTTTATCAGTTTTGCATGTTTATAGAATTGTATGTAAAACGCCAGGTACAGATATTATGCTTCTGCTGGGAGAATCATCACTCTCTTCCAGTAGAAATCTTGAGCATTCAAAATGTTCACTTTCTGTAAGAGCAAAATGCTGGTTCTTGGAGAAAAATAACTCATCTTCAACCCAGGGGAGAATGAATGCTTGTACACTTACACTGTCACTTTCAACCTAGCAGGAAAAATGACATTATATGATGTTGATATGGAGCCATGCCAACTATGTGTTCTGTTCATATTTTATCTTTGTTGTGAATCTCATGGTGTAGTGGATGAATCTCAGGAATCATTCAGTGTTATGGCCAGTTGATGTGTTTGTAGTAGCACTCTTTGGCCATGTGCTGTTTCAACTTCTTTTACTTTTAAGTAGTGCGTCTTTCTTATAGAACATAGATTCTGGAATTTGCAAAAATAATTTTGCAGATGTAAACAGGAATTGTTGTAACATAAGAACCGCCATATGCTGGGTCAGGGTTTAGTTCCATCTTGCACAATATCCTGTGTCACAGTGTATGCTAAAAGGGAAGGTGAACAGGGTATTGACCAAGGATTTCCCCCTTTTTCTCTCTACTTGTAGCCCCCAGCATTTAAGGTCCAGAAAGTTCCAGTTCAGAGGCTGTATCCCTATCTCCCATATTTAATAGCTACTGATGTCCCTTTCCTCCAAGAATTTGTCCCTTTTTGAATCTAGCTAAACTGTAAGCTTCCACGTCTTGTGGCAATGAGTTCCACACTTTAATTGCATGCTATGTGAACATGAACTTTCTTTTGCTCATTTTAAGGTTACTGCCTACTAGTTTCATTTGATAACCCCCTTGTTTTCAGATGGAGAGAAAACTGGGGTGATACTTGGGGAGGAGGATTGGGGAGGCTGTAGCCATCCCAAAATTTGCCTTAGCTCCCCCCATAGCCACCCCTCCCAGCACCGCTGCTGCCACCACCCATCCACCCAGTACAGGTTTCCCCACCCACTTGCCCTGTGCAGATGAGCCTGCAAATGGTTCCAGCAGGAGTGGTGCCAGCCTTTTCCCGGTGGGGGTGGCTAGACTGGGACTGGGCTCAGAGCAGGTGGCAGTGGGGCAGGCTCTGTTGTGCAACATGGGCAGGCAGTGGTGGTACTGGGAGGGGTGGCTATGGAGGGGCTATAGCCCCCCAAGTCACACCCGAGCCCAGCCCTGGCCCCGCTCACCCACTGGGAAGAGGCTGGTGCTGCCCCTGTGTGAGAGAGTAAATAATAAATCCCCATTTATTTTCACATCACCATTTAGTATTTTGTAAACTCTTACTATGTTCTTCCTCAAACATCCCTTTTCTAAACTGAATAGACCTAGCCTCTTTATTCTCTCCTTATATGGAAACTCCTCCATATCACTAATCACCCTTGCTGACTTTCTTGTGTTCTTCTATATCCTTTCTGAGGTGCGGGGCCAAAATTGTGCACAGTACTCAGGGTATGGATGCACCATGGGTTTATAAAGGGGCATAATGATATTTTCTGTTTTGTTTCCAATTCCCTTCTTAATTCCTAAAATTTTGTTTGCCTTTTTGATGGCAACTGAATGCTGAGTTGATGTTTCTAGTGACCTATCCACAATGTCTTCCAGATCTCTTTTTCCTTTGTGGCAACAGCTAATGTAGAGCCTATAGAAGTGTAGGCCCAAGTGTATCACTTCACACTTATCCACTGATTTTCATATGGCATTTGTTGTCCATTCATTAAGTGAAATATTCTTCTGCAGTTCCTTAGTCTGCCTTGGTCTTTACCACTTCGAATAATTTTGTGTCATCCACAAATTAAGCCACCTCACTACTTAGCTGCTTTTCCAGATTATTTATGAGTAGGTTAAACAGAACCAGACCTGACACAGATTCCTAGAGGACCCTACTGTTTACTTCTTTCCTTTCTGAAAACTGGCCATTTATATTCATTCTTTGTTTTTTTATCCATAATTTCTAATCCATGAGTGAAACTTCCCTGTAATCCCTTGACTACTTAACTTCAATAAAAGCTTTTGATGAGGAACCTTGTCAAAGGCTTTTTGGAAGTTCAAAGATACTATGTCAACTGGAGCACACTGATCCATTTGCTTATTGAAACCCTCAAAAAACTCTAATAAGTTCTGGAAGTGTGATTTCCCTTTGATAAAACACATGCTGACTCCTCCAGCAAGGCATGTTCCTTCATGTGATGGGCAATTCTTGTGATGAACAACTCTTTTTCTTCTTGTTTCTTTCCAGGAACAGAAATTAGACTCACTGGCCTGTAGTTCCCTAGATCATCTCAAGAGCCTTTTTAAAATATCAGTCACATTGGCAGCCTTCCAGTTCTCTTGCACTAATGCTGTTTTTACTGATAGGTTGCAAACTACAGTTAGAAGTGTGGTTGTTTCCAGTCTGAGCTCCTTCAGGACCCTAGGATGAATTCCATCAGGTCCTGATAATTTACTACTGTTTAGTTTATTGATTTCCAGTATGACCTCATCTTTTGAAATCTCACTTTTGTTCAGTTCCACAGAATTGTCCCTAGAGAGGACTGAAATCTCTCTAACATTTTCCATCATGAAGACAGATGCAAAGAAAGCCTCTTTCCATTGACTTAATGCACTCTGACATGAAGAAGAGGTCTACTCTCAAAAGATGACATGTCCAGAAGCCAATTGAAAGAGGTGTTAAGGGCAAAAGAAGAAACAAGGCCATATTTAGTAGAAGTAGTAGTGTCCAGAGGCACTAATTAGAATCTGGATTTCATTGTGCTAGCTACTGAACAAACATTAGATAGGCACCAGAAAATCTTCCTATCCAAATACTTGGTTATAGTTTCCCCAGTGAAATTGACCTTTGTGAAAATGGTTAACAAAAGGTCTATTCAGCACTTATGTCCCATTTCATTCCTCAGAATTAGGGGTTTTAACCTAAACACCCATGAAAAGTGCATTGTTAGCTATATTTGCCATCAAAAAGTTTAGCATCAGTTTTTGGATCAAATAATACCGAAAATATCATGCTATTTTATGTATATCACTAAGTATACATGTTTGTTTATTTTGAATTTAGTTCATATTTCTGTTTGTGACTTGTTTAGATACACTTTCATCCTTTATATATTTGTTACCTAAGATTAGTTAGGGTCATATTTTGATCCATGGTTTACCACCAAGCTATAGATCAGGGGTGAGCAATTATTTGGGCTGGAGGGTCACTTTGGGAGTTTTGGTGAGCTGCTGTGGGCCAGGGGGGAGGGGAGAGGCTGTACCATGATCCTCTCCTTGCACATCCCTGCTCATGGAACTGGTGCCCATGCTGTCACTGCCCATCCCACTCCTGGATGACACTCCCCACCCACTTACAGTCCCATCCCATCTGCCCCACTGAGTGCATTCTGGCCTTGTCACCATAGAGGCCCTGCCCACACGTTCTGTCCAGCACCTCCAGCAGTGGGTATGAGGTTCGTGGGCTGAGGTGCCCAGGCAGTGGGGCTGGATCCAGTGGTGGTAGTGACACTGGCAGCAGCAGTCAGGAGCCACTTCCAGTGTGGCTGGCAGGAAGCTAAGTCTGGATGCCCCCACTGGGGGTAATGGGATCAGCCGCATAGCCCAAACTGCTCCCTGTGCCTGGGCCAGGTCTGGCAGAGAAACCGGTTGTAGGCTGGATCTCATCCATCCCTGCTATAGATTGACTTATTCCTTCAGGTTAGTATCTGTCATTTCCACTGTGATTGATTGCCTTAAATTCATGCTATTATTTTTGTTTCCTGATTGGATAACAAACATAAAATTGCAGATTGAATGCCTATGTGAACCTTACGGTATCTGAAACTTCAGATTTTCAGAAATGTTCTTGTTGGAAAAAAATATCACTCAATGAAAAAAATGAAATAACTGGATTAGATCCACATCTACACTACCAGCAAAACTTTGAGTAGGTCCTTACTGTCAGCTCTTCCAGGGCACCAGGGTCCATTCTTTCTGCTGCCAGAGTAACATGGCTTGTCTGCATGAAAGATGGCTTTTGTTGCCTGCCAGAAGTACACAGAAGACATTTGTAGTCATGCCTATACCTTCTGACAGCTTGCTGAGTGTCATGCTCTCCAGTGGTTTCCCTTTGGTGGTTTCTGTCTGCCCCTAGAAATTCTGGCCCAGAAGCAGCCTAGTGAAGACAAGGCCAGAGAAGCAACTTCATGGCTTTTAATTGAATACAAATAGTTCATTTCAATAGTCCCCTGGATTCATTAGAATTGTTGGTCTTAGTCCTTAGTGATATGGGTAGGTTAATACAATCAGAGGGGGAAAATAGTGTTCTTAACTGACTTTATAAACATTCCACATAGAGTTCCTACTGGAGAAGGCACTCCACTCAGTTTTAAAATCATCTTTCTGGGTTAGTGATTGTGAAAAAAGCTGGATTAAACTGTTCAGGTAGAGAGAGATTCTCAGCTTTCATAGAGAACTCATCCAGTATGTAATGCAACAATGTAAACCACCTTAAATTGCTCTGTCAATGCATTTTGACCCTGTCTTGAATGCATCATCTAAAGGGATAAAGCTTTCCAAGTGAAGGGTGTTTTGGCTGAGATTTTAAGGGTATCTTTTTATAAAACACGCTCTGTTCAGTCACAAGCTGTTAAGTTTGCCACAAGAGATACAGGCCGAAATCTGATGACTGGGAAGAGGTTATACTAGATGATCATAAAGTCCCTCTGCTCTTCAGAGCTGTAAACAATGGTGTTAATAATGCTGTTCAGGCTTTTGTGTAGGAAGTTTTCTCATAGAACCTGATCTGGCACTATCATCAACTTATTTTGTGGAAGCTGTTGTAACAACTTGCAACTGCGTGTAAGTGTTCCTATACTAACATGTTGCCACACTTCTTAATAATCTATATTTAATTTTCATTTCCTCTTTTTTTCCAGATGTATTCAGTTTTTAGAGGAAAGGTGATGAAACAGAGCACTGAGAGTATAAAGAATTTGTGACCATAGGCAGATGGCTGAAGCAACATACTGAGTCATCACAACCTTCATTGGCCCCTCTTTCCAACTGGATTCAAGCTTTTCTTTGGCAGTTCCTTGCAGTCAAGGATGATAGTTTTTCACGATTGTCTTATTTGTAATTCAAGCTTTCACAACCTTCCTTTCATAATGGAAGAGAAATTTAGGCTGCACCTTTGCCAATTCCCTGCTTTCATACTTCCTAATGGTGGGTTTGTTCTGGCAAAATCTAGTGTAGGTCCTGGCATGAGTCACAGCCTAATATTTCCATTTTTTGTGTCATGAGCCTTTCTTTGTACATTACAATTAACAAGTAATTGCCCTAAAACTAACTCTTTTCTGATGTATAGCCCCCTCCTATTAATTTCTGGTATTCTGGAGATGGTAGGAGACTTTGGAATAGGAGCTACCAGGAATGGGAGCAATTGTATAGGTTCTATGCTCCCTAAACCTCAAGTTTCCCCATTTCCTCCCTGTCTTGCTTTCCACCTACCCATGGTGTACTTTCTGATGGCTTTGCCCCTGTTCTAAAAACAGAGCATCAGGGCTTGTGCTTGAAGCTAGTATCAGAGCTGGTGGATTTCACAGAATCAAAATTAAATTTCACATAATATTCACCCCTCCTTCCCCCCCCCCCCAAAAAAAATTAAGGATGAGTGCTACAATGCCAGCAAGGTCAGTATTAATTAGTTTGTACTTGTGCATAATAATAGTCTTTAATTGCATGTTCACATACTACTTTTCCAGCTAGATCTTCTCTGTTTCCTGTCTCTTTTCTTTGTCCAGCCAAATCTGGTCTTTTCTCACCACCCCTAGTTTCCAATCATCCTGCCCAGCCAACACAAGACTCTCTCTCCCCTACTTCCCAGTCTTGATTTTCTTTGTCTCCCTGCTTGCCTTATAATTCCACACTTTGTACTAGTTCCCCAACTTCTTATCCCATTCTAGTCCCCTGCACTAGCTCTACTTTTTGTCCTCTCTGCATTTTAGTCCATGCTAAAGATACAGGCTCCCTAAACTCAACTATGGAGCTCAGTGCCATGCTGGTTTGCATTAGTAACAGATTTCTCAAGACGTTCCACTTTGCACTTGCAGGTGGCATACTTACTGCAAACTATCTTGGGGGATTTCAGTTGTGAAGCACTGAGAGTTCACTACTAAGTATAGTTTATTATTTAGCTAGACAGACCAGGGTGAATTTTCACTGAGAAAAACAAAATATGTCGTTGATACACACTACCTTCTCCCAAATGGATCAAGTTTGGCACCGTTAGGTAGGCAACTGTGGAACCTCTGGATTATGGTGTACACATATGAATTCTATTAAGCTACCTGATTAATCCCTTTGCGGCTGACAGGAGTGACATGTCTTGTTACAAGTTTCACAGATCCATATGTTGTCTAAGTTGGAGTCCAACAAATTTACATCATGCTGCTTTCTTCTTTTTTCACTTTGCTTCCATCCTCTGGATCAAAGCCACTTCATGTTGAACTGCACCCAGTGCCAGATGTTCCCTCCAGATTGGGGGGGTTTCTCCATGCTTCTCCCAGTTTCTACATTGCTGTTGAAGGATTTCATATAGTTTTTACACACATTGCACTGCTTTCTAGAGCTGTCTTGACTCTCACTATACAAAATATTCTTCTCCCATTCTTCTAACGTGACCAATGCATCACAACCTTTTCTTCTGGATAATGGTTTCTAAGTGTGTCAGTCCTGTGTGCTCCCGTACCTCTGTGTTTGGTATTCTGTCTTGTCACTTTACCCCCTGCATCTTATGCAGACAGCTCAAGTGAAAGCTGTTCAGTATCTTGATATAGCTAGTATATGTGGGCCATGTTTCTGAACCATAAAGCAGGGATAACAGTACATGTCTCATAGATTCACATCTTCACTTCAGCTGATAGTTTGCTACTATTCCATGCACTTTTTTGTAATAGCCCAAAATTCTTAGCTGGTTTTTGGATTCTGTTAGCCAGTTCAATCTGATGGTCAAGATATCTGCTGACTGTAGACTCCAGTAGCAAAAACTGTCAGCAACACCAACAGATTTATCCTCCAGAGCAGGGATGATCCTAGGGGCGTGCAGGGCGTCAGGTAAATCAGCCTGTATAGGGCCCCCTTAACACTCCACAAGGCCCATGGGACTCCCCACAAAGGCAGGGCACAGGCTAGGGTCTCCCTCATTCTTGGGGGGTGGTCTCTGTGCTTCTTCCATGGTGCAGGGTATAGTCACCAGCACTTGCAGGAGGGACTGTGGCTGCTTCACCCAGCTCTGCAGGGCCCCTCAAAGCACAGGGCCTGGTGCAGTCATCCTGATTTGCCATACCCTAGGGATAGCCCTGCTCAAGAGTGATGTCAGATATTGGTTCTTTCATCCCTCGGTACATGATCCCAGCCATCTTGAGACTAATTATCTCCTGAAGCTCTTGCATGATTCAGAAAATCTGTCCAAGAGATTTTTCAGGGAAGATTCACTGGGCACGTCCAGATAAGTGTGCACGTGCCTGTTGCCCCGCTTCAAACAAATCCCTGGCAGCCAGGCAGTACGAGCAGCCCCAAGGCCAGCAGGACCTGGCTCGGCTCTGCACGGTCCCCACATGCCAGGCCAGGTCCTGCAGCTATAGGAAGTGCCCAGCCATGGCAGGACCTGGTGCAACACATGGGAACCACATGCTGCACCGGCTCCTGTCAGCCTGGGCCAGGACCCAGGGCTGGCTCCCGCCTCTGCCCCCTGTGCCTATATGGGCAACCCCTGTGCCTATACGGATCTGAGGGGTTGCTATGTCCAGGGTCATACTGACTTGAACTTTGATTTCCATTTCCTTTTCCACATGTCCTTCTCTTTTAAACTAATCATTTGCATTTACAGCCTCATCTTTAGCACACATGGTTTCTTTCTTTCCTTATATTTATAAGGATCTATGCTCTCTGGAATACTGATTGATACGGTAACCCTAACAATGATGATCCTTCTGTGTCAAAACCTGTTTCCAGAGAGCTCTGTTGAAATGTAATATTTAGTTCCTCACTGTCTTTTCTCTAAAAGATGGGACTTCTTCACAGAAATTAGCTTAGGACAGCAAAGTTAATCCACTTAAATGTACTGTTTCAGAATGACTCATGTGACAAGATATAGTTCCTTATTTAAAGTCCAGAACTTCCTATATCTATTAAATCTTCATAACTGAGGAGGGCTTGCTAATTTGGCTCATTGCTCACAGGGCTTTTTGAAAGGGCTTCTTGAAAGAAACTAACTACTGTTTTCTATTCTTCTGAAGCAAAGGGGGAAAAAAGGAATGAAACATTTATAATGGCTGTCTATCTGTTCCTTATTTTTATTTCCTTCATAAGTACATCTCTTCAACTGCCAGGTAAGTCTCTGTCTGGTCTTTTCCAAGAAAATGCAAATGTAAATGGATTCTTTTTGCACATACTTTAGGGAACTTAACATTCTCATTGTCACCAAGGCAGATTAGTTAAGTTTTTCTCTCTCAATTTACCCTCATCTAAAACAAGTTTACTCAGCTTTGGTGATATTTGGAGCCCTAGTTTCTTGTTTACAGGCAATCATCAGGGTTTAGTTTAGGGTATAAAATAAAATGGTGCATTTGGTCAAATTCTGGGGCTAGAGTTTCCAAGCTGATTTATTTTAGAAGGCTTTGATACTATAGCACTTGAGGGGCTGTTGCTAAACACACAGCCACTAATGGGGGTGGATTAAAATTTGGAGGACAGGACTCCTTTCATTGGGAGAGGTCCTACAGAGTAGTGCTTCTGTCCAAAGTATTGGCCCAAGGGGCATATTGCAGGATTGTGTGGTGACTGCACAACGAGTTGATTAAGCCTTTCAGGGAAGTGTGCCTCAACTAACTTCTAACCATGGGAGTTAATTGTATGTCAAGAAAACTTAATAAATTCCAAAATGACCCTTGCAATTCCTACCATATTAAAATTTCTGATGTCACTCACTGCACAGATGCATGATGCTTGCTTGTGGCTAGCTCTGCTTCCTTCCCTGCTAGGAGGAGAGGGAAATACATTGCACTGACAGCAATTCCCTTTTAATCTTTTCTCATCCCCTGGAATTGAGGAGAAGAGATGTGTAAAGAGAAGCTCAACGTAAGTACAGACCCAGAGAAGATTTGGGGGGTCATTCAATGGTCACTTTCACCAGTCCACCAGCTGGGTAATACAAAAGCTTTGTGATCTAACAGGAAGCAGAAGATGACACAGAGTTGACTCAAATGATCCTCTTCCAGCCATGGTACTGCTGAGCCATGTTCAGGGAGTGATTAGGGCAGTGTGGATTGTGTGCTGCAGTTCTCCTCTACTTCCTAGCTGACCGTCAAACCAGCCCTTAATGGTCATGAGAACTGGTTATGTTTAATATCCCGCCTTCCCCTGAGGGTTCTGACCAAATAATCTATTCTGTATGGAAGAAAAGTACCAACGGGGCAGAAGAATGAGTTGGATGCAGCTTCTGTCATGTCTTGGGAAGCAGGAGAGAAACTCTTGGTAAACAAAGACATACAGTTTTCTTGTAAGAGCTCAAAGCTGATGTTTGCTTCACATTCAGCCCAATGGGAACTCTCCATTGTCTCAAAAACCATTCAGTGACTGACAATCTCTCATTAGACTCCCTTAATCCTAGGTTAGCTTTCAAGTTGCATGAATCACCTGAATTCCTGCTCCATCCCTGTCTGTAATTTTGTATTACTGACATTACTAGTACACACACATACGCACACATTCTTTTTCCTTACATTGAGTTTCTTGTATTGCTATTCCATACACACATGTGCATGCACAGTACGTAATTATTACTTCTATTTGATAAGTTTGAATAGTATGCACAAAAGTGTCCCTATATGTTAGAAGTTACGGGTCCTGCTCCAGGAATGTTTACACTTAGAGCTATGCAAATAAATAGGGGAAGAGCCAGGGGTGCAGTGGCTCAGTTTCACCTTCCTTTAAAACCACTTGCCTAGTATTAGCAGTAGTTCTATGCAGGCATCAGAGAGGGACTTGATTGACTTTGTGGCTCATTATAATTTACCCCATTTCTTCTAACACTTAATTCCACAGATGTTAATGGTTCTCTCTCCGAATTTAATGGTCTCGATGTTCCATTATCAAACTATCCTCTTTCAGGAATTCTACTGTTTGTTAGCTGCTCCTTATAATGTAACTCCTATTTCATAGTCCTGAAGACTATTTTTAACTCTAGCTTAAAAACATTAACTCAAGAGTAGAAATGGTTAATTAAGTTAACATTAACTCTGATGTGGAAATAACTTTCAGTGAAGTACTGGATGCACTGTCAAGGTGCTTAAGGAGGCTAGATTTTGTTTTATAAACCTCAAAAAGAGATGTATATTTAATGCTAATGACTACAGGAGAAACAATATCTTTTGATTGTTTTGGCCTACTGTGTTGTGTTTCTTGGACATAATATATTGATAAATTCATGCATGTTTCAAAAAAGTTGTTTGTTTTGATCTCAAACTGAATAATATAGTCCTAGGCAGTGTTTCCTTTAAGCTGCGTGATCATGCACTTGGCTGCACAGGCATGTCTGGCAGCACAGCATGAGCGCGCCTGCCTGGCCATGCGCACCACTCCTCTTAGAGGGAACGCTGGTCCTAGACTCATAGCAGATTAGTAAAGCTTCATTTTTTTTTTTTTTTTACCTGGAGAAAAATGTGGTTTTTATGATGATGCACCATACCATCTGCTCTGTCCTTCTTCCTGTGTCAGATATTCAGCTTTCCTACAATCCTCCTTTTATATATATAATGTTATTATATAATATTATATACCTTATATATTCTATTATATAAGGTATAATGTATATAATATGTATAATTATAATACGTTTCTTATTTTGTTTTGCAGATAGTGAAGTATTTTTAATACACAATGAAGACAATAAGCTCTGTGTTCAAGCTCAAAATGGTAACTCACTTATAACTACTATTTGCAATCAGAACAATGAGTTACAAAAATTCAGATGGATCTCTGATCACCAGCTTCTGAATATAAAATTGAAATTATGTGTGGCAGTGCCTTCCAAGAAAAACCAAGTTATGGTCACTCTGGGTCTTTGTAACAAGACAAATGAACTTCAACAGTGGAACTGCAGAAATGAGAGCCGCCTTGCAATCCATGGAGAAGAATTATTCTTCAACTATGGCAAAGGAAAAGAAACAAGAATTAGGTTATCCAAAGAATCAGGAATTGGGAGTATGTGGAAAATCTATGGAACCACTGACAGTTTGTGCTCTCAGCACTATGAAGGTAAAATTCTGAAATGTGTCTGTTTTGTTTTGAACTTACGAGTGTACCTCATTTGTCCTGTGCACTTCATTTGCAATTGTTTCACATGGTGAGTTCCTTTCAGTACAGGGAATGATTATTTGACTTCTACATCAACTTAACAAATAGCTGTGTATTCATGCTAATGTAAGTCCAATACTTAGTGAAAAAATGTGATATTATATTGTATATAAGTAACTTAAGGTTGATATAACTTAGCATATTTGGCTGCTATTTATAGAAAAATATGCTTGTGTTTAGCTGTGTATATCAGGCACAGATATACAAAAACAAAAGAAACAATGGTTCAGTCTATGATCCCAATTCAGTCACATGCCTTATAGATGGAGAGAGCACATTTAAAGAACAAGTGGAATGATTTTTATCAAAATCATAATTTTAAAAAATCACATACACTGAAACTTTACTGTAAAAAGAAATACCTTTTGAAATGTAATGAGCAAAAATAAGTTGTTCTGGAAGGAGAGGATTTACCTGCTACTTTTGGCATTATAGTAACCTATAAAGAGCAAGAGAGGGCATTAACAAACTGATGGCTCTCCCTGTTGTTCCTTTTACTCCTTCCTCTATTTTTTCTAGGCATAATACTAGGATAAGCTTGGAGTTAAGTTTGAAGATTCATGTCATTAATGTAACAAGAAGATTATTTAAGGAAGGTTATAATTACCAAAAAACCCCAACCATTAGAAGCCTGGGAAGTCAGAGTTAATGTTATACCTGAAATAGCGTCTGAAGTGCACAGAAAGCGCTCTACAGCCATAACTGAACAGATATTCACTGCACATAGAATGTTTTACAAATGGTGAATGGATGTGCTAACAGACTAAAGCGCTTTCGATTAGAGTGCTTCATCGAGCATTGGTACAAGGTACCATCATGACCCAAGTTAGATCAGAGTGCCCCAGCATCTCAGGGTCCTACAAAGGGCTGTGTCCTAGCTTCAGCCAATGCTTACCTGCACAGGACCAGCCCCACCCCTGGGTTGTCACAAAGAGGAGACAGAAAAGCATCTGTCTCCTCCCTGCACGGCTGGGGGCAGGGGGTAGAGAAACAAAGCTTCCCTGCCATGTGGGCCCCAGAGCCTTGGGCCTTGGGGTAGCTGGGCTGGGTGTGCACGGCAGGGGGAATCTGTTTCCTCACCTCCCAGTGCCTAGTTTCTGGCACTGCAAAAAGCCATGTACCTTTTGAGCTGCAGCTGTCAGGAGACCAGGGCAGGGGAATGGAGCCCCCCTGCACCCTGCACGAAGACTCAAATGGTAGCAAGGTTCCCTTTCCCCCTTTCCCTCCTCCCCTCTCTTCCACCCCAGCTGCTGCTGACAGTCACAAGCTTGTGGGGGGCTGGGGCCGGGGAGCGGGGCTACCCTGGCAGCCTCCTGGGAGGCCTTGGCCAGTGCAGGCCACTTCTGTGCCCACCCTCCCAGTAAACTACACTCTGTCTGTTCACTCCCTCACTGCTTTAAGGCACTAAGCATGCTACTCAAAAGCAGTATCATGCTTTTGAGTAAAGCATGATACTTAGAGCACTTGTGCCTCAGGTTTTTTGAATGCCTGGACTTAACCTTAATTTTAAGCAACATTACAAATAATGGCAAATATTAATGGTATTTAAACAGCGAGATTATAATTAAAGCAAAAAGAGTAAGGAGAGATACAAGCCTATCCCTTGCTCCAATTCCCTTTAGGCTACTTAGATTTTAGGCCTGCCCAGTTGTCTCTTTATTCCTCTTTTCTCCACCCCTCTCCTCCCTCCAACAAGAGGGCAAAAACGGATGGAGCTTTGGCACCACTCTATATCTCAGCACAAATTACAGGTCTAGACAAAAGAAGAAACAACCAGAAATATGATAGGCTGTGAATACTTTGATGGACAGATTAAATTTGTTTGGGGAAGCTAATTTTTCGTTTCCTTATCTCCTACAAAATCTCCTTGATAATGCCATTATTCTTATAGGACTTTTCAATATTATTATATGTACTTGTAGCCTCAACTCTAGCTTAACTACATTTCCAGGGAATGTTGCTTATGGTCGAACATTTTGGCGAACAGTGCTTTCAATGCAACATTTTTCTCTTTCTCCACTTCTTTCCATAGACATATTTACATTACTAGGAAATTCCTTTGGGGCACCCTGTGTATTCCCTTTTAAGTACAAGAATAAGTTGTATGCCACATGCACAAAGGATGGCTCTGATTTTTTCTCATGGTGTGCAACATCTGCAAACTATGATGAGGACTCTTTATATGGATATTGCCCAGAAAAAGGTAACAGACAATTACATGATATTTTAAAGCAAGGGACACAATCCAGAAAAGCATTTATGCCCATACACAATATCTAATTCATGGGCAAGCTCTGCTTGGCGAGGAGAGGCAGGTGGCAATGTAACTCTTGGGGACGGTCTTGGGGACTGTTACAAAGGATGGGATAGTAGGCTTTTCTATCTGCCTGTGCAGCATCTCTGATTTGCTGCCCTTCCCAGCAAGCAGAGGAAAGCAGGCAATCAGCTGAGATTTCCTTTCACAGTGATAGGAAATGGTCTGAAAGTCTCTTGTCTACAATAAGGCTGTAGGAGTTGCAGGCCTGGGAAAGAATAAAGGAGGAATGAGGGCCTGGATGAACAGAACAAGAGATTCGATATATTTGGAATTTGTGGGCAGGCTGCAGAGACGGAAGGAATCAGCGAGCGGGCAATTGTAGAATGAACTGGGAGAGGTGCAGGATGTTGAGCTTTGCAGTATCTACTGAATATATGGAGTGTATGTACAGGGGAACAAAGAGTCTGTGGAATCCGTGTATGTAAATACATGTCATTTAGACCATACTGGGATTTTGTTTTCAAATGTTGGCAGGCATGATTCTCAATTAGCGTTAATATTTTATCATGCTTTACAGACACCACTGCGGACTTTTTTTGGGTTACCAACTCTTTGACAGGCATCCACTATCAGATAAACTCCGAGTCAGCTCTAACATGGCACCAGGCAAGGAAAAGCTGTCAGCAGCAGAATGCAGAATTATTAAGTATCACAGAATTGCATGAACAAACATATGTAGCAGGTAAAAGAATAAAGAAATCTACTGAGTCTAGCTCAGGACAAGTTCAAAGGCTTTCACATCAACATGCATATATCTTAAGGGCAATTTCTGAAAATGCAAGTTGCAAAAAAGTGTCATTTTTCCAACAAAATGTGTCTTCAAATGAAAATTTTATCCTACATGAAAAAAATAGCTATTGCAATATCCCTACCTGCAATTACTAGATGACTTTGTAGGTCTGTTTTGTCCAGAACAGATACTTTTTAAACTTAGTTTTATTTTATACTTTGTTCAGTAACTTCAAAATCAAGTCCATTTAATATGTTGTCTTTTTATTTCTTTTGGTTATTTAGGGCTGGTTAGCAAGATGAATACTGAAATCTGGATTGGACTTAACAGTGTGAATGATGACAGGGGATGGCAATGGATTGGCGGGGATCCATTCAGATATTTAAACTGGGCTCCAGGTAGGTTTACATCTGTTTAATGATCTAAGTCCCAGGTGTACTATTGTTTTCATGGCTAGAGGACATAAGCTTCTATATCTGCTTTCTTTATTTCACAGAATTTTCACCAGTGTAAATAAGACTACAGGGAAAGTACAATATTAGACTGGAGACCTACTGTGAGAAGAATGTATTCTTAATTTGAAATTTCAAAATTGGGAAGGAAAAAAAAATATTCCAAACCCAAGAAACCTAAAAGCTTGGCATTTTTATTTTCCATTTAGTATTTCTTTGAGATTTTCTTGGCATTCACACTATTAATTCACACTGAAAATTAATTAAAAAATGAAATACCTTGTTTTTAGAAACAATGCTATATACCATATGTTTCTGCATTTATTTTTTTCTTAGAATTGTTTCAGTTATTAACAATATGCTGCAGAATGGCCTTTATAGGCTCATGGTAATTTCCCCCTCCTCTCCCCTGACACTAGATTCATAATCCTATGTATATGACATCATCATAATTTTCATAGCAATTAACTTGGTTATCGGCTCTGGAAGCAGGTGCTTACAGGTTTAAAATCCAAAGACCCCTCAAAAAAACAGACAGGTATATTTTTGCACATGTCTAAAAGTAAATGCTGAACAAGATGATAAAATCCCACTGTTAAATATGTATTGTAATGAAAGAGAAGTAGCTATAAATAGAACAGGTATAAATATTTCCATAGTGCTTTAAAGGAGCTGTAACTTACGCTGGCTTATGCATCTAATGAAGTAAGCTGTGGCTCACAAAAGCTTATGCATTTCTGATTCAGTTGCACTTTTACCTTTCCTTCTGCTTGACTTCAGACTAACACAACTGACCATCTGTCCTCAGGAAGATGGTAACAATGCTTATTTTTGTTTTCATTGATCTTTTAGTTTCCTTTTTCCTTTTCACTCGCAAAACAGAGTTTTACGGAAACAAATGTATTTATTAATTGAAAATGCTTCTGTTTCAATTAACTGATTCTTCATAAACTGGAATACTTTCTTCAAACAAAACATGAATATACAAGAACATAATTACACAACACCTTTCCTTCAATGCAATTGGCCTTCACACAGATATAAAAGAAGCAGATATATGACATACAGCTGCACTTCAGGATACCTTATATGAATCTGAATACTTGTATAACTTAATATAAAATTAAGGGTAAAACTAAACCACTTTAAGCAAGTATGGATCTAGGGGAGGTGCAATGGTGCAGTTTCACTCTTCTTTGATTTCTGCCCTACCCAAGTTTAAAACCAACTGTTTGACAGCAGCAACAGCATTTCTATTCAGGCAGCAGTGAAGAAGTCAATTAACTTCATGGCTAATTATAATCTAACTGCTTCTTCTGAACTCTTCATTCCACAGGTATTAGTGACCCTCTCTCCTAATTTAAAAATCTTGTATTCCATAAACCAAAGTAACCTCTCTTCTGCAATACTGCTGTCAGCTGTTTCTGATAATGTAGCTCCTATTTCACAGCCCTGCAGACTGTTTATAACTGTAGCTGAAACCAGTGACTCAGGTGTGGAAACATTAACTCAGGTGAATATTAACTTTCAGTGAAACATTGCACTGTCAAGTTACAATCGTCTTGTAGATAAAACTATATTCTATTGATGAATATAAAAGAGCTATACATTTAATTCTAATGACTCCAGGACTAAAGAACTAACATCTTTTTATTACTTTTCACTTGTTGCTTGTGGTTTTTTAAACATAATCTATACCAAATTCGTGCATATGCCAATAAAATTATATTTGTTTTTGCTTCGCTTTTAATCTCAATAATGTAGCCCTAGGCCCGTAGCATATTTCTAAAGCTTCTAGTTTCTTTTTACCTGGAAAAAAATGTGTTGGGTTGTATATGATGATGCATCATACCATCTGCACCCCCCTTTTCAGACTCCCTAGATCCTTCCATGAGTGTAAGTTACAGCAGAAGTTGTGTATCTACAGCTTATCCTGGGATAGCAGTTTACTAAAGGCAAACAGGGTTAGCTGCTCCTGGCCATCTAGTGGTAAGATGCTGTACTAGTTCCCTACTAGGTATTAACTGACTCACCAGGGACTAGACCAAGGACATCTACTGGTAAAATTACAAGTAGCTACAATTTGAACTAAAAGGCCAAACCCAACTAGATGGAGCTGTAGAAGACTTGACTCATCTGTGAAATGGGCACAGAAAGGAGTATGTAACACTGGCTTGCCAGGGAAGTGCATGTGAATAGTTTGCAGTAGTCAGACTCCTTGGTGTCAGTTGGCTAAGTAATTGTCAATTACTCTGTTCTTAAAATGATAATTAGTAAAAAAAAATATGACATTGAATTAATATGGTCAAGAAGACCTAGAAATAGATTATTCCTTCAGTGGGCAATATGAAGATTTACTATAATAACACAGACTGTCTATTTTTGTATTTTTCTCCAAGGAAGTCCCTCTCCTGAGTCAGAAAAAATCTGTGCGACACTACAGTCTAAGAATGGTAAATGGGCAAACCAGGCATGCGGTCACAAATGTGGATACAGCTGCAAAAAGGGAAACTCATCTTTAGATTCCTTCATTATTCCCACAAGTAAGTTGGTCTGAAAAATAGAGCCTATTTATTTAACCAGTATACTGACTAGCCCTGTGCAAAAGATAGTGAACAAATTGCATGTTTATAAATATTTGAAACTAATGTAGATCACTTCCTGCTTTGTTCATTGCTAAGACCAAACTGTTGCATGTGCTAGTCTGTTTTAGACATTCATGGAGGAATCCTGTTTTGTCAGCTATCATCAGGAAGGCATTTAAATGTTGTCCCAATAAAGGCCACTTCGAGAGAGCCCCATGAGGGTCAAAGCCCTAAAAGGGCTTGGGCTTCTGCTCTGGTGACATAATTAAATGCTAAATAATATTGTGTGCAGAGTGTACTAGAGGAATGTACCTGCCTTTTGGTTGGTATCCTTTATTCATACCTCTTTGCAATGGCTGTACAGGGAAAGAACTCGAATATGATTTTTACAAAGAAACGATCACTAGCAGAACTCTAAGGCAGTAGATTTCATAGATTTCATAGACATTAGGGCTGGAAGGGACCTCGGGAGATCATCGAGTCCAGCCCCCTGCCCAAAGGGCAGGAAGTCAGCTGGGGTCATAGGATCCCAGCAAGATAAGCATCCAATTTACTCTTGAAGGTGTTCAATGTAGGCGCTTGAACCATCTCCACTGGCAGACTGTTCCAGACCTTGGGGGCTTGGACAGTAAAGAAATTCTTCCTTATGTCCAGCCTGAAACGGTCTTGCAGGAGTTTGTGACCATTCGACCTCGTCATCCCTTGGGGCGCTCTGGTGAACAGACATTCCCCCAGATCCTGGTGGTCACCCCTGATAAACTTATAGGTGGCCATCAGATCACCCCTGAGCCTGCGCTTTTCCAGGCTAAAGAGTCCCATGGCTCTCAGCCTATCATCATAAGATCTGTTTTCCTGACCTCTGATCATGTGCGTGGCTCTCCTCTGGACTCTCTCAAGCTTTTTGAATTGTGGAGCCCAAAACTGGGCTGACAAGAACCAAAGTAGTAGGCTCAGGGCTTACCTGTACAAGTAAGTTATTAGGATTAAGTTCAAATGTGAGTTTACTGTGCATCTAGTACTCTGCCCAAAATCTCCATGGGACAGTACATGGTCATTAGCAAGCAGTAGCTTACCCTATCATGTGTGTACTGAAAAGTGTCCATAAAGTAGGCAGTGCAGGGCACCTAACAATATAAATGCTGCTTATGGTGCACTAACTTCTTCATGTAAAAATACTCCTTCAGAGAGTTAACAAAGACTGAAAGTACTTTGCTGATAGGAAGGCCCCAAGTATTCTGCTTTCTGGGGGGATGTTCATGTATTTATTATTTTTAATGATCTATCAAGACATCTAATGTTCTTTTATATTACAAGTCTTGCTCACTGTGGCCTTTTTAACACTTGTTTGCATTTCTTTTCTTTTTCCAGATGATTATAGGCCAATTAAGTGCCCAAAGGGATGGATGTCTTATGCAGGTTATTGTTATATGATTTACAGAGAACCCAAGATATGGAAAGATGCTGTATCTTCCTGTAGAAAGGAGGAAGGAGATCTAGCGAGTATCCATGATATTGAAGAACACAGCTTTGCAATGTCTCAGCTAGGGTATGGTAAGTGTTATTCTTGTTTCTACATTTCTACTGTAACAGTTATCCATTTTGCAGTTCTAGCAATTAAAGTAACATAGCAAAGCCTTGAAGCTGAAAATGATAAATTCATTTTCTTAGTCAGTCAAAAATGAACATGACAGTTAAGAATGTTGTTAATGTGGAAAAATTGTAATACTACATTTATGTTCCTAGAGTCTACTGATGTGCTGTGGATTGGTTTGAATGACCTCAAGATTCAAATGTATTTTGAATGGTGTGATGGGACTCCTGTGACATACGCCAAGTGGTTGCAGAGAGAACCAAGTCATATAAACCATAAGCAAGAAGACTGTGTTGTTATGAAGGGAGAGGTAAACTAATACAAGAATATCTGGTGCTAGACTCTTTTCTTTCTCAATTTTTTTTTTTTTTTTTTTTTGTCTGGGTCACTCTCCAAGAGCAAGGGAACTAGTCTGAGGCCAATAATTGATGAAGTAATGACAAACAATAGCTCTGGGACATGCAACACTTGCTCCATGAGCCCTTCTCCGTGTGCTTCAGCATGGAAAGGAGTGCAGCTTGTATAGTACTACATGTGTGGCAATAAGCTCCTTCTCTCTGAAAGTAATGTGCCTCTTGCTTCTTCTTACAGAACTGCTATGTGTGAAATGGGCAAGGAGTATCTCAGCATGGCACTACCTTCTGCCATATAGCTATATCCCATGGCTCTTACAGGTTTAGGTGTCTTAGAAATGCAGCCTTTTGACCCTGATCCTAAAGGTTTTTTGTAGAATGTTTGAGAGAAGGCAATGCAGGGATACATTTAAGATAAAACATGGGGCTTTATCTATTCTGGAACAGTTAAAATGATTGGTTCTTCCTTAGCTAAGTGACAAACATTGAGTATCCAAAGGCAAAATGGATGATTTTCATTTTTGGGGTAAGGTTCCTAGTGCAGGGACTAGGAAAACCACTAGCATGCTTGTGATGATTTTATGAAAGATAAAAATAGCTTTAAGCTCTCATATATTTGGCATTACACATTCACAAAAGGGCCTGCTTTGCGTTTGGTTCTGTTTATATCTACATATACAAAGAATGGATCAACTGTATCACTGTCACATTTTTTACATTCTAACTCTGTTTTTCCCTATATAGTTTTTTAAAGACACATAATGAAGCTATTTCCCCAAATTTAGCATGGCCCACTGAAGTTTTGTAAATATTAAATCCAACCTCTTCCTGGCTGACTTAAATATTTACAGATTTGAGGCATAGTACACCCTATGAACTCAGGAAAACAAGTTAGGAAAATCTTTCCCTTCAGCTTTCTGCCACAGCAGAGACTCTCAACTGTGTTAGATTCAGTTCACCTCTCAGAAAATTCCAAATCTTAGGTTTCACTTGTTTTTTGATCATCGAAAAATAGTAAAGTGATTCTGTTGTAAAGAACTCAACAGACCACAACAGGTCAGAATGTTTCTGACACTCGGGATTCCTATTTGTAATATCTGGACTCATGTTATGAATCAAGTGTGCTGCTGTACCATGGTTGAGATTTACGTATTATCTGTCCTTGCATAAGTTAGAAAGTTTCTATAGTAGGGGGATTCCTGTTGTCAAAAACTGTCATGCAGTTCAATAGCTAGCATTGTACACCACAAATATTAGGGCTGTGTGAAACTTTGGTTGCTGATTCGATTTGGAGGAGATTCGGCCCGATTCAGCAACCGTATCTCCAATTCTCCAAATCCAAATCGAATTGGGAGACCAACAAAAAGGTCCAAGTTGATCAAAGCCTATGAATCAATTCAGAAAAGATTCAGAGGTGATTTGAACAGTCCTCGCTTGTCACACATGGAGCTGGACCCGGACTCTGTGCCAGTAAGTAGGGGGTGGGGGCTGGCGGAGGGGGGAGGGAACCATGGGGGGACCTCCACCAGGCCCCATCCCCTGCCTAATCCCTCAGCCCCTCTGAGCACTCCCCAACCCCCACCCACTGTCCCAGACCCATCAATGGCTGCCTTGACTGGCCACAGTATCCTGGCGCTTTAAAGAAGAAAAAAAGCCCTCCACTCACCAGCTGCTGCAGCAGCCATTGGGGCCTTTGGGGGCTTGTGGCAGAGCCTCCCCCCCACAGTATGGGGTGGAGGGGATCACCCCCCTGCCTGGCAGGAGCCAGTGAGTGTGAGGCTTTTTTAGGGGGGGGAGGGAAGTGCTGGGATGCTGGAGTCGGATGAGGCAGCCATTGATAGGGCTGGGAGAGTGGGCGGGGGATGAGGCCAGAGATTCAGCTGATTCGGTGGGAGTTTAATCTCCAAACCAGATTTGGCCAAATCAATTTGGGACAGTGATTCAAATCACTAAATCGAATCACTGTGCCCCGAATCGGCTGAATCCAAATCCAAAGTGAATACTAGCTGCTTTACACAGGCCTAATAAATATCCTTTCAGTTACTGCCAGCCTGCAGGAACTAAAAGCTTCTTCAGACCTTACTATCTGTTGCTCCCAGGACAAAGCATATTTCATTGACTTCAATAATAAGAATTTATGGTATAGCAAGCATGAAATAGCTACATAGACTTTTTTTAAAAAAAAAGATCATGTTTTTCTTGAAGGACATGGACAAAAAAAAAGGGAACTCTAAATGAAGAGACTAGCCATTCCTAATGCACTTCAGCAATATGCTTAGATACTACTCAGACAAGAAGAATACTGATTTACTTTTCTCAGCAGTCACGGCAGAATAAGTAAATGCCCATTGTAATACTCTGAACTGTGAGGGTAGGAATACCCTCCTAAATATTATCTGTTTTAATGATCTAAGATGGTTTAGAGAGAGCAGAAGAGTCCTCCAGTGGAATATTTAAAGATAAAGGGAGGAACTCTTGCATGGCCAAGATAAAGAAGGAGACATAGTCATGTCAGAGAGGAGGGTGGAGACTTGAAATGATAAAAACCAAACCTGAGGTTGGCTGTGAGTCCAGCCTTGGGATAAGTTAATGATCAATCTAATTCTGGTTCTGATTTGTTCTGAAACTTTAAAGGAAAAACTCATGGCTCGGATGGTTTAGCCAGGGATGTTCCTGTCTTGAGCAGTGGGCTGGACTAGGTGACTTTGTGATGTACCTTCCAGCACTGCATTCCTATGATTTTAAACAGGAATAAGAACTGTTCCAAAGACTTTGAATACCTCTTCATTAGCATTTATTTTCTCCACCTGCCATGTTCAGGATGGGTACTGGGCAGATGATGACTGTGAAAAGAAATTCGGGTACATTTGTAAACGGAAACCTCTGGCAGAAGAACCTGGGGAGGCTGAGATTATTGACCAAGGCTGCCAGAAGGTAAGTGCGAAATAAAATGTGTCACGATCCATGGAGGTTATTTGGTGTGTTTGTTTCACATTCTATGAAATGATGTTACTTTTTAGGATTTCATCAATAGTAACCACTCAGCTTTCATACTAGCAGGTTGTTTTTCTGCCTTTTGATAATTTTCACACTAAAAAATGGCTCTTACGCAATGCTTGACCTGAATTACTTTCTCAGTTCCTTGTGCCTCCTCATCTCAGTATACTGCTTTCTGTGAATTGAGCAGTTCTATGCAGCTTTGGTCATACATGAATAATCTCTTGAAGATCACTGATAAGGAACTCAACATAGTTATCCATGTTGAGTTCATGCTAATCATGGCACTTATCCAAATGAAGTATTCCAAAGACACTGAGACATAGGACTGTGAACTGGAAAGAAAATACATTCAGTTTATGGTTGATCAAACACTTTGTGTCCCACAGCTCTAATTACAAAGCAGTTGTTTTCCATGACCAAGTCAGAGTATAGATGGACAAACACTGATGTCTTTCTGTGTCATGTAGATCTCTGAAGGCCACAAATGTCTTGCACCGAACTAGTGTTTGATGAAATGTCCCATTGTTAACAAACAGGGAGGAAAACATGGTAGCACAGTTCACTTTCAGTTAACCAGGAAGCAGATCAAAATCCTAATTTAGCCACAGTTTTAAGGGGAGCTGTGCAGTGTTTCTAAGCATATAATTTAATTGCAAACCACAGGTAACTTGTAGGACGCTCTCAGAAGCTTCTCTGTGGAATATACTCATGGCGAAGGAATGACAGTCCTATCTAACCCCTGCCACTATCACTGCTTGGTTATTGCATTGGAAACATGGCATAACATTAATACAAGGTTTAGAAGTGTAGCATACAGGTAATGTATACTGTGTAATTTCACAATCTGACAATAACATGCATGCATATCTGATGTTTATGTTGACAGGGCTGGAAAAGACATGGTTTTTACTGTTACTTAGTTGGACAAGTACCTGCAACATTTTCTGAAGCCAAGCAAATGTGTGAAAATAACAAAGCTTTCCTAGTTACTGTGCAAGACAGGTATGAAAGAATATTTCTACATTTATAATTAAGTTGGAAAAACCAAAGAAGCTTCTGTGTTCTACATGTATTAATAATAAATGTTGCTGTATAGCTATTGCTCATTGACTGGCAATTACCTGGGGATGGTGAACAAATTTATAAAAAGCAGAGTTATCTGGGACACCTGAAAGGGTGTGCATGCATGTGTGTGTGTCTAAACACACACACATATATACATTTGTATATACATATATACACATGTATATATGTGTGTATTATATATATATAGTAGATGTATATATGTGTGTACGTATATATACACACACATACGTAATATATACCCACATGTGCACGTGTGTGTGTGTGCTTGTGGGTGTGTGTATGTATGTATATTAGGGCTGTACGAAATGCCTGTGTTTAATTTCAGTTTCTTGTTCGGTGTTCCAGAGGGACAGTGTTTCATTTTGGTGTTTTGGAGGGCTGTCCAAAATGGGTGTGCTTTGTTTCGCTTTGCATTTGGTGTTTTGCGGGGACAGTGATTCATTTCAGTGTTTTGAATCACTGTCCTGTTTCATTTCACCTGAAACTCTTTCAGAGCTCTTTTGGAATTTCGACGATGTTTCGGCTATAGGTTATAATGGGGAATCACAAAACTGCCCATAACTTTGTCATTTCTTGCCTGATTCAGATGAAACTTGCAGGGATGCTAGCCCCTTCTGAGGCCATGGAGCTTGCCAGGTTTCAAGGAGATAGGTGAAGGGATTTCTGGGAAACTGTACCTCAGGCTGTTGACAAGCACAACTCGTGACGTGACTCTGTGTGTTAAGGTGCAGCAGGATGGAAACTGCAGGGATGGTAGCTCCTGTTCTCACCCTCACAACTCCACTGTAACCAGTAAGCCTTAGGCCTCTCAAAGATCTTACAGGTCTTGGCTTTCCCCAGCCAGGACTGTGCGGTGGCTGGAGGTTATCAGGTGTCTCCTGCTTCTACCTGCCTTTCACCAGGGATGTTCATGGTCTTGGCATTTCCTGGGGCTGCCATGCCACTGGCAGTCCCACCCAGGCCTCCCACCCTGGCAAGGTGCAGTTTTAGGTCATGCCCAGGGTGATGTGAGGCCTTCTCCTCTCCATATAGCCCCAGCCCTGATACCTCCAAGTTCTTCCTGGCATAAGAGCTCAGCAGGGAGATGTTATTCTAATGCTGGCAGTGCTGGTGAGAAACTAAACTGCCACCTTCAGCTCTGAGACTGGGGCATTAAATGGCCACCCTCATTAGCACCTGTCCTGCCACATACATAGCCCCTTGTGCAGGCATGACAGAGGCCTGTCAGGTTTCAGGTAGAGTGGAGCAGGGGTTTCTGTGAAACTGCACCTCAAACTGCTGAAAGCAAAACTCGTGTTGTGTGTGTTAAAGGGTGTAGGTCATAGCCGTGTTGGTCTAAGGAAATAGCCCAGACAAGGCTCTTAGGGTCAATCTGATATCTTTTATTAGACCAATGGAATAGCTGGAGAAATTCTTCTTTGCAAGGGTTTAAAAACCCTTCTCAAGCTGTGGAAGCATCTAGTTGATGTGTGTGTGCTCTTCCTGGATGGAAGGAATAGTGAAGAAACCAGAGGCTGGTATGCAGCGCAGGCAAGAAAGCCAGTCAGTGAAAATGGAAATGGAAGCATCAGGGCGTGAGAGACTGGGATAGGGGGGAAAGTACCTGACTCCCAAGGTACCTCTCCACTTTCCCCTGCTACTTCCCTCCTCCATACCTCCCTCCCAGCCTCTTACCCCCTAATGCCTCCATTTCCATTTTCACTGACTGGTTTTCTTGCCTGCATTGCATGCCAGCCTCTGGCATCTTTACTATTCCTTCCATCCAGGAAGAGTGCGCATACACCAACTAGAGGCTTCCTCAGCCTGATGAAGGGTTTTAAACCCAAAAGCCCATGCCTAACAGATGCCATCCCAGGCAGCAAAGCTGAGCTCACCTGGAGCCTCACAACTCCACTGCAACCAGCAAGCCTCAGGCCTCTTAAAGATCTTAGGGGTCTGGGGTTTCCCCAGCCAGGACTGTGCATGCGTGTGGTGGATGGAGGTTATAAAATGTGTCCTACCCACCTTTCATGAAGGAGATCCTCGGTCCTGGCATTTCCTGGGCCTCCCGACCCTGGCAGGCTGAAGTTTTAGTGGTCATGCCCAGGACCTGGGGCCTCCTCCTTCCCCATAGCCCCAGCTCATACCTCCAAGTTCATCCTGGCATGGCAGCTCAGCAGGGACATATTCTTCACCTGCTGGCTGCTGATGCAGTGAGTGCCACCTGCAGCTCTGACTGTGGGATATTAAATGCTTTTAAAAAAATGAAAAAAGGAAATAGGTGTGGATGGAGTGAGGAGGGTGGCCCTCCATCTGCAGGTGAAGCCTGGGGAACCCCAGCATCAGGAGGTTCATCTTGAGGAACACCAGCTGCTCCACCAAACCAGGATCCAAGCAGGTGTGGTGGGGTGTCACAACATCCCCAACAATGCTGAACACCTCTCACTCGGAGCACTGGTCAGTGGACAGGACAGGTGCTCCCGGGCAACCGTGGCCAGATCCTGCCACATCTGCTTGTGGCTTGCCCAATAGGCCAAGAGGTTGCCGTCCAGTGGCTCCATGTCCTCAGCAAGATAGGTAGCCACCAAAGCCTTGGTACTACCTGCCTGAGGCTGGGGTTTGATACATCTGGACCCCACCATGGAAGCCATGCCCTTAGCCCAAATTGGCAGCGACTGACATGGATGAGACTGGCTGGTGCTGGGAGTGATGGTATGGGAAAGTAGCTCTCCCTCTTCCACGTCCCCTCGCCTCTGCCATTCTGCCTCCCTAACTCTGTTTACCAGCACCTCCGTCTCCTGACTGAGGGTTTTGGTGCTGCCTGTGCAAATACTCCCCTTCACTCTTGGGTCACACATTCCTGGTCCACATGTGGACCATACTGGATCGCAGTGGATCCAGCCATTTTTTGATGCCCTCCTTCAGCTGCTTCATCAGTGCCTGCACCTCTGGTGAAAGCAGCTTGCCACAGAGAGGAACACTGATCCCCTGGAACTTCTCCCCCGGTATTTCTCCTTCTTGCCCTGGCTGGTCTGACATCGGCAGTGCAGGCAGATAGCATACTTGGGATCATCTTCCACCTCAGAATGATCCCACACCACATTGCTCCCTTGCTTCTGGGGTGCAGGTGTGGATCCTGCCTGATCCCCCCCTCCTCAGCAGGCAGAGGCACAACAATAGAAGGAGCAAACTCAGCTGAGCTACTTGCCTCTACAACCTCAACCTCCCATGAAGTGCCTTCCTGAGAAGGAGATCTGGCTCTAGGGGAACTTTGAGGGGTGTGGAACACAAACTCAGATTCCTCCTTGGCCCCCAGAGTTTCTTTTGCTAGGGTGTTCAGGTCCCCTGCTTCCAGATTAAGCTCCTCCTCTGGCACTGGAAGGCTTAGGCTGGCAACTGAAATGGGGGTGGAGGAGACTGTAAATGACATGCTGGTGTGCTGCTTGTCATGCAGGTGGTTATTATTATGGCTGGTGTTATTGGACAGGGTGCAGATGCAGGCACTGGTTCCACCTCCTTGCTGCCACTAGCACCAGAAGAAGCCTCATACCTACTAGTGCTAGGGAAGAGGCTGCATCTAAGTTTGGGGAGCAGGGGGGAGGAACTTACAGCTCCCTCTCCCTCCCCGGCCAAAAGACCTGGCACCTGCCTTTCCAGCATGCTTCATATTGTATGTGCTGGAAAGAAGTGTGTGTGTGTGTGTGTGTGTGTGTGTGTGTGTGTGTGCATGTGTGAGCGTGCGTGCACATGTATGTGTGTGTGTAATATTAAATGTATGTGTATTGAGTGTTTTCTAAGCAAAGCACTGCTTTCTTTTTTGTTTGCAGGGGAAAAATATAATAATAAAAAATAACAGGATTCTTGGGGAAGAGTAGGTGAGGGTAAAGAAATAGGAAAGGATTGGCAAATGGCTACAACTTGGTAGCAAGGCACTATCAAGCTGCAAGCTTACAGACTGATGCTGCAGTGCGCTCAGTCTACTGCTCCTGTTGAGACAGACATAGCTACAAAATGGCAGACTCAGTTCACAAATACAGCCTTTTTATGCTGTTTCTCTGTCCCTCCTCCAGATCACTGGGCTTGGAAGGGACGTCAGGGACAGGTCATTGTCACTAGCTGGCTACCAATGTCAATATCAGAGCTGTCCTTCCCCCCCTCTTCCCCTCCCTCTTTCCCTTTAAGCCCACTTTTGAAACAGCTCAAAACAGCTCTGAAACATCCGAAACATTTCGGAAACATCTGAATCATTTCAGAAAATGTCCAAAATGTTTCAGTGGCCTATTTCATTTGGGAGCTGTTTTGGAGCCCTGTGTTTTGTTTCAGATTTGGTGTTTCAACCGTCGAAACATCTGAATCTAAAACTAAATGAAACATCTGCTGAAATTTTGCACAGCCCTAATGTATATGTATATATAAATACATAAACTATGTATGCCATCAATTCTTGTCCTATGGAAATGTAAGTACTAGCAGGAGCTTTTATATATATATATATGTATATATTTATCTGCCCTATTCTCAAGCCCCTAATTCAGAAATTGTGTGGCCCCAAAAATCATGACTTTGCCTTAAAAATAATTAACTTTGAAAAATAAGACCTTTTTCAATACTACTTTTTATTTCCCTTCCAGATTTTGAGTCTTTCAGCTTTACTTTTTCAAACTTTTTTTCTCTGCAGCTAATAAGACTAGAAACTCTCTGTTTATTTCTAACAAAAGTTGAGATTTTTATCATAATATGTTTAAGGCATTGCGACTTATCACAAGTCTAATGGTAAAATTGCAGGAGCTGACAGCATTGTATCTTGCACTTATCTTGTCTTTGTATATTGAATTTAAAAGTCCCTGCAAATCAACCAAGTTGCTATGTACTTCAGTGCTCATTATTGTACAGTACAAAGAAAAAAGTACAAATCTAAATTATAGCATGATGAGTATATCTTCTAAGCTCTATTAACTAAATTAACAGACAATTATAATGTTACTAATGGTTTTGATGAAATAATTTTGTTTGATGACTGATTTGATGCAAATGAAAACCGTGGAAGAATTTTGGCTTGACATTGAGTACATAATGGTTCTTCTCACAGATATGAACAAGCGTTTCTGACTTCCCAGATTGGGCATAGACCCACAAAATATTTCTGGATTGGCCTTTCAGATGTAGAAGAACAAGGTACTTTCAAGTGGGCCAATGGCGACAAGATTCTGTTCACTCACTGGAATTCAGGCATGCCTGGTATGTACTGCAGTGCTATGTGAATGGGACAGCAACCTAGGAAGAATGACACAAAGGCTAGGTACAGACATTCAAAGATAGAATTGATCTAAATTGTGAGGTTTTCAGTAGGCAATGTAGTTTAGATTGGTAATGAGCAGAAACACATTCGCCCCTTGAGGGGGAGGGGGACAAATTTTAGACCAAGTTCCACCATTTTTAAACCAGCTTACATACGCCAAACTTATGTTTTGTTATGGGTTTCATAGTTTCATAGTTAGTAGGGTTGGACGGGACCTGAGCAGATCATCAAGTCTGACCCCTTGCCATGAGAAGGAAAGAGTACTCGGGTCAAACGACCCTGGCAAGTTGTCTTTCTAGCCTCCTTTTAAAGACCCCCAGGGTAGAAGTTAGCACCACTTCTCTTGGAAGTTGTTTCCAGATCCTAACTGCCCTAACTGTGAAGTTGCGCCTCCTGATATCTAGCTTGAATCTACTCTCCGTTAACTTACGGCTGTTATTCCTTGTTACTCTCAGTAGTGCTCAGGTGAACAGGGACTCTCCCATTGCCTGCTGGTCTCCCTTGGTCAGTTTATAGATAGCTACCATATCCCCCCTCAGCCTTCTCTTGTGGAGGCCGAACAGGTTCAGGTCTCACAGCCTCTCCTCATAGGGCCTGCCCTGGTGCCCCCTGATCATACGAGTGGCCCTCCTCTGGACCTTCTCCATGTTGTCCACATCCCTCCTGAAGTGCGGCGCCCAGAACTGGATGCAGTACTCCAACTGCGGCCTGATCAATGTCATATAGAGGGGGAGGATCACCTCCTTGGACCAGGTTATAAACCAGTTTCCAATCAGTTATACTGGTAAAAGTGTAATGTCTGTACCTGGCCAGAAAGGTCTGAAGTTGGTCTCTGAGAATTAAAAAAAAACAAACCTGCTAGCAAAAAGAAAAAGAAAAACCCTAGAGGGAAGAGTTACAGCCTGAAACTGAAATTTGCTGTATTTTAACTCAGAATAATGCAATCCACCTAGGTATGCTGGCAGTCTATCCACTGCTTGTTCTGATTGCTGAACATTTCCCTTAAACTATTTAGGTCTTTAAGTACTTGACCATTGATTTAATCCACTTCCACTACTTGTGGGTGGAATTCCATGCATGCTTTCTATGAGGTCAAATGATAAATATCATGATTTTTATTGGGCGTGGGAGTTGCTCAAATGACACAAGTTACTGCTGCTTGTATGCAGTTAGAATGTGTGAGTCCATGTGACATGAAATTTCTAGGAAAAACTAAAACCTATGCCCTGTGTATATTTAAATTCAAACAGAAGTTTAGGTGTATTCAGTTTAATACTTTATACATTTGTCTCTCTTTTTTTCATTAAGGGAGGGAGGCAGGTTGTGTTGTCATGAGAACAGGAACTGCAGCTGGATTATGGGATGTTTTGAGCTGTGAACAGAAAACACTGTTCCTCTGTAAGCAGTTGGTGCAGGGAGCAACTCCTCCTCCTCCACCAACAACAGCTCCTCCACTTTCATGTCCAGAGGAATGGGTTTCATCCACCCATAGTAGCTTATGCTTCAAAGTAAGTATTAAATGTCTGTGATCAAAGCACTTGTTTTCATAAGATATACATTGGATAAATCCAAAGAAAACCTTGACTACAAATTTACCCAGTAGCAATTTATACTGAAGTAGCTCTTTTATCCTGAGGGATGCATGCTGAAGAACCATATTCACATGAAACTAATGTATGGATCATAGAGAATCAGGGAAGATAGAGAAGAGGAGGATGAAATAACCAAACTCAAGAAATGACCAGATGGCATAGATGAGGATTTTTTTTAGTACAGTTAGAGCTTAATGGTTAAGCCTAGGCATAAACAGCTAGATGGGAGACGGGGAGAGTAAGCAGGACCAAAATAGTCATTTCTTGATTTCTTTGATGCTTGTACATTCTTTAATTACATGTTATTTTGCAGCTTTTTAGCAAAGAAAGAAAATATAAGAAGTCATGGTTTGAGGCTAGAGATTTTTGTAGAGCAGTAGGAGGAGATCTTGCTGCTATCCATACTGAAGAAGAACAAAATGTAATAGTTAAATTGTGAGTATCTGCACAACTTTATTCTTTCACTTTTGACATGTGACACACACATAACAAAAATGTCCTTCAAGAAACAGTTGATTCCAACTGCACATCTATACATTTATATCAATTTGTATCTCTGCATGGTTTTGGAAGTGCTACCAGGAGAGAAGGTGGCTATGCAAACAGGAATTGAGGAGGTAGTTCTGTGTTGGACAAGGAAAATGTAGTGGAGTAAAAGGGAAAGAAAGAGACTACCAAGCTGATGTTGGTAACAGAACAGAGGTATAAGACTGGATTAGATATGTGGCTTGAAGCTAAGTGACTTAGGGCCTTGAAACTGAGGAAAATTTATTAGACTGTGCACTGTACATTTGTTGGTATAGTTGGTAGCAGAGATTCAAAAATGGGATAAGTCAGTCAGAGAGATGGAAAGGTGGTTTTAGCTAACCATTGTGGATGGGCTCCCTGGTTTATACTACTGACACCAGTCATCCAAGTGGTGAAGTATTCTAAAGACACTGAGACTGTGGCACTTCAGAATAGAGAAAATAGGTTCAATTTATAGTTGATCAAAAAGTAAAAAAAAAAAAAGTTACAATATGAAAAAGTCAAATTCATTTCCATTACACGGGTTTAAATAAAACAAACAGTCCTTGGATTTAATTTTTAAAACCAAAACTATTAAAGCACATTTTTGGTCATTCAGATGCTCAGTTTGAACAACTTTAATTTGCTGATTTTTTTGGGTGGGGGCAGGGAGGAGTTTCATGGTCCTCTTGCTTTAATGCTTAAAATAAAATACATGCTTAAATTAGGGTCTTAATTTGCCTGAGATACCATGTATAGTAACTCTGCAGTTGTAGTCTTTCTTGAAGAGAAGTGTGTATCACCCCTTGAAGCCAGTATAAGTGTGTTCATCTGTGGATACTGGGGATTAAATAATTACATTTAAATAATTTGCTAAGGGATCAAATATTTTGTATATCTATACAGAATGTCAGAGTGATGTTACAGGAAACATTCAAACTTGTTGTCATGGTGCAAGTCTGAAGACACTTGTGTGAATCACACACATCCTTCTCTTCTAATGAAATATCCTGTGCTCCCTTTGCATATTTATATTCAATGCTTTAGGCGGAAAGGAAGTTATTCGTCTTCATATTACTGGATGGGTTTTAACAACTTGGATCCTGACAAAGGATATACTTGGAGTGATGGCTCTGCAGTAAGGAATTTACTTTTTTGTAATAAAGTTGTCTTTTGTAATATTGTTTCTAGAAATCTTTACAAGGCCATTTCTTGCTTCTCTCCTCCTTCCCTCCTAAACTACCACATGTGATCCTCCAGCAAGATTTTTGCGAATGTATGTGGCAATATAATGCATCTGTTACTCACCACTGCATGCTTCTTTATGGTGGAACCTGATCAAAGTGTATGTGTCTATTTGAGTTGCAACATTTGGAGCTGTAAAGTATCAACTGTAGACTACAGTTTCTTCCTATAACCACCTGTAGGTTTCTTATATTGCTTTGGAAAATGTAATATTACTAGCTCCATGAAGAATTTCCAATCCTGCTGACTCAAACAGTACAAATTAGAAGACTTCTATGGGTTCCATCAAAGAGATGGTCGATCAAATTTTGCTCCAGCTAAAGATTTTGAATGCTTTGCAAGACAGACCAAACTAGAATGCAGTAGAATAGTCCAATCTGAAGATGATGGAGTGGGTATGGCAAAGCCTACATTAGACAAGAAAGGTTCCAATAGAAGATGGTATTAAGAAAATGACATCACAATGCATTCAAAATTGGTTCCACTTAAGAACACTTGTTTAAACTTTTGCCATGTTGCCCAGCACCTTGAAACTTCCTAATTTTCACTTGAATACAGCAAACAGTATGTTTCCCCCCTCCTTTACATACCTTACATATATTTATAAATAGTTTTATAAAATGGATGAAGATAACCTAAGCAATGTGGCTTTCCAACTGTTCAGTTGACAGAAGTCATGAAGATACGAAGATACTTGTACACATGATTAGTCGCAGGTGGGATCATCAGCATACCCAAGTAGTAGTTAAGACTAGGTTATAAACCTACTTTACTCCATCCTTATAAAATATGTCATAGCTGATGTCTCTTGTTTACATGGGATAGGTACAACTCCTTAAACCTATTACCATGTAAATTGCCCTAAGGAGTCACTACATAAGGTAAGGTCATTCTCCATTTCCTCATCCAGAGAGATCTGTAATATTCAGAGTCTTATAATTGGCCCAATAAGTACAAGGCAGAGTTGAAATAAAATCACTTCTCTGTGGACATCACAGTGCAGTGCTAGATCATGATTCATCTTTAGGAGAAAGTAGTAACAGAGCTGTGTTTTTGTCATAGGTAAGTTATGAAAATTGGGCAGAAGGAGAACCCAATAACTACGGAGGAAATGAAAAATGTGGCGTATTTTATGGATACAGTGACATGGAGTGGAATGATGTATTTTGTGAGAATATGAATTCCTGGGCTTGTCAAATACAAAAAGGTAAAAAAGCTATAGGCAAACAGAGCACAGTGATACAATGTAAGGATGGGAAATCAAATCTCAACATTAAATTTAGATTTTTCATTGCCACACTTGGTCTTCTTGAAGAAGAGACCACAAGCTGATTGGAAAAATGTTTATCTTTATTAGGGTGGTTTCTAGCATCCATTTTCTGCAGGCTCTTCTGGATGGAAATAGCTCTGTAAACTAAATGTGTCCTAAGACAACATCAAAACACTTAATTTCTCTATTCAGGAACAGTCTATAACTTTGAATTTTACTTCATGAAATGCATTTTAGGATACGGATTTGAAAGTAGTTTCCAATCTACAATTTGCATGGGGAATGTATTAATTCCAATAGGTTGATAGCATGAATATTTGCTTTTAATTCCAACTATTTATTGCTGGAACTTAAAATATTGATGAATACTTCGTGAACTTTAACTTTCTTTCAGATATTTTATGAATTGTAACAGAAACATAACATATCAAACAATACTGGAGTTTGTATTACTTTAAAAATAACTTTCATTTAGAAAGCATTCTTTTGGTTTATCTCACATTCATATTTTATTTTTATTTTGCAGGAGCATCTTTAAAACCAGAACCAAGTAACACATTTGGTAAGCTGTTTATTTTCTGTCACAAGAAACAAAATATTATATGAGGATGCTTACTTTGTATTACAGATACTGTGCATGTGGTTTTATTATTTCTTTTGCAGAAGATCAATATATTCTTAGTGAAGATGGATGGATTTTATATAATGAAAAGGAGTACTATTTCAGCAAGGAAAAAATGTTTATGGAACAAGCCCGGGAGTTTTGCAAGAAAAATCATGGAGATCTTCTTGTCATTGAAAATGAAAGTGAAAACAAGTTTCTGTGGAAATATGTAAGATTTTATAGTTTCATAGTTTCATAGTAGGTCAGGAGGGACCTGAACAGATCATTTAGCCTGACCCCCTGCCACAGGCAGGAATGAATGCTGGGTTCACAAGGCCCCAGACAGGTGATCACCCAACCTCCCCTTGAATTTGCCCAAGGTAGGGGCAAGGACCACTTCCCTGGGAAGGTGGTTCCAGATTTTAGTCATCTTAACTGTAAAATATTGCCTTTTGATCTCCAACCTAAACCTATTCTCCATCAGCATATTACCATTGTTCCTTGTCACCCCAGGTGGTGCTAGGGAGAAAAGGGCTCTACCTATTTGCTGTTGATCTTCCCTGATGAGTTAATAGGCAGCCACGAGGTCCCCCCTTAGCCTCCTCTTGCTGAGGCTGAACAGGTTCAGGTCCCTCAATCTCTCCTCATAGGGCCTGTCCTGCTGCCCTCTCACCAAGTGGGTGGCCCTCCTCTGAACCCTCTCCAGGCTGGCTACATCGCTTTTGAAGTGTGGCACCCAGTACTACACTCCAAAGTCGCATAAAGGGGGAGGATCACCTCTCTGGACCAGCTTGAGATGCATCTTTGGATGCATGACAAGGTATGGCTGGCCTTGCTGGCTGCGGTCTGGCATTGGCGGCTCATGTTCATCTTGGAGTCAATAATGACTCCAAGATCCCTTTACACCTCTGTGCTTTCAAGAGGGGAACTCCCCAGCCTGTATGTATGCTGTGGATTCCTTCTCCCCAGGTGCAGCACCCTGCATTTGTCTACGTTGAACCCCATCCTATTCTTGTCTGCCCACTTTTGTAGTCTGTCTAAATCTATTTGCATCCTCTCTCTCCCTTCAAGTGTGTCTACCTCACCCCACATCTTAGTGTCATCAGCAAACTTGGACAGCGTGCTTTCCACCCCCTCGTCCAAGTCGCTGATGAAGATGTTAAACAGTGCAGGCCCAAGGACTGAGCCCTGGGGTACCCCACTGCTCACATCTTGCCAGGTTGAGTACAACCCATCCACCAGTACTCTCTGGGTGTGCCCCATCAGCCAATTTTTTACCCATCCAACTGTGCAGGCATCAATGCCACAGTTGTTTAATTTATTGATGAGGATGGGGTGAGAGACAGTGTCAAAGGCCTTCTTAAAGTCTAGAAAGACTACATCCATGGCAACACCATCATCCAAGGATTTAGTTACTTGGTCATAAAAGGCAATCAGGTTGGTCAGGCACGACATGCCTTTGATGAACCCATGCTGATTGTCCCTGAGCATGATCTCCCCTGCTGGCCCCCCACAGATGTGCTCCTTGATGATTCTCTCCAAGATCTTCCTAGGCACCGAGGTGAGGCTTACAGGCCTATAGTTACTTGGGTCCTCCTGTGGCAGAAAACCACCTTGGTTTCTCCCCAAAATCTCTGCCCTGTGACAATGTGATTAAATCTCTGTGCTGTGACCATTTCATTAGGATGGGCCCAGCAGAGGAGACGCACCTTACCCTATCTCTTTAGGTAACCTGAGCTGGCTACATTCCTGAGGGAGGGGGGAAACCTGCTCCCTCTGCCCATGTGACTGGTATCAGCTACCTGGGTGAGGGGCATCTACCTGGTGGGCTGGAGTCTGCCTGGCAACTAGTGATGTATTTCAAATTGGTTGGCCAACAGCCAACCAGAGCTGGCCTCCACTGGACAGGTGAATGAGGTCACAGGGCTATATAAGTTAAGACTGCCCAGGAAGAAGGGGCAGCAGCCATGCAGGGGACTCAGAGGAACTTTACTATCTGAAACTGGCTCTCTCCCCCAAAACTCACGAGCTAGAAATGGCCTAGTTTCCAGAGGGAAACTTCACCTGCCTTTGGAAGATACTTGTGAGTAAGCTACTCAAGATCTGATTAGATATCTAGCTGGCAGTAACTCAGATGTGTGATCAAAACGCTACCTCAGCCAGACTGTTTGCTCTTTAGGATTTCTATGATATTGCTCAATCTTGTACCCTATTTTCACCCTACCCCTGTAATGAATAAAGTTTTCCTTTGTGATCGGTATGGGAGACTTATTGAGGGGTGGGTCTAAATTATGCCTAAGAGACCCCTTAGGTCTGCAGACTAAGGGAGACTTTACTTTTTGCCCCCCTGACTTGGGGAAGTGCCCCAAGTGCCTGTACTGGGTTGAATACCCATAGGACTATTAGGTCTGTGTTTCCCCGAGGACACTGGGCTGAGACAGTCCCTTCTCGGGGTGGTAGCAGCTATGTTACCCCCAGGCTAGTGAGTGTGCTCCAGGAAGGGGGTTGTCCAGACGTAAGGCACCCCTAGGGAGGCATTCAGAGCCTGGAAGGTGGTCGGGCGCAGGGAGGTGGGTGGCTCAATGTAGGAGCGCCCCCTACTGGCCCGCCACACCTCCTTCCCCCCTTTCTTGAAAACTGGGACCACATTAGCCAGTTTCCAATCCCCTGGCACCTGGCCAGATAACCACGAATGCTCATACAGCTGGGCCAAGGGCTCCACAATGACCCCTGCCAGCTTGTTTTATTATATTCAAAATGCATAATTCTGTGCAGCCATAGAAACATCGTTCAGTATCTGCTTCCTTTGAAAGGTCCTGGGTTGATCTACACTTGAAAATTTAGCTGAAAGGCTTTAGCTTCCTTATAAGGGGAGAAATACAGAACAAAACATTGTTGCCAGTTTCTAGAGCTGTCCTACTTGTTAGAGTTAAGAGAGATTTGACTAAATACATAATTCAAAATCTGGCATTAAGTGAAGGCTGGTAGACCAAATGAAAATTTCATAGAAATTCACATACAGGACCCAAGGAAGCAGTTAATTCACCATTCTCCTTTTTTATTTTAGTACATTAATTGCTGTAAAGGATAAATGTTAGGCCATCAATCTACCTTTGGAATAAAACCTGTAAAAGCTTTTAAAAAGGTTGAGAACCAATACTCTAGGGTTAAACTTGAGGCACCCTGTGTTTGACTCAAGGCGCCCCTTATTTGACCTCTCCATAATTTTTGTGAATTGAGTAGCACTCCATTTAAAAAACTCATTTATGTATTACAGTGCTTACGTTCTTTCAGAAGGACCGGGCAGTTGGAGCAGGGCCAAGGGCAGGCAAGGACAAACCTCAGCCTGCGTTTATCTCCTTATATCTGCTTATCTCCTCACACTTTGTGACACCCTTCAAAAAATCTCACTCCGCTCCACGGTACCCTGACATTCTGGTGGAAAATTACTGACCTAAAGAGAAAAGAATTAGAGCTTTGATGGATTTTTTTTTTAATTGATTAAATCAATTTTTCCCCATTTTTGTCAATATGTAAACATTTTAAAGGTTTAAGTTTTCAGTGAAAAACTAAAAGCCAAAACCTTTTCTTCTCTTGACAACAACAATGCCAACAACCTATTTCTGAAGCTAACCATATTCTTTTGGAAAAATGAAAAAACACACACATACATTTGAGAAGAACATTATTTCATCAAATTAAAATCCAGAACATATCAATGAAAATTTCTGTCTAGTTTACACAGGATTCTTATTCCATGCTCTTCCAAACTTGCAAATTTATTTTTGATTTATTTTCACATTTGCCTACCAGACAGGCTTTCCCACTATATAATAGCAGCTTTTCCTCTATTTCATTATCATTCCATTTTATTTTACTGGTGATCAAGTAAAGGCCTTGAATTATGATTTACATTTTCAGAATACTGCACAATTCTTTCCCCAGTTGTAAGTTTATGGTTGGTGGCTTATAGACTATGTACAATAGTTACTAAGCCAACTTCCATAGAACAGATGTTTGCTTTATATTACAGCTATTTTGTTACATCTCATTAAAATCTTATCTCTGTGTTTTAGACCTACTATTATGGTTTTTACGATGACCTTTACATTGGCTTATATGTGAGTCTTGATAAAAAGTTTCGGTAAGTAAACGAGGACCATAAAGCTTGTCAAGTAGTACAAGTATTGCATCAGGCTATCTTGAATGACCTGTTAAAGTTTTCATTTCAAGGCTCGTGAACTTGACTGGGGATTAATTTTTCATAATGGTATCAAAAGAACATTTCAATAAAGTAAAATACATAGCTAAAACATATTTTTAAGATTTTGGGGGGGGGGGTTTAGAGAGAGAGAGAGAGAAGTTAGTGAATGAACAAATATATTTCAAATTTTACCAGCTTGGATAGAGGTGCAAAGCTGCTACTGCTAAGAAACCTATTTTAGTAAAGCTAAATCTTGGGTCTGTATTCCTGGCCAGACCCTTGCTCAGTACAAGGTTCTAAACCCGTAGTACTCAGCAATGAGTTTTTTCCTTTTCACTTCTCAGAAGAACTGTTCTTTTCTACCCTTGCTACTGGCAAAGAATCTCTCCTGGTTGAACATCTGGCATGCTTCATCCTATAGTTTTCTGTCACCACATGCTTTTTAAATTGTTTTTTGTCTCCTTAATTGGCAAAAGAATTCTTTTCCCCTACTTCCAGGTTTTCATTCTCAAGATGATGCCTGGGTCCTGTACCTCGGGCACAGTCAACAGCTTGGGACATTTCCCCTTTTCCAGCTGTTTTGCAAGATGTCTTTTCTTCAGGCTGACACCTTTTCCTGTATTTGTTCCATTTTCACTTCATTTATCTCTCTGAGCTCCAGAGGCATTGATCAGTGCATTAGTTGATGTTTTGTAGGTAGAGTCAGTGCTGTGTTACTACTTCTGGTTGTCATCTTTTGCATTCTTCCCTCTTTTGATTTTGCAAGAGAGAGAAAAATGACTTGAAGGTGTGAGGTGTGTTTCACTTGACTATATCATATCCTAGGTAAACACATGTCAGATGTAACAAAAATGCAGTTAGGTGGCACCAGGACCCACAACAGCCAAAACTCCACACTTTTGTACTCCTGTTCTCATGGGAATTCAATTTCTTGAAGCAGTCTCAGAATCTAGGATAAATAAAATGCAGGCTCTGTTGATTGATTCATTTCCCTACAGCATTCATCAAAATTATGAAGTGCTATGGCCACATATTGAATTCCTCTCTGAATTGTTGGTGAATTTTCCCATGTCTATTCCCTAAGACTTCATTCTTATCCCAGGGTCCCTCTTTTTGTAGTTCTCTCCCTTTCCCATGCTTCAGTGCTGGATTAAAAGACTATCACTGAAACCTGGTCTAATTATGAAGCACTGCCACTCTGACCTCTGCCGTTCTTTCCCCTCTTCAGGAAGGGTCTTTTGACCACAGCATTCAGCTAGTGGCACAAAAGGGCAGTCCTGCCTCTTGGAGTTATTTTTTCTTGTTTCTGCAATCTGGGCAAATTACAGGAAATTATGTTTATTTAACTTTTTTTTTTCTCTCATTCTTTATTTTCACCTTCCTTCCTGATAGGTGATGTCACTTGTTTGTTTAATATTTCTCTTGCTTCACTGTATACTCTTTCTTCATATACAGCTCTGTAACTTTCTGTAACTACACACAATCTCTGTTCAGCTATATATTATGATTTCCTTGCATTTTGCTTGCAGGTTTGCATTTTGCTTTTGGAAGCATCCACAAACTTTTGATTATGAGAATCTATTGATCTGACTTTGTGCTTGATAGTCCCTGACAATAAACCGTTTAGTAGATTACCATTTATTTGAGATTATTTTTATTGCCTGTTATTTGGGAATAATTTTACAAGCAGCTAATTTGAAAATCATTACTGGACACATGAGGATAAACATGTAAAGAAGGATGCCGAAAATAACTTGTGCTGGAGGCTATCAGTTTACACTAGCTTGGGGCCAGCGGACCATGGAGGAAATTTCTGTCAAATCTGTATGTAGGGATTCTGTCCATAGGCTGTTAATCTACAGATATGTATGTTTCCAGAGAATAAGTAAAAGTAAATCATTATTTCATCTTGCAATTTGTTTCACAAAACTCTGAAGTAAAGTGTAGGTGGGGAAACAAACTATATCTATAACAAATGCATCTAATTTACTTAGTCTTATATTGTTTTAACTTGCAGCTGTTAATTATTACATTTAATTTTAATTACATGAACAAAGGGAAAATGTAGGTTAAAAAACAAGAAAATATTCTCAATTTGCTCTTCAGGATTTTGGCCACAAGTGCTAAAAAAAGTCACACAAGGTTCTTTGGGTAGAAAGATGTTTGTGCCTGAAAATTTGCAAAGAACAATTTCCCCAACTATTGAGCTTGTCTAATAAAAGATATCACATCCACCCAAAGAACCTTGTCTGCCTATGACCTTAGACCACTATGGCTACAACCTACAACCCTAAAGCAAAAAAATCACACACACAGAGCAGTGTGCCCAAGTTGCTTTTGGTGTAGCTAGGATTTCTGTAATATAAAATAAAATGAACTAATGTAGCCTTCAAAAATAACTATTGATATACTCAATAATTGTGGCATGTAATTTCTTTTAGTTGGATGGATGGAACCCTCGTAAACTATGTTGCCTGGGCCCCAAATGAACCCAACTTTGCAAATAATGACGAAAACTGTGTGGTCATGTATTTCCGTACAGGTGAGTATAATATTACTATATCAGTAGTTTAATTGTTCTGCATTGGCTTAGCTTTATATGTGCAATATGGGTGTTTCTTGTAAGATAAGTTTTACCAATAAGTAGACTGATTTTGAGTAGGATTTTCAAAAGCCCTTACCAGACTTGAGCATAAATCATACTGAAAATCATTAGGACTTGGGTTTCTAAATTACTCCTAAAAGTTCTCCCACCTCTTTTGCAATTAAGACATTGAACTAGGAATGAAATCTGAACTGAATTCTTACTTTCTGTATGACAGTGGGCAAATTGCTTACAGATCTGTTTCTTTCTATCCTTTTACGTGTTTTAAGCATTGAAAGTGATATCTTTTCACAGCAGTTTCACAGCAGTTCATAGAAGGAGAGGAGAGGGCCTCAGTTTTATTTGAGGCCTGTGCACACTACTTGTAATGCAAATGATGACAAATTATAAACAATAGAAAACACTGCAAGGTGGGGTGTTAATTATGTGTTATGTACTCAAGCCACTAAAATTTCTAAATGGCAGTGTAGATCTATAAGTGTGCATGTGTAGACTGGGCATTAACTCAATGTGCATATGTGTGCATCCATGACTACATTTTATCCAAGGTATGAGAATCTAGACAGTCAGAACCATGTGATTAGGGGCAGTTGGCCTCTAGGACAGGAGGCATGTCCTCCCATGTTTTAGCTACAATAAAGCATGAGTAGAGCAACTTGCCCAGGAAGCAAGAGATATGGGATCTCAATCTCCTTGTTTATAGGGGTTTTAATTTGCATCTCTGACTTTGCAGCATGGTCCTCTAACCAACACACCACAATGTTTTACCTACCATTGACTGCATGTAGACAGGTATTTTTATGGGAATTTAAGAGAAATTCTTATCATTAGAAAAACAGCCCAGGAGTTGAGGTGTACATACATTTGAGTAGACTGGATGGAGAGCTACACAGGTGAGCTCTTCAGCCAGGGGGCACTCGAGGGCTGGTCCCTGGGCCACCACTGCTCTTGAGGAAGCCTGTTACTGGACCGCCTGTCCTCTCCCCTGCCTGGGAAGGGGGGCAAGCTGTCAATAGGCAGCCAACCAGGTTTTAAATTGCCTGGTGTGAAGCCCAGATGGGTGGCACATGTGGCATTTAAAGCCCACTGGGCTGTGAACCAGGGTGGGAAGAGTTTCTTCATGCCTGGTTCCTAGCCCTCAGGGCTTTGTAATCTGTGTGCCAGCATTTAAAGGGTGGGGACTGGGAACCTAGTGGCTAGGGTCCAGGGGATAATTTCACTCCATTTGAAAAGTTGCATGAGCCTAAGCAGCCTTGCAGTGGTGCCACAGCGGTCTCGTGTCCATCTGTCCTCTCCTTCCCCAAGGCCTCCCAGTGGAGCAGGACTGTGGAGAGTGGGAGATAATTCCCCCATATCTATAAGGCTTCTTAAGCTGAAGCAGCCTTGCAGTCAGAGGGGAATTGTTTCTTGCTCCCCCACATGCCTCCTGATGGAACTGGAGGGGTGTGGGGATGGGGCTTTTCTCTGGTGGTGGGAATCTTCCTGAGGCTGTGGGAGGGTTCCTGTCACAGGAGAATCGTCGACCCCCCAACCCACCAATGAGCTCATTGGCAGGATGGATAAGTGGGAGCATTTTCTATTGTCTGGAGCTCTCCCAGGATTCCAGGAGGACTTCAGCAGTCCCAGGGGTTTGGGAGGATTCCCACCTCAAGGGAATGGCCCTCCCTCTTCTGCCATACAGCTGATTGGCAGGATAGGGGCTCCTTGATGGTTTGCCTCTGAGCAGAGGACTGTAGGGCACTACATCCAGCACCCAGAAGAAGAATACAGATATTCAAAGTACTGTGGGAAGGGAAAGATCTACCTGGTTCAATGAGGTTGAATTTTCTTGTAAACATGCTTTATGTCTTCCACAACAAAGCCCTTGATCATCTGTATACTTTCCTTTGTGTCAGGTGAAATGCTTTTCTCCTGGAAGAAATGTAACATATGAACATGACCATTATCTAGGCAGGTAGTACTGGTATTCCTTTTGAAACTGGCCCTTCTGTTGGGCAGCCAACAGAAGGAGGTATGTCAGGCCAGGAGGAAGACAGCAAGTCAGTGTTGATGGTTCTGGCCAGGAAGGCATCACAGAGTAGAAACTATCTTGTTACACTGTTACATTTGTTTTATCCAATGACTAGGAAGTGCAAGGGCCAGTGGTTCAGCTTAAAAAGGAGTGACTGAGAAAGTTCAGGATAATACTTGGCATGTATTTGGTGGTTACAGCACTGTGCTGGTAAGTTAGAGATGCAAATTCAAACCTCCTTTGGGTGAGAGGGTGGCCTCAGGGTTGCTTATCAATAATTATTTTTTACTCATTGTCCGAAAACTTTTTACTGACATGTTTTAAATAAAGTAAAGGTAAGCACTCTGCTAGGTGCTGGACAAGGCGTGGTTTCAAATTTAGATGTATAACACCATCCTCCATAGAAAAGTTTGGTTGTCAACAAAAAGCTTTCAGGTTATCAATAAATAAATACATAAAGTCTTGGCTTGGCAACCCTGCTTGACTGCAGCAATGATTTTGCATCAAGGTGCCCCCACCTCATGGCTTCCCTGCTTCCCACACCCTGATGCCCCTGACTGCACCTTACACCATGCTGGCCCCACAGCCTAACCCCCACTAGCCCTACCCCCCATCTCAGCACAGAGAAAGTCTACTGTATGCCTACCTGTGATCCAGCAGTATTACAGGTAGACAAGCAGATGCAGCAAAAGCTGGGAGGGAAGGGGTTTCCAAGGCTACAGAGCCATAAGAGAATGCTTCATGGAGGGTGCTGTGTTCTCACTTAGTCACTAGGGCACTTACAGAAGTTATCAAAGGGCACCTCAATCATGCTGTAACTTTTGGCACTTTATATAAAGTGCTTAAAGTTACAAAGTCATCAAAAGTAACAGACATTTCATAGATTTCACAGATTTCATAGACATTAGGGCTGGAAGGGACCTCGGGAGATCATCGAGTCCAGCCCCCTGCCCAAAGGGCAGGAAGTCAGCTGGGGTCATAGGATCCCAGCAAGATAAGCATCCAATTTACTCTTGAAGGTGTTCAATGTAGGCGCTTGAACCACCTCTGCTGGCAGACTGTTCCAGACCTTGGGGGCTCGGACAGTAAAGAAATTCTTCCTTATGTCCAGCCTGAAACGGTCTTGCAGGAGTTTGTGACCGTTCGACCTCGTCATCCTATGGGGCGCTCTGGTGAACAGATGTTCCCCCAGATCCTGGTGGTCACCCCTGATAAACTTGTAGGTGGCCATCAGATCACCCCTGAGCCTGCGCTTTTCCAGGCTAAAGAGTCCCATGGCTCTCAGCCTGTCATCGTAAGATCTGTTTTCCTGACCTCTGATCATGCGCGTGGCTCTCCTCTGGACTCTCTCAAGCTTCTCCACATCCTTTTTGAATTGTGGAGCCCAAAACTGGACGCAGTACTCCAGCTGTGGCCTCACTAAGGCCGAGTACAAGGGGAGAATGACATCCTGGGATTTGCTCGAGAAGCATCTATGGATGCAAGCCAGCATTTTGGTCGCTTTACTAGCCGCAGCATCGCATTGGAGGCTCATGTTCATCTTGTGGTCAATGATGACCCCCAAGTCTTTTTCTTCTGTAGTGCTAACCAACGTAGCACTGCCAAGCCTATAAGGGTGCTGCAGGTTTTTCCTCCCAAGGTGGAGAACCTTGCATTTTTCGGTGTTAAACACCATGAGGTTCTCGTCTGCCCATTTGCTGAGCTTGTCCAGGTCAGCCTGGATCACCCGCCTATCTTCTGGCGTGGATGCTTTGCCCCAAAGTTTGGTGTCATCGGCGAACTTGGCCAGTCCGCTCCTGACTCCAATGTCCACATCGTTAATGAATATGTTGAACAGTATGGGTCCCAGGACAGAGCCTTGAGGGACCCCACTGGTCACAGGGCATCATGATGAGTGACTGCAATCAATCACAACCCTCTGGGTCTGACCACGAAGCCAATTTCCCAGCCAGCGGATCGTGGTGGAGCCAAAGCCACAACTGGGCAGTTTGGCCAAGAGGTGGCATTTGATGGTGGGGGCTGGATGCCTCTGTGTACTGGCCAAGGCCAGGTGGCAGGGGGTGCTGTAGCCTGGTTGAAAACAGCCATCTGGGAGAGCTGGCTAGCAGTCATTTCTTTATGTGTGTGTGTGTGTGTGTGTGTGTATGCATGTGTGGGGAGCTGAGGGACTATGCCCCTTCTCTGCTAGTGTTGTCAAGCACTAGGAACATTCTCCTGCTGGGGGGTCCCCACTGGATCCCCCTACTCCCAGTTGCTGCCCAGCTGCTACCTAGCCTGTTTGGAAACAGCATACTGGGAGAGCTCTCCCCCTCTAGCCCTCACTGCACAGGGAGGAGACTCTCTGCCACCTCCCTGTGGCAGACGAGGGACATGACACTTAACCCTCTCAGGGAATTCTATAGAAGTTCCCTAAGGTGCTCTAATTTAGAATGCCTTCATTTAGTACTTGATTTCATAAGGGTTAATTTTTTTGCATGATCAGCCATTTAAAAAATGCTCTGCACCTGTGCATGTGCATTATGACTACAAGTGCACCGATACATTGGTCAATATCGTATCAGCACCGATAAAAGGAAAATTAACATTATCGGCAATTGGCTTTTTTTGGCTGATGTGGCTAATAACGTCACCAGTAGTTTCATAGTTTCTAGGGTCGGAAGGGATCCGAGTAGATCATCTAGTCCGACCCCCTGCCATGGCAGGAAAGAGTACTGGGGTCAAACGACCCCAGCAAGGTGTTCATCAAGCCTCCTCTTAAAGACCCCCAGGGTAAAAGCCAGCACCACTTCTCTTGGAAGTTGGTTCCAGATCCTAGCCGCCCTGACCGTGAAGTAGTGCCTCCTGATATCTAGCCTAAATCTACCCTCTGCCAGCTTGTGACCGTTATGCCTGGTCACTCTTGGCAGTGCTCAGGGGAACAGAGACTTCCCCAGTGCCTGCTGATCCCCCCTGACTAGTTTGTAACAGGCCACTAGATCCCCCCAATAAATGCCACATGCAAGTGCACAGCTGCAGCATGCACATAGCCAGGTGTGCAACCAGGCATCTTGAAGAGCAGCGTCTAGCCAGTCAGTCTGTAGAGGGGAAGGTGTGTGGGGGGGCCAGATCGAGGCCACGTGGTGGGGGAGGGAGTGGAACTGGGGCAGGGGCAGGTGCTGCCCACCCAGGGTGGGGCATGGGATGGAGCTGCGGCTTGTCTGGGGGTCCTGGGGGTGTGCAGCTGCTACTACTGCATGCATCCTGGGGGAGGCATGTGCCCCCCAGATCTGTGTGCAGGGTGAGGGCAGGCTGCCACTGTGGGAGCGTGCTGGGGGCTGTACTGGGCTCTTCCTGGTGGCTGTGAGGAGGGGGGCTATGGACAGGGCTATGGTGAATTTTGGAGTTGGCTCTAGCCTCCCCGTAGCTCCCCTCCCAGGGCCACTGCTGCCTCCTGCTCTGCTCCACCCCACCCGGCCCAAGTGCAGCCACCAGGAAGAGCTGGATTTTATTAAAGGAAAAGAGAAACCCTAATTGAACAAATGAGCAATTTTAAAACAAAACAATTTTAGAAGAACTCTGAGGGTGCATCCAGACATGCATGCATGTGCCTGTTGCGGCACCTCAAAGCAGTTTGAGATGCTTCAAGAGGCATGGTAAGAAAGAAAAAATGTTCCCCATGCTGCATATTTGCTGAATGTGAATCACTGAATTTTGGGGGGAAGAGGATGGAGGGACAAATTAAAAAAAACAAAACAGCTCTACCTTCTATACCTTGGTTGTCTAGGGAAGGGATAGAATTTAGTTTCCATCTAAATCTCATCCATTGTACTCAGGAATGTGGAATGATCTCAACTGTGGAGTCAGCAAATTCTTCATCTGTGAAAGGCTAAACAGGACTGTTCGTTCAACAGTTGCTCCTACATCACCTGTACCTCTGGGTGGATGCCCTGAAAATTGGCTTTTGTTTAATAACAAGGTACAGTAACAGATGTCTCCAGCATATTGTATTTGAAAAGGAATTGAACTTAGACAAAGAGATTCTTATTTTCATTGTTTAGCTTTGTACTGAGAATTTAGATTATCCAAAGATATATTCTGATTGTCTGACAAGACCATTCTGGTGATGCCACATCCAGTTTTGAAGCACCGAGAAATAGATTTGTGAATTACTGTAAGTTTTAAATAACTTCAATCCAAACTTCTAAAAAGTTTTTAGATTCTGAAATGAGAGGGAATTAGATACCTAAATACCTTTAAAATATTATTTCTTTGGCCCTAGTCCTAAAAAACATTTTGCTAACACTTAACTTTGGGTCAGGAAGAAGTGACCCTTAATTCTGATGCAATCAGCATTATACCAGTATAAAAATATAGGAGATTCATGATGCAAACTCTTGAACTGGGGTAACTTCATCCCATACATGGGAGTACTCTTCTTGAAAGATTGGGGATAAATCTGCACCATTGTAAGTTATCATGGCCAGATTTCATCAGTTTGCACCTTATCCTGGAATAATCACTTGCTCATGGCAAGCAGACTGTAAATAGATGTCTCATTTAACCCAGGCCTGATTTTCCAGGAGTTTGACATGCATCAAAACAGGTGCAACATCGCCATTTAGCATGTTGCCCTTCCAACTTGTACTACTGCTCTTTTGCCAGTAGGTGGTCAGTAGCCTGGCTGGATTGTCCAGGGATTGACCCATAATAACCCTACAGACATACATTGTGGTGTCCTGTGGAAAAAACAATAGCCACTTTAATCCTGCATAACTCAGTGGACTTGTACATCTATAGGATCCCAGGATAAAAGGCTTTCTTCTGGGAGAAATGTGACATTTACCCACAACCATAAAGTCTTACTTGATTCCCTGCCATCTACTGGTGAGCCTACTGTGGGAAAAATACACATTTGCTATTACATTACCGCAGTATAATTTATGTTGCTATATAAAATAGATTTACATTACATTGCGGCATAGGATCATTGGCCCTGGCCTTGAAAGATGACACGGTTAAGCAAATATATTCTGCTTGTGCTGTAGTGCTTACCTGTTCCAAACCATGTTCTCTGAACAAAATTGTTGACTATTAGTTGACAGAGAAAGAATGTAAAGTTGTTCCTTCATTAGACTGGGTTAGAGGAACAAAGTTTACCCATAAGAAGCCTTTTCCAAAAAGGAGGCATGCAAAATTAGATAATACAAAGCATGCCTTCTTTCTTTGAAATGACCTACTTATACACAAAAGGTGGATCTTTATGCAAATACTTGTATCTCTGCTCTACAATCAATGTATGACTTGTTTACATAAACCCTTGTTTCATTCTATCTGTCACTGTTGTTGTAAGTACCATTGCACAGTGGTATTGTAAAGAGTTTGCTATGTTGTATAACAAGGTTGCCATCCAAAGAAAATGTTTTTTATTGAGAAGTTGCAAGTTGCTTACTGACAACCAAACTTTTTAACAGACACTATGCCACCCTGCCAAAGTGTTCCCTCTTCACTCCTATATCCTGATTCCACATCCTTTCCTTTTTAGATTTGTAGATTTCATGGCCAAAAAGGGCCCATTAGATCACCTAGTCTGACTTCCTGTGTGATGCAACCTATTAAATATGTTTGTTTAGAATGAAATTGTTTTGTTTGTTTGTATGTTTGCAAGAGAACCAACAACATGGCATCCAAACCTCAACAACATTTTCTTTTTCAGTGTTTCAAATTATTTGATAGCATTAAAAAAGAAGCACAGTCATGGCATGCTGCACGGACTACATGTATAAGTTTAGGAGGCAATCTGGTTACTGTATCAAGTGCAGAACTGCAAGGTATAGTGTGCACATTTTTTGATAATGGATGAGATAAAGAGGTCAACTAGTCTCATGGAACAGCCATAAAATAAAGACCAAAAAAGAAAAAACAATACAGCTGCAGTTCTGTAATATATCTTACTACTATTGCTTATATGAAAAGTTGCATTTAATGATGGATGATGCATATGTAGCTTGAATAAATTTAAATATACATATCAATGGTTTGCCTAAGTTTGAAAAGCACAATTTCAGCATAATAGTAGATTATAGATTGTGGCTGCCACTATATCAATTTCATTCAATGTGACTGAGTTTTTTTTAATTTGTTTTGATTTTCTAAATTTCAAACCTTCAAATAATGGTAATGTGCATGTATATGCATACTGTTCAGTATGAACAAAGATAGCAACATTGAGCTTCTGATTTAACTGTTATGGAAATCAGTATTGTCAGTGATTGGGGGAAAGTCCATTTAGTTTCCCTATTTGTAAAACTATTTGCTTTCTTTTAGCCTTCCTTATCACCCTCATAAAGGATGCTACAGATGAGGTCTGGATTGGAATGAATGATATAAATCATGAATACTTGTTCCTATGGACGGATGGAAGTGGTGTCTCTTATACAAACTGGGCAAATGGTTATCCAGATTATAGCTATCAGGTAAATATTTAATGCAAGTTATCATTAAATCATTACAATTTTGGTAGGTAGATCAAACTGTGTGTGACCCACACAATTTAATGTCTGTGGAATTCAATATATTAATTGTTGAAAGCAGAACTACCATGGTCATGTTATATGTTTTTGGAAATTCAATTTGAAATATTTTTTAAAAAGGTCTGTATTGATAGTTGGACACTTCTTTATTTAAAATCAGTATTTTTGAGATAGTAAACATTCAGGGCTTTTTAAAAAAATGTAAGTTATCCTTTATCCTATCCCTGTAATGCAGTATGAATCTTAATGAGAAGATGATTGGAACAAGGCCAATATTCTGCAGACTTAAATCCAGTGATTAGTTCACAAACTTAGTATCATAGAATCATGGGGAAGTAGGGGTGGAAGGGACCTCAGGAGGTCTTCTTGTCCAACCTCCTGCTCAAGGCAAGATCATCCCTGTATAAACCAACCTAGATAAGTATTAGAACAACCTGTTCTTAAACACTTCCGAGGATCCCTGGGTAATTTGTTTCAATGCTTCACAACCATCTAAGGGAGAAAGTTCTTTAATAACCAACCTAAATTTCCCATGTTGCTATATAACATTGTTTCTCCTTGTCCTATCCCTTTGACTGCAGAGAATAGTCTATCTGCATACACTTCATCGCCACCCTTCAACCACTTGAAGATTATTATCAAATTCCCCCTCAGTCTTTTCCTTTCCAGACTGAAAAATGCCAGTTCTTTTAGCTGTGGCCTGCAAGTCCCGTCTCCCAGACCTGTTATCACTTTTTGTTGTTCTCTGGTGGACTCTCTCCAAATGGTCTACCTCTTTCTGAAACTGAGGTGGCCAAAACTGGAAACACTTCTCCAGGTGACTCAACTGAGACTAGTCATGTGATTCCTATAATTAAAGGTTTCCAGATGATATGCTAATGCTGAGTAATTGTGGAGTATCACAAGGATCCATTAGAATTTACTAAACTATTAACAGGTGGTTTGTGTTTATAAATGTGATTTACAGATATTCCCTATTACATAGATCTTGCACATTAATGCAATTACATGAAATACCTTTTTTAAAAAAAAGGCAGAAGAGGAAGAATCAGGGTCTCCTATTTTTGTTTCATATTCTATCTTTCATTTTATTAGATCTCGCTCCCTATTAGATCTATCTTCAGAATAACTCCACTGCAGGCTAAGAGGTTTTCCCCATCATCATCTCAACTTACTGTTAATTGCAGAACATAACAGAGTACTGTTCAGTTGTGAATGAAATGGTTAATGTGGACTAATGGCTGGCCTTTCTACTTTTTTGCTCCTATTTTATCATCTTGACAAAATACCTTTTTCACAATAAAAAATGACAAGCAATTTGAACTGAAGGAGCCTCACACAACAGCTCTACAACAATAAAGAACATGAGTGAAGGTGCTATTTGGTAAAGCTAGAACAATATAATATAAGCCCTGTTCAAATATGAAATGACTTATTACAAGACTAGATTACATGGCCCTGAGGGAGTATAAGTAATAAAAAATAGATGCTTGATCGACCTGTCTGTGATAGCTTGGTCTTCAGATGTGCGAAGAAAAGAAGTGTTTTTTGTTTGTTGTTTTCTTCGTACTCCTTAATGTATCATTTTCCTTCTTAGTCTGACTGCATCTTTATGACAAACAAAAATATTGAAGAGGCAGGGAAATGGAAAGATTCAGACTGTCAGGCTAACAAAAGCTACATATGCCAGAGAAATACAGGTGAGTGCTCCTCCGCCATTCTTCTAAGTAAATAAAGATGAGAAAATGGTTTGATGTTTAGATTGCCTTCTGGATTGAACTCTAGCTCTCCACATACTCTGCATCAGCTCTGGCCTCTAAGTGAAATATGTTTCACAGTTTCATATGAGCTCAAGAACATTTTGACAAAGCAAACAGGGATACTAATAATTTTTGCCATGGATGCCAAAAAAGACCCCTCACTCTTCCTTAGTGCCGCTCCAATTTACTTCCTTTGCCAAACTGGCTGCTTAGCTTTCTGCTCCCTACTTTGTGGTCCTTGGCCAATCTGCTTCTCTGCTTTCTGTTTCCTGTCCTATTTGGTCTTTTGCTGCCTGGTCCCTTCCTGATCTGCCATGTGCCCCACAGAGAAGCTGCCTGTGCCATTTGTGGCCTGTGTGTAACAGGTTGGATAATCCTGCTCTAATATTTGCATAAGCTTGGCCTGTAGAAAAAGCCAGCAGGTGTCATGTAGCCCATCTGAACTAATCTTAGACACAACTGTAAAGGGATCAAGGCTTTATTCCACCTTCAGTTTGGCTTGATCCCTCCTCACCTTGACCAGCAGATCAGAGGGCATTTCCCATTGCTGCAACCAACAAGACTTTTATGAAGCAGAGGGAAGTCCTTATTGCCACAACTCAGCAGAAGGTTGTTACGAATGCTGTTTGGAGGGAATTGTTTTTGGCTTGTATATTGGATGGGAGGATTGAAAGAGGTAATAGGGCTAAGGTTGGGAGGGAGGAAAATGAACCCCTTTATATGCCAGCTCTCAGGAGGGGTAGGAAGGCTTGCTTGGAGAGATTTATTTAAGATTTTGTAAGAGGGGAAAAGGTCACTGATTTGTAGATAAATCATGGTAGAGGGTACATAAATAGTTTTTCTTTCTTTTTTTTTTTTACCTTGAGAAATTGAGGTTTGGTCTGCCTTGTCTACACTATTGATACACCAGATTTTGCAGCCTTGCCTAGACCATATTTTCAGCTGGAGCAGCATGCACCCCTCCCAAATCCTTCTCTTCTCACTTTCTCATGGTGGGTGTTTTGCCTTGCAGCCACCAGTGCCATACATCCTGGGTGCCATAGGATCACAAGGGATCACAACCTGGAAGTTTCTCCCCTCTAATCCCCTGCATAGTTGCTTAGTACTTATTCTAACAGACAAATTTATGGAAGTACTGCATACTTTCACAGAGGAGGGGTATAACTTCATGGAGAAGTCTTGGTTGGGAGCAGAGTAGCTGAAGAGCCAAAGGCTACAACTTTTTATTAAAGCTCTTTGAGTCATGGTTATTGTCATTGAAATGATGGTTTTACCACCCATTGCATCTTGATTTTTATTAGTGTTACCTCTCTTAATCATTTTAAAACTGCAGACATTTGTTCAGTGGTACAATAGTTGCATAGACTATGAAACAACCATTTATTCCTTTATTTTCTTATTTTGCTACAGATCCTAAACTACATCGCCAAACAACAGTTCCCATACCTGGCTTTATCCAGTATGGTAACAGTAGCTATTCCATCATCAGTTCCAAAAAGAATTGGGAAGAAGCACACAAAAACTGCAAGGCTGAACACTCAGAACTTGCCAGCATTTTAGATGCCTATACCCAATCATTCCTGTGGTTGCACACGTTAAAGTTTAAGGAGCCTGTGTGGATTGGTCTCAACAGCAATGTGGTAAATACATCAAATATACTTCATGTCAGAATACTTCTGCCACATTTGTCATTGAACTATTACTGTCTTGATTTCAAGAACCGTTACTGTTGCACCCTTTTGTCTTATAGTGGGCACTAAGCATGAGCAAGAATTCTTTGTTATCATAGAGAAGTTATGCTGGAAGAGGGCCTCTACATACCATCTAGTCCAACCAGGGATTGAACCTGTGACCTTGCTGTTATTAGCAGGATGCTCTGACCAACTGAGTTTCTAATGATTTTAGTCTTCAAAAGCATCCAGAAAAGGAAGAGAAATAGGGAGAATTTACCTTCAAGAGCAAATTGGAAGCAAATTGGATGCCTATCTTGCTGGGATCCTATGACCCCAGCTGACTTCCTGCCCTTTTGGGCGGGGGCTGGACTCAACGATCTTCTGAGGTCCCTTCCAGCCCTAATGTCTATGAGATGTGAGAAAAGGGTGTATAAAAAGGAGACAAGCTGTGAGCATGATGGAGGATCTGTAGAAAAGGAGTTGCAAGGAGGCTGAGAGGAGAGTAGAAGCTATAGGAATAGTGGGAGGTTGAAGGCATTGAAGAAAGCATGGTGAGCTGATGCCAGGGAATTGTGGGATCAAGAAAGGGATAAACAAGCAATGGGTAGGAGATGAATAGTCTTTCTTCATAGAAATGATTTAGCAAAGTAGTGGAGGGTGTCCCAAAACCTTAAGGCTTAATTCACTGAAGCAGGTGGGACATTCACCTAGAAGGAATTTTCACAGAGTGGAAGCAGCTTTGTACTCCAGTGGGGGTTGCTAAAGGGATTCAGTGAACCAGTGTGTTCCCTAACTGCCTGGGTATCCCACAGATCTGAGCCAGTGCCATGTACTTAGGGTTTCATTGGTTCCCCTAAACTTTGGCAAAATGGAATTTACCAGCTGGCCGTTTGAGGCTTCGTTCATGGCAGCCAACACAACCATAACCCAAATGTCTGGCATTGGCTTGGGAACATCCTGGCCTAAATTTACACCAGTTTGTTCCAGAGCAATGAGATGCATTTCTCATCTTGCTTACATTCTTTATTTTTATAACCATGTCACTGAAAAGAACTAGTGCTCCCATGGTTTGAAGCAAATACATATAATCACACAGGCAAGGGGTTGCGCCAATTGCAGAGATGAGTTTAACCCTCCCTGTGAACAACTGTCCAATTCAGCCAAGTCCTGAACCACAGAAAATCTCACTTTGTAGGTAGTAAGTAGACTTGATGGATTTTGGTAGCTAAAATCCATCAAGACTTTGGTAGCTAAAATCCATCAATATTTCTTAACATTTCTTTCGCATCAGGCATTTTCAAAGCCTTCCCAGTATCTGTGTATGACCAGACTGAGCTTGCAGCTTGCCTAGAGAGCAAAGATCCTGGTTCCTACTGCAGACTAAGACTGCAAGGGCTAAGCCAAGGACACTTTTCTCCTTTGTAATTGCTCCTTCTGGCAGTCAGAACCTTCTGTGATGCCAGACCCAATAACCAAAAGCAGGCATGGGTTTCCTGTATTCTCTCTAGATGTCTTTTGCTCACCACAGGGAGGAGAAAATAAGGAGCAGGAATAAGCTCCATACTCTGTGAGGCGTAATATGTGGGGATATAGAGAAGAAGACCAGAGGAGGGTAGGAGAACTGGATCTGTACAGAGCTGAAGCTGTGTTGGGATCTGGGTGGAGGGAAGAATAGGATTAATATACAGAGATAGGAAGACTGAGAGGGGAGCTAGGTTGGGATTGGGGATACTGGAACATGGAGGAAACTGGGATGAGGGAGTGGCATGTGTAGGGGCAGTGGGCATGCTATAGTATTCCTGTGTTTCAACATTCCTCTACCATCAACAAATAGGTAGTGAAATCCAGAGACAAAATGGGAGGCTCATTTCTATAAGAAATGAGCTGATACAAAGGATAACAATGTACAGGTGCTATTACTTATTCCATTAACTCAAGTGGTGGAGGTTTGAGGTCTGTGAATCTAAAGATTCTCACCCTGCTGCTGCATCATGTGGTCATTAATATAGTTCCACATGATCAAAGTTTTTTTTCTTTTAACTACTTATTCAGAAGAAACAAAAACAAAAGGAAAGAATGTTAAGAACATCAACTGCAGAGCCTTTGCATGGGTCCCTAGTGCATACACATTCTGATACCAAAGTTAGTTGCACAGTCATGTACTATTTTTGCCACAGGGACCCCTACCTCATTCAGTGTGCTGAATGGACATTTGCTAATCAATGTCTTGGGTGCTGTAATGTGTAAGGCTGTGGGATGATATGCCGCAGAGGATGGAAGTCATGTAGTTAATAAGGCCAGGATGAAAAAGAAATAGGCTGGTACAGGCGATTGAATTTCACCACTAAGAATTGGAATTCTATCTTGGCCTCTTCCACACAGTTTGCTCAATAGTCATTACTTGTTCTGTCTATGGAATAAGATGGGGTCCTTCTTTCTACTGTTTCCTAACAATTGAGAACCTGATTTTTCAGCACTACTAAGGTAGGTTTTTTGGATACTGTGTTAGTTCACTTTCCATTTGTTTTTAGACTGGTGGATTTTACAAGTGGACGGATAACTGGAAACTAAAGTACCAGAAATGGGCCCCTGAGGAACCAAAAAAGAAAATAGCCTGTGTCTATTTAGATGTGGATGGTTCCTGGAAGACAGGCTCATGTGATGAAGAGCATTTCTCTGTCTGTAAACGGTCTGATGGTGAGCAACAGATTTCATTTAGGCCAAACATGTACTTCCAGTTAGGGAGCTTGAGATTTAATTGCCGTGGTAGCTTGACTTGATTAATAATAGAAGGAAATTAACAACAATTTTGAAATAAAATCATTTTATGTGTAATGAATGGGAAACAAAACAATAGCAGGGAACACACTGATGGTGGCATTGTTGAATACACCTATTGTTTACAACTATGTGGTGAAGTGATGTGGTCCAATAAATGATCATTACACACAAAGTGGGTTTATTTCAAAATTGCCATTACTTTCTGAAACACCTGATATACATATACACCTCCCATGTAAGTGTGTATATATATATGTGTGTGGGTGTGTGTGTATATGATAAGTTGGTTATATTGCTACTGAATAGAAAGGAATGTGACTATTGATAATGTGTGTGTTCCCTGATTTCACATTTATAAAAGAGTAGTAGTTTTATAATAAAGCATGGTTTCTTAACAGTTATGCCCCCTCCTGATCCACCGCAATTCCCTGGAAAATGTCCGGCAGAGAAAAAAGGCAGATCCTGGATTCCCTTCCGCGGTCATTGTTACTACATTTATGTCTCATCTAAAGAAAACTGGTCTGGAGCTTCCATGGAATGTGTTCGACTAGGTGGGTGTCAGCTTTTATTAGGAAATAACAATGGAGGATATTGGTAGGACTCCAGAGAAATATGTTTCCATTCCTTGCAAATTGATAATATATTCAAGGCAAAAACAACCCCCCCCTCAAAACAAAACAAAAAACAAACACCCCCCCCCAACTGGTCAGCAATACTAAGTGTCAAAAGGAAATATTTGAGAGAATTGGTGGGAAATTGGGAATGAAAAGTAGTGCCTCTTCTCCCCTTCCCTTTCAGATTAAAGAACCGAAAAACTTTTTTATGAAGCCTGGGTGGAAGAAAGCAGCATATATATCTCATACCACATCCCCCCAGATAAGATATGTACCTTATTTTTGGCAAAGCAGAATTAAGAACAAAAGATTTACCAGTGTCTTCCCTGCCATAGCATGGAATCACCATGGCTGAATGTTCACAGCCTCTGGTAAATTGGCATCTGCCTTAGGACTGGATTCCAACCACCCTCCACGTGGCTAGAGGAGAGAAGCAGAAACCGTTACAGGGATTCTGTTCAGGCACAGAAAATCTGTTTCCCTGCTTAAGACATGCAACACTTGAAGGGCTGAGTATTGGGGGAAAGGTGTGTGTAATATGGAAGTAAATACACTATTCCTCTGAAAAACTTTCATTTTTCTTTCTTAGTACCAACTATTACCCATTGCAAACTAGCTTACATCTTGCTGTTCCTTTCTACCATCTTTGAATGGTACTGTGGCAGGGCACTGTTTGTACCTGTCACTTTAAGGGCCTGAAGCTAGCAGCCAGCAGGTGCGTGATTAGGACAGCCATTTTCGATCCAGGGCTGCCCATATAAACAGGGCATATTGCTGCTGGAAGGCCAGGCAACAACATCGCCTGGCTGCAGGGGTGCTGGTGTCATCTGGAGGTAAGGGAGGAGCTGTAGGGGATGGTCAGGAGGCTCCTGGTCCTGGGTATGACCTAAAACTGCACCTGCTGGGAGTGGGTGGCCTGGTGGGGCTCTCAGTGGTGTGGGAGCTCCCAGGAAATACCAGGCCAGTTACCACCCTGGTAAAAAGGCGGGTCAGGGTGCCTTAATCCCTAGCCCCCACAACTGGGTTTGTTACCCCCTTGTAGGGTCTGGAAGGAGGACCTCAGTAGAGTGGGGCCATAGACTCAAACCTGTCTTGACATCCCCTGACTAGTCCACAATGGGGCCAGGAGCAGAAGGGTCGAAAGGCCAGAGGCCCACCATGAGGAATGCCCAAGAGCTGAGGTGCTGGGGTTCTGATTGGCCTGGAGGTGGGCCAGGGCTAGTGGCCACATGTCCCGGGGGGAACCATACCCATAAGGGGGAGAAGCTCAGGAAGCTATGCAGCTGGGAATGAAGGCAGAATAGGCTGCCTGAATGGAAGGATCTAAGTGGGGTCCAATTAGTAGGATTCTGGGGCCCAGTGCGGGGCCGATGATATGGATAAAATCTGGATGCTATCTGTGAGGCTTGGGCTGCAGTGTAGGGGGGGAACGGAGCTGCAGATAACGCCCCCTGGCAGTGGGGCAAAAAATGGGCAGCCTCCTGCTTTATTAATATCAATTAAATAATTAACAACAAGGCATAGCAGGCGAGAAGGCATGTGGTTAGCCCAGAAACAGGTGGGCAGGCCACAGGGAAATCAGCCCCGAGAAGGCCCCCTGTTACACGTACCTAAGTGCCTAAGTGTACTTCCCATACATTCACCAATAACCTCAGTTACTAAATGACTAGCTGCTTGCACACTAGTTTTGCTTCTTTTGTCTTGTTTTTCCTTTCTCCCCATCTGTAGTTTAGTCTCTATACATCTTGTTCTGCCTGTTCTTCCTTCCCCTATCAGCTGGGTTCTGCTACCCTTTCATAAAGCACAGGGAACACAAATGTGAGTTTTTTGTATTTATCTGTTTTGAAGCTATTTGTCTGTGTTCTCTGGGACTGTTGATAAACTACATTGAGGAGTGAAAAAATTACCTTGAAGAGAAGGCACTTTTATTCCAAAGATTAGAACATAGGGGCTATATTCTGCTGTTGATGTATTCCTGGACAATTTACTGGTTTCAGTGCAACATCAATTACAAGATTCAGTCAATTTGCATGTATTGTCAGTCTTAAAAAAATCAGATCATAATTATTGTTTCAAAGAGTGGATCATATAGAATGGTGAAACTTGCTTGAGTTATGCTTAGTTATTTATAAATGTTTTTCAGGTTCCTCATTGGCTACTATAGAAGATTCAGCTGAGATGAATTTCCTATTTAATCACTTGCATGCATTTGCAAGTGATTCAAGCCAGTTTTGGATAGGAATGTACAAAAACGTGGATGGTAATAATTTAATTTTCAATATTTAGTTGCAAATAAATACTCAGAGGTAAACTGATGGACTCCAGCCAGGAGCAGATTGAGCCATTTCAAGGGGGGCAGGAGGGTGGCACCACATCCCCAATGCTGCGAGCAGAGTAGGCTGATCCACGTTGTGGGCAACACTGCCTCTCACCCTGCTTGGACCAACTTGCTCTGCTTCTGGCAGGAGCAGAACCAGTGTGAGTGGCAGCAGGGAGCCCCACTGCTTAGACTGGCTTGCTCTCCTCCTGACAGGAGGAGAACTGGAAGCAGAGCAGTCCAAGGACAGCAGGAGGCACTGTGGCTCCCGGGCACTCTGGGGCTGCAGCACTTGCTCTGCCTGGTGGGAGCAGCAAGCCTGTCCTTCCCTTAGCTCTTAGTCCTGCCTCTCCTCACTAAGCCTCTATTAGCAAGTCACAGCTGTTCAAGTGAGAGGCAGTCAGAGCAGGGTTTTTGCCTTACCATGTGACTGCTTCCATTGAGTCAAATAACATTAAGTCAATTAACATTTGTTTGGTTTACAGCATAAGGTCTAGCAAGGCCCTTGGAAAGGAAAAAATAAATCCAGTGGATTTGTCAGATAGGCCTGTGCGAAGCAGCTAGTATTCACTTTGGATTCGCATACGGCTGATTCAGGCAACAGTGATTCAATTCAGTGATTCAGATCATGTCCCGAATTAATATGTCTGAATCTCTGAATGAGCCAGACTCAACCCCTACCTGGTCTCCCAGTCCCGGCAATGACTGCCCCACCTGCCCCAGCTCCAGGCACTTGGGGGAAAAAAAAAATCCCTGACTCAGAGGGCGCTGCTGGGCAGGGGGCAATCCCCACTGCTCTCCACTGCCTTATGCTGTGTGGGGGGCTCTGCATGAGCCCCCTGATCCCACCTCCTGCTCCCCCAGGCTCCCATAGCTGCCCTGCCCACTGTGGCTCCAGTCCTTTAAGAAAAAAAAAGAGAAAACCCCCAGACTCACCATTCCAGCTTGTGGGAGGTGCCCCCCACTTCCCTCCACTTCTCCATGCCAGGTGGGTGGCTCTACATGAGCCCCCCTAAGCCCTGAGGCCACTGCAGGAATGGTAGTCCTGGAGCTTTTCTCTGTTTTTTTCTTTTTTTCTTAAAGGGCCAGAGCCGTAGTGGTCAGGGAAGCCATGGAGCAGGGCTGGGGGTGTGGGAGGAGTTTCAGGGGGCTTGTATAGAGCCCCCCATGCAGTGGGGAACAATGGGGGGCAGCCAGGATTGCCATCACACCTGGTGAGCACTGGGGCTTTTCTTTAAAGGGCTAGGAGCTGGGGTGGGCAGGGCAGCCATGGGGAGGTGGGGGTCAGGGGGGCTGAGGGAGCAGGGAGGAGATGGGGGCTGGCAGGGGTCCACCCATGGTCCCCTCCCCCTACTTAACAGCTCAGAGTCCATCTGCAGCTCCCTGCTGCAGCCACTGGGGACTGTCCAAATCATCGAAGCTCTCTGAGTCTTTTCTGAAGATTCAGAGAGCTTCAAATTGATTCAGACTTTTTAATTGGTCCCCTGATTTGATTCAGAGATTCAGGCACTGAATCAGGCCAAATCTCCTCCGAATTGAATCATCACCCAAAGCTTCACACAGCCCTATTGTCAGAGCTGGGGGCTTGGTTCTGGGAGAGCCAGGTATCAAAATCTCCTATACACATGCACAGAGCCTGCTCCAATGCTCGGGAAATCTAATGAGATGGAACAGACTCAATTAATTGAGTCTGCTGGAGCACAGAAATTGACGTGCTCCAGCAGCCTGGCACATTACATGCATCTGTGTCATCACATATCTCCTCTCTGAAAAAATGGAGGCAGGGTGCTTTGAAATAAAACACATTCAATGAACTTTATTTTAAAGCACCCCACCACCATTTTTTCAGTGTGGGGCTACCCAGTGACACTGATACATGTGACATATAAGCACTTTTAATTGGCATGGCTTGCTAATTCATGCTCCCAGTGCTGCGTCCCACAACATGTGTAAAAATACCCAAAGAGCTTGGAAAAGATATGTGAGGGCCTGTTGAAAAGCTGGGGTATGGAGAAGCTGAGAGGCACTGGAGTTATGAGATGCTGGATCTGCAAAGACTGGTGGAGAATTGGGCTCCAGGAGGTGGGATTCAGGTAAACTGAATCGGTAGGACCTTCAAGGGTTTCTGTTTTTCTTGATAACCTTAGATACCAGGAGGAGAGCTATAGACTTGTTTTCAAATTCTGACACCCAAAGCATGTAACACAGGAATCTAAATAGGCAAGATTCCCCAGCTGGATAGATCTCTCCATGATCTTTTGGGTCAGCTTATCAACAGCAAAGGCTGTGTAGCATAAAGAAATATTTATTTAGGCAGGGGAGTCTATTGCATTAAGTATAGGAACACACATTTCCATGGGAAACTACAGTAGCATTTCTGAATCATTTTATTTTATATTATTTTATTTTTTAGGCATAGTTACTCAGGTTTTGTTTCACTCCACCGAAAACTCAAAAATTTCCATTCAAAATTATGATACAAACAAGTTTCTATTTAGCTTTAGTTTTAGGACCTGGGCTTCCCTGCAATCAATAAGAGACAGGTGGTAGTGACCTGAATAGGTAATGATGTTATTCAGTTTGGCCTGATAAAATAAGGCAGTGTTAAATAATTGAGCAGATCGTGGTAAATGAGATGTTCTTCAGTCTTGGATATAGTCAGAGTCAAAATCACTAGCATGCTTTGGAGGCCAGGATCCAAAGAACTTTAGAGACAATATTAAGCTTCACCTTTACTACGGGCTCCCAGTGCAAATTCTGGTGCAAATTCAAGGTCTCTTTAGTTTTAATCATTAACACACTTAGTGTGCCTGGCAGTACAGTTAGTACAATAGTGTAATAGTGCACTAACTAACTATGTTCTTCTATGACAGCATAGATAATGGGGCTTAATATTCAAATTGCTAAAGCTCAGGCAGAAGACATCCTTAGCTGAGTGTCTTTTTCTGCTGTGGGAGGAAAACTGAATCGTTGAATCGTGTAATAGTAAGGTATTGATTTTACCAATTCCTTAGTTCAGTGTCAACCTTGTCATTTAATATTTTGTACTTATCATTTTAATTTTAGATGAATGGACATGGATAAACAACAAAGCAGTTGATTTTGTCAACTGGAAAGAAGGCGAGCCTTCAACTTTTTCTAGTAAAAACTGTGTTTTCATGGATGCTTCGGATGGATGCTGGAGAGTCTATTATTGCAGTTTTGACAGACATTTTATTTGTAAAATGCCAAAGAGTAAGTTCAGTATATTGCATTATTTTGTTAGTGATGACTATTATTATTTACAAAGTCCTTTCGCCCAGCGAATTCTGTGTAACTAGATGTTTGTGACAGCTATTTCTCTCCATGGGCTGAGATCTTGTTGTGGTGGACAGGCTCCCAATGGTCCTCAGAGCAGTTGCCCAGATTTTCATGCTGCTATTAGGGTCACCTGTGGTCAGCAGGCCTGAGGGAAGGCTCTAGACAAACCATAGTTCAAACCACAAGTCCTCAACAGCGGATCAGGGAGAAGGAGATATTAAGACCTCAATGACTGTAAAGATGGAAGAAGGCTGCAACAAAATGGAGGTTTCCTGTCATCTAGGGTTTTCCCTCATCACTGGGCTCAGATCTCCACCTTGTCAAGACTTTTTGTTATTTCTGCACACCAGGTTCCTCATGTTAAACAGTCACGTGCAGGCTTCTACCACAGGAAACAACACACTCTCCTGTACCAACATCCAAAAGCCCTATGGCAATGGATAAGTGGTGATGTAGACAGAACTGATGAATCTGGCAGTCTCCAGGCATGAATCTTCCTGCAGGCAGTAGTAGTTTGACGGTTGTCTTGCACCTGGATTGAGACAGGGGTGCAATTCAGCAGTTGCTACCATGACTGAGCAGTCCTATTCAGGATCCTCTCTGGTCACCCCACATGAAGAAAGGGCCACAAAAAGTGCCTTAAACATAGGCTGCTTTATCTGCTCTTAGCTAGGTAACCACATACATTGGTATCACTTTCTTTGCCATTGAAAACATCATAGGAAGATAATGATTTTCACAACATGTAAGATTTCATAGACATTAGGGCTGGAAGGGACCTTGGAAGATTGTCGAGTCTAGCCCCCGACCCAAAGGGCAGGAAGTCAGCTGGGGTCATAGGATCCCAGCAAGATAAGCATCCAATTTACTCTTAAAGGTGTTAAATGTAGGTGCTTGAACCACCTCCGATGGCAGGCTGTTCCAGACCTTGGGGGCTCGGACAGTAAAGAAATTCTTCCTTATGTCCAGCCTGAAATGGTCTTGCAGGAGTTTGTGACTGTTCGACCTCGTCATCCCTTGGGGCGCTCTGGTGAACAAACGTTCCCCCAGATACTGGTGGTCACCCCTGATAAACTTATAGGTGGCCATCAAATTGCCCCTGAGCCTACGTTTTTCCAGGCTAAAGAGTCCCATGGCTCTCAGCCTGGCGTCGTAAGGCCTGATCATGCATGTGGCTCTTCTCTGGACTCTCTCAAGGTTCTCCATATCCTTTTTGAATTGTGGAGGCCAAACCTGGACACAGTACTCCAGTTGCAGCCTCACCAAGGCCGAGTACAAGGGGAGAATGACGTCCCGGGATTTGCTTGGGAAGCAGGTCCAGGGAGGTGATCCTCCCCCTCTATGTGGCACTGGTCAGGCCGCAGCTGGAGTACTGCGTCCAGTTCTGGGCGCCACACTTCAAGAGGGATGTGGACGATATGGAAAGAATCCAGAGGAGGGCCACTCGTATGATCAGGGGTCAGCAGGGCAAGCCTTATGAGGAGAGGCTACGGGACCTGAACCTGTTTAGCCTCCACAAGAGAAGGTTAAGGGGGGACCTTGTGGCCTGCTATAAACTGGTCAGGGGGGATCAGCAGGTATTGGGGGAGTCCCTGTTCCCCCGTGCACTGCCAGGAGTGACCAGGAATAACGGTCACAAGCTGGCGGAGGGTAGGTTTAGATTAGATATTAGGAGGCGCTACTTCACAGTCAGGGTGGCTAGGGCCTGGAACCGGCTTCCAGGGGAAGTGGTGCAGGCTCCTAGCCTGGGGATTTTTAAAAGGAAGTTAGATGAGCACCTTGCCGGGGTCATCTGACCCCGGTGCTCTTTCCTGCCAAGGCAGGGGGTCGGACTAGATGATCTTCCTAGGTCCCTTCCGACTCTAGCTACTATGAAACTACTATGAAACTATGAATGCAAGGCAGCGTTTTGGTCACTTTACTGGCCACAACATCGCATTGCAGGCTCATGTTCATCTTGTGGTCAATGATGACCCCCAAGTCTCTTTTTTCCATAGTGCTAGTCAGCATAGCACTGCCAAGCCTATAAGGGTGCTGCAAGGTTTTCTTCCCAAGGTGGAGAACCTTGCATTTTTCAGTGTTAAACACCATCAGGTTCTCATCCGCCCATTTGCTAAGCCTGTCCAGGTCAGCCTGGATCACCCACCTTTCACCTCGCGTGGATGCTTTGCCCCAAAGTTTGGTGTCATCGGCGAACTTGGCCAGTCCGCTCCTGACTCCAATGTCCACATCATTAATGAAGATGTTGAACAATATGGGTCCAAGGACAGAGCCTTGAGGGACCCCACTGGTCACAGGGCACCATGATGAGTGACTGCCATCAATTACTACCCTCTGGGTCCGACCACGGAGCCAGTTTCCCAGCCAGCGGATCATGGTGGACCCAAAGCCACAGTTGGCTAGTTTTGCCAAGAGGTGATCATGGGATACCAGATTGAAGGCTTTTTTGAAGTCAAGATATATGACATCAATCTCATCTCCCTTGTCCAGGTGATAGGTCACCTGGTCGGAGAAGGAAATAAGATTGGCCAAGCAAGACCTACCCACAACAAATCCATGCTGGCTATCCCTTAGGATGTTGGCCTCGGCCAGTCCATTAAGGATGGCCTCTGTAATAAACTTTTCTAAGATCTTCCTCAGGATAGAAGTCAGGCTGATGGGCCTATAGTTAGCCAGATCCACTTTCCTCCCTTTCTTGAAGATCGGCACCACATTGGCCTTCTTCCAGTCTTCGGGCACTACACCAGAGTGCCAGGAGTTTTTAAAGATCTGTGCCAGGGGCTGGGTTATGACGCTCGCCAGCTCCTTGAGTACCCTGGGTGTAGATTGTCAGGACCGGCTGACTTGAAGGTATCCAGCTTCTCAAGATGTTCCTTCACAAGGTCAGCATTTATGGAGGGCAGGGGATTTCCCCCACCTGGACCTCCCTGTCCCACAGCAGGAATGGGCATCCCATGGGACTGATGAAAGACTGACCCAAAGTACCCATTTAATAGGTTGGCTTTTTCCTGGGCGTCAGTTGTCAGTTTCTCCATCTGGTTCAGCAGGGGTCCAATGTTGCCCTTGCTTTTCCTCTGGCTCCCCAGAAAGGAACTGAAAAAGGACTTTTTATTGTCCTTGATGCTCAAAGCTAGTTGGAGTTCAGTTGCAGCCTTGGCTTTCCTGGTTTGCTCCCTGCAGGACCACACCAGTGCAGAATAATCCTCCTTGGAGGTGAATCCCGTCCTCCATTCTTTGTAGGCTTTTCTTTTTAGCCTTAGGAGGCCTGCTAGCTCCCTGGAGAGCCAGGGGGGCTGCTGTGCCCTCTTGCTGCCTTTCCTTTGAATTGGAATAGACTTAGCTTGTGCATTGAGGATCGCTCCCTTGAGGAGCAACCACTCTTCTTGAACTCCCCTCTCCCTGGGGTCATCGTCTCTTAGGGCCTGACTGACAAGCCTCCTGAGCTTGTCAAAGCTGGCTTTTCTGAAGTCAAGGACTTCTGTGTTGCTGACTGACTTGTCAGCTTTACGGCAGATGGTGAAGGTGAACAGCTCATGGTCGCTGTCACCCAGCTTCCCATCGATCACTAGGTTGCCGATTAGGTCATCCCCTATAGCCAGTACCAGGTCGAGCAGCGCTTTGCCTCTCATTGGCCCATAGACTTCTTGAGTGAGGTACAGGTCACCGACGCATGAGAGGAAGCTTTGCGACTGCTCGGATTTTGCTGAGTGATCCTCCCATGAGGTGTCCGGATAATTGAAGTCACCCATGACAACCATGGTCCTGGAGCATGCGGCCTCAGCCAGCTCCCGAGGCGAACTCCTGGTCAAGCTCAGGACTTTGGGTGGGAGGTCTGTAGTAGACTCGCACCGTTGTGTCCCCTGTGCCGTGTTTCCCACAGATTTTAACCCAGAGGGTCTCTAGCTGTCCACCCTGGTCACCAATATAAGCTTGCAGGGACATGTAGCTTTCCTTCACATACAGAGCTTCACCCCCGCCCCTTTTATCTACACAATCCCTCCTGTACAGGCTATAGCCATCTATACCTGAGGTCCAGTCATGGGTGGAGTCCCACCAGGTCTCTGTTATCCCAATGACATCATAATTATTTGCATTGAGCAGGAGGACGAGCTCCTCCTGCTTGTTCCCCAAGCTCTTGGCATTTGTGTACAGGCAGGCAAGTGTCCCCTTGGGGGCTTTTGCCTTGCCCAAAGATTGTACCAGGGCTGGGGCAAGAGTGGTCTCCCTTAAGTGCCTTGGTCTGCTGGCTTTGCAAGGGTTGCTCAGTGGGCCAGCAGTGGCGGTAGTCCCCACATCCCCCAGTGGGCTTAGTTTAAAGCCCTGTGGAGCAGGTCAGCCAGCCTGGCTGAGAAGAGCCTCCTCCCCAGGGGAGAGAAGTGGAGGCCATCTCTTCCCAGCAGCTCGCTGCCTTTCTCACCAAAGAGTGGGCTGTGGTCATGGAAGCCAAAGCTTTCCCGATGACACCAGCACCGCAGTCTTTGGTTGACTACGTGGATTCTCCTCTCCCTCCTCAGCCCATAGCCCGATACTGGGAGGGTCAATGAGAACACCACCTGTGCTTCCAGTCCCTTAAGCTCCGCTCCCAAATCCCTGTAGCGCCTCAAGACCCAGCTGGGAGCACTCCAAGCCGTGTCATTCGTGTCCACATGAATAAGGAGCATGGTCTGTGGGTTGGAGGAGCTTTGGTATCTTTGCAATGTCCCTGATGTAGGCCCCTGGGAAGCAGGAAACTTCCTGGGCTAAGAGGTCAGAGCGGAAGATTGCCCCCTCAGTCCCCCTCAGGATGGAGTCTCCCACAATAAGCACCTTAAGTTTTGTCTTGGGGAGAGTGGATGGTAGCCGCAGTTGAGCCCATGTTGCCTGTGGGAGCTGGCAACTCTGCAGGCTCTGCTGGAGTTGCAAGAGGTGCGAACCTGTTGCTAAGCTCTGGTGGGGCAGGGGCCTTGGTGCGGTGGGCCTTAGGGCCCTTGACCACCTTGCTCCATGCCCCTGACTGGTCAGACTGAACAGAGTGGGAGGTCCCGGAGTCCTCCTTAGTCCTGCAGGGAGACGGTGGTGTACCCTCTGGCTCCCGGGGGAGAAGGGCCTGGCAGTAGGAGTCAATCTCCTGCTTACAGTCCCTGATGGCACGTAGTCTCTGGACTGTGGCCTGGAGCTCCTTCAGCTGGCATGCCAGAGACCCCAGTAGGGAGCAGACCCCACATAGGGAGGTGGCCATGCTCCCAGGCAGCAGAGCCTGAAAAAGGGACAGGCAGCCCCTGCAGCCAAGAGCCAGGGGCTCCGTTTGCACGAAGCCTGGAACCATGGGCTCTGTCTGGGTGGCTGTCTCTGAGTGCCCGATGGGGGAGGGGGCCACAGAGCCCGAGGGGACCCGAGGGGTGTGGCATGTGCCCATCAGTGTCATGCCTTTGGTAGGCTGGCTACGGTTGGGACTGACTACCCTCGTGGGTTCACAGGCAGGGTCTCAGGCCCTCCCACACTCCCTCCTGCACAAACTCCATGCTAACTCACACTGGCAGACAGCGCGCCTATTTGCGCAGCCCGTTCACGTGGCTCCGGTCATGTGATTGAATGGATGTCCATATTACATGACCCATGCAAGGAGCCAATGATGCTGGACAGATCACTGTCTTGTCATATCCTTTATGAATATCCAGCTTGTTCCAAAATACCAAAAACAGCCAAGAGCAATGCAAAGGACTCTCAACACCAAATCTCTTCAAGACCCAAAGGTCTGTAATGTCTTTAACAGTGTCTCCATGGAAAGCTCTCTCCTCTGTCCACAAATGAATGCAATATTGAGGAACTCAGGAAGGGGTTTAAAGTTGCTGTCCACATGGCCTGATCTGAATCCATTGGCTGTACCATCCATCAGTGCCAAGACTGGTTTGATCTAAGCCCTCTTCAGCTGCAAGAGAAGGGCTCATTCTGTTTGGCAAGATGACACTTCATTTCAGCAGAAGGAGAACTAACAGCTCTTCAAAGCAGAAGTTCAAAGGAGGATCTGGGAAATCAAAAACCATTGGTGGCAAGATAAACCCAAGAGATCCAGCTTTATGCTGACAAACATGACATACATAGCTTTTTCTGGGCAATGAAGACTATCTATGACCCACCTTCCCATGGTCCTACTTTTCTGTGATTGTAGGATGGCTTGATGTTCCTGAAGGACAATGAATCTATCTCAGCTAGATGGAAAGAGTGCTTTGAGGCACTCCTGAACCGTGGGTTCACTGTAACAGATACCACTATCAAATCCTTCCCCCAACACCCTGAAAAGGGATCTCTTGCCAACCCTCCTATCTTAGAAGAGGTCTGGTGTGCTATTAAGGAAATGAAGAACAAAGCTACTGGACTGAATGACATACCTGCTGAAATCTACAAGGCTGGTAGTGAGGAACTAGTACTGAGACTCCACAAATTTATTGTGTGTGTTTGGAACAACAAAGATATCTCTGGAGACATGAGGAATGCCAACATAATGACTAATTTCAAGAAAGGAAATAAGTCTTTGTGAGGGAACTATCAAAGTATTGCCCTCCTTTCCACATCATGGAAAATTCTTGCCAGCATCCTTCTACCTCTTGCTGGGGAAATTCTGCCAGAATCACAGTGTGGTTTCAGATCATTTCATGGGGCAATTGGCATGATTTATGTTGCCTGCCAGGTCCAAGAAAAATGTCAGGAACAACACCAGGACCTGTATTAAAGCCTTTGATTTCATCAGTTTGCTAAGCCTTGTGGAAAGTAGCAGCCAAAGTTGTATGTTTGGAAAAGAACCTCAAGGTCCTGAGGCTTCTTCTAGACCAGACGACTGTGGCTGTTCAATGTAATGGATCAAAGATGCATCTGTTTGTCATCTAAATTAAGGTTAAGCAAGCATATGTCATTGCTCCAACTCTGTTCTCCATTTTTTGACAGTCATCCTCATTCTCATTAATGGTCTCCTTCCTTTTTTAATTGACATTGAAGAGCTCTCCATCCATTTAGTATTCAATCTGGTACATTCTTAGTCAAAGACCAAAGTGCTCGCTTCCCCACACCCCATCCTTGAGCTTCAGTATACAGATGACTGCACTAACCTTGAGCACAGTGAGGAAAACCTCTAGACTGCATTGGATCTTTTTGGTGAATCCTAACAAACTTTGGCCCTCTCTCAATATCCAGAAGACAAAAGTGCTCTATCAGCCTGCCCCAGGCCATGAATATGAACCTTCTCAAATTATGATCGAGGGAAAGACCCTGGAGGTAGCAAAGTATTCCCCCTACCTTGGAAGCCAGCTGTCTCAGAAAGTGAACATTGATGAGAAGATCCAGCACAGGATCGAGTGTGCAAGTGCCTCCTGTGAAATTGCATCAGCATGTCTTTATTCATCTCAGTCTCTGGAAAGACACCAAGATCCAGGTCTAAAATGCATCCAACATTCCCACTCCTCTATGGATAAGAAACATGGGTGACCTACTATTGTCATTTCAAGAGCCTGGAGAGAGATCACTATGATGCGTCCAAAAAATCATCCACATCAATTGGAAAGATTGTCACACAAAAGCCAGCATCCCTGCTGAAGCCAATGTTACCAATACTGAGTTGGTGATCCTGAAGCACCAGCTTTCCTGGGCAGGATATTGTGTGTGGATGCTTGAATCTTGCTTCCAAAACAAATGCTCCTCCCAGTTTAGTAATGGCCTGAGATCTCCTGGGGCCCCTGTACTGGTGAGTAGCTAGATTGGTTCCTGTATGCTTCCTCAGCTGGAAGCCCCAGACAGCTGACCAGGGCTCCCAGCTGCAGGAGCACACCGGAGTCTTGAAGGGCTCTGGTGTGCTCCTGAGGCTGGTTGCACTGGCCACAAGTTCTATTTAAGGTGTGATGGGAACCAGACACAAAGTTATTACATGCATTTTATATATTACACAAAGTATGTATAGCAACTTTGTGGCTTATTCCCTGTTTTATCATCATGCCATCAACTGAATGAACGTGTGGCTAGGTCACAACTTAAGAAGTGATTAACTAGTTAGTTATGTCTTAAGGGTAATGTCTGTCAGGGGTCTACTGGAAATCTTGTGGGGTGGCAAGCAGAGTGAAAAATATTCAGTTTCTTAATATTTCTTAATGTGTTGACATTTTGAAATGTCCTAAAATCAAAAGGCAAAAATATTTTTTGGGAATGGAAACAAACATAAACAAAAATTCAGGTTGACTTCTCTGTAAGTTTTAATGACACTGCTCTGTTCATTTGGGTATAATGTTAATAAAATATTTCACATATTTTTGCTTCTCCATTAGTTTATTTTAAATGTATGTAATAATGTGGTAATGCATTGCACTACATTTATGTTGCATATTCATTCATTTACTATTTATGACTATACAATTTGGTGGAAAAGGGAGATTTACAAGCTCTGAATATCTTTTTTTCATTTTGTTTTGTTTTTTGGGTTTTTTTCCTGAAAGTTCCTGAAGTAGAACCAACCAAGTTACCACAAAAATCAGGAGGTAAGATGATTTTCTTTTAACCAAAGTATTCATTATTTTCTGACAAAAATACTGTTGGACAAATTCAAGTAATCATGCACAGAGCTAAGTACTACTATGATTGTTATAACTCAAACCTGTCTGAATTCAAGGTTGTCCCTTCACAGTGGATTCCCTAGTGACTTAAGATGTTCTAACTGTCTTTTGAATGGATATTTGTCTAACTACCTTGTGTAGTTTTAGGCATGAAACATATCTGTACATTGCAAATACAAGGTATTGACAAATGATCAAAGTACAGGTAGTTATGTTGGAAGGCAGACGTAATGTAGAACAGCTGACACATGGCAGCTGCCTGTCTACCTCCTCATGCTCTGTGGTAATTGCAAACTAAAGCAATATGACTGAGATCTGTTTCTTTCATAGCCCAGAGTTTTTAACTCTGTTTTTAAAAACAGAGGTATAGATGTTTTACCTAATCTTCTTCTGAGCACCCCCAATTTACAATTACTTCAATTAAAAGTAAGGGTGCTGAGAACCTTTGAAAATCAGACCTTTGTTGTCTCAGTTGCTTAATATTTATTATAATAATTCTTGGGTTCTGCAGTAATGACTTTGTGTTCATTAACAGGAGATGAAAAAATTGAAGCTGCACCTACACACCGATTAAGTGGGATGGTGGTTACTCTGGCCTTCCTTATTCTAGTAGGAGTTGGCCTCACCGTCTATTTTCTCTACAGAAGACGCAACCAGCAACAAACTGATACTGGTTTTGGCAATTCTCTGTATCAAAATAGAGTAACTGTTTCTGATACTAATGAGTCAAATAATCTTGTGGCTAACATTGAGCAGAATGAACAAGATATCCTTTAGTTAATAAAGTAAAAATGTGCCTGATTTTGATACAAACCTGGAGCACCAGAATGCTTAAGATAAAGCTACTTATTCCTGTGAAAATTGCAGGTCATTTCACAGTCTGTGAGATTTGTTTTATGTACTAGCAGGAGCAATTATTTCTTTAGTAGTCTTGCAAGTTTCTGGATGTACTTGCTTAAAAGTAGTTTTATGGGAGGCCATTGAACAAATGCCACAATATAACATCAGGTATAACATCAATGGGTATTCAAACAATTCCAGTTTCTATAAGGGATCTACATTGCTATTAGTGGAAAAAAAGAGTCAAGTTCATCGTTGCAAGAATAACTGTTACAGACTTTTCAAAGCACTCAGAAAACCAACTCTCCAGTTCTGTTGGAATCCTGCAAATGTCATTCCAAAATTGCACTTCATGATTGCTGACAGTGCATTGCACTTCAGCCTACTGTTGTACAAATTCAGTTCAGAAAAACCTCAAAATGCGTACTGAATATGTCCTCATACTGGGCTTTTCTTAGTTCAGCATTACATCTTTGCAGTATGTAGATGCAGTATGTAGTGACATACTTCAAAGGTCTTAGCTTCAAGAAATGTCTTTATATAATTTGATTTTTATGCATTTTGTGACAGTTCAATTGTGTTTGAATTAAAATATTTCTTCTTTTAGATATGAATGACTGAAAGAGTATATATTTTTTTGTTTTGCTTTATTTTCATGAAGTAATTATTAAGGCTTGGTATAGATGTTACAATGCTTTAAGTGCACAAAAAGTGCTTTACAGCTATAACAGAAGAGATGTTTCTGGCGCACAAAGTGCTTTAAAAATGGTGAAGCCTGCTCTGATTTGAGCCTGGATGGATGTGTTAGAGTTCTTTATTGAACATCTGCCTTGGATCCCGCTGAGTGTGATACTATTAGCATGCACTCACTGCCATCCTAGGTGGTGTTGCACAGGGCTGTGCTCTAGCTTTTGGCAGAGCTCATTGGACTGAGCAAGTTGGAGTGGGAACAGGGAGGTAGTACCCCCCACCCCACCCTACTTGGAGCACCTTACTCAGCTCCTGCTGGGAGCAGAGCCAGTCCCAGCAGTAGCAGGAGGCACCATAGTACCAGGTACCCTGGGGCGGTGCTGCTCACACTGCTGGATCTGCTTGGGGAGGTGGGGTGCTGTGCCTGGCTCCACTGCACCCCTGTGCCCCCATTTGCTCTGACTCAGGAGGGCCCACTGCCTCCTGGAATGCTGGGAAACTACAAATTAGGTAAATGTGGGTAAACTTCAGATTGGTAAAGCTGTGGAGACTGGCCACAAACTGATGGAACAGGAGCAAAATTGGGTGGATTAGAGATAATCCTGCCCTGCAGTGGTTTAACATTAAGCCAAATAACAAGTGCTCTAAATTACCTAAAGGTGCTAATGTGCAGCCAGTCCAGGGATTAAGAGCTCCAGAAACTGTCTGAAGTTACCATGTAACAAGGCCCTTATAACACTTTGATGTAAAAAGTGCTAAGTCTTAGCCTAAAAGACTAGATATATTTATAGATTTGCATTTTTATAGTGCCTTGTGACCAGAAACATTTACTGCAGTTAATCTTTTTAAAAGGAATATTCAGATCAGATGAAAAACATTTGGTAGGGTGGTCTGCAGCCACATGTCACCTCAGGCTATGAACTTGAAAGCAGTTATTTAGTGGTGTGAATTTTCACATCGCTGTATGGAATGTAAGTCAGATATAGTTATGGTAAAGGACTTGATTTTGGACTCTTTTATGTGCCTGAACTTTATTCACATTCTGAAGCAGAAGAATCTGCCAAATTCAAATTCAAAGCCAGGGAAATACAAACTGACAGCAAGGTGCAAATAGTAACCAGTGAACATTTCCATTTTATTACAAAGAATTAAAGCTCGGTGAATGTAGTAACACCAACAGACTGAACATAACTAACAAAATATGCCATTTTTCTTGCATAATCTATGAACCTTTTTTCCAAAAATCAGCTGCTGGAAATGGGGGCACATGTGTTAAACAAGGAAATATGGTAATAGCAGGTGTAAATTTGCTCTGTCTGGATAAACCAGAATTCATTCAGATTCAGGTAGCAGTTGGCCCTTGTAGTGATAGAAATTATAATTTAGAAACACTCCCTTATTTAGAAGACTACCAAAGCTGGGAATAGGGAAATGGTCCCTCAGGATAATTAGAGACAAAGGGTCATTTGTCTGCTTGTAATTAGAGACAGACAAAGGGTCTGCAGAGGCTGCCTACTCCTGCACAATAAAGTTTATTGTTTAATTCATCTCATTCACTTATGTCTGTGTTTATTGAACCTGGTGACCACTGCATGGTGGCTGAAATGACAAATGAGGAAGAATTTGAAAGAATTTGACAAATTCAAACAAATGCACAAGTTGGAAACTGAGAGCAAGTGGAAAAATGCAGCCAAGTAGAAGGAAAAAGGCCACTGTAAGTGATCTACCTGCACAGTTGTAGTCATAAGCAAAAGAACAGGTAGAGATGGAAAGTTTTGCAACCTCCACCCACCCATCTGAAGTTAGGCAATTTGGTGAGAACTGGAAGGTGTTCAGACAAAGGTCTGAGCTGTGATAAAGCATAGTCAGACAAAGGTTTTCTCTTAGCAGCCACAGGGGCAGAAAAGAAAAATGACAAATTTCTGGAGTATTGTACACCAAAAAAATAAAACCCTGAAAAGACAGGGTTTTTATAATGTGCATACAAGCACCAAGAGAAAGTATAAATCAGTATATTTCTGAACTAAATAGAATGAGTACGAACTGTGCTTTTCGGGAACTTGACAGAATCTCTTAGATAGGATTATTTGTGGCATTGCAGATACTTCATTACAAGAAAAGCTATTGCATGAGGGAGATTTGTCCCTAGAAAAGATGGTCCAAATATCCAGGGCAGCTGAAACTGAAGGCCCAGACTGCAGAGCTGATTGCACCAAGAGGGAGTTGTGTACTCAGTAGGGAAGAAAGACTACAGTCAGAAAAAGGTACCTCACAGGGTAAAATTTTCTGTTGGTAAGAAGCCACCTCACAGCCATGTCCAGATGAGCTTGGCTGTGTTGTATGTGGTGCTGCAGACACGTCTGTGACACCACATGCTGCACATTCAGTTGTTCTCTGTGCTGCAATGGAGCAGCATGGAGGGTATTTTGGACCCCATGATATCCAGGGGTCCAAAAAACCTGTGAGGGAAAAAAGTGGAGTGGTGCATGCGGCAGCAGTGTGTGCAGCCCAAAGCCAGAGCCTGACTGGCCAGTGCTACACTCCGCCGCCAGCTGGGCTCTGTGCAGCAGGAGCAACACAGCTGCAGCCCCAGAAGGCCCCCAGGAGGTCAGATTAACCTAGCCTCTCTTACCCCACTCGGAGTAACTTGTTGCATGCCAGAGTGCACATGGCACAGGTGTTCCCCTGGGACACATAGTGGCAGCACAAAGTGTGCCACTGCTAGTTGTCCCCAGGGAGCCAAATGTCCATGCATGTCTGGACACATCCATGGAGTGGAATATTTCATTGGCAATGAGACTGGTAAGAGAGAGTGAACAAAAAGGCTGGTGTTCAGCAAGTGTACAAAGCAGCATGGCCTCAAACTTTGTGTTGCATTTGAAAAGCTTTGTTTAACTGTAACAAGAGGAATGATTACGTCAACTGCTGTGAGTGCCTAAACACAGAAACCTAAAAAGCATAGAGTTGAGAGCATATCAGAAGAATTTTATATAGATATAGCTGAAGCAAGAAAAAGCAGTGAGAGGGACTGGGTTTTACCAGTGAAGGTGCAAGGAACAATGGTTTTGTTTAAGTTGAACACTGAAGCTTAGGTTAATATTTTACCAGAATATACACATAGAACATTAGAATTAAGACCAAAAGTGAGTCCAACAAGCATCAAAGTAACTGGCTATTCAGAAACAAATATAAGTACCAGTGCAAGTGAGATGCATTACTAACATTTGGTATAACAATAGACCACACATGCTCCCATTCACTGTACCTCAGGAAGTGACATCCTTTTTAGGTTTGGCAGCTTGTCAAAAACTGAATCTAGTAAGTGTGTGCTTGCATGACAAGAAGACACAACACTCAAGCCTCCTGATGTCCTCTTGGTCATCATGACCCAAATCTGGACAGTTTTTGTGGGAAGAAAGCAGTTGTTCCAAAATACAAGAAACCACCATGTCCTTGTGGCAGCAAATATCTTAGGGATACAAATACAAATACTGTCATGCAGAAACAGAAAATCCGTAGGCCTGTAGGAAGCGGCTAGCGTTCGCTTTGGATTTGGATTCATCCGATTCAGGGGACAGTGATTCAATTCCGTGATTTGAATCACTGTCCTGATTCAATTTGGCTGAATCTGATTAGGAGATTTGGCTTTTGCCCCCTGATCTCTGCTGCCCTGCACTGCCCCACTGCATGGGGGGCTCTGTACAAGCCCCCTGACTCCCTCTGCTCTCCTAACCCCTGCATGGGTGCCCTGCCTGGGCCAGCTATGGCCATTTAAGACAAAAAACAAAAAAACCCCCTCAGACTCACTGCTCCTGCCAGCAGGGGTGATCCCCACTGCCTCCTGCTGCCCAGAGCCGTTTGCGGGGCTCTGCATAAGCCCCTGAAGCCCTAAGGCTGCTGCAGGAGTAGTGAGTCCTGGGACTTTTCTCAGCTTTTTTTTTCTTCAAGGGCCACAGCTGGCCTGGGCAGGGCACCCATGGCAGGGATGGGGGAGCAGGGGGCGTCGGGGGGCTCGTGGCAGAGCCCCCCATGCAGCGTGGAGCATGGGGAGCAGCAGGGATCACCGTCCCCACCTGGCAGCACTTGGTGAGCACTGGGGCTTTTCTTTAAAGTACTGGGAGGTAGGTTGGGCAGGAGCAGCCATGGTGGGGCTGGGGGGAGGTTGCGGGGTTGGCAGGGGTCCCCCCCATGGTCCCTCCCCCCTCCAACAGCCCTCCCTCCCACCCCTAGTACTTGGCGTCTGGCTGCAGCTCCCTGCTGCAGCCACTGGGGACTGTCTGAATCACCAAAGCTCTCCAAGTCTTTTCCGAAGATTTGGAGAGCTTTGAATTGATTTAGACATTTACATTGGTCCCCTGATTTGATTTGGATTCAGAGATTTGGCCACTGAATCAGGCCAAATCTCCTCCAAATCGAATCATCACCTGAAGCTTTGAACAGCCCTAAAAATCAGCCTCAGGAATTGATAAGTAATGATCTTTGTGCTATGTGTAGAAGCACATCTGCCAAAAGTGTGAGTTAATTGGATCCTAGTGTAAGAACACAAATCTACCTACATTTGGAAGAAAAACTCCCTGCTACAAACAAATCAGAAACTGGATTGGATACTTCATCAGGCTGAGAAGGAAGTGAAACTTCCTGAAAAACCCAGAGACTTATTAAGCAAGCTGCAGAAAAGGGGATATAGGAAAGCGAGTGGTAAAGATTCCTCTCCTTGTGAGAAGTTGATTTATCTTTTAATACTTTTGTAATAAAGAGATGGGTGTTAGTGTAATTTAGTGTTATTTTTGTAGCTATTGTTGAGGGAAATGATATTGAGAGGCACAATTGGAGGCAGCCCCTTACTTTGGAAGACTACAGATGTTGGAAATTGGTAGATGATCCCTTAGGGCGGTTAGGAACAGACAATGTCTACAGAGGTTGCCTACTGCTGCACAGTGTGCGTAGGTCACAGGGAACGGACAGAACCCTCTTCACTGGTCTCCAGGCTGGGCCCCAAATACCCCAGGACTGTGCAGACTGACCCGTGATACCTCCACTTTGGGGTTTCTAAGCAGCTGTGGAGTTCAAATTAGTAAGAGCTGTGCGGATAAAAGGGTTATATTCTATGGTGTAACTAAAAAGGGGAGGAAAGAAAGATGAATAAGTGGGGGGAGTCAACATTTTCAGATTTCATTTTTAAAATTGACATTTTTTAAGTTGTTTGGAAAATTATTTTCTAAAAACCCAACAATTTCACCTTTTCCCTAGGAAACAGACTTACCTCTAAGCATTAGCTGAGGTCACACCCACTTGACATTTTTGGCCTTTACACAAGGACAGCAGGCTCAGAAAAGCCAGATCAAAGGCCAGTAAATGAAATATAACAAGGGTCCCCCTATTTGTACAAATCCTAAACAGGTACTGTGATCTTCAGAACTGTAGCATTCGAGCTCTTAAAATGCTATTTGCTCCAATAGTTCTAGCTCTAATAGTTTTAGTTCCTACTATTTTAAGAGGGATGTTTGGTTTTTTTTAAGCATCTTTTTTTGAAGTATAGAAATTGTTTTCTGGTTTCTATTAGGGATCATTTTTTCCCTGATGGTATGAACTTGTGATACAGTATAGCCTTCTTATACTTTGTCTAACAAATGAAACAACTCAGACTTTAAAATTAACTATGGCTAGAGCTCCTCTTCTCTCAGGACAATTTCCAACATACAGAAATCAAATATAGTGAGGAAGGTAGAAAGCTGTGATCATATCTTTTGACCAGCTAAGAATTGCACATATCCTGTTGCATTCACTTGTTACTCTCTCCAATCCCCAAATGTTATTTTACTTACTGTTCACTACTATTTAAAGTCTGTGGTGGGTACAAAAGAGTTAACATTATAGGTATAAATAAAATTCTAGGTAGGATAATTCTTTTCAGTTCAGCATCCATTCAAACAAGATACTATAGAATTACAGATTTAATCAGATTATTTCAAATGTTTTCAGATTGTTATTTTTACTGAGGGGGGGGAGAGGGAAACATAGAAATTATGGCAGTGTAGACATCTTACACAGCGGATAAAAAATTCTCCTGGCCAAAACAGATAGTTTTAGAGCAAGTATCCTGGAACTATCTTTTGCAAGAAGAAAACTTTACCTTTTTTATAGTTGCCTTTATCTTATCATTATTTTAAAGAGAAAATTTGATTGCCCAGCATTTTAATTTCTTTTTCTTTTTTTCTTTTAATCTTGCAGTGTTCTTTAGAGAATTGCCTTTACGTTTTGAGTTTTCAGTCAGGTCAGACAGCTGGAGTTATTCTTTCATTTGTAAGAGTCCATTGGCTTTGTAATACTAGGAGAATTACAGTTTTGCTGCTGTCATATCTTCATTTTAGATTCAGAATTAATACATTACTGTGACTGAAATATTTGTTTCCTGCGCAAATTGGTTATGTCATGTCACAGTTTCTTTGCATTAATGCAGTGAAGCAAAAACAAGTGTTTTTTAATCTAACAAAAGTACTTTGGAACAAAGTTCAATCTTCACAAGGTTAGAAGGGGGTCAATACTAGCTTGTAGACAAGCAGCTTGAGATCTTTCAACATCTGGCCCTCAAGATTCTCATTTGAGGTTTGAGAGACTTAAAAACTCAACCTTGGAATCTTTTTTTTGCTACCAAAACAGTCCTAGGAATTGAATTGAAATCTCTTGTTTTTTTCAAAAAGCAACACGTGACAGGCTACTTCCTTATTTAGAGCCGAGAGCTTTCTCCTCATCCGCCAGCCCTGTGAAACTAAGGAGGACCTGTTGCCTGCCTCATTTCAGAAGGGTTTGATTGATGGCACTTAAATATATTTTATCTTTTGGTAGAAAAGGAGAGAGGAATGAAATATCTGTGATGACTCTGTTCACATTTTTGGCTTTTCTCTCTCTCTTTGGTGGCGCTTTGCAATTGCTGGGTAAGTTCTTGTTTGTCTCTGGTAAAAATTGATATGAAAGTACGTTGCTTCTCATGCTTTTCCTTAAGCATTCTGAGTCTCTGTTGAAGTGTCCATGTATTTATTATTGGTCATTAACTTTTGGATGGATTATGGCAGGGAAAGGGATGATGAGTATTCATACCAGGGCTGACAGGAGAGGAGAAGCAGAAGGGGATGTGGGATGGGAATTTTAATTCTGCATTTCCTGACTGGCAAACATTTATGACAATAATTGACCCCTATATCTCAAGCTAAACAACCTGGGATTTGTTTAAATAATATATTCTTGGATTCTTGTCCTTTGCATTTTATTATTAAACCTTTAGGGTGCACTGAAAACACATTTTCAATAATTTATTCTTAGCCATAATGGACAAGGAACTTTTTGTTTCTGAAAGAGAACTGAGATTTTCAAGTAAGTATCTTACAGGAAACAATGAATAGAACCAAATAGCTAGTAGTGTGTACAAGACAAGCTAGTAGTGTATGGCAGATCTTCTGTAGATATGTAAAGAAGATTCAGGAAGCCTTCTTCCACTTGTGTTGTCTCTTATATCCTTTTTACAATGACCAGCCACTATATAGCTGCATTCTCCACATTTTTAATACTACCACTATCAGGAATGCTAAGCTTTGCAAGCAAAAAGTGTACTTAAAAAATAATTTCAAGACCAAGTATGTTCTGAAATCTATTGGGCAACTCCCAACAGTCAAGTTCCAAATTTTGACTGAACAGAGCTAAGTCATTCAAGTCTCTGTGTGTGGCTCTAATACAAAGCAAGTATCCTTGTCTCACACCCATCATTCTTGGGCTTTGAATGCTCCCCAAATCCATGACAGGCATCCTATGTGGAAGCCCACTTTGGTGATCACAAGGAATTGCTTCCCCATGCAAACTGACCAACTCAGAAAAGAGACCCTGGTCCTTTGTACATAAATAGACTTATAAAATGAAATAACGTTATAGGTAAGGAGCTGGACTATAAAGATATCAAATGTGTTTATGCATAAAAGTATTTAGAAGAATAGTGAACCTTGTTTTTCAAAAGTGATTTGTGTTTACATGTGCTTTGACATTTGTTTGAGTGTCCAGCTTGAAACACTATATAAATCATGGATGGGCAATTATTTGGTACGGAGGGCCACTTAAGGAGTGTTGGTGAGCTGCTGAGGGGTAGGGGGTGCAGTTGATCGTATCCAGCCCACCAGCTACTGCCAGGAGCCTGAGGAGAGAGAGCTGAGTCGTGCACTGCTCCACTCTGCTGTGGCCAGAGTTGGGCTGGGCATGAAGTGTGCAGATTCCTCCACTTCCCCACATCCACCCCCCTGCCCAGCTCCCTGTTGGTGCTACGCACTCCTAGCACCCCGGCAGCTGGGCCTGCATGGGATGGGGCACAATGCAACATGTGAAGTAGCCACCTTGCCTGCCTGCCATGATGAACTGCAGCCGTCATGCCACAGCAGGAAAGTTGGGGGTGGCTGCCCCAGGCTGAGTCCTTGTGGCTGGCACAGACTAGTGGTGTCATGGCAGCAGCAGCTCATCACAGAGGCAGGTGGGTGGGGTGGCTACTCAGGGTGCTGCATCACGTCCTGTCTCATGTTTAAGGACAATAAGAAGTCCTTCTTCAAATACATAGGGGGTAAAAAGAGGGTCCCGGGTAATGTGGGGCCCCTGCAGGACACGATGGGCAACTTAGTCATCACGCCAGATGACAAAGCTAACATATTTAACGATTTCTTTGCCTCTGTCTTCCTAAGTAGGGACCAGTTCAGCCACCTCCCTGCTGGGCCCCCCTCGGGCCCCGAGAGAGACACGCCTGGGCCAAGGGTTAGCGAGGAGTTAGTTAGGGTACTTCTGGAGAAGCTGGACGTGTTCAAGTCCACTGGTCCGGACGATCTTCACCCTAGGGTTCTACAGGAACTGGCTGAGGTCATTGCGGGACCCCTGGCACGGCTCTATGAGCACTCGTGGTGCTCTGGCGAGGTGCCGGAGGACTGGAAGAGGGCCAATGTGGTCCCTATCTTCAAAAAGGGAAAAAAAGAGGACCCGGGAAATTACAGGCCAGTTAGTCTGACCTCAATCCCGGGTAAGCTCTTTGAAAAAATTATCCTGGCACACATCCAGGAGGGCCTTGCGGGGGAATGCATGCTCAGGGGCAACCAACATGGGTTTATCAGTGGCAGGTCTTGTCAGACCAACCTGGTGGCCTTTTACGATCAGGTCACCAAATCATTAGACGCAGGGGTTGCTGTGGATGTAGTCTTTTTGGACTTCCGGAAGGCTTTCGACACTGTCTCTCACCCTGTCCTCATCAAAAAGCTGAGAGACTGTGGTGTCGATGCCCACACGGTCAAATGGGTCGCCAACTGGTTGGAGGGCCGCACCCAGAGGGTGGTAGTGGATGGGTTCTTCTCGACCTGGAAGGATGTGGGCAGTGGGGTTCCGCAGGGCTCGGTCCTCGGGCCTGCACTGTTCAACATCTTCATCAGTGACTTGGATGAGGGGGTAGAAAGCACCCTGTTCAAGTTTGCTGATGACACTAAGATGTGGGGGGATGTGGGAACATTGGAAGGATGCAACAGGCTACAATCTGACCTAGACAGGTTACAAGGGTGGGCGGATGAGAATAGGATGGGGTTTAACACTGATAAGTGCAAGGTGTTGCACATGGGGAGGAAGAACCGGCACCACACTTACAGGTTGGGGAACTCTCCTCTTGCCAGCACGGAGGCGGAAAAGGATCTTGGAGTCGTCATTGACTCCACGATGAACATGGGCCGGCAGTGTGGGGAGGCAGTCAAGAAGGCCAACCGTACCCTATCATGCATCCACAGATGCATCTCGAGCAGGTCCAGGGAGGTGATCCTCCCCCTCTATGCGGCACTGGTCAGGCCGCAGCTGGAGTACTGCGTCCAGTTCTGGGCGCCACACTTCAAGAGGGACGTGGACAATATGGAAAGAGTTCAGAGGAGGGCCACTCGTATGATCAGGGGTCAGCAGGGCAGGCCTTATGAGGATAGGCTACGGGACCTGAACCTGTTTAGCCTCCACAAGAGAAGGCTAAGGGGGGACCTTGTGGCCTGCTACAAACTGGTCAGGGGGGATCAGCAGGTATTGGGGGAGTCCCTGTTCCCCCGTGCGCTGCCAGGAGTGACCAGGAATAACGGTCACAAACTGGCGGAGGGTAAGTTTAGATTAGATATTAGGAGGCGCTACTTCACAGTCAGGGTGGCTAGGGCCTGGAACCAGCTTCCAGGGGAAGTGGTGCAGGCTCCTAGCCTGGGGATTTTTAAAAGGAAGTTAGATGAGCACCTTGCCGGGGTCATCTGACCCCGGTGCTCTTTCCTGCTAAGGCAGGGGGTCGGACTAGATGATCTACCTAGGTCCCTTCCGACTCTAGCTACTATGAAACTATGAAACTATGAAACTATGTGGGCCTGGCTGCTCATGGCGTCAGTGCCAGGATTGTGCATCTGCAGTGCCAACAGTAAGCTGGGTGGAGGGCGGGGATGGATGTGGTGGGGGGCACAGGAGTCCATGCTGCGTGACTGAGCCCAGCCCTTGCTGCGGCACAGTGGAGGGGGCAGCCCTCCCTCCTCATGCTCCTGGTGGTGGCCAGTGGGCTGGATAGGATCAACTGGTGGGCCAGATATGGCCCAGAGGCTATATCATGACCACTCCTGTTATAAATTGTACCTTACAAATTTTCACTTCTGAAAATTTAAATTACATATACCGTATATATGTGTGTCCAATGTAACACTTCAGTTAGGAGCATTTATCAAGCAATGTGTGTGGGGGGTTATTTTGGAGCAAGGGCTTCTTTGAATTCTTTGAGAAGTTCATGGTCTGTTACAGTGTGCCAGAAACCCTTAATCTTGCAGAGTTATACATGTGCTTAACTGTGGGCATCGGTATGAACAGATCCACTGTAATCAATGGGACTAGGCAGCTGAATAAAAGTAAACTGGAGTGTAACTGTTAAATAAAGCTGGAACAAGTGTGGGAAAAGACACTCTACTATTGCTGTGAATATAGTATTGCTAGCCTTTGTCCTCTCTTTTTAAAGGGTTTTAAGAAATACCTGCTGTAGAACACTATTTGGAGGAGCTTTTACTTTTACATGTTGTGCTACTGCTGCCACTTGTGAGTGGGACATTGTTGCCATATCACCCATTGCTCTTTTTCATAAAAATATCCTTATTTAATAAGGATGCTTCCAGATGCATGCACTATTTACGGATTCATACATCATTGGTGTTCTGTTGAGGTCTTTATGAAGGATAGGAAAGATAGAGTTTAGTATATTATTTCAATATTCAGAATTCCTGAAGTCTGTTTCTTTCTGTGAATGTTAAGAAGGGCATATTTTGCCTAACTGTAGGATTAAGAGAAAACGTATTGTTGGATAATATGATGAATAGGACTGCCACAAAGTTTGGGGAATTTTTTTTTTCCTGTCTCATGGCATCACTCCAAGATGAAGTTATGGGGGGTTTAGGGATCTAGCTGGCCTGGTCCATACTTTTATACGCGTGCCTTTCACAAAAGCATCATAGATTTTAAGACTAGAAGGGACCTTCATGATCATCCAGTTTGACTTCTTTCTTGACACAGGACAGGTTATTGACACCTTCCTAAAACTCCTTTGTAAATGTGATGAAGCATTATAAGGGTGGTCAAGGATAGTTACAGAAGTTATGGGTTCCATTATTTTAAATTCAAGTGGGACTGGGTCAATAATTGTATGGGGAAAGGATGGTGCTGTATTAGTACCTGTACAATTAATTGGTTTCTGTGGAAATAATCCTAATTTAAGTGAAGGAAAGAGAAAGTTGAATAATGTCTCTCAGTTCCACTCTACCTACATCACATACATATACATTTTTATTAATTTTTTGTTTTACAGACAATGGGATATTTTTAATCTATAATGAATACCACAAGCATTGTATACAAGTCTATAGTTCAAGATCAGTAAGAACTGCCTCTTGTCATAAGGACAATGAATTCCAAAAATTCAGGTGGGTCTCTGAACATCAGCTTATGAGTATAGCATTCAGCATGTGCTTGGGAGTGACTTCAAAGGAAGACAAAGTTGCCATTACCCTGTATCCTTGTAACAAAACAAGTGAACTTCAGCTGTGGGAATGCAGAAATGAGGGCCTTTTTGGACTGAGAGGAGAAGATCTATTTTTTAACTCTGATGACATAGAAGAAGAAAATATTATGCTGTACAATGGATCAAACATTAAGAGTAAGTGGAAGATCTATGGAACCACAGAAGATTTATGCTCTCGAAGCTATGAAGGTAAACTTCTGAAAATTAATCCTTTTCTTGTCTGTGCTAATTTTCTTGTGAGCAATTGGTCTCTGATGTATTCAGTCCTGTGATCTGTTGCTCAATCATTAGAGATTTTGAAAATGGAAATATTGCAGGCCTTAGCCTTGAATGTTCTAAATTTGTGGCTAACTTGAAAAGGAGTTCCTAGCAAATGATGTCATTAAGGATGCAAGTGTTACACTGTAAATCTGATTCAAGGAAGGCACTATAAAATTACACAGTGTAAATTTGGTATATAATAATGAAAACCTTGTTTGTACAGCAAATAGGCAATTAAGTTAGACCTGATATAGCAAGCTACTTAAAAACACAGGCTCTGCCTCATTAGCCCTTAGGTGGACATTGAGAGAGAATGACATTTTTGTCTGGTGCTTAAGACTCTCACCTAATAGGCAAGAATCCCTGCGTCCATGAATGGTTATACAAAGTTAGACCAGGGTCAGCAGAAGACAGAGTGTCCTTTTCTGAATTCCTTGCTACCTGGCGGTTAGAGCACTGTTTTGGGAGGCTGGGGATTGTGGGTTCAAATTCCTTCATTTGGGGCACATCTACATGAAGACAAAGGACAGACAGTCAAAAAGCCTGAGGCAGAATTGTTTCAGTCTTTGCAGGTTTGTGTAAACTCCTCGCTCCCTGGGAGGAGGCCACTGCCTGGTGCTGGCCAGGTCAAGCCCCCACCCAGGCCCCTACTTGACTCAGCCCTCCAGGAGTGACAAGAGAAGGAGTGGGGTACTCACCAGTCCCCCTCCTGTAGGGCAGGGCCCCCCAAATCCCGGGCAGGGCCCCCCCAAACCTGAGAAACTAACGTTCCCTGATGGCAAGCCCACTGTGCATGCACGCAGTTTAAAAGGGCCTGCCAAACAGGTGGAGGGAAAAAAAAAAAAAGCTCAGTTAGGCTCTGGAGCGGTGAGAGACGCGCGGGTGAAGCCCGCTGCGCCCCCGCTCCCCCGAAGCCCCCCAGACACCCCCTCAGCAGCCGCAGAGCCCCCTGCTGACCCCCAGCACAGCCGGAGGTAAGCGGGCTCGTGGTGGGAAGGGGTTAACTCCTCGCTTGCTCAGAGGAGGCCGCTGCCTGGTGCCGGGCTGGGTCAAGCCCCCGCCCAGGCCCCTACTTGGCCCAGCCCCCAGGGGGAGAGGAGTGAAGGACAGGGTACTCACCAGTCCCTCTCCTGTAGGGCAGGGCCCCCCAAATCCTGGGCAGGGCCCCCCTGGTCTGAGAAGCCAGCGTTCCCCGACGGCAGGCCCACTGCACATGCGCGTAGTTTAAAAGGGCCCACCAAACAGGGGGATAAAAAAAACCAAAAAAACACCACACTCAGGTAGGCTCTGGAGCGGAGAGAGACTCGTGGGTGAAGCCCGCTGTGCCCCTGTTCCCCTGAAGCCCCCCAGACACCCCCTCAGCAGCCGCCGAGCCCCCTGCTGACCCCCAGCACAGCCGGAGGTAAGCGGGCTCATGGTGGGAAGGGGTTAACTTCTCGTTCCCTGGGAGGAGGCCGCTGCCTGGTGCCGGCCAGGCCCCTACTTGGCCCAGCCCCCCAGGGAGCCACGTGACCGGAGCCGCGCGAACAGGCTGCGTAAACAGGCGGTCGAGTTAGCGCGGAGTTTGTGTGGGAGAGGGCGTGGGAGGGCACGAGACCCTGCCTGCGACCCCCCCAGAGTAGTCAGCCCCAGCCGTAGCCAGCCTACCAGAGGCATGACACGGATGGGCACGCGCCGCACCCTGAGGGTCCCCTTGGGCTCTGCGGCCCCTCCACTGGGCACCTCAGAGACGGCCACCCAGACGGAGCCCATGGTTCTGGGCTCCATGCAGATGGAGCCCCTGGCTCTTGGCTGCGGGGGCTGCCTGTCCCTTTTTCAGGCTCTGGGGCCCGGGAGCATGGCCACCTCCCCTTGCGGGGTCTGCTTCCTACTGGGGTCTCTGGCATGCCAGCTGGAGGAGCTCCAGGCCACAGTCCAGAGACTGCATGCCATCAGGGACTGCGAGCAGGAGATAGACTCCTACTGCCAGGCCCTTCTCCCCCGGGAGCCGCAGGGGAGAGCACCGTCTCCCTGCAGGACTAAGGAGGACTCTGGGACCTCCCGCTCTGCCCAGTAAGGGGCATGGACCAAGGTGGTCAAGGGCCCGAAGGCCCGCCGCACCAAGGCCCCTCCCTCACCGGAGCTTAGCAACAGGTTCACACCTCTTGCAGCCCCAGCAGAGCCTGCTCAGTTGCCAGCTCCCACAGGCAACCCAGGCTCTACAGCAGCTACTGCCACCGCTCTCCCCAAGTCAAAGAGAAAGGTGTTTGTTGTGGGAGACTCCATCCTGCGGGGCACTGAGGGGGCAATCTGCCACCCCGACCCCTTAGCCCAGGAAGTCTGCTGCTTCCCGGGGGCCTGCATCTGAGACATTGCGGAGAGGATCCCACAGCTCCTCCGGCCCACAGACCACTACCCCATGCTCCTTATTCATGTGGGCACCAATGACACGGCTCGGAGCACCCCCAGCCAGGTCATGAGGTGCTACAGGGATTTGGGAGCGGGGCTTAGGGGTCTGGGAGCTCAGGTGGTGTTTTTGTCGATCCTCCCAGTCTCGGGCTATGGGCTGAGGAGGAAGAGGAGGATCCACGCAGTGAACCAAAGACTGCGGAGCTGGTGTCATCGGGAAGGCTTTGGCTTCCATGACCACAGCCTGCTCTTTGGTGAGAGAGGCAGCGAGCTGCTGGGAAGAGATGGCCTCCACCTCTCTCCCCTGGGGAGGAGGCTCTTCTCAGCCAGGCTGGCTGAACTGCTCCACCGGGCTTTAAACTAAGCCCGCTGTGGGATGGGGGGACTACTGCCACTGCTGGCCTGCTAAGCGGCCCTTGCAAAGCCAGCAGACCAAGGCACTTAAGGGAGCCCACCCCTGCCCCAGCGTTGGCACAATCTGTGGGCAAGGCAAGAGCCCCCAAGGGCACACTTGCCTGCCTGTACACTAATGCCAGGAGCCTGGGTAACAAGCAGGATGAGCTCGTCCTCCTGCTCAGTGCAAAGAATTATGACGTCATTGGGATAATGGAGACCTGGTGGGACTCCACCCATGACTGGACCTCAGGTATAGATGGCTATACGCTGTACAGGAGGGATTGTGTAGATAAAAGGGGCGGGGGTGTAGCTCTGTATGTGAAGGAAAGCTACATGTCCCTGCAAGCTGATGTTGGCGACCGGCATAGACAGCTAGAGACCCTCTGGGTAAAAATTCGTGGGAAATACGGCACAGGGGACACAACGGTGGGAGTCTACTACAGACCTCCCACTCAGAGTCCTGAGCTTGACCAGGAGTTCACCCGGGAACTGACTGAGGCCGCTTGCTCCAGGACCTTGGTTGTCATGGGTGACTTCAATTACCCAGACGTCTCATGGGAAGATCACTCAGCAAAATCTGAGCGGTCGCAAAGCTTTCTCTCGTGCATGGATGACCTCTACCTGACTCAAGAAATCTATGGGCCAACGAGAGGCAAAGCGCTGCTCGACCTGGTACTGGCTATGGGGGACAACCTAATCGGCAACCTAGTGATTTATGGGAAGCTGGGTGACAGTGACCAAGAGCTGATCACCTTCACCATCCGCCATAAAGCTGGGAAGTCAGTCAGTAACACAGAAGTCCTTGAATTCAGAAAAGCCAACTTTGACAAGCTCAAGAGGCTTGTCGGTCAGGCCCTCAGGGACCGTGACCCCAGGGAGATGGGAGTTCAAGAAGAGTGGTTGCTGCTCAAGGAAACGATCCTCAATGCACAAGCAAAATCTATTCCAACACGGAGGAAAGGCAGCAAGAAGGCACAGCAGCCCTCCTGGCTCTCCAGGGACCTAGCGGACCTCCTGCAGCTAAAAAGGAAAGCCTACAAAGGATGAAGGACGGGATTCACCTCCAAGGAGAATTATTCTGCACTGGTCCGGTCCTGCAGGGAGCAAACCAGGAAAGCCAAGGCTGCAACTGAACTCCAACTAGCTTCAAGCATCAAGGACAACAAAAAGTCCTTTTTTAGATATGTGGGGAGCCGGAGTAAAAGCAAGGGCAACGTTGGACCCCTGCTAAACCGTATGGGGCAACTGACAACTGACGCCCAGGAAAAAGCCAACCTATTAAATAGGTACTTTGTGTCAGTCTTTCATCAGTCCCATGGGACGCCCATGCCTGCTATGGGACAGGGAGATCTGGGTGATGGGGATCCCCTGCCCTCCATAAATGCTGACCTCTTGAAGGAACATCTTGAGAAGCTGGATACCTTCAAGTCAGCCAGCCCTGACAATCTGAACCCCAGGGTACTCAAGGAGTTGGTGAGCGTCATAGCCCAGCCCCTGGCACGGATCTTTGAAAACTCCTGGCACTCTGGTGTAGTGCCCGAAGACTGGAAGAAGGCCAATGTGGTGCCGATCTTCAAGAAAGGGAGGAGAGTGGATCCGGCTAACTACAGGGCCATTAGCCTGACTTCTATCCTGGGGAAGATCTTAGATCTTATTAAGGGGGCCATCCTTGATGGACTGGCCCAGGCTAACATTCTAAGGGATAGCCAGCACGGGTTTGTTGTGGGTAGGTCTTGTTTGACCAATCTCATTTCCTTCTATGACTGGGTGACCTATCACCTGGACCAGGGAGAAGAGATTGATGTCATATATCTTGACTTCAAAAAAGCTTTTTATCTGGTATCCCATGATCACCTCTTGGCCAAATTGGCCAGTTGTGGCCTTGGCTCCACCACGATCCACTGGCTGGGAAACTGGCTCCATGGTCGGACCCAGAGGGTTGTAATTGATGGCAGTCACTCATCATGGTGCCCTGTGACCAGTGGGGTCCCTCAAGGCTCTGTCCTGGGACCCATCCTGTTCAACATCTTCATTAATGACGTGGACATTGGAGTCAGGAATGGACTGGCCAAGTTCGCTGATGACACCAAACTTTGGGGCAAAGCATCCACGCCAAAAGATAGGCGGGTGATCCAGGCTGACCTGGACAAGCTCAGCAAATGGGCGGACAAGAACCTGATGGTGTTTAACACCCAAAAATGCAAGGTTCTCCACCTTGGGAAGAAAAACCTGCAGCTTCCTTATAGGCTTGGCAGTGCTACGTTGGCTAGCACTACAGAAGAAAGAGACTTGGGGGTCATCATTGACCACAAGATGAACATGAGCCTCCAATGCAATGCTGCGGCTAGTAAAGTGACCATAACGCTGGCTTGAATCCATAGATGCTTCTCGAGCAAATCCCGGGACGTCATTCTCCCTTTGTACTCGGCCTTGGTGAGGCCGCAGCTAGGAGTACTGTGTCCAGTTTTGGGCTCCACAATTCAAAAAGGATATGGAGAAGCTTGAGAGAGTCCAGAGGAGAGCCACGCGCATGATCAGAGGTCAGGAAAACAGATCTTACGATGACAGGCTGAGAGACATGGGACTCTTTAGCTTGGAAAAGCGCAGGTTCAGGGGCAATCTGATGGCCACCTATAAGTTTATCAGGGGTGACCACCAGGATCTGGGGGAACGTTTGTTCACCAGAGTGCCCCAAGGGATGATGAGGTGAAACGGTCACAAACTCCTGCAAGACCATTTCAGGCTGAACATAAGGAAGAATTTCTTTACTGTCCGAGCCCCCAAGGTCTGGAACAGTCTGCCATCAGAGGTGGTTCAAGCACCTACATTGAACACCTTCAAGAGTAAATTGGATGCTTATCTTGCTGGGATCCTATGACCCCAGCTGACTTCCTGCCCTTTGGGCAGGGGGCTGGACTCGATGATCTCCCGAGGTCCCTTCTAGCCCTGATGTCTATGAAACAAGAAACTTTGCCCTTGATAACAGAATGATATTTCCCCCAGCCAGGGTCTCTCCCACTAAGGGGGGAGCAGGAAGCCTGCAGCAGAGTTCCTCTTCCCCTCTCTCCCCATGCACAGAGCCAGTCCCCCTAGCCTCCTCAGTCTGGGTGGGCCAGGGATGGGGGCTGGGGGGAAACTGTCCCTTCCACCTGGCACTGGACCCAACTGGGGTCTCCCCAGTGTTGAGGAAGGGGGGAAGGGGGAACACACAATGGGGAAGTTCTCTTTTTCCCTCCCTCACCCAGATCCAGAAGTGGGCTGATCAGCTGGCCATGCCTCCTCCTTGGCCAGCAGGCCAGCTGGGGGGAGAGGGGAATGGCCACCTGCCCAGCTCTGAACCCCCAGCTTGGTTGGCTCACTAAGCCCCTCCCACCTGGCTTTGGACCCCCCCAGCTGGGCTGAGCCCAGCACAGGGGGTGGGGAGCCCTCAGTGGGGGCTGTTTTCTCCCCCGCTGTCTTCTCAGCTGGCCTGCTGGCCAAGCATGGGTCATGGCCATGTGACTAGCCCAGCTCGCCACTGCAGGAATACCTATGGTGGCGACTTTACTTCCCTGCCTGAGCTAGGATCTAGCTTGATCACCTGGCCACACCCCCTACATGGCTGGAAGGCTGGCTGAGGAGAGAGTGGGGGGAAACAGCTCCCTGTCCCATCTTTGGACCCTCAGCCACACTGTGCCCAGTACAAGAGGTAGGAAGCCCATAATGGGGGCTGTCTTCTCCCCCCCAACTCTTTCCTTAGCTGGCTGGGAAGGGGACATGGCTGGGTGAGCACCCTAGCTCCTGGCTTAGGTGGGACTGCAGGTTTCCCTCCATCTGGGAGCTGAGAGGATCACCCGGTGACATTTGCTTCCCAGCCTACAAGCCAAATGAGAAGGAAGTGGGGAGGAAAAACAGCAGCCTCCTTGCCTTCCCTTTCTCACCCCCATTCCAGACCCCTGTTGCCATCTGAGGAGCTGCCAAGTGAACATTGTCCTTAGTGCCACTGCTTCGCTCAGGGGGTTAGAGCATCAACTGCCTGGCACCTCCTGGGCAGAGCTGCAGCCTGTGGCCTCATCCCTGCCCAGGAGCTGGGCTCTGTCACCCCTTCCAGCTGAGCGGGGGGTGGGGAATGCCCACCCCGTGCCCAGTGGAAGGGAGAAGCTGAAAGTGGGGGCTTAGATATCAGGAGGCACTACTTCACAGTCAGGGCAGCTAGGGTCTGGAACCAGCTTCCAAGAGAAGTGGTGCAGGCTCCTACCCTGGGGGTGTTTAAGAGGAGGTTAGATGAACATCTTGCTGGGGTCATTTGACCCCAGTATTCTTTCCTGCCATGGCAGGGGGTCGGACTAGATGATCTGCTCAGGTCCCTTCCGATCCTACAAACTATGAAACTATGAAGCTTTACTCCCCGGCCCCAGCTGGGAGCTGGGTTGATTTCCTGGCTGAGAAGAGGATGAGGTGGGGAAATCCACCCTGCTCCTGGCTGCTGGGGATGGAAAAGTCCCAGCTGGCAGCTGAGGGTGGGGCCAGCCCTTCTCCACTGGAGCAGAGAGCACAGCCAGGGCTGCAGAGGAAGCTGGAATGCTGGGGGACTCTGATTTTAATTTAAATCAGAAAGGGATCTGGGCCAGAAGGTCCAAAACCTGGTTTGACCTAAATCAGTTAATCTGTTACCGATTTAAACCAGTTTAAACCAGTTTCTGATCACTTAAACCAGTTTATGTGTAACTTCTGTCCCTAGCTGAGATGCTTACTGTCGAGCAGGCTAATTAGCGTCAAAGTAAACATCTTGTGTCTACATGTGCAGCCCTATTAGGCTTCAGGAAACTAACCCCACAGCAGGGTAGTACTTGTAAATACAAGTACAATCCATTGTGGAGTGTAGATGCTGATGCGACTGGCTGGGACATGAAGATGCTTCAGTGCAGGGGATGCCAACTAGCCCCACACTGGAGCACGCTTGTGTCCCAGCTGGTACCTCTGCAGGATGTTGAGCCAGGTCGGAGCAGCCCTGGGTTGGCATAACCCTCACTTCATCTGTGAATCCAGCTCAGAAAAAAAAAAGTTGTTCCTTCCCCTCCCCATGCCTCCAAGCTGAATACTTCATGGATAGTCAACACTATATTTTTGGTGAATAAACTTTTCCTGAAAAATAATATCCACCCCCACTCATCCCCTCGCTGCACTGCTCACTGCACCAGTCATTACCAGGTCCTGCTGCATTCTCCATCTTCTTTCAGATATGATTTTTAATCTGCTTCCATTTGTATGAGGGACCTGGCCAGTGGGATGAATAATCATCTGCAGCTGATGCTTTCTAAATTGTAGCAAAGCGGACTATAATATCTGTGAATAACTTCATGAATTCATGAATCCCTGACCTACTTAGAGTAAGATTAAAAAAATACCACTGTCTAAACCAGCTAGGTTGTCAGTGAGGAGCCCACTCATTTCACAAAAAACAAAACACAAAATGAAAACAAAACTAGTATGGTGCCCGCAACCCTAAAAAAATGTTCCCTAAAAATATTCTAAATATATATGTATAGTCTATTCCCAGAGAGTTAGAATTCCTGGTAAGATGAGGGAAACGTTTTCTTTAAAGTGGAACCAAATAAGCTTTGCTACAGGTCTGTGTTCTACCATTAGCCCAGAAGTCCCTTAAAATGACAAAGGGGCCTGCATCTCTGTGAAGAGCGGAGAAGGAAATAGTACTCCTTAAATGGAAACAGGTAAAGTTTCCCATGCTGGGAGGTTCTCCAGGCCCCCTGTTCCCTGCTGAGGCTGCACTAGACCTGGTGACCCCGCAGCAGCTGGAGATGGCTCCCAGGGATGCTGCCCCAATGCTGGAGACATGGTGCTGGTGCTTCTGAGGCTTCTGCTCCCAGGAGGCTATAAGCCCATGGGAGTTTTGTGGCCACCTGTGGAAGCTCTGTCAGCACTGGCTGGATCCCCAGCACCACAAAAAGGAGCAGCTCCTGTAGCTGGTGGTGCTGGAGCAGTTCCTGGCTGTCCTGCCCCAGGAGATGCAGAACTGAGTGTGGAGGCATGGTGTGGAGACCTGTGTGGAGGCCTTGGCCCTAGTTGAGGGGTTTCAGCTGGGGCAGGCAGAGAAGGAGAAGCTGCAGGTCATGGTGCATGTGAAGCTGAAGGAGGTGGTCTCAGACAATATGATATCTGCTGGAGCATTGTGGGAACCTCCTGGCTGCACTGGTCCCAGAGTGAAAGCCTAGGCCCCAGAGTGAGCTGCCTCTTGTCCCCAAACTGGAAACCCCACCCCATGAGGAGTCAGTCAGAGGTGACAGGACCTTACAAACAAGCAGCAAGGATCCACTCAGCGAAGCAGGTGGTGGCCTGGAGATACCCAGCAGTGTGGCATGTGGCAAGGCACCCAGCATGCAGCAGCAAAACACTTGGCAGCTAGGAGCCTATGATAAGATCTATGGGGCTGGCAGTGGTGGGGAAGCCCTTGGTATTGTCCTGGCGGATCATGTCCAAAAAAGACAAAAGAGCGGTATATAGGAGAAGATGCTGAAGGGAATGAGGTGCAGCTATGACAGGAACTTTAAGATGATGGTCATCCATTACGCAAAGAAAACAAACAACTGTGAGGCAGGGAGGATCTACAGCATGACCAAAGCCAACGTGTGTTATGGAGAAAGCTAAAAGGCAAGCTCAAGACAGCCAAGTCCATGTGGCGGTCATTCAGCAGTCTGAAGAAGAGCCATTTTCCCGAAATCAAGAAGCAGGTGTTGAACTATGTTCAGAGGCAGAGGAGTGAGGGCGTGTGCATCACCTGCGAAATGCTGAGGCTCCAGGCACTAGAAATAGCAAAGGAATTAAATATCCCACAGCACCATTTCAAGCCAAGCAATGTGTGGTGCATCTGCATGATGTGACGTAGAGGCTTAGCCTTGCGACAGAGAATACCGGTGGCCCAGCAGCTACCATCAGGCTGCAACAAGAAACTTTAACTCTAGCAGTACAGTTTTGGGCTGTACAAGATTCATAATTACTGACTGGGCCCAATCGTTGGTGCTGATGAGACTCTGGTCTATTTTGATAAGTTGTGCATCATCACCACCAATGAGAGAGGCGTAAACTCCCTTGTTTTGATTTCATAGATTTCATAGACATTTGGGCTGGAAGGGACCCCAGAGGATCATCGAGTCCAGTCCCCCACCCCAGGGGAAGGAATTCAGCAGGGATCATAGGATCCCAGCAAAATAAGCATCCAAATGTGTTTTGAAGGCATTCAAAGTGGGTCTTTTAAGCGCCTCATGTGGCAGTCTGTTCCAAACCTTGGAGGCTTAGAAAGTGAAGAAGTTCTTTCTTATGTCCAGTCTGAACCGGTCACAGTGGAGTTTGTACGCGTTCGATCATGTCACCCCTTGCGGGGCTCTGGTGAAGAGTTGTTCCCCCAGATCCTGGTGGTCACCCCAATAAGCTTATAGGTGGCCACCAGATCACCCCTGAGCCTGCGCTTTTCCAGGCTGAATAGCCCCATTGCTTTCATCATAAGGTCTGTTTTCCTGACTTCTGATCATGCATGTGGCTCTCCTCTGCACCCTCTCAAGCTTCTCCACGTCCTTTTTGAATTGCAGAGCCCAAAACTGGATGCAGTACTCCAACTGTGACCTCACCAAGGCCGAGTACAGTGGGAGAATGACGTCCCGAGATCTGCTTGAGAAGTATCTATGGATGCAAGCCAGTGTTTTGCTCACTTTACCAGCCACAACATCACACTGAGGGCTCATGTTCATCTTGTGGTCAACCATGACCCCCAAGTCCCTTTCATCTGTAGCGCTAACCAGCGTAGCACTACTGAGCCTATAAGCATGGTGCACGTTTTTCCTCCCAAGGTGGAGAACATTGGATTTTTCAGTGTTGAACACCATCAGGTTGTCATCTGCCCATTTCATAGTTTCATAGTTTGTAGGGTCGGAAGGGACCTGAGCAGATCATCTAGTCCGACCCCCTGCCATGGCAGGAAAGAGTACTGGGGTCAAATGACCCCAGCAAGATGTTCATCTAACCTCCTCTTAAACACCCCCAGGGTAGGAGCCTGCACCACTTCTCTTGGAAGCTGGTTCCAGACCCTAGCTGCCCTGACTGTGAAGTAGCGCCTTCTGATATCTAACCTAAACCTACCCTCTGCCAGCTTGTGACCTTTATTCCTGGTCACTCCTGGCAGTGCTCAGGGAAACAGTGACTCCCCCAATGCCTGCTGATCCCCCTTGACTAGTTTATAACAGGCCACAAGATCCCCCCTCAGCCTTCTCTTTTGGAGGCTGAACAGGGTCAGGTCCCGCAGCCTCTCCTCATAGGGCCTGCCCTGTTGTCCCCTGATCAGACGAGTGGCCCTCCTCTGGACCCTCTTGATGCCGTCGACATCCCTCTTGAAGCGCGGCGCCCAGAACTGGACGCAGTACTCCAGCTGCAGCCTGACTAATGCCGCATAGAGGGGAAGGATCACCTCCTTGGACCTGCTCAAGATGCATCTGTGGATGCATGCCAAGGTGTGGTTGGTCTTCCTTACTGCCTCTCCACACTGCCGGCCCATGTTCATCTTGGAGTCAATGATCACTCTCAGATCCCTTTCCGCCTCCGTGCTGACAAGAGGGGAGTTCCCCAACCTGTAGGTATGATGCCAGTTGTTCCTCCCGAGGTGCATCACCTTGCACTTGTCTGTGTTGAAACCCATCCTATTCTCATCCGCCCACCCTTGTAACCTGTCTAGGTCAGATTGTAGCCTGTTGCATCCTTCCAATGTTCCCACATCCCCCCACATCTTAGTGTCATCAGCAAATTTGAACAGGGTGCTTTTTACCCCCTTGTCCAAATCACTGATGAAGATGTTGAACAGTGCGGGCCCGAGGACCGAGCCCTGCGGAACCCCACTGCCCACGTCCTTCCAGGTTGAGAAGGACTCATCCACTACCACCCTCTGGGTGCAGCCCTCCAGCCAGTTGGTGACCCATTTGACTGTGTGGGTGTCTACACCACAGCCCCCGAGTTTCTTAATGAGAATGGGGTGAGAGACAGTGTCAAAAGCCTTCTGGAAGTCCAGGAAGACTATATCCACTGCTGCCCCTGCATCTAATGATCTGGTGATCTGATCGTAAAAGGCCACCAGGTTGGTCTGACAGGACCTGCCACTAATGAACCCATGTTCGTTGCCCCTAAGCATGCAGTCTCCTGCTGGCCCCTTCTGGATGTGTACCAGCATAATTTTTTCGAACAGCTTGCCTAGGATCGAGGTGAGACTAACCAGCCTATAGTTTCCCGGGTCTTCCTTCCTGCCTTTTTTGAAGATGGGGACCATGTTGGCCCTCTTCCAGTCTTCCGGTACCTCACCAGAGCACCACGAGTGCTTGTAAAGTTGTGCCAGGGGACTTGCAATGACCTCGGCCAGTTCCTTTAGAACTCTAGGGTGGAGATCATCTGGGCCAGCTGACTTGAATACATCCAACCCCTCCAGAAGCTCCCTAACTAAATCCTCGCTAACCCGTGGCCCAGGTGTGCCTCCTCCGGGGCCTGAGGGGGGCCCAGCAGGGAGGTGGCTGTTCTGGTCCCTACTTAGGAAGATGGAGGCAAAGAAATTGTTAAACATGTTAGCCCTTTTGCCGTCTGGTGTGACGACCACGTTACCCATGTCATCCTGCAAGGGCCTCACATTACCTGGGGCCTTCTTTTTACCCCCTACGTATTTAAAAAAGGACTTCTTATTGTCCTTAATCTGGGAAGCTAGTCCCAGTTCCATCTCTGACTTGGCCTTCCTAACTACCCCCCTACATCCCCGAGCAACTACAGAATAGTTCTCCCTGGTGATGACCCCTTCTTTCCACTGGGTATAAACCTCCTTTTTAGCAAGGAGACATTCCCGGATTCTTTTGGTGAGCCACAGAGGCTTGTGTACTCTCCTGCTCCCTTTGATCCTCATTGGGATTGCCTTCCTTTGGGCTTGGAGGATCGTCTCCTTAAGGAGCGACCACTCTCCTTGGACACCTGGCTCCCCACCCCTCCGGGACCTCAGCGCTTCTCCAGCTATCCTCCTTAGCTCGTGGAAGTCTGCCCTCCTAAAATCCAGGGCCGCTGTCTTACTGCATGCCTTTGCCACCTTGCACTGGATGGTGAATTCCAGCAGGCGATGATCGCTGTCGCCCAGGTGGTTGAGCACTCGCAGCCCCCTCACCAGGTCATCACCCATGGCCAGCACTAGGTCCAACAAGGCATCCACCCTGGTGGGGCTGTGCACCTCCTGGGTTAGATGGAGGTCCTGCATTCTGGCCAAGAACCTACGTGAGCGTTCAGACCTGGCTGACTGTTCTTCCCAGCAGATGTCCGGGAAGTTCAGGTCCCCCATGACTACTACATCCCTAGCCTTCACTACCTCTGTGAGCTGATCCAAGAATTCCTGGTCAAGCTCTTCTCCTTGGTTGGGAGGTCTGTAGTAGACTCCCACCATTAAGTCCCTTTCCCCTCGACTGCCTTGTACTCTATACCGAAAGCACTTCAGAGTGCCCTTCCCCTGGCTCCTTGCTAATTAACGAGGATGTGTATTCCTCCTTAATATAGAGCGCCACGCCCCCACCCCTCTTTCCTATCCTGTCCCTCCTGTACAGCCTATAGCCCTTGACATTGACTGCCCAATCATGCGTTTCATCCCACCACATTTTCGTAATCCCCACTATGTCCGGGCTGGTGTCAGCCAGCAGGAGGGTGAATTCCTCCTGCTTGTTGCCCATACTATGAGCATTTGTGTAGAGGCATTTGAGGCCTCCTGTGGGTGTGTGTGCTGACCCCCTAGTCCCAGCATTACCCTGGCCCCTCTCTCTTACCTGTTTGATTGCTTCTCTCATCAGTCTGGGCTGGGCTGTAGTTGTGGGTGCTGTTTGGTCTGGCAGTCACCTGGATCGCCCTCCAGTTTGGTGTCATCAGTGAACTTGGCCACTCTGCTTCTGACACCAATGTCCACATCATTGATGTAGATGTTAAACAGTATAGGCTCTAGGACAGAGCTTTGTGGGACCCCACTGGTCACAGTGCACCAAGACAACTGGCTCCTGTTGACCACCACCGTCTGGGTCCTACCACAGAGCCAGTTCCCCAGCCAGTGGATTGTGGTGACGTCAAGGCCCCAGTTAGCCAGTTTAACCAAGAGGTGATCGTGAGATACCAGGCTTTTTTGAAGTTGAGGTATATGACGTCAATCTCTTCTCCCTTGTCCAGGTGATAAGTCACCTGGTCATAAAAGGAAATGAGATTGGTCAAGCAAGACGTATCCGCAACAAACCCATGCTGGCTATCACTCAGGATGTTGCCGTCACTTAGTCTGTTAAGGATGGCCTCGTTGATAATCTTTTCCAAGACTTTCCCCAGGATAGAGGTCAGGCTGATGGGCCTGTAGTTTGCCAGATCTACTTTCCTCCCTTTCTTGAAGATAGGCATGACATTGACCCTCTTCCAATCATCGGGCACTTCACCAGAGCACCAAGATTCGTTGCTGAGCTATGATGCTTGCCAGCTCCCCGAGTACCTTTGGGTGTAACCCATCAGGGCCGATTGACTTGAAGGTATCCAGCCTGTCGAGGTGTTCCTTCACAAGGTCAGCTGATGAGGAATAGAAAAGTACTGGGAGAAGTGTATATGTGTCGGGACAGGATGGGGGATGTGGGTGAAGGCCGAGTGGCAACAAGGCGGCCTTCAGGTTAAGCTTATCAGGAGACAGCTTGAGAAAAACATGCTTGGTTCAGCAAACAACAGGATGCGTTGCTGTCAGACTGCCAAGAGTATGTTATGGGGCAGCTTGACCTGTACATGGCTTACTAGTATATAAGGGGGTCTGTGCCTTGCTCTCTCTGAGAATTAGCTGCCCCTTGCTTTTTCTCCCGTGGCCTCGCAAAATAAAGCACTTCTGATAGCCAAACACTGATCCTGTCTGAATTTCTACATCACAGTTTTGATGGAGGGCAAGGAATCTCCCTTGCCCGGGCCTCCCTGACCCATAGTGGGCAGGGCCGTCTCATGGGGCTGATGGAAAACTGACACAAAGTACCCATTTAGCAAGTTTGCTTTTTCCTGGGAGTTAGTTGTCAGTTGCCCCATCTGGTTTAGCAGGGGCCCAATGTTGCCTTTGCTTTTCCTCCAGCTCTTCACATATCTAAAAAAGGAATTTTTATTTTCCTTGATATTTGTAGCTAGCTGGAGTTCCATCGCAGCCTTGGCTTTCCTGATTTGCTCTCTGCAAGTCTGGACTAAAGCAGAGTATTCTTCCTTGGTGGCGGTTCCAGTCTTCCATCCTTTATAGGTCTTCCTTTTAAGACGTAGGAGGTCCGCCAGTTCCCTGGCCTTTTGCTGCCTTTCCTCCGAGATGGGATGGACTTTGCTTGCGCATCCAGGATTGCTCCCTTGACGAGCAACCATGGGTCCTGAACTCCCCGCTCCATTGGGTTGTGGCCTTTTAGGGCCTCTATGACAAGCCTCCTTGGCTTGTCAAAGTCAGCTTTCCTGAAGTTGAAGAGTTCTGTAGAAGTGACTGACTTGCCAGCTTTATGGCAGACGGTAAAAGTGATCAGTTCATGATCACTGTCACCCAGCTTCCCTTTGATTGTTAGGTTGCCAGTTAGGTCCTCCCCGGTTGCCAGTATGAGGTTGAGCAACGCTTTACCTCTTGTCAGCCAGTAGACTTCCTGCATCAGGTAGAGGATGTCCACACATGAGAGAAAGCTTTGGGACTCAGGATTTGGCCGAGCACTCCTCCCACAAGATATCTGGGTAGTTAAAGTCTCCCATGACAACCATACACCAGGATTGTGTGGCCTTAGCCAATTCCCTGGTGAACTCCTGGTCGAGGTCTTGACTCTGGGTAGGGGGTCTGTAGTAGACCCTCACCATAGTATCACCTGTGCTGTGTTCCCCACGGATTTTAACCCAGAGGGTGTCAAGTCATCCACCATGGGTGCCAATGTCAGCTTGCAGGGACGCGTAGCTTTCCTTGACATAGACAGCTACGACCCCACCCCTTATGTCCACTTGATCCCTCCTGTACAGGGTATAGCCATCTATACCCGTGATCCAGTCATGGGTGGAATCCCACCAGGTCTCCGTTATCCCTATGACTTCGTAGTTATTTGCATTTATGAGGAGAACAAGTTCATCCTGTTTATTCCTCAGGCTCCTGGCATTTATGTATAGACACACAAGTGTCCCCTTAGGGGCTCTTGCCTTGCCTACATTTTTTTCCAGGGCTGGGGGTGGGATGGGATTCCTTATGTGCCTTAGCCTGCTGGGTTTGCAAGGGCCACTTGGTGGGCCAGCAGCGGCAGTAGTCTCCCCCATCCCCTGGTGGGCTTAGTTTAAAGCCCAGTGGATCAGGTCAGCCAGTCTAGCTCCTCTCCTTCCCAACGTAGAGAGGTGGAGGCCATCCCTTCCCAACAGCTCACCGCCTCTCTCTCCAAAGAGCGGACTGTGGTCATGGAAGCCAAAGCGTTCCCAATGACACCAGCGCCGCAGTCTTTGGTTGACTATGTGGATTCTCCTCTCCCTCCTCAGCCCATAGCCTGAGACTGGGAGGATCAAAGAAAACACCACCTGTGCCCCCAGACCCTTTAGTGCCACACCCAAATCCCTGAAGCGCCTCATGACCCAGCTAGGAGCACTCTGAGCCATGTCATTGGTACCCACTTGGATGAGGAGCATGGGATAGCGGTCTGTGGGCTGGAGGAGTTTAAGGATCTTCTCCACAATGTCACGGATGCAGGCCCCTGGGAAGCAGCAAACTTCCTGGGCTGAGGGGTTGAGGCAGCAGATTACCCCCTCAGTCCCCCTCAGGATGGAGTCTCCCATGACCAACACTTTGTGTTTGGTCTTGGGGAGAGCGGGGATGGTAGGTACAGTGTCCTCTGTGTTGCCTGTGGGAGCTGGCAACTCAGCAGGCTCTGCTGGGGCTACAGGAGGCTCATACCTGTTGCAAAGGTCCGGCAGGGCAGAGGCCTTGGTGTGATGGGCCTTGGGGCCCTTGACCACCTTGGTTCAACCCCATGGCTGGACAGAAGGGGAGGTCCCTGGGTCTTCCCTTGTCCTGGAGGGAGACTGTGGTCTACCCTACACCTCCCAGGGGAGAAAGGCCTGGCAGTAGGAATCTGTCTCCTGTTCACAGTCCCTGATGGCATGCAGTCTCTGGACTGTGGCCTGGAGCTCCTCCAGCTGGTGCGCCAGAGACCCCAAAAGGGAGCAGATCCCACAACGGGAGGTGGCCATGCTCCCAGGCCCCAGAGCCTGAAAAAGGGACAGGCAGCCCCCGCAGCTGAAAGCCAGGGGCTCCGTCTGTGTGGAGCCTGGAACCATGGGTTCCATCTGGGTGGCCGTCTCTGAGATGCCGGGGGAGGGGGGAACCACAGACCACTGGTGGGCTGGCTACAGCTGGGACTGTCTGCTCTGGGGGACTCATGGGCATGGCCTTGGGCCCTCCTGCTTGCCCTTCTGCACAAACTCCCATGCAAACTCGCACACCGGGCTCAGAAGTGCACCTGTTTGCACGGCCTGTTCACGAAGCTCCGGTTGCGCGGCTCCCTGGGGGGCTGGGCGAAGTAGGAGCCTGGGGGGCATGACCTTCCTTGGTCCAATTAGCCCACTCCCAGCTCACTAGGTCCCTCCCTCCATGGGCCCCTGCTTACCTGCTGGCAGGCTGGGGCTTGTCAGGGGTCCTGGGGTCACTGCTGGGGTCCCTGGGCTCATGGGGGCACAGCGGGCTTACACCTGTGCGTCTCACACCGGAGCATAGGAAACTTGAGATGCATAGGAAACATGAAATCACAAATGACAGTGGAATGTCAGTGGAATTGGTGGATGGCAGATAATTGCCACTGTGTACCTGTAATATTTTTTTTTTGAAAGGGGAAAAACTGCCAAACCCAGGGAGACTGGAGGGACTTTGGCTTCACTGGGTTTAACCCATTGTCAGTTGTCTTTCTTGACTAGAAGCTGAAGCATTGGGCATCATCTACTTACTGCTTCAGCCCATTGTTTTCTCACTGTTGCAGTTAGATATATTTTTTCTGCCAGTATTTATGTCCAAAACAATATTGAGGTTTTCCATCCTTGCCCCATTTTAAGGAGCATCTTGTTACAAAAATGTTTCTATGGGGGGTCAGACTCCCATCCCTGGGGCCCAAGCAACCATGAGAAGTGCCCTACAGCTGCTCCCCCCACTGCTTGGGGCAGAGGTGTAACAGCTGGGACTTCTGCAAGGTCCTATTCTCACAGGGGAGGGGGCTGAAAAGAACAGAACTTCTTCTTTGCTGAAAAATGCAATGTAAATTTATCTGACCTGCATTCATCAATGCTTCTCAAGCAAATACCAGGATGTCATCCTCTCATTGTACTCGACCTTGGTGAGGCTGAAGCTGGAGTACTGCATCCAATTCTGGGCTTCACAATTTAAAAAGGATGTTGAGAATCTTGAGAGAGCCCAGAGGAGAGCCACACACATGATCAGAGGACAGAACAGGTCTTATGATGTGAGGCTGAGAGCCATGGGACTTTTCAGCCTGGAAAAGTGCAGGCTCAGGGGGCACCTGGTGGCTGCTTATAAGGGGTGTGCATCACAATTTGGGGGAACACCTGTTCACCAGAGTGCCCCAAGGAATGACAAAGTCAAATGGTCACAAACTCCTCTGACACTGTTTCAGGCTGGATATAACGAAGAACTTCTTTACTGTCCAAGTCCCCAAGGCCTGGAACAGACTGCCACCAGTGGTGGTGCAAGCACCTACTCTGGAGTCCTTTAAGAAACATTTGGACATTTATCTTGCTGGGATCCTGTGACCCCAGCTGATTTCCTGCCCCTGGGGAAGGGGGCTGGAACTGATGATCTTCTGAGGTCCCTTCCAGCCCTAATGTCTATGAAATCTATGGAAGTCCCTCTACATCTGAAGCTGCCAGTGGTATGACATTATACAACCTGCACTGTTTTGCCTCCTAATATATGATTTTCCATCCAGGGAATATGCAGTTCAAATTTCCTCTACAGTTTCCTGGATAGAGACTTACTGGGTGTATCTACACGAGACATGTTATTGTGTTGTTGCCTGGTTTACTGCACAGTAAGTGTGCATGTCTACTTGTGTACATGCTTATTGTGCAGGAAAAATCCCTAATCACAATTAGATTTGCTACCTCTAAGTGGAGGTAGCAAATTGAAGTGTGATTAGTAACTGCTCAGTAACGCAGACGTAATTGTGACCTGGCTGCCAGGTCTGCCTTGCTACTCGTGGGCCAGCCTGAGGCCAGCACCAGGGCTGCAACCTAGAAGCTTCTCCTGCTGCAAGACTAGGCTGCCCCTGTAGCAGCCCCTGGCTTCAGACTATAAGAACCTGCAGCCCTTTTGTGCCCTGGGGCACATATCACATCAGCCTGAGGACAATATAGGTCCTGTGTGCCTGCCTATCTCAAGCCATGCACTGTTGCTTGGCCCTGCACTGCCTTGCAGCTACCAGGCACTGCTGTCAGGTCAGGTGGGTGCAGAAAAGTTGCTGCAGCCCCTGGCCAGTCTGTCAGCACCCCAGGGCTGCTTGCAGGCTGTTTCTGGCAGCAGGGCCAGGGCCACTTCCCTGCTGCAGACCCCCAGCAGACTGCCCTGTGCTGCAGCTGCTTCAGAGCATAGCCTGTTCCACACAGCTGTTAGACCCATGCTGTGCCCCTGCACTGGACACTTCTGGCAGATGCCCAGGGTCGACAACAATGGGACAGCCACACGGGGCCCAGAGAGCCAGTGTGGGACCCACAACGGTCCCCATCCGGGCCTGGCACCTCTCATGTGTGCACAAATGTGCCCTCTACCTGGGGCCCCAACTGGAGCCAGGAGGATGTTGGTGCTCTGGGGCAATGCAGAGGTGCAGCACCAATTTGAGTGGGGCGGGCATTTAAACATCTACATTTATGAGGCCTTGTCAGGTGGGATGCAGGAGCATGGGCACTCCCAGTTGGTACAGCAGTGCCACATAAGGGTCAAGGCCTTAAGGGCACAGTGGGTAGCTATGACTGATCACAATCATTGGTCTGGCCATGCCTGTAAGACCATGTCCTTTATGTGGCAGCTGACCCACATTTTGGTGCCCTGGGTCCTAGGCTGCAACCGTACAGTTTTTACCAGCACAGGTGAGCTGCCCAAGCTGCTGCTCCACACTGACCCTTCCAGTGACATATCACCAGAGGAGGGATCTTTGGGCATTCAGCATCCCATTCTGCCCAACTCCCCAGCTGCTCAGTTCACCAGTGGCTTGGGGAGCCCTGGCCAGCATCTGCCTCAGCAGCTGCATAGCCCCAGACCCCACCATGAGGTATGGTTGGCCATGTCACTGCTGGCTGTCAGCAGCACCAGCTCCTCCATGGAGGTAGACCCTGGCTTGGCACCTGTACACCATGCACCATGGGACCAGGACATAAGGTGCAATAAGACACCAGTGCTGATGGGGAGGACTGTACTGAGCCCCCAGCCACCAGACCTGGACACATGGTAACATTAAGAGGATGGCCGTCCAAGCCTCCACCCCTGCCCCTGGTCCCAGTCCCTGCCCCTTCCCCACTCATCCTCCCTGCCTGGCTCTCCCACCCTCTCCTGGCCCCAGGTCACCTCACTGCCAGCATGCAGAGAGGTGGGACACAGTGCAAAACTTTGAGCAGCCTGTGCTCCTGCAGGTAGGCATGCATGAGTTTCTTACACTGAGGAATGCACTGATGCCAGCAGCAATGTCCTCCTCAGCAGCAGGGGACAGGGACATGTAGTACTGCCACAGGTAGTCCCCCAGGCAGTGGCAGAGCTTGTGGGGTATCCCAGGCTTGCCCCCAAATCATCATAGCTCAGGGTCACAAACCAGGAGTGCAAGTGCACCCGAGGCACCAGGAGGATCATCAGCAGCAAGGTATAGTGGCTTGGGCACACCTAAGCCTGCACAAACAGCTAATCATGCACCATCAGGGGCATGCTCAGGGCACAGCGGTGGAGGGCTGGCCTTGGGGCACCTTACAAGACAGCCCTCTGTGGAGAGGGTGGGGGGTGCAGCCAGCTCCTTGTCCCAGTTATCCAGGAGCCTGGGTGCCATGGGCTAGGCAGCTGCACAACAGGGTGGTGGGCCTGTGGAGGGAGAGTGGAGGAGTGGGGTCTAGTGCCATGGCAGCAGGTGCTGCCAGGATCCTGGCCTGTCCTGCCCTGAGGACAGTCTCGGGGAGGCAGGCTGCCTGCAGCCAGCACCCAGTGGGTCACCGGCCCTAGGGGAGTGCATGGAGATGACAGGCTCATAGTTTCATAGTCAGTAGGGTCAAAAGGGACCTGAGCAGATCATCAAGTCTGACCCCCTGCCATGGGCAGGAAAGAATGCTGGGGTCAAACAACCCCGGCTAGGTGATTATCCAGCCTCCTTTTGAAGATCCCCAGGGTAGAAGCGAGCACCACTTCCCTTGGAAGTTGGTTCCAGATCCTAGCCACCCTGACTGTGAAGTAGTGTCTCCTGATATCTATCCTGAATCTACTCTCAGTCAACTTATGGCCATTATTCCTTGTTACTCCCGGTACTGCTTGGCGGAACAGGGACTCTCCCATAGCTTGCTGGTCCCCCTTGGCCAGTTTGTAGATGGTCACCAGATCCTCTCTCAGCCTTCTCTTGTGGAGGCTGAACATGTTCAGGTCCTGTAGCCTCCGGTCATAGGGCCTGCCTTGCTGACCCCGATCATGCTAGTGGCCCTCCTCTGGAACCCTCTCAATGCTAGCCACATCCCTCCTGAAGTAAGGCATCCAGCACTGGGCACAGTACTCCAACTGCAGCCTGACCAGTGTTGCATAGAGGGGGAGGATCACCTCCTTGGACCTGCTTGCAATGCATCTGTGGATGCATGACAAGGTGCGGTTAGCCTTATTGACCGCATCCTCACACTGTCGGCCCATGTTCATTTTGGAATCAATAATGACTCCAAGATCATTTTCTGCCTCTGTATTGATGGGAAGGGAGTTCCCCAGCCTGTAGATATGCTGCTGATTCTTCCTCCCTAGGTGCAGTACCTTGCACTTGTCAGTATTGAAACCCATCCTGTTCTCATCCACCCACTCCTGTAACCTGTCCAGGTCTAGTTGCAGCCTGTCCCTCTCCTCCAGCGTGCTCACTTCTCCCCACATCTTAGTGACATCCATGAATTTGAAGAAGGTGCTTTTCACCCCCTTGTCCAAGTCACTGATGAAGATGTTGAACAGAGTGGGCCTGAGCCCTGGAGGACCCCGTTGCCCACATCCCTCCATGTTAAAAAAGACCCATCTACCACCACTCTCTGGGTGTGGCCCTTTAGCCAATTTGCGACCCATCTGACTATGTAGGCATCGACACCACAGTCGCCTAATTTTTTAATGAGACTAGGGGGAGAGACCTTGTCAAAGGCCTTCCTAAAGTCCAGAAAAACTATGTACACCATGACACCTGCATCCAAGGATTTTGCTCAGCTGGTAGATGCCTGGGCCCAGTCCTGCCTGGTCACCTTACCATGGTCCCTGGGCACCCATGCACAGACAACCCCCAATCTGAGGCTGGACAGTGCATGGCCTCTGGAGCAGAGTACCTTATCTCTGAAATGTTACAAACTCTTACAAAAGGGTTCTGTCTCCTGGCTCTGCACATCCAGCATCTGGATGTGGGGGACAGGTCACAGGGGTCAGCAGGGATGCCAGTTCAGGGATACCATCACCCAGCGCTGGGGCCCTCTGGATGTTCCAGTTACACCAGAGGTGCATACAGGACAGGACCCTCCTCCAGCAGCTGGTGGCAGTGGCTGAGCAGCGGGAAGATGATGTATGGGTCTGGTGGGTGGAGGATATTGTGCAGCACACAGGCTGTGATGATGACCTGGGGAGGTTCTCCTTGGAAACATCAAGGCGGGAATGGGGGAGTACCAGTGGCCCTTGAGGCAGCTAAAGCCACTTGAGCAGTGGGCGGGACTTGCCCAGGCAGCAATTAAAGTGGGCTTGGCAAAGATCCAGGTGGCCGGTGTAGTCCCTCATCAGCCAGGGCAGGAGCAGCTAGGCAGGGTCCCCAGTGAGCAGAGGTGGGACCATGATGTCACCCAGCTGCAGGTCCAGCAACCCCAGCTTGCTCTCCACCAGTCTCACCAAGCCAGAGTTCCTGAAGATGTGGGCATTGTGCATACTGCCTGTCTATCTAGTGCTCACATACATGAACATGCTGCGGTGGTCCACGAGAGCCTGCAGGAGCCTGGAGTGCAATCTCCTGCACCTATAATAGGGGTGGTCTCCATGGGGCGGGCAGGTGACCAGTATGTGGGTCTTGTCCAGGGCCCTGATACACAGGGGGAATCTTGCCACCACCACCTGGGGGTTATGGATATGGAGGACAGTGTCTGCCAGCATGTCCTGGAGGGCCCCATGCACCTCCAGGGCAGTCTCCCCAGTGGTGGCCTTGCTCATGCCCAACAGGTGGCCAACATACTGGAGGCTGGCACAAGTAGCAAGCTTCAGCAGTGCCAAGGCCAGGCAGGTGTCAGCAAGGAGGGCCGGTTGCATGCCAGTGTCCTGGCACTCCAGATGGGACTGGAGCTACTGGAGCAGGTCCCCAAAGGTGGCCCAGGTGAGCTGGAAGGCATCCACCCACTGTTTGCCATCCAAGTTCTGCTGGACAAGGTGCTGCCACCAGTGCTGGCTGGTGCAGTGGGCCCAGAGGCAGCAGGGCTGGAGGCCCAGAAGGGTAATGGTGGCCCTGGCAGTGGTCTCATGGAGCCGATCATTGGCATCCCTGGTTGCAGCATCAGCCTAGCTCCCCTTTTAAGACTAGGGCACAAAGAAGATAATGAAGAGAAGGAATGTATCCATCCTGCCAGACGGGCAACAAGAACACTCCAAGGCTAAGATAAGCTGAAGGCAAAAGAACAGAAGAAGACAAAAACAGAAGCTGGGTATGGAAAACCCCCAAAGCCCTAAACAAAGGGTGTCAATCCCTATGAAAGAACACTTTGAAAATGCCAAGTTGGGTGAGTCTCTTTCTCTTCTGCTGTTTCATCAGAGCACAGATGCATCTGTTCACCCTGCTCCAGTTATTATCTTCAAATCTGCTATCTTTAAATCATCATCGTCTACTCAGTAAGCCCGGGTTGGCCACCCTGGGCTAATATTGAGCAACTATTGCTGGTCACTATGTTTGGTGTATGTGTGGATGAAATGGTTGTTTTGTGTATATGTATGCCTGATGTGTATGATGATTTGTGTGTGTTTGTATGAATGGTGTGTCCGAACCTATATGTCCAACTCATGTAATCAATAAATGTGGCACCTTGCCTTACTCCCCTTTATAAAATCTCCTTCGTGATTTGAGCAATTGGCAATATGTGTAACAGTGGCTGGTTGTGGGGGAGCCAGGTGGAATGAGCAGGCTGTGGTCCAGGCAACAGTCAGTGCAGTGGGACAGCAGGGTGATCAAGGTGGCCAGCAGGATCCTGGGATGCTGTTTATCACTGCCAGAGCCAGGGGCTGGGGGCAGCCATAGTGCAGGGAAGCAGAGTGGGCTTGAACAAAGCACATTGCAGGACTGTAAGGATCTGGCAGAAAATTTTCTACGTAGTCCCTGCACTGGTAGGCACCTAACCAAACACCTTTACTGTACAATAGCTTACTGCACAGTAAATCTAGGCTGGAGTAAATGTATGTGTAGATGCGCCCACTGATCTATAATTCTACAGTTCAGCATTTTTAATCAACTTTTTATTCTTGAAAAATTATTTTCAGTGTTTTATTACAGTTGACTGAGAAACTGGACAAGCAAAATGAACCCTGAGAGGGACTATGACTGCACTAATAAATGCGCCAGGCAGTAAGCATCAGGGAAGAAAAGAGCCTTCTACTTCTGGAGCAGTAGGTAGCAGAGGAAAACTGATTTTAAACCACTGCAGGATTAGGGAGGTGCCTAGAATCAGTGACCCCAGGTCCTTCCAGTCTTATGTTCCTAGTAATTTTTGCTTACTTAACTTAAAGTAGTTCATTTATATGACCTAAATTTAATAATCGATTCAGTATTTTCAAACATATGTAGGGTCTGCTCATTCTCTCTGGCCAGCTCCCTGACCTCCAGTTTCCATAAGATATTGCCACTAAATTAATCTTCCTTTTCCATGGTTATGTCACTCTTCCTTTGAAATCTCTTCACTGACTTACTCTTGACTGTATACAGACCTAAGGGGCTTTTATTTTCACTTTTGGGGAATTCCATGGCTTTACACTGTATCATTGCTTTTGTTTCTTTCCACTTTTTCCTCCCATTATTGTATTTTCTGCCATGATGTGTCTCCTCTTTGCAACTTGCTCCCTCTAGGGATTCAAATTGGTTCTCTCTTTGAGCTCCACTTCTCCAAGTCCTGAGAGATATGCCAGCATAAAGGAATTTCCTGAATCTGACCTGATTCTCCTTCTCCAACCCAGCCTAGCTCCCCTTATATCCCTTGCATGACATCACCCTGGCCTTGTCCAGGGAGCGCCACATTGCAGTCTCTCTCCCAACCAATTGGCTTGAAGAATCCTCTGCTTCCACTGGCCGATGAAACTATAGCTCAGCACATGGCCAGAACAACTGAGGCCATCTTGCTCGTATCAAAACACTCGCACACGAAAACAATATACAACCCAGTGTGTGGCGGGGGGTGTTATACATATATATAGCTCTATATTTATATAGCTCTTTATAGCTCTATGTAGTTGCTGGTTGACTGGTGGTGCTGTCATCCTTCACAAGTCAGCTTTTAATGTGTTTGTAAGGCAAATGACAATTGTCTTACAAAAATATCAGCTAGGCCCTATAATTATTCAAATTATTAAGTATTGCTAACATAAATTCTTCTCCATATAGATAAAAACACTGTCAGATTTTGGACTACAGATCCTTCTACAGGTACCTATTATCAGATAAACTCCCAATCAGCTCTAACTTGGCACCAGGCAAGAAAAAGTTGTCAGCAACAGAATGCGGAATTGCTGAGTGTTACAGAGATTCATGAACAAACATATCTGAGAGGTAAAGTAACAAACCATTGGAAAGTCCTGACTTCCACTCTGGGAACAATAGATATAGTATGGTAACAAGGGCAAGGTGATGGATTTGGTAAATACCAAAAGCATCTAAAAATTCAATTTCATGCTGATCACTGGTATTTGTGAACTGGGAACAAATTTAGTCACTATTTTCAGCAAAAAGAATTCAGAAAAGTTTTGAAAAAGCTTAAACAGTTCATTTCAACAGCTTCTAAATGAAATGTTTGAACATTTAGAAATGATACTTCATTTCAAAATTTCGTTAAATTTACTTAGTTTTTATTTCAGCCTCACTGCAGAATATAATTCCGTGCTATTCATTCTGATGCTCAAGCTGTTTTTGTTTATCAGCAATGACATTTCCATTTAAGTCTTTCAGAGGAGCTATATTTTCTTTTTGCCTGGACCTAGTTCATTTGATACCTTAGGGCGTGTGTAGATGAAATGAGGGCCCTAAATTGAAGCGGTTGGTTTTTAAAAACACCGCTTTAGTTTAGGGCCCTTTAAAATCCTATGTTGTACACACATTGACATACTTGTCTCTTTAGTGGTGGGGAGAGCGAGCTGTCTGTGGGTAGAGCGGTCCCTGGGCTGTAGGAGGGGAGGGGGACTGCTGGTGCATCCCTCCACAGCAGCAGCACCCCCCACCCCAGTGGCACCTGCCTGCAGGCACCCAGCTTGGGTGGTCCTGGGGGAAGCACTGGGCCAGTGCACAGCTCATGCATGTAGGCTGGGATTAATACACTGCCAATGCGTGCAAACACTGACACCATTAAAGCAGTGCAAAAGCATTTATCCCACTTTAAAATGTTGTGCACACATGCCCGTCATTTTGTCTATACATGGCCTTTGTACATTTCACGGTTATCACCTGCATCAGCTGCTTTCTGAATATCATCACAGAGTTTCAGCCAAAAATCTTGGGCACACCTCTTAACCTTCTTTTACATTTTTCTTTGAGCTTGTCTCAGACTTTCTAGGATTATGGTGTTGGAAGATTTCTTATAGTTTGTTAGCACTGTCCTTTTGTCCTTAACTTGTGGTACAAGGGTTTCAGAGTGCTATTCAAACCAATCTGCATTTTTCTTGCATTTTTTGCCAAATACTGTTATAACTGCATTGTACATGTTAGATTTTAAGCTTTCCGAAGCCTCGTAGCTGGGATGTTAGGTAAAAATATACTCCAGTGAGATAGAAATCAAACATGAAGAGCTTGAAGGATTACCACAGTTCAAGGCTATGATGGATTTAGAAAATGTGTGTACATTAGAAGATTAGCAGAAAGCCATTAAATTGATTCCTGGGAACAAGGCATCCAGCAACAACTGTTTGCCTGATGAAATCTACAATGTGCCAACAATGGATTACTTCAAATCTTCATGAAGTTATACTGTTGAAAAGAGGAAGTGGTATAGCAAGATTTCAAAGATTCTCGATTTGTACAATTGTACAAAAACAAAGAACATGGAAGCAACTGTGACAGCAATAGAGGTATCTCTCTGTTGAACATCATCAGAAAAATTGTAACTCACATCATGCTCCATAGGCTGCAATCTCTAAGTGAAAGAATCTATCCTGAAAGTCAATGCAGTTTTCGCTCAGGATGCTCCACCATTGCTATGATATTTTCAGTCAAGCAACTGCTAGAGAAGTCTAGAGAAAAATGAATACCATTGTATGTAGCCTTTGAGTCAACAGACAGGGCCTTTTTACTTTTATGAAGAAATTGGGTTGGCCCCCCAAACTATTGAATATCATTCACTCATTACATCAAGGTAGGAAGGCAATGGTAGTGTATGAAAACAAAGAATCAAACAACTTTGGCATCGATATTAGGGTGAAACAGGGGTGGGGAGGTGTCTTAGCCTCTGTGCTTTTAAACATCTACTTTTCATTCCTGCTTCTTCATGCATTTAAGGACAGCAACGGTGGCATTTGTCTGTGAACCAGACTAAATGGAGGCTTGTTCAACATCACAAGGATTGGAGTGAAAACCAAGGTGAAAGAACTTGTTCTGAGAAATTTTCTGTTTGTAGAATGGTGTGGCCTTGGTTGCTTTTGGTGAGTCTTCCCTGCATATAATCTCATGGTCAGATTTTCTGAATCATGCAAGAGCTTTGGGATGACAATTAGTTTCAAGAAGACTGTGATCATGTACCAAGGGGTGAAAAAACCAATACTGGACATCACTTTGGAGGATAAATTTTGTGGTGTCATTGACAGTTTTTGCTACTTGAGTTCAACAGTCAGCAGGAATCTTGACTTTCAGGCTGAACTGACTAACAGAATCAGAAAAAGCAGCTAAGAATTTTGGGCTACAGGCAACCGCCACTTCACACTGTTTCACTTAGTGCTGTTTCGCTATAACACTCATTTGGAATTAATACCTGATTTCACTTAGCGCTCAGCAAGTTTTGTTATAATGCTTGCGATAGTCATCCTGTGTCATTAAAATCAATTACGGTTGCCATCTTGGGTCGTCAAATACTTTTGGTTTCACTTAACATTGGTTTTTCAGGAACCAAATAAGAGCACTAAGTGGCGGTTGCCTGTATGACAGAAAAGTGCATGGAATAGCAGCAAACAATCAGCTATAATAGATATGAATCTATGTTACCCCTGCCTTATGATTCAGAAACATGGATTACACATGCTAGGCATATCATGAAGCTGACCAGCTTCCACATGTGTAAGATCCTGAAAATAAAGTGGGAAGACAGAATACCATACACAGTGGTACTGGGGCATGCAGGACTGACATGCATGAAAACCACTATCAAGGAGAAAAGGTTGCAATGGATCAGCCATGTAAGGAGAATGGAAGAATATTCCCCAAGAATATTTTGTATAATGAGATTTGAGATGGCTCTAACAAGTGGAGTCTCCCTCTATGGTGGTAGCATGATATGTGCAAACATTATATGAAGTCATTCAGCATCAATGTAGTATCAATGTGCTGGGTGGAGCATGTAGAATCCCGTCCAATCTGGAGGGAACATCTGGTACTGGATGCAGCTCAATATGAAGTGGCTTTGATCCAGAAGCAAAAATGAAAAAAAGGAAAGCAGCATGCTGTAAATTTAGACTCCAACTTAGACAACATATGGATCTCTGAAGCTTGTAACAAGCTGTGTTGCTCTCAAATGGGGCTTGTCAGCCAAAAACAGAATAATCTGGCATCTGACTAGCCTCTTACATGTACAGCATGATCCAGAGGACTGATATGTTTGTTCAATAAAATCATCTTCTTTTCCTTTTATTTTTTAATTTATTCACCAAGCCCCCCCAAATCAGCTATTTTCTCTGACCTAAATATGGGTATTTCTGTTGGCCTTTTTGGAAAGACCTTGTTTTATGCTTGTAACTACATTGCTGAAATTACTCAGTGGATTTCCAGACTGACTGAAGGATAATGTAGCAGGACTGGATTCCACAGGCAGCCCTGATGCCCCCTGGTGGCTTCACTGATCCTTCTTGGTGCCTGCTCTAGGGTACCCTCCCTTCTTCTCACCTGCTATGCCTTGGTCGGAACAACTGAAATAGGAAAGTGGAAACCCCCTCTGGGGTCCTACAGTAGGCCTTAGTCCATCTGCCTGACCATGGATCCCTCTCAGAACCTATTGCTTTCAATCCTGCTCTCAACTGAAGTTGGGCCCTTCTGACCTGTATGTGCTGCCCTGGGGCACCAGATGCCTTATGGGCTACTTGTCATGCCTCTCAGGTGTTATGAGTCATCACTCAGGTGGAGCCCTATGCCCAGAGTCAGTGTCAGGGGGCCTCAGGCCTTTGTTCTCTTGTTGGGGCCTCACCCTCTGCCCCTTTCCTCTAGCTGGACCCTCTCACCTCAGCCCACTATACCAGATTGGGCTTCCAGGCTCCACCCCTTAGTCTGGCTTCCAAGGTTTCAGCCCCTTTCTAGGCTTTGGGTCTGGCTCTTTTGGCCTCAGGTCTCTGTCTTCTTCAATCTCGTCCACTCTCAGGGTTCTGGGCAGCCCCTACTGGTCTCTGGTTTCACCCCCTAGGGCTGTGGGACTCTGTGTCTGTTTCCACCCTTCTTGGGCACTAGGCCCCCAGCCTCAGTCTCTGCCTTGCTCGGGCACAGGGTCTCTGACCTTATCTCTGCTTTCCTTGAGCATTGTGCCCCTTACCTTATGCCACTGTTTCTGCCCTTCTTGGGTATTTGGGCCCCCAACCCAGACTCCATTCTCCTTGTGCACTGTAGTCCTCTGGCACTATTGGGACCTCCACCTCCCTTTATTAGTCCCAAACCTGGTCCACTGGTTTTTAAGTATAACAGAAACATGCACACACTGGCTACAACAAAACACCAAGCCTGCTGGCTCTATAGCAAACCCACCCCTCCAAGCCGTGAGTCCCTCACTTGCGGGCTTCATTGCAGGCAGACCCCAGGAAATCCCTCAGTTATAGTCCTCTCAGTGCAGAGCTCTTTCCTTGGCAGACTGCCTTCAGTTTATATGTTTTCCAGACCCTGCCTTTTCCATTCAGGTGACTTCCTTGGGGATGTCTGCTGGCTCTCCCTAAGCAGGCTTGTTGCTTAACTTGGTGGCAGTTTACTGCTACTGCCTGGTGTCCTCATTAACCCCTGGCTGTGAATCAGGTAAATCCCAGCTGTGAGTCCTTCCTGCAGCTCATTAACTGACTACTTCCTACTCTCCCAGAAGACAGCCCCGTCCCGGGCTTTATTTACTTGGATTACAAGTCCTTTTGTCTTAGTGACTTGTTTATCCAGGTAGCTTCAGTTTTAGGCAGGTGTGCATGTTTTACCTAATAGGAGTCTCTCACTCCATATTACAGATCCATATGGGTTACACTGAGCTTTGTGAGAATTTACGGATACAATGTCTTGCCTGAGGGTAAATTGTCAAGTAACGTTGTATTATCCTATGAGAAAATTCTGAAGCATTTTTAGGAATGTGTAGTCCTATTCTATGGGAGAATTTCAGTAATTTACAAGGTCATAGTTTTACTGGTTAGCATAGATATAGTGAACTGAATCATTTAATTTCTTTTGGCCATTTAGGATTAACTGAAGGGATTGATTCTTCACTATGGACTGGACTTAACAGATTGGATTTAAAGAGTGGATGGCAATGGACTGGTGGCAATCCTTTCAGATACTTAAACTGGGCACCAGGTAGCTATTAAATCCATTTCATGATAGATAGTTAAAAGTATAATTTGAATTGAAAACCACATGGATCTGAATACACCTTACCTGAATGCCCTTATCAGCCAAAACAATAAGCATAACCTTATTTTTCAGTATGTTACGATGTGCTTCACAGGATCTGAGCTTTAATGAATAACTTAAACGTGAAATAAAGAAGTCAAGGCTCCATAAAATCTAGAAAAAGCTTAAACACTAAAACTATCTTCTAGTTATTTTCTTAACATATGGATCATTAAAATCATGCTGCTTCTTCCAGAAACATATTATTCTATTCCTTAAAGAGCATAATTTATTCTCCATCTTTTGTTTCTTATGATTATGGCTGTGATATTTCTGCTAATATTTTTTCTATGGAATTGTCACTGGCAATATCCACTTTTGTGAAGGAATAAGCAAATGAAGGAAACAAATATGTAAGGGATAAATATTTTGCTACAAATATCCATACTAAATAACAAAAAATGAGAAGACTATACATTACCTGTTGCATCAAAATAATATCCAGTAATCAGGAGAATTGTTTCTAAATAGAAAATTTCCCTGATATTTTTATGTACCATCACATAATAACATTCCCTTAACTTCCTTGGAATCAAAAGAGACAGCATTTTAACAGAACTGGATTCTCCCAGCACTAAGACAAGAATAACATATTAGCTTTATTTTTTGCTCCTCTCAAAATATGGGGAAAACAAAGAAACAAAGCAAAACAGACTTCTTTCTGAAAATTTGTGCTTAGTCATTATTTTGGCTATTGCATTTTTAGCCACTTAGTGATGCTTTCGTAATATTATAAAGATGTTTTAAAATCTATTTTTTATTCATTTATCCTCCTTCAAAATTTTGTAGGGAAACTATGTATGGTTTGCAGATGATTAAAAAAAGAATTTATATTATGTGTTATTTTCAGTATCAATCAATCAATTGTTCTTTCTTCTATCAGTACATGAATTCATAACTCTTTCTGTAAAATATGTTTATTCAAGAATCAGTAGAAGAATCTATCACACAAATAAATTCTGTCCTTGGGTTTCATTGGTATTAGCAAGAAAGGAAGGATGTGATTTTTATTTTTAACATTACACTCTCAATTCAAGCAACTATTGGAAATTATATTAAATATAAACTTCTATGAATGTAAATTCTTTTCTGGAAAGAGGTGGAATATTGCTGGCTGAAATTCAATGAGAAAAATGAGTATTCTCCTTTGTATTCTGAATTCAGAATTCTACTGGGCTTTCAGGAAGGTTCACTTTTTGTATCTTTCTCACAGGAAACCCTTCCTCAGATGCTGGGAAAATCTGCGCAGCCTTAAATCCTGGAAAGAATTTTCAATGGGAAAACCGGGATTGTGGAGAGAAAATTGGCTATATTTGCAAACGGGGAGATACCGATTTAGCTAATATCACTATTCCCTCAGGTATATTGGTCAGAACTGACCTCTGACCATCTCAATTGTATGGCATTCCAGTTTGCAAAACTGAACAGGTTGAAATGCATTTTAATGTCGTAAGAGATAACAAACTGGCATAGAAGTATGAGAGAGAAACATAAGAATTTTAAATCTTTACTTTCCCCAAGCACAACAGATAATCAAATGCTTCACTTGAATACCTCTGGTGATGGGTGTAAAAGCTGGAGCAAATTGCCAACTACAGCAAACAGACTTATTTTCTCACAGGAGGCAAGAAACAAAGCAATGACATATTGAGGGAAGGAGAACTAGAATATAACAGAGCTACAAGAGGTGTTTTAAGAGCATTGCTTTTTTATTTTAGTTTTTCCTTACATATCCTTCTAGAAAATCTGCCTGCTCCTATATCAGTTTGGTCTTGCTTACCAAAACAGCATATTTTAAAAATATTCAAGCTAAAGACATTGACTGTTAGTACAATATTTTCTAATATCTGATTAAGTGGTAGTCAGTTACTAAAACATTTAACAAATAGGTCAATATTAAAAAGTTAACATAATTCTTTAATGTCAATAGGAGATGAAAATCTTATATGACATTTAAAATAATACCTATATTCAAATGTGTTCATTTTACAAAGTGTAAAATGCTATATTTTTATGTTCACACTTAACATATTTACTATTGATCATATTTTAATATTTCATTGGACTGTAATGGCAGACTTGATCATCAGATTTTTATTCAGACAGAGAAACTACTGTCTGTCTCATTTAGTTTTTGCAGCTATTAAAATACTCTGAAACAGTGTAACTTGATTTTTAGGTGACTTTGAGTCTGTTCATTGCCCAGATGGATGGAGGTCATATGCTGGTCACTGTTACATGATTTACAGGGAGCCCAAAGTGTGGGAAGAAGCTTTGACTTCCTGTAGAAAGAATGATGGCAATCTTGTCAGTATTCATAACATGGAAGAGCACAGCTTCATAGTGTCTCAGCTTGGGTATAGTGAGTATTCCTATTTGGCAGCATTTTGTATGTATTCACTTTTAAAATGTAGCAGTGATCTGATTTTCGTTTTAGTTTTAACAATGGCTTTAACACAAACATCTGCATGAAGGGAGCAGCAGCTGCACCTAATTACAGCTGAGCGGAAATCAGAATTATCTGTCTCTGTTAAGGTAATTTTTCTTCCTTTTGGGAACTATGCCCTGCTAAATTTGCATAACTTTGAGGAGCCTTTGTTTTCTCAAGCAAGAAAGAAGTAGGGGGAGAAAGGGAGAAACATGCTATTAGTATTATACATACTACTTCAGCATCACCTTAGCTGTTGTACTTGCACTGTTACTATTTTCTTCCTACAGCTTCTCGCCCTGCAGGTCTCATGCTGACAACTGCCTTTCCATTGGGAAGACCTTTGGAGAGGGAGAACCATATTTTGTTGAACCATATTTTGTTAGGCAGGTAGGGAGGTAGGATGAGGCAGAAGTAGTAAAGGGACTAACACACAGTCAGTGCTATCTGTGACTGAGGTAATGATTGCCAAGAAGCCAGGAATAGCAGAGCAGGAGAGCTTGGCTATGTTATATAGGGATGCTGACACAAGCCCCCCTCCCCACATCCTGACTTACTTTACATTGAGTGACCACCCTAAAGTTGGTCTAACCTCCCCCTAACATCCCCAAATGTCTTTATATACACCCAAATTTATCCTATTGAAGAAACCACCAATTTCCCCTTTTTTCAGCACTTAATTTATGTCAGCAGTTCTTGTCAGAGTAAAGATGACTGCAGAGCTGTTTGGCTGCCAACGCTATCAGGTTTTGCAAGTGCTGTGTTCTATTGTGAATTAAAATGGGGCATACGTGTTGAATATTAGCTATGAGAGTGTATACATTTTTTCTAATACAGGCATGGTTTTTGACTGGAGTGCCAAAAAACCTGCGACATCTAGTTTGTAAGGTGCCGGAGTGCTGGCATACCAGAAAAATAAAACTGGGGCAGGGGTACATGGCAGGATGCACAGCGTATTAATATAGTTAATAATAATAAACATTGCTTTTTTTTTTTACAGTGGCAGAAGAGCCAGTGGTGAAGCTGCCCGCGTGCAGCGCTAGACAGGGACTCTCCCCTACCTCCTGCCACCAGGCTTGGCTCCATGGGGCTGCAGATTCTCCTACTGCCAGGCTGCACTCACCACGGCTGCGCTCCGAGCGACTCTGCCACTGGGTCTCCTGCTGCCTCTCGCCACCAGGCTGAGCTCCATGGGGCTGGTGGAGCTGCTTGGAGCACAGCCCTGATGAGCAGAGCCTGGCAGCTGGAGGCTCCACAGCCCCACGGGGCTGAATCTGGTGGCAGGATGCGGAGAAGAGCCACTTGCCAGAGCTACGCTCCAAGCCAGGGCTCCACTTGGCGTAGCAACACCACTGGCTCTTCTGCCACCAGGCTGAGCGCCATGGGGCTAGTGGAGCCTCTCAGAGCACAGGCTTGGCCTCCTGCTGCCTGGCTGCACTCTGAGTGGCTCCACCAGCCTCACAGAGCTGAGCCTGGTGGTGGGAGGTGTAGGAAAGCCACTGGCCAAGGCTGTGCTCGCAACAAGGCTGGCTGGGCTCTGAGCATCTCTGTCACTGGACCTCCACTGCCTCCCACCACTTCCTGCTGCCAGGCTCAGCTCTGTGGGATTGCCGAGCCTCTAGTTGCTGGGCTGTGCTCACCAGGGCTACACTTGGACCCAGGACTGTGCCCCAAGTGGCTCCGCAAGCCCCACGGAGCTCAGCCTGATGGCAGGAGGTGGTGCATAGCCCTGGCCAGTGGTTCTCCCCCTCCTCCCACCACCAGGCTGTGCTCACCAGGGCTGCACTCCAAGCAGTTCCACCAGCCCCATGGAGCTCAGCTCAGCAGCAGGAGAGCCAGTGGTGGAGCCACTCAGAGTGCAGCCCAGCAGCCGGAGGTGGGGAGAGCCAGGGCTGCACTCTGAGTGGCTCCACCAGCCCCAGGGAGCTCAACCTGCCCTCCCAGCACTGCTGGACTCCTTCCAGGGGTGCAGGCCCCCTGATCTGTGTGCAGGATGACAGGAGGCTGGTGCTGCCTGGGGCCAGCAGCAGCACCAGTCTTCCTGATGCTCGAAACGGGCTGTGCCCAGTGTGGCAGCAGCAGGCTGCCACATGACAGCATCCCACGTGGCAGCGGCAGCCTCCTGTCATCCCACGTGCATATCTGGGGGCCCACTCCCCCGGGAGGAGTCTGGCACAACCCCACAGACTTCCTGGGGGCACAGGCTCCCAGATCTGCAGGTGGGATAACAGGAGGCTGCCGCTGCCCACAAGTAACACTGGTTTTGTTTTTAGCACCTTGAAGTGCAGTGTCCCAGAAACCCTTGCACCCATCTCCTTGAAACCTGTCAGGGTTCAGCCCATGGAAGGATCTACCATCCCTAAAATTTTCATCCAAGTCAGGCAAGAAATGACAAAGTTATAGGCATTTTAATGATTCCCCATTATAGCCTATGGGCAAAATGTTGAAACATGTCAAAACAGAGAAATGGTTTTGACAAAACGAAAAGGAACAGTGCTTTGAAATGAAATGTTGAAACAAAACACTGTCCCTTTGAAACAGTGAAACACAAGTCAAAACAAAACGGTGCTGTTTCATACAGCCCTAATATAAACTGGTCTGGAAGAGAGCAAAAACTAAGTATGAAACTATTTAACAGTGGAAAATAAACTGAATAATAGAAACTGGTTTGAGAGGGAGCAAAAACAGAATATGCAATAATTGAACACAGCAAAATAAGCTGAATAATTTTAAATTCTCAGTTTGCAAAGCACAGAAATTGGCACCAGCACCAAGGGGCTACTGAGCTATCAGCCGCGCAGAACCATGTGCTTCCCTCATATATGCAGAGTTTCCAATGTCTGTGACAGTGCTGAGCAATTCACAAAGCTTTGTAAAAGCTCCCAGCGCTGCAGCAGGCACCAGGGATGGGGGCAGGAGGACACAGGCAGGGACATAGGAATGCAATCTGCCGCCCTCAGTGCCGTGGCTGAGTTTGAGAAGCTTTGTGAAACTCTCAGCAACACCACAGAGGTGACATGCTGAACAAAGTGTCTCCACATATCACTAACAGGCACACATGCTGGGGGCTGCTTATCTCTGTTCTCATAGTTTCATAGATGTTAGGGACTGGAAGGGGCATTACAGATCATTGGGTCCAGCCCCCCTGGACTTGGGCAGGACAGACTGTTGGGGGCAGATGATCCCAGCAAGGTGGGCATCAAGATGCTTTTTGAAGTTCGCCAGGGTGGGTGACTGTATCACCCCTGGGGGGAACCTGTTCCAAACCCTCAGTACTTGAATTGTAAATAAGGTTTTCCTTATGTCCAGTCTGAAGTGATCTCCAATCAGTTTGTGCCCATTGTTTTTTGTCCTCCCTTGGTGAACAGATGCTCCCCCAGGCCCTGAAGTATGTTTTTAATATACGTATAGGCTGCCACCAAATCCCTTCTGAGTCTTTTCTTCTCCAGGCTGAACAGTCCCAAGTCTTTTAGCCTTTCCTCATATAACCTGTTCTCCACCCCTCTAATCATGCACATGGCCCTCCTTTAGACTCTCTTGAGCTTCTCCACATCCTTCCTGCAGTGTGGCACCCAGAACCGGACACAGTACTCCAGCTGCAGTCTCACCAGGGCTGAGTAGAGCAGGAGGATGACGTCCTTAGCTTTTTTCGAGATGCCTCCATAGATGCATGCCAGTGTTTGATTTGCTGTGCCAGCTACAGCATCACATTGGTGGCTCATGTTCATTTTGTGATTTATTATGACACCCAGTTCTCATTCAGTTGTAATGCTGGCAAGCATAGCACAGCTGAGCCTGTAAGTGTGTTCTCTAATATGTTTTAAAATCTTTCTGCTAAATGTGCAAGTGATAATTTTGTTCAATGCATGCCAACACATACATTCAAAACCTCGTTCTGGAGAGAGAAAGTCATTTTTATTTTTATATAATATTATCCTAGATATACCAGGGCATGCTTAGGAAAAATATAGCTGGGTGAATTTTTTAAAATCAAGATCCAGTATTTTCTGTTGATCCAAAAAGATTTATGAATTTGACCTGAAGTAGCCAAATAATTTTGACTTGCATCATATTGTTGTATAAGCCTGGTTATATATTTTCCTTGTGGCTTCTGAAAAAAGCTGCTACTTGAGAGGAGTTCAAGTATTATTGATATGGAAAAATTCAGCCACGTTACAGTCTTAAGCTTCCTGAACCCAGTTTCTTCATTCAGAAAACTATTTGTTCTATAAAAACTTAATTGACACAATGCTTTCATATTTTAGAGCCAACAGAGGAGTTATGGATTGGACTAAATGACAATAAGGTTCAAATGTATTTTGAATGGAGTGATGGGACTCCTGTGACATACACCAAATGGCTACATGGAGAACCAACCCATGAAAATGACAGGCAGGAAGACTGTGGAATTATGAAGGGTCAGGTAAAATAATCCAGCCAATAATAATGCAATGCAATACAAATGATTCTGACTTCTTGTTTTTGCACCTGGTTAGGACCACACAAAAGCATAGATGCTTTGGGCTAACAACAGCTAAGACACTAGCAACTTGGATTCACAAGATGAGATCACCATTTCAGCTTTCATTTTGAAAAGGCTTTTTATAGATGAAGGAGGACACCATGAAAGTTAATGAATATTTAGTTATTGAAGGTCATGAGTGTGGTAACGAAAAGAAACTTGAAACAGCTCTTGAGCGTAACTGGCACTTGTCTGAGTCTACCCCCACCCTCCCCCCCAAAATAAAAATGCCAATGCAACAATATAGGAGGTGTGTGAAGCCTGTGTTTAGGGTCTCTTCTGTCTGAAATATTACAAGAAGGAACTTAGCCATCTTAGCATCAGGTAAACATTTTCGGGTAAGGTAGAAGCAATTTAGTCAAGCTATTTCTTTCACTGCCAGTTTTAGCTTATGAGATTTCTAAAATCACCTACAGACTTTTTAGAACAGATTTAGATCTCAGCAGTGCCACAAACTAGTCTGTCATTTCCCACCAGTAAAAATTCCCAGAGCATGATGAGGGTCCTCTTTATAACCAATTAAATTAAGAACTTAAGAAAGAATTATGATTTTATATTTTTATGAAAAAGAAAAGAAAATGTGCAGTGTTTGATGATTATACCTCCCTCTATACTAATTTTCTTCTTTCTCCTGATATATTTAGGATGGTTATTGGGCAGATCATGTTTGTAAAAAGAAAACTGGTTATGTTTGTAAAAGAAAACCTTTGGTACAAGTGCCTGAAGAAAAGGAAAGTGCTGATGCAGGCTGCCAGAAAGTAAGTAGGCATGGAGGAGAACTTTTATTATCCAAGTCAGAAATATCTTTAAAGAAGAATAACCAAAAATAAATTAGCTTGGGATCCAGAAGTTAAACTGTACTGTTAAACTGTACTGTCTTTCATTTCCCTTCTGTATGCCATTTGTAGGAGTCAATAATGACTCCAAGATCCCGTTCCGCCTCTGTGCTTTCAAGAGGGGAACTCCGCAGCCTGTATGTATGCTGTGGATTCCTTCTTCCAAGGTGCAGCATCCTGCATTTATCTATGTTGAACCCCATCGTATTCTCATCTGCCCACTTTTGTAGTCTGTCTAACTCTATTTGCAGTCTCTCTCTCCCTTCAAGTGTGTCTACTTTACCCCACATCTTAGTGTCATCAGCAAACTTGGACAGCGTGCTTTCCATCCCCTCGTCCAAGTCGCTGATGAAGATGTTAAACAGTGTGGGCCCAAGGACCAAGCCTTGGGGTACCCCACTGCTCACATCTTGCCAGGTTGAGTACAACCCATCCACCAGTACTCTCTGGGTGCGCCCACCAGCCAATTTTTTACCCATCCAACTGTGTAGGCATCAGTGCCACAGTTGCTTAATTTATTGATGAGGATGGGGTGAGAGGCAGTGTCAAAGGCCTTCTTAAAGTCTAGAAAGACTACATCTACGGTGACACCATCATCCAAGGATTTAGTTACTTGGTCATAAAAGGCAATCAGGTTGGTCAGGCAGGACCTGCCTTTGATGAACCTATGCTGATTACCCCTGAGCATGATCTCCCCTGCTGGCCCCCCACAGATGTGCTCCTTGATGATTCTCTCCAAGATCTTCCTGAGGTGAGGCTTACAGGTCTATAGTTACTTGGGTCCTCCTTCCTACCTTTCTTGAAAATTGGGACCACATTAGCCAGTTTCCAATCCCCGAGCACCTGGCCAGATGACCACAAATGCTCATACAGCCAGGCCAAGGGCTCTGCGATGACCCCTGCCAGCTCCCTCAACACCCTTGGGTGGAGGGCATCTGGACTTGCAGATTTAAAAATGTCCAGCCCTTCCAGAAGATCCCTGACTACATCTGTGCTGAATGAAGTCCTGAGATTGTCCCTACCTCTGGTAGGTGGGATGTCCTAGTCCCTGTTCAAGAAAACAGAGACAAAGGAACTGTTAAAAATATCAGCTTTCTCATCTGGTATAACCACAAGATTACCATTTGCATCTTGTAGGGGCCCTGCATTGCCTGGTGCCCTCTTTTTGCTTCCAGTATACTTGAAAAAGTACTTTTTGTTGTCCTTAATCCTGGACGCTAGCCTGATTTCCATCTCTGCCTTGGCCTTCCTAATAGCCCTCCTACACTCACAGGCCAAAGGAGGAGTATTCCTCCTTGGTGATAGCTCCTCCCTTCCACTGGTTGTATGCCCCCCTTTTAGTCCTCAGGCATTGCTGAATGCCCTTGCTGAGCCAAGGGGGTTTCTGATCACTCTTACTCCCCTTGCTTCTCTCAGGGACTGTTATCCTTTGGGCCTGGAGGATCGCCCCCGTAAGGTACAACCATCCCTCATGGACTCCCATCTCCTGTACCTTTTGGGCCCTCAGTGCCTCCCCCACTAGTCTCCTAAGCTCACTGAAGTTGGCCCTTCTGAAGTCAAGGGCTTAACCTTGGTGTAAGCCCTTAACACCCTGAATTGGATAGTGAAATCCAGCAGGTGATGATGATCACTATTACCCAGGTGGTCAAGGACCGGCAGTCCTCTCACCAGGTCATCCCCCATGGCCAGGACCAGGTCCAGCAAGGTGTTACGCCTAGTGGGGCTGTGCACTTTCTGGATAAGGTGAAGGTCCTGTAATACAGTCAGGAATCTACACGAGCGGTCAGACCTGGCTGTCTGCTCCTCCCAGCAAATGTCTGGGTAGTTTAGGTCACCCATGACAATAACATCCCTTGACCTAATTGCCTCCATAAGCTGACTGGAGAAGTCCTGGTCCAGCTCTTTCCCCTGGTTGGGTGGTCTGTAGTAGACACCCACCATAAGGTCCCTTTCGCCATGCCCCCCCCGTAGTTTGACCCATAGTGTCTCTGCCTGACCCCCCTCTAACCTGAAGCTAATCCTTGATGATGTGAGGTGTTCTTTGACATAGAGCACAACCCCCACATGTTTCCTCTCTGTCCTGTGTCTTCTATATACGGTGTATCCCCGCATGCCCACCGCCCAGTCGTAGGTAGGATCCCACCAGGTTTCTGTGAGCCCTTCTAAGTCTGGGTTCTTACTCTCAATCAGGAGGCACAGTTCCTCCTGCTTATTCCCCATACTATGAGCACTAGTGTAGAGGCACTTGAGGCCTCCTGAGGAGGCACATGCCTCCACTTGGATGAACCCTGGCAACTTTGCTGTGTAGAATGGTTAATTCAAGCATGTTCATTTTGAAAACATACTACTTTCTCAGTTAAGACAAATATGGTGTGAATTTTATTTATGTATGTGCTTCCATAGAGGTAGTTTTCAATGGACATGAATGATGTGAAAACCTTAGGTCTTGCAAACATTGTTAGGTATGGACCCCAATTCAGGAAAGTGCTTAAGTTGACTCATGACTCCCAAGAAGATTCAAGGGACCTATTTGTGCTGGTAAGCCCCATACCCAGTAGCAATGGCTTTGTAAAAATTGGGCATTATACATTGGGCATATACTTAGTTTAGCTTTTACAGTGAATTGCCAAGCAGCATATAATTAATGCAATTGTAAATGGGTATTGTTTATTCAATGTATTATATTACAGCTTTTAAAAATTCATACAGATGCTTGATAATCATGTTACAGGGATGGAAAAGATATGGAACATTTTGCTATTCCATTGGAAATGTATCTGAAACATTTTTAGAAGCAAATAAAGCATGTCAAAGGAACAATGGTTACATAGCAACAGTTGAAAATCGGTACAGTAATGACATTTCTTTTACTTCTTAAATCTGACCTAACAAAAGAAAAACTTGGAAAGATCTAAGTTATCAGATGTTTTCTTCTTAACAAATCTAATATCATGTTCAATGAAAAATGGCATAAATTGTATGTAAAAGGCTGAAAATTGAACATAAGACTTATTTGCTATCGTGGGCCACATCCAGATGAGTGTGGCCGTACGGTATGTGGAGTCGCCATATGTCATACCACATGCTGCATATTCAGGCATTTCCCATACTGCTACCTTTCAGCTTGGGTGGTGGGGGGTTGACCCAGGAGATCCTGAGGTTAAAAAAACCTGCACGGAAAGAAAGCGGGGCAGCACACGTGGCTGCAGTGAATGCCACCCAAAACCAGAGCCTGGCCTGCTGGAATCCTGCTCTGACTGCTGGCCAGGTTTCACAGACCACAGGTAAGGCTGCTGGCCCAGCCACTCTTACCCCACCTGGAGTAACCTGTTGCATGCCAGAGCATGCGTGGCATGGACATTTCCCAGGGACAAGTAGCAGTGGTGCAAGCTGTGCCTTTGCCTCTTGTCCCCAGGGAAGCAAATGCCTGCACTTGTCTGGATATGGCCACAGAATTCTCTTAAAGGAAAACGTGCTGTTTTTTAAAACTCATCAAAGAAAACCACACAACACCTAATCAGACTTGCCTTCCTTAATATTAATATCAGGAGGACAGTATGATGCCCGAACTCCGCCCCCAAAAAGCAAACAAACAAAAAAACAACAAACCCAAAAAAACCCAAAACAAAACAGCAAAAAATATTTCTGGTTTCATCATTCTCTTCCTATCCTTCAGTATATCTTTGTGGTTTATTTGAAGGGCTTTGTAATATATTGCAGAATTGTTATACATTATAAACTGCCAAAGTTAAATTGCTGTCTGAATTTCTTGTTTATATTACAGATTACCTCCCACTAACACAAACATGAAAAATTATCTCAGTTTTACTTCAGTTTTCTGTTTATTATCTTTTGGGCAGGTATGAACAAGCCTTTCTGATTAGTCTGGTTGGGCTGACATCAGAAAAATATTTCTGGATTGGTCTCTTTGATGCAGAAGAACAAGGAATATTCAAGTGGGCCAATGGTGAAGAGGTTGTGTTCACTCACTGGAATTCAGGAATGCCTGGTATGCCCTGCCATGTGGTGTATGATGTATACTATCTGAGGTTTAAATCTTTGATTCCAAAAACTACATCTTGAATCTTTTATGCAATGTCATTCTCTGTATCTTTAATGGATCTAATGGGTGTTGGCAGTTCTTGAATGCATCTTTGCTGTTGGTTTAATAGCCATGATGCCATGATGCTATGATGTCATATAAGAAATAGATCAGTAGGAAATTACAAATGATCATGCTATTTTTTTTGCAGCTGTATTGTTATACCATTGTATTATCTCAAATATGCTGCAGTTTTCTTGAAGATGGGAGCTGTGGCCTGATGCAATGAGCAAGACACTCATTATCTTCACTATGCATCTTGAAGAATTTCTTTGTCATGTTGAATTTTGAGGAATTTTACAATTGATTCAATGCTGCCTATTACATACAGGATTAGTATTCTTCATATGAGAGGTGTAATTAATAAGATTTGTACTCTGGGTTCAAGCAAGAGCAGCACTATGGGAGATGCCACTGCTATCAGGAGAAAGTATTGATGCAGTGCTGCCAGTAGCAAGGGGCTGAATGCTTTCTATAGCTCCTGCCATGGCACAATACAGTTGAATCCTGTCTCCACCCTGTGGCAGCAACAAATTAAGTGGTACCTATCCTCAAACTTGCCCCAAACCCAGCTCCCCACCCCTGCCCTCAATGTGCTGCTCCAACTCCTGTCCCTTCCCTGCTTACTGCTCCAAACCATTGCTATTTATACTACTGGTTTATTGTGTTCCCATGGTAAAAGTAGGGAGAAGTCACGATCAAAGTCTGAGGGTGTTTCTGTTTACTAAAAGTGCACTTGTGACTTAGTATATCATACATGTTACTGATTTATATATGCATATTCCATTTATGCACTGCAGTTCATTTACACAATGAAAATAACAATGGTGTGTAAATGGGAATCAGGTCCAGAATGCTTTTTTTATTAGAATTCATGCTATGTCCCATACAAGCCATTATTTAGAAACGTAGGTATTTCATTTCCTTCAGACCAAATTGAGGATTACACTCAATTATGTTGTGAGCTTCTCAGTGCAAGATTCATAGATTGTAAGGGGATGGAAGGGACCTCACAAGATAATTGATTCCAGCCCCCACTTCACCAGGAAGGAAAGATGCCTGGGGTCAGGTGAGCCCAGTGAGGTGACCATCTAGTCTCCTCTTGAAGATTTCCAGAGTAGGTGATTGCACCACCTCTGGAAGGAGTTTATTCTACAGTCTGGACACCCTGAAGGTGAAGAAGTTTTTCCTAGAGTTGAGCCTGAAGCAGTCTTCCAGGAGTTTGTAACCATTACTCCTGGTTTTCCCCAAAGGTGCCCTGGTAAAGAAGTGTTCTGAGCTCTTGATGTATGCCCCTGATGTAGTGGTAAGCTGCTACCAAGTCCCCTCTCAGCCTTCTCTTTTTTAGACTGAAAAGGCCCAAGTCCCTCAGTCTCTCCTCATATGGTCTGCCTTGCAAGTCTCTGATCATATAGGTGGCTCTTCTCTGGACTCTCTCAAGTTTTTCCATGTCCTTGTTGAAGTGTGGCTGGTGTCCAGAACTGGAGACAGTACGCCATCTGCAGTCTATCTAGCGCTAAGTACAGTAAAAGAATCACTTGCTTGGTTTTACATGAGATGCATTGGTTGATGCATGCCAAAGTATTGTTTTCCCTGCTGGCTATAGCAATGCATTGATGGCTCATGTTCATGCGATGGTTGATTATTACCCCTATGTTCCTTTTGGTCTTGGTGCTAGTCAAATTGGTACCACCTAGCCTGTAGGTTGGAAACTGTTTGCCCCCAGATAGAACACTTTACACTTCTCAGTGTTTCATAGTAGTTAGGGATCAGAAGGGACCTAAACAGATCATCTAGTCTGACCCCCTACCACTAGCCAGAGCACACGCTGGAATCACACGACCCCAGACAGGTGTTCATCCAACCTCTTTTTGAATTTACCCAAGGCAGGAATGAGAACCATTTCCTAGGAAGTTGGTTCCTGATCCTAGGCACCTAACAGTGAAATATTACCTCCTAATCTCTAACCTGAACCTATTCTCCTGCAGCTTCTGGCCATTGTTTCTCATCACTCCAGGTGCTGGTGAGGGGAATAGGACCCTTCCTATTTGCTGCTGATCTCCCCTAATGAGTTTTTAGGCAGCCACCAAATCCCCCCTCAGCCTCCTTTTGCTGATGCTGAACAGGTTCAGGTTCCTCAGCCTCCCCTCAGAGGGCCTGCCTTGTTGCCCTCCAACCAAGTGGGTGGCCCTCCTCTGAACCCTCTCAAGGCAGGCCACATCTTTCTTAAAGTGCAGTGCCCAGAACTGGATGCAGTACTCTAATTAAGGCCAGATCAATGTTGTGTAGAGGGGAGGATCACCTCTCTGGACCAGCTTGAGATGCATCTTTGGATGCACGACAAGGGGTGGTTGGCTTTGCTGGCTGAGGTCTGGCATTGGCAGTTCATGTTCATCTTGGAGTCAATAATGACTCCAAGGTCCCTTTCCGCCTCTGTAGTCTCAAGGAGGGAGCTCCCCAGCTTGTATGTATGCTGTGGATTCCTTCTCCCCAGGTGAGAAGTTGAACTTCATCTGGTTCTGATTTGCCCAACTCTCCTGCCTGTCCTGTTCTGCCTAAACCTGCAGCCTATCCTTAAGCATGACCACACTATCCCATAACTTGTTGTCATCTGTGAACTTGGCCAGTGAGCTCTTCACCCCCACATCCAGGTCATTAATAAAAATGTTGAAAAGCACTGGATCAAGCATGGACCCCTGAGGGACACCACTGCCCACTTCTCGCCAGGATGACACAGATCTGTTCATGAGACCTCTCTGGGTCCTACCTTGCTTCCTTCCCACCTAACTGTTGAGCAGTTAAACCCACAATCCTCCATTTTTTCCCATGAGACCATCATGGGATACCAGATCAAAGGCCTTTTAGAAGCCTAGATATATAATGTCGACCTCCTCTCTCTTATCCAGGTGGCAAGTTACCTGGTGGTAGAAGGAGATGAGATTGGTAAGACAAGACCTGCCCATGATGAAGCCATACTGGCTATCATTAAGAATCTTACCCTCTGCAAGTATATCACACATAGGCTCCTTGATGAGTTTTTCTAGGATTTTCCCTGGAATGGTAGACTGATTGGTCTATAGTTGCCCGGGTCCTCTGTCTTCCCCTTCTTGAAGATGACCACAATATTGACCCTCTTCCAATCCTCAGTGATCTCCCAGAGTGCCACAGGTTTTGGAAAAGTTTCACCAGGGTTCCTGCTATGACCTTGCTTAGGTCCTTCAGCTAGGACTGACTTCCTTCAAGTACTTTCCAAGCTCTTGCAAAAATCTAGCTCTTGGTTCTGAAACGATACCTTTGAAACATAGTTTTACTCTGTCACTATTATTGTGCTGTTAAGTTCTGGCCACTGCTATAAATATATTAATCATCAGCATAAATGAAGATTTTGTATCATTGTTACTAGTTTTTGCTGTATTTCATGAAGGCAGGGAGTCAGGATGTGCTGCAATGAGAACTGGACCTGCAGCTGGATTATGGGATGTTCTTCCTTGTGAGATTGTGGAAAAATTTATTTGTAAACAACGGGCTGCGGATGCCACATATCCTCCTGTTCAAACAACAGCTCCTGCCCCAGTGTGTCCTGAGGGTTGGGTCTCAACTGTTCATAGTAATTCATGCTTCAAAGTAAGTGCTAAATTAGTCAATAAGGACAGGTGTCTTTGGTCTATACGTGCTGTCTAATTTTAGGAAAGAACTGACTTCATTCTGCTTGTTCAGCAGCTACACATGATAAAGCAAACTGGACTCAGTCCTGAAGACACAGCTCAGTTCCTTTCCCACCCAGAAAAGGAAGAACTCTTCTTCAGTAATGACCTTTGATGACTGAAGAGAGACAGCCTCTTTTATTTAGGTGTTAGGTGGATAGTAGGGCTGTGCAAAGGTTTGGTCTCTGATTTGATTCGGCGGAGATTCAGCCTGATTTGGTGGCTGAATCTCCAAATCCCAATTGAATCAGAGGACCCTTTAATCTCTCTGAATTGAATCAGAACCCTCCAAATTGATTCAGAGAGATTCAAAAAGATTTGGACGTAGACACAGCTTTAAATGGTTTTTCTACATACCTCTAGGTAGCAGGCAACTCATTAAAGCTGCAGTGCTGGGGTGCTTGGAGTGTCCCACAGAAGTACCAAATCTTCAGATTCGGATTTGGCTGAATTAAATCAGGGACAATGATCTGAATCAACTAATCAAATCACTGTCCCTGGTTCAGGCTAAATCCAAATAGAATAGGGCCTACTTTGCACACTTCTAGTGGATAGAGTGTGAGAGATTGTTCTGAGAATGCAAATAAAAGGGATGAAGAAAGTAAGGAGGTAGAAACTGGTCCCACTGTAGCTGATGAAAAGAAAGGAAAGACTGAAGGAGAGAAAGATGTAGAAAGAACACAACTCAGAACAAGAGAAAGGAGAGAGATGGTGAGAAAAGGATAAAAGGTAAAAAATGTGGAGGAGAGAAATAAATATGAATTGACAATTGAAAAAGAGGTATATAAAGATACTCCTATGGAAATATATTTCTATCTATAGAGATAATAATAATAAATGAGATAAGTGAATTAAAGGGAAAAGAGAAAGAAGAATAAGGAAGTTCTGATGTAGTATTCTAACTGTTACTGAACAGAGTAATGCCAAAATATTATATTAAATAATAGAAGTGTCAAAGTCTGACTTGAGTTGGGTTGCTTATACAAGATGTGCTTATCAATATGAGTAAGGGTTACCTGTTTGACTCTCATATGAAATGGAAAATGAAAACATGGGCGTTTGACCCACATTAGGAAAAAGGATAAGGCCCTTGCTAAGATCAGGACATTGCCCACAGTCCTTGCTGCAACATCTTTAACAGAAACTGAGGGATACATTAAATTTATGTTTCTGAAGAGCTTTGAGAACTTCAAAGAAAATATGAAAAGAAATATTTTTGAGTGGATATCTGGAAACACCTGAGTATGACATGTGGGCTCCATGCAATGTTTGCTTTGACATTTACAGAATAGAATGGTTCTACATAACATCTGAAATGTTAATATTTTTGATTGCTAGAAATGAGTCAAGGAGACCCTGTTTTGGCTTGTTCATTCCCATCCCCCTCCACCAATTTACTGTCTCCCCCCACCTCTAAAAGGAAGCAAATACAGCCAGAGATAATTTTCATCACGGTTCTATTTTCTTCAAACTTTCAAGTTATCCCCTTATTATTCCTGTTAACTCTGTGCTTAACTGCTCTGCAAACTTCTCTCAAGATTTAGAATATCCTAACCAACATACTTTAGGTTCTCGTCACTTCAGATTGTTTCTGATCCATAATAATTTTCGTTCTAAAATCACTGTTTTTGAGGGAAAGGGGTGCTGTTTTTATTTTATTGACATAGTGTACCTTATTGAATTGCTATATGTATTATAATATATGCATAAATTCATTAGCTTCATAAACTCAGTCTTGTTAGGTTTTTCTCAGAGACTATGAACAACAAAAAACGTGGCTTAAAGCTCGGGATTTTTGTAGAGAAATGGGTGGAGACCTGGCCAGCATTCACAGTAAAGAGGAACATATTGTCATAAATAGTGCATTACGGTAAGTACCCAAAGTATATTAATTTTACTACAGTTGAGGAGATATTAAATAAGAATTAGAAATTCCTGTATAGCCTTCCTGAAACAGATGGTTTGCATCAAATGTGGAAATATTCTTAGTGATTTCTTTTAAATCAGCCCACAGTTGGGGTATTAACAGGCATTTTGTAAAAATAGTGTTATGGTATCCATCCCTTTGTTGTGTGAAGTGTCTTAAAGCAGATTAAACTAATCTGTGCTTTTCTCCTGGAGGCAGTGTTTCAGAAAACTTGCTCCCTGCATTGTTTTACCATTTGGTATTTGCATTAATCACCTACTATTGTACCTGCTGAAGTACTGTATGGCCACAGGATTTTTTCAACAACTTGGAATCTATATTCTAAAACTCCAGCGATACATCCTACATGCTTCTATTCATGTACTCTTTCTTTCTTGTTTTGTATCTCAGTGATATTAATACTTTTGGAAATACTTATTTATGGATCGGTATATTTTTCTTGGAAGGACTTGCCTGGAGTGATGGCTCTCCTGTAAGTAATTTATCATCCCTACACTGTGGCAGGAGCACCCAAATATGCCCCTCAGCATACTTGCTTACCTGTGCCTTCAGGCATGTTCCAGTTCTGGAATCATGCCAATAAATACCCTCCAGTGCATCTCTTTGGCTGCTCATGATATTTCTGATATCCTTGGGAACATCTGCTGGGGATGACTTCAGAGCATCCTCTCTGGTATACTTTCACATATGGAGGATATCAGTTAGTGCAAGTTGGCACAGCTTGGCAGGGGCATCCTGACTAGAGCACTCTGCTGTTGAAATGTGGATGAACCTTTAGCATTTTACAAAAAATCTTTTTCTTCAGGATCCTATTTCTTTTCTCCTCATGTCTAAATATTTTCCTGCTCTCCCCTCTTAGACTCCAGTTGTACAATCACTTACATTTATTAATATGTAGCTCTCCCCAAAATAATCATAGGAGTATTGCATTGAATTCTGACTCATTTGAACATTTTGGGCACGTCGAGTTGAGGGCGGTCATGAACTATGTGGCACCACAAACATGTTTGCAGCACCACATACCGCATAATCCGGTGTTCTTTGCACTGCAAGGACATGTTGCTTGAGCACACGCTGCTGTTTTTTTTCCTGTGTTTTTTTTTTGACCCCTGTATATCCAGGGGTTGAAAAAAACTGGGGGAAAAAAAATGGAGCAGCGTGCTGCAGCTGCCGATCAGATTCTGCCCAGCAGGATTGCTATGGGTGCAGCCCCAGGAGGCCCCCAGGTAAGGCTGCTGGGGCCAGCACAGTGCTGGTCTCAGCCTCCCCTACCACTCCTGGGGTAACTTGCTGCATGCCAAAGTGCTTGTGGCACGGGCATTCCCTGGGGACAAGTAGCTGTGGTGACAAGTGTGCTGCTGCTGCTTGTCCCTGAGAAACCAAACGTTCATGGCCAGGTCTACATGAGATGCTGACTGCTCAGTAGCCCAGTACTACTGTGCAGTAGCGTCAAGTGGCAAAAACCCAAGAGCAATGCTACTGTGCAGTAATGTTAGGCTACTGCACAGTGTTGTCATAAAACAGGCATTTGCTGGAGCTACTATACAACACCCTAGGTTACTGTGCATTTATTTAGTATTTGTTTTTTTCAAGTACTAAATAAATGCACAGTAACATCTCATGGGCTAGGGACAGACATTACACATAAACTCGTTTAAGTGATCAGAAACTGGCTTAAACCTGTAACAGGACAGATGTTCAGTGCACATAAATCAGTGTGAAATTGTCTGAAACTGGTTTGAGATAAACCTGGTTTAATGTAGTAATCCGACTTAACTGATTTGGGTCAAATGGGTTTATGCAATGTTGTTCCCAGACCTCTTTGCTTCTTTAAGTTAAATCAGAGTCCCCCAGCATCCCAGCATGCTTTCTGGGCTGGGCGAGGCTCTCTGCTTCTCAGCAGGGCTGGCCCCTCCCCTCCGGTTCCTGGCTGAGATTTCCAGCTCCAGGAGAGATTTGCAGGCACAGCAGGGTCTGCTGGTTTCCTTGTGGCCTACCCCCCATCACAGATCAAGCAGGAAATCCCATCCTCCCTCTCATCTCCCACAGCATGGACCCCAGCCCTAGGGACCCTAGGCATGTAGTGTGCTAGCTAATGCCCAGAGGCATTTGTGTGTCTCTCTCTTCCCACTTTCAGGCAGACAGAACAGGGCTTTTGGAGCTAAACAACAGATCAGCCAGTAAGCTGTTTAAGAAGTTTGAACTAACAGGAGAGGCCACTGTTTTGCTAATTGGGTGATAAAGACTCTTATCACCTTTTGGCTGGCTTGCTTGCCTGTCAGTTTGCTGCAGACAGTATGACAAAGCGTGGAGGGAGATTAAAAAGCTCTGTATCATTAACAGATGCATGCACTGCACACCCCGGCTTGCCTCAGAGTGCTAGCCCAGGGCTGGGAGCTGACAACACTCCCGCCCCTTGAGCAACCAGCGGGGAAAAGCCTGGGACCATGCAAGCAGACATTCCTAATGAGAGAGCCCTGCCAGGGCCTGGCCATGTCCCCTGGAGAAGAGAAGGGATGGCTGCTCTAGTGCCCCCCGACTTCTAGCCTTAGCCACTGAAGCCATGTGCCTGAATTTCCTCAGTCCAGAGAGAATCTGTCCAGTTTGCAACCTGTTCAGCCTAGCCAGGTTAAACTAACCTGCAAAGATTGAATCAATTCAGGCTCAGTCTTTTTGAATGTCTGTCCCTAGTCATGTAGATGAGTCCACAGAGTAATAAATTTAAGCATGTTTATGTAGGTAGGGACTGCAAGCCATTCTTTTCTTATTTTAGCATATATATGTATTCACTTTTCCTTTAAGAGCTCAATTCAATTTAGGTCGGTAGTTTTGCAAACATCTCCTCTATCAAATTATACTTTCCATGGGAAAGCAGAACTCTCCCACAGAGAGAGAGACTTAATCTGAATCTCCATTTCTTCTTGCTTGACCATGCAGAGGACAGTGTCCCTCATTAGGATGAAAAAAGTAACAAAATTACTTTCTTACATAGGTTACCTACACAGGCTGGTTTGAATCGTCAAGTATTCAGGATGAAAGCAAATACTGTGGAACTATTAATGAACAATACAATAAATGGCATAAGGTTGACTGTAGAAGGTATGAAAACTGGATTTGTCAAATAAAAAAAGGTAGTTTTATTTCACCCCTTGAATATGAACATTAAAAACAAATTTTCCTAAGTTGGTTTGTTGAACTAATTAGAAATAATACTGGGAATTTAAAAAGTATACTTTTGTTAAGGTTATGTGCTAATAGAGAGAATTAGGCAGCATATATAGGTTCAGATTTTCAAAATAAAGCCTAACTAAGATATATGCCTAACTAAGACATAATATGTTAGTTACTTTTGCAGAAGTTTTGCACTCAGATGAGTGGCAGGGGTGGCAATTTAAAAACTTACTGGGAGCTGGGCTTGAGGAGGCTTTCCCTGGCCTGGTTCCGCTTGGTTGGCTTCCTCTTGCCACCCTGCCACTCAGCTGAGCAGTTGGGAGGGGTGTGGGGGTCAAGGGGAAACCAGCAGGTGCCACTCAGTATGCTTGGTTTTCTGTGCCTGGGAATTGAGCAGGGAGAGCAGCAAGGCAAAGCCCCTGCCTGCTTCTCACACCAGGAACTCTGTTCTCAGGGCCCGGCAGTTGAGCAGAGGAAGAAGCCGTGGCTGGAGTGGCTCCTCTGGTCCCTGTCTATGGGAGGGGCAGAAGCAGCTTTTGCCACGTGTCTTCTTAAAACCAGGGGGACCCTCAAGACACAGGAGCCTCTCCCTTGGCTTCACAGGAAGAGTGAAGCTGGGGAAAGTGTATAGATGTTCAGTTTCCCCAGAGAAACTTTCCTGGGCATGACAACCTTAGCTGTTCCAGGGTTTTATTGTCTGAGTGGCCATTTTGCTCTGGATGGAGGCCTTGATTTCTGTACACTTCTGGTTTCTCCTTGGTACAGAGTGAGTCTCCAAGTAGAAACTGAACTGCACACATTATTCAAGATGTGGACATACCATCCATTTGTGTAATGGGATGATGGTTTCCATTTGATTTTCAATCCTACACTTAATAATATACAAACTTTTACTGGCTTTTTTGGCCAGCACTGTACATTGAACTAATGTTTTTTAGAGTACTATCTACGATGACTCCAAGGTCTCTTTCCTTACTTGTAACTCCTAGTTCAGAACTATTCAGAGAAGTCTATATAAAGGAATGTTGTACAGTGCTTTTCTCACTTAAATTAATTTTGTTGTAAATATATTCATGAATCTGAGAAGTATTTAAGTAAATTAAGTGTATACACTTGTTGCATTGTATTGCATTAATCTAATACATTCAGGCTTTTTTTCTTGTTGCCTGCAGCCTCTTCCCTTTTGAATTATTTAGATCCTTTTTTTTTCCCTTGCCTTCCTCTGAAATATTAGAGATTTGCCCCATGTATACTTGAAAGACTGGCTGGGATGTGCTGATGTTCCAGGTGGTGCTGAGAAATCTCTGAGGTGCCTGGATGGTGTGTCTTGCTCATATCCAGGGTCATCCCTAGAGAAGGGTGAATCAGGGCAACTGCCCCAGGCCCCAAACTTTAGGGGGCCCTGCGGTGCTAGGCCATATTCACGTCTGGCCACTCACTGCTGTTGCCATCACGTCTGGGCTCCACACAGGCTGATTTGCCATGGGCCCCATACCCTGCTACGGTTGTCTCTCCTCATGTCCTCAGGCTTAAATCAATCACCAGATTTTGGGGTTAGGAAGGAATTTTCTGCAGGTCAGATTGTCACAAACTGTATATTCTGTCTTTCTTGCCTTCTTTCTTTTATTTTTTTTCTGTAGGTTACTTAAAGCATTTGCATTTGAAGTGAAATAAAAGATATGAGAAAACAGTGTCTCATATGTTAATGAAATATGGGTGGTGATGGAAGTCTGGGCCTTGGGGAGCTACCTAGGTGAGCCCAGCTGACACCCAATGATATTTGAACCACAGCAGTCAGGAAGCTTAGTGGCTCAGGAAGCTGGTGAATGAAGGACTTGGCTGCTGAGTAGCTGGGAATTTGAGTTGATTAGTCTTGGGCAATGGAAAATCCAGCCTAGGTGGAAAACTAGGAAACTAGGCAGCCTTTCTCTCAAAAGGGAAGCATGGTATCCAGTTATCTGGGGACCTGGTAGTAAATGGATCAGCCATCAGATAGTCAGAAGAGCCACCAAGCACTGAAGTTAAAATAAAGTACTGGGAACATGGGAGGTCAAAGAGAAAGGCAGCCTGGAGAGTCAGAGCTTATGGACAGGTAGCCAGGGCATGGTTCAGTTGGGTTGAATGCCCTCTTGTCGGTTAGGGAGTACTACACCCAACTTGGCCAAGGGGTCTGGTCTGTAGGCAGCCGAGCCAGATACAGATAGGGAGCACAGGAGCTGAGTTGCCCAGTGGGCAAGAAGCCAAGAGGGTAGGCAACCCAACATCCTACCAAGTGGGCTATTGGGCAGCCTGGAAGCCTGAAGAGCAGGGAAGTGTGGGGAACTGTTGGGGGATAGACAACCTGGCCCTGCATGGTTTCCATGCAAAGTTCCAATTGACATGTTCCCATGAAATTTTTTGATTCTGCTGAAAAATCAGTATTTCCCACTGAAGTAACAAGGCAGTTGGAAAACTTTCTATCAACTCAGGTTGAAAAAAATAGGTGCATAAGTTTACAGGTGTAATTTCTGTAGTCCTGGAACATGATTGTGGTATCCCTGTACCTGTTGCAAATGCTGGTGTTGGAAGCTACCACAATAAAGCTCCAACCTTATTTCTGCTTTGAGTGCCTCTTAGGAAAGCAGTGGCTTTATTTTCTCATCAAAAGTGATCAACAAAAGCAACGGATTGATGGTCCATATAGTCACATTTCCTTTGATTTTAATAGTATTCAGGGCCTATTGTTTTGGAGTAAATACAATGAAAATGTATCTTGCTGTGGAAGCCCCTCTGGATATCATGATCCTTTTTTTTTCTGCAATTCCTAGATAGATGCAACCCAGGACTAAATGGCTTAGTAATTTCAGTGAAGTGATCTGTAAACTTTTGATTAAAAAATGCTAAAATAATTTTTCATGAAAAGCAAGGATTTTTGCAGGTGATTCCTTTATTAGACCAATCAGGTGGTTGGGATAGACTTAGATGTGCATTTGGGGACCAGTTTGTCAGTATTTGACAGCAGTTTGACCAGTTTATCAGCATTTGACAGCAGAAGAGTATTTGCTACCTGAAAGCTCATCTATGTCTAACCCAGCCATGCAACTAGTCTAATAAAAGGTATCACCCACAAAAATCCTTTCTTCTTACAAGTTTCCTGGACCATCAGAGCAATATTACTGTAACACTACCAAACTAGTTTTATTTAATTTTAACCTACATAGCACTATGATATGGTCAAGACCATAGATTTCACTGCATGAAACATGGTTTAGAATAGAAATTTGAAAGAAAATTATGATTTAGACTGTGTGAAGTATAATTGAAATCCATCAGGAAACCCTGTCTCCATTGGAATCAATGGCAAATGAGGCCTGGTAGTTGGCTAAGTACTGCGTGATTGCTAGTTTATTTGTGGCTGATCTTTAAAGATCATTTGTACTATTTCTGTTAATTGAAAACAATATATTGAGAAGGTGTCCCCTGGCAGATGTTACACTTTAGATGTCCCCTGGCAGATGTTACACTTTAGATGCTATTATCCTATTAATTGAGCCATAAATAGTAACCCTGTCACACATTCAAGGAAGCAGTGGCATAACAAAATGGATAACCAGCCACAGAAACATTCCACAGAAGATGTGTAATGTTTTTGTGGCTAATTTTCATCGGATAGCGACAAACTGGAGCTGGTTCCAGGTTCCTGTGTGGTCCTGGCCCCAGGCCCATTTGGGTGCAGAGGGAGCCCAAGGTCATGATCCTGCATTGGCATTGACTCCCCCTGCATTGGAAAGTAGTAATGGTGTCATTGAGATCATATGTCTGATCCCAAAATTGTGTGTCCTGCATTGCACATGTGGACTGGCATGAGGCACTATTGTTGTGATTCACGGATCAGATCCTATAATGCAATCGAATGCACATGTGCCACAGGCCTAAATATGTAAAATATTATTTCATGGTTACTTAATTTGTGTTAAATCAATATTTACTAGATGAAATAATTTTCTCTTCAAGAACATTTTATGGATGTTGTGATTCTACATATCAGTTTCAGATTTTTTCAGTTTTCTTCTTTCTTGCAGGGGGGCCATTCAAACCAGAACCCACTGACAAGCCTGGTAGGGATTTTCATTGTTTATTAAATGCTGTACTTTATTAAGATATTTACTGGAGAATAAAATCTGCCTGATTACATACAATATACATACATTATATACCTTGCAGCATATAAAACCATTGAAGATTCATGGATTATACATGAAGACAAGCAGTATTTTATAAGCAATGATTATAACTCTATGGAAAAATCCCGGGAGTTTTGCAAGAAGAATTTTGCAGAACTTGCTGTCATTGAAAGTGAAAGTGAAAGGGAATTTCTATGGAAAAATGTAAGACTAAATGTTTGCTTCACAAATAAATAATGTGGCTTTTTTGACAATCTGCCCCTGAACCTGAAAAAAATTAATGGAATCCCCTTCTACTCTACTGTCAGAAATGGAACTGTAAACATTTTTGGATGTGGTGTGTCAGAATTTAGGAGTCAATTAAGGTAACTTTAAAATGTACCATTATTTTGTAATCTTTTCACAGCTGAGAAACAAGTCAATCTAAAGCTTGTATATCTCATTATATCCCCTTGAGGTGGAGCCAGCCAATGACTCAATAGATTTAATTGTCTGATAGACATGGAATATAGTACCCAGAAATTATGGTCAGTGGGTGCATCTACAAGTGTGCTTTAATGCTCAGTAGCCTATTTTAGTGCACATTAACATGTCATGTCAAAAACTGTGTTCATATGCCAATGTGCAGTAAAAATAGTCTACTGTGCATTAAGTGTCACTAAAAAACCATGCACTTTTGCTGCTGTGCAGTAGGGCAGTGTAATGCACATTCATATAGTACCTCACATTTAAAGGTACTAAAATTAATAGGCATTAGGAAGAATGCATTAATGAACATGTGGACGTGCCCAGTATTGAGTAACTTAGTGTCCTTAAAATGATTAGACAATGATATCACCATTAGGCATCTGAATAAATGTGGCACTGAACATGTTAAGTCCCCACAGATATCTGTTTAAGCTCTGGGTACTCAAGACTTCTGAAAAGTAATCACTTAAGATTTAAGCCCCTATTCAGAGATGCACCAAACCACCTCCCTTTGACTAATGTCACCTCTCTGTTTAGAACAGTACTTTAGCAGGCTTAACTTTTAACATATACATAAATCTCATTGACTTACATTATCCTTCCTCCCATTTTACCTAATTAAGGGAATCTGTTTATTTTGTCTAAGAGATCTTTGAATTAATATAAATAAAGTATTACATTAAAGTGATATCTTCCTATTTTAGAGTGATCAGCATGAACCAAGGTGGTATTACATTGGTTTAACAGTGAGCCTTGATAAAAGGTTTAGGTAAGTTACTATAAACACCATGGTTTTTGACATGTTGAAACAAATATTCTATTTAGCCAGGGTTAAGACCTTAAAACACTGCCATTACAAAAGGTTGATCGTAATGATCGTAGTTGTGAATTAATCTTAACAGAAGGTTAACTGTAAGTGATCACAAAACATAAATTTAATTCTTTTTCTTTAACTGTTGTAGAGATTCTTCTCCCTTGATGTCCTTTTCAGCAGATATTAGATCCTGAAACTCCAAGTTATTGGTGATCTTCATTAAGTGGTGCTTTTTACCACATTTGTCCTTAGAACTCTCTTGATCATCTCCTTTCTAACTATAGGCAGGAAAAAATCCTTTGGTATAGCTATCATCAATTTTTCTGTGTACAGTACTATCTCTCTAGTTTGCTTCATCCTGGCATTTCTTTGTGCCCTGTTGTACATTCTGAGCTGCTAAATAATATTCTTTTTTTAATATAACACTGTATTTATTCAAATCTAAGATAAGGTTGCCCTACCATTTAGCATGGGAGAAAAGTCCCTCATCTTCAGGTGGCATATGAGGGCAGTTGGGGGCGGGGGGGAGATGGCAGGTGGCTGTTGTGGCTTGTATTCCAGCGCCTGTCTGTGGTTGGGGCTGTAGCAACAGCTGCTACCTGCCCCTCCACCCTGCAGTGCCCCTGTACCTCCTCATGAAAACTTTCCCCCTCCTTTTCCCTCTATGGCCTCCTTACCATTGCTCCATGTTGGCTGGCTCCATCCATGCTGCAGCCTGGGGTACTAAGTAGTCCAAGCCCAGCCCATAGCAACAGTGCATAGTATGCATAAGGGTGGTGTTGTGCTTAGTGCCCCGAGCTAGAACAGGCACAGAGTCTGTCAGCGTGGGACAAGGGCAAGGATGGAGAAGAGGAGCAGTGGCATGGGGTAGCAAAGAATAGAGGCTGGTGGGGTGGGCAGGCAGGCAGTAGAGATGGCAGGGAGGCAGATACAAGCAGTGGGCAAACTACATGACCTTTCCACACCACCTGATGCCCCCACTGCCTGACTCCCTTCAGTGGTAGGAGGGATAAATAAAAGATGTCCCTACAATAATTTAATTTCATACATGGGAAATTATAATACATTTGTAAATCTTGCATGTATAGAATCTAATTTTGGGTGGGGGGGTCATTTTACATTCAGTATCATCTTAACTTTGAGTAAAGAGAGGACGCAGGCAACTATAGGCCAATTAGCTTAACTTTTATCCCATGGAAAATCCTGGATAAATTCATCAAGGAGTCTGTGTGTGATATGCTTGCAAAAGGTAGGATTCTGAATGACAGACAGCATGGCTTCATCATGGGCAGGTCTTGTCTTACCAATCTCATCTCCTTCTACCACCAGGTAACTTGCCACCTGGATAAGAGAGAGGAGGTTGGCATTGTATATCTAGACTTCTAAAAGACCTTTGATATGGTATCCCATGATGTTCTCATGGGAAAATTGGAGGACTGTGTGCTCAACAGTTAGGTGGGAAGGAAACTGGTTGCAGGGTAGGACCCAGAGAGGTCTCATGAATAAATCTGTCATCCTGGCGAGAAGTGGGCAGTGGTGTTCCTCAGGGGTCAGTGCCTGGTCCAGTGCTTTTCAATATCTTTCTCAATGATTTGGATGTGGGTGTGAAGAGCTCACTGACCAAGTTCATGGACAACACAAAGTTTTGGGGGAGTGTGATCATGCTTGAAAATAGGCTGCAGATACAGGTGGACCTAGACAGGCTGGCCAGTTGGGTGGATTGGAACCACGTGAAGTTCAACATTCAGAAGTGTAAAGTGCTCCATCTGGGGACAAACAATCCCCAACATACTTACAGGCTTGGTGGCGCCAAACTGACTAGCATCACAACTGAAAGGGACCTAGGGGTAATAATAGACCATAGTTTGAACATGAACAATCAGTACGATGCTGTATCAGCAGGGTAAACAATATTCTGGCATGCATCAACTGATGCATCTCATGTAAAACCAAGCAAGTAATTCTTCCACTGTACTCAGCACTAGATAGAATGCAGATGGAGTACTGTCTCCAGTTGTGGGCGCCACACTTCAGCAAGGACATATGATCAGAGACTTGCATGGCAAGTCACACGAGGTAAGGCTGAGGGATCTGGGACTCTTCAGCCTGAGAAGAGAAGGCTGAGAGGGGACTTGGTTGCAGCTTACCGCTATATCTGGAATACATTAAGGGCTCAGTGAACAACTGTTCACCAGGGCACCCTTGGGAAAACCAGAAGTAATGTCCACAAACTCCTGGAAGACCATTTTAGGCTTACCACTAGGAAAAACTTCTTCACAGTCAGGGTGTCCAGACTATGGGATAAGATCCTTCCAGAGGTGGTGCAATCACTTACCCTGGAAATCTTCAAGAGGAGACTGCACAGTCACCTTGCTGGGGTCACTTGACCCCAGGTGACTTTCCTTCTTAGTGCAGGGAAGCTTGACCCAAAGATCTAGTGAGGCCCCATTCAGCCCCTTACAATCTATGAATTTATGAATTACAGATTTTTTTTTCTATTTTCAGATTTCCATTGACACTTCCTTTCTTTTTGTAAAGGACTGCAACTAGCATCTTTGGTGCCTTTGAGGGCTCCATTTTCTCTTATGCCGCTATATAAAGCTTTTTCCTATACCCAGCCTGGTGGTTTACCACATTTTTCATGGAGAGAATGAGCTTTAGGCATTGATACAAAACTTTTCAATAAAAAGGGGGTGTCCCTATAACATCCCAAATTCCTTCTTGCTGACATTCATCTAGTAACTTCTTGCCCATTCCCACAAAGCCCTTCTCCTTAGGCTCAGTATGGAAAGGCCTATGGGCTTTGCCAAGGAGCTGATTTAAAAATATCTGATATTCCTTAAAATGTCTGAGACTATTTTAAACAAATTTAGTATGACTTATTGTCTACAAGAGACACATGCATAAAGGATTATCTGGCATCATATCTCTTTGCTGCAACCAGGCAGCCTACATGTCATGGGTGATTGGTGTCTCCTGTGACAGGAAGGGCACAGTTTGAGGGCAGCAGCATCTGGGGTGGCAAGCAGCTACCGCCCGCAGAAGCCGACATTGGTGTTGGCAGCTGCGGGGGGGAGGGGGGATGGGCGGGGAGGGGGGAGGGGTGGTGATGACTGGTGACCGCCCTCAGAAGCTGGCAGTAGCAGCAGCCAGTCTCAGAGAGAGCACGTGCTGTCCCCGAGCCCACCCCCGTGCCCTCCTGCCAGTCACATATGCTACACCTCAAAGGGCATTCTAATAGTTCATTCTATTCTAGCTGACTATTTCAACAAGTCTTGTTTGTTTCCATGCAGGAGATATACAGAGAAGCTTATTTGGTTATTTTGTATGTATTTCTTAAAACAATACTGCTTAGAACTAGCTTCTAAGAAGCATTTAGATTCTAATTTGTCATTGTGGACTGATGTGACCCAAATCCCTCAAGTTGATTTTCATGTGTCTAGTGAGACTTGGGTCCAGGGCTGGCTGGATCTTGCCCTGGTGGCCTCTCAGTATCTGTCTCTGGGTTTAGAGTTTTTCCCTTCTCCTCACCTGCCATGCCTTCAATGTTATTTTAAGAGAAAAGATTTGGGAGGCTGCCCCATGTCACAGGGGCTCACTGGTCTGGCCTCCTCCTTGTCCTCACAGCAGCTCCGGTAACTTAGCACCTTATGCCTCTACCTGGGGCACAAGGCACCTTATGCCTTAGCACCTGGGGCCTCTACCTGCCCTTTTGCCATGCCTGTCCCTCACAGGTGTTAACAGTTCATCATCCTGGGGGAAGATCCCTCAACCCCAAGCCAGTATCTTGTCTCATCTAGCTTCTGGTCTCACCTTCTAGGGCTTGGAGACCCTAGGGCTTGGCCCTTCCTTGTTCTAACTTCCCCTTTAAGAGCACAGCTCTTGCCCCTTAAGGCTCTGATCTCATCCTTCCTGCCTCCCTCTTCACTCCTCAAGGCTTCAAGTCTCAGTCTTTATTGCCCTGATAATGCCCCTTTAAGTCCCTGGCTGCACCCCTCTCAGCCTGGGGTTGTGCCCTAGTCCTCAGGTTGCAGATTTCCTTAGCTGTGTCCTATCGTGTCTCCTACCTGAGTCCAGCCCTTGTTTGGGCTTGTAATCCTCATGCACCCCTCAGGCACTTTGGGATTTCCATCTCCCCTGTCAGTCCCAATCCTGCTCCTCTAGTTATAATCGTAACAGAAAAGTCAGTGCTCAGTCCATAAATAAAATGAAGCACTTTGGCTGCATAAGAAAGTCCTGCACATAGTAAACTCTGTTTCTTTCTGGTGTGGGGGGTCTCATAGAATCATAGAAAGTTAGGGTTAGAAGGTACCTCACCTAGTCATCTAGTCCAACCCCCTGCTCACAGCAGGACCATCCCCAACTAAGTCATCCTAGCCAAAGCTTGTCTAGCCAGGTTTTGAAAACCCACAAGGATGGAGCTTCCGCCCCCTCTCTGGGTAACCTGATCCAGTGTTTTACTATCTTACTAGTGAGAAAACTCTTCCTAATACCTAACTTAAACTTCCTTTGATGCAATTTAAGACTGCCTGTTGTTCCTTGTTCTGTCATCTGCCACCACTGAGAAAAGGCTAGCTCCATCTTCTTTTGAACTCCCCTTCAGATAGTTGAAGAATGCTATTAAGTCTCCTCTCAGTCTCCTCTTCTGTAAACTAAATAAGCCTAGTTCCCCAAGTCCTTCGTCAAAAGTCATGTCCCCCAGCCCCCTCAACATTTTTGTCACCCTCAGCTGGACTCTGTCCAATTTGTCAACATCTTTTCTGTAGTATCAAAACTGAACACAGACCTCCCAATGTGGCCTTACCAGTACTGAATAGAGGGGAATAATCACTTCCCTTGACTTATTGGCAAGACATCTACCAATGCAGCCCAGTATGCCATTAGCCTTCTTGGCAGTTAGGACACACTGCTGACTCATATTCAGCTTATTGTCCACTGTGACCCCCAGGTCCTTTTCTGCAGAGCTGCTGCTTGGTCAGTCAGCCTCCAGCCTGTACTGGTGCATGGGATTGTTCCATCCTAAGTGCAGGACTTTGCACTTTTCCTTGTTGAGCCCCATGAGATTCATTTTGGCCCAATCTTCCAATTTGTCTAGGTCACTCTGAATCCTAGCCCTACCCTGCAGCTTATTTACTACTTCCCCCATCTTGGTGTCGTCTGCAGACTTGCTGAGGGTTAACTCTATGCCATCTTCCAGGTCATTAATGAAGACATTGAACAGAACTGGCCCCAGGACCAATCCCTGGGGGACTCCACTTAATACCAGGCTGCCAACTATACATCAAGCCATTGATTTCTACTCTTCGATCCCAATGCTCCATCCAGTTTTATATCCACCTTACAGTCCATTCATTCAGCCCATACTTCCTTAGCTTGCTTGCAAGAAGGTTGTAGGAGACTTATCAAAAGCCTTGCTAAAATCAAGGTACACCACATCCGCCATCCTCCTCGCATCCACAGAATCAATCACCTCATCATAGAAGGCAGTCAGGTTGGTCAGGCATGACTTGCCCTTGATGAATCCATGCTGACTGTTCCTAATCAACTTTTTCTCCTCAAAGTGCTTAGAAATGGATTCCTTGAGGATTTGCTCCATGATTTTTCCAGGGACTGAAATGAGGCTGACAGGTCTGTAATTCCCTGGATCTTCCTTTCCCTTTTTTTTTTAAATATGGGCACAATGTTCGTCCTTTTTCAATCATCTGGAACCTCTCCTGATCACCAGGAGTTTTCAAAGATGATAGCCAATGGCTCTGCAATCACATCAGCCAACTCCCGCAGCAACCTCAGGTGCATCCCTTCTGGCCCCAGTGTCAGTACATAGGGACTGCAAGGGGTGCTCTCCCTATCTGGCTGTGCTCGCCACTTAGGCTACAGGCAGGGTGGGCAGGTGGAAGCACCGGTGCCCCCCCTGCAAGCACCAGCTGGGGAGTAGAGTGCCATGTCACTCCCAGAAGTGGCTGCAGCCAGTTCCAGAAATGGCTGCAGTGATCAGCCACAGTGATTGGCTGTCTCACAATGCCTGCCCCCCATCAGCAAGGTTGGCCCCAGTTGGCAGGATTGGCCACGGGAGACCCCTGACTAAGGCAGCACCAGTTGCCCATGTCCAGCCCCATGGACTTGTACACATCTAGATTTTCTAAGTAGTCCCTAACCTGTTCTTTCACCACTGAGGGCTGGTCACCTCCTCTCCAAACTGTGCTGCCTGGTGCAGTAGTCTTGGAGCTGCCCTTTCCTGTGAAGATGGAGGCAAAAAAGGCATTGAGCACTTCAGTCTTTTCTGCATCCTCTGTCACAAGGTTGCCTCCCCTATTCAGTAAGGGACCCACAGTTTTCCTGATTCTCCTCTTGCTACTTGTAGAAGCCCTTCTTGTACCTTTCACATCCCTTGCTAGCTGCAACTCCAATTGCACTTTAGACTGAAGGACTGTCTCCTACAGTCTTACAGTCCTTCATCTTCAGTCATCGTAGTGCAGAGCTTCTTCCCTGGCAGCCTGCATGACAGCACCTCTGAGGCTCAAATCCTGAGTTTATATGTAGCTGAGGGTCTGTTACCCTGGCTAGGGACAGACATTACACATAAACCAGTTTAAGTGATCAGAAACTAGTTTAAATCTGTAACAGAACGGATGTTCTGTGCACATAAACCAGTTTCAAAATGGCCCAAACTGGTTTGAGATATACCTGGTTGAATGTAGTATCAGACTTAACTGATTTGGCTCAAACTGGTTTATGCGATGTCTGTCCCAGACCCCTTGCTGATTTAAGATAAACCAGAACTACCTCTCCCCCCGCCCCCAGCATCCTGGCATGTTCTCTGGGCTGGGCAGGGCTCTCTGCTGCAGTTGCAGGGATGACCCCACCCCTCTGCTCTCTAGCCTGGAGCAGGGACAGGCCCTAGGAGAGACACCAGCCGGCATGGCCTCGTTAAGGCAAAGTGGGCAGGGAGGTAGTTAATTCTTCCCTCCTTCTCCTCTTCCCCCACCACAGCTAAGGTCAGCCTGTCTGCTGGGGAGCAGGAGGGGCTGCAGTGGTGGCCCCTGGAGCTGGCAGACCTTGGCTGCAGGGAAGGGATGGGATGGAGGGAAGAATTAACCCTTCTCCCTGCCCCCTTCACTTTAATTAGACCATGCTGGGTTGGTTGTCCTGCAGAGCTGGGAGGGGGGTGCTCCATGCAGTGCTGCCTGATCCCAGAGGGGAGGGGAGGGGAGGGGAGGCAGGGGCAGGGGCAGGGGCAGGGACAGACTCTGTTCCATGGTGGAAAGAACTCTTTCTCCTCCTTCTCCTCCCCCCAGAGGGGCAGTGGGAGGACAGAGCTCAGCCGGGCAGGGTGTGGGTGAGTGGGGGGTATAGGGGCCCCCACACAGTCCCCTTGTGGCATGCAGCCCCCACTTCCTGGTAGCAGCAGCAGGCAGGGAGGTCAGGGTGCTTGTGCCAGTGCAAGCATGGCTCTGGCAGGGGAAGCCCCATGCTGGAGCCTACTGCCTCTGCTGCTCCCTCCTGCAAGTCCCCGCGTGCTGTGTGGGGGGGGACCCCCACCCCTGCTTCCCTGCAGAGTCCAGCATGGGACTTCCCACTCTCACACCCTACACACCCACACCCTGCTCAGCTGAGCTCTGTGCTGCTCCTGCTGCCCCTTCGGGGATGTGAGTGTGTGAGCTGTCCTGGAGGGTGGGAGGGAAGGAGGAGGGAGAAGAGCCTCTCCAGCACTGAACAGGGCCCCCCTCCCAACCTTGTGGTGGTGTGGGAAAGGGAGGAGGGGGAAGAGTTCCCCTCTGAGGCCAGGCAGCCCTGGGTGCTGGGATTGCTCCCAGCTGTCAGGGAGCTACTGGGGCGGGCCTGCCGGGGCATGGCCATGCCTTGTCTCCTGAGCTCAGCTATCTTGTGGAAGGACGGGCTGCTTTAGCACCCATCGGCTTCTGGCTTAAGCTACTGCTGATTAGAAAGGGAACGTCTACCATTTGGAAACTGATTTACTCTTTGCAGGTTAGACTGACTTGCAAAGATTAAATCAATTCAGGCTCGGGCTTTTGGAATGTCTTTCCCTAGCCCTGGTCTTGTTACCTCCCAGTTACCACAGGTGCTTCTCTTCAGCCTAACTGGCTTCCCTTTAGAGCTACTTCCAGCTTCTGGGATAGAAGCTAATTTTCTGCTTCCTGGTACTACTGTGGGGCAGCTAGTTTTGCAGTAGGAAGATCACTGTACTAAGTAGTCTCTGCCCTACTGAAGTATTTCAGTACCACTAGCTGTACTGTAAGTATTGTCCCAGCCTAAGGTGCTCAGCCTGTTCTTCTGCTGCTCTTAGTAGGCAGCCTAGCCCCCTGGAGTTCTCTTCACTGATCGCTTCTGCTCATTAGTAACAGGGAATACCTGGGTTCCTGTTATAATGATTATTTCCTTTCTTGTGGTGTCATTTGGGGCAAACAAAACTCCTGTGGTAGAGGCAATATCTTTTATTAGACCAACTAAATAGTAGCAAAAAATTTATATCTTTGTAAGTTTTCAGGCCTAAATGTCATTCCTGAGGCAATATGCCTGTTCTTCAGCTTGTTGTAGTTTTTATTTTGGAGGCATTTTTTAAAGTTTTGTAGCCCCAGTCCTGGGAATCTGTTGAGCTGGTTTCTTTCTGTTGATATAGTTAATTATATTCCTCTGACCCCAGTCTCAGAATAGCTGAATATCTTGTCTTCAGATGGAAGACAACCATTTGTCTGAAAAAGAAGAACCAACTGTACTTCGAATATTGTTGCTACATATTCATAATGATGGCCCATTTGGCTTTCAGATTTTCTTCCAGAATTGTGGCCATCAGAAAGCAGCCCCTTTTCTCTGACGTGGTTGATACAACTTTTTCAATCTTTCTGTGCAACTAACGTGGACAAAATGAACTGTTCTAAAAAGGAAACTTTACCACACCTTCAGCTCTCCTGTGAAATATAGATAGTCATTATTTCTACCTAGGAGAACTTTTACAGTCTCTTCTCTCTCCTGTGCCTGATGAAGGGTGTACGCACCCAAAAGCTTGCAAATAAATAGAATTATTTGTTTGCAAATATCTAGTTGGTTTAATAAAAAAGATCACCTCTTTCACAAGTTTTGATTCACTCAATGATCACTTTTAATCATAAATCTGCCATTAATGTTAATGGATTTTCTGTTTTTAAAAGTGTATACACTTAATTCTGAGCATATCTTTCAGAATTATTGCCAAATTAGTTGTGTAATCATAGAATAATAGAAATTAAGGGCTGGAAAGGACCTTGAAAGATTATTGAATCCAACCCCATAATGGATTGATGTGTCCCTTTCAAGAAGTGCTGTTGTAATTAATAATTACTGTTATATTATTTCCTTTAGCTGGATAGATGGTTCCCTAGTGAACTATGTAGCTTGGGCCCCAGATGAACCTAACTTTCAAAATAATGATGAAAACTGTGTGGTCATGGACTCATACAGAGGTAAGCAACAGGACTAGATTTTTATATTTTATTTGTGTGTGTTTACAAAACTACAGCATGTTATTTTTCTCTTTAACTGGATCTTGGAGATTGTTTGCACATCCTCCAGTCTGATAAGGTTGCTGTGTGTGATTCTTCCACCATGGAAAATATCATAGACATCCACAGAGTTCTTCATTCTAGTCAGTAGCTGGTATGGTAAGTGAAGAAGGGAATCTTATAACAGAAGTCCTTAGAATTTGGTGGTTGCTTTCCTACATGTAATTTTATTATGTTTCTATGTCAAAATTTGTATGATGTTATTGCTTATAATGTTATCCCTAACTGTTAAGGGGACTTATCACTATCCCTCCAATGATAAATTAGAGGAGATAGGTAGATTGAGTCTATTGAAAACTAGCCATATTCTACTTTTCATTCATAAGAACGTTATCACTATACACCAAAAAGTACCACTGAAGAGTGGATGCCTATGAACTTGAAGGTAAAAGCCAATCAGGCACGTCCATGGATGGGAAGAAGAGCATTTTTTCTATCAATGCAAGGGTAAACATAGTGGATAACATGCTTACTAAGATCAGGCAAAATATCAGGGCTAACTTATTATCCTGTCAGTTACATCAGTGTAACCCATCTGGAAATAGTGGAGTTGCACCAGTGTAAGTGACAAAATTAGGCTCTCCATTTTAGGATGTTTTCTGAAGTATTCGTACAGTAAACCCACTGAAATACAATTTGCCTGTTTTTACAAAGAAGATACTAGATAACTATGTCTCAGCTTGAAACTGACTCCAATGAGACTTAACTAATTAAAAATAAACGTTTTGAACACCAAACCATTGACTTCATGGGTGCATCCAGACAAGCCCGCAAGTGCTTCTTGCAGAGTCTCAAACTCCTTTGAGATGCTGCAAGAGGCAGATTCAGGAATAAGAAAATGTTCCCTGCACTGCAAATTTGCAGTGGGGACAAAATTAGACCCCTGGACATCCGGGGTCAAAGAAATCCTCAGACAAAAAATACAGGGCAAGGCATGGTCCCGGATTGTGCCCTGAGGCAAGCGGAGGCAGGGTCCTCCACAGAGATGCTCTGGCTGCCAGAGCATCTCTATGGTTGGCCCTCACCCTGGAGAGTCGGCAGTGTGTCAGCAGCAGGGAGCTGGACCTGGGCTGCAGTGCTTGTAAAATGGGGTCAGGAGGGCTGGAGCAGGGGGGAGGGGACCATGGGGAGGAACCCCGCTGGCCCCACCTGCTCCCCCACCCCCCCAATCCTTGCCCCACCCAGCCCTATCCCCTGCCTTCCCCCAAGCCCTCTCAGTCCCCTGGATCCCTTCCCTGCCTAGCTCCACCCCCTGCCTGCCCTCTGAGTCCCCTTGATCCCTGCCCCACCCAGCCCTGTCCCCTGCCTGCCCCCTGAGCCCTCCCATGGCTGCTCCAGCCAGCCCCACCTCCCTAAGACCACCCCAGCCCCCGATCCCTGCCCCACCTGGACCCATCCCAGCCAGCTTCCTGAGCTCCCCCCATCACTGCCCCCCCCAGCATCCCATCAATTAAAAAAACCAAACCCTGGCACTCAGTTACCGGCAGTACAGCTGCCATCGGGGTTACTGCCCCCTCCCACACAGCGGGGCTGGGTGACAGCCCCAGTGGCCCCAGCCTGGACCCTGCTGCCCCTCATTGTCCTATGCTGCATGGCGGGGCTCTTGCAGGAGGCCCCATAGCCCCCATAGCCCCTGCTCCTGAGGTGAGTACAGGCTTTTTTTTTTTTTTTTAAGTGCCGGAGGCTGCAAGGGGGGGCTGGGGGGTGCAAGTGGGGGGGTGGGGACAGGTGGGAAAGCCATTGGGGGGTCTGGAGGAGGGGGGGTTTGGGGCTGGGTAGGGCAGCCATGGGGGGTCTGCAGGAGCTGGCGGGGGATGGAACCAGGCAGGGCAGTCATCCAGGGGGCTAAGGGAGCAAGCGGGCTGTTGACGGGGAGGAAAACATATAGGTATTTAGAATTCACTTTATTATGATGATAGAGACACTGGGAGGCTTCCAAATTACTTTAACACTGTAGATAAATCAATAAAACATTGCCCAGTTGATCGCTGTGTCTCTGCCTCTCTGTCTTTCTCTTTCTTTAGTGGTCTTTTGTTTTAACTGTGGAGGAACATGAATTTTGGGTTATTTAACAGAGTGACTTTGGAATTTTTTTTTATTAGGGATTTTTCAGTTTTCCAATAGGGATCACCAGAATTCCTCCTAGGAAGGCCAGTGGCAGGGCCCTGCCTGCTCAGAGCTGGCACCTTGGATCCAGCTGGAGGTAGCTGACCTGGCCAAATGGGGCCAGGAGGACATGCTTTGACAGTTCAAAGTAGATCACCACACTGGGAACATCTTCCAGGTGATAGCTGCCCAGATGGCTGGGCAGGGGCACACATGGCAGTAGTGCTGCACAAAGACCAACTCTGCAGCCACAGAGCCAGCTGTGGCAGTTGGTCTAGCAGGGCAAATGCCTCTACTGGCTGTGCAGTCCTCATCGGGGTCTGGCAGGTGGCAGCAGGTCACACCAAGGCAGCAGCCCCCACTGCCAGACTGCTGCAATGGGTAGAGGGTGCAGGGAACTCTCAGGGCTGCTTCAGAAGTCCAGCTGGCACAAGGGGTAGTGTCCCCAGGTACCAACTGGCTGGGCCCCAGAAGCTCCTGAGAGCTAGTAGCCCTGAGCTACTTGACAGGGCAGCTTTTTGTACTGATGAGGCCAAGACAGGGCAGCTTTTTATACAGCTGTTGCAGATCCAGGAGGAGCCAAACAGGGTTATTTTTCCCCAACTGCACTATACTGCAACCTGCAGTAGAGACATAACTTTAAATTTAATTAAACAGATTTTTTTTAAAGAAATGGGAGTCATATACTAGTGCTGGAAAATTTAGGATCACATTGGGTGCGTCCACACATGCAGACATATGCACTTGCAGTAGCTCAAATAGCCCACAGTCAAATGGGTCGCCAACTGGCTGGAGGCCCGCACCCAGAGGGTGGTAGTGGATGGGTCCTTCTCAACCTGGAAATAATTTGCTCCACACCAAAGTGCATGTCTAGGCATATGCACTCAGACAAAATGCCCTGGATCAAATTTGCACTGCTTCTATTTAGTTTAATAGTTTCATAGTTTCTAGGGTTGGAAGGGACCTGAGCAGATCATCTAGTCCGACCCCCTGCCATGGCACGAAAGAATACTGGGGTCAAATGACCCCAGCAAGATGTTCATCTAACCTCCTCTTAAAGACCCCCAGGGTAGGAGCCTGCACCACTTCTCTTGGAAGTTGGTTCCAGACCCTAGCTGCCCTGACCATGAAGTAGCGCCTCCTGATATCTAACCTAAACCTACCCTCTGCCAGTTTGTGACCGTTATTCCCGGTCACTCCTGGTGGTGCTCGGGGGAACAGTGACTCCCCCAATGCCTGCTGATCCCCCCTGACTAGTTTATAACAGGCCACAAATCTTCCCTCAGCCTTCTCTTGTGGAGGCTGAACAGGTTCAGGTCCCGCAGCCTCTCCTCATAGGGCCTGCCCTGTTGTCCCCTGATCAGACGAGTGGCCCTCCTCTGGACCCTCTCCATGCTGTCCGCATCCTTCCTGAAGTGCAGCGCCCAGAACTGGATGCAATACTCCAACTGTGGCCTGACCAGTGCCGCATAGACGGGGAGGATCACCTCCCTGGACCTGCTCGAGATGCATCTGTGGATGCATGACAAGGTGCGGTTGGCCTTCCTAACTGCCTCCCCACACTGCCAGCCCATGTTCATCTTGGAGTCAGTGATGACTCCCAGATCCCTTTCCTCCTCCGTGCTGACAAGAGGGGAGTTCCCTAACCTGTAGGTATGGTGCCGGTTGTTCCTCCTGAGATGCATCGCCTTGCACTTGTCTGTGTTGAAACCCATCCTATTCTCATCCACCCACCATTGTAACCTGTCTAGGTCTGATTGTAGCCTGTTGCATCCTTCTAGTGTGCCCACGTCCCCACACATCTTCGTGTCATCAGCAAATTTGAACAAGGTGCTTTTTACCCCCTCGTCCAAATCACTGATGAAGATGTTGAACAGCGCGGGCCCGAGGACCGAGCCCTGCGGAACCCCACTGCCCATGTCCTTCCAGGTTGAGAAGGACCCATCCACTACCACCCTCTGGGTTCGGGCCTCCAGCCAGTTGGCGACCCATTTGACTGTGGGCTATTTGAGCTACTGCAAGTGCATATGTCTGCATGTGTGGACGCACCCAATGTGATCCTAAATTTTCCAGCACTAGTATATGACTCCCATTTCTTTAAAAAAAATCTGTTTAATTAAATTTAAAGTTATGTCTCTACTGCAGGTTGCAGTATAGTGCAGTGATACCAAGGGCTACCTGAAATCAAAGGAATCCCTATGTGCTGAAAAATGGATTGAAATTGCTTGCACACAGTTCCATGCTGCCATACGTAGACAGCCTCCAGTACCTGAAGCAACTCATTTAAACCTAGCTCAGGTACCTCTACACTGTACTGTAGCCTGTAATGAAGATAAACCTGTTTTATCATTAAAGCCTGTAATTAAGATAAATCTGTTTATACCACTGAAAGATTCTTGTCAAACATCTCTTCATTTCTTTTCAACCCAGATCCCTGAAATTTTCCCTTTGAGTTCTATGTGTAAGGTAATAAAAATATAATTAATAGATACACATGGTATGTGTTATTTCAGCCCCCTTTTTTTCTATTCCTTGTTCATTTCTGTTGCATGGTGAGTAATGAGTAAAGGATTTTGCCATGGTCCAGGAAGCATGACTTTTATCCTCTAGATCTGTACAAGAGGTCACCCCATTTTATCCAGCTATAATAAACAGGTATTGAGTTTGGGCTGGAGCATTAGAAGAGGCTGGATGTAATGCCAGACACATCACTTCCTTTTGTGCTGTTGTCTGTAGAAGCTGCTATGCCTTAACATGCTTATCCAATAGGCTGCTAGGTTTGGTGGACCGCTAGTCTTTTGGTTCATTTTTAGAGTTCATTGTCAGTGGATGCTAGGCAAATAATTAGCTGTGCAGAAAAATTAGTAAATACATCATTTGATAAATAATGCTTCAAAAATATAATGCATGAATTTTCCAGTAACTTACGCGAGGACTGACCTGAAGAAAGATGCATATTATGCAAGTACAGTATGTAACTGCTTTTTAAAAGAAAAATGGAAAATGAAAGATCATTGTTAGAAATACTAGTGTAACATATTAGCATACTTACCATAATTAATTCCTTTTCAGGTTTTTGGAGTGATGTAAATTGTGGTGCACTCAATTTTTTTATCTGTGAAAGGCACAATAGTTCCATTAAATCAACGTATACACCTTTATTTAAACCTGGAGGATGTCCAGAAACTTGGCTTTTGTTTAATAATAAGGTACAGCAAAAATATGTCTGCAGTAAATTGTATTTTGCAGCAGGATTGAAAAAAGTAAGACAAAGAAAATATTTTTGGATTGAAATAGGGATTTGGACAGGAATTATCCAAAGGCACATTCGAATTAGCTGTCTGAGCCTTATGGGATGCTATTAGGTAAATCTCTAAAGAAGAAAATTTCCAAGTCACTGTAATTTGAATTGCTTTTTCAGTAGGCAGTCAGCAGCAGTACACACACACACACACACACACACACACACACACACACACGTCTACACATCTCTATATATACACACACTACATTAAACCAGGTTTATCTTGAACCTATTTCAGCCAATTTCAAACTGAATTTTGTGCACTGAATTTTGAGCATCTGTTCTCTTACACACACACACACACACACACACACACACACACACACATACATACATATTTATGTATGCACGAGCATGTATTGTGTTGGTATATATGTTTCATACTTAGTAGGGTCAGGAGGGACCTAAGCAGATTATCAAGTCTGACTCCCTGGCTAGGTGGCTGTCTAGCCTCCTTTTGAAGACCCCCAGGGTAGGGGCGAGCACCATTTCCCTTGGAAGTTGGTTCCAGCTCCTAGCCTCCCTGACAGTGAAGTAGTGCCTCCTGATATCTAGCCTGAATCTACTCTCAGTCAACTTATGGCCGTTGTTCCTTGTTACCCCTGGTACTGCTTGGGGGAACAGGGACTCTCCCATTGCTTGCTGGTCCCCCTTGGCAAGTTTATACGCAGCCACCAGATCCTTTCTCAGCCTTCTCTTGTGGAGGCTGAACAGGTTCAGGTCCCATAGCCTCTCCTCGTAGGGCCTGCCCTGCTGCCTCCTAATCATGCGAGTGGCTCTCCTCTGGCCCTCTCTATGCAGTCCACATCCCTCCTGAAGTGCGGCGCCCAGAAATGGATGCAGTACTCCAGCTGCAGCCTGACCAGTGTTGCACAGAAGGGGAGGATCACCTCCTTGGACCTGCCCGAGATGCATCTATGGATGCATGACAAAGTGCAGTTAGCCTTCCTGACTGCGTCCCCACATTGGTGGCCTATGTTCATCTTGGAATCCATAGTGACACCAGGATCCTTTTCTGCCTCTGTGCTGACAAGAAAGGAGTTCCCCAGCCTGTAGGTATGCTGCTGGTTCTTCTTCCTCAGGTGCAGCACCTTGCACTTGTCCATATTGAAACCCATCCTATTCTCATCTGCCCACCTCTGTAACCTGTCCAGATCTAGTTGTAGCCTGTCCCTCTTCTAGCGTGCTCACTTCCCCCCACATCTTAGTGTTATCTGCGAACTTGAACAAGGTGCTTTTCACCCCTTCATCCAAATTGCTGATGAAGATATTGAACAGTGCAGGCCCCAGGACCAAGCCCTGGAAGACCCCACTGCCCATATCCCTCCAGATTGAAAATGACCTGTCCACCACCACTCTCTGGGTGCTGCCCTCCAGCCAATTTGTGACCCATCTGACTATGTAGGCATCGACACCACAGTATATATGCACATGTGTATCTAAAATATGCTATTGGCTGCAAGTGGATATTATATACTATATATAATTTATATATTCAAGGCACTGGGTTTGAATATCTAATTCATTCTTTTCTTTTTCAGTGTTTCAAAATATTTGGTTCCAATAAAACAGAGGAGCTGACATGGCATGATGCACGAACAGCTTGTGTGACACTTGGGGGAAACTTGGCTACCATTCCAAACAAACAACTACAAGGTACAATATCTACCCCCTGCCATGAAAGATGGAATATCAACCAGTTATTACAAAAGGAAAATGAATTATGGCAAAAAGTGTACTTATCCAGTTACCATAATATTCTGTCCTTTTTCCCCCTGAAATCCTGGAAATGTGGGATTTAATTAAATTTTTGGACAAATTGAAATTACAGTAATTATGTTTTAAAAAGGAATCGTTTAATCTATGCACAGACTAGCTGGTTAAACACATAATTAAAGAATACAGGACATACAGGTGATACTATGTTGCTATAGCAACGTGTTATGGCAACGTAGCATCCACGGGCAAAACTCATGATGCCACAGCTATGTCACCATAGTGACATACTCCCTTGTTATAACACATTGCTGTGGTATCATAGTGTCTAATAATAACTGTGTGCTGCATGCATGCCATAGTATGGGCTAGTACTTCCAAAAGAAAATACTAGATGACAGGACAGTAGCAACAGCACCATAGCAGCACTTCCTGTCTTCTCCTACAGAAGCTTAGATACTGTGATAGAGCCCCAGATGAGCAGCCTTCAGAGGTTAGACCCCACTTTAACCAGAACCATTAGTTTAAAACTGCTGAGAAGGGTGAGAAAATTGCAGTGGGTGATTTTTCTGTTAAAGAATATAAATATAAGGAACTAGCCATAATGTTGAGTTCAGATAATCTATTCATAGTCAGAGGAACTGTCAAGTCTGAGAATGACTGTGAAGGAATAACAAACAGATTGGGAAGGTGTGGGGTGGGGGAGTATAACTGGAGAGAATGAGATATAAAAAAATAAAGGCTTAAAAGACAATAGAAGTGCTGTTGCAGATGTGTGCTGGTATCCCAAGATTTTGCTTCATTAGAAAATTTCCAACCAGCTCCAATTATGAATATATTTACAGAAATCATTAGAGGTTTGTAAAATACTATGCTAACCGTAAGAAGTGTAAATACTCATCATGAAAATAATTAAAAAATAATGTAACCACTAACCAGGTCTAATAATGCCATTTCCCATAAAACGTTATCTGATCTACTTTCAATGCATTATCGAAAAAGAAAGTTTGGTAATATGACCTTGGTAATATTAGGAACTGTGGTATGTTACTTTTAACATGCTCAAAGTGTTCCTTTTTGTTATCCTTCTTACAAGTCAAATGGCTTGTTTCATTTAGAGGAGTGTTTGAGTACCTATTCCTTGTGATTTGACCAATGGGTTAAGTCAAACCATAAAACACGTCTTTGCATGCATTCTGGTGGGTGGAAGGAAATGTGTTTTTACTCAGGCCCCAGTTCTGGGTGTACATTAATTTCCTCTGCCTTGAAAAGACCATTTTCAGCTTTGCTTTCTGAAGAAAAAGTTATTTCCTTTCAGCCTTCCTCTTCTACCACTTAAAGGAAGTTATGACTGATGTCTGGATTGGGCTGCATGATATGCATCTAGAGATGGCATTTCTTTGGACAGATGGAAGTAGTATCTCTTATGCCAACTGGGCCTTGGGTGCACCCTCAAACAAAAACTTTTATAATGAGCATGACAACAGTGAGGTAAATATTACTTGCAAATCATTCTTAAACAGCCATTGATAGTTTTAGCAATCAAATAGATGGTAATCAAATGAGTGTTTTGAGTAATACATTTTAAATGTATCACTTCAGGTTTGCATTTGTTCTGAATTTACCATACTTTCTTATATATCACACTTCCTCCCCTCCTGCCCCCACAACTTTAGGACAGACACCTTGGTTTGGGAAGGTAAAATGAAGAAAAAAAATTGTCCAGGGTCATGCCTGAATGCTGGCTAAATGGAGCAGGGTCAGAGTCCACTTGCCAACCTCACTCATCCTCCTCTTGTTGCGCAACCAGAAGTTAGAGGTTTAACCCTGTCACAGCTGCTACCAGTTTAGTGTTTGAGTGACACTGCAGAGTGGGCTCTGGCCCCCCTACATGTGGCCAGGAAGGGAACAGAGCCCCCAGCAGCCATTACTGTGTAGTTATGCCTCCATTCCAGCACATAAATTAGCTTTCTCACTTGAAACATGCAACCTAATTTTAGATGGCTAAATTTGGGGGGGAAAGTGGGTGTGGTATATGAGGAAATATGGTATGTATTATCTTTTCCTTTAGAAAAATTGTGTCATAATGGCATTGGGAAATGGAAAATGGAGAGATAAAGACTGCACAGAAGCCAAAGGCTATATATGTCAGATTAATTCAGGTAAGTTCTATTGTAATAACTCTCTAAGTTATGAGTAAGTTAAAAGAAACAATTACAAATTCAAATGACCTTTTTAGTTTTGCTTCTGGATTTAAATCTGGGTTTTTACAGGTAACATACTCCCCATGGGGCACATCTACATGTGCTATTACTGCAGACCTTATTGCTCTGGAGTTTATTGCTTCCGGGCATGCCATTTAAACATGTGTCCGGGAGAATTAACTCTGGAGCAATACATTCCACAGTTTATTACTGAAATGTTTACTGTGTGGCTAATTATACAACTGTGGTAAATATCTCACGTAGACTTGCCCACTGGGAGGCATTCTGAATCTTTCAGGCCTCAAAAATTTCTCCAAAGTACCTCTCCAAGTATTATGGTTCACATAATGCAAGAATGCACTGTATAAATACAGTCAACTGTGAAGTCTTATTGCATGTTGGCGGAGGGAATAAGTAGTTAATTTTTAAATTTGTTGTACTGAATGTAAGACTTGTCACCAAAAGATAACTAAGGAATTAGGGCTGTGCGAAACAGCACTGTTTCATTTCAACTTGCATTCTGCTGTTTTGAAGGGACAGTGTTTCATTTCATCATTTTATTTTCGTTTCAAAGCATTGTTCCGTTTCATTTTGTTGAAACTGTTTCGACATCTTGTCCATAGCCTATATTGGGGAATCATGAAAATGCCTATAATTTTGTCATTTCTTGCTTGATTTGGATGAAAATTGCAGGGATTGCAGCCCCTTCCAGATGCCTGCCAAGTTTTAAGGAGATAAGTGCAGGGATTTTTGCTGTCAAGGTGCTGAGAGCAAAACTAATTCACTTGGCGGCAACAGCAGCCTGCTGTCATCCGCGTGCATGTCTGGGGCCCGCACCCCGGCAGGAGTCTGGCAGTGCTGGCAGGACATGTTGAGCTCCGTGGGGCTGGCAGAGCTGCTCAGAGCGCAGCCCTGGCTTTCCCTGCCTCCCGCTGCTGGACTGCACTCCAAGCAGCTCCACCAGGCCCAGCTCATCCTGGTGGCAGGAGGCAGCAGAAGAGCCAGTGATGGAGCCACTTGGAGCACAGTTTTGGTGAGCACAGCCCAATGGTGGGAGGTTCTGCAGCCCCATGGAGCCTCACCTCACAGTGGGAGGCAGGGGACAGCCACTAGCCAGGGCTGCACTCTAATTGGCTCTGCCACTCGCTCTCCGCCACTTCCTGCCGTCAGGCTCAGCTCTGTGGGGCTTCAGAGCCTCCCACCACTGGGCTGTGCTCACTAGGGCTGTGCTCTGAGTGGCTCAGCCACTGGCTATCCTGCCACCTCCTTCCACTGGGCTGAGCGGAGCTCCATGGAGCTGGCAGAGCTGCTTGGAGCACAGCCCTGGCTCTAAGTGCAGCCCTGGCAAGCACAGCTTGGCGGCTGGCGGCTCTGCAGCCCCACAGAACTGAGCCTGGTGGTGGGATGCAGTGAAGAGCCACTGGCCAGGGCTGCACTCCAAGTGACTTTGCCACTGGCTCTCTGCTGCCTCCTGCGGCCTTCCGCCAATAGGCTTAGCTCTGTGGGGCTTCGGAGTCTCCTGCCACTGGGCTGCACCACTGGCTCTCCTGCTGCTGGGTTGAGCTCTGTGGGGCTGGCAGAGCCACTCTGAGTGCAGCCCTGGCTCTCACCCACCTCCCACCACAGAACTGCACACTGAGCAGCTGTACCAGCCCTGCAGGGAGAGCCACTGGCCAGGGCTGCACTCGGAGCAAGGGCTGCTCTCCAAGCAGCTCTGCCACTGGCTTTCCACCAACTCCTTTCACCTGGCTGAGCTCCATGGGGCTGGAGGAGCCACTTGGAGCACAGCCCTGGCTCCAAGCGCAGCCCTGGTGAGCACAGCCCAGTGGCTGGAGGCTCCGCAGCTCCACGGAGCTGAGCCTGGTGGCAGGAGATGGGGGAGAGCCAGTGGCAGAGCCACTAGGAGAGCAGCCCTGGCTCTGACTGCAGCTGTGGCCAGTTGCTCCCTCCTCCCTGCCACTGCCAGGATCATCTCCATGGGGCTGGTGGAGCCACTTGGAGCACAGCCCTGGTGAGCACAGACCAGTGTTGGGAGGCTCAGCAGCCCCACACACCTGAGCCTGGCAGTGGGAGGTGGAGGAGACCTACTGGCCAGGGCTGTGCTCTGAGTGGCTCCACCACTGGCTCTGCCACTACCTCCCGCTCTGTGGGGCTGGCAGAGCTGCTTGGAGCACAGCCCAGGCTCTCCCCTGCCTCCCACCACTGGGCTGCTTCAAAACTCAAAACATTTCAAAACTTGTGAAACAGTTCAGGTGCCCTCACTTCATTTCAAAGCTGTTTGAAACCGTTTATTTCATTTTGATTTAACTGTTTTGAGCTCAAAATGCATTGAAACAGCTTCAAAATGAAACACCCTTTGAAATTTTGCACAGTCCTACTAAGCATAAGAAGCTTATAAGATAATAAAAAAATAAATAAACAGAAACAAATTCCTTATCTGTAAAATTGTCTGCTTCTGTATTTGTTTTAAATTTGGTGAAATGCATTGTTCCCAATGGTGATATTCCAGCAGGATAGCAAAAGAATATAAGGGCTAGGGACAGACATTGCACGTAAACTGGTGTAAGTGATCAGAGGACCCCAGAGGTGGCTCTGCTTTCCTGGCTCCATCTCCAGCTTCTCAGCCACAGGGGTCAGGTAGTGCGAGCAATGCACTGCCACTGTAGCCCTGGCCTCCCAGCTAGGGTCTGCACAGGGGGTGGGGGGAAAGCCTCCAAGGTGGAGCCAGCTCTATGCCACCATCTTTGAGTTCTTCTTCTGTCTCCTTCACAAGCAGACCACAAGTCTGATGCTCAGAAGCCACCCATAATTGTGGTCCTCTTGACATATGTTGATGATGTGCTCCTCACCATCTAGGACCTATGGAAAACATAGCACAAGTTTAGGCCTGGACTTGACTGCATCTCTGCAAGTATACTGTGCTTCTCCTTGCATGGGGCGGGGACAGAGTCTGGTCTGCATCTGCAGCCAGGTACACAACTTCCTTTTCCCTTTCCTACATCCAGGAGGCCCTACACAAAGGCAGTCCCCACCTGCCCATATCCTCCAGCCTTCTGCAACTTGTCATGGAGCCCCTGCTTTGAGAGTCCATATGACACCACCTCAGAAGGCTGGGAGACATCAAGCTGGTCTACTTCTGAAATGTCCATTACTGCCATCTCTATATACTTTTCCTCCACCTGCTCCACCATCCTGTCCTTGTGTCCCACCCAGACACCAAGCGGTGGGACACCTTTGCTAAGGGCAAGGATCCCCCGTGGACCAGCCTGTATTCCACTGTAATCTTACAAACCACCAGGGACCTAGATTGGTGGCTTTTGCATGGAGCTCTCTTCATGGATGTGTATCTGGTATGCATCACAGACTGCCCTGACACCTGCTTCTCTGTCAGCAGAGGGAGACCCTGGTGCATGTCAACTTGAGTGCACCAGGCTGTAGCTCATCCACTTACTTTTCAGGAACCTCCTCTTGATGTTCTGGCTGCACTTCTCCCAGCATCTTTTAATTTATGCACTCCTCATCTGAGGTCATACCAAGGCCTTTGGGTCAGCCTTCTCTTGGCTCCTCTTGGCTTCTGGCTTGGGTGGGACAAGCTGCCTGGCCTGGGTAGGGGGACCTGTTACTCAGGGAGGGAGGAAGGGGGTGCAGGATGCAGGCACGGTAGTGCTGGGAGTTGGGACTCTGCCCTGCTGCCACATGCCCAGTCAGGATGGGGGTGGGGGCAGGATGCAGGCGTGGCTTGCTCCAGGCAGAAGGGGCAAGTGGCAGCAAGGCATAGCCCCCACTCCAGGCACTGCTTCACCTGCATCTGCACCCTGTGTGCTGGCTGGCAAGCAGTGGCAGGGCAGACCCCCCACCCCCAGTGCTGATGTGGGCATGGCAGCACTAGGAGTGGGGGCTATGCCCTACTGCCACCCAGAGCAAGCGGCGCCTGCATCGCACTCCTCCCCCCCACCACTGCACTGGCTGAGCAAGCAACAGCAGGTCATAGCCCCCACAACTGGGGCAGAGGCAGGCACAGCCAGAGGACCTTTGGAAGAAACCTCCATGGCTTCCCCGCCCAGCTCCATCCCTTGCCTGGCTCAGCCTCCCGGCACTTAAAAAAAAAAAGAAAAAAGCCTCACACTCACCAACTCTGGCAGCAGTGATTGGGGCCTCTGAGGACTCATTGCAGAGCCCCCCCACGAAGCGCAGGGCAGTGGGGGGGAGTGAGGATCACCCCCCCTGCTTGGCATCCATGTGGCAGCTGCCCCATTGCATGAGTGCAATGTGGCTCAGCAAGGCACTGCACACTGTCTGGGAGCCGGGGTGGCTGCAACTGTCAGCCAGAACCCAACAGCACTCAGCCCCAGTGGCCCCAGCTCCCAGACAGTAAGCAATGCCCTGCTGAGCTACGCTGCACCTGTGCCATGGGGCAGCTGCTGTGTGGGTGCCAGGAGAGTGGGGGGAATCCCTGCTACCCCAACTACACCTCACTGCATGGGGAGGATCTGCCATGAGTGCCCAGAGGCCCTAATCACTGCTCCTACAGCCAGTGAGTGTGGGGCTTTTTTTTTTTTTTTTTTTTTTTTTTTTTTTTAAGTGCTGGGACTAGGCTGGGGCCAGCTGAGGGATGGAGCTGGACAGGGAAGCCATGGGAGCTTCTCCCATGGCTCCCGCTGCCTGGGAAGAGGCAGGCACAGCCAGAGGAGCTGCCCAGCTGTGCCTGCCTCTCCCCAGCTGATTCAGAGAGATTTGAGGATTTGGATCACCGCATCTCTCCAAATCAGTGCTGAATCTTCCAAAGCTGATTTGGCTGAATCCGTTCAGGACAGTTATCTCTGAACCAAATCACTGTCCGCTGAATCTGAATCCAAATCCAAATCCAAATTGAATACTTCCCTATTCACACAGGTCTAGTTATTACTAACTTTTTATCTACAGTTTTGTCTAGTCAGTTTTTGAACTAGGCTATACTTTCTGCCTCTATGACTCTATGACTTTCTGCAGCTATGAGTTGCACAGGTTAAATATTTCCTGTGTAAAAAAATAATTTCTCTTATTTGTTTTAAGCCTGTCTCCTGTGATTTTCATTAATTCTAGTGTTCTGGGACTGTGAATAACAGTTTGCGAAGGACTTTGTCCACACTCTTCATGATGCAATAGACCACTATCATATCTTTCCTCAACCTTCTCCTTCCCAAACATTTTAGTGGTTCTTGATATGACAGCAGCTATTACCCTCATCATTTTGTTTCCTTTCTTTCTACCTTCTCTCATTCTACTATATCCTTTTTGTGATGCAGAGGCCAGAAATTAACACAATTTTGCACCCAATTTTGCATCCATGTTGCAACTAGATTCCCTTCGCTACCTTGCTCACACAATGCTGGTGTATACCTCCTTTTTGGTTTTTAGGCATCTATTGAATTATTAAATCATTTGCTGTGTCTGTGCTGCCAAAAAGCTGATTTTTCATCTGCATCATTTTGTTGTCATTATCATTTTGTTTTCTGTCATCTTCATCTTCTTCCTCATCATTGTCATCTTCTAGCAAGTAGATGGTAAAATCCAGTAAGATTCACTGTAAAATCCTTGTTGCAATTCCAACAAGGTTGTGTAGTTCTTATTAAGAGGTAAATGAGCAAAGCAAACCAGAAGTATGTATATAGTATTGACTTGGCCTAGCTATACTGAGGTATAAACTTGCCACTTCTTGTCTCTTTTAGGAGTTTAGCTGAGTTTTAGTGATCTCTTTATCAAAAGTGGGGGTGTATATTTTCAACAAAGATACTACTTCTCTTGCCTGGAGATTACCAGTTGTTGCTAATTTTAGGCAGAGGATTAATAACCACGTTTTGCAGCCTGGGCAAAGGTGGTGGCAGCTGCTGTTCTTACACTCCTTTAAGGAAGGACCTGGGACTGGTACCCTTGTCATCTACTCCAAGTTATGCTACTGATTTTGAATTTCTCATCCTTAGATTTTGTAAAGTTTGATCCATGCTACAAACGTATATTCTTTACCATATGTCAACCCACAGGACTAAAATCAAACAATTGTCGCCTGAATGAACCTTTAGGGAGTTTTTGAACAGCATTTTCAAACACTCTTAAGTTGTTATGTGGGTATATATACCACATGTAAACATCCTCCAAATATTAGCTTAATAGTATTAAATACATCTTCATTTACTGTCTAAGAGGGATGTAAATAACTCAGATAACTTGATTTAAAGAGCAGATGTATCAATCCACTGTCATGCAGCCACATTCAGTACATAATTTACAAATCATTGTACAATTGAAGTTACTGGCAAAGTTACCATTCACTATAGTAGATCCAGGAGCATATTTTGTGTTTTCTGCATTTGCAAATTAGTAATCATATTTAATGCATTTTAAGTGATGTTTTGTCATGGATTGTTTGTATAGTACCACTTCAGTTTTGCAATAATGTAGAAATTAAAGGTCAGAGGTACAGTATAAATTCATTCACCCAGTTTCCCCTCCAATCATTTCAGATCCTAAATTACTTCTTTCCTCAACAACAGTTCCAGCCTCTGATTTTACCCATTTTGGTGGCAGTAGTTATTCAATAATCCAGTCCAAGATGACATGGGAAGAGGCAAGAAAAAACTGCAAGAACAAATCTTCAGAACTTGCTAGCATTTTAGATGCTTATAGTCAGTCATTCCTATGGCTACAGATACTCAAGTATGGAGAACCTGTATGGATTGGTCTTAACAGTGAGGTGGTAAGAACAATGAATACATATAAGACTGATTATGATAAATATCAAAATACACTTGCATTTTCTATATATAAATGTCAGTTGCTTTCATTAGGAAGGTGTGCTGTAAAAGCGGTATTCTGAATGAAATCACAAGGAGCATGAATGGTATTTGAGTATTCCTATTACAGTTCTATAGCAAGCACATAAATTGGATATGAGGACCCACAGAGAAGGTCATGGTGTACCCATCAACACATGTGCTTGATCAGGGATAAATGTACTCATGAGTAAACTCTCCTGGGCAGGTATCTACAAATGCAGGGAAGGGGAAGCAGATTTCTAGCTAATGGCAGCTAAATACTCTCACATCCTGGGGCTCTGTAGTGGGCCACTGCTGCCACCAGTGGAGCTCTAGGGGCTGGCAGGGAGCACGAGGCCAGGAGACAGCTGTCTCTTGGCTGGGAATTACACTCTGTCCCAAGGGACTGCCTGCTGCTGGGGCGGAGGCAATGTTCCCCTGCCACAGCAGCAAGGAGTTTCTGGACCTGGATCCCCGATCAGGGGCAGGGGATTTGGAAACAGGTGAAGGTCCCAGGTCCCTGCCCCAATCTGCCAGTGGGGCAGTTAGCAGCTAGCTCACTGCTAGCTGCCCCACTGGCAGATGGGGTAGGGGTCTGGGACCTACACTACCCTGCAGCTCTTTCCAAGCCCCGTGCCTCGATCACCATGAGGCTGGGACCTACCTCTGACAAGGACAATTCTCAGCCCCAACTCCATTCTGGGGTGGAGGATGGGGAGCCTGTTCCCTGCTCAGCTACATGAACACAGAAATGGGCAGGGAACAGGTTGGGGAGCTGGTGCTAGGAGATAAGGGTCTCCCAGGCCCCCCACTACCCAATCTCAGTGATGAAACGAGGGGTAGGAGATAAGAATATTCCAGTCCCTGCTGCCCAGTTGTGATCTCAGAGCTTGGGGCTTGGAGCTCTATGCTGCTGTGGCAGTGGGGCATAGTCCCTGCCTGTGGAGCCTGTCCCAGCAGTAGGCAACTCCTGGGGACAGGGAGAAATCTCCTGCCCCTTGATGGCCAGCTGACTAGAAGCATATTTCTTCCTGGTCAGGCATCTATACAAACGATACTATGCCATTACTAATCAAAAGTAAATGTGCTACTTTCATTTGCAGGTAGCATATTTACTCACGATTAGTGAGGTTTGCAGCAGTAAACATGTGCATGTGTAGATGCACATGCTTACTGTGCAGTAAACTATACTACTTTGCAGTAAACCATATTATGTAAATGTACCTGTCGAGAAGCAGTGAAGGAAGAAAGAGAGCTATAGAAACTGTGGGGAAATGCAAGTGTGACTAGGAACCATGAACTGGGATGTACATAGCAGTTTTAAAAGTCTAACTGTCCATTATACGGTCACTTACCATTGAGCTTATTGCAGGTGGGAGAGGGATATTTTATATGTTAATGTTAAGCTGTTGAGTACCAAGTAATACTGTCCAAATTAATCAACATAATAATCTAGATTTTTAAATAAAATAAAAATTCAGATTAGGTAAAATGGATCAGGAAGAACTGTTCCTTGGCACGATATTTTGGAACTGACTTGACATTTAATCATCTATGGTTTTTACCATGTGTTAAGAGGGTTTACATCAGCAAACAAAAGAACTCCATGTTAATAAATAATAGCTCATATTTAGGCAACAAAAGGGCATGTAAACAGGTGATAATACTAGGAATGAGCTTCCCAGTTAATTCTGGATATGACCACACCACCATGCCAACTCTGGATCTGCCCTCCGGGGAAGAACTTCCATCATTCAACACAGTCTGAATATTGTTTATATCTATAGTGCCCCCTTACAGGAATGAATAAGTTCTTTCAGATAAAATTTTCTCTTCATGTGTCCCAGGAATTCATAAAGAGAAGTAAGATTTAAAAGGAGAAATAAACATAGCTTGTATGATTAAAAAGCTTAAATAAGTGTAATTAAAATTAAGTTTCAGTTATTTTGTGGTACAAATCATAGTAGCTAAATTTAATTATGTTTTCAGATGTCCACATATTACCAATGGACTGATAACTGGTTAATCAAGTATTCTCAGTGGGCAAGAGGACAGCCAAAGACTAAAAGAGCCTGTGTCTATGTAGACATAAATGGGTACTGGAACACAGCATCCTGTAATAAAAACTTCTCTTCAGTTTGCAAACGGTCAGATGGTAAGCAAATAAATGTAACAATTTTAAGAATGCAGTAATTATCATAGGAGTTCACATCAGTAATCTCTTTAGTCCAATATTCTGTTTCTCTTACTGGCTAGTATACAAAGCTTCAGAGGAAAGTCCTTGAAGAATAGCCTCCACCTTCCAACCTAACTTTCTATGGTTTTATGATTCTATGATTCTTTTGGAGTGTGGGATTCTACTGTTGCCTAGTATATGGATTTAAAGACTTTGGCATGTTAAAGTCTCAGTTGGTGAAAATGGGAATAGATCTATTGACTTCCATACAAGTATGCCTGTTCACACCAGCTAAGTATGTGCCCTTTTCCTTCTTAGAGATATTTTCCATTTTTAAAAAAAAATAATGTATGTATTGCATTTGGTTTCGATGTAGTGTAGATTGGCACTCAGAACTCACAGATTCATTGATGTTAGGGTCGTAAGGGACCTCAGTAGGTCATCAAGTCCAACCCCCTGCAGAAAGAGCGCTGGGGTCAGATGATCCCAGCTAGGTGCTTGTTCAGTCTCCTCTTGAAGACTCCCAAGGTAGGGAAGAGCATCATCTCCCTTGGAAACCCATTCAAGATTCTGGGAACCCTTACTGTGAAGTAGTTCTTTCTAATGTCCAACCTAAATCTGCTCTCCATCACTTTGTGGCCAATGTTCCTAGTTACTCCAGGGGGTGCCCTAGTAAATACAGCATTTCCTATTCCCTGATGAATTTATAGGCAGCCATAAGATCACCTCTCAGCCTTCTCTTGCAAAAGTTGTAGAGAGCTAGGTCCCTCAGTTTCTCCTTGTATGGCTTTGCCTGCAGGCCTCTGACCGTATGAGTGGCCCTCCTCCTGAACCTCCTCAGGAGTCTTTGCATCCTTCTTGAAGTGCGGTGCCCAAAACTGGATGCAGTACTCCAACTGCAGTCTGACCAGTCCTGTGTAGAGGGGAAGCATCACCTCCCTGGACCTGTTCATCATGCATCTGTGTCAAGCATCTCCTTCACTTGCAAACCTGTAGGACCCCACCTGCTGGCCGACTATTGTGAAACCATTTCTAATTGGAGATCTACACACCCACGTTTCTCCTGCCACGACTTGGTGTTAAAGGAGTTGGTTCAGTACTTGGATGTGTAGTCCCAGTCATCCTGCAAAGGTCCTACATTCCTGAGGGCTCTGCCACCCCTACACCCTCGCCCATTCCACTGGGTTCTGATCAGCCGCTTGGTCTTGCAGTGTGACTTCCATCCCAAGCAGAAGAAAACAAAAGAAAAAACAAAAAACAAAACCAGGCACTCCTGGTTGGAGTTATGGTTCCAGCTTCTTTTAACTGAGCGAAAAGCAAAATTGACTTTCGTGAGGTCAGTCCCTCTTTTTGTTCCCTACCCATGCTTGGGTGGCTCTTCCTGAGCCTCTTATTGAGGTTGTCACGATTCCACTCATCCCATTAGGTGCATTTGTGACACCATTTTGACTTGCGCCACTTTTAGGGACTTTATGGTACCGCAATTCTAGCGTGCCCCTCTATTAGGGACTTTACGGTACAAAAACTCTGCCGGGCTCTGCCGGCATGGTAACAAGCAGTTGTCAGCAGTCGTCACACTACGTTCCTTCTGGGGAGCTTGCTCTCTGCAGGAGTCTCCTACCGGCTCTCCACGTTGCTCTGGATAGTCCCTGCAGCACGCGCTGGCTCGGTGCTCCTCCTTCCGGTTCTGCGCTCTCCCCCTTTGTCTGTTCCGCACTTTTCTTTATACCAGCCCCTCCCCTGCAGAAACGCCTGGGTAAGGAGGGTTTCTGCCGGGCGCTTTGGGGCTGTGGGTCTGGGGCCACTGACCCTTTGTTTAGCCCTTGTACTTTTGAGCCCTGTAACCCTTTCTCTCTCACACGATCTGCTAATGCTTGATAAAGTGCAGTTAGCCTTGTTGATCACTGCATCACGTTGATGGCTCATGTTCGTCTTGGAGTCAGCTATGACTCCAAGATCCCTTTCAGCTGCTGCGCTTCTGAGAAGGTCATCTCCCAGGCTGTAAGTGTGTTGGTGGTTCTTTTTGCCCAGGTGCAGCACTTTGCATTTGTCTTTGTTGAACTGCATCCTATTTCATTCTGCCCATTTTTTCAATCTGCCCACCTGAATCCATTCCCTTCTCTCTGGTTCAGGAGTGGGCAATTATTTTAGGTGGAGGGCTGCTTACCAAGTTGTTGGAAGCTGTTGAGGGCCATATGGGTAGCCCCGCCCCTGGACAGGTGCCCCCTGGTCACCATCTTGGGACCAATGTTCCAGGGCCAGCACTGGCGGGGCCCGGAGCAGGGTGCAGGCTGGCAGGGGGTCTGTGGAGCCAGGCTGGGCTGCACCAGCAGGGAGAGGGGGGAGCTAGCCTGGCTCCATAGAGCCCCTGCCAGCTGGGACCCTGTACTCCTGTCACCATGCTCTGGAGTCTGCTGGCACTGGCCCCAGGACATGGGTACGGGCCCCATGCACCTGCTCACTCCCAATGCCTCCTCATCCCTGTGGTACAGGCAGGGAGCAGCGCACAGCCCTGACCCCCTGCTTGCTGGCAGGGAAGGAGCTGGTATTGAGCTTGGGGGAGGGAAGCTGCCCCTCACCCGCCCCATGGCCAGTGCTCCCTGCTGCAGCTGCTCGCAGCCCACACAGGGCTGTCCTGAGCAAACACAGGCAGCCCCATGTGGGCTGTGAGTGCCTGCAGCGTGGAGTGCCAGCCACCGGCAGGGGAGAGGCCGTCTTCCTCCCCCCATCATGCTGAGCACCAGCTTGTAACCCACTCCCACTGCCAGCCTGGACCCTGTGCTGGCTCCGGGATTGCCCATCAGGGCTGTGCTGCTGCAGGAGCAGCTGTGGCCCCCCCGCTTGCCGCACTGGGCAGTGTTTGCTGCTGCTGCCTGCCCAGAGCTTGGGCTCTGGGCAGCAGCAGCAAACACTGCCTGGTGAGGCAAGTGATGGGAGCTGCAGCTGCTGCTGCCATGGCGCAGCCCTGATGGGCAAGCCCAGAGCCAGCACAGGGTCCAGGCTGGTGGCGGGGGCAGGTTACAAGCTGGTACAGAGTGCAGAGGAAAAGCAGCCCCTTGCCCACCCTGTTACCGGCAGCCCGTGCTGCAGCCACTTGCAGCCTGCATGGGGCTGCCTGTGCCTGCTCAGGACAGCCCCACGTGGCCTGGAGTGGCTGCAGCAGTGAGTGCCAGCCACAGGGTGGGGGAGGGTCCACTTTTCCCCTTTCTCAGCACCAGCTCATCCCCTGCCCTTCCCCTCCCATTTACCTGAGCTTCCCACATGAGGGCAGGCACATGGTTCCAGGCTAGAAGCCCCTACTGGGGCTTCTGGCCGGGGGGGTGGGGCCAGGTGGGCCCTGCTGTTGAAGGAGCCCACCAGGGCTTTCTCTGGGTCCTACTGCCTTTGACAGGAAGCAAGGACATAGAAATTTTCATTTTCTAAATATTTTTAGGGGCCCCGTGGGCTGGATAGATTGGCCTCGCAGGCCACATCCAGCCCGTGGGCCATATTTTGCCCACCCTTTCTCTGGTGTTTTAAATTTGCCCTATAATTTGGTATCACCTGTAAACTTGGTCAGGGTGTTCTCTGTGCTGTTGTCCAAGTCACTGATGAAAACATTAAATAGCACCGGTCCAAGGACTGAGTCATGCGAGACTCCACTACCCACATCTTTCCAGGTCAATATCGGCCCATCCACCACCACTCTCTGGGTGTGACCCCAAGCCAATTTGCCACCCACCTGACCATGTAATCATCTACATCCAAGCCTGTCAGTTTATTTACAAGAGCAGAATGAGATACTGTATTGAATGCCTTCTTCAAGTCCAGGTAGATGTCATCTACCTTGACTCCGGTGTTTAAACATTTTGTGACCTGGTCATGAAAAGAAACAAAGTTAGTCAAGCATAATCCTTAATAATTTTTTCCAGAGTTTTCCCAAGAATAGAGGTAAGACTAACTGACCTATATTTTCCCAGTTCCTCCCTCCTCCCCTTCTTGAAAATAGGGACCACATTGGCCCTTTTCCAGTCCTCTGGGACCTGACTGAAGTACCACGAGTGCTCTAACAGCCACGCCAGCAGCTTTGATATGACACTGGCCAATTTCTTTAGCACCTTTAGATGAATTTTATCCAGGCCCACTGATTTGGAGACATCCAGCCCCTCCAAATGCCTCTTCATTAAATCTGCGCTAACAGTTGGTGGGCTGGTGTCCCTCCTATATCTATCTATGATTCAACTGGGAGATGTATCTTGGTCTGTGTCTAGGAATACAGGTGCAAAGAGTTCATTGAAAAGCTCAGCTTTGACCCCCGTCTGTCACCAATTGGCCTAGTTTGCCATGTAGAGGTCTTATTCAACCCAGTGCCTTCCTTTTGCTCCCCATATACCTGAAGAAAACTTTCTGTTGTCCTTAATTTTTGTTGCCAACCTGAGTTCTAATCCTGATTTGGCCTTCCTAACTGATTCCCTGCAAATGCGAGCAGGGAGGTATGCTCCTCCTTTGTAGCTACCCCATGTTTCCCCTGGCTGTATACCTCTTTCTTTGCCCTTAGGTTTTCCTGGACTTACCTGTTCAGCCAAGAGGGCATCTTGGCCCCTTTTCCCCCTTTTATGCGTGATGGGATTGTCTCCTTCACCTATAGGATCACTCCCTTGAGGAACAACCCCCCTTCCTGGATCCCCATTTCACCAATGCTCTTGAGCTTTAATGTGTCACTAACTAATCTCCTGAGAACACTGAAGTTAGACTTTCTGAAGTCTAGCACTTCAGCCCTGCTGGTTAGTTTACCCACTCTTTGACAGATAGTGAATTCAATCAATCAGTGGTCACTATATCCTAGGTTACGTTGTACCTGCAGATTCCCCACCAGGTCATCCCCTGTAGGTAACACCAAGTCCAGCAAGGCATTTCCCCTAGTGGAATTGTATACTTCCTGTGTTAGGTGGAGGTCCAGTATGCAGATTAATAACCTATGTGAATGGTTAGATTTGGCTGATTGCTCCTCCCAGCAGATGTCATGGTAGTTTAGGTCACCCATGACAACCATATATCTTGACTGTACAGCCTCTGAGAGCTATCTGGAGAATTCCAGGTCTAGCTCATCTTCATGTTGTGGCAGTCTATAGTAGACCCCAGTACCAAGTCCCTTTCCCCCCCAACTTTGTATCCTGACCCACAGTACCTCAGTTTGGCCCTCCTCTGATCCCATCTTGATGATAGAAGATGTATATTGTTCCATAACATAGAAAGCAACACCCACCCTGATTTTTCCCCCCACCCTATCTCATCTGTACAACCTGTAACCCTCAATGCCTACTGCCCAATTGTGAGTAGGGTCCCACCAGGTTTCTGTTAGTCCAACCAAGTTGAAGTTGTTGCTTGCAAGCAGGAGTGCAGGTTCCTCCTGCTTGTTCTCCATGCCCCTAGCGTTAGAGACATTTAAACCCCCCAGTGGGTGCCATTGGTATCCCCCTGTCCTAATGTATATCAGGCCCCTTAGTGATGACCTTAGTGCTTAACTGGACTGATCCAGTGCATTTCTTGGGGCTCACTGATCCTAGGTTCTCCTTATCCTCTGCTTCCTCATCCCCTGACGAGCCTAGTTTAAAGTCCCTCAGAGGAGATCATCCAACCTGTAAGAGAGCAAACTACTACCTTTAGAAGAGAGATGAAGACCATCTCCTCCACAGATGAAGACCATCTCATCTCATGCTGCTTATCCCTTCAGAAGCTAATTCTGAAGATTCTCAGAGAGGGTTACAGTAGTAATCAGAGTGGAATGCAGCAGAAGGGTTTATGTGAAGGCCAGTAATTCTAGAGTCAAAGCCGTTTTGACCAGTCTGACTAGAAAGCTGAGACCTGTTGGTGGGAATCCTGTCTAATGACACCTTTAAAAAGTCTTTTAGCAGTCTTTGAACTATGCACTCTTGCTGGTGTGAGCTACTAAATATCTTTCTTTTTTAATATAAGATACCTTGTATGTTAATCTGTCAGGCCACAGACATCCTTCAATCTAGGTATGCAACTCAGTAATTAGTCCAACAAGAGTTGCACACACAATTGAGTTATATTTAGAATTGGTAAAAGGAATCATAGATTCATAGAAGTCGGGTCAGAAGGGACCTTGTAGATCTTCAAGTCCGACCCCCTGCCTGGGCAGGAGAAAAACTGGGCTCAGATGACTCCAGCCAGGTAGGTATCAAGCCTCTTCTTAAAGACCCCCAGGGTAGGAGCCAGCACCACTTCCCTTGGAAGTTGGTTCCAGATCCTTGCTGCCCTAACTGTGAAGCAGTTCTTATGGATGTCTAATCTAAACCTACTCTCCAAAAACTTGTGGCCATTATTCCTTGGTATGCCAGGGGGCGCTAGAGAAAACAAGGTCTCTCCCAAACCTTTCTGGTCCCCCCTTGTGAGTTTATAGACTGTCACCAGGTCCCCCCTCAGCCTTCTCTTGTGAAGGCTGAACAAGTTCAGGTCCCGCAGTCTCTCATTGTAGGGTCTGCCCAGTTGTCCCCAGATCATGCGGGTGGCCCTCCTCTGGACCCTTTCAATGTTGTCCACATCTCTCCTGAAGTAGGATGCACAGAACTGTATACAGTGCTCCAGCTGGCCTGACCAGTGTCATGTAGAGGGCGAGGATCACCTCCTTGGCCCTACTTGAGATGCACCCTGCCAACCATGACCTCGCATTGTCAGCCCATGTTCATCTTGGAGTCAATAATGACTCCAAGATCCCTTTCTGCCTCTGTGCTCTCAAGAAGGGAGTTTCCCATCTTGTAAGAGTGCTGCTGGTTACTACTGCCCAAGTGCAGCACCCTGTACTTGTCAGTATCGAAACTCATCCTGTTTTAGTTAGCCCACCCCTGTAACCTATCCAGGACTTGCTGCAGTCTTTCCCTCCCTACTAGTGTGCTCACCCCAAATTTTGGTATCATCAGCAAATTTAAACAGGTTGCTTTTCACCCCGTTGTCCAAATCGCTGATAAGGAAATTGAACAGCGCAGACCCAAGGACCGAACCCTGGGGGACTCCACTGCCCACTTCCCCCCCAGGTCGAATATGACCTGTCCACCACCACTCTCTTAGTATGACCCTTCAGCCAATCTGCAATCCATCTGACTATGTAGGCATCAGTGCGTAGGCTGACGCACAGCTGGGATGGGGTATGGTATAGGGGGTGCAGCTCCGGGGCTGGGGGTTGGGCCCTGCTGCACTTGGGGCAGATGGTGTCAGTGCTGGAAAAGGGGTCAGGGGGGCTACAACAAATTTTAGGTGGCTGCAGCCCACTGTAGTCCCCTCCCAACACCAGTGCCATCCACCCTGAGCACAGCCCAGCCTGGCCTTCCCGCAGGAAGAACCTAGCCTGCTCCCCGGCCCCAGCCCAAAGCAGCAGGTGATAGCAGCAGGAGCTGCACCCCCTGTCCCATACCCCAGCTGTGTAGCACCCACCTCTGCCCCAGCCCCAATGCCACTCCCTGCCTCACAACCTGTGGGGGGGCCAGATTGAGGCCCCAGAATCCTTACCTGGGGTCCTGGGAGCCTCCCAGAGCTGCAAAAGCTGTGATTCTGCTGCTTGGAGCCTGGCTGGTAGCTGTAGTGCGACTCTGGCCAGCTCAGCTTCAGTTTTGACTGTTGCATGCTGGCTCTGCATGCGCTGCACCACTTTTTTTTTTTTACCCCTGGATATCCAGGGGTCAATAAAACCCTCTGCACTGCTCCACTGCAGCACAGAGAACAACGGTCACCCTCATCTGGATGCAGCCAGTGTGACTAAAAATAGGACAACCAGCAATACAATATGCAGTTGCAACATCATTGCTTCAAAGGTAATCTTTTGTAAGGGACAATAGAAGTTCCAGGCTTTACATCATTTGTTAATTATGAATCCTGGGTATTATTTTCCTAGCATCATTAGTAAGTCAGCGGTTACTCATCATTGTCCACTATGTGCATAACGAGTAACTTTTCAGACTACTTTTGGGTTTTAAGAATAGAGGACTGATTTCAAATTATATGGTTTCCTAATAGTTGTGGCCCCTTCTGGTTTTGAGGAATCAGCTGAGCACTGCCCTGAATCAGAAAGCCTCAGATCTTGGATTCCATACCGTGGTCATTGCTATTACATTGAAACATCAGCTGAAAGAAGCTGGACCCAAGCCTCTCTGGAATGTATTAAATTAGGTAAGAGATAAAAGATTTACATACAGGCATAAAACACTCATTAAACAGCTTCAAGAGTTAAAATTTCAATTATTGAAACAGCTGTAATTATTTTAAGCTGGATATTATTTCCACTATATCTAGTGTTTTTTTGCTCTTGCTTTTCACAGTTGAAGCAACGAAACTAGAAAGATATAATTGACTTTAATTTTACATTCAGGTTTATGGTCTGGATTACACATATTAGCAAATTACTGTGATATTCATGTTTCCAGCATAGACAGTAAATTGATTTATTGTGTACAATACAATTTCAGACTGTAAAATAGTATCTATTCTACCTCGTATAGCTTTGATGACCACATTGGCTTAAACATGTAACATCAGTTTCATCCATACATCCCATTGCTCTTTTGTACCCTAGATCCAATAGTTCAGCTGTATACCTTCTAACCTGCTCAATGCTAAAATAAAAAGGTGTAGAGTTTCAAAGATTGCCCTTGCTTTGTTGAGCTGTCACTTGATACAAGCCCAAGTTCTTTTTTTTGCTATTTTTTCTTAGGAGGCATAAGAATGGAGAGCAAAACCAAGCAGGAGCAGAGTAAAGCTCTTCAGAATAAAGTGTTTTTTTTGTGGTAGGTTTGAAGGAATGAATCATTTCAATATATGCTCACCCAGGCTATATTAATACTTTCCAGGTGCTACTTTGGCTTCAGTAGAAGATTTGGCTGAGTCTGATTTTCTGACATACAGAATACTGACATCTCAAAAACTACAGGCCAACTATTGGTTTCAACACTATGAAAATATATATGGTAATTTTTTTCTTTCAGTGTTTAAACATAATATATATTTACCATTGAGATTATTATTATCTGTTTTATCTGTTAATACTGGTGATCTGATAGGTCTATATGGGCATGTGTACACATCACACCACGTTGCCATAATGATGCACTAGGATGATGTAGCGACTGCATGGTTCTACATGTGACTAGCAGCTACTTCACTGTAGTGGCATGCTCCACCTTTTTAGTGGTTAAAACTAACTGGAAGTACTAAAGCATGGAGCAGCAACAACATCACCATAGGGCAACATGTAGATGTGCCCTATGTGTCTCTTACCACTTAATATCAAAGGAGATAGCTTCAGGTGTCCTCTATTTGTTCTTGGACATCTAATACTGTGCTCTTTACAAATGGGCAATTAGTAATGGCAACAGTTTGATGGGTTGATGGGAAAAGTTTTCAAATGTGCAATTATTCAGAAGTCAGGAGAGAAAAATGCAGAAGACATGCAGCTGCATCAATTGACAGGAAAACATGAGAGCTGATGCATTTCCCTCATTAGCTGTACCTATCTTCCCCTGCCTATTTTTGTCTTTTTCCTTTTGTCTTGCTTACCTTGTTATGGATTTTCTTCATCCCAAGCTCTTGGCCTTTCTGTATAAAGCCTAGAATTGGAAATAGTAATTGAGCAGTTCTGTCTATTTGTATTGCCTTAAATACTACCCAGGGTCCATACCAAAAGCTACTTCTGGTTCTGGTTGCAAATGTTCTCTTAAAATAAATATATAAAGACTGTAGAAGCTGTATTCATTTGATTCACACTCACAGCCTAAGAAAGCAGCCACACCAGTTGCTATCTTTAGTTCACAAAAGCCTTCAGGCAGAAGACATAAGAAAGGTTTAAAGAAAAATAAAATAGTATATTTTTGTAGTAGCATAGGCCTAGAAATTTAATTTTTGATGCTCTACTAAAATTTCAGTGTGTAAACCACATTTTCAGCCCTCTTATTTTCCACCCTTCCTTTTTAATATCTCACAAAGCTTTTCAATGATAACTTTTTTATTTACTTGTTCCCTTACACTTCTCCTTTTCTCTCATAGTTTTTTCCCCCTTGGACTGCATATCTTCACATATTCCTTATACTGTCAGAGTTCTTTGAATTTTGTGCTTAACATTGCATAATTATTTCTCCCCAGTCATCCCAGTTGTCTAAATCTTTTTTCAATTTACTCTGCTGTTCTCTTCAACTATGTTTTTCCCAGTCTTTCCCTTTCCTTTCTATCATTCCTCAATTAACATTCCTGTCTCCATCATTCCAACTCTATTCTTTTATCTTCCAACCATATCATCCTCTTTGCTTTCTATCCTGTTGCTGCTCAGATCATAGGCACTCCAGTTTTTAAGCAACTTGCAGGGGTGAACGACACAAAAGGTCAGCAGAAGGGAAGATCAGTACAAATATGCCAGACTTCCCTCTGTCTCCTTTCTACCTTAGAGAAGCTTGCTCCAGAAACTTCCCTGGTCCTTTACTGGTAGATAAGTGAAGGGGAATGAGGTTGCTGCAGAGTCACAAGGAGTGATAATTTCCCTACCAGCTGGGATTGAGGGTTGAGTGCTTCAAGGGCAGGACATGTGTGTTGAGCACATGCACAAACTCTGATTGGCTGATTATTCCTCTTCAAAATAAACTTATTTTTTGTGTTAGGTTTGAAGGAGTGTCATTTTAATGTATGCTGACCCAGGTTATCTTAATACTTTCCAGATGGTTTTTACAGTTTGGGACACTATTCAGGAAGGTTTGATTTCTGGACACATCTACTATGGAGTGGCACAAAAATAAAAGGTTTTTGGATAGGAATATACAGAAATATGGATGGTAATTCTTTTTTTTAATTTCAGCATTCAATCAAAATAAGTATTCAACAAGTATTATTCCCCAGAGGTCATTTTTATCTTTAAATATACATTCTAATGATGGTCTGGTAAGTCTATATATGTTTCTTAGCACCACCTAATATCAAAGGGGATGGTTCTAGGCCTCCCCTACACTGGTGGTGTTCAACCTATTTAGCTCTGCAGGCTGAACAAATGATGAGAGGCATGTCCACAGATCTGATCCAGCATGGGTTCAGCACATAGAGTTGGTTTGGTTTCAGTTTGCCTTTGGAGTGACCATATACACTGGCAACAACCACAGCCTGACCCCACACACCAGCACAATCCAGCCTGCGGGCCACCCTACAGGTCTGGAAATTTGATGCTGCTGGAAACTGTGGAAAATAATGCTTCCAGTACCCCACCAAATTTCCAGGTCTGTGGGAAACCCCATGGGCCAGATAATGTGGTGCTGCAGGCATAGTAGGTGGGTGCAAGCCAGAGTTTGGTTTGGTTTGCCTGCTACAGCATCTCATTGGTGGCTCATGTTCATCTTGTGAACCCCCAAGTCTCTTTCAGTCATGGTGCTAGTAAGCATAGCAATGCTGACCCTATAAGTATGATGCTGGTTTTTCCTCTCAAGGTAGAGTGCCCTGCACTTGTCTGCATTAAATGCAATCAGGTTTTGGTCCACCCACCTTGCGAGCCTGTCCAGGTCAGCCTGTATTCCCAACCTGTTCTCCAATGTGACTGCCTTCCCCCATAGTTTAGTGTCATGTGTGAACTTTGCCAGTCTGCATCTGATGCCTAAATCCAGATCATTTATGAAAATGGTGAAGAGTACTGGCCTGAGTACTGAGCCCTGAGGGACACCACTAGTCACCTCATGCCATGTTGATTTGTTGCTATCAACCAGTACACTTTGGGTCTGACCCCAGAGTCAGTTCCCCAGCCATTGGACCATGAGATGGTCGAGGCCACAGTTTTCCAGCTTAGCTATGAGGACATAATGGGAGACCAAGTCAAAGACCTTCTTGAAATACAGATATATGACATCAACCTCATCTTCCTTGTCCAGGCAATGTGGCATCTGATCGTAGAAGGAGATGAGGTTTGTCAGGCAAGACCTTCCAGCAACAAAGCCATGTTGGCTGGCACTCAGAAAGTTGCCTTTCATTAGCATGCTGCTGATGGAACCCTTGATAATTTTCTCCAGGATCTTTCCAGGGATGGATGTCAGACTGATTGGTCTGTAATTCCCTGAGTCTTCCTTCCTTCCTTTCTTGACAATTGGGACTACAGTGGCTCATTTCCAATCCTCCACTACCTCTCCCGAGTGCCACAAGTTCTCAAATATCTTTGCCATAGAGCGTGCTATGATGTCCACCAGCCCCTTCAGGACTCTTGGGTGCATACCATCCAGGCCTGTGGACCTGTAGATGAGTCTTTTCAGGTGTTCCCTCACTTGATCTACGTCAATTGTGGACCCATCTCCTGCCCCCTGGATGCTTTGTGTCCTATCTGACAGGGTGACTTTGGATGAGTAGAAGACTGATGCAAAGTAATCGTTTAGGAGATTTGCCTTTTCCTGAGTATCAGTCATCAGCTGCCCCCTTTGATTTAGCAGGGGTCCGATGTTGCCTTTGTTCTTCCTCTGACTTCCCACATACCTGAAGAAGGACTTTTTGTTGTCCTTGATTCCTGTGGCTAGCCTGAGTTTGGCGTCTGCCTTGGCTTTTCTGGTCCTCTCTATACAGGTACGGGCCAGTGCTCTGTAGTCCTTCTAGGTGATGACCAGGGATCCTGGTTTTCTCTGATTAAAAATTGCAAATTCTCTGATTAAAAACCCAAAATCCGTGATAAAAATTAAAGGCCCCCCACAGCCCCCTGCAGCACTGCTGGTGCACCGCACTCCTCGCCACAGTCTCAACAGCCTGCCTGATGCCCCTCACAACAGCCCCCCAGACCCACAGGCACAGACATGCAGACACAGACACTGACACATACCCCAACAGGTAAGTGTGTGTGGGGGGAAGGGCAGGGCAGGGTGGGGAAAAGGAAAAGGGGGATAGATCAAGAAGTGGGAGAGTGTGCCCCTATGCCCACTCCCAAGAGCAGGGCCAAGGGGTGAGGGCAGGGGTGCCACTCTGTGGGCCCACACATGTGCTGGCTGGCCTGACAGGGGGTTTTCACATGGAGGCTGCCACTGCACCCTGCGCTACTATCCCATGGCCACCTGCATGGCTTTGTGGGCAAGTGGTGCAGAGCACAGCAGCAGCAGTGTAGTAGCAACCACCATGTGTGGGCCACATATGTGCTGCCTGGACAGAGGGTGGAATGGGGGGCTTGCATGCAGTGGCATGCCTTGCAACTGGCTGCACAGCTCCACGAGGGTGCAGGGTAGTGGTGGCTGTAGGAAGGTTGGGGGAGGGGTGGGCTTTGCGGGCAAGAGCTTTCACTGTGGAGCCATGCCTTTTGGCCCTGGATCCTAGAGGTAAGTGGGGCTTGGGGGCTGTGGGGCAGGGCTGGGGAAGATGGTTGGGGGCTGCTGGCCCCAGGCAGCACACCACAGCTGGAAGCAGGGCCAGGGGGTGAGGGGAGGGGTGCCCCTCTGCGGGGGATTTTGTGGGCAAGCGTTGCGGGGTGCAGTGTGGTGGTGCATGCCATGTGCGGGCTGCACTCATGCCGCACAGCCACCTGCCTAGGGGAGGGGAAGAGGGAGGCTTGCATGCAACTGGAGCACAGTTCTGTGGCCGGCTCTGCAGCCATGGTGAGGAATGGTGGCTGGTGGGGATGGGGGGAAGGGCTCGCATGCAGCAGCAGCTGCCACTTACCTGGAAGACCGCGCCAGCAGTGACAGCCACTGCCTACAAAACCTCCTGCTGTGGCCATGGAGCTGTGCCCGGAGCTATGTAGCTGGCTGCCAGGCAGCAGTGGCAGTGTGGTGGTGGCCAGCTGGCATGCAGCTGTCCCCACCATCATCCCGCACCATGCCACTGGCACTGGCCACACAGCTCCAAGTGTGGCTTTGCGGTGGCAGTGGGAAGTTTTGTAGGTAGCAGCTGTCACTGCTGGCATGGGCAGCCACTGCTGATTACCTATGGGGCCACCAGTGCCAGCAGTGAAATCCCCATTTTCTCCAAAAGGAACATAATCCTCAAAGCACAAAGGAAGTCCATCCAATCCCAAAGGAAGTGCAGTCAGTGGGCTGGGGTGCCCCCTTGGCTCAATAGGGAACTTTTGGACCTCTTACACAATCCTCTAAGTCCAGGGTTACTGCACCTTGATGTCTGCATCAAGGTTCAGTAACCCTGGACTTAGAGGTGATGTTGGGTCTAAAACTACTGATCATCAAACAGCTATAGCCAGGTATAAATGGACCTGTCTTGGAATGGATTAATTGCTTCCTGTCAGAAAGATGTGTTAAACAGTTCTTCATGAACCCTATTTCCATTCTTTGATGGTATGCTCCAATATTTCATGTTATCACCATCTTCAGTGTCTGTGGTCTGTCAGAATTTTTCATGAGAAGGCATGTTTTATGATATGTTTGTATTTGGATGACACCCAGATACCTATTGTGAGTGGATAGATTCCCGGGCTTAGGCAAATACTGACAGTAAACAAGTAGCCACAAATCAATTGTACATGGTTTCTATTACAAAGCAAATAAAACATAAGACCCAAGCAGGATTGCATTAAAAAAAAGTATAATTGTTTTACTATAATATACTTCAATATATTTTCAGATTCTTGTTTTGTTTGCAGTATTTTTTGTTCTTCTTAACTCAATTTCATACCTCTGAATTCGCAAGCCCAACTTTGTGTGTATTGCTTCAAATTCTGCATGCCATTTACATTTATCACATTATGTACTCTTTTGTTAATAGAGTTCTTAGGTGTTAGTTAATAGTAAATGACATTACATTTTTGCCTAATAGGATTATTTTTCTTGAGCTCTCTCTAACAATACAAACAATGTGCTGATACTTGGAAAGCAGGTATTAGTTCAGAATTGCTGTGTATAGAAGAATGTTTTTCTTTTTTTTTTATACACATTCATTTTGACTTTAGGCCAGTGGTTATGGCTAGATAACACTGCAGTGGATTTTGTCAACTGGAATGCAGAACAGCCCAATGAGGGAGGTCACTGTGTTGAGATTTCTGGATTATATGGATTTTGGAATAAACTTGAGTGTTCTTATGAACAAGGATTTGTTTGTGAAAAATCAAACAGTAAGTAATATAGTTAATTATATATTAATATTTATCAGTTATCATTAGTATACTATAAAAATATCTCTGTGTAATATTACAATATATGTAGCTGTGGTATGGTAGGGGACTGACGCTATGTATATAGAAACATGCCACTTCCTGGGGAGCTAAATCCAGCCCTGTGTTGCTACAAAAACTATATCATATGACTTCTTCTTAAATTTACCAACCTTCACCTTAAAATAATTGGAGTTTTATTTGGGGCCTGTTTTTGTCCTCACAACTCCTGTTGGAGACTGCCAGGACCTCACTCCTGTAGTGATTAAAAACCATGATGATGGTATAATAAGAGATATCATGGTATATTGGAAATAGATTCATAGATTCATAGATGCTAGGGTCGGAAGGGACCTCAATAGATCATCGAGTCCGACCCCCTGCATAAGCAGGAAAGAGTGCCGGGCCTACGTTACCCCAGCTAGATACACATCCAACCTTCTCTTGAATACCCCCAGGGTAGGGGAGAGCACCACCTCCCTTGGGAGCCCGTTCCAGACCTTGGCCACTCGAACTGTGAAGAAGTTCCTCCTAATATCTAATCTAAATCTGCTCTCCTCCAGCTTGTGGCCATTATTTCTTGTAACCCCCAGGGGCGCCTTGGTGAATAAATACTCACCAATTCCCTTCTGTGCCCCCCTGACGAACTTATAGGCAGCCACCAGGTCGCCTTTCAACCTTCTCTTGCGGAGGCTGAAAAGGTCCAGTTCCTCTAATCTCTCCTCATAGGGCTTGGCCTGCAGGCCCTTAACCATACGAGTGGCCCTTCTCTGGACCCTCTCCAGGTTATCCGCATCTTTCTTGAAGTGCGGCGCCCAGAACTGCACGCAGTACTCCAGCTGCGGTCTGACCAGCGCCCGATAGAGGGGAAGCATCACCTCCTTGGACCTATTTGTCATGCATCTGCTGATGCACGATAAAGTGCCATTGGCTTTTCTGATGGTTTCGTCACACTGCTGACTCATGTTCATCTTGGAGTCTACTAGGACTCCAAGATCCCTTTCCACTTCCGTGCCACCCAGCAGGTCATTTCCTAGGCTGTAGGTGTGCTGGACATTTTTCCTCCCTAGATGCAGCACTTTGCATTTCTCCTTGTTGAACTGCATTCTGTTGTTTTCTGCCCACTTGTCTAACCTGTCCAGGTCTGCTTGCAGCTGTTCCCTGCCCTCCGGCGTGTCCACTTCGCCCCATAGCTTAGTGTCATCTGCAAACTTGGACAGAGTACATTTCACCCCCTCGTCCAAGTCACTGATGAAGACATTAAAGAGTATCGGTCCAAGCACCGAGCCCTGCGGGACCCCACTGCCCACACTCTTCCAGGTCGAAACCGACCCATCCACAAATCTATTCTCCTAAAGTGCAATGTAAAGAATTCATCCAAATGGCAGGTATTATTAAAATATAACTAGCAGTTTACAGTACTTCTGCTTTTGTATGCACAAATGGAAGCATTTCAAATGCACTTCTTTGGCAGAAAAGCCCGGGTACCCACACTCTGAGAACCGATTTTGAAATTAAACATCTAAACTCTATAGCCATTTTTGAAAATTTAGTCTGTCGTCTTTATCAAAAGATTTTATTAGTATTGTGGTAACCATTTTATTGCCACCTTCTTTTAAATATAAAACAAATACTGTAGGCAATTTAGAAACAGTTTATCTCATTCTTATGCTTCATTTTCCTGATTCTCTGGTATTATATATTAGCAATATGAAACAGCATGTTGTACAATTTATTTGTTTTAATTTCACTTAATTTGGTGACCATACATCCCATTTAAGAAACATCTGTGTTTAAAACAGGGCTGTCCAGTAAAAATAGCATTGTTCCAACCCTCCCCTGTTTTCTGCCTTCCCTGTGCCCACTTCTTTCCCTCTGGCTTCAGTGTGCTCAGTTGAGATCAAAGCTGGTTGGTTTTTTTTTTAAGGTTTTATTCGTCTCCCTTCAGTTATCTTTTCTCTAAGATGAAAAGTTCTAACTTATTTAGTTTCAGTTTATACAGAAGTCTCTCTGCACTTCTGGCCATGCTTGTTATTTGGGAAGTGAATGATGAAAGATAATTTCCCTACTTAATGGGCACGTCTACATATGCATTTGACCAGGATCTGTTTACTTGTGAGTAAACTACTTATGAGTAAATGCTTCTGGGCAGGTGACACATGCAGGGTCAAGGGAGCAGATTTGCTGCTAATGGAAGGATAGTGCTTCCATTTCCTGGAGCCCTGCAATGGGCCCCTACCACCACGAGGGCAGCTGTAGGTATCCCTGGGTGCTAGCCGAAGGGCTGTCAGGGAACACTGGACCAAGAGACAGCTGCCCCCAGGGTGCTGCCTGCTGCTGGGGTGGGGATAATTTCCCCCTGCTTCAGCAGCAGGGAGCTCCTGGCCCTGGTTTCCCCATCAGGGGCAGGGGACTCAAAAAGAGCTGCAGGAGAGGGGTAGGTCCCAACCCCTTGCCCCATCCACTCCCCAGCCTGTTCCCTGCCCAGCTCTGTGATCATGGATGTGGGTAGGGAACATGCTCCCCAGCCCCAGCTAGCAGTGAGATCTCAGCACTGGCTTTACAATCGTGGGGCTGGCACAGGAAAATCCTTATCTCCCAGGCCAGGCTCCATGATCATGGGCCCAGGCTGGGAGACCTTTATTTCCCAACTCCCTACTTGCCAATTGCAATCTTGGAACAGGGGGCCTGGAATTCCCTGCCGGGAGCAGGGGAACATTGACCCTACCACCTGGCATTCATTGGTGGAGCCCACCTGAGCAGCAGATCCCGGGGTCAGGGAGCAATCTTCCCATCCCCTGGTGGCCAGCAGACTGGGAGCAGATTTTCTCCTGGTCAGGCATCTACATGAGCGCTACTGCACCATTACTAATTGCAATTAAATTTGCTATTTACTCATGATTAGTGAGGTTTACTGTGCAGTAAGCTATGCTACTTCACACTAAAGTGTCTTGCGTAGATGAACCTAGTAAGAACTAGTTCCCTACTTAATGGCCACATTGACATGTGTGCTTTACTGTGGAGTGGACTAATTGACTGCAGAGTAAAGCATCACTGTCTACACGTGACGGTACTAGGCTGCAGTAAACTAAATCTGTTGTGAGAGAGTAGATGCAAGTGTAGAGACTGTAGATGCAAGTGTAGAGACTGACCGTGGGTGTAAATTGTGCCCAGTGAGCCCAGCCAGCAGGGGGCCAGACTCCTGCCTGCTACCTAGCCAAACAGCTCCACACTTTCAACAGCCTCATGCTCTAGCCAGCCCCTCTGCCACCTGATGCCACCACCTGGAGCCTGGGGCAGAGCAGGGCAGGAGTGGCCCTGGTGTAAACGACTCTGCTGTGTCTCAAATTGCTGCTGTCCCAGATGCGTGTATAGACATTATGCCTGGGTAATTTACTCTGGCTCAAACTGCTCCAGAGTTTATTGCTTCTAATCAATTGTATGTTTAGATACACCCAATTTGTCCTATAATTCCCACTCCTGAGTGTCCCATATTTTTGTTACACATCTCCTCAGCAGTGTACCCTGGTTGCCAAGAAGGCTAACAGCATACTGGGCTGCATTAGTACAAGCGTTGCCAGCAGATCAAGGGAAGTAATTATTCTACTGAATTCTGTACTGGTGAGGCAACATCTGGAGTACTGTGTCCCCCCACTATAGAAAGGATGTAGACAAGTTGGTGAGAGCACACAGGAGAGCAACAGGAATGGTGCAGGGTCTGGGGCACATGGCTTCTGGAAGAGGGACTGAGGGAACTGGGTTTTAGTCTGCAGAAGAGAAGGTTAAGCAGGGATTTGATAGCAGCCTTAACTACCTGAAGGGTGGTTCCAGAGAGGATAGAGTTAGATTAGACTGTTCTCAGTGAAGCACTGGAACAAGTTAACTAGAAATATGGTAGAATCTCCATCCTTGGAAGTTTTTAACCTCCAGCTTGACAAAGCCCAGGCTGAAATGATCTAGTTGGGGATGGTCCTGCTTTGAGCAGGAGGCTGGACTAAATGATCTCCTGAGGTCCCTTCCAGCCCTATTTTCTATTATTCCTTGAAGTAAGAGGTTTTATAAAAGAGTTTACTTGTCTAGTCTTATAGTTCAATTATATTAAAAAGTAGATAAAGCTCTTGTCACATATTTTATCTCTTCTAATTCTCTTTATTAGTGTAAGAGCACTATAAACACAACAGCAAACCTTCCTATTTTTCAATCCAGTATAGTTTTCATTGAAATAGTCCAACTTTTATAAATTCTGAATATGTCTTTTTTCCTTTTAAAGCAATTGAAATTGAAAAAGCTGTGAAGATTTCAAGGGAAAGAGGTAGGGTTATTTTTAAACAAAGTATTAAAATCCCAAGTTCAATAAGAGTATATAGTACAAGTTTCAAAACCACTCAAATTCAGTGGTTACATAATCATAAAGTCCTTAAATACTTTTGAAAAAAAAAATTCAAAATGCTTTCCTAAATGGTTAGCAGTTCATGTTCCTGTCTAAAATTGGTTACAAATGATGCCTTGGCCTCATCGGATCAGCTCCTATTGGGCAAAATCCTAAGGTCCTTCCTTAGGTTTGAATTAGGTCCCTCCCTTTTCTAGGAGGGCAAGAAAAAGGTAAGAGTATAGGAGGGGTGTACTGTACCTCTCTTATTTCCATGCCTTAAGCAAGGATTAGGGCCAAGGACAGTCAAGGACCCTATACTTGGAAAACACAGCTTTTGGATGCCAATGGCGCACACAGTTTTAGTGAGGTAGAACTATGGCACTCTACCTCACATAACTGCGCCTATAAAGGTTTGCATGATGGAGAGACTATGGAAGGAACCTTCATTCTCTTCAGACCATGATCTCATGGGAGCAGGATCGTTTCACATGACTTTTTGTTTGGGTATCACCTAGCTCTAAGTTTTCAATGAGTCTTCTGGCCATTTCTCATGGTCCTATTGAATTAAATAGGTGTTGACTTGAAACTAGATGCGAGTGGGGACATCAAGATTGGATGCATGTAGTCAGGATAAAACTATTTGAATAATGAAGACAGATTTTTAATTATTGTTATAAGCAGCCAGTGTATTCTCTGCTGCTGTTCATGGAGTTCTGTTACCTGTGAATCTCATGCCTTTGTCAGCATTCATACTTTATCAGGCACTCATGAAAATACCCCGAACTCGCCAAATTTCTGAAATTCTTTTATCCTTATTTAAGATGAAAAAATACAAAACGTGAAAATAATGATGGGTCAGAAATAAACATTACCAAGCAGGTTTATTTGTTTCCCAATTGGGAGCAGAGACCATTTCATGTGATCAAGGTGAACAATCATGGAGCACAAATAACAAATAGTGAAAAGATCATAGATTGTTCAAAGACTAAAAACCTTTTATTTAAGTTATAATATGAAATATGTTAATATCTTCCTCCATAGTTACTGCTGCTCCCACCATAATCTGAGTCTTCTTAAACAGAGGGTTCTGTTAAAGGAAAGGGTAATCACCAGTAATCCTTTGACATGGCTTAGTGCCCAGGTTGGAGCAGAACTGTCTCCAAGGGTCTTGACAGATGTTAATTTAATGAGATGTGATCCTGGATCCTCAAACTAATGCATCTTGCTATTGTATATCAGACATGCATAACAGGACATGCATTTTTTTGGCAATTTATAGTGTTAATTGTGCCATAAATGTAACGTCCATCTGGGGCCCAAGTTTAGGATGGAAATCTCCAACATGCCTTGGCAGGGTTGAGAATTTGCTCCTTTGTTCTCTATATTCAGTAGTTGTCATCTAATATAATCACCAATGCATTTAATAATGTTCTGTATTTGTTTACAGAAGAGAAGAAGGATGAAGAGCCTTCTGCATCTGGCAGCTTTGCAATCTGGATACTGGGAGTGCTGGCCATTCTTAGTTTAGCTGGAGCTGGCCTCATGGCCTCTTTCTTATACAAGAAAAAAATGCAAAATCAAGAGGAAAGAAGTGGTGAAGGCAATGAGATACAACTGAATAGCACTGATACTGCTGCTTAAGGAAGTAGTGAAATAAAGGATTCTGTAGGCAGTATCAGGCAGAATGTACACACTGTCGTCTAGTTTAATAAAACTAAGGATGTGCCAGATTTTGGTAATTTAACTAAGTGGAATGAATTGAATCTCTAACCAAAGACAAATTCTCTTGTAGCAGTAATTGCTTATTTTGTGTTGTATGCATTTTTAAGCAAGTAGAAACATTCATTACTATTATACTGTTCTAGCATTCAGACTCTTCCCATAAATGGAACAAGTGAGCATGGATAATTGTTCAGAAATATTATTTCTTATTTAGAACTAGTTGGCCCTAAGATATCATGATCATTGAATTTGCTTTGTGGAAGCCAAAAAGCACTCAAAGTGTTAATCTAATTCTGCTGACATTCTGAAAGTTATCCCACAAAATTAATTCTAGCAACCCACTCCTGTTTTGTTTGTTTGTTTTTGAATGGGAATTACGTTTCACTGTTTATGTAAAGAAGTATTGCACATTATCACTTCAGAAAATTTTAGGAGACACAAAACCTTGTGTTTTCATTTTCTTTAGTATAGTAACAGTAATGTAGTAACTTGTAATCAAGTTCAAATAAATCTTGATAATACATAAACTTGTAATCCATGTCAGTTCTGCAAATGGTTTTGTAATTTTGTGTGGGAACTATCAAGGTATTGCCCACCTTTCTACAGCAAAGAATTGCTGAGGTGTAATTTAGCAGCTGCTATTATGACTAAGTGGTCTTAGCAGGATACACTTTGCTCATCCTACATAGGGAAGGAGCTAAAAAGGTGCCCTAAACTTAGGCTGTATTATCTGCTTCTGGTTGGAAAAATGCATCCAGTAGGATCACTTTCTCTGTAGTCAAAAATGTCATAAGACAACACTGATTTTTACAACGTGTAACAGTCACACCTTGATGGATAACCAAGACAATGAATGACCAGAAAAAAGAATTGCCATCGTCTCCAGGGAACTAGAGAGATGCAATATTGGCATTGCAGCTGTGAGATGAGACAACCGGATGAGAGTCAATTGACGGAAGAGAGGGTGGAGGCTACACCTTTTTCTGGAAAGGGAAACCAGCCCAGGACAAACGTGTTCTTGGTGCTGGTTTCACCATCAAGAATCAGTTCATCAGTCAAGTTATAGAGCTCCCCATGGGCATTAATGAATGCCCAAACAAAAAGTCATGTGAAACTTCAGTGCCAGTTGGGCATAGCCTGGAAGTCTGCAATGGCACCACTGGGAAGGAAAGAGTAGGGAAAGCTAACTCCAGTGCCATCCTTCCCCTGAGCACATGTGCAAAGCACAATCTTGGCACAATCTTCAGACAGTAACAAATAGACTACCTGGAGACATCTTCACTCTAAGCACTGGTACTTCCTTGATTATGTAATTGTTAGGGCCTGTGGTCAAATGGTGTCCATGTCACGTGAGCAATATGAGAAGCCAATGACTGCTGGACAGAACATCATTTTTCAGACCCATGATGAACATCTGGCTTGCTCCAAAACATCCAAAATATGAAGGACTTTCAACACCAAATCTCTTCAGTGCCTGAAGGTCTGTATAGATTTTAACAGTGTCTCCAAGAACAGCTCTCTGCCCTGCCCACAGATGAAGGCAACACTGAGGAATTTTGGAAGGGGTACAAAACTGCCATTCATATGGCCTGTGCTGAATCCATTGGCTATACCACCTATCAATACCAAGACTGTCTGAATAAGATTAATACTGTGATCCAGGCTTTCCTCAACCAAAAGAGAAGGGCTTATTCTGCTTGATGACTCCTCATCACAGCTCCTCAAAACCAAACCTCAAAGGAGGGTTTGGGAAATCAGTGGTGTTAAGATAAAGCTAAGGATATCCAGTTCTATGCTGATGAACATGACATGCATAGCTTTTTCTGGCCAATGCAGGCCATCTATGGCCCAGCTTCCCATGGTCCTACTTTGCTTACTCGACACTCCTCAAAGATGGTATGTAATCAAGGAAACCAAGAACAAGGCTACTATACCAGATGGCATACCTGATGAAATACACAAAGATAGCATTGAGGAACTGGAACTAAGACTCCATGAACTTCTTCTTCAAATATGGAATAACAGAGAGAGCCTGAGGAATGCCAACACCATCACGATCTTCAAGAAAGGAGATTAGTCTGTACTGCGTTCCCTTCTAGAGTGGAGAAAATCCTCTTGAACCATTTTCTATCTCTTGCTGATGAAGAAGTCTCAGTTTCAGACCATTGCATGGGGCAGTGGTCATGATCTTTGTTGACCACCAGCTCCAAGAAAAGTTTTAAAAACACCAGGACCTGCATATGGCCTTCACTGACCTTACTACGGTCTTGATTCCATCAAACATGAAGCATTATGAAAAGTACAGGCTGGATGTCTGGAAAAGTACATCAAGGTCCTAAGGCTTCTCTCTGACCATATGACTGTGACCATTCTTATAGTGGATCAAGTCAGATTGAGTCAGGCACTGACTTTAATATAAGCTTATGTAATGCCAAGCACAATGGGGCCTAACCTGTTTAAAGTGTTAAGGTGCTGTACCAATGTAAATATTACCGTATTTACTTAACTCTAGGATGACTGTAAATATAAGACAATTGTTGTAGTAATTAGATTCTATATATGGAAAATGTATAAATGTCATAATTGTCTAGGTATAGAATCTAATTATTTAACAGTTATCTTGAATTCATCTTCTTCTCACTGCTACAGCAAGGAAAATAGTGGCTGGGAAGGGTAGGTGGCTGGAGAGAGTCAGATGACCCTCTTGCCTTCTTCCATTCCACTTCTTCCCCAGGCAGCCTTCCTGCCTCTCCCCCACATGCTGCAACCTCCAGATCCCTACAGTCTCTGTCCCTCCCCCACCCACAGTCTCTGCCTCTGCTGCCCTCCACCACTTAGTGACAGACCCTGCTTAGGGTCAGGGCAAGTAGAGGCGATACAGGAGACCCCCAGCCTAGACTCAGGACCAGAATCAGAACCTCAACAGCTTGCTGTCCACCCCTCTCCTGCTTTATATAGGAAACCTTATTAATTTGAAATACATGCACCATTTGGTTCTGGATTAATATAACTGATTTTTTTTAAAACTAAACATACCCATAGTCATTTTCATATTACATTACTTTACATGCAAATTACTATCAGTATCTGCAGAGTTAATTCATCCAGAATTGATCATTATAACTTGTTGCAAACTGCTGCATGTTTAAGCACAGGTATTCCATAATTTTTGGATTTTAAACTTCCTTGTAGAACAACAAGGAAGTTTTTTACTTCCCTGCCTGCCATCTGACATCTCCAGGGAAAGAATTCTACCTGATCAACACATCAAAGAGCTACTCAACACAGTTCACAAAGATACTCTCATGGAGTATCTCAGCCTTCCATCTTCAACTCCCACTGTGCAAAAATGAAGTTTATTTCCTGCCTATGGGGACTTTTTATCATCTTGTACCATCTATACTTTTCCCAGAGCCTGGTGAAGGACTTTAATCCTGAAAGCTTGCAGAAAAGGACAATTTTCTTGCCATTTTCCAGTTGGTCTAATAAAAGGTATCATTTTGGAACCAAGAGTTCTAGTTTTTTGTATGGTATTCCATAAATGCACTTTTGATCAGCACGTTTGTACTTAGTACTTACATACTACAAATTATACTTTATATTAATCCAGAACCAAAAGGCTCATGATTTATCATAGTTCATGGGCCCCAGCAGTCAACAGCATTAAAGACATGGTGACATCACAGCCTGGCACTGCTCAGTATGTGTATGTACTCCAGTTACCCTCCTCCCCATCTGCAAAAAATCCATGTACTGATTAGCCCAGCACTCCTGACTGGAACTGGATTTCCTTGTCAACCCCTGAGCAGCAGACAGAATGGGATCAGCAGGAGAACATATGTCAAGTGAGAAGCAGAGGACAGTGGGAGCATGATGGCCCACCAGGAGTAGCATGGCAGGACAGTACCAAGAGGCTTGTGGCACCAAGAGAAGCTAGAGAGGAGCAGAGGCTGTGGCTCGAGGCAACTTTAAATTGACAATGGGAAGCAAATGGGATTAACAATGAACAGATACGATTTCCTGGAAAAGGTACTGTTTAAGGTTTTGGAAGTGCAGGCAGAGCTTCTTAAACCAAATAACTTGACAGTTTACTTACTGGGATGGAGAAGGGCATGATAACTTTTGGAAGAAATATACAGAGAAAGGTAGGAGAGAGGTATTAAGGATAAAGTTCATAGCAGGGGAAAAGTGAACAGAAAGAGTGATTATAGTTTGAATGTACATGGATTTAATGGAGGCAGAAAACAGAAAGATGGATGGAAAAGTACATCCAAAGGGTAATGTCAATAGAGGAGGGACAAATATGATATCTGGATAGGGTCTTGGAGATCATGAGTAGTGTTACAAGCAGATGAGTGGAGCCCAGGTGGAGTGCTGCATCTCCCATCAGTGATCCATATCAGGGCATACTGAGGTTATATAATGCCCCAGAGGAAATCAAAATGGTGTAGCAAATGCAGAAAGGTGGGAGACCTGTCTGCACACTGTCTCTTCACAGTTGTGCTACAGATGTGAGGAGATGGGGCATATAGCAGCAGAGTGCCAAGAGTCCCTAAAATGTACTATTTATTAGGAAGAGGGACACTTGTATTATAGGTGTCCCAAAGTATTTGCAAGTATAGTCAGACCACCTGAGGAACAGCAAAATCTGGAGTGGAAGAATGAAAGAGAGGAGGGGTTGGGCACTGAGGTAGAAATGGCAGAAGAAATAATGCAGGATGGTGAAAGAGAGAAGATGGGGGTGAAATTTATGTGACTGAGGCAGAACAGGAGGAGATAGAAAATGGAATGGAAGGGAAGGAGGGAACAGCAAACAGGTCAGACATGGAGGTGGGGTTGGGGAAGAAAGAAGACACTTTACAGACAACAGAAGTGGAGATGGAGCAAGAGAAAGAACCAGAGACAGGCCAGGAAAGGAAAGACAATCAGAGACTGAAGACCAGGAAGAATAAAACTAATTATGAAGGAGGCGAATCAGAGGAAGAACTGGAGAGCAGTTTTCTGTCACTAACATACCCTTGCTCCGGCCCAGCGTAGAGATCAGAAGGCGGGAAGTAGTAGGGAGGCAGGAATGTGCAAGCCTTCTGTAGCAGGGTGGCATCCCCAGGGGTGGCCATAAGCCCTTTGAGGCCCCCAAATTTCCCGTTTGCTCTGTTCACTCTAGGAACAATGTCCCCTTCGTTTGTACACCACACCTTGATATCTTTTATGGTTTTAAAAAGGAGGCTGCCCCAAGGCTTCCCAGGCCTGGACTTGCTCTAATGACCATCATCTAGTGGCTGTTGTCCTTTGCCTTATGGGTTAATTACATGGCTCTGCACCTCCCCTAAATCATGCCTATCGTGGCATTATTATGGACATTCTCTTTGGCACATGTCTACACTCACGGGCTATCCTTTGAGCCTTCAGACCCTCAGTCTCTTGCACAGGCCACTTCTGTGCCGTGCACAGCCCCATTTGAGTCTCTAGGCCTCTCAGTTCCTCATTCAGCCACTCTGGGATACCAGACCCCTTGGATCATTGCCTGACTCCCCCCCCACACCCAGGATCCCAGGTTGCTTGGTCCCTTACTTGGCCCCTTTCTGGGTCCTCAGACCTCTCAGCCTCTCAGTCAGCCTTTCTCTGGGCTGCCAAACCCATTGGTCCCTTACATGGATTTTCACAGGGCCTCACTATTCTCAGCCCATCACTGGGACGTTGGGCCTTTCAAGTCCTACTTCACCATTCCCAGCCTTCATTAGGCTGCACTGTTCCTGACCCCTTACTGGGCTTCACTATTCCCCGGCTCCTTCCTGGGCTGCTGGATTCTCATGGTCCCACTTGCTCTAAGCCTTTTTCTGGGCCTCTGGACCTCTCTGATATTGTTCTGCCTCAACTCCTACTTGGGCCTCTGGATCATTTGGTCCTGCTCTTGCTTTTATTTTAGAATGTGCTCCCCTAGTCTTTCCTTACCAAGGGATAACCCACAAGGCAGTGGGTCTGGGGTTTTAGGGTGCCCCAGATTCACCCTTCCCTGGGGTTTGGCCTTGGTGGCACTTTCTAGAGGCTGCTCTGCCATGAGCAGCCTCAGCACCATGACCTCAACCCCCAGTAGGGTGCAGTTTTTGGTCATACCCAGGACTAGCTTAGGCCCTGGCCTCTTTCCCCAGAACCATGCTGTCCCTAGCTAAAATCCCTAGCTACAAGCTTCTTGGCCCCTTAATGCTGTCAACCCTCTGAGCTCCCTTGGCCCCAGATCTCTCTCTTTCTGAGCCCTGATCTCATTAGCTCTCAAGCAGGCACCTTCTAGGCTCAGCTCTTTCTTTCCTCCGAGCTACCTCTGGCTCTCCTACCTCTGGAACCCCTGGTCTTGGTGCTGTCTTGGACTCTCCTCTACATTCAGTGGCCCTGTCTCAGCCATCCTTATTCTGGGCTTCAATTTCTCTGACCTATTCCTCTCTGGCTGCGGCCACACCTGTACCTTTGGCCCTCTCCCAAGCGCTGGCCCCACCTCAGGCCAGCTGAGAACTCTGGGCCCTTTCTGGCTCTGGCAGTCTCCCAGTGCTGCCACCTCTACCCTGGCCCCACTAGTAAGCCCGTGAGATTCTCTGGGTCACTCTCTTTGCTACCACCTGTTCTGGGCCCTCCTATTCTTCAGATAGTTCTGGCTTGGCCATCTTCATTCTGGGCTGCAGGCCCCTGAACCTCCTTCCTCTCTGGTGGTGGTCCTTCCTGACTGTGGCAGGCCAGTGAAATTCTATGGGGGTCAGTTCTTCAGCCTACTAGCTGACATGTACTTACTGCTCTTAGTCCCAGTCTCTGGGCTGATTTGAGCCTAAAATAGGTCTGAGACCCTCTCTCTGGGCTTCACTTGGACCCCATAACAGGTCTTCTGTGTTGAGCTCCTCAATCTGGGCTCTCCCAGGCCTCACAATAGGCCATATGCTTTAAGCCCTCTCTATGGGCTCACCTGGACCCCAGTCTGGGTCCTTAGGAATGTCCTTCATCCCCTAATTCCTACCCAAACCTCCAGACTGCTTCAGTTGTCCTCTCTGTGGTGGTGCTCTAGAGTTGCAGTCCTTCTGCTGGGGTGATGTTCACTCAGCAGAGTCCAAGATGTTACTGCTGGGCTTGTCTCAGGACCTGGGCTTATTCCTGCTCTAAGCCCATCCTTCCTCCTGAATCAAGTGACTCCCTCTATCAGCCTTAGCCTCAACTGGCAGTTCCCTCGGTCAGCTGACTACTAATCAGCCCTGGTCCACGCCTGCTGGTGGCTTTGCAGGCTGTCTGACCTCTTAGGCTAGGGACAGACATTGCACATAAACCAGTTTAAGTGATCAGAAAATTATTTAGACCTGTAACAGAACAGATGTTTGGTGCACATAAACCAGTTTGAAAATGGCTGAAACTGGTTTGAGATAAACATGGTTGAATGTAGTATCAGACTTTACTGATTTGGGTCAAACTGGTTTATGCAATATCAGTTTGAGATGTCTTGCTGGTTTAAGTTAAATCAGACTCCCTCAGCATCCCAGCATGCTCTCTGGGCTAAGCAGGTCTCTCTGCTTCACAACAGAACTGGTCCTTCCCCTCTGCTCCCTGGTTGCAGCTCCAGCAGAGACTGTAGGCTGTGCCCCCTCCTGCTCCCCACTCCATGCTAAGCAGGAATTCTCCCTTCTTCTCTGCCTTGCTGAGAGGTGTTTGTGTATTAGATAAAAGATCACATGCTGACTACAGTCCATGCTGTGGCAAATGAGACAAAGGGAGAGTCAACAGTTAGCTGGTAATGTCCCTCTGTTGTTTTCTTAATGGGGTGATAAACACTGAGTTAAGGTGATAAACACTGTTATAGATTCCCTGATGGCCTGTTCAGTAGGGGGGGGAACCCCTCCCTAACCAGAGCATTCTGCCAGGGCCTGGCCACACCCCTCAGTTCAGCACTCTGCAAGGAAAGAGAGGGCTACTCTAACACCCCTGGCTTCTAGCTGAGCCACTGCAGGCATGTGCCTGCATGTCTTTGATGTCTTTATGGTTACAAACTGATTCAGCCTATCCAGGTTAGACTAACCTACAAAGATTGAATGAATTCAGGCTCAGGCTTTTTGAATGTCTGTCTCCAGCTTTAAAGTGGCAGGCATCCCAAGTGCTCTGCCACTCTTCCTAAATGTGAAAGTGATCTGGCAGCTTGCAAAGGCTACACGAATGCAGATGAGGGTGAGAGAGAAATCAACCACACCAAAGAGCAGCACAGATAAATCTTAAAGGAACAGGTGCAGTCAGCTTAAAGCAAGCATGGAAAAACCTTAAAGGGACAGGAGCACTCATTTTTAAAAAAGCACAAATGGAGGTGGGTAGTTTTGCTTAATGTCAGGAGTATCTTAATAAGGAAAAGATGGGAATAGATTGAACCAATGTTGAACCAAGTAAGGGCAGACATAATCTGTGGTATACTAGGGGAGAGGGATTATAAACTCTTTGAGAAAAAGGTGGAGATGGGAATGATCTTGGTGGTCAGGGACAAATGAGAACAAGCAGTGAGGGTAGCAATATTATTCAGGAACCCAGATCTGAAAGCAAAGCAGGTTTAATTCACCAGTGGCAGATTGCAATGAATGATACTGTCAATTGCAGGAACAGAATTAGAAATTTTCAATTTATATGCACTACCAGGAAGGAAGAAATCCACTGTTTAGAAAGCTAGTGGTTCACATAATTGGAGGGAGACTGTACATAGTAGTGGGAGATTTCAATTGTATAATTGAAGTAGGCAACAGAACAGGGGAAGGAGGAAATGGAGCTTTAGACAGCTCATCCAGACTATTCACAAATACAATAAAAGAAGAGTCACTAAGAGATACATGGGCAGGGAAGAAAGTTTTCATTAGAACAGGCTCCAGTGGAAAGGAGCAATGAAGAATTGAATTTGTGCTTGTATTAAAAGAAATAGGGATAAGGAAGAAAGAAATGGCTTTTAGTGATTACCAGATGCTGGCAGTGGAAACGAGTCTTGGTAAGAGCTCCATGATAGGGAAGGGACAATGGGACTTAAATGTGCAGCTGTTACAAGATGAAGAGATATGTCAAGCAAACACAAAACAGCATAAGGGGTGGTGAGCAATGAAGAAATATTTTGAGAGTACCAGAGGAATGTGGCCACTTTTTAGCCATAGTGAAGGTGGCAAAAGGAGAACTTAAAGGAATGTGGGAAGAAGGTGGTGTGCAGGTGGAAAAGAAGGAGGAAGTGTTGGAGGTGACAAGAAGATGTTATGAAGGACTATACCAGAAAAAGGAAACAGATGGGAAGAAGATGAAGGATTTCTTGGAAGTGATAGAAGAGAAAGTAGAGGAGGAGGAAGCAAAGAAGTTGGAAGAAAAGATAAATTTAAAGGAAGTGGTGGAATGTTTAAAAATGTTTAAATGAGAGAAATCACCAGGAGCAGATGGACTGCCCATGACATTTTATGAGAAGTTTTGGGCTTTGGGTGGGGAGGGATATAGTATACGTTTTTTAGGAAACAGGGGAAACAGGAGAGGCAGGGAAAGATTTTATAGGAGGCATTGTGATCTTACTTTTCAAAAAAGGGGAGAAGGAACTGAAAAATTAGAAACCAATTACACTTAATATGGACTGTAAGTTAATGGCCAAGATGCTGGCTTTGAGGATGAGGAAAAACCTCAAGAAGATAATACATGAAAGCTGTGCATATCACTTGATTTCACACAGCTTCAATTTTGAGGAAATGGGGAGTATATCAGATCTCTTTAAAGATTCCATGGGCATGGCAACAACCAATTCATTACAACAGGATGAAAATATTCATGCAGTGGTATAAAATAGGGAAGATAGGGCTGGAGCTCCTGAAGGATCATAAGAAATGGATCAAAGTGGTAAGCGAGAGAGAGACAGGATGGCACTGATGGGAAACTACAGAGAAGAACAAGTGAAGAAGGTGTGGGGAGTGGTGGTAGATAAACAACTAAAAAGGGAACATGATAATTTAGAGTGGATGAAAGAAATATTTTGCTGGTAAGGGAAGTGTTGGTGATGAGGCCATCAGTGTGCCCAAAGAAGTGGTGCAGGGAAGAAGAAACAGTGGGACATGTTTTGGGAGTGTAAATACGAAAAGTGGGTGTGGGAAGCAGTCTGCCACTTTTGTGTGTCACCAAAATCAACTTGTCATTAGAGCAGGAGATGGTACTGCATGGACTCATATCAAAGGGATGAGAGGAAACTTTATTAAGGACTTTAATAGCATGTGTTGAAACTAATATATGGAAAATAAGCCACTTCTGGGTGTTAAAGGGGTTGACTTTCACTGAAAGAGAGTGCCTGAAGCTGGGGCTACATGAACTGAAATATTACATTGATTGGGACAAGAGATCGGCCAGGAAGAAGCAGAGTAAAAGTGGAGGAAAAAGGACTGGAGACACTTGTTTCACTGAACTAACAGAGGATTAATGGGAGGGGGGTAGAGTTTCAGGTGATTACTAAGATAACATTTTTTTCATGGGGTCCTGTATGAAGAAAAAGATTTCTACAAGGGTTTGGGTTTTTGTTTTTGTTTTGTGGGAAGTTAATGTATGTTGTTTAAGGGTTTAATATATGTAATTGCATGTTTTTGATATGTAGTTGTATTGGCTTGGAAATGGCATTTATTAGTCTGTTTTTGGGGGGAATTGGCTTATAGGTATAGATATATACATTATAAGGGTTCAAGATGGGCAGAAGGGGTTAATCCATTTGTAAGAGTCTAGGTTTCATGCACACAATTCCATATAGCCCTGGAAGCAGACAGGCTGTTTAGCACAACAGGGTCAATGGATGGACACAGCCTGAGAATTGAGAGGAAGCATCCCATAACACAAAATTACACTCAGGTTGTCTAACACAACAAAGATACACAGCCTGAGAACCAATGAAGTATAATATACCATACTGTCCCATAACATGAGATAAGTGACACCAGCTACAAGGCTCGAGAGCTGCAGTGGGGCTGAGTCCTGGTTTGGTTTTGGGGGAACATACCAAATTTAGAGAAGGCCTGGAAGGCTACATGGATACGTGACCAGCCAGAGACAACCAACCAGAAATGGCCACGGACCAAGAGTCATCAGGAGTTATCAAGGGGGAAGGAGAATACAAAAGCATAGACTTGAGATTAACTAAAGGTCTCTCCCTATCCCTCCCTCTTCATTCTCCTCCCTCCTTCTCTTCCTCCCTGTCCCTCCCTGTCTTGCTCCCAGAGAGGGGTCCCCATCCCCATCCCCGTCCCCATCCCCATCCATCTCCCAGGAAGGGTCCCTGAGGCCTCCATGGACCAAGGGCATACCAGCAGCCTGTTTCAGGCACCCCACTAGAGGAGGGCTGTGGGCCTCAGCATCCCACCTCCAGGCTGTTGAGCCTGCATCCTAACCAGATGCACTTTGACTCTGATGACAGCCATAGGATTGGTAGCTATAAAATTGTTTGTATTGTTGTTTTATTGTTATCACTCTGTCTCAATTTGCCTATTATCAAATGGAAAGGTCGTGGTTGGTCTGGGGGTTGTGCTTGCCCAGAATAAAGGTATAAGGGCTGGGTCCTAAATCCAGTGCCAACAGTTGTTTCTGTGATATGAAGTCTTGGTAAAACAAGAATGCTCAATATGTGTAGCTTTCTAAATGTAGGGTGATAAGTGTGTTTTTAATAAAATATGTACACAAACAAACAAAAGGTTCCCATCAGTATGTGTGCCCAATATGAGCCATATGTTTTATTGGTATGATCATTAGGCCTGTACGAAGCAGCTAGTACTCGCTTTGGATTTGGATTCGGATTCAGCAGATTTGGGGGACAGTGATTCAGTTTGGTGATTCAGATAGGGACAGTGATTTGCTTCAACCGAATCTTCAAATAAAACATGGGTCAGGGAGATTCCTTGCCTTCCATCAAAGCTGACCTCGTGAAGGAACACCTCAGCAGGCTGGATACCTTCAAGTCAGCCGGCCCTGATGGGTTACACCCAACGGTACTCAGGGAGCTGGCGAGCATCATAGCTCAGCCCCCGGCACGGATCTTTGAGAGTTCTTGGAGCTCTGGTGAAGTGCCCGATAATTGGAAGAGGGCCAATGTGGTGCCTATCTTCAAGAAAGGGAGGAAAGTGGATCCAGCAAACTACAGGCCCATCAGCCTGACCTCTATCCTGGGGAAGGTCTTGGAAAAGATTGTCAAGGAGGCCATCCTTAGCAGACTAGCTGATGGCGATATCCTGAGAAATATCCAGCATGGGTTTGTTGTGGGTAGGCCTTGCTTGACCAATCTCATTTCCTTTTATGACCAGGTGACCTATCACCTGGACAAGGGGGAAGAGATCGACGTCGTATACCTTGACTTTAAAAAAGCCTTTGATTTGGTATCCCACAATCACCTCTTGGCTAAACTGGCTAACTGTGGCCTTGATGTCACCATGATCTGCTGGCTAGGGAACTGGCTCTGCGGTGGGACCCAAAGGGTGGTGGTCGATGGGAGTCAATTGTCTTGGTGCACTGTGATCAGTGGGGTCCCACAAGGCTTTGTCCTAGGGCCTATACAGTTAACATCTTTATCAATGATGTGGACATTGGTGTCAGAAGCAAACTGGCCAAGTTCGCCAATGACACCAAACTCTCGGGTAAGGTGTCCACACCAGAGGATAGGAGGGTGATCCAGGCAGATCTGGACAGACTCATGGAATGGGTGGACAAGAACCTGACGGTGTTTAACATCAAAAAATGCAAGGTTCTCCACCTGGGGAGGAAAAACCTGCACCATGCTTATGGGCTCGGTAGTGCTACGCTGGTTAGCACTACAGATGAAAGGGATTTGGGGGTCATCAATAACAAGATGAACATGAGTCTTCATTGTGATGCTGTGGCTAGTAAAATGAGCAAAACACTGGCTTGCATCCATAGATGCTTCTCGAGCAAATCCCAGTCATTCTCCCGCTGTACTCAGCCTTGGTGAGGCTGCAGCTGGAGTACTGCATCCAGTTTTGGGCTCTGCAATTCAAAAAGGACGTGGAGAAGCTTGAGAGGATGCAGAGGAGAGTCACACGCATGATCAGAGGTCAGGAAAACAGACCTTATGATGAGAGGCTGAGAGCAATGGGGCTATTCAGCCTGGAAAAGCACAGGCTCAGGGGTGATCTGATGGCCACCTATAAGTTTATCAGGGGTGCTCATCAGGATCTGGGAGAATGACTGTTCATCAGAGCCCCACAAGGGATGACAAGGTTGAATGGTCACAAACTACACTGTGACCAGTTCAGCCGGGACATAAGAAAGAACTTCTTCACTGTCCGGGCCCCCCAAGGTTTGGAACAGACTGCCACCTGAGGTGGTTCAAGCATCCACTTTGAACTCCTTCAAAACACATTCGGATGCTTATCTTGCTGGGATCCTATGATCCCTGCTGACTTCCTGCCCCTGGGGCTGGGGGCTGGACTCAATTATCCTCTGGGGTCCCTTCCAGCCCAAATGTCTATGAAATCTATGAATCAGCCAGGCCCATCCCCGGCCTCTCTCCCAGCCTGGCAGTGGTTGCCCCTGGTCCTGGCACTTGTTAAAAAAAAAGCCCTGGTGTTCATCAGGTGCTGCTGGGTGGGGGACAATCTCTGTTGCCTACAACTGCCCCCCCAACTGTGTGGGGGATTCTGCACAAGCGCCTGAAGCCCCAAGGCTGCACCAGGAGTGGTGAGTGGCTTTTCTTGTTTGTTTTTTTTCTTAAAGGGATGGAGCTGGCCCTGGTGGGACACTTCTGTGGGGGGCTGGAGGAATGGGGGGGTCAGGGGGCTTCTGGCATGACCCCCCATGCAGCGTGGGGCAAAGGGAGGCAGCAGGGATTGCACCCCCACCTGGCAGCACCCGGTGAGAACCAGGGCTTTTTTTTAAAGTACCTAGAAAGGGGAGGAGCAGCCGTGGGGGCAGCTGGGGGAGCAGGGGGGTTGGGCAGGGTTCCCCCCATGGTCCCCTCTCCAGCACCCCTCATCCACCCCAGTACTTACCAACTGGAGTCGGCTGCAGCTCTCTGCTGCAGTCACCGGGGACTGTCTGAATCATCAAAGCTCTCCAAATCTTTCCCAAAAATTTAGAGAGTTCTGAATTGATTTGGACCTTTAAATTGTTACTGTGATTTGATTTGGATTCAAAGATTCAGCCACCAAATTGGGCCAAATCTCCTCCGAATTGAATCACCACCCAAAGCTTCGCACAGCCCTAATGATCATCGTTGGTTACATTCTATCAACCTCATAGTTGGTTTCCATGACTGCGTTTGCTTCTCTGGCAGTAGCGTAAGGATAGGCAATGTGTTTAATGGGATTTTTTGGTATGCAAATATAAGCATTTTTCCCCCATTCTGTTCTGGAGAAAAAGCCTTGTCTTATATCTGAGTAAATATGATACTGTAATTATACCTGGTAATGCATGATTTACTAAAAACGGAATCTTAAGGATACTGTCACTTTCGACTGAGTTGTAACTGATAGAGTATGCATTCTAGGACCCCTACCAGTGGGTAATGCTGCTAGAGGGGGAGATGTCAGCACAGCTAGCAGGTCTAGAGTTAGCAGGGATCTACCTTTGATTCTTATCTTGAGTGGTGATTTAAAATGCTGAATTTGGGGGCAAAAGAAAAGAAAAGCAGCTATAGGGTAGTTAAGAGGGTTCACACCCTGGCTGCTAGCCTCACCAACAGCTCCCCTCCCAGTAACAGCATCTTCCCTGGGGGAGCCTTGAGTCACCCTGATTCCATTTCAACATCTGTGTTACTCATGATCTGGGGTCCACGTCCCATTCACCCTCCCCTAGTCATTCTGTGGGCTCTGAAATTCAATGAATTTCCATTTTAACAACTTCTGAAATACCAGTTGAAGTCAAAGATAGCATCTGTTTTAGTAGTTAAAATTAAGAGTGGATTATGAAAAGTATTAAGCAAGTTATATGTAGTATCCTAGTGATATAATAAGGAGGGCCACTCATATGGTTAAGGGCTTGCAGGACAAGCCCTATGAGGAAAGACTGAGAGACCTGGACCTCTTCAGCCTCTGCAAGAGAAGGCTGAGAGGTGATCTTGTGGTTGCCTACAAATTCATTAGGGGAACACAGCAAGGGGCCGGAGATGCTCTGTTCACCAGGGCACCTCTTAGGGTAACAAGGAACAATGGTCACAAACTGACAGAGAGCAGATTTAGGCTAGTTATCAGGAAAAACTTCTTCACGGTAACAGTGGCCAAAATTTGGAATGGGCTTCCAACGGGGGTGGTGCTCTCCCCTACCTTGAGAGGTCTTTAAGAGAAGGCTGGATAGGCATCTGGCTGGGGTCATCTGACCCCACCACTCTTTCCTGCCCAGGCAGGGGGTCTGACTTGACGATCTCTAGAGGTCTCCTCCAACCCTAGCATCTATGAATCTATTAATTATATGTGCTTATGCTTCAGTTGCTGATATTTTTCAGCATTTCAATTTTAGTAATTTTGTTCATTTTCTCAAGTTTCCATATTAATCTTTCATAAAATATTATTATTCAGAAGGTCAGTCAGTTCCTTTCTTTTTAGCATAATCTAGCAGATTTCCTCAGGGAACTGCCTTTCCATTTAAATTTTCTGCTGAACAGTCAAATAAAAACAATTTAATTAATTCTTGCGTTTATATATCTCCATTGGATTGGTAGCATTAGCAAGGATTACTGATTCCCACTGCTGTCACATTATCTTTTGACTTTAAAAACATTATTGAATTTATACATCTGTCATAATTTAATAACATAATTTTTCTTTTTTTCATTGATATAATGAAACAATAGAGATTTTACCACACCTTCAGCTCTCTTATGAAATATGAACTTTCATTGCTACCCAGGGGAACTTTTACAATCTTTTCTGATACCTGAAGAAGGGGGTTTGTGTCTGAAAGCTTGCAATTAAAGAATTTTTCTTGCAAAAATCTAGAAGGTCTAATAAAAGACATCACTTCTACCACAAGTCCTTACTGATTATTCATGAGGTACCTTTAGGCCAAAAGGGTATACATCTCCACTTGATGTGTATGTAGATTTGAAGAAGGATGAGATATATGACAGTGTGGTTCAGACAAAGTAATTTTTTGCATTTTGGACAAATACCTGTGGGGTGAATTTCCTTGAGTAACACAAAGTCTCATTTCTTTCCACCAAACATGTTTTCCAAACTCAGTATTCCTGAGTACTGACCAAGACAATTCCTCCACCTTGAGCACAGACAGATGTCCAAAGGGCACCAGACTGCCAAAGGTTAGTGCTGACTTAGTTAAGGAGCACTTGGAAGCGCTGGATGGGTACAAGTCAGCTCGCACGAATGACCTCCATCCATGGGTGCTGAAGGAATTGGACAGTGTCATAGCTGAGCCACTGGCACAGCTTTTTGAGCTTCCATGGTGCTCTGGCCAGGTCCCTGAGGACTGGAAAAGGGCTAATGTGGTGCCCATTTTTAAGAAGGGGAGAAGGGAGGACTTTAGGCCAGTCAGTCTTACTTCTATCCTTGGAAAAATACTGGAAAAAATCATCAAAGAGTGCATTTGTGAAGGTCCAGCAGGGGAAATGATACTGAAAGAAAACCAGCATGGGTTTGTCATAGGTAGATCCTGCCTGATAAACCTTATAGCCTTTTATGACCAGGTTACACACTGCCTTAACACGGGCTGAGGCTGATGTAATCTACCTGGATTTTAAGAAGGCCTTCAACACAGTTTTGCATCCTATTCTCATAGGGAAGCTAGCAGGCTGTGGAGTAGATGCTTATACAGTCAGGTGGGTGGCCAACTGGCTTAGGGACTGCACCCAGAGAGTGGTGGTGGATGGGTCATTCTCGGCCTGGAAGGAGGTGGGCAGTGGGGTCCCACAAGGTTCGGTCCTTGGACTGGTGTTATTTAATATCTTCATCAGTGATTTGGACAAGGGTGTGGAGAGCACCCTCTCCAAGTTTGCAGATGATACCAAGTTATGGGGCAAAGTTAACACACCAGAGGGCAGGGAGAAGATACAGGCTGATCTGGACAGGTTGGATCAATAGGCAGAATGAAATAGGATGCAATTCAACAAAGATAAATTTAAGGTACTCCACCTAGGGAGGAGGAATCCCCAGAACACTTATAGGTTGGGGGGATGACCTTCTCACAACCTTAGTGGCTGAAAGGGATCTTGGAGTCATAGTTGAGGGGAGGTTGAAGGATCTGGATCTCTTCAGTCTTCATAAGAGACAGCCCAGGGGAGACCTTGTAGCCACCTATAAGTTTATCAGGGGAAGATAGCAGGGAATTGGAGATGCACTATTTACCAGAGTGCCCCTAGGAGTAACTAGGAATAATGGGTGCAAACTAGTGGAGAGTAGGTTAGACATTAGGGAGAATTTTTTTACAGTAAGGGTGGCCAGAATCTGGAATGGGCTTCCAAGAGAGGTGGTACTATCACCTAACTTGGAGGTCTTCAAGAGGAGGCTTGATAGTCACATGGCTGGGGTCATCTGACCTCAGTCCTCTTTCCTGACAGGGGCAGGGGGTCAGACACAATGATCCTTTGTGGTCCCTTTCAACTCTACAATCTACAGATCTATGAAACACTAACACTTTTATTGGGTATTATGAGCACTATCTCACTGTGTCTGGGGTGTAAGCTTTATGAATTAGGAGATAAACTTTCATCTTCAACTTTACTAGCCTCCTCACTAACCTTTGTAGAGGTTTGCCAGGATATGACACTGACCCGTTCCTGATAATAACAAAGCCTCAGGAAATGGCAAGAATTATAAGCTCATTGTTTTCTGACTAAGCTCATTGTTTTCTGACTACAGCGAAGAGCAATTCCCTTCCAAAAAGCAAGTTCATAGCATGAATTCTTCTTGTTTCAAAATACTATATGTGACAGGATATTTCCTTATTTAGAGCCCAAAGCTTTCCCCTCATATATCAGCCCTTTGAAACAGAGGAGAACTTGCTATCTGCCTCATTTTAGAAGGGTTTTATTGACAGTGGATATTATAGTTCATCTTTTAATGTAAAGGAAGAAAGAAATGAAATATTTGCAATGACTCTTTCCAGGTACCTGATTTTCTTTTCCCTAATTCATAGTGCTTTGCAGCTGCTGGGTAAGTCTCTGTTGTTTATCCCCAATAAAACTGGATATGAAAGTGCTTTTGTTTTTTACTTCTCTCCTTAGGCATTTTATTACTGTCATAAACAGCCTAACTGTTCTTTAGTTTAAATTTAAGACAATATATGGCATTGCTAGGATATATTTGAACCCTCTCAGGAGAAGACATGGCTTTACACAAGAAATAAGGAGAGAGGGAGTTCCTAGCAGGAGATTAGAAAACAGCAGAAAGGAGGACACAAGACGGGCTTTTAATTCTGAATTTCCAGTTTTCAAACAGTTATGAAAAGATCATTGATGGCCCTGTGTGTGCAGGTTTGGGGTTGGGGTGGGGGAAGGGAAGGGTGGGCTTGCAATGGGAGATGAGGGAGTAACTAGACTTGTTTAACTTCCCCTGCCATTACATCAATTGTCCAATGACCAAACAAAGCATAGTTAGCACTATGGGTGCCTCTAACTTCTGCAAGCATGGGAAACTGGCTTCTGCATTCGCTCTCTCTCTCAGTCAGATCAAAAGTAAAAAGCCAGCCCAGAATATTTATATAGACACGTACTTTTATAAGAGCCACACTATCAGGCATATAACTGGAAGTATAATACAGGTATAATGTATGCATGGGTGTAAACAAAAAAAGACCAATTATGTTAAGGTGGAACTGGGATTAAGAGTGCACACCAAGAATTTAAGATAAAAGAACTCTTCTGCAATATTGTATTTTTCTAAAAAAACAAGTATTAGAAACACAGGAACTTCACAGTTAAAAGTGAATATATTTGATTGGTAAACATTTCAAGCTGTGGAAATGCTCAGCTAAGGCATCCAAGCCATCTTAAAACTTCCTCTGGAAGCTCCTAGATTCTATAGCCATTTAAGTGAATTGGGCCTTGTCTGGGCCCTACCTTGAAATGTAGGAGAGGAAAGCTCAGACCTTGGCATCAATTTCTTGAAGCTCCTGATACCCCCATGTTTCTACACATACTCCTGCAGAGTTCTTCCTTGGCTGTGGTAGGCTTCTGGTTTTGTTTGGGGCAACCTGACAGGAAACTAAGGAACACAGGCACAACCGAGACGTATCTTAACTATAGTTACTTTCCTTTTAAACAGCATTTTGAAGTTACAGGTGTTTGGCCTCACATTCTGATCTCTACTTTTCTGTGAGCTGATGGCCTTGCCAAGCTTTCTGTCCATTGTGTCCAGGCTGTGAATCTTTCATACCTTCCCCCAGTCACGCTAGTTAAGGAGTCAGTTATTCTGTGGGACTGGGACATCAGTTGAGAAGGAATCAAAGATGCACCTTACACTACACATTCAAGTAGGTGTCAAGTGCCTTTCATAGGTCAGGTAGCAGTTTGGACTGCATTACAGTAACATGCTTCTGTGCAAAGCTAAATGTGTCCAGCACCTAACATAAAAAAAGGATGTCAAAATCGAAAATGAAGTTGTAATTCAATATGGATTCTGAATTTGACTTGGACACATAGGGCACGTCCAGACAAGTACGGTATTGTGTTATGTGGTACTGCAAACATGTTTGTTCTCCGGGAGAAATTCAATGAATTCTTGTATGCTTCTCACCTCTACTGGGAGAATGTTCATTCTCCCAGTAGAAATGTAAAACTTGTATGTAGCCTGTAGCCTTTATCTCATCTTTGCCCTTTCTTCCAAGCTGACACTTCTACTTTGGACTCTCTCACCCTGAAAGCAAATCACTGCCTCATGTAAAATGCTTTTTAAAGAACACATCAATACTGTTTCTGTGAATGAGGATTTTTAAAGTACTGGCCACATTAGCACTTGCTCAAGCTCTTTCCTTAGCCTGTCACTTTACCAAGGGCCCAGTTTTGCTACTTTTATCATTTTATCTGTTATCTTCTTTCAAGATAAGCATAATTTATTTTGATGACAATTTTCTGTGAACATGGATGGCTTCTAAGACGACAGGACATTTAAATGCCTGCCATTTTATTTTCTTTAGTTCAGGGCTGGTTCTTTGTTTGTAGAGTAAATGCAAATGTTCCTCTAGCCCCTGAAAATTCAGATGTTTGAGAGAATGTTGTCACTTAAAGCTGTAAAATTAAAAAAGAAAAAATGAATTCTTATCCTCATTTTATTTCAGTTTTGCTGTTGCTGGTGGTACTGATGCACCTGAGGAATAATGTCTTGAATTCAAAAGCTTGTCTCACTCTATCCTAGTCAGATAGTCAGTCCAATAAAAGGTATCACCCTAGAAATCCTTGCCTCTTGGATGATGGTACCTTTTATAAATAATATCACATACTGTTAGACCATGGCACATTTTACATTGGTAGAACTACATGTCCCGTCTCATTGTAGTTGGGGCAATCATAATTAATGGCAATATTCAATTTCCTTTTCCAGATAATACTGAAATATTTTGGACAGGTATCCATTATCAGATAAATCCAAGTTCATTTCTAACATGGCACCAAGCAAGGAGTAGCTGTCGGCAGCAGAATACAGAATTAGTAAGCATCATGGAGATTCATGATCAAGCATTCCTGAAAGGTAATGTAACAAAAGAATTATAGGAGAAAACGCTGTGGGAAACCCTGGTTCCTTTGAAGTCAGTGATAAGATGTCCACAGATTTCAATGGGATGGGGATTTTTAATTTTTTTCTGCCTGTCACAACTGTGTCTCAGTATTCTGATCAAGCTTGTCAGCAGCAGTCTTAAAGTTGGCTTTGAAAAAGAGAAAGCCTTTGTTGCCCAGGCCCTTGAAACCATCACTGCCTACAAGACAGGGGGAAGTGATCATGCCCTGTTTAGGAAACATAGTGATACTGGCCCTGTCTCCATTCCAGGAAAGATTATGCTTTCCATGTCTTCTGATCTCAGTTCATGATGACAGAGTAGCCATAATTGGTTACATATTTTAATTTTTTTCTGGTAGTTTTCAAGGAACATGTATAACTGTAAGGTAAAGCCTAAAGGAAGTTAATATCACTAGGAAATGGGTGCTTTTACAGATTTCAGGAATTAGTCTGCCATAAATAGATGTTTGTAACTGTTATGAAGTTACAAACTTGCTTGGTGCCATGTTAGAAATGAGCTTGGATTTATCTGATAATGGATACCTGTTATGCTATTAGGCCACAGATTTGGAACATGACAAGGAGGAGGTGAATTATTTTTAAATGTTTATAATTTCTTTCTGCCTTTAGTCTATGGAAACACTTAGAAGATGATTTTTCAAGAGCTCTGATATGATTATACTTAGCTTTTGTAAAGTTTTGGATTGCAGGGTCTAGTAAAAGAAAGAACCTTCCATCTCAGCACTAAGATAAAATGTTGATTGATTAGGAGAAATCGTTTAGCCTTTAAATATCTCTCCATATGTTTATACACTGCATTCTTCTTTTCAACTATTAGTATGTATTTTAGCGCTCTGAAAAGTGTCATTTTATTGGATGGTTTTGATTAAGGAAAATAAAGTTTCTTAGTTTTTAATTTTACTTCTTTTAGTTCAATTTACTAATTAAAAAAGACAAAGAAGTTTCGTTCAATTCTTTTTGTAACTTAGAGATAACAAAAAATCTCAGTTCTACACTGTGGATTGGACTGAATGCTCTGGATTCCAATAATGGATGGCAGTGGATTGGTAGCAATCCTTACAGATATTTAAACTGGGCTCCAGGTAGGTGTTAAATCTGTTTAATACCAGGAATTATTGAAATAGATTTTTCAGCTTGTTTCATGGAGATGCTCTTTGATTTCAGAAGAGCTTTCTTGATGTCTACTAGCTGAATTTCTGGCCCACCGTTTTGAAGGTATCATGCACAAACGCATACTTTGGATTTCAGCTCCAGTATGTTTTTTCTCATTATAAACATGAAATTTGTCCACAGAAATTGAATTTCATTTGGAATTAGGAATCACCATACGGACTGGAGATCAGAATTCTGTACATAGATAAGAAGGCACTATATTCCTTTAGTTTTACACCAGTATAACTAAAGTAACTCAGTAAGGAATGTGCTCATTTCTCCTTTTAGCTTCCTTCCTTGTTGAAGTATATCTGTTGTTTCTGACACGGTCAAACTTGGGGTAGGAGTAAATGTAGTGGTACTTTTCTGACATTGTTCAAAAAAGTAAGTCTTGCTCATGCAGGCTGTCACAACAGATGCCCCAGGATTTCAAAATTTGATCATGTGAGCTCTTACATATCTCTTCAGGGGGGCTAACTTAGGGTTGTTGGGATTGATTTTTCCTTAATTAGGAAGAAAAGTAATGGTGACATTTCCCAAACACTCACAAAAATGGATGTCACTTACAAAACATTACACATATTTGTGATGTTTCATATTTTTGAGTAAACATTGAAATAATTAACACAGTTAACACTTAAATTATCATTACTCGGCTGTAATTATCATAATTGCATGCTATTAATTCAAAGTAGACTTACTATGCAGTAAAAATCCTGTGCAGTAAGCCTACAAGGGAGCAATCTAGTACAGGGCTGCTCCCACCCTGCTCTGCCCCAGTGCGGCAGACAGGGAGAGCTCCAGGCTCCTGTCTCACTGCAAGTCTGGGGGCTGGGAAGTTGCAGGGGGTGGTCTCAGTGGGCATGGAGCCAGGAGAACTCTGCCAGTTGCAGTGGCAGCTGCCTCCTGGCCCTGTGCACATTGGGAAGGGACCTGATGTGCATGGGGCCAGGAGACAGTTGCCCCTGCAGTGGACAGAGCTCTTCTGGCCCCATGCATATCCAGATACACACCTGTCAGCAAGTCCCCTGATGGGCAGGGGGTTTGCTGGGAGCCGCCTGGGGTGTGGAGCAGCTGCAGGTGAACCCCTGCTGGGGGCGAGCCAGGCACAGGGCTTGCCAGCAGCTGCTCTGTTTGGCATAGAGCCAGCTGCTTTAGGGAGGGGCTGGGGCTGGGAATCCAGCTTTTGCCTATCACCTAGAGGAGCTACCTCTGCCCCACATGGAGCAGGCAGCTCTGGGGAGTGAGCGGGGGATGGGAATTCCATTGTTCTGTTGAAATACAGCAAAATATAGCAAAATCCTGACTCTTAAATACTGATTCTAACTCTCTAAAATTTCAAAAAGGAATCCCCAGACCTGCTTGCTCCCCAGAGCAGTCCACTCCATGCAACACAGAGCTGGCTGCTCTGGCTCTGCAGGAATGAGTGAGGGCTGGATTCCCACACCTTGCTTGCTCCCCAGAGCAGCAAGCTCTATGGGCAGAGAGCTCCCCACTCCTGGCTCTGCTCACATCCCAATTCCTAGGGGGAGCTGGGGAGCTAAGCAGCATCAGGACCATGTGGCCTCCTGCTGGCTAGGCTGACCAGGAGCACATTTGCTCATGGCCAGTGTTTACATGTTGTATACTGCACAGTATCTACTGAGCAGTTAATTTACTACCTATACTTATAGGTAGTAGCTAACTACACAATAGACTAATTTACTGCACAGTAAATATGAGCACATGTAGACAATGATGTTTTACTGTGCAGTAAACTAATTTATTGCACAGTAAAGCATCTCATGTAGACATAGAGGACACCCTTGCCATTCGCAAGTTCTGCATTCGCGGTTTCAAATATTTGCGGTGCGCCGAATATTTCCTGTGGAGCATGATGACACTCTGTTGCAGAGCCGGCAGCATCTGCAAGAGCTCCATGCTTGCTGTCACTGGGCTCCTGCCGTTCATGAATGCAGACAACATTCATGAATGCAGTTCATTATTTATGGATTTCGCCATTCATGGGGATCTCTAGAATATAGTTCCCACAAATGGCAAGGGTCTCCTGTACTTACTGTGCAGCTGTGTTAACATAGTACAGAGAGGAATGGGGAAGTTTGTATGCCTCAGAGCTATTGTTCCAGAATCTCTATAAATATATCACTGCTGCAGTTCAAATTAGTTTACATATCTAAGTGATTTTTTTCACAAGCTAGAGACCAATTTGTTTTAAAAAAATCTGAGATACTGGAGAACAAGAGAATTTCACAAAGGTGCTTGCATATCTATTCCTTAACCTTGGAATAGTTTAAGATAGAGGTTCTCAAACTTCTTAGACTCAAGGCATCCATTTCACTCATTTCTTGACTGATTTCTGTTTAAAGAACTCAGAAAACCACAGTAGATCAGAATATTTTTGATGCTATGGTATCCCCTGTAGGCATTTCAATGCCTAACAGTACTAATAATGCACAGTACTCTGCAATACCTCTAAAAAACAGGGTGCTACTTTACCCTGTCTGAGAATCAGGTAAAAGCAATTGCTGTGGAATTTCGTGTCCCAAAGGTTATCATTTCTGGAGAGGAACAAAATAGGCAAAGTAAAGGTATAAACATTGTGTGCCTAAGGCCCCCTCTACACCTTACAAGTATTGCACAATTAGCTGGTTAATTGTGTAGTTACCTTGAGACCAGCTACACATGCAAAATATTTATCAAACCATAAAAAGCTCCAACCGGTTCTAAAATTAGACCCTGAAAATGTATACAGTATAACTTCATAAATCTGGATATCAAAAATCCAGAATTATCGAAAACCTGACACTTTTTAAAACTATACTCCATCGGGGAGTAGCAATGGCCAGTCCTGGAGCAGCAGAGGGGGAAGCTTGCACGTGGTGGCTGCTGCCATCCACCACCCTGATCGCCACTCGGCATGCAGCCACTGCTGTGGGACCAGCCGCTGCTACCCTCCCCTGCACCCTCAGTCCAGGACCAGCCACCGCTCAGGTTTAAAAAATCCAGAATTTTCACATTTCTGGCAGGTGTTCAGTCTTGAGCATGCTGGATTCATGAGGTTATACTTACTAAATTTATAGCTGATAGCTATTGAGCTTTAATTTGCCCATGTAGCAGGATCTCGCCCACAGCTGGGAACCCTGTCAGGTGACAGGGTTCCCAGCTGCAGGAGTGCACCAGGCCCAGCTGGGGCTGAGAGACGCACAACTGAAGGGACTCTCAGCCCCAGCAGCTGCTGACTCCGGGTTCCAGCAGCAGTGTGCCTCCCAGCGCTGGGACCCAGCTGGTTCCAGGCAGCCACAGGGTGCGGCTGTGATCTTCCAGCCCCTGACGTGTGTGTAACCCCTGAGGCTGGGAGACTGTGGCTGGCTGCAGTCTCCCAGCTGTGGGGGTTTCATGCACCTCTGAGGCTTGGAGATCATATCAGCTACAATTTCCTAGCTGTGGAGGTTAATGCACCCCCCGAGGCTGAGAGATCAGGACAACCACCATCTTCCATCCCTGGGGGTTTCATCAAGCCCTGAGGCTGGGAGATTCCAAAAGCATGTGTGGCATGGCAGGAGGCACGATTGCACCTTTACCTGCATCCCATTGTGCCTTCACCTGCATGTATAAAGAGGCTCTGATTCTACACCGTTTTTTGTGCTGACGTTATCATTCACAGCTGTGCCAACTAATATCAGAATTCTACTTACTCGTGCCGGTGATGGATTTTTTTACAGTCGTGTTGCACAAGAATACATAGCTAGGTCCAAGAAAATGTAGATTTAGAGTCAGTATTTTGCTGTATTTAAAGAGCAGTTTCTTTTTTTCCTTGAAAATCTGCTACTCAGATATCCTGCTTTCATCGGTTACTCTATACAATTTGAAATAAACTGAACCAATGCTAAATTTGTCAGGCTATAAAGTTATCTATCCATATCCTATTCTTCAAATGATAATTTTTGGCTAAGTAAATGCTAATGAAATGACAAGAAATCATTCAGGATGTTGCTCTAGATGGTGAAGAAAGAAAACATAATTCATTGATAATTCATTGTTAATTGGAGTGAGGCAATACCTTTTATTCATGTTCTAAATTATTCAAATCAAAATTGCCTCTTGAAATTGATATTTTCATTAAAATTGTGGTTTTGAAAACCATCATTGAAACTGAAATGTCAAATTTCTGAAATTTGTTTTCCTCTTTTTTATTTGTTTTTCTTCCCTCCTGCTGCTATTTCTCCTTTTTCCCCATTTCCCCTTTTGCCAGTGTTTAACATTTCAGACCTCATCAAGTTTTGGAAAACATACAGATTGTCAAAAAGGAACTAAAACTGTTATTCATGTATCTTGTGTAAAATGTTTTCTCTATCAGCCAATTCTCTGAATTACTTATATGGCTGTTACAGATAGCCACGGAGGAGGAGACAGGGGGAGAAACCCCTTGACTAAATAGAAGCTATAATGTAAAGTCATCATTATTAGCAAATTATTGGAACTATTTTTAACTCATCATTTGAGAATAACTAGATTTCAAATTCATGGCACTTTCAAAGGAAGGCCCCACCTCACCCACACAGTGCATGCCAGGGTCTCAGGAGAACAGTTAGAATCCAGCTTACATGGGGAGAGATCATGTGACCCGGTGTACAGAGCTTCCTGATATTCTCCAATCAGGGCTCTGAAATCCACTCAGGTCCCAGATTTAATCTACCCCGCATACAAACTCTGGAGGTTGGGGGTTCTTTATAAGATTCATCACAGTAAGAGAGAAATGTCAATAAATCAATCCTACCTTTGGCAGTACAATTTTTGCAGTGCTTACACATATTTTATTTTATCTGTTTTATCTGTTTGAATCAGGAAATCCTGTCCCAGCTCCTGAGAAGTTCTGTGCAGTGCTAAATCCCAGAAAAGAAGCAAAGTGGGAAAACATGGACTGTGATTATAAATTTGGTTACATCTGTAAAAAGGAAAACCCTACTCTAGAGTTCCCCAACCTCCCCACAGGTAGGTTTAATGTAAAAAAAAATGTTGCTATGTAGTAGAAACTACAATCTGCCAAGGATAGAAAGGTGGTGTGTATGTTATTTCTATGGTAATTTTATAGAAGTTATTTCATTGAGTCCTTTTAGTTGTTGTGTCACAACTAACTCATGACACTATGTTTCATAATACAGGAACTAAGAAGCAACTCATGAAAAAATAAAATGGTAACTTTAAAACGAAACTTTTTTTTTTTTTTTTTTAACAGAATGCATAGTTAACTTGTGGAACTTTTGCCATGGGTTGTTCTGAAAGCCAGTAGTATAATCAGGTTCAAAAGGAGATTAGACAAATGTATTAAAGATGGATCCACTGTGGCAATTCAACTCAATGTTCTGGGGTATCGACTAAGCGTAGGGTGTGATAAGGAATGGATCTACATAGCCTGTTTCCTTCATACTTTTCCTCTAATCCAAGCACTGTTTGCCACTGGTCAAAACAGAGTTTTGGGATAAGTGGACCTTTCTTGGAGTGGATAAATTTTTCACAGGTATTTGCAATTTGTCAAGATAGGTATAAAACAGAATTGTAATTTTATGCCACTAATTTCTGCCAAAGGAGAATTTGCAGGTACTCTAATCTTTAGTGCAAATACTTGGTCCATGCAAGCATATGCAATGTTTTATGTTCAGCTGAGACAGAACAGGAGGAATGTCCATCTTCACTATCTCTATAAAGGGTGTCACAAGCTCCACTTTCCAGTTCTTTGAACCACATTCAATTCATAGACCACCTTTGTCCTAAAACATGAAAGTGACAATTTAATAGCAGTCCTAGTCAGAAATGTACTGTAGAAGTATAGAAGTGACTGGGTATCCACTGTTTTCTAGTAGATGTTAAGTGACAAGCATTATTTTAAAGCTTATATTTAAGAATAACTGAAACTGTCAATAATAAAATTAAAAAGAATGAGTCAAGATTTTTCAAAAAGAGAGCCTAAGTAACTATATAAATAAGTGGCTTAGTATGAAGGGGAACTGAGTAGACAGGAGATTCTATTGAAATACATGAAGAGGAATCTTCCTGTACTAAAATAATTTATAATGATATCCAATAGGCAGTACTGAGATGCAGTTGCTAAAGATTTAGAACATAAATTTCAGTGGCCAAAGATTATAATGAAGTGCTGCACAGGATATTAAGTATTATAAATCTTTCCCGAACTGGACCTTTGGCTAAATTTAAGTACTTAAAGTGTAAAATCCAATAAGTTTTTAACATTCATATTTTATATATTTAATACCAATCATATTTTAATCTAACTTGAATATATTTCAGGGGTTTTTTTACCTCAAATTAAACCATCTGCATTTTGTATAGGAAAATAAACCCCCAAACATTGTCGGTCTCATTTTGCTTCAGTTTTTGTTTTAAATTGCTCTGAAAAAATTTATTACTATTTTAGAGACATTTCAGCCTATTAAATGCCAAGACAGCTGGTCGTCATACAGAGGTCACTGTTACAAAATTCAGAGAGCGCCCCAAGAATGGAAAGAAGTTTTGGCTTTATGTAGGAAGGAAGATGGAGATTTGGCTGGTATCCACAATGTTGCAGAATACAACTTAACATTATTTCTCAGCTTGGCCACAGTGTGTATTTCCTCAGAGAGAATAAGGCAGAGGCAAGCTCTCCTGCCCTTTTCTGGACTCATGGTTAGAGCTACCTCAGCTCAGTGCAGGGCTACCCAATCATTCAAGTTAGAGAGTAAAAGACAACCAGATATGGTTATATGGTTCCACTCCCATTACTTCCTTGTGTGCTTCTGGTCATAAACACCTGTGTGCCTTAGGCAGGCTAGCCCAGTAGACTATTTGACTCAAGATGATATTTCACCTTTGTTGATTTCTAATGGAACAGCCAGCTATTTTTAGTTCTGAAAAGTAATGTTAACATCAAGGTCTAAAGAATGACTAAAGTACAAGGACTAAGTTATATAAAGATAGAAGAGCAGATGGCTCAGAGAGAACCTGAATCTCCACCCCCACACTTTCACAAGCTTGCACACATGTACCACACTTAGACACCCCTGAAAGAGAAAGCCTGAGCACCATTGTGGGATGTAAATTCAGGGCCATATATTTGGCCTAATTGCCAGCCTCTTTCATACATAATGGAAATGAGTGGGCAGGAATTATTTTGTCAGTGGCAGTCCCAGTGTCAAGCAGGAAACCTTAGAGCAGAGGTTTTAAACTTATATGGCCCCATGGGCCAGATGAGTAGCGCAGAGCTGGACCACAAGCTAGACTGGGTCCATGGACCACCCTCCACCCCAGCCTTCACCCCTGCATGCCAAATCCATTGCATGCCATTCTGGCTGCCCCATGATCCATGCCACATGTGATGTACATCCAGATTGGCCAGGTTGGGTAGTACAAGTGGCATATATCCCAGAGTAGCTGGAATGGGTGCTGCATGTGGCACAGGCTGACTGGGGCAGATGCTGCATGTAGTGCAGGTCCCAGACCATCCAGAGTGGGTATCATGTGCTACAAGAAGTGCTCACCCCCATTGGACTGCACTGCATGTGGCACCAATTTTGCCTGCTCTGGGAACTGAGCAGCATGTGGCACCCCTTCCCTTCCCCCCACAGCCTGGTCGAGGACTCTGTAGCATACATAACCTTAGGCTGGTCTAGGACTGTGTACACCTGATTCAGCTGGAGAAGGTCAAAGAATGACTGGAACTTGTGTCATGTATGGTACATGTCCCGGGCCCTGCCAGTGGGTGTGGGAGATGCAGGGAGAGCATCAGGGGCCAGATGAGGTGCTCTGTGGTTTGCATCTTTGACACCCATGCCTTACAGACATAGATGAAGCAACTGTCTATTGCCTCCTAGTTGTTCCTTCCATCCCCATTGGTTTGCTTCAGTCAGTCATGATAGAAATTAACTGGAGAGTAGGTCTTCAATTGGAAGGCTGACCCACTGATTTTGGTCAGCTCCTCTAAAGGACATGACGATTGACTGACTGACTGCAGGGCTGGTGACAAACCTTCCTCTTCCTACGCTTAGGAGTTATTTTGTTGTTTTAGTTTATATAAAATTGCTCAGAATATTGTTTACATTTCCTGTTCTGCCACACACAAAGAGCTTTTTATCTGTTTGCTAAATGGAGGATTCTCTGAAAAAGAGTAAACCAGGTTTTTTGTCAGAGATGAAAGCAATATTCCTAAGAGCCTTAACTCCCTCCATGCTGTATCCCAGTGTTTACTAACATAATTTTGTCATTCTAGAGCTGACAATGTACACTGTTATTGCATAGAAAGATCAGTTACAAAACCACTGCTTGTATGTTTTTAGAGCCAACAGAAGAGTTGTGGATTGGATTGAAAACTTTGGTTGGTTGATGACGTTAAAGTTCATCAGTATTTTGACTGGAGTGATGAAACTCCAGCGACATACACCAAATGGCTATGTGGAGAACCCACCTATGCAAAAAGGCTATAGGTTTGTGTTCTTATTAAGGGACAGGTAAAATAGTAGAGTTGTCTTAGTTATGCTAATCCTTAACTAGTTCAAGTTGAAACCGCCTTTCATTATACACCGGGTTTTGAAAGATTTTTATGCCTCTCTCCTCTTTAATTTTGTGCAAACCAAATCTACCTGAAATTTCACATGCTTGATCTTAGCCTAAAGTCTATTTATATATGAGTTTGGGGCCAGCCAAAGAAGGCATCTAGAAAGTGAGAGAGCTCAAAATGAAGGAGTAGTATTTTTCCCCGTCTCACCTTGTAACATTTCATAGCTACTAAAGGAGTTGGCCCAGAAATTTCAAATTGTTTTAATAAAATTACTATAGCTAAGACTAGAGCTTTGATCTACTTTTGGAAACTTGTTGTGTATTATTTTTATTATATTATTATTGTTATTTAATTCATCATCATGTGCTTCACTGAAATCACTTAGGTGTAAACCCAATTCTCTCTCAATGACCATTTCTATGCTCCCACCCTCTCTCCCCACTGCCACCTAATAATCCCTTCTCCACATGCACTGAAGACCAGCAATTAGGCAGTGTAACACCTTTCTAATGTTCTATGTCATTTTATCAAGATGCATAAACAGTTTCAGGAGAAGGGAGCATGTACCTGTTGGGTTTCATTTAGCCACTCCCAAGTGGCGGGGGATCAATTGTTCTTATCCCACCACTGACTTTCCTTATGCACTCTTGCTGATCATATGCCACCTCCCCAGGAAGATCCTTGGTACTCACCTGCCATATCTTGTTGTTCTGTTCAGGAGTGGGAGGCTCCCTCAAAGCTGGGACTTGCTGGGAGGTGTTGTCAGTAGATGTTCCTGGGGCTCCACCTCCCCTACACCCCTTCCATGTGCCCACCAGCTGAATTTGTCTGGGTGTTAGTCAGCCTGAACACTACAGGTGCCAAGCCTAGTGGCATGACCCTGATCCAGGCCTCAAGTGTGAAGGTCTGAATGCAGTGTTTATTTTACAAGCTGCTTACTGGACAAGGGTCCTTTGTGTTCGGATCTGGTAACACAAGCCTGGGTTATGCCTGTCAGTCTCATCCCTGACTTGGGACCATGTGCCTATTGGCCACCGGGCCACTTCATTGGCTTTCTACATCCTAGCCTGGAGTCTCCGAAGGCCTCTGGTTCCTTGGCCCCAAGAGTGCAGTGTGCAGCCATCCACTGGACTTAGGGGCAACCAAAAATGAAGAAGAAAAGAATAACTTAAAGCATCAGGGAGGTACAGACTCAACTACCTACTCATGCTTCCTGCATGCGCTGCTGTGGTCCATCTCTCAGCATCCTTCCCGGTTAGGGTGTCAATCACCACTCTGGTTGTGGGACAGACCCTTCTTCAGGACCTCGTCCTGGGTACCACTGAGGAGGTATCTCTGGTCACACTGGGGGGAGCACACATCTTCCTCTCAGCTATTGCTGTCTGCCACCAGCTTTTATCTGAGATGGCGAGCATTCTCCAATGATGTCATTGCCTTGCGCTGGCTCCAGCTGCATAAACTGGTGGCTGATAAGCCACACGGGTGTTTTGCTTGTCTGGGGTCATTTCTCAATCGGCATACCTGGTGTGGGTAAGTATTTCCCCATTAAGGCACTTCTATGAGTGTTTCCCTGGGACCGCAGGGGTTCTCCATCATGGGTCTGGCCCCAGAGAAGGGGTTTCCACCCTTTTTCTCTCAGTACCCTGGGACAGAGCAGAACCAAGGGCTTTCTTTCCTAGGTGAGTCCCCTTCCCACTGAGTTAAAGTCAATCTTCATCTTTTTTGTCTCTCGACCCTATGATTCTTGCTTTCTTTTCAGCCGGTGCCTCCTTTAACTGGAGAGATGGAGCATGTTCACCACTTTGGCAAGCCTATAGCTGCTGGTTAGGGTACTTTCCCTGTTGTGGAAAATGTGATTTAAAACATCCTCAGGCTGTGTGGGATCAAAAACCTAAGTTTTCTACATGTTGGGAAAATACCTTGCATGGGTGGATGGATTTCCCCTCTCAGATTGCCCCCTTCCCCTCCTACCCAATAGAAAAGATTTCTGAGATAACAGAGCCCTCCATCAGCCCTGAGTCAGATGTTTCAGTGGTGGAAGTTCACCCCCTCCACTGTGCCTATTCACACAGACTGTTGATAGGAGATTTCCTACTCAGTACTCACATGCTCAGGAGATACCTATGGTTGCCTGTTGAGAAAAGAGAGTTCTGTAGTACTCTGGGTAGAATAGGATTGCTCTCCTAACACATGGCAAGATGAGGTGAAATGCATAGACTTAGGTCTTGTACAAATATTGTTTCTCCTGGTAGGTTTGCTCCTCTCCCATGAGAAAGCATGAATTCAACCTTTTTTTTTTTTTTCCTAGGGTAGAAACAGCCATTTAACCAAGAGAAAAATAAACTGGAAACAACCAGGGTTAAATCACTCCCAGAATTGTCTCCTCTTGGGGATTGAATGTCTGTACATGCTTTGGCTTCTCTCAGAGGAGAATCTAGTCCTCCAGCCTCCTCCTCTCCCCTACTAGAAACATGGGATGGAGTTTGCTCCAGCAGAGAGCAGAATACACCCTCTTCACAATCTCCTCATTGTGCTACAGAGATACACAGGCTGACCATGGGCAGTCTGGAGCAACCAGTCAGGACTGCCCTATGTGCTGCTGTCTTCTGTTACCAAGCACACTAAAAAAGCTTTCAGAGAATGCCAGATGTGTGCCCACCACCCTCCTTTTCCCCCACCATTCCCTGCTCCCCCACCCAGTTACAGTGTCAGCACTGCAAGCTTTCTACTCTTCAGGGTCTCAACATTCAAATGTCTGTATACATTGCTGTGTATAAATTTTCTCTAGAACAAACCTAGAAGAATACTCCCAAATTATTTGAATGTATGAACACAGTCTTAGACATCTGAGCCTAAGAGTCAATGTAAGATCTAAGCCTTCATATCTGAATTGTCTCCCCAACTATAAAATTGAAATAATAAAACTTACACACCTATTAAAAGTGGTAGACATTTGAAATACTATTTATTTCTGAGTGTTTTATTTACTAGCTTCAGCTATGTTTTTTAATATATAGGTTTTACTGTAGGGATATTTTTAAATACAATTTCCTATTTTTTAAATACATAAATCTAACAAGACAGAAATGTTATGATATAGAACAATACTGACTCATTTTCCAGTATCATCATCAGGGTTGAAAACAGATTAAGAATACAGACACCTGGCATTTGAGATAACCAAGTAACCAATAGCAGTAGTAGGCTGTTATCTTCTAAGTACCTGTTTCAGACTTTGGAAGCCCTGATGGTTACATATCTACATTTCTCATCCTTTCATGCCTTGCCCTTTGCCCTTAATGTTAGTATATATGCCTTATTTTCCATTATCACAAAGCCTGTCTGTGCCTTTCTTTATCTCACAGCTTGTCTTTGCACCATTTCAGTCTCTATAGCCATTATATGGAGTGTGGCTGACAGGCCTTCTTGTACCCCTCCAGGGAGCTCTATTTTCCAGGTTGGTAACTATTCCCCTTCCGGACCGGTTTGTCTCCGTGGGTGTTCTTCTCCTGCGTCACCACACCCTGCTCTCTCCTGCCACAACTTGGTGTTTCCTTAGTGGGGCGGGGCTAGTTCACGGGTCCCTCGGTGGCCCGGGCTTGGCCTGCCAGTTGCACACGGGGCTCCGCCACCCCTACACCCCAGCCTCACGCCACCTCTGGGCTCCACTTCCCTAAGCTTGCTCTGCTGCTTCTGCCAGCTTCTACCACAGCTTTCTTACTTGATCCCACAGACAGTAGGATACCACTATACCACTACTTTAAGGTCGACTTCCTAGCAGTAGCCTACACCAGAGCCTAATCTGCACCCTCTATTGACCCCACACCACAAGCCCTTCACCCGGTGCTGCTCTCCCCTGTGTAGTCACTAATTATACTGCTATCCCTCCACCAGATCCTTATTAGCCTGGAACGGGAGGGGAAGGGATTCCCCCTTAGTGGCCCTCTGGTTGCCCCACTCCTGTTTCTTTACCCGACGTCTGCAGGTTTTGGTGGTGATCCTGCCCCGATCTCCCTTCAGCCCGGGGATTTTCAGTCTTCCGCCCCTTTTCGGCGAGTCCCGCACTCACTGTCTCAGGACTTACTTCTGGGTCTCCGAACTCCTCCCAGATCATCCCGATCCTTGGTTGCTCACCCGATCCATCACTTCTTGCCCAATCTGATGTCGTCCCCATCATTGGGCTTCCTTCCAGGGTCGCTTCTGCCTCCTGCGCTCCAGCTCAGCGTATCCTGTCCCCAGGATCCTTTGCCGTCGCTTTCCCGGCCTGCCACTTGATTTCCACGCCATCCGCCGCCTCTGAAGTGGCGGCCACCATTTTTAAATCTCCCGGCCGGCATCTGATGTCATCATCAGCTGCCGGCCGCAGCTGTACATAGACACGGCTGACGAGCCGTGTGGGTTCACCCTCCGCCATGGCGTTCCTCTCATCCCACCTTTCCAGTGAGTCTTCCCAGCTTCTTTGGGTCCCAGGACATGGAGCAATCTGAGGTCAGAGATGGATTCTAAAAAATTTAGTAGGTATAGATTATATATTAACTGTTATTTCTCTGCGTCTTATAACTTGCCAAATTACATCGATTTTCAAAGGTGAGCAAATACAGGAGACCCTCACCATTCATGGAGGATACGTTCCAGAGATCCCTATGAATGGCAAAATCTGTAAATAGGTCAGGAGTGAGGCAGCGGGAGCCCAGCGCTGGCAAGCGTGTAGCTCCTGCAGACACCACTGGCAGTGACGGTGGGGGGGGGGGATCATGGCAAGAGCGTGTGGGGAGAGAGTGTGTGTGGGGAGAGAGCATGGGTTCGAATAGTTGCACCACATATATTCAAAATCACGAATCTGCGAATGGTGAGTGATTCCTGTACTCCATTCCTGACGCAACACATCCCCCAGCCTCATTCTAATCCCTGCTTCACTATTGCCAACACTTGTGCTTTTATGCCCATCTTTCACGGGTGGATCTAGGATTTTGAAAAAGGCAATGTATCTGGTGTGGAGAAAAATGAGAACACATTTTTCTCTATTTAAAGAGAAAGTAGGAACTTTGCTAATATGCTAGGGACAGTTTAAGATTGAAACAATATAATATGTTCAGTTTAAGATTGAAACAAAACAAATATAACTTTATCAGAGTATGCTATATTATATATTAAGTACAAAAACACAGTGAATTAGGCAAGTAATAATCAAATCATTAGAATTAAATGTACATCTCTTACTCAGCTTCATAAAACAAAATATAGCCTTTCTGAGCATCTTCACTGTGCATCCTATATCTCACTAGCAGTTATTTATTTCCACATCTGAATTCACATTCAGTATGGGCAGTCCATTGAGATGCTCTTCACTCATTGTTGAATGAAGTTATGTTTTAAGTCTCTGGCAAGGTTTTTTTTTGTGATATTGCTCATTGAACCACCTGTATTGTTGGGATAACAGGTATTTTAACAAGTGGTGACTCTGGTATCTGATACAACCAGGAGATGCAAAAAGATAACCAACAACTCATTGCTTCTCTTTTTAACAGTAATGAAGGAAGAGGCTCTTTTACTCTAAAATTTGCTAATTGGTACGCTTCATAACTCAAAAGGTAAATGTATCTTGCTCCCTACACTCAATGAATTGCTCAGCAGATCTGATGGCGTAGATCTGCCAGACCTCTTACAAAATAGAGGACAGGAGAGGCATCTTCATTTTCAAGTATATGACAACCTGTGATTGCAAGTATGTAAATTAGATTTTAATAAGAAAAATTAAATAGCAATTTGTGGAGCATTATCATCAGCATTATTAGTATTGTTCTGTATCATTTGTAGACTTGGGCTTTTTTAATGTAAAGAGAAAGAAAATGAGAAGTTTCTAAAGATTATGAATCCTTCTTAGTTGTTTTTCCTTTCTTCCCTTTTATACTCAGGAAGGATTTTGGGAAGCTACTGTTTGTGAGAAGAAACTTGGTTACATCTGCAAAAGAAAGTCATTATTACAAGCTCCTGAGGAAGTAGAAATGAATGACCTGGGCAGCCAAAGAGTAAGTGTGAAGTAAATTATTAGAAGATGCATGAAAAATATTTGGCTTAGTAGGTTGGTCTCACTCTGTAGACTAGATTATCATTGATGGTGTCTCTTGCAATAACAGCTTTTGTAAGTTTTTTACCTTCACTGTGAAAATACTTAAGGAAATTCAGTTGAAATTCATTTTTCATTTACATAAATGATCCTGGTTCCCTACATCTCTTCCTCTTTGTGATGCAGTCCACATCTACCATTTAGTCAGAGATCTTAGGCTCTTAGTCAAACTGAAAAAGCACACAACACCCACTAAGGGTATCTCCATCTCAGTTCCCAGGTCTTCTGTTTCTTTAGAGTTTTTATTTGCAATGGGCAAATCTAAATGGTCATTTATGTATAGTGGTTACTGTACATTTAATGTAGTACTTGCATAATAAAGTACTAAATTAATGTGCAGTATCCCGAGTTATTGCACAGTAGTGCTGGCGAATGCCTTTTTAGTGATGTTACTGCACAGTAGCCTAATAATACTGCACAGTAGCATATTAGCACTGTCCATGCTGTGACATACTACTGTGCAGTACTATTAGGCTGCTGCATAATTAGCGTCTCATGTAAACATGCCAAGTAACTATAAAAAACCAAAAGCAGTTCAAAGTGAAGAAGAACTGCCTTTTCCAGCTACCTGTCCTAGATTTTTTACTTGTGAGCTCCCTGTTTGATCTTTGAATCCTATGCCTAAGTTATATGGTCTCTAACTGGCAAGCTTAGTCATTGGGATACAAAAACCCACTTCTTTAGCCTATTGTAATAAACCCCTGTGATAGAGGAGTGAATTTATTTCTACAAACAATCCTGGGCTGTATTGCTCTTACATCAGAGGGGTTTAAACCAGGGGTGGGCAATTATTTGGGACCACAGCCCACATAGGGAGTTTTGGTGAAGTGTTATGGGATGGGTCAACACCTCCCACCCCTGCCACAATTCACCAAAACTCCTTAAGTGGCCCTGAGCATGGGGAGACTCACCAAGACCTGTGCAGGAAGGGTGTGTGGCAGGGTGGAAGGGATGGGGCTGTGGGCAGGCAGGGAGCTGCATCTGGGGTTGGGTCCATGGCAGCTGGGCTGTGACAGTGTGGGGCAGGGTCAGGGCCAGAACAGAGCTGCGATCCACTCCCTGCATGTCCATTGAACCCATGTCCATCACACGGCCATACAGGGTCTGCACAGGTCCTGCCCCCAGCTCTCTGTATGAGGCAGATGGGCCACAGTGCCCAGGCAGTGAGGCTGGGTTTGGTAGTAACAGCAGCTGGAATGAGCCACCACTTCTGGGGCTGCCAGGTGCCCCAGCCCCACTGCAGGCCTGGGTGGAGTGGGGGGAGGGGCAGGATTGGCCACATGCACTACAGCATGGCCTGCCTCCTGCACCTGTCTGGGCAGGACCAAGGGATCCACCATAAGCTAGAGAAAATTCCTCAGTCAGACATATTTTGCCTACCCCTGGCTTAAACCTTACCACTTATAAGCTACTGATGTCAGGCATCAGTGTTCTATTGGATATCAGAATATTTTTTCATTCTAAGGATCTAGAATCCATAACACTTAGCTACATATTTCAAATTTCCTTCTAAATAAGAGTAGAGACAGTCCCTTTTTCTTCCAAGGACTGCATCACTAACCTAGTAAATAACTGGAAGGCCATATTTGTCCTCAAAGTCAACATTGAATGCCAAGCATCATAAAAGATAGGATGAGAATGCAGGTCAGAAGCAAGCAATTTGGTGCAAAAGTCCAGTATCATCCTCTCAGTAATAAGAAGGCTGACCTCTGTATGAGCAGGGAGCCGTCTTTGTTACTTTACAACTCAGCTCATGAGTCATGATTAAATTCCATTCTTGTTTCTCAGTGTAGCTTCAACAATGGATTTCACATTAATGTATGATAACTGCATCTATATATATCTATAGCTATCTATTTATCTGTCTGTCTAAATATATATGCCTATATTAAAGGGCAAAGCAAACAATACTTCCCAGTGTATTAAGAAGTTGTGTGTGTTTGCCTAATGTTTGCTGCAGGGCTGGAAAAGACATGGCTTTCATTGTTACTTGGTTGGACACACATTTCTATTATTCTCAGAAGCAAATGAGGCGTGTCAAAGGAGCTATGGCTACCCAGTTACTATGGAAGACAGGTATGGAAAAAGGCTTTTTAAATCAACTTTTAATTATTCAGAATATACAGTAACATATATAAATCAACCGTTTTACCATCTTCTCCATTTGGAATGATTTCATTAAAATTATAAGCTCGAAGCAGAAAAGAGTTAAGACTAAATCTTTAAAAAGTTGTAAAACATGTATGTTCTTTCCCAGAAATGACTAAGCCTATCTCACTAATTTGGTTGGGCTGAGTCCTGAAAAATATTTCTGGATTGGTCTCTCAGATGTAGAAGAACAGGGGACATTCAATTGGGCCAATGGTGAAGTTGTTTTGTTCACTCACTGGAACTCAGGAATGCCTGGTAAGCACTTCACTACTATATAATCTGTGATGTTCATGGTTTGACTAACATCTCACAAGTTTTCAAATGCTGTCCTCTGAGAGGCTAGACAGGATTCAGTCAGGCACCATCTCATGTCCTCATACAGGAAGGTAAATGAGGCACAAGGAGTGAACTAGCCATCTTAACTTACCTGGTGCAAGGGAATAATGTAGCAAGTTGGTATTCCTCATTCTGAAACTGTGCAAACAGGGGCTCTGGTGTTCTAAGATAAATACTGGGTAGTGGCTGGGCTGGAGGTGATTCATGGTCTTAGCCAATCCACAATTTTTACACAGTAGTTAGTGGCTGACAATAGTACACCAGACTGTGAAAAACTGTTGTTGGATGTTGTTGGCAACTTGGGCAGCAGTGACCATGAGATGATCGAGTTCAGGATCCTGACAAAAGGAAGAAAGGAGAGCAGCAGAGTATGGACCCTGGACTTCAGAAAAACAGACTTTGACTCCCTCGGGATACTGATGGGCAGGATCACTTAGGAGGACAATCTGAGGAGGAAAGGAGTCCAGGAGATATGGCTGTATTTTAAAGTAACGTTACTGAGGGTGCAGGAACAAATGATCCCAATGCACAGGAAGAATAGCAAATATGGCAGGTGATCAGCTTGCTTTAGCAGATAACTCTTTGGCAAGGGATTTGAAGAGTAACAAGAACTGTTTCTACAGTGGCAACAAGAAGCAGGTCAGGGAAAGTATGGGTCCCTGACTGAATGGGGAAAGCAACCTAGTAATAGATGATGAGGAAAAGGCTGAAGTTCTCGATGTCTTCTTTTACCTCAGTTTTTACATGCAAGGTCACTTCCCAGACTACTGCACCTGGCAATGCAATTTGGGCAGAAGGTGAGCAACCCTTAGTGGTGAAAGAACAAGTTAGGAACTATTTAGAAAAGCTAGATGTGTACAAGTCCATGGGGCCAGACCCAATACATCTGAGGGTGCTGAGGGAGTTGGCTGATGTGATTGAAGAGCCGCTGGCCATTATCATTGAAAACTCATGTTGATAAGTCCTGAATATTTGGAAAAGGGCAAATATATTGCTCATCTTTAAGAAAGAAAATAAAGGAACAGGTCAGTCTTGCCTCAGTTCCTGGAAAAATCATGGTATGGGCCCTCAAGGAATCCATTTCTAAGCACTTAGAGGGGAAGAAAGTGATCAAGAATAGTCATTCATCAAGGGCAAGTCATACTTGACCAATCTGATTGCCTTCTATGATGCGATGACTGGCCCTATGGCTGTGGGGACAGCAGTGTACATGATATACCTTAACTTTAGCAAGACTTTTGATATGGTCTCCCACAGCATTCTTGCAAGCAAGTTAAGGAAGTATGGGCTGGATGAATGGACTGTAAGGTAGATAAAATGCTGGGTGGATTGGGCTTGATGGGTAGTGGTAAATATTTCAAGGTCTAGTTGGCACCTGGTATCAAGTGGAGTGCCCCAGGGCTCAGTCCTGGGGCTGGTTTTGTTCAATATCTTCATTAATGATCTGGAAGATGGGATGGATTGCACCCTCAGCAAGTCCGTGGATGACAGCAAGCTGGGGGGACTAGTAGGTATGCTGAAGTGTAGGACTAGGATTCAGAGTGACCTAGACAAATTGGGGGATTGGGCCAAAAGAAATACCATGAGGTTCAATAAGGACAAATGCTAGGTCCTACTTTTAGGATGGAAGAATCCTATGCACCAGTACAGGCTGTGGACCAACTGGCTAAGCAGCAGCACTGCAGAAAAGCACCCTGGGGGTTATAGTGGATAGTGGGACTGTGTACAATTTTGCCAGCTATTTCATTTTGACACTGTTTCAACTTGTTCTGAGCTCAAAACAGCAAAATCGAAATGACATGAAGGGCTTCAAAAAAGCCTTGAAATGAAATGAGGGCAGTCAAAATGTTTCAAAAGTTTTGAAATGGTTCATGTTTCGAGGCTGAAGCTGGGCTTACCTGCAGGGGAACAAAAAGTAAGGAGAGGGAGAGGGAAGTGGGGGGAAGGAGTGCTCTGATATTGACTATGACAGTTTGGCTGCCTGAGATGCTACTGGTGCTACTGTGCTGCTTACCAAGTTATTACCTGTTGTCATTTAAAGTGATGGACCAGAATGAGGCTGTAGGGCAGGAGGAAACCTCACTGAGGCTCACTACCATGTCATCTAGAGGCCCAGTGCCAGTGAGGTTGTGCCTTAACACACGTGGTCACACATCATGAGTTTTGCTTCTCAGCAGCATGAGGTGCAGTTTCCCAGAAACCCCTGCACCTATTTCCTTGAAGCCTGGCAGACTTCATGGCCTCCACAGGGGCTACCACGCATGCAGTTTTCACCCTGCTGTGCCTTAACACACACATGTGACATGACCTTTGCTTGTCAGCAGCTTGAGGTGGGATTTCCCAGGAACCCCTGCACCTTTTGCCTTGAAACTTGGCAAGCTTTGTGGCCTCATTAGGGGCTACTATGACTGCTGTTTTTATCCCCCTGTGCTTTAACACTTATAAGTGACATGAGTTTTGCTTTCAAGACTTTGAGGTGCAGTTTCCCAGAAACCCCTGTACCTATCTCCTTAGCAGGTTTCATGCCCTTAGAGGGAGCTGCCATCCCTGCTACTTTCATCCAAATATACCCATAGGCTATAATGGGGAAGCATGAAACTGCCTATAATTTTGTCATTCATTGGCATATTTGGATGAAAGTAGCAGGGATGGTAGCCCCCTTTAAGGGCATGAAGCCTGCTAAGGAGATAAGTAAACAAAGTTAAAACAAAGCGAAACAGAACAGTGCTTTCAAAATGAAATGAAACTGGAAGTGAAACACTCCTGTTGAAACAGCAAAATGGAAATTGAGACAAAACGGTGCTGTTTTGCACAGCCCTTGTGGACAATAAAGTGGATGTGAGTCAACAAGTCGAACAGAATACTGGGCTGCATTAATAGGAGTGTTGCCAGCGGATCAAGGGAAGTGATTATCCTACTCTATTCTGCACTGAACAGGCCACTTCTGGAGTACTGTGTCTAGTTTTGAACCCCCACTACAGAAAGGATGTGGACAAGTTGGAGAGAGTCCAGTGGAGGGCAACAAAAATGGTTAGGCAGCTGGGGGACATGACTTGTGAGGAGTGCTTGAGAGAACTGGGCTGACTTAGTCTGCAGAAGAGAAGACTGAGGCAGAATTTAATAGCAGCCTTCAACTACCTAAACAGGGGTTCCAAAGAGGATTGCGCTAGACTGTTCTCTGTGGTGGCAGATGACTGAACAAGGTGCAATGGTTTTAAGCTGCAGCAAGGGAAGTTTAAGCTGGATATTGGGAAAAAACTTCTCACTAAGAAGGTGGTGAATTCAATGTCATTTTGTCATGAGATCTCACTTGTGCAGAAAAAAGTAATTAGCCTTGTTCAATTGTTTAGTTTTCTCCCTTTTGACAATGATGAGCTCAAGTGATTTGTTAAATTGTACCTTTGCTGCTGTTCTGCATATTCATATCTCACATGTCCCTAACTGCAGTAGATTTTCCCACCCTTCAGCTATTAAAATTGATTTGATTTGAAGCAGAAGTCTTACTTTTGACAGCAAAGCCCTAAATTCAGAATAAAACATAAAAAAGACTATGCATTTGTCATTTACATATTTTTAATTTCTTATATGAATCACTGAGGAAGAGAACCAGGCTGTATTGCCATGGGAACTGGAATTGCACCTGGATTATGGGATGTTCTTAACTGTGAGAAGGCAGCAAAATTTCTCTGCAAGCAGTGAGCTGAAGGAGTGACCCCTCCTTCGATTGCAGCAACAGCTTCTGATGCCCCATGTCTGGGGGCTGGGAATTAGCCTCTTATACTAGCTTCTGCTTCAAAGTAAGTATTAAAGTTCAGTGATACATTTACTATTCCTCAACCACTGCATGTACTGAAGGGCCAGTGCTCCTCTCAGTTACCCAATAATGTTTTGTATATCTGAAAGATGTCTTTCTAGGCAGTTTTTTTCTTTATAGTATTGTCAACCCTATTGCTCAAAACTGTGAGTCAAACTGCCAAACTATAAAGAGAATTGGTTAAAAAAAATCACTAGAGTTTATAATATATAGATACGCATTGGACTCTTAGTGTTAGTGCCTCATTTCTAGATATTCTTGCTAACCCTGAAGGCTAGAAGCTTTTTTTAAAAAAAATGACGGCTTGGGTACTCTCTTACTAATTGCCTTCAAGGATTGTGGTTTTTAGAAAAATACCAACTGTCAAGAGACTCATGATAAAAACCACAAAAGCTGGTGATTTCCATAAGAAAAAGATGAAAAGTCATGGGAAATTGGCACCTTTCCAGACTTTTTGACAGCACATATGATGTATACCAAAAACCCAGTTTCATTTTCAGAATTTTGATGGCACCTAGGCAACTAGGAAAAGCACTTTCTTTGTGTGTCCATGTTAAAATAACAGAAACCAAAACTAGAAAGCCAGACCCTCCCAATAAAAGCTCCTGCAGCATAATCTTTTCACCCTGGATATAAAACATGCTAGGCATGGGGTCATTCCTTTAAGGCACTGAACACCATTGCTGTAATCATAGAAAATCACATGTGGAAATATATGTAGGCTTAAAACAAACGCTTGCTTATGTGATCAAGCCTTTGTAGGATTTAGCTTTATGTCCCTGTTTCCTCATTTCTCCCATTAATTAGATCTGTACTTCATCCATTTCTCAAAAATCTCTTACTTTTCACCCTGGGGTATTTAACATCATGCTATTTTTCCTCCCCCTCAGTAATCAAAATTCCCATTAACATATGAACTAGCTTTTATCCAAATGTACATGGCAACAGTTTTGAGTCTCCCCACTCTCCACTGGTATTTAAACAGCTCAGTGGAAACGGCATTCCATAATCCAGGTTATAAGTGTAAATATGCATGTAATTTGCCAGGTTGCATAAAATAATAGCTGCAAATATTTTACCTGATTTTTATCACATCAGCAAGGTCTTTCACACTAGGTTATTATGAAATATTTCCTCATTAGTTTTTTATAAGAGTGGGAAACCAAAGGAAAACCTGGTTTGAAGCTGAAGAATTTTGTAGATAAATAGGAGGGAATCTGCTCAGCATTCACAGCAGAGAGGAACAGTTTCTAATATGGAAATTGGTGCTGTGAATATCTGTAAAAAGTTGCTTCTGCTATTTTAATGATATGTTTATTTAGAATTATCAAATGTACTCTTGTGTCTAGAGCTGGATGCATAAAGGATTTTTATTTTGGTGGATGCAAATATTGGGAATAATTGGTTTGGTTTCAAACAAAATAGAATTGTTGTTATTTTTCAGCAAAACAACCAAGACTGTTTTAACTCTCTCTCTTCCCTCTGCCCACCAAAAGGTTTTTTTTACTTAAAGATATTTTGTCTCATGTTGGAGTCTTTAAAACCACCTTATTTAACTTATCTTCTTTTCATTAGGTTTAAACAAAAATCTAAAGATGAAAAGTTTCACTTAAACATGTTGAAACAAATCCTTTTAGCAATTCCAAAATTAGTTTATTTGAAAAATGTCAAAATTAAATATGTTGACTTTTTAAAAAAATCTCCCATTTTTTGGCCATTAAATTTGTCTGAAATTCACAAATAGATTCATTTGTTTCAAATGGCATTTTTCAGTGAATTTGCTGTTCATCATTTTTTCCCTCAGCTCTAGTCACTATTTCTGAAATAGTGAATTCAAAGTTAAAATATGGTTATTATATTTGTAATTGCCATATTTAAAAATGGGTTCAAGACTTTAGGCTGAAGTGGAGTTTCATAATTTGGGTACCAGATTAGCCCACAAAAATATGAGATAGGGAAGTTGTTTTAAAAAGAAAAGAACTTCTTCTAGATAGGGCTTTAAACTAAGATTGCTGAGGGATGGGGTAACAAAGACTGGACCAGAGCTTGCCTCGGCACCAACATACAAGAAAGCTCTGTAGATAGGGACACTAGAAGAGCCACTTCCACGGGAGCTGATGGAGTAGTTTTTCATCAGTATGACAGGAAGTTGAGAGCCTCATTAGGAGGACTCAGGTACCTGTACACTAATGCCAGAAGCACTGGGAACAAGCAGTTGGAACAAGCCCTCCTACTCTCCAGTGGGCATTTCAATCTAGTAGGGATTATGGAGACCTGGTGGGACTCCTTACATGATTGGAGTGTAGCCATAAATGGCTACACCCTGCACAGAAGGAACTTAGTAGTGTGGCTGTCTATGTGAAGGAGCAGTACACCTTCTTGGAGGCCAACATTGGCTCCAAAGAAGAACGACTCAAAACCCTTTGGGTCAAACTGCAGGTCGGGGGAGAGACCTAACTGTAGGTGTGTACTACAGAACAGTAAACCAAGGGGAGGAACTTGATCTAGAGTTTGCCTGAGAACTGACAGAGGCTTCACATGCACAAGACATGGTCATCATGGGTGAGTTCAATTACCTGAACATCTCTTGGGAGGAACACTGGAACATTCAGCCAAGTCAGGTCATCTGTGTTCCTTTCTGACCTGCATTGAAGAGATTTTTTTTACTCAGGCAGTGCAAGGACCAACCAGAGGTAATGCTCTTCTAGACTTGGTCCTGGCTAAAGGAGATGACTTGGTGACTGACTTAAAGTTAGAGGGCAGCCTGGGCTACAGTGACCATGGAACCATCATGCTCACTGTCCATCACAAGGCAGACAAATTAGATAGCAGGACAGAAGTTTTTTTGGACTTCAAAAATACAAATTTCAGCAAGCTCCGGTCACTAGTAGGGGAAGGGCTGAAGGACCAGGGACCAAAGGCAAAAGGAGTACATGAAGAATGGTCATTCCTGAAGGCCATGATCCTTGAAACACAAAGGAAGTCCATTTCCACATGGAGCAAAGGTATCAAAAGGGCTGGGAAGCCCTCTTGGCTAAACAGGAAAATCATGGTCCTCTTAAGAAAGAAGAAAGAGATGTACAAACAATGAAAGCTTGGGGCGTGTTCCAAGAAAGGCTGTACAACAATGGCCTGCATTTGTAGGGAACAGATTAGAAGGGCTACAGTGGCAACTGAACTAAAATTAGCAATGGGGATCAAGGACAACAAGAAGTCCTTCTTTAGGTATGTAGGAAACAGGAGGAAAACAAAAGGGAGTGTGGGGCCACTGCTCAACAACTCAGGACAGCTGGTTACCAGTGCTCAGGAGAAAACTGAACTCCTGAATGACTACTTTGCTTTGGTCTTTCAGAGGGCCAAGGGGGAAAACATGCCAGATGGAATACAGAAGGAGCAGGGTAGCAATGACTGTCTTCCTACTATTGCCATAGAACTGGTATGTGACCAAGGAAAAAAATTAGACATGTATAAATCAGCAGGCCTGGATGAACTTCATCCAAGGATGCTGAAGGAGCTGGCTGAAATCATCGTGGAACCCCTGGCAAAGCTATTCCAAAATTTGTGGCACTCTGGAGAGGTCCCTGAGGACTGGAAGGCTGCCAACGTTGTGCCCATCTTCAAAAGGGAGGAGGGAGGACTCCGGTAACAATAGGCCAATTAGCCTAACTTCTATCCCATGGAAAATCCTGGAAAAATTCACCAAAGAGTCTATATGCGATAGGCTTGCAGAAGGTAGGATGCTGTCCCATCCGACGTATGAATATCAAGATAGTGCAATAGCCTCATCTCCATCTGACAAAGTGTGTGTATAGATTTTGCAGCTCCTACTAGTCCTAGAAATGAAATGTCAGAAGACAAGCTGACTTTGAGGCTGTTTAACAGGCCAGAGCACAACTCCTCTTCCTCATACTGAAGAAAATGGTAAGAGAGCTATATTTCTATCATAGGTAGTTTATGAAAACTGGAATGAAGGAGAACCCAGTAATGATAAAGGAATTGAACACTATATAATGTTTGAAGGCTCAACAGGAATGCGATGGAATGACACATACTATGAACATTTGCTTAATTGGATTTGTGAAATAAAAAAAGGTAGGTTTATTTCCTCATGTAATTAGAGCCATAAAACCAAATCTTGTTGGACTAACTAAAATTAGAAATAGGTGTGCTACTGAAATATTTTTGTATGGGAAAAAAAGAAAAAAGAAAGTGATGTAAACTATGAGGACATGAATTCAGCTCTTTGAATTAAAATATTTCTATACAGGAGGTCAAAAAAGTCTCTGCCACTTTATTTGTAACTTTATCTGCTTAATACTGATTGAACTGACAAAGCAACAATGTCTATTTCTTCTCATCTTATGTCCATACTTACATCTTTCAAGGCTTTGCTAAGAGGAGCTGGATCAGAAGCAATAGAGCTCCAGCTTTCATAAGTAAATAGGTGTGCTATTAAATACTTCTGAGAAAATAATAATCAAACTGAGAGACATGAACCATCTACTTCAGCAAGAGGGTAAATAGTTAAGAATTTAATTCAGGCCTAAATTATTTCAGCTTCCACCAACATTTCCCTGTCAGCGGGGTCCTAAGCACCAGAAAGTACAGAAGTAAAGGGTTATGGCAACATCTGATTTGCCTAGTGGCATACAGACTGCCCCAATATAGCCCAAACTAGCACAGTGCAAAAGTGACCTGGCAGGTATTGTGGTCAATGTGCCTGGGTATGTGGTGATTTGGTTGAGTGAGGAATAAATTACTCAAATTAAAATAAAACAATAATATAAAATATTTAGCGCATTTTGATCTATTTTCTGCCCTCCATCCTAGGTAGAATTCCCGGGTCCTTCCTCCCACACCTCTCAGCTGAGTATTTTAGTGTATAAACAGAAGGCCAGGACACCCTGCAAGATAGGGGATAGGGACCAAGAGACTTTGTCTGACGAAGATAACTAGGAAACAAGGTTATAAACAATTTCTGCCTACAACATTGAAATACAGATGATTAGTACCATTCTAGAAATCAACTGGGGTTGAGAGGAAGTTAGGAATAAATAAGCAGCTTCCTAACAGCTTGAAACTGCCCCACTCCTGAGGTCTCCTAGACAGCAAGATCATTCTCAAACGCTGAGAGGCATTGCATTTGCACACTGAACCCATTACCCTAATGGAAAAATCCATGCTATTTTACTAATGACTCATGACATATATGTCCTCAAGCCATTGGCTTTCAAGCAGCAGCTTGAGACAAGTTTCACAGTTTCATAGTTTCTAGGGTCGGAAGGGACCTGAGCAGATTTCATATTTCATAGACATCAGGGCTGGAAGGGACCTCGGGAGATCATTGAGTCCAGCCCCCTGCCCAAAGGGCAGGAAGTCACCTGGGGTCATAGGATCCCAGCAAGATAAGCATCCAATTTACTCTTGAAGGTGTTCAATGTAGGTGCTTGAACCACCTCCGCTGGCAGACTGTTCCAGACCTTGGGGGCTCGGACAGTAAAGAAATTCTTCCTTATGTCCAGCCTGAAACGGTCTTGCAGGAGTTTGTGACCGTTCGACCTCGTCATCCCATGGGGCGCTCTGGTGAACAGATGTTCCCCCAGATCCTGGTGGTCACCCCTGATAAACTTGTAGGTGGCCATCAGATCACCCCTGAGCCTGCGCTTTTCCAGGCTAAAGAGTCCCATGGCTCTCAGCCTGTCATCGTAAGATCTGTTTTCCTGACCTCTGATCATGCGCGTGGCTCTCCTCTGGACTCTCTCAAGCTTCTTCACATCCTTTTTGAATTGTGGAGACCAAAACTGGACGCAATACTCCAGCTGTGGCCTCACTAAGGCCGAGTACAAGGGGAGAATGACGTCCCGGGATTTGCTCGAGAAGCATCTATGGATGCACGCCAGCATTTTGGTCGCTTTACTAGCCGCAGCATCGCATTGGAGGCTCATGTTCATCTTGTGGTCAATGATGACCCCCAAGTCTTTTTCTTCTGTAGTGCTAACCAACGTAGCACTGCCGAGCCTATAAGGGTGCTGCAGGTTTTTCCTCCTCATGGTGCTTAACACTGAAAAATGCAAGGTTCTCCACCATGAGGTTCTTGTCTGCCCATTTGCTGAGCTTGTCCAGGTCAGACTGGATCACCCGCCTATCTTCTGGTGTGGATGCTTTGCCCCAAAGTTTGGTGTCATCGGCGAACTTGGCCAGTCCACTCCTGACTCCAATGTCCACATCATTAATGAAGATGTTGAACAGTATGGGTCCCAGGACAGAGCCTTGAGGGACCCCACTGGTCACAGGGCACCACGATGAGTGACTGCCATCAATCACAACCCTCTGGGTCCGACCACGAAGCCAATTTCCCAGCCAGCAGATCGTGGTGGAGCCAAAGCCACAACCGGCCAGTTTGGCCAAGAGTTGATCATGGGATACCAGATCAAAAGCTTTTTTGAAGTCAAGATATATGACATCAATCTCTTCTCCCTTGTCCAGGTGATAGCTCACCTGGTCATAGAAGGAAATGAGATTGGTCAAACAAGACCTACCCGCAACAAACCCGTGCTGGCTGTCCCTTAGAATGTTAGCCTGGGCCAGTCCCTCAAGGATGGCCTCCTTAATAAACTTTTCTAAGATCTTCCCCAGGATAGAAGTCAGGCTAATGGGCCTGTAGTTAGCCGGATCCACTCTCCTCCCTTTCTTGAAGATCGGCACCACATTGGCCTTCTTCCAGTCTTCAGGCACTACACCAGAGCGCCAGGAGTTTTCAAAGATCTGTGCCAGGGGCTGGGCTATGACGCTCGCCAGCTCCTTGAGTACCCTGGGGTGCAGGTTGTCAGGGCCAGCTGACTTGAAGGTATCCAGCTTCTCAAGGTGTTCCTTCACGAGGTCAGCATTGATGGAGGGTAGGGGATCCCCATCACCCAGATTTCCCTGTCCCATAGCAGGCATGGGCATCCCGTGTGACTGATGAAAGACTGACGCAAAGTACCTATTTAATAGGTTGGCTTTTTCCTGGGCGACAGTTGTCAGTTGTCCCATCTGGTTTAGCAGGGGTCCAACATTGCCCTTGCTTTTCCTCCGGCTCCCCACATATCTGAAAAAGGACTTTTTGTTGTCCTTGATGCCTGAAGCTAGTTGGAGTTCAGTTGCAGCCTTGGCTTTCCTGGTTTGCTCCCTGCAGGACCGGACCAGCGTGGAGTAATCCTCCTTGGAGGTGAATCCCATCCTCCATCCTTTGTAGGCTTTCCTTTTTAGCCACAGTAGGTCCGCTAGGTCCCTGGAGAGCCGGGGGGCTGCTGTGCCTTCTTGCTGCCTTTCCTCCGTGTTGGAATAGATTTAGCTTGTGCACTGAGGATCGCTTCCTTAAGAATCAACCACTCTTCTTGAACTCCCAACTCCCTGGGGTCATGGTCCCTGAGGGCCTGACTGACTAGCCTCTTGAGCTTGTCAAAGTCGGCTTTTCTGAAGTCAAGGACTTCTGTGTTGCTGACTGACTTGCCAGCTTTATGGCGGATGGTGAAGGTGATCAGCTCGTGGTCGCTGTCACCCAACTTCCCATCAATCACTAGGTCACCGATTAGGTCGTCCCCCGTAGCCAGTACCAGGTCAAGCAGCGCTTTGCCTCTCGTTGGCCCATAGACTTCTTGAGTCAGGTAGAGGTCATCCACGCACGAGAGAAAGCTTTGCGCCCGCTCAGATTTAGCTGAGTGATCTTCCCATGAGATGTCCGGGTAATTGAAGTCACCCATGACAACCAAGGTCCTGGAGCAAGCGGCCTCAGTCAGTTCCTGGGCGAACTCCTGGTCAAGCTCAGGACTTTGAGTGGGAGGTCTGTAGTAGACTCCCACCATTGTGTCCCCTGTGCCGAATTCCCCATGAATTTTTACCCAGAGGGTCTCTAGCTGTCCATGCCAGTCGCCAACCTCAGCTTGCAGGGACATGTAGCTTTCCTTCACATAGAGAGCTACACCCCCGCCCCTTTTTTCAACAGGATCCCTCCTGTACAGGGTATAGCCCTCTATCCCCATGGTCCAGTCATGGGTGGAGTCCCACCAGGTCTCCGTTATCCCAATGACATCATATTTCTTTGCACTGAGCAGGAGGACGAGCTCGTCCTGCTTGTTGCCCAGGCTCCTGGCATTAGTGTACAGGCAGGCAAGTGTGCCCTTGGGGGCTCTTGCTTTGCCCACAGATTGTACCAGGGCTGGGGCAGGGGTGGGCTCCCTTAGGTGCCCCTTTAAGTGCCTTGGTCCGCTGGCTTTGCAAGGGCCGTTCAGCGGGCCAGCAGGGGCAGTAGTCCCCCCATCCCCCAGCGGGCTTAGTTTAAAGCCCGGTGGAGCAGGTCAGCCAGCCTGGCTGAGAAGAGCCTCCTCCCCAGGGGAGAGAGGTGGAGGCCATCTCTTCCCAGCAGCTCCCTGCCTCTCTCTCCAAAGAGCGGGCTGTGGTCATGGAAGCCAAAGCCTTCCCGATAACACCAGCGCCGCAGTCTTTGGTTCACCGCATGGATCCTCCTCTCCCTCCTCAGATCATTGAGTCCGACCCCCTGCCATGGCAGGAAAGAGTACTGGGGTCAAATGACCCCAGCAAGGTGTTCATCTAACCTCCTCTTAAAGACCCCCAGGGTAGGGGCCAGCACCACTTCTCTTGGAAGTTGGTTCTAGCTCCTAACCGCCCTGACTGTGAAGCAGCGCCTCCTGATATCTAACTTAAATCTACCCTCTGCCAGCTTGTGACCGCTATTTCTTGTCACTCCTGGTAGTGCTTGGGGGAACAGGGACTCCCCCATTGCCTGCTGGTCCCCTCTGACTAGTTTGTAACAGGCCACTAGATCCCCCTTCAGCCTTCTCTTGTGGAGACTGAATAGGTTCAGGTCCCATAGCCTCTCCTCTTAGGGCCTGCCCTGCTGTCCCCTTCTCTGGACCCTCTCCATGCTGTCCACATCCCTCCTGAAGTGGGGCACCCAGAACTGGACACAGTACTCCAGCTGTGACCTGACCAGTGCCGCATAAAGGGGGAGCATCACCTCCTTGGACCTGCTTGAGATGCACCTGTGGATGCATGACAAGGAACAGTTGGCCTTCCTGACTGCATCCCCTCACTGCAGGCCCGTGTTCATCTTGGCTTCAGCGATGACTCCAAGATCCTTTTCTGCCTCTGTACTGATGAGAAGGGAGTTCCCCAGCCTGTAGATATGGTGCTGGTTCTTCCTCCCCAGGTGTATCACCTTCATAGATTTCATAGACATTAGGGCTGGAAGGGACCTCGGAAGATCATCAAGTCCAGCTCCCCGCCCAAAGGGCAGGAAGTCAGCTGGGGTCATAGGATCCCAGCAAGATAAGCATCCAGTTTGCTCTTGAAGGTGTTCAATGTAGGTGCTTGAACCACCTCCGATGGCAGGCTGTTCCAGACCTTGGGGGCTCGGACAGTAAAGAAATTCTTCCTTATGTCCAGCCTGAAACAGTCTGACATGAATACTTCCCAAAAATCCACCATCAGTGTTGCTATGTGCTATGTAAACATTAGTAGTATGGAATGAACTATATTACAGAGATATTGTAAGTGATTCTTGACTAAACCTTACAAGGTCAAGAAAATTAGAGTTTGGGTTACACTTAAAAAAAGGTCCAGATATGTTTAGGCACAGAGATACATATCTAATGTCCTTGAATAACCTTAGTGCCAACCTATATTGGCATTTTAAAGAGAAATATGAAAAAAATCAAAGTTTAAAGAAAATCAGATTTATCTTATCTGTTTTCTGTTCCTTATTCTTTTTGTTGCTAATGCTGATTCATAACATTTTCCCACTAAGCAGAGCAAATAAGGAACTGGGAAAGGTAATGGCATAAATAATGACCCATATGCAACCCCCCCCCCCCAACCAAACAAAAAACAACCAACTAAACAAAGAAAAAAGACCCACAAGACATTCAAAACACAATGGCATCTATGGAATCTAAGAAGCTATAGCTGGACCTGAACTAAGAGATGGATTAGCTCCCCCTTCTAGCCTACCTCACAACAGAATTGCAGTTCTACATAAATCTGTTCCTCATAAATTCTTCTTATTTGTCAAACCTTGACTTGCCTCCTGGGTGTTCTGCTCTGCCAGTGTTCCCACACTGTACATTTTTTAGTTTCAAAATCATTCTAGCTTTTTCCATGCAACCCTTAATTTTGCTCAAACTTCCTACACTCATCACAAAATGCCTATTCCTTTCTCTCTAATGTCCTCATGAATAACAAACCTGGAGAACAAGGGGAGAGGGGTGGTAGGACTGAGACACTGAGTAGGGACACTTTAGGAAGGGCTTAACTAACCTACAGGCTGTCCTGGGGTGGGCACCCAGGGTGGATGTTACCAAGGATACCCTTTGGTATTGTTCTTTGGCAGGGACAAAGACAGGAAATGCTGGGAAAGAGTGGTATTGTATTGCTTATTCTAATTTTTTTTAATAGAATGATATGGTTCCTTGGGGGGGAAGGAGAGGATGAATGTTTTTTTGACTCCTGTAAGAGAGAGGAATGTAGATTTGGAAGGGAAAATGAAAGTGGGGAGGGACTCCCCTTAGTGTAAGGAAGGGGAATGGGTGGAGTAGGACAGCCATGCCACCTCTGCTATAGAGGGAAGCCCATGCTTGGGAGGGCCAGTTGCAGGGCTTGTCCCACACCAAACTGGGTGAAATATTAGATACACTGGAGGATAGGGCTAGGATTTGGAGAGACCTAGACAAATTGGAGGACTGAACCAAAAGAAATCTTACGAAGTTCAAGACAAGTGCAGAGTCCTGTAATTAGGACAGAACAATCCCATGCACCAGTAAAGGCTGGGGACTAACTGGCTAAGCAGCAGCTCTGCAAAAAAGGATTTGGGGGGTTCAAGTGGGCAGTAAACTGAATATGTGCCAACAGCATGCCCTTGTTGTCAAGAAGGCTAATAGCATATTGGATGCATTAGTGGGAGTGTTGCCAGCAAATCAAGGGAAGTGATTCTTCCCCTCTATTCAGCACTGGTGAAGACACATCTGGCATGTACTGTGTCTAGTTTTGGGACCCCACTTCAGAAAGGATGTGGACAAATTGGAGAGAGTCCAGCATAGGACAACAAAAATGGTTAGGGGGCTGGTGTACATGACTTATGAAGAGAGGCTGAGGGAGCTGAGCTTATTTAGTCTGGAGAATAGTAGGCTGAGGGGGGGATTTAATAGCAGCCTTCAACTACTGGAAGGGGAGTTCCAAAGAGGATGAAGCTAGACAGTTCTCAGTGGTAGCAAAAACAGGACAAGGAACAAAGATCTCAAGTTGCAACAAGAGAAGTTCAGGTTAGATATTAGGAAAAACTCTCTCACAAGGAGGGTAATAAAGCACTGGAACAGAGAGGTTGTGGTATCTTCATCTTTGGAGATTTTTAAGAGCTGGTTAGACAAAGCCTTGGGTGGGATGATATATTTTGGGACAGTCCTGCTTTGAGCCGGGGGTTGGACTAGATGATCTCTTGAGGTTCCTTCCAACCCTAATTTTCTATGATTCTATGTCTCCGTAGGTGTGAGGCAGGGGAGTGGCGGGGAATACAGAGATATCTTTCTTTTCTAGAGGCAGTCAGTATAGGTTGGAAAGCAAGGTTGGATTGAACAGGAGGGATGGGAGGTTAGGAGGATGTTTTCCTTGACTAGAAGCAGAGAAGTGAGAGGGAGTGAGGTAGTGACTGTTTTTGAACTATGAGGGAGAGTCATTGCTCGTGCCCTTCTTTCAATAATTTATTCTTGCTTCTTTTTGTCTTTTACTGTAAGTCACCCTGAGTCCTTTTTGGGACGGTGGCATATATATCTAAGAAACAGAATGGTAGGAGTCAAGAAAGACACTGGGACTGTCTTATGAGTTATGATATTTATATGAGGTCTGTGTAATTTTCAGTCCTTGTGATTGGATTGCATTGTAGGTGGGCCACATCTCACTACAACTTTAGCAGCTCAGTGTGGTTGGCTCTTACCCGTCTAGTACGAAAAGAATTTGAATGATATAATTAACCATATTCTAAGGTGCATCGTGATGGTCTGAAACCATGATTTCACTTTATGAAAGACACTGTGGGTGCATCTATGAGACATTTACTGTGCAGTTAACTAACTGTGCAGTAAACATATTTAAATACAAGTACTACCCTGATGCAGAGTTTTTTTTGTGCATGTCAGTGTATATGCAGATACTGCCCTGGCTGGCTGGTGCACAAGGTGCTTCAGTCAGTGTTAGCCAGTAGGCAGCACCTGGACTGAAGTATCTTTTGCCCAAGCCAGCCACTCTGCAGCATGTGGAGCCTTGTTGGAGCATCCCTGGGCTGGCAGGCTGACCCCCTGGGTTCTCTGTCCACCTGGGCTGCTCTGAATGGGCTCCATATGCTGCACACAAATAAACTCCAAAGCAGAAAGCTCTGAAGTTTATTTGTGAACATTATTCACATGTGTAGGTGCACCCTGAATGCATTCACATCTCACACAACCATCGCCTTTATGTCCTCTATTTTTCTCTTGAAGGGGGATGCAGGAGGTAAACATAAACAGACCAAATATTGCTAACCAACCATAAGCTAGCTAGCAAATCCAGCTTTATATAAACAGCTCAACTTGTTTCTCATTTGCAGTTTGAATTTAGTATATAGGTAAACTTCAGATCAAAGTAGTACAATACTCTAGGGACATGGTTCAAACTTTTATTATGCCCATATACTAGCACTTCTGACCATATGTATGTATATGTGTATGTGTATATGTATGTATGTGTGTGTGTGTATATATAAATATATATATATATATGTGTGTGTGTGTGTGTGTATGTATAGATAGATAGATAGATATGTATGTATGTGTGTATATGTATGTATGTGTATATTTATTTGCAGAAGTCCAGGATAATAGCAGAATTTACTGAATTGAAAATATCTAAAATTCTTCAATTTTTTTTAGACTTTGCTTTATTACCTCTTCGCCTTGACATGGAATGAATTAAAATAAATAAATAAACCAGTATATTAAATATGGATAGATATATTAAAGATTAGTAATAATCTTGAGTGTGCTCCTGTACACCAAGAATAGCCTGGGAGCATTGTAAAGGATTAACATTTTCTTTCCCTGAAATTACATTTAAAAAATAGTTACTCATTCTCCCTTGTTAAATGCTGTTATATTATGTACTGGATTAAAAATTAGAGAACAAAACTGTCTATTGGACCTGATTTTTTGCAAACCACTCTAATTTTCTACCACTCTTGCACTCTTACCTACAATTTCTTGTATCCTTGTTCTGTAGAGTGCCTGCATCGCAATGATGAAGAGATCTGTAGAAGAAACAGGATACTGGGGGTATGCAGATTGTCAACATAAGAAAAGCTATGTATGCCAGATGGACAGCAGTGAGTTCCATTTCACCACCTTCTCAACTGAAACATATTTATGAACCTAGTTGTGTCTTAGACTTCTATGTTTGTGTATACACTGGGTGCATCTACATGTATGCTTTACTGTGGAGTTGACTAATTAGCTCTGGAGTAAAGTGTCATTGTCTACATGTGTGTTGCCATTAGGGCACAGTAAATTAATTAACTCCATCAGGGACAGTGCTATCTTACAGCAGAATCATTTCCTGCACAGAAAGCATGTGTGGATGGCGACCGGGACCACAACAACTTAAGTCGCCCTGGGCTGACAACAGGTTTGCGGGGTTCATCCATATGGCTCCACACTTTAGGCACTCTTGTGCTCCAGCCAGCCCCTCCACCCCAACACTGCCACCTGGAGCCTGGGGCCAGAGCCGCCCCTAGGGATGTGCGGGGCCTGGGGCATATCAGCCTGTGCAGGGCTGGGGGGGTGGGGGTAGCGACTGCCCACAGAAACCAGCGGCAGTGTTGGTGGGGGAGGTGACAAGTGGCTGTAGTTGGTGGAGGGCCCCCCAAAGCGTGGGGCCCAGGGCAGTCACCCCGATTTGCCCCCCCAGGGATGGCCGTGGTGGGGCTGACCCCTGAGCTTGTGTCAGCCCAGGGAGGCTCTGCCATGGCTCAAACTGCTGAAGTCCTCGGCACATGTGAAGGCACTGTGCCCAGGAGCAGCTGACTCCAGCATGAACTGGGCTGGAGTTTATTGAGGCATACTAATTGCACATGTAGATTTGCCCTCTTTGGCCCTCAAACAACTGGTATCAGAGAGCTTCAGCTGTCATTTCATCAGTTTGGGTGCCAGATGGAATAGCAATTATGAGCCAAAGAATCATGATAGACCTGCATTTCATGACCTTGAATTAATTTCCCCTTCAGCTCTGCTGTGCTTCCTTAGATTTTACCCAGGAGGAGTGGAATTACTCCATTGTGCTGATTGTGTGACAGGAAGGAAGTTTCAATTTTCAGTGGATTCAATTTTCCCATTAACAGGCTGCCACCAACATTTAGAAAAATAACTACTGGTTTTGGATATTTCAGTTTTTGGATTCCAAGGCTGGGAAACCTTAAAAGGACCTGACATCCAGAGGATTCACTTTCTGAAAATCAAAGCCCTTAATTTGACTAATATACTCAGAAATAACTTTTGAAAATCTTGGCTTGAGAAAAAAGACAGTTTGTTCCTGGATGCCAAACCATAATAAAAGTTAAAAAGTAGTTGCCAGTTTTGCAGTATTGAAATGCTCTGTGGTGGTTGTTCACTGGACTTTAACTTTCATGGCATGAACTTCCCTTTATAACTCTTCTACCTGCAGCCTGTATGCCTCAGGTCTGCAACTGCCTCTATTAGTTTTGATCCTCTCCTGAGCAAAGATGTCTGTATGCACATAATTTTGTTGCATAATTTTGTATCTACTTAATTCATAAAATCAAAACAAAAGTGATGTAATAGGTACTTTGGTGAATATTTGGAAAATCCAGAAGTGACTTCGACTATGCAGGCTATAACTAAACCTTAAAATTAAAAAATAAACAAAACCATTTTTGTGGATTATATTACTGGCATTAAAAATAGTTGCATAGCCCATCTTATGTAGCAAGTGCTACATAAATATAATTGGTATCATTTGGGGAATTGAAAAGTCATGATGCAGATTCCCTTCTAGATCTTCAGGTTAGGAAATAGCTGTGGAACAGATGCATCCGGAACATTATAGAGCCTGCAGGAAGAAGTAAGGGGAAATAGTGGCTTCCATTTCAGAGCAGATTGGGTATCACAGCTGGCTACATCCTTTCCTCCAAACAAGGACATAAGGCTGCCAGAGTAGTTGGGGATTTCATTTGACTGGCAAAGAGCAAACTGCCAGTGTTGTCTGTGTTGGGTGACCACAAAGGCAGTTTCAGTCAAATTTTGCCCTAGTCCTTTGGGGTTACATATTTAGCCCAAGTGAACCAGACCAGAGGATCCTGCTTCTGTGTATGGAGCACCAACAGGAGAATGCTGGTTTAGTTTTCTATATATACCTTGGAAAGGGAAGAACAGTTGCTTTGTTTGTCTGTTTGCTTCTTTCCATAGCATTAAGTTCACCCTTGCTTACTTCTATTTGGAGGACCTAAGTGATATGTAGTTCTTATGCTGGACTTAAATATGTGACCTCCTGTCACAGCTGGTTAGAAAGAAATCCACTCTGTACTAGATATCTGGTTCGCTTTCACTTGTAACCTGATCTGTATGTGTTCCTGTGTCCAGGTTTTAACAGTGAACATACCCCATTATCTCCCCCCTCTGCCAAACACATTGCATTGCTTACATTTACTATCCACTTGAAGTCATCTTTAAAATATCTGTTTAACCTGGTTTTTAAATGAGGAATGGGTTTTTTTTGTCTGACTGATTGTGAGCTTGATTTTGCAATAGAGTCGATCCCAGATACTTCTCAAGATTAGGTACCTAAACCCCACCCTCACCTCCAGAACAGCAAGGAACAGCTGCATGAAGTGCTCCAGCTGTTTGCTGCATCTTTTATTTCATAGGGTGCTTCTTCTCCAGCTATTGGCAGGGAATACTGATCAGCTGCAGCTGAGCTGAGAAGGGTACCCTTTCGAGTAGAACCTGCAGTCAACAGTTGAGTAGCTGGTCCTTAATCTGGGAACTTGTTTTGCATTAAATTGGTTGTGGATCACACAGATATAAAGGACTTGGGTTCTGTTGTAATGCATATATTTGTTGCTCAGTGGTACCACATCTTTCTTTCTTTTTTCTTTCTTTACAACAGATCCTGAATTATTTTATTCACCAAAAGTTCCAGTTTCTGACTCGATTCATTATGATAATAGTACCTATTCAGTCATTCATTCCAGAACAAATTGGGGAGAGGCACAAAAAAACTGCAGGGAGAAATCTGCATAACTTGCCAGTGTTGTAGATCTCTACAGTGCTCTGTTCCTGTGGATGCAGATTTTGCAGTTTGGGAAGCCTGTATGGATTGGTCTCAACAGCAATGTGGTAAGCACAGCAAAGAGAAGGAGTTGGGTATTACGATACTGTTCTACATAGCACTCTAACTTTCCTTTAATTTTTGCTGTATGCTTTTTATAGGGCTGCCAGAGTTACACTCCAGGGTGGGTCTGAAGCTGAGCATTGAGTGTGTGGGAAATCTTCATATTAGACCATGTCTTTCCTGCTGTTGCCAGGAGTGATTATATCTCCCAAGCTACCATACAAGCTACTATACAAGCAGTTAGCTCAGGTAACAAAGCAGAGTATGTGTGGCAGCATCAGTGTCAGATACCCAGGGAAGTACCCAGGTTTCTTGGAAAGCTAACAGAGCCTACAATGAAGCCTGTGCCCCACAGTCTATGCAGCATTTTTAAATGAGCTAACTAGAATAAAGGTAGCTTGAGATTACTGGTGCAGTCAGACTTCAGACGCAGACCGATGTTAGGGCCTGGTTCTAACTCATTGCACTTCACATGAAGCACTATGAGTTATGCCTCCCTCCACCAAACCCAAGAGACTGTTGGGTGGGAAGGGCAATTGGGGGAGCTGGAGCCAGCCTGCACCAGTTCAGGTCAGCTCCAGGGCTGTCAGCAAGGGAGCTCCCAGCTGCTAAATGGCCACAGCTGGTGGGGAGGGCAGAGAACAGGGCCCCCTTGCCTCATGGCCTTACCCTAGCTACCCCAGCTGGGGCACTGGGGGCAGGTGGGGTAGGGCAGTGAAGTGAGGGACTTCCATTCCCCCCTCCTCTCCCTCAGCTCTGGCCTTTACAGCAACTGATAGCTCTGTGCTGGCTGCCCCCGGCTGCTGAGTGGCCAGAATGAGGGGGAGGAGGGCAGGAATGGATCTTGCTAACCTCACGGGCCCCAACCCAGCTCCCCCCAATACCCAAGCTGGGCTAGCTGGGGCAGGGGCATGAGGCAAGAGGGTCCTGTTCCCCACCCTCTTCCTCCCAGCTCTGGCCATTCAGCAGCCAGCAGCTCCCTTCCCTTCTCCCTGACAGCCCAAGAGGGTAGGGCTACCCACCAGCCCAGCCCTTCCCCCCACACAATAAAACCCTGGAGGCAACACAAATTTCCTAAGGGGCTCTGTTTTTGAGTGCCTTAATGTAATGCCTGATTTAACCAGGGTTAACTTTTCACACAATTGGCAATTTTAAAAGCAATCTGCAGCTGTCCATGTGCGTTAAGTCACATCTGTAAAATGTTTCAGGGGCCCTGTTGCTCAAAAACTGTCACTTCTGTCTGTGCCACATGACTAGAGAGTGTTAGACAGAGGTTCAGAGGCTTCCTTGGGTGCCCCTCAGATCACCTTCCCGCACACAATCTGCTGCTCTTCTTTCTGCTTCCTGCCATGCTCCCTGCCTGATCTGCAGTTTTGCTTTCTGCTCCCTGTCATGTGCTTCCTAACCAATCTGCTTTGTTTTCTGTTCCCTGTCCTATCTGCCACTGTGCTGCCTGTCCCCTCCCAGATCTGCTGCATGCCACACACAGAGGCTGCCCATGCCACTTGTGTCACCTGTGCCACAGGTTGGTCATCTTTGCCTTGGATTCAGTAGGTCATCAGCTATGTTCACACAGGATCAAAAAAAAAGATTTTTTTCTTCTGTAGCCTGCACAAGTACATTTATCTGTGTTCCATACCCTGACAAAGTCTTCCTTCTTCATTGAAAGCCTCCAGCTTGATTCAATTAACCATAGGCTTCAAATCTGAGCCTCTAGGCCACATCAATGCTGTATTGCCTAGGCCTTTTCCTTAATTGCTTTATCTGTCTTTGTCATCTTTATAAATTCTGTCTCTTAAAAACTTTTCCTTTTGGTCCAGCCTGAGCTCCGTAGACCTGTTACCCTGTCAGAGGTCCATGCCACAGGTGGTTGTAGTGAAATTCACTAGGCCCACTCCATGCACGCTGGACCCTGAAACAGGTGTAATGTAGCAGCATTAGTACATCAGTAGATATCACCATAGATACTCCTGGGAGAGCAAGCTTGTTAACATGCGCCTGGCACCACAACAAGGAAACTTCAATAGATCTGTCTTGTACATGATTACCATGTACAGAACAGGCCTGGCAAAGCTCACTGTGGCACTCCCTAATTTGGTATTCCTATGGCCTAGATGTGGTCCGTGTTTTCCTCACTGTCATACTGGAGAGTTCCTTCCCTTCAGATTTCACTACTAATCCCTCCAGGTTTTCCCACACAGCTTTTCTGGGCCAGAGTTCCCAAGCTATTCTTGGCTGCTAGCCACCCAGTAAATCCTATTTTTATCTGCCTTCTTAGTAAGCCATATACTTTTTATACAGCCTTTGTTTAGAAATCATAGGCATCTCTAGAGGAACTATCGCTTCCAATACACTCTTCCTTAAGAGGCTGAGCTTCAGTAACACCAGGGCAGCAACAACTTTCCTTTATGAGACCTTCAAAATCTGAATGTATAGGGCAGTGATTCTCAACCAGGGTGTTGTGTCACTCTGGGATGGTGTATGATCCTTTTAAGAGTGCCATGAGGTGCAAACATTTACACATGATTCATGAGGTAAACCAAGATTTTTCAAATAGGAATCCATAATATAACAAACATTCTGACCCATTGTGGTCTTTCTCTTTGCATCAGCGTTGTTCTATTACTTTTCCATAGTAAAAAAAACTAGGGAAAGCTGGCATTTTCTGAGCTGGCATTGAGTCTGAGAAGGTTGAGAACCACTAGTATAGGGCATGTTATTCTTATTACCTGCAGGCTGTTCAGTGTTAATTTGAATATTGTTATGTTAATCGCAATTAAGTTTGGTTTGCTTTTAGACTGATGGTTATTACAAATGGACTGATAACAGGAGACTCAAGTATGCTAAATGGGCCCATGGGGAACCAAAAGCAAGCATAGCCTGTGTTTATTTAGACCTTGATGGAGCTTGGAAGACAGCATCCTGTGATAAAAAGTATTCCTCTGTCTGTAAATGGTCTGATGGTAAGCAGCCAAATGGAATAATTTTGGTTTTGTGACATGGAGTTTGAGTAACTGCGCTAGAGGCTGAATTTGGTTATACTACAGTATATGAATAACTAATATATATTAGCAGACAACCTGTCTTCAAAATGCATTTTTTGTTCATAGTGGATTCATTCAAAGTACTGATCTATCATTAATATAGATTGATATAGATCCCAGTTATCTTTTGGGACTCAAAGTTCTCCCTTAAAGCAAAATGTAAAATGTGGTTTATGGAAATGTTTCACAGTTCTTTAGGAGTCTGCTTATCAAATTAAATGAATACATTAGAGTTTTTGGAAGTGGCTTTCCTCAATGAATGTATATTCCGTTCCTTCAAAGTAAGCAACATGAACCCAATAAGTTGATGAGTTACTAGCCAATACAGACAATGGTTGGAGGGCAACATGAACACTTAGACCTGGTAATTCTTGTTAGCTATGGTTTCTGGTGATTGTTGGCTAGTGGGCTGTGAGACATGCATTGGCATAATCAGAAAGATTGAACTTTGTAGTGATTCTTCAGACTGCATATAGGAATTTCCCAAAGCACTTATAAACAGTCTTTGAGAGAAAACCCAGCCTCCCCTGCTTTATCACTTGACTTACAATCGAGTCCTTTTAACTGTAGCAGTATGGAGGTTTAAAACCCTGGAGAACTTGGTACTTTTGTTTTAAAGATCCTTTTGGTGGTGCATATTCCAGCTCATATGTTTTTGCATCCTGAGAATTTTACTCTGATTCTCAGTTTTACTAATATACTCTTAAACTTAGCCAAAACAACCATATTGTGCTTTGTTTCATGTGCATACCAGAATATTCTATATGGCTTCCAATATTAACTTATTACAACCATTATTTTGATTAAGAAAGTGTGATGTATGGCTACATATGTTCAAGATATGCACAGTCCTACTTATTACCTCCTATGGGTATCAATTAGGGGTTTGTGAAATAGGCCATATTCGATTCAGATTTGGATTCAGCCCAAATCGGGAACAGTGATTCAATTTATTTGAATCACTGTCCCGATTCGATTTGGCTGAATCCGAATCTATAGGGTCGATGCTGATTTGGAGAATCAGTGATTCTGCCATAGACACAGCTTTAAATGTTTTTTCTACATACCTTAAAGTAGCCAGCACGGCTCGTGAATGCTGTGATGGTGGGGCAGATGGAGTATCCCAAAGGGAAGCGGGGAAGTGGGGTCCACACACTTGGCAGTGAACCCAGAAGTGGGTCAGAAGTACTTCCAGTGCACTTCCGGGTCCGCTGCTGAGCACGCTGGGAACCCCCCGCCGCCCCTCGTGCTTCTGTGGGACGCTCCATCTGCCCCACCATCTCAGCATTCACGAGCCATCTGGTGCCTTGAGGTATGTAGAAAAAGCATTTAAAGCTGTATCTATGTCTGAATCATCAAATCTCTCTGAATCAATTCAGAAGGTTCCAATTTGATTCAAAGTGATTAAAGGGTCCCCTGATTTGATTTGGATTTGGAGATTCGGCCACCGAATTGAGCTGAATCTCTGTCAAATCGAATCAGCAACTGAAGCTTTGCACAGTCTTAGTATCAATCATATAAACGTTAGCAGGTCAGATATTGGATATGTTTGGTTGCTCTAATGTGTATGATCTGATAAGTCTGGCATAGCTGGAGTGTGCTACACCCCATTCTTTCCTCCTTCTCACCTCTACCCACCCTCTAGAGCAGGTGGTGTAGGGAAGTATTGTATTACCAAATGATAATGTCATAGGGGTCAGAAGCTTCATTTGTTTGATTGCATACCTCATCACTGGGTGCAGATAGGCACCCCAAAGAACCCATGGGACATTGGTCCTAAGGTGGTTCACTAAGCCCCTTACAAGGAAGTGAGAGAGAAATAAGGTATTTCAACATTCCTTCTGTTGCCCAAATGAGGACTACTCAAATTCAAGTTACATGTGTAATAAGTATGTTAGATTATACTTTGATGGACTGCACCATGTTCTTAGTTACTAAAATCCTGGCTTTCTTTCGACTGGGGATTTTTTTTTGCCTTAGTTGTGTTTTAGTTCCTCCTTTCTTAAGCTTCATACTGACCTTGATCAGTATTTCTACCTTCTGTGGATGTCAATGAAGGTGCATGTAAAGGCAAAGAGCATTGTTTCTTTGTGACTCAAAGAAATGATGGGTGCCTGTAGACATGTGGGACATCTGTTCCAATGTGCTGTAATTACAGCATGTCAGAACAGACTCAGTTAATTAATTAGCATACCCCAGCAGCCTCAGCATTTTGTGTATTCAGCATCCCCATTTTTCAACTGGTGGCAGGGGTACTTTAACTAAAACTCATCCAACAAGCTTTAGTTACAGTGCCTCTGCTGGCATTTTGAAGCATGGAATACTGAATACACAAGACATTGCCAGCACTTCAATTAGAGCAGCTTACAAGAGCCACTCTAATTAAAGCCACTCTATATACACATACCCCCCCGGCACCTGGACTATGTGTAAAGATGTTTTATATGCAGAATGAACTACTATGTACCGAGACACTACAACACTACTATTTCACTAATTTCAGGTTATTCCAATGTGCTGTAATAGTTATTTGTGCTCAGAAATCTCCTGGTGAAATTGCTTTCTTTTGTAAAATGCTGATTCATCTAAGGCCATATACAGATATTCATTTTTTCCTGGGAGTGTTGCTGGTCTCCTAGGAGAAACCATGACTGTACAGATGTTCAGAATTTTTCTCCCAGAGCAAAAATTCGTTAAAATAAGCTGGGAGCAATCAGAGTTAAAACATACCTGGGAGAGTTTCTCCTGAGTGAATGTCTATAGACCATCTCTTCTGAGAAAAGCCATGGCACAGACCTCCAGCATTCCAAGATGTTTTTTTCTACCCCTTCTCCCTTCTCCCACAGGGCACCCACTGACTCTACTACAGGTTTCCCTCAATTTATGCTGTACATGCATTCCTGAAGAACAGCACTTGCATAAAGTGAACCCACTTTACAATGTAACATAAAGGGATAGGTTCCCATGGCAGGGAGGAAGGCTGGGACTAGGAAAGGGGGGAGGGGTGCTACTCCTGGGGCTGCACAAGGCAGCAAAGCAGAGGGAACAGAGCTGCACTCCTCCTGGCCCCAGCTGCAGTGGCCCCGGGAGTCGCTGGCACTAACTGCCTGCAGCCAATGAGCTGCACCATGCTCTGTGTGACCCCACTCACCTCTGCTCCTGGGCTGCGCCATGTCCTGGTGCAGGCAGCTGATGTCATCTGCTCCAGGGCCGCTGCAGCAAGGGCTGGGGTAAGTGCTGTGCCCCACACCACCTGGCACTTCACTTTCCTGCACTCACTTCAGCCTGTGCTGGAGTGGCCCCCGGGAGCAACTGACACCAGCTGCCTACACCAGGGCACGGCACAGCCCAGGAGCTGGGGTGAGCCCAGGCACAGTGGGACAGGCAGACCATGGTGCAGCCCAGCAGCTGTAAGCAGCTGGTGCTGGCCACTCCTAGGGCTGCTGCAGCCAGGTCTGGGGTGAGTGGGGTCATGGCCCTTTCGCCTCCCCCCACAGACTTACCTACTTGGGCAAGGGGTAGGGGAGTATCTATGCTGATCACATAAGAGTAAATTTACCTTTCATATAATGAATTATGGGTTTAAATATACTCATCACATAAGAGTGAATTCGCATATAAAGAATCCGCATAAATTGAGGCAAACCTGTATTCAGAATTTTTCCTGATGTCAATATTCAGAACTTCACTCGACTCTAGTAGTAATGAATAATGCAGACCTTTATTGATTGCACTGTGAGTCTAGTGTGACTTTAGGGGGTAATAATTGCCAATTACAGGGAAGTGCTTGACAGCATTTTATTAACATTTATGAGCCCTATTTTTTAAAATGATTCTATATAGAAGAAATAACAAAATAGCCAAAATTATGTTGACTTCAGCAGGGCCGGCACATCATCTATACTTTCTTAACAGTTACAGTTCCTACAGACCCTCCACAACTTCCTGAAAAATGCCCTGAATCAAATGATGACCAATCTTTTCCGTGGCCATTGCTACATGTTTAATACTGATGAAATAAAATGGAGCGAAGCATCTGTTCAGTGCCTTCGATTGGGTAACAAGCAATTGTATTGGTATTTTATTTATATCACACTTCAGTGCTCACTTTGTTCTTTTGAATTTTGCACTGTTTTTGTTATTTTGAATACTAGGACAAAGGGCTTCTGTACAGCATGGCAGCAGTGCCCCAGCTTGTACAGCCCTAAGTCCACTTTACCCACTTCCTCACACATGCCTCAGGCCTAGAAACATGCTGGAAAATATTTCAGAGGGGGACATCAGATTGTTGTTCTCAGGCCCACTAGAGATGAAGATTTGAGCCTGGCAGAAGAGGGAATTCCTAGATTGTCTTCACCAATATATTTCAGAATTTGGAGCACAGATACAGGAGCAGGTAGTCAAAGAGTGCTCAGGGGTGGATGGTATGGGATATGCTATCTCCATGGTATAGGGAAGCAGAAGCATAGTAGTGTAGGTCCACACTTGGGTCAGTCATAATGCACAAGGCCACCATAGTGGTGGGTGGTTATTTCTGTGCCCCCCCACCAAGGACAGCTGCTACCCTGGTTCCATCCCCCACCACAGGTACACTGTCTCTAGACAAGGATCTAAATTGTTCCCTCCCTTGCATCCTCATGACTTTTTCTACTCCCTATTAATAAACCTGCTTCTTCCCTACTAGCCTACTTCCTGTAGAGGGTTTTATAATAGAAACTCCTACTATTAAAAAACACTAGTTTCTAAAGCAGGATGGAGTAATAAGTGTGTAATCATAGGCTGATTTGTTTCCTAATTCATTTTTTAGGAGCTACTTTGGTTTCCATAGAAGATTTGGCTGAATCAAACTTTTTAACTGTCAGTATTGAGCCCCTTGCAGACAAGACAAGTGGGTTTTGGGCAGGAATATACAGAAATGTGGATGGTAATGATTTTAATTTCAATAATTTATTATAAATATTCTGAATGAAACAGATGGTCTATAATTATAAAAATCTGTCATGACCTATCAGTGTCTAATGCATAGAAAATAGAAATTCATCAGGAAATAGTCTGAAAAATTTATTAAAAAAAGATGTGAAGTGTTTTGCTTAGAAATCTTAACTGAGATTTTGGTCTTATCCGGCCTAAATAGTTCCCTTAAAATATTGTAGAAAAGAGATTTACGAGTTTTTTGTTATGTTTCATTCACAGTAGGGCCCATGAATTCATGACATTCAAGTGGAGGGATTCTTATAGCTACAGAAATACATACAATGCAAAAATCTAGCTTTCATTAGTACATGTTGTAATAACAATTAAAAGTTTTAACAGATACAGTTTCTGAAAAGCAGAACTTATACAGTTCCTGAAAAGCAGAATACAGGAGAAAGAACAAGGGTGGATTTATACTCCAATTGGGCTGGCTATAATTGGGGCTATTATGGGGACCAAAATTGTTTGAACATAAATTAAAACTACTTAATGGCTGTTATGATTTGTGGTTGTCTTTCACAGCTATCTGTGAACTGCACAGAAGCCCAGAATCTGTGTAACCCCTACAGTTTCTGATTAGTTATATAAGAGCATAGGACTAGAATTCAATCCTGTGGCCACTGAATCCATTGTCCTGTGTTCACAAGTAGCCACTTGTCTAGAGCAGTCCACAGCAGCATCTGCTCCAGCTTGTTTCTCTCACCAGAGCCACATAGCATCCCGTTAGAAAAAGTAATCTACTGTATGTCACAGGGAAACAGCACTGCACTGACAGTGAAATTATTTGGGAAAACTTGTTCAGACTGACTTGTGCTAGAGAGGAAGGCAAAATCAAATAAAATCCTTACAGTCCTTGCTAATTTGACACAGGACAGTTTTAATTTGACCCTCCAAAATCTAGCTATTGTTTTAACTCTGAGTGAGTAAGACCCACCAGGCAAGCACCTGAGAGGCTTCTCTGTACCAGTTAGAAGCATCAGCACACTACAGACCAACTCATACCTCTACTCAAGGTGGCTGTGTAGTGCTTAAAAGGAAGAGAAAAAAAAATCCACCATAGAAGCCAAATGCTATGTTCAAAGGAGAATAGATTATTAGTGCAGAACATAAAGAATGATATTCACAGCTGTAAGGAAAGAACTAGACTGTAGATTACTAGGAATATCAGAATGTAGATTATCAGTTCGGGGGCGGGGCCGGGGGGAGTTGTGGTTTGAAGAGAAAAAAAGAGATTACCAAAATGCTTAGTAGAAAGGGAGTCCCCAGTCTAATGCCAGTCAAAAATCCTCCCTCCCTTTTGTTCCTTTCAGTGTTCTTAAGATCCTTTATAAACAGTGCCCACATATTTCAAATGTGGATGTCTAAAATAATGTATCTCATCATACTCCTAAAATATGGGTCTAGATGCAGGACTATGAGTAAAATGTGGATATCCAGTAGGGCTGTGTGAAACACCATCATTTTATTTCGATGTCCATTTTGCCATTTTGAAGGGACTGTGTTTCATCTTGTTGTTTCATTTCGTTTTGAAGCACTGTTCTGTTTTGTTTTGGCAAAACTGTTTCACTGTTTTGAAGTGTTTCGACATTTCACCCATAGGCTATAGTGGGGAATCATGAAAATGCCTACAACTGTCATTTCTTGCCTGATTCAGATGAAAATTGCAGGGATGATAACCCCTTCTGAGGGCATGACACCTGCTAAGTTTCAAGGAGATAGGTGGAGAGATTTCTTGGAAACTGCACCTTGAACTGTTCAAAGCAAAACTCCTGATACTTGCCAGCAGCGATAGCCTCCTCTCATCCAGCACTCAGATCCAGGGACCTGCACCCTGGGAGGGCTGTGCTGGACTCTTCTCTGGAGCCGTGCACCAGATGACAGGAGGCTGCCGCTGCCACCCAGGACCAGCGCTGGGTGCCGCCTGCACCCAGCGCCAGGGAAGTTTGAACCTGCCATTGGTCCCAGGTGGCAGAGGCAGCCTCCTGTCATCCGGCATGCAGGTCCAAGGGCTCGCACCCCTGGGAGAGCTGCCAGGCAGTGCTGAACTCCTCCCAGGTGTGAGGGCCACCAGATTTGTATGCCAGATGACAGGAGGCTGCCCTGTCACCTGGGACCAGCGCTGGGCACAGCCCGCGCCCAACGGCAGGGAAGATTGATGCTGCTACTAGTCCCAGGCAGCAGAAGCAGTCTCCTCTCATCCAGCATGCAGATCTGGGGGCCCACAGCCCCATGGACCTCAGCCCAGCAGCAGGAGGCTGGGAGAGCCAGGGCCATGCTCCACCTCCCGCTGCTGGCTTGAGCTCGATGGGGCTGGTGGAGCCGGTTGGAGCACAGCCCAGCGGTGGGAGGCAGGGAGAATCAGGACTGTGCTCTCCCCTGCTTTCCACCACTGGGCTGCTTCAAAACTTAAAACATTTTGAAACTTTCAAAACGTTTTGAGTGCCCTCATTTTGATTCAAAGATGTTTGAAGCTTTTTGTTTCATTTCAATTTGGCTGTTTCAAGCTTGAAACACGTCAAAACAGCTTTGAAATGAAATATTCAATGAAATTTCATACAGCCCTAATATCCAGATCTAAGATAAGCTGCATTTACTTTCCTTTGTAAAAGAATAAGAGGAAGTAAAATCTATTAGTATATTATGGAATAACTGACAGAAAGAAATATTAAAAATCCCTTGTAGAAAATAGAAAAAAAAAATAAAAACTGACAGATTTCATTAATATCTTTGTTGATTATTTGTTCTGCCCTTTTAATTCATTTTCAAATTTATAACATTAGGGGAGTGGTTATGGCTAGACAATGCTGCAGTAGATTTTGTCAACTGGAAAAAAAAGGGAGCCTTCGAGTAATCATTCTGATTACTGTGTGGAAATATCTGCCTCATCTGGGTACTGGAATACCATTCCCTACTCTTCCAAAAAGAAATCTGTTTGTAAAAAAAGCAAAGAGTAAGTGATATGTTTATTCTTTTATATTGATGCTTATGGTTTTATTTTAATGGTCAGACCACAGGATATGTACTGTTTGAATTGTCTAGTTTAAAATATTTACATTTTCCCTCTACAGTTTGTTTATCATACAGTGCCAAAAATATATGTATGTGTACATAATTTAAATACCACATACTCAAAGACTCATTTATAAACATGTAAATATTGTATAAAAACATTTTTGTATTCTATACTAAACTGTCACAAACCACAGTTTATGTTAAGTAACTATATAATTATTAACATGACAAAGATGGCATTTGCTCTCAAATGAAATATTTGGTACAAAGAGAGGAAAGGGAAAAATAATCAAAAGAGAGCAAATTAAAAAAATGTTAAGTAAAGACTGTAAATTTAAAACATTTTTGGAAAGCGATAAACAGGCCAGTTAAATGCCCCCCTACAGTTTATGACATGCTCAGAAATATATTGTATTATGCCAGCTCCCCAGCTTTCTTCCCATAGATGATATAGCTATCTTGACATTTTATTGGTACATGTAAGTAAGCAGGATATTGGCCCTTCCTGTGCTGCACATGCTTCAGATTTTTCTATGAAGTTGTACTCTGTCAGCCATGCCAAAGAATGTTCAAAAAGTACCTAAGGATAACCACAAATCTTTGGAAATACTTTAAATGGCTTGGTGATGCTTTTCTTCCATTTTTCCTACTAGCTTTAATTTTCTCCCTCCAGACAACAGGAATTACTTTTTAAACAATTTTCTTGTCTGCCTCCTTTTGTGTGAAGATACAGGCTGTACTTTGTTCAAGTGAGGTGGCCGATCTAATTCTGGTTAAGTAAAAACAAAATGAAATCATTGTTCAAATTCCTGCGGAAACCTTTGGGAAGCTAGTAAAAAAGGTTCAGTTAGCACTTATTTTTTATATTTTATTTCTGTATGATTCAGGGCCATCTGCTTTTGGCAGGAAGGAGAAATAGAGAAATAGCATGAGTTGTGCTACTGGGTGATATTTCTGACTCAGCTGAAACAGCAATGTTGCACAAGGCTTTGATTTCCTCTCCAGTTTTACAAACCACAAAGGTTCTGAACTTTCTGAGTTTCACCAATTATTAATCTCTCCAAAAAGAACTGAAAGTCTCCAAAAGCAAATAACAATTTCTCATGCAAGTGACATCCTCAGGTCTTTATGAAGGAGTTCCTATTTTAGAGCAATTTTTTATTTTCTCTCAGGAGGCCAGAATTGAATGTTCTTGATTATCATGAGCGTCCTGGAAAACATCACATCAGTACTGACACATGATTGTACCTTTGCAATTGGATGGGTCTGGTACTTTTACTGCAAGTGCAAAAGTCAGTGATGGAGCAAGGAGCAGTCTTACACAGGCTGTAGTTACACATGCATTTCAGAACCTGCATTACGTGGTTAATAAGTGAATGCTGCACCATCTAATCTAACTTGTGGTATAATAGATACGTTTCTTCTGTGTTCCTATATGATACGATGCTTCATTGTACTTTTAAGTCCTGTCTAGGACAATGCCAAAAGGATGTGGTCTGCTTCTGCACATGGTTCAGTAAAGGCAATATCATCCTGCCAAATGTGTTCATGGATTCAGAATCATCCAGTTTCTATCAAAATGCTCAGTGTTAGTGGTGTTAATTTCAAAAGACTTTCAGAGAGCGCCCTCATTCTACAGCATAAAGAAACTGTATTAGAAAACTGTCAGCTGATATAAATGAAGTGTGTAAGGATGGAAGTTAAGAATGCAAACTTTGTGTGCTGTGAATACTACAGCACATTAAATCAAAACCTGTCTTGGCTAGTCTGGGTATAACATAGGAAATCAGGTCATTTTTTCATTATTCAATAAGTGGGGCCAACTGCTCTCTTATTCTAAGATCTGTTCAGTGCAGCATATATGGGTGAGGGATGGGGAGCCATCAGAAGCCTGCTATGTCAGGTTTGTAGGGGAGTTGATATACAAGCCAATTTGAATAACTTGACATCCCCAAGACCCTTACAAGTGAAGTCTTAAGTAGGACTCAACATCTTTGCACTGAGTGATACATCAGGGAGAGGAATCAGAAGAAAGCAGGGTGGGACACTGGCTGTTTTGTGGGGATTCAAATTAAATATACATTTAAGCAGACTTGAAGACTTTTCAGAAGAATAACAACTTAAAATAACTCTGTGCATACAGAAAGGTCATTTAAGCACATGTCTGACATTAAGTACAGTCAGGCCTCAATTTACAGTGGTTACGTTCTTGAAAAAACACTGTGCCAGTAGAAATCATGTAAAAGATACCAAGGGTCTATGGGAAATAAGGGTTTAGGTTCTAGATGTGGCTGACAACTTGGGTGAAAAATGCTCGTTTGTGCACGCAGCTGCAGCGCAGCATGCAGGCAGTGAGGAGCAGAGCACAGTAGCTTGAAGTGTTGTGTGTAGGTGTTAAGCCTGGTGTGGTAGAAGGGAAGGGCTGTGGAGAGGGCAGATCAATGCCCCCTATGGTGAGGGAGGAGTGGGACAGGGGCAGACACTGTCCAGTTGGGGCAGGATGGGCTGGGCACGGGATGGAGCCACAGCTTGTCCAGGGGGCGCAAAGGGGGTGGCTCTCACCGCTGTGCACACCCTGGGAGGACACAGGGGTGGTGTGTGTCCCCGGATATGCATGGGCAGGCTGCAGCTGTGGGCTGGAGCCGGGGCTGTGAGGGGCTTTTCTTGATGGGGGCTGAGCCAGGCTGGGCTTGGGGTGGATGGCAGCAGCATTGGGGGGGGGCTACAGTGAAATATGGGGTGGCTGCAGGGTCCCCCGTAGCACCCTCCCAGTACTGCCACCACCCATGCCAACATATGAGCACCTTACCACATGGTGAAAGAGGCAGAGATTTACTATACATCAGCTGTACCATGATAACTGCCCATATGTATGAGCTCTCACCCCAGGTTAGGTAGAAGCTAAGCTGTGGTACTCTAGCCTCAGTGAATGAGGGGTTAACTACTCTGATTTAGACTTCATTTGTGAGTATCTAAGAGCATAAATGTTAAAATTTCATACATATTAAAGCAGGACTCTCTTCCTCCTGCAGTAAGAGTGAGTTTTGAATTAATATTTTGGGGATAGTGAGTCTGATGTTCCTTTTTTCTTCTCCTTCCATATTTGCAGTTTTCTGTGGTCAGTCTGTATGTGTGTTAATTTTAAAAAGTATTCAGAAATAAAATACTGTCTTGCTTCTCTATATTCCTGATTGTAAGTTAACCAGTGAACCAGGGGACTAAGCCTACAGCACCCTTAGTCTATATACGCCTATTATCATAGAATCATAGAAAATTAGGTTTGGGAGGGACTTTCGGAGGTCATTTATTCCAACCCGCTGCTCAAAGCAGGACCACCCCCAACTAGATCATTTCAACCAGGATTTTGTTGGACCAGGCCTTAAATATATATATAATGACTGCTATTTTGCCTGGGAAATATACAGAATACTTTGCACTTTGTTCCACCCCTTAAAGCTGGTCTTATTGGCTAAGTACAGACAGTTAAAAAGCCTCAGGCAGAATTGATTCAACCTTTGCAAGTTAGTCTAAGCTTTGTAGATTGAACTGATAAGCAAGTGAACAGACTTTCATTTTTGAACCCTGAAATTCAGCCACATGCCTGCAGTGACCCAGGCCAGAAGAGGAGGGGCACTAGAACATGCCTCCCTCCTTGGCTGGAGTAGATTGCTTGGGCCAAGGCTAGCCCTCCCACCCTGCCAGGTGCAGGGGAGGTGCAAAGCATTGTGGGGGATTGTGTGTTAACTTGAATCAGGAGGGAATCTGGCACAGAAGTTCAATAAACCAGTCCAACTTAAATTAATGAAGTCTGATACTACATCCATCCAGGGTTATGTTAAACCAGTTTCAACCATTTTGAAAGCAGTTTGTGTGCACTGCACTTCTGTTGTGTTACAGAATTTAACTGGTTTTCAATCATTTATACCACTTTATTTGTAATTTCTATCCCTAGCCATCATCACTCCACCTGGCAAGACCACTTCACTGGATAATTCTAATGAACTAAGTAGCCTTATCTAATTAAAAAGATTACTTTAAGTTTAGTACCAACATGATTTAAAGTATTGGCACATTTAATCAAATAGGTTCCTGATTTATGTCAATGTAAATGAGTAGAAAATTCAAGTTAATGATTTTCTGTAATCTGCAACCTGGTACTTATCACAGTTGTTGACTGGTAATTTCTTTACATTTCTTTACAGAAGACAAAATGGACGAGGAACCTGTCCAAAGCAGAATTTGGATACTGATTATTTTGGTCCTGTTAATTTTCACAGGAGTGGGCATCATGATTAACAACTTATTCAAAATAAAAAGGCTGAATCAGCTACAAATGAATGTGAGCTCCAGTAGCATACTGTTAGAGCATAGTGGTGCTATAACAGAAATATAGTTGGAGAAAATAAGCCCTTAAGCAAAAGTTATATTTGCCTATTGCATTCTGCACATTTTTATACATACTAACTGAAACTATTTATCCTTTTAAACTACCACAAGAAATTCTTAAACTTTTTCACAGAAGTAAGATTTAGGGCCTTGCCATATAGGACATATAAGATGTGTTAACTGCATATAAATCTACACATTCAAGTGGTAAAACTTACTTAGTGCGATCCTATCATGGCAGTGTCGCAACTTTTTGGGTGAGGAATATCTACATATCCTACTAAGTAACACATTCAGCTATTGCCAGATTACTCCTATGAGTTTAAGTCTTCTGTGTGGTGCTGGGGTTGGCAATGACAATCAGATGATGCAGTGCCAGGGCAGGGGCAACAATCAGCTCGTTGTCAAGCTCACTTCCCCCACTACACCTGAGTCTTAAGCCAGTGCTGAGACGTGAATCAGCAATTAGCTGGTGTCTTGATCTCTGCACTGCTGTGTGTGTCAGTCACTTTTTTTCCCAGCTCTTCTATTTACCGTACTTGTCAATAAGCCATACCATATATTTTCCCTTAGGGCCTTGTCACAGGGGACACTGGGCATGTGTTTTATTTAGAACATGGTAAGCATTAGCATACCATATTAAAGGTTAGAATGTGTTCAGAGCAGTTTCCTGGTAACGCTTACTATGATCTCTCAGCCCACATACTTCACAGTGAGCTCAAGCCTCTCAATTTTTGCTAAAACTTACTCATTATCTATAAAGAATCTCAATCTTAGACATATGGGGCATGTTCAAATGAGCACTGCTAATTTGCAGTGCAGCAGTTGAGGCGGGGTGTTGACACTGGGAGATCGCAGTGTCAAAAAAACCCACCACTAAAAAAAGTGATGTGGTGCATACAGCAGCATCATGCACCACCAGAAAGGGAGCCTGGCTCGCCAGAGCCATATTCTGGCGTCCAGCCAGGGTCTGAGCAGCTGGCTCAGTGCCGCTGTTGCCCGAGGAGGCCCCCAGGATCCCAGGTAAGGCTGCTGTGGCTAGTACAGGCTAGCCTCAGCCTCCCCTACCCCACCTAAGTTACTTTGCTGAGTGCCATAGTGTGCATGCATGGGCATGCCCTGGGACAAATAGCAGCTGCCCAAATATACCCTGTTGCTACTTGTCCCATAGGAAATGCATGCCTCTGCATCTGTGTGCTTGCTGGGACATGCCCATAGTGAGCATTCCCTCAACAAATACTCCACGGGCATCATATCAACTTCATTACAAAGATCTTGCTGCTGGGACATAGGCTAATGAAGGAGTTTATAAGATTGCTGCAGTGAAGATGACTTTGGGATGTATGAAGTTACGTGAATAATTGTTTTTCGTCTTTGTTCATTCAGTGTTAAAATCCAAACTACACAAGTATTGATTTTGTAAAATGTGATGTAAACCTTATTAAAATCATGTTCATGGATCAATATATTAATAAATGAAAGTGAATGTTAATTGCTTTTCTTCATTTGTGGCTTCAGCTCAAGTTTTGTAAAATAAACATGGCTGCATATTTTTATTGGTCAAATTTTTATGACATTCTATGAGTATTAACCTTTTTATCAGCTTGAAATTGACACTATGTAAATATATAAAATAAAATATGTATTCCTTAGATGATAATATCTTATTCCTTAGATAATAATACTTAAGTACTGAAGCCTGCAGAGATGCCACATAGTTTGTAAGCAAGGGGTTAGGGAACTTTTATTTGTGACAAGATGAGTTATAACCAAGAGTCCCCAGAAAGCAGATGCTGCATATACTTGTTTAAAACAGAAAAACAATAATAATTTTAAAAGTGTAAAATAAAACTGTCTTGGTTAAATTTTCTTTCATATGACTTTGTTGTGAAAGTACTTTTCTGACTTTCTGATTAGTCCCACACTACAGTATCTCTTGAATTCAGATGCTATGGGTATGATACAACATACTAAGCATGCCTACACATGCATTTACACCAAATTAAACTTACTGTGTAGCAGGCGGAAATAGGCCATCATCTACACATACAGGCATTAAAATGCATTAACACTGTCCCAAGTCAGTCCATACACACAGTGTTACTGCACAGTAAGTCTACATGTAAGTTGTCTACATGTGTGCGCAGTAAGTTGTCTACTGCATGTGTTACTGCACAGTTACTAATCAGGCGTAAATTTGATACCTGCGTAATGCTCAAGTTGGCATAAGTTACCATATTTACTGTGCACTACAGGTGTACACGTGTAGACACCCTCCTGTACTATGGAGTAATTTTGGTTGCTATGCAGTAAATGCACACATGTAAATGCACCTACTCAACACTTTATGGTAGCAGACAGCCTTCCAGCCATACTGGCTTATTTTACCCTTCTCTCCTCTATGTCTTCTATTCTCTATACCAGATTTAAAATGGCCTGTCTGCAAGTTACAGGAGAGACCCTGGGCATCAAGAGGCCTGAGGATAAGACTATAAACTAGAAATATCCTCAGACCAGGGACTACGCAGGAAGGCTATTGATCTGTATGTGAATATCCTCATACCAACATGTAGCTGTCATATTAAACTAGTAAAGACAACTTTTTTTACATTCATAAAAAAAGGCATGTTTGTGCTTATTTGAGGAAAAACTTAATGGGATTTTTAGTTTGAGGTTTTTGTCATAGGAAAGGGGGGAAAAACACCCAAACAGATATTTATGTAGCCAGATCTGAGTTCTTTTCCCCTACTTTAAAAGAAGAAGAGCTGCTTGAAACAGCAGCATGAATGAAACAGGGCCAAAGATGGCTGCAAACACATAAGTGATATAATGTCCCTTAAAGAAGAAGTAATGTCTTACATAAGTTATAGATAAAGGAGAACGGCTCTTTTAAATTCTTATATAAAATCGTGTATTCTTGTTAAGAGGAATAATTGAAACAAGAACTAAACCAAATTATAATATCTGCTTCCCACTGAAACAAATAACAATAACATTATTTTCATAAGAGCATTATTTTAATAAAGGATAAAGGAAAATTATTACTAGAGGGTCAGATTATTATGTTTATGAATGAAACACCTCTGTAAGACTTTTGGTACCTGGCATGAAAATCCATCCTTCCTGTAGCAGTCTGCTTCTTATAGGCACGTTCTGAGGTGGTAGCAGAATTTTTAGATCAAAACTTCAGAGAAGTGCTTTTTGCCCTTAGATGGAATGTACTTCTCCTTTGCAGCATGTCTTGCAAACACTGACTACAACCAGGAATTGGTCAAAAGTAAATAAAACTTTTCAGAAGAAATTGGCAAAATATTTATGACCTTTATCAAAATAATCTGGAGTTCAATTTTTTTTACCTTGGTCTACTTCATATGCTTATTTGCACTTTCTTTAGGGATTCAGCTTGTTTGCTATGCATGAGAAAGAAATTTATCTACTCAACTCACTTATTATTTGAACAAAAGGTATATTTTCTGAAAATGTATCAGTATATCAAATAATGGCATGCTATATCTTAATGTTAACATGTTATGACTTAATGTTAGAGGCTCTTTAAGGCCCCCAGCAAACATTATTTCCAGCAAGCATCAGGTAATGTTGCTCAGTAGAACCTGTTGCTCCATGTGACCTGATTTATATTCATTGGACTAACTATCCAAGGGGGAAAAACATAGCTTGGTAACTTACTTCACTAGCACTTGCTTGCAACAGGAGCTGAAGAGCTGCTGGCACCATTTGTAATTCCTCCTCCCTCACCTCCAGCCTTCCACTGTTCTGCTAATGAGAAGTAGGCTCTGAGCTCACCAGTTGAACTCCCCCTGGGTGAAGGAGCTGCTGCCCCAACTCTTGCACAAACAGGGGAGAACCTGTGCAAAGGTCAAGTGTGGGAAGGGGAGGGGAGTGGTGGGGCTAGAGGAGGGGCAGTGAGTCATAACATTTCCTTTTGTAGCATCCTGGAGCAGCAGAGTTTAGCATAAGTCACAGGAAGTTCCTTTGCAGGAAGGAGTTGAAGTAGAGGAGAGAGCTGCCCACCTTGGGATGCTGGAGGGCCTGGCCTAACACTATCACTCTATGTATAACATTCAAATTGAAGCATGATGCAAACAAGCTGTAAAGATGTTCTACATTTTACAAGTAACATCTTTGTGACTGGATCAGCATTTTTGTGGCTTGTTATTGGATAATACATTTCTTGAACATATGGCACTTTCCAATTTATTTCTCCATTACTACATATATCAGTAACTGGGAAGCATCTCACTCATCCAGCAGAGAAGAGACAGTAGAGGAAGGGAAAGGAAAGGAATCCCACCGTGCAGCTTACTGTCCAGTGCAGAAAGACCTGCAGCTTTTATGGATAGATCTGTGGACCAAGAAATGAACTCTTAAGTCACCTCAAGACCCACCAATGAGCCAAGGTAGAGATCCTTGAATCAAGGGATTTTTTGATGATAACTAGATGATCCCATGAGGTTCCTTCCAGACCTACTTTCTTGTAAGTGCAAATCCTATTCTTTGCGGCTTCAGGGACAAGACTAGGAGTACTGGCCTCAAAGTGCAGCAGGGGATATTTAGGTTGGATATTAGGAAGAATTATCTCACTATGAGAGTGATTAAACGTTGGAACAAGCTGCCCAGAAAGACTGTGGAGTCTCCATCCTTGGAAATGTTTAAGAGTAGGTTAGATATCCACTAGACTGGGATGGTTCAGGTTGAAATGATCCTGCCTCAAGCAGGGGTTGGACTAGAAGCCCTCCTGAGGTCCCTTCCAACTCTACTTTTCTATGGTTCTATGATTCAGTGATAAACATACAGCAATATAACTCATCTGTATACATATAGAACAGTTATACTGTGATATCTAGTGGGCACTCTGAAGCAGCTATTCTATAGCTGCCCCCCACCTGCTGTAATTTTTCCCATTTGTTATTTAGGGAAGGCAATTTATCTCCATTAATAAACTCATTTGCTAAAATCACTTACAAAAAGATGTATTTTTATACATCTAGGTAGCTGATGCATCTGAGTTATCTTGGGACGATGACCATGAAGACAAGACACTAGTTTTACCCTGAGATGAAGTAAGGTAGGTCAGGGTATAACAGTTTATAAGCTCACATAGTTTACTTTGTGGTCAAACTGAAATGCTTTTTCTCATTGTGTTTTCACTACTACACAGCTTATACAAATTATTTTCCAAAGGTAAAAAAAAAAACCCTCCTTTTTCAGTAGTAAAGATAAGACCTGTATCCCATTTGCTAATTTTCTCTATTCTTACCAAGTATTTATTTAAGGTGTAACACTCAACTTTAAAGAAAGGCACACCTTTGCTCTTCTTCTCTTTCTGTTCCCTGCTACTCTCATTTGAGGTCTGATTGACAATCCCAAATCTGACCCTTTTGTGCAATTTAATTTATTTCCAGAAGGGTGGTATTGAACAGTTACTGCTTTATCACCTACATTTCTATGGAAAGAAACTTTTCCCTTGGAAGCAAAATTTGAATTGTATATTCATGTTATTTCAGAATGATACATGTGACAGGATAGTTCCTTATTTAGAGCCCTGAGGTCTCTACTAATTCATCAGCTTTTCAAAACTAAGGAAGGCCTGCTATCAGCGTGTTTTAAAATGATTTTATCAACAGAAACTGATTTCAGTTCCTCTCTTAAGGAAAAGAAAGAAGGAAAGGATAGAAACATTTCTGATGAGTCTTTTCAGGTTCCTGGGTTTTCTTTCTCTCATGAATTCAGCTGTTCAGCTATTTGGTAAGTACCTGTTTTGTGTTCCTTGTAAAAGTGGATATGAAAGTGCTTCTTCAATGTTTTTTTCTTTGAGTACTTTAACACTTTGGTAGTCTGGTGATACTGCAGCCAGTACTCATGTTAAGTGGAATGGCATGAAGAAATGTGACAGAGATTCTTATCCAGGAAGGAGAATATCCCCACAACTGGGAGCGGCAGGGCATAAAGGGCAGAACAGGACCAGAAGCACGGGCAGAGGAACAGAGCTGTAGTCATGAAGACTCGTAGTGAAACCAATGGCAATCAGCTATATGTAATGAGTTTGGTATCAGCAGGATACGCTCTGCTTGTTTAGATATTTCAGTGAAAAAGGAGACAGGAAATTGTGTGTGTAAAGATGTGATATAAAATTGTGAGACTATAGGGATAGGTAAGGGGTGTAATTAAGGTTTTATGTGAAAGTTAACTTTGAATAAGAATACGAAAGCAAGATCATGGCTGGCTCTGCATAAGCGTGCTAGGATGGGGACAGATCGCAAAGAGTCTTTCCCATATCATTTAATTCAGGAGCCACATGAAATAGCTGGGCAGTACTGGCATATTAATGCTGCCAGCAGCACTTGTTACCAAACAGAGTAGTTCCAGTGAGCCACTAAAGGATAATGCAACTGAAGCCTGAGCTGCATTGGTGTCCAAGGGAAATTATTACTATACCCCACTGATAATATTACAGTCTCCCAAGTACACTAGCTGGCACCAAGGCCAATATTTTAAGCATACTTCATGAGTGCACAAAAAGAAATAGTTTCTATCCCATTTACAGTTAACCATTTCAGTAGGCACAGCAGGAAAAAAGTAGATGACATGATTTATAATTTCTAGTTCATGCTTGGAGCAACGTAGTACAGAGAGTCTTCAACTCTTCTACTCTTTGCCAGGTGTATCTAAGCCAGGAGATAAGACATACCTTATGTATATCATAAGATGTGTCTAAAGAGCATAATGTAATGCTGTGCTAAATTACGCTAAAGGGCCTAACCCAGATACAGGGAGCAGTGTAGCACACTGACTGGGCTACTTATTAGGGTAGGCAGTACATGATGTTAATGCAGATCTGGTACACAAAATCTCTCTTTCAGTGATATGTCAAATACCTTTGCATAACACTGCACTGTAGTATGCAGACTTCCCCATAATGTTGCACATACTGTGATTTGTAGCTTTGGATGGACTAATGTCTGATGGTATAAATAACAATAGACTCTGACTGCAACTACATTAAAGAAAAGGATAAGAACTGGGCAAGACAACAAGCTACTTTTTGGCAGTTTCTTTTTCTGTTAAATGAGAAATTGCAGTGTAGCACCCTAACACCCTGATCCAAAGAAAATACAGAATAACAGAACACCTTTTGTACTGAATACGATAGATGGCCTGTGAAAGAAAAGCTCTATGCTCACATATTTACAGAACGCATTATAATATATACATATAGCCTGTTTCTAGTTCAGAAATATAAAAAGTAATTCTAATGCATAATATACCAGGTGATGATAACAGCTTGGTACAATGAAGAAATACCATAGTTGATACAATGAAGAAATACCACAGTTCCCTGAATCCAAGACAACTTTAAATTTTAGACCACCCTGCAATTATTAGATTCAATAAATGGAAAATTAAAATTTGTTATTATTTTCCATGAATAAAATCTAATTATTCGATGATTGTCTTAAATTCATCCACCAAAACAGCAGTGGGGGATGAGAGCCCAGATCTGCCTTGCCCCCTGTGCCTATCTGCCCCTCTGCCACTTGTCTGCCCTCTTCCCCCAGTGCCTGGGTCCCCACCACACCCCACCTCATCCCCGCCTGCCACCTCAGTGTGTTCATCCTCCCACCATTTATCTTCTGCATGGCTCTGGGGCAGTTAGCACTGACAGTGACACCCCACCCCAGCCTGTCCCAGCCAGGCAGAAGCAACAGTGGCAGCTCCAGGCCTGCCTGGGTGGGGGCAGAGGGGCCAGAGCCAGAACTGAAGGTAAGCAGTGGGTGGGGAGGGGCAAGTGGCCAGGAGGGCAGGCAGCAGGGCAGCAAGGGTGCAGACTGCATGATGTTCCCCTCACTCCCCCCACACCCAAGCTGTACACCATGGGTCTCCCCCAATGAGAGGTCCCCCCACACTCCCCCTACAAAGAGGCCCCTCCACCACCAGGAGTCACCCGACCCAAGGCAGGCAGCAGCTCATCTCTGTCTTTGGCCCTGAGCCTGGAGCTGAAGCCAGAGCTGAACTGCTGCCTGCCCTGAGCTGCTACTCAAATCTAAAACAATGGGTTTTCCCCACTGTGTTGATTCTTTCATGTTGATGAAACTTCTTCTTGGATTCAAGTAAATATATAAAGCTTTCCTAGAGATCTGTTTGAAAGCCTGCTTGGAAGAGGCATTTTTCAGAGGGATTTAAGAATGAGGTCTCTTATAGTTATGACATGTTTTAAAATCTGGTATAATATAAATCACTGTTTCTTCTTAGTGTGCATACTTGATAGTTCCTCTATGCCTGTCTGTTTGAGTCATTTCTGATTTTCCTCCCTATTAACTAGGCTTTGTGAAGATGCTACCTTTTTCATTGTAAGTGGGACTTGAACCCTGATTATTTTGATGTAAGAAAAGGTCCATACTTCTTTCAAAGCACAGTATCACCACAGTTTACAGTCTCTGCTACCCTCTCTTTAACATATTCATTCTTCTCATTTTGTTTTGCAGATAATGACATCTTTTTAATATATAATGAAGACAGTAAGTACTGTATGCAAGCTCAGAGCTATAACTCAGTCATAACTGCTCCTTGTGATCAGAATGCTATCTCATAAAAATTTAGGTGGGTCTCTGTGCACCAAATTATGAGCCCGGCATTCACTTTAGGCTTGGCAGTGCCTTCAAAGAAGGAACAAGTAGAGGTATTTTTGTATCCTTGTAACAAGACAAGTCAACTTCAACAATGGCAATACAGAAATGAGAGCTTTCTTACAATCCAAGGAGAAAATTTGTTTTTCAGCTCTGGCAGCAGAACAAAAGAGAACATCATGCTGCACAAGGGTTCAGGTGTGAAGAGTAAGTGGAAAATCCATGGAACCTCAGATGGTTTATGCTCTTGGGTATATGATGGTAAAGTTTGAAAGTTAATCCTTATATTCTTGTTTATTAATTTGTTTATGTTCCCATTGGGATTTCAGATGAGGGAAAGTACTATAAGGATGAATGGAAAACACATAAAAAAGTTTTAAATGACATTTTCATTGTATGTTAAAGAAATACATACAGGCATACCTCAGAGATATTGCGGGTTCGGTTCCAGACCACCGCAATAAAGCGAATATTGCAATAAAGCGAGTCACATGAATTTTTTGGTTTCCTAGTGCATATAAAAGTTATGTTTACATTATACTGTAGTCTATTAAGTGTGCAATAGCATTATGTCTAAAAAACAATGTATATACCTTAATTAAAAAATACTTTATTGCTAAAAAATGCTAACCATCATTTGAGCCTTCAGCGAGTCGTAATCTTTTTGCTGGTGGAGGGTCTTGCCTCAATATTGATGGCTGCTGACTGATCAGGGTGGCGGTTGCTGAAGGTTAGGGTGGCGGTTGCTGAAGGTTGGGATGGCTGTGGCAATTTCTTAAAATAAGACAACAGTGAAGTTTGCCACATCGATTGACTCTTCCTTTCATGAAAGATTTCTCTGTAGCATGCGATGCTGTTTGATAGCATTTTACCCACAGTAGAACTCTTTCAAAATTGGAGTCAATCCTCTCAAATCCTGCCGCTGCTTCATCAACTAAGTTTATGTAATATTCTAAATTCTTTGTTGTCATTTCAACAATGTTCACAGCATCTTCACCAGGAGTAGATTCCATCTCAAGAAACCACTTTCTTTGCTCATCCATAAGAAGCAACTCCTCATCTGTTAAAGTTTTATCATGAGATTGCAGCAATTCAGTCACATCTTCAGGCTCCACTTCTAATTCTAGTTCTCTTGCTATTTCCACCACATCTGCAGTTACTTCCTCCACTGAAGTCTTGAACCCCTCAAAGTCATCCATGAGGGTTGGAATCAACTTCTTCCAAACTCCTGTTAATGTTGATATTTTGACCTCCTCCCATGAATCACGAATGTTCTTAATGGCATCTAGAATGGTGAATCCTTTCCAAAAGGTTTTCAAATTACTTTGCCCAGATCCATCAGAGGAATCACTATCTATCGCAGCTAGAGCCTTACGAAATGCATCATTATGTTCAATGAGTAGTCATTAGTGGCTTGAAGTTTAGTTGGGAGGAGATACTGTGTGGGGCTCCCTAGCAGTCTATCCTGTGTACAGTACTATATAATATCTCATTAATGATCTGGAGAATGGTCTTGAGTGCATGCTTAGCACTTGCAGATAACAGCAGGTTCCAGACACTCTGGAGGTGAGACTTGGATTTCAGAATGACTTTGACAAACTTGAGAAATGACCTGTTATCGGTTGGATGAAATTCATCAAGGACAACTGGGAAATCCAGGCTGCCAGGTAACTGGATCCAGTCTGTGGGTGCCCCTGCAGCCCCACCCAATCATGCCAGAGCAGCCTATGCCAAGCTCCCGCTGGTGTCCACAGCCTGGCTCTGGCCAGCACGTGCAGCTTCTGGTGGGCTCTTCCCAGTGCGGCTGCAGCTGTGTGCTGCTCTGCACCCCTGCCTCCAGAAGCGGCTCCCTCTCCTGACCTTGCTCCTGCTACACTGTGGCGTGTTGCTTCAGGTGAGCAGCTTCAGCTGGGTGGCTCCTGCCCCAGTGTATGGGGCTCTGGCTCTAGCTCCTGGCCAACTTCAAGTGGAGCTACAGTGCCATGTGCCCGGTGGGAGTGGTGCAACATGGTGTGGTATAGCACAGCATGTGCAGGAATGGGAATAGAAAAACTCCTTTGTAAGTCCAGCAACCTGGCTGCCAGGGCTCCCTCAGGAACACAGAGCTGACAGGTAACATCTGCCCCAGCACATAGGCATCTGGCTTCGACACCCAGCCGCCTTCCCACCCACCTGCCCATCCACTCTCTTACACTGGCAGGAGCAAGATCAGAAGCAGGATCTTCTACTGGAGGTGTGGGGCATAGAACAGCACCTGGCCAGGCTGTGGGCTTGGCCCCATATGGAACACCATGGGGACAATGCAGATTGCATGCCTGGGCAAGGTCTGCTGCATGTGTTGCACCTCCCCCCCAACAGTAGGCATCCAGGACCCACCCCCCCAGCAGCCTCCATTACACACACACACACACACACACACACACACACACACCTTTCCCCACACATAACCCACACACCCTCACAGAGCAGGGCCATGTAGGGAGTAGGCCCAGGCCCTGGGCTCTAGCCTGGAACTGTCACTGCCCTGAAACCTGGCTCCAAGATCCCAACCTTGCTCCCCCCTCCCACTCCTCAACACTGCTTCCTGCCCATCCACCCTCTGCCCCATACAAAGTTTTGATGAAGGGCGAGGTGGGGCAGGGCCAGGGCCAGGGGTGCTGATCCAGTCCATGATAGCTCATTAAAACACTGCATGTGGCCCTTGGACCCAAATAATTGCTCACCTCTGTCCTACTCCATTTGGCATTGATGAGGCCTCACACATAAAGTCACAGTTTTGCACCACTTACTTCTAGAAAGATATGGACTAATTAGAAGGAGTCTGGCAGAGAGTAACAAAAGACATTACTAGAGGCCTAAGGAACATGACTCATGTGGAAAGGCTAAAGGAACGAGAATGTTTCAGTATGGAAAAAAAGACTGGAGATGGGATTTGATAACAGTCTTCAAGTACATGACGGGTGGTTATATGGAGGCTGGAGATAAACTAATCTCTATGGCTGCAGAGAACAGGACAAGAAGTAATTGGTTTTAAATTGAAGCAAGGTAAATTTAGTTTGAATATTAGAAAGTACACTGAGGGTGGTTAAGCACTGGAACAGGCAACCCAGAGAAGTTGTAGAATCCTTGGACATTTTAAGAGGAGGTTAGACAGACACTTTGACTGAAATGTTTATTCAGGATGAACCTGCTTTGAGCAGGAGACTGGACTAGATAACCTCTTGAGTAGGGCTGTGCGAAGCTTTGGTCACTGATTCGATTCAGAAGAGAGCTGTCCTGATTTGGCGGCCAAATCTCTGAATCCAAATCAAATCAAGAGACCCATTAATCTCTCCAAATTGAATCAGAAGCCTCCAATTCAATTCAGAGAGATTCGGAGAGATTCAACGATTCAGCCAGAGACACAGCTTTATATATTTTTTCTACGTACCTTGAGGTACCCGGCACAGCTCCTGAATGCTGAAATGGTGGGGCAGATGGAGTGCCCCATGGGAGTGCAGGGGGGAGGGGCCTGCGCACTCCGCGGTGGACCCAGAAGTGGACTGGAAATACTTCTGGACCACTTCTGGGTCTGCCGCCAAGTGTGTGGGGGATCTCCCCCTACACTCCTGTGGGACGCTCCATCCGCCCCACCATCTCAGCGTTTGCGAGCCGCTCCGGGTACCTCAAGGTACATAGAAAAAACATATAAAGCTTTGTCTGTGGTTGAATTGCTGATTCTCCAAATCAGAATCAAATCTTCAGATTCAACTGAATTGAATCATGACAGTGATCTGAATCAGCGAATCAAATCACTGTCCCCTGAATTGGGCCAAATCTGAATCCGACTTGAATACTGCCCACTTTGTACTCCCCTACTCTTGACATCCTTTCCAACTCTAGTATTATATGATTCAGTGACTGAAAATATAACTGAGGCTAGCATATAATTATACCATTCAAAGAATGTTATTTTAGAAAGAAATAATTAGGTTCCCTTCAGCCAATGAGTGTAAATTGTACATGTAAAATTCCCATGAGCTGGTGATAACACTGAGTAGGTGTGTAAATCAGTATTTCCTTGCTGGAAGGAACCAAAAAGGAAGGAAGGTGGTGACTCCCTTTTTTGCAGAAGAGAGGCACCAACTTGTCAACCAGCTTTGGGGTCCTTGAAATCCCAAATTCATGAAGCTCATCCATCAGACCACTACCCTTTCCTGCTTGTCCACGTATGCACCACTGTTACTCCCATGAGTGATACTAAACTGATCAGAGGTGACTGTGAGGCTCTTGGCAGGAGAAATAAGAAACTTGGAGCACAAGAGGTATTCTCATCAATCCTCCCTGTGCAAGACAGTGGACCCAGGCAACAACCATTGCATCCTGGCAGTAAATTCCTAGCTGAGACAGTGGTGTTGACAGGAAGGCTTTGGATTATTCAGCAATGGGCAGATGTTCTTGGGAGGAGGGCTACTATCAAGAGTTCGGATCCATCTGAACAGAATGGGAAAGAGTATCTTTGGGCATCATCTGGCCAACCTAATAGGGTGTGCTTTAAAATAGGTTCCAAGGGGGGTGTTACAAAATCTGCTCTGGTGACAGTTCAAATCATCCGGAGGGGAAGGGACCTGAAGAAGCAGCTCAACCCTGACAAAGATCTGGAGAGCCACAGGACAGCAACAAATGGTGCAAAATAGAAACCAGTAGATTGAAGTATAAAATATGTCTGATAGGCCCATGCAAAGTGGCTAGTATTCACTTCAGATTCGGATTTGGCTGATCCAGGGGACAGTGATTCAATTTGTTGATTTCAATCACTGTCCCTAATCGACTCAGCAGAATCTGATTCACAGATTCGGCTGCTGCTGAATCAGCCTAATCTCTGAATCGACCTGGCCCCATCCCTTGCCCACTCTCCCAGCACTGTCAATGGCTGTCCCACCCAGCCCCAGCTCCCGGCTCTTTAAAAAAAAAACCAAAACTAGCCCCCACTCACTGGTTTCTGCCAGGTGGGGGGCATCCCCACTGCCCTGTGCTGCATGGTGGGGGGGCTCTTCCACAAGCCCCCAGAAGCCCCAAGGTCACTGTAGCAGCTGGTGAGTGGGGGCTTTTTTCTTTTTCTTTTTTAAAGAGCCGGGAGCTGGGCTGGGTGGGGCAGCCATTGGGGGGGGGCGGGCTGGGAGAGCAGGCTGGGGTCACGGGGCTCATAATAGAGCCTGCCATGCAGTGTGTGGCAGTGGGGGACAGAAGGGATTGCCTGAATCTCCTCCAAAATCAGGCTGGATCTGCTTCAAATTGAATCAGAGCCCGAAGCTTTGCACAGCCCTAATGTCTGATGTATATATATAAATACAAGGACAATAAGTAAGGAGAATAAACAAGATGAGCTGGAAGCTGCAGTCTGTGAAAAGAACTATGATCCGATAGTATCATGGAGACCTGGTGGGACAGCTCTTATGACTGGGATGTCAACATTGAGGGTTATATTTTGTTTTAGAAGGATAAAGTGGGATAAGGTGGGCAGAAAAGGTCATGGTGTTGCCTTATATGTCAAAAATACCTACATTTGTTCCCTGCTTCAGGCGGAAAAAGATAGCAGTGCAGAATGCATTTGGGTTTAGTTAAAGGAGCAGCAGTGATATAATGGTGAGGACTGCTGAGTCAGGAAGAAGAGGTGGATAAGGCACTCCTCAAGCAGGTGACAAAATTATCCAAAAGCTATGAGATGATACTGATGGTAAAGTTCAATTTTCTGGGTATCTGCTGGAAAAACAATACAGCCAAACATAAAATGTTGAGCCAATTCCTACCCTGTGTGGAGGACAACTTTGTATTCCAGAAGGTGGAGGATACAATTAGGGATCACCTATCTTGGATCTTCTTCTGACTAATAGAAAAGAATTGATGGAGGATGTGAGCTGATGGGCAACTTGGGAAGAAATGATCATATGACAACTTTCTAAATGCTGAGAAAAGGAAAACATGAGGTCAGCACAACCAGGATGCTAGATTTCAAAAAGGCAGATATCTCCTGAATTAAGAATTTAATAGGTATAATGCCATGGGAAAACAGACTGAACGATAAAGGCATCCAGCTGGAAGCTTCTAAAGGGCACAACACAGGAAGCCCCAAAGGAAACTGTTCTGACACTATGGGAGCATGGAAAGAATGTCAAGAGACCAATGTAGGCTCTACAAGGAACTTCTCGGATGCCTCAAATGCAAAAGGAAAGCATACATGCAATGGAAGAATGGGCACGTCACCAAGGAAGTGTATCAGAAAATAGCAAAAAACTACAGGGGCAAAATCAGGCAGGCAAAGATGAAGAATGAGCTGTAGCTGGTGAGGGAGGGTAAGACAAAAGAAGAGATTCTATAAGTATGTTGGTTAGAAAAAATGGAAGGCTGTGGGTCCACTGTTAAATAGCTAGAGGTAATGCTTAATGGAAGATGCAAAGGAAATGGAGCTCCTCAACAGCACTTTGCCTCAGTTTTCCCCCCAAAATAACCTGCAGCACGGTGCCTAATAAAGATTTTTTGGATAAGAAATGAGACAAATACCAAAAGAGAGACAGCTTTTGATGGGTCTGAATAAATTTAAGTTAGCAGGTCCTGATGAACTTCATCCCAGGGTACTGAAGGAACTGGTTGATGAGATCTCAGAGCCCTTGGCAATGATATTCATGAAGCCATGGGAAGTGGATGATGTACCACAGGACTAGAAAAGCACCAATATAATGACCTTCTTTAAATAAGGTGAAAAGGAGGACCCAGGAAACTACAGACTGGTTAGCCTCACCTCAATATCTGGGAAGTTATTGCAGCACATCCTAGGGAAGTCCATTTGCCAGCATCTGGCAGAAGAAAGGCTGATCACAAGCAGTCAGCATGGATTTTACTAAAAATAAATCATGCCAAACAAAGTTGGTCTCCTTTTGTGACAGAGTAACTGCTTGGGTAGATGAAGAAAATACTGTGGCTAGAGTGCATCTGGAATTCAGCAAGGCTTTTGATAAAGTCCCACATGACCTTCTCACGAATTGGAGAAATGTGAAATGGACAAAACTGCAATAAGGTACATAGACACCTGGCTCAATAACCAGAAGCAAATGGATCCATATCTGAATGGCCTTAGGTTTTGAATGGAGTCCCATAGGGCTGTGTCCTGGGTCCTGTGCTGTTCGATATATTTATTAATTATTTGGATGCAGTCACAGGAAGCTCCTTGAGAAAGTTTGCAGATGACATGAAACGGGAAAGGATTGTGAGTAAAATTCAGAAGGATCTTGACAGATTGAAAAGCTGGGCTGGAGCTAATAGGATGAAGTTCATTTCTGACAAATGCAAGGTGCTGCACATTGGGAAGAATAATTGGGATGGCAGCAACCTGGAGAAGGATCTGGGAACCTTGACAGAACATGGACTCTATGAATCTGCAGCGTGACGCAACTGCACAAAAAACAAACACAATTTTGGGATGCATCAACAGAAGCTTTAGGTGGAAGACATAGGAGGTGCTAGTGCTTCTTTACCTAGGACTAGTTAGGCCTCATCTAGAGTATTGTGTGCAAGTTTTAGGGTCCACATTTGTAAAAGGACGCCGAGAATTTGGAGAGGGTCCAAAAGCAGGTGATAAAGGACTTGTAAGGCAATTCATATGAAGAAAGTAGCGTGTTTATCTTGTGCAAGAGGCACATAAGAGGACACATAATAGCAGTCTTCAAATATTTGAAGGGCTGTTATAAAGAAGAGGGAAAGCAACTTTTCTATCTTGCTACAGAGAGTAGGATGCAGACCACTGGCTTGAAGTTGCAGCAAAGGAGGTTTAGATGGGATGTCAGGGGAAACTTCTTCACTGTTAGAACAACAAGGCAGTGGAAAATTGTGGACTCTCCATCACTGGAGGTATTCAAGAAGAGGTTGGACAGCCACCAGGGATGGTCAGAGATGATCTAGAAGTAGCTATGCTTCTGTTTTACCATGGGCATTTCCTATGCTTCTGGGCCTTGCTGGTTGCTTCATGGGAGTGGGAATTTTTCCCATATGCCCCACTCCACTGCTACGTGTGTCAGGTTTTTTTAAGTCTTCCTCAGAGGCACTGGGTGTTGGATGTAGCCAAGGCTGGGGATTTTGACTGGGGTCAAATCTCTGTTATTCCTGGTTAGAGGGTCTTGCCCCTCCACTTAGGGTTGGACTGATTGCTGTATTTGGAGTCAGGAAGGAATTTTCCCCCATGGTCAGATTGGTACAGACTGTGGAGGTTTTTGTCTTTCTCTGTAGTGGGGGCATGGCCCTCTTCCTGGGATCTCTCAGGTGTATATTAACAGCATTTGCAGCAGCAGAACATTGGCTGCCATAATCTCCTTGCTTTACATGGGTTAGGGTGTCTCTTGGGTTTTGTGTCAGCATTGACTGTGTAGTTTTGCTAAGAGGTTTGACAGTGGATTTTACGGGATGGTTTGGATAGGAATGATCCTGCCTCAGGCAGGAGGTTGGACTAGATAACATCTCAGGGTCTCTTCCATCCTGATATCTCCATGTCTCTGTGATTGTATTACTTGATGAAGTATAGATGAAAGACAGGGCATGGGAAAATGCGGGGAGTGAAAAAGGGACAAAAGAGCTTAAGGACACTGAAGATTTAGGAAAGCTGAGGAGAGAGAAAGGGGGAAAAAAAGGGTGTTACAGGGAAGAGGAAATTTACCTAGAAACATTGATCAACTTTTAAATTCGCTATCATTTTTGGTAATAAGAAACCATAAGAAAACCAGAATTTTGTGCTTTCTTTTCTTTCCAGGTATGAACAGGCCTACCTGACTAGTCTTGTTGGTTTGAGGTGTGAAAATTATTTTTGGATTGGTCTTTCAAATATGGAAAAACAAGAGACATTCAAATGAACCAGTGGTGAAGCTGTTCTGTTTACTCACTGGAATTCAGCAGTGCCTGGTACACTTTATCATGTGAAGTTCCTGTATCTTGAGTCTGTGTTTAAAAAGCTTACTTCTGAAATTCCAATGTGATTGAAGTCATTAGCAATTCTCAAAAACTTCTGTAGAGGATAACACCTCCATCTCCTTTGTGATTTCTCTCTCTCAGTGTCAGGCAGTGTGCCTTTGCCTGTTTTACTCAGACTGGGTTATGGAGTACAGTGCATATCAACCACTATTATCTAAAGAAGTCCAGCTCAGTCTGGGCACCTGTGGCTCTCACCTTCAGCAGTCTCTGACCAGTTATATCCCCTTATAATTTTTTTTATAGTAGATTTGTTAGATTTATATTCCACCCTCCTCAACAGAGGCTCAGGGTGACTTACAATAAAGGTCAAATAAATAAAAAAGACAGAATAAACACATTAGAATAATATAATATGTTGAGCCTCTCAGACAGTGCCTTCAAACTTAACCCTGTCTTCTGAAGACCTTCTTGAATAAAAAGGCCTTACAATGCTTCCAGAAGATGTCCAGGTTCTGACAAAACCAAGTCAATGTATATTAGACATAAGGACAAGGCATTTATAAACAACCACTATACAAACTTCATGTATGTAAGTCTTTCCTAAAATTTTACCATTGGTAATTTAGACAGGGATAACTTTTTCTAACTTCTCCAATGGAATACTAGACCATTTGTACATGCCAGAAAACTGGCCTTTAAAGCAGCTTAATGCCCATTTGCATCACTTCAATGGTGCAGCTGTTTGCACGTCAGTGACATAATGCACTTTAATTAATGGCATAGCTGTTTGCACATGTCAGCGGCGTAATGCACATTAAATGACTCTGGGGTGCATTAGATGACTTTGGAATGCAGCGAAATAAAACATCTCTAAGGTGGTTTAGTTTGCTGTGGAGGGAAGCACCGGGCCCTGTGCAGCTCAGGGCTGTACTCAGGCAACCTGTGCAGGCAGGTACCACTGAAGGAAAAAGAAAAAAAAGCAGCGAGCCTGGTCTTTTTTTTTTCCCTCCCTGGAGTCTGCCTGCCTGAACTGCACGGAGACCCAGTGCTTCTGTCCACAGCTGTGGTGCCTTCCGGGGCCACTCAGGCCAGGTCCTTGCAGGCAGGTGCCACCTGGGGAGCACGGCTGCCATCATGAAGGGAAGCACCAGCCTTGCCCCGCCCCCCAGCTCAGGGACCACTCGGCCTGCCAGCAGCTCGCCCACCCCTACCCGCCACCAGAGAAGAAGATAAGGATCAGGCCTGACCCTTGTGTACATGCCATGGGGATTTACTTTGCCCTAAATTGAAGTGGTGTTTTTAAAGACCCACTGTTTCAAGTTAGGGAGAATTAAACCAAGGTAAACCCCGTGGCATGTACAAATGCCCCTATACCCTACTCTGTTTCCCCAAAACAATTACTGCTTTAAATGTGTATCCTTTTTTAACCTTGGTGTAGTTCTTTTTTTCTTTTTTGGTTCCTGTGCTTTGAACCTGCTCAATGCAAATATTTTTTAGGTTGGCCAGAAAGGAGGCAAAATCATCAATGTTAATATTTTGGACATTGCACTTTAAAAACTTTAAGTTTCCTGAGAGAAGGTTCTGTTAAGGTTATGTTAAGCCATTGTGTACCTTCCTGCCTCTTTTCCCAGACAGCCCTTTAGTGAATTCATGCAGCGTGTTCAAACAATAAGCATCCAAACACCTAGACCAACAGTTCCAAATCCACCAGAGGGCTTGTTAGTTGTGGATTTTCTGTTGAAGTGGTAGGAATGAATTGCTATCCAAATTAGTTTAGCTTGATGTTGGACCCAAATGACTTAATGTTAGACTCAAATGACAAATGGCAAAAACTAGAATCAGAATCCTGAACTGTTTTGTTGTCTCTTATGGGCATGTACCACAACCCCCTGGGCTAGACAGCTATACCCTGTACAGGAGAGATCGAATGGACAAAAGGTGTGGGGGGGTAGCTCTCTATGTCAAGGAAAGCTGTGTGTCCCTGCAAGCTGACATTGGCAGATGACTTGAGACCCTCTGGGTTAAAATCCATGGGGAACATGGCACAGGGGATATTATGGAGGGAATCTACTATAGAACCCCCACCCCAAGGTCAAGACCTTGACCAGGAGTTTGCCAGGGAATTGAATGAGGCCACGCGCTCCCAGTGTATGGTTGTCATGGGAGACTAACTACCCAGACATCTCACAGGAGGAGCACTCAGCCAAACCCAAGAGGTTACAAAGCTTTCTCTCCTGCATTAGTGACTTCTATCTGATGCAGGAAGTCTATGGGCCAACGAGAGGTAAAGCGCCACTCAACCTCGTACTGGCAACTGGGGATGACCCAATCACGAGCTAATGATCGAAGGGAAGGTGGGTGACAATGACCGTGACCTGATCACCTTCACCATCCGCCGTAAAGCTGGCAAGTCAGTCAGTAATACAGAAGTCCTTGACATCAGGAAAGCTGACTTTGACAAGCTAAGGAGGCTTGTTGGTGAGGCCCTGAAGGGCCACAACCCAAAGTGGGGGGAGTTCAGAATGAGTGGTTGCTCCTCAAGAGAGCGATCCTTGATGCACAAGCTAATGCTATTCCATCTCGGAGGAACGGCAGCAAAAGGGTACAGCAGCCTCCTTGGCTCTCCAGAGAACTAGCAGACCTCCTGCATCTTAAAAGAAAGACCTACAAAGGATGGAGGACTAGAACCACCACCAAGGAGGAATACTCTGCACTGGTCCGGACTTGCAGAGAGCAAACCAGGAAAGCCAAGGCTGAGAAGGAACTCCAGCCAGCTACAAATATCAAGGACAATAAAAAGTCCTTTTTTAGATATGTGGGGAGCTGAAGGAAAAGCAAGGGAAACATTGGACCTCTGCTAAACCAGATGGGAGAACTGACAACCAATGCCCATGAAAAAGCAAACTTGCTAAATGGGTACTTTGTGTCAGTTTTTCACCAGTCCAATGGGATGCCCCTGCCCACTGTGGGTCAGGGAAGCCTGGATGAGAGAGATTCCTTACCCTCCATCGAAGCTGACCTTGTGAAGGAACACCTTGACAGGCTGGATACCATCAAGTCAGCCAGCCCTGACGGTTTACACCCAAAGGTACTCAAGGAGCTGGCAAGCATCATAGCTCAGCACTTGGCACAGATCTTTGAGAACTCCTGGTGCTCTGGTGAAGTGCCCAAAGACTGAAAGAAGACCAATGTGGTGCCTATCTTCAAGAAAGGGAGGAAAGTAGATCTGGCAAACTACAGGCCCATCAGCCTGACCTCTATCCTGGGGAAGGTCTTGGAAAAGATTATCAAAGAGACCATCCTATACAGGCTAGCTGATGGCAATATCCTGAGGGATACCCAGCATGGGTTTGTTGCAGCTAGGTCTTACTTGACCAATCTCATTTCCTTTTACGACCAGGTGACCTATCACCTTGACAAGGGAGAAGAGATTGACATCATATATCTTCACTTTAAAAAAGCCTTTGATCTGGTATCCCATGATCAACTCTTGGCAAAATGGGCTAACTGCGGCCTTGACCTCACCACAATCCGCTGGCTGGGGAATTGGCTCCGTGGTAGGACCCAGAGTGTGGTGGTTGATGGTAGCCAATCATGGTTGTGTGCAGTGACCAGTGGGGTCCCCCAAGGCTCTGTCCTAGGGTCTATACTTTTTAACTTCTTCATCAGTGATGTGGACATTGGTGTCAGGAGTGGGCGCACCAAGTTCGCCTACGACACCAAACTCTGGGGTAAAGCATCCATACCTGAGGACAGGAAGGGATGATCCAGGCAGATACTGACAGGCTCATGAAGTGGGCAGATGAGAACCTGATGGTGTTTAGCAGTGAAAAATGCAAGGTTCTCCACACTGGGAGGAAAAACCTGCAGCATGCTTATAGGCTTGGCAGCGCTATGCTGGTTAGCACTACAGATGAAAGGGACTTGGGATCATGATTAACCACAAGATGAACATAAGCCTTCAGTGTGATGCTGTGGCTAGTAAAGTGAGCAAAACACTGGCTTGCATCCATAGATGCTTCTCAGGCAAATCCCAGGATGTCATTCTCCCATTGTACTTGGCCTTGGTGAGGCCACAGCTGGAGTACTGCATCCAGTTTTGGGCTCCACAATTAAAAAATGATGTGGAGAAACTTGAGAGAGTGCAGACGAGAGCCATGCACATGATCAGAGGTCAGGAAAACAGACCTTATGATGAGAGGCTGAGAGCTATGGGACTCTTCAGCCTGGAAAAGCACAGACTCAGGGGCAATCTGGTGGCTACCTATAAGTTTATCAGGGGTGTTCACCAGGATCTGGGGGAACATCTGTTCACCAGAGCACCCCAAGGGATGACAAGATCGAATGGTCACAAACTCCACTGCGACCAATTTAGGCTGGACATAAGGAAGAACTTCTTTACTGCCCATGTCCCCAAGGTTTGGAACAGACTGCCACCGGAGGTGGTTCCTCCTTTATATCTTTTCTTTTACATTGCTTAGGGTCACGTTGTACATTACACTTAGGATATATTAACTTACAGCATGAGTTTCTACATATTTAAGCAAGAAAATGTGTGCTAAGTGCATTCATATTGTACCAAAGTTAGGACTTTTCATGGAAGGAGTATCTCCAGATTGTATTAAGTGGCATGTTTTCTGCTCATCCTACTGCTCCATGGAGATATGAGCAATTTGCAATCCTGGGGTGGTAACCCAAAATCCGCAGTCCCAAGACTGCATCAGAATCTCAGACTACAAAACCACAACAAAGAGCTAGACAAGATGACTACTTGTCCACTTAGAATTTAAATCATAGAAGATGAAGCTGAGATAATGAAAGGCTCCTTTCTGGTTTTAATGGCCCAATTAGCAAAGCGGTTTTTTTGGACAGCCATTTTCTTCTGAATGGTAATATAGGTTTACTTTTTTTTAAAGAATTAATAAAAAGAGATTGTATGTTCTTCCATAATTTTTATAACTGTATTTTAATTTCATTTCCATATCTTAAAGGAAGAAAGCGAGGCTGTGTTGCTGTAAGAACTGGAATTGCAGCTGGGTTGTGGGATGTTCAAAACTGTGAAGAAAAGGCAAAATTTCTCTGCAAACAAGTAGCTGAAGCAGCAACTCTTCATCCTATTCCAGAAACTGTGACCAATTTGATATGCCCCTCGGGTTGGGATTCAGACTACAGCATTAGTTCCTGCTTCAAGGTACGTATTACATATCTAAGCTAATCATAAACTTGGTACATAATAGAACCAGCTATAAAATTTAAACTTCAGAGAAACCCAAACTACCAATGTAAGAAGTTGGTATATATTTACAAGTCCCTTCAACAGTCAGTTAATAATTGAAAAATCTGATGTTTTCTGTAGTTCCTCTTAAATATGCTTATTTTTCTATAAGTGACTATTTTATTACTACAAAATGGCCAGTTTTGCATTGTTTTCACAGCTGAGATTTATTTTTTAATACATGTAATATAACAGTGTTCTTTTACAAAATTTATCATCAGCCTTTCATGTGAGAAAGAAACCAAAAGAAATCATGGCTAGAGGCTTGAAATTATTGTAGAGAAATAGGAGGAGATCTTGCTTCCATCAACAGTGGAGATGAACAATATGTGATAGAACGTTTAGTCATGTAAGTAAATGTATCATAATTGGCCTTTTTGGCTTATCAATATGCTGTATAAAAATAACCAGAGATGCTATCTGTTCCTTGCTGAAATATTGCCTTGAAAACCTACTCAATTATATAGCCATATTCATAAGAAAAAAGATCATGTCAGTAAAACAATCTTTACAAGTTAAACAGAAAGGTCAGGTATCATTTTTCAACTGTAGTTTGGGAGCTCCAAAAATTTATTTTTGCTGTGACAGAATCAGAGTCTTTAGATAAAAGATTAGTGTGCCAACATGTCTGTTCTGGGCTTAGGGCATGGTCACATCTTAAAGACTAAACTGGTTCAAAGAGGCATGAGCTTGTACAGTGTAACAGGGAAATCTCTCCTGGTTACTATGGGAGGGCTACAAAGGCAGCAAAACCAGTGAGGGCCCTTTTAGAGAAGAGTGTTTGCAGCCAGGGCAAAGATAGCTGGTAGGCTGGAACCAAGGAGCAGCCCCTGTGCTCACGTAGAAATTTACTAACAAAATCATAAATAATAGTGTAGCAGGCTCAGTGCTTCAAGGACAGGCTGATAAGACACAGGCCTCGTCGCCTTGAAGTCTGAAGCAGAGATACAGCTGCCCACCTCCCATTAGTTAACACGCGGCCAAAAACCAGTTTTGAAACAATTAAGAATTTTCTCACACTGACCTAACATCTTGTTTTCCTTCACAGTGGAAAATTCCCACCTGCGCGCGCATCTTGTCTGTAAACTATAAATCGCCTCTAACAGGTTTATTCGGGGTCTCTGAGTTCGCTCAGGGTGCCCAGCATGCTGAATAAATTTTGAGACAGACAGCAACTCTGTGCCTTTGGGAACAGCTCCGCAAGGGGTCATGAACACCTCAACACTCAGACCAGCTAATAGGCCAGGCTGGCCAGGAAGGGTGGGGCCCAGGGGATATACAGCCTGAAGAGGCAGTCTAGCTCTGATGGGTGAAAGGGTGGGATCACCCCAGTAAGCTGCAGTGAGGGCCTGGAAGCAGAAGGGGACCCTTGGTGAGTAAGGGTTGGGGTGGGGGGTGGAGGGGAGCTGGGTGGCTTTTTCCTTTTACCTTGCACAGGAACCAGAAGGGATAAAGGATTGCTGTTCAGGCAGCCTTGTTTGTGAATGCTCAGAGAGGCAGTCATTTGTGATTGAAAGCAGTTGCTTGGATTTTTGTTCCAGTTTGTTTGGAGGGCCAGAAGGAGGTAGGACTGCCAGGGGAGGCAGGACTCTCATTGCAGGCACCTTAAAGTGCCTGCAAGATGCACCCCTTGTGGTCAAGGAACCATACACTATGAGAGAGGGAGACAGGAGGGCTCAGAGCCCTATCGCAGAGCTTAATTCCCAGCTGTGCCATTGCTACCAAAATAGCAAGACTGGACTAAGTGGACCTAGGGCTGCAGGAAGTAGCTAAAGTAGGGGTGGGAAAAATGGTTGGCCTGGCCTAGGGCATGCAGGAAGTGGAGCTGGGGCCAGTCTGCCACAGCTCTCTCTGGACCATGCTGTCACTCCGGCAGTATCCCAGCCCCGGCCGAGGAGCAGCTCCTCATCCTGCCATGTGCCCTGGCAGTGCTGCCCAGGCCAGTCTTCAAGGAAACCCTGGCCCTGTGCTGCACAGCACTGCCACTGCTGGGGTCTCCACAGAAACCAGCTGCAGTAATGTGGGCAGAGGCTCCTGGGAAATGAGTCTGTTGTGGGCCCAATCTGGTCCACGTGCCACACTTCGCCTGCCACTGAGCTAGAGCAAAACAAGCCCTGGCAAAACAAGCCTGGTTGAGCTGGTACTCCTGCTGCCAAGCCACCTCTGCAAGCTGTGCCTTATCCACCCAGGCCTGATGGAACAGCTCTCCCTTGGCCTCACAGATATTATGCAGCACACAGGCTGTGATGATGACCCAGAGGAGATTCTTGTTGACAACCTTGAGGTGGGCAGTGAGGGAGTGCCAGTGGCCCTTAAGGTGGCTGGCTGAAAGCACACTTGATCAGAGCGTGGGTCCAGTCCAGGTGCCAGTTAAAGTGGGCCTGGCAGGGGTCTAGGTGGCCAGTGTTAGGGCCTCATCAGCTAGGAGAGGAGCTGGTAGACTGGGTGTCTGATGAGCAGGGGTGGGGCAACTACAGCTTCTAGCTGCAGGCCCAACATCCCTGGTATGAAGTGCCCACTCTCCATGAGTCCCGCCAGGCCAGAGTTCCTAAAAGCATCATGCATGGGTATCACGCATGCTGGCTGGCCAGCCAGTGCTCACATGTGTGAATGTGTCCTGATAGTCCATGATGGCCTGCATGATCAGAGTGGAATCCTCTGTGGCTATAATAGAGGTGGTCTCCGTGGGGTGGGCACATGACCTGTATGTGGGTCCCACCCAGGACCCCGATATACTGGGGGAACCCCAGTGCACAGAACCTTGCCACCACCACCTGGGAGTCATGGACATGGAGGACGGTGTCCACCAGCATGTCCTGGAAGGCAGCACACACATCCAGGATGGTCCACCACATCCCTGTGGTGGCCTTGCCCATGCCAAACATGGGCTGGCTGATGCAGCGATCCCAGAGACAGTGGGGCTGGAGGCCCAGGAGCGTAACGATGGCCACAGCAGTGGTGTTATGCAGCCACTTATCAGTGTCCCTGGCATCAGCAGCTCCATGGTGGCAGTGGCCCTGGGAGGGCACACTGCAGGTGAGCAGGCAGTGGCTGGTCATGGGACAGCTGAGTGAATCAAGATGGCCATGGGCCAGCCGTCGGTCAGTGAAACAGGCCAGCAGGAGGATTGTGGTGGCCAGCAGGATCCTGGAACACTGCTTGTTGCTGCCAGGGACTGGGGCAACCATAGTGCAGGAAGGCAGGGTGGGCACAGACAGAGTGACCATGTGCTGCCTCTGCACATCCCATGCTGCTCCTGAGTGCAGGAAGGGGCTGCCCAGAGAGCACAGAGTGGGGCTGCCTTTTAAAGTGGGCTGCCAGGTAGGCCTATGTGAAGCGGCTAGTATTTGCTTCGGATTTGGATTCGGCCGATTTGGGGGAGAGTGATTTGATTTGGTGATTTGAATCACTGTCCCAAATCGATTCAGCTGAATCTGATTCAGAGATTTGGCCGCTGCCGAATCGCAGAAATCTCCGAATCAGACAGGCCCCATCTCCTGCCCACTGTCTCAGCCATTTTTTTTGTCTACCAATTCAATTCAGATTTGGTCATTCAACCTCTGAATCGGGCCAAATCTTTTCTGAATCAAATCAGTGACCAAAGCTTCAGGCACTCCATTATGCAAGTAACTGGTTAATCATGTAACAAAGTTAGACTGGCCACAAGTGCAAAGAAATTATCACACAATTGACTAGATAATTATGCAATAAATTTAGACCAGCCACACTTGTGAAGTAATTATCACACAATAAAAATGACTATCCAACTATAAAAGGAGACAACCAGCTATCAAGTTTGTGCTATTAAGTAGTTAATAAGTATTCCCAATTTTCGAGTGGTACATTGGATTATTTGTATAATATTTGGCAAGCATTAGTATAATACAGTGGCACTTGTTTGATCCAGGTGTGATATGGGCCAGTTACATACACAGCTCCGAATTGTAGTTTACACCTCATCAACACCAGTCTGTTCTGGTTCTGAATCCCTGAAAGAATTCCAATTATTTGTAGTTAAGGATGCTGATGCCAGCGACACTGATTGGAGAGAGAGTGGTTTTCTTGTGACAAACGTGCCCCTATAAGGTGAATAAACATCTTCTAGGATCAATACTAAAATCATTTATACTTATGATTGTGCAAAACACTTGTGTGCTTAATGCTTCCAGCCTCAAAATGTGGTTTTGATTACTGCTATTTTGAAAATCTCAGTTCATCATTGATATTAAATTAGAAGGTTTTCTTGTTTACAATTAGTACTGTGCTGCTTTGTTTTTTAATATTCCAGGTGTTTGTTGCTCAGTAAGTAGCACACTGTACATCTAAGTCCCAAAGATTATCTTTGTATATTTTTATCTTTTCCCTTTTTATTGCAGACTCAAAATTATATAAACCCTTGACAGCTATTCCAAATGATGGCTTTTCCCATTTTGGTGATAGTAGCTATTTACTCATCCAGTCCAAAATGACATGGGGGGGAGGCACGAAAGAACTGCATGGATAGAACATCAGAACTTGCCAGCATTTTAGATCCATACAGCCAATCATTTGTGTGGCTGTTGATGCTAGAATATGGGAACCCATTTTGGGTTGGTCTTAACAGCAACGTGGTAAGAATATCAGACAGGATGCAACTGATCCAGGTTATTTCAGTCTTCATTTTTCCTATTCAAATTATATGAGCAGCCATTACCATAGGGGTATTTAGCTGCATTCCCCATACTCTTAAACCAAACATGTCAGACTGCAGGGGTGACCTCAGCAACAAATATTGATGTTAGGATAATCTAGGCCAGAAATTCATCAAACAGAACCATTTAGTAAAAAGCGGATTTCAGTGAATGAATGGCTTTTAAATGCACATGCATAGAAAGAGCGTCTTGACAAGTGGTGTTCAACATGTAGAGCTATGGTAGAGCTTGTAATATCTAAATATAGATCTTGGCCAAGGGGTTCCCATTATTTTCTACCACATTATGAGCTTCTTTTGCCTTTAAAAATGCTCAAAAACTAAATTCATAGAGGAAATAAACCCATGTGTTTGGTCATGCCAAAGATTTAACAGAAGAACATGAAACATGTCATATTGGGTCTGACCAGTGGTCTGTCTGACCTAGTACTGTCTCTAACACTGAAAGCATTAGAAGCTTAGAGAGTCTGTATACAGGGCATGTCTAGTATAATTCACCCCCTGTCATATTCTGTCTGAGTTCAACCATCACTGGTTTGGAGATGTTAAAAGATGCATTCCCTGACTATTCTTTTTAATAGATCTCTTCAGTGACATCACATCTAAAGTTCATACCATACAACAAATTCCAATTTTTGTTTGATGCAGTAAAGCATCGTTCTTGATGGGAACAATGTACGATGGGGAATGAGAAGGAGTCAAAGGAATAACAAGACTGTAAATTAGCCTATGGTTTAATCTTCCTATTTGAAATTATATTTGGTATAACTTTTCCTTTGAAGAAACTGGAATATTATGGGCAGAAACCTTTTGTCACTGAGAAAATATTGTATTTCCTCTTTTTGACACTGGGCTTTATGAATATTTGGATTGTAAGTGTGCTTTGATATTTTATGTTCCCCCATGTGGAATCATAGTCATGTGACTACATAACCATAGCTAAAGTATAATGGATTTTGATAGAGCCCTTCTATCTATACTGTTACTCGCTGTAAGGGAAAGTCAGGCTTATAGTTTTACTCCCAACGTTTTCCTGTGTTCCCTCATGACACCTCTCTTCCTCCTAGAATACCCTCATAATTCATAAATCCTTATTTGAAGTAGAAAAGGTAGAGTAAACTTATCAGGTTCCTGAGGAATTTCAATTACAGACCACTCTGTGCTCTCATTAATGTACACCTTCATATATTATTCTAAGCACAGTTCACCCAGAGTACAGATACATAAATTGTTCATCTTGTGCTATATTATTATTAATCATAAAACATGTTATTAGTATGTTTTTGTACTGCTATCCAGAGGTGGACAGCAATGTACACAAATGTTTGTTGTATGTTTATGTTATTTTACTAGGGTAGTATGTATTGCTATATGGATGTAATAAGCCAATCTTGAAGTTATCCAATTGATTTTATTTTCAGACAAATGGCAATTACAAATGGATAGATACATGGAAAATGGATTATACTAAACGGGCGAGTGAGGAGTCAAAATAGACAATAGCCTGTGTCTATCTAGATCTTAATGGAATGTGGAAGACAAGGTCATGTACCAAAAAATATTTTTCTGTCTGCAAACATTCTGGTGGTAAGCAATGTAATTTAACTCTTTAAACTGGGGAGCATGGAGGTCCATTAACAGGACTGATTAGGATGCATAAGTCGCCAGAGAACATACTAGTCTTAGGGGTTAGACAAGACCTTTGGGTCTTTCGGTACAGGAAAGCAAGATGACAAAGGCACAACTAAGTGGAGATCCTGGAGAGCAGTGGTGGTATGTGTGTGCTGAGCACCTGAAAGTTGTGTCTGGGGGTGGAGGTATGGTTGTGCATACACAGGAGAGTCTTATGGCATATGGGCTTCTGCTGTGGTGCAGGCTCCTGGTCCTGCTGCTGCTGCCCCAGTGCTGGCTGCTTCTGTCACATAGGTTCCCTTGGGGCTGCCATACTGGTCCACACCTTCTTAATTTACTGCAAAACAAAAGTTAGTTCATTCTGAAAACTGTCAACATTCTTCCTGGAAGTCACTCAGTTCATACTCTAGTGAGAGCATTTTTCATTTATTTTTCACAACCTGTGGACCTGAACAATTATCTGCCTGGTTTAGTGAATAAATTATGGGTTATGGAAGAGCCCCACCCCCATCCCATGAACTCCATGTATGGTGACTGCAGACTTGCTTCAAATTAAAATCTTATTAACTTAGCTACTGCCAGATTTAATGAAGGATATCCATATTAGGTGTTGTGTGGCCCCTGGAGTGGAATCCAAAAGTCAGAGTTATGTGCCTTTTCTTTTCTATGTAATGCAGAGGAGAGTTAAGTATCTCAGAAGTGTGAGTACTGAGTGAGAAGCTGTCTATACAGACCCAATAGTAACCAGCGAACATCTGAAATCATACCTCTTTGCAGAGCTTAGAGGCCTGACTCAGAGCTGCAAGGGAAGTTCCTCCATCCGTATGGGTTCAAGATCCTAGAACCCATTCCTGATTGTAGGGGGCCATGAATGTTCACTAAATAGAGTAAGCATGACCTGGTCTTTTAAAATCAAGCTGGAGAAGGATCAGAAGCCAGGTGATAGTATCTCTTCTACCTAAAAGTTCTTAAGAGGTAGAAATGTTTAGCCAGGAGGTGGAAGGTAGGTTTTAATCCGTCCTCAGCTTGGGAGATTCAAACCTAAATCCTCCAGTTTCTTAAGAGAACTGCTAGTATACAGTCTGTAACTGAAACTTGTCCACTTGGTGAGTAGGGCATTTAGCCCTGCTATTAATAATATTTCTGTTTTTTTAATCTAAGATTTATCAAAAATATCTTATCCAAAATTTCTGATTCTAATAGAGACTGTGTAAATAATTCTGGAAGGAGGGAATTGAACTCAGGAGCCCCTCTTCCCACCTGAATGTCCTAATTACTGAGCAACAGTGCTCTTCTTTGCTTGCCCTCTTTGACCTGTTCTAGTCAGTTTGGTAACTATTGTAGATGTAAGTGGTTTACTTGACTAGAAAAACAGACAGAGACCAGAAGGCTGATACTGCTTATTTCAGTTACATGTTCTGAGATGAGGAATCCTGCATACCTTGGGTTATTCTTAGGTTATCTTGATATCTTGCCCTATGCATCAATAGTTTGTTTAAGTAAACTTCCTAAATTTCTGTGTAATTTACTATTGTTTTGTTTCTCCAAGGTGTATTTTTTATCTCTTTCTCTGTCTTAAGTATAAATATGCTTGTAACCTTAGAGAGTCTGAGAAATCCTTTAAAACAGACAAGTGGGTGATTTCCCTTCCTGTATGGAATTCTCCCTGTGATCACAGTATAGCCCTAAATAAAGAAAAGCTGGCTCTGTCAGTTCTGATTCAACCACAATGCAAAGTTTGATTTCTTCCACACTGTCTAAACCATTGCTTCTAATTACACTTGCCCAATCTGGTCTTCCTGCAAAATTAGAAAGGCATGAACCCAATATCCATTCTTATAAGGGAAAACTAGGTGAGGAACCAAAATGTATTTATATACATAAACATTAGTGTTACCTAAAATTACTTATGTTCTTCTCAAAGAATAAGGAAGAATACATTAGAAAATAAAAAATTACATGCAAACCATATTAATTTTATTACCCTATAAGATTTTCTAACTTAGCAAAACAAAATAAATGTAGCTTCAAGGCTGCATATACCTTAATAGGGACAAACATTGCCTAATAAATAGACTTATATACTCATAGGATGAGAATGTAATTTAGCAGAGCAATTACATTTCATTTATTCTCTAGTCCATTTTTTGGAATACATTTGGGTTTCACAAGGCTGCATCAGTCTTTTCGTGAGAGAGTTGAATTCAAACTACATCATTTCTTAACAGTTATGGCCCCTACTGATCCTCCACAGCAACCTGGGAAATGCCCTGAATCAGAAAGATACAAGTCTTGGATCCCTTTTGTGGCCATTGCTACTACATAGAGTTTTCAAAAAGTAGAAACTGGGTGGAGGCTTCCTTGGAGTGCAGACAAGTAGGTGAGTGCTGACTTTTCTGAAGAGTGGAAATGTAATTGGCCATTTACAAATAGTGTTTTTAAAACTAGTTCAGCTCCTAATAAACTTAGTTCATTACTGACTCTTCACTATTAGTATTCATATTTACTATTTGTATTTCACTTGTCCAATTAAATTAGACTGATCAAATCATTATTTAGTTTTTATACATTAGCAAATAGCAACATGCAGAGTTATTAAGTCCAGGTCAGTAAGCATTGAGGACCCTTTCCCAAGGTTCTCAGCATCTGTGATTAACAGAGAACAGGAGCTACTGGGAAAGGTGGGGGAGCGGGGGAAAGAAAAACTCTAACTAGATCATCATAATGAAATCCCGGGGAACTGTTCTATGATGCTTAATTACATGTTTACAACATATCCCCAGCACTCAAGGGCTACATACAGATAATCAAAAAGCGCAAAGCTGAATCGATGCAATCTTCCCAGGTTAGTCTAAACTGCATAGATTGAACTGATAACCAAGTGAACAGACGTTCACTTTTGATTCCTGAAATGAATCCACATGCCTGTAGTGGTGCAAGCCAGAAGCTGGGGGGCACTACATCATGCCTTCCTGCTGGGCTAGAGCAGATAGGTTGGGCCAAATCTATCCTACCCACCCTGCAAGGGGGGGAGGTTTGTAGGGGAGGTGCAAAGCATCTTGGGTGTAGGTGGATTAACAGATAGGCTAGGTCTGCCCAGGTCCAGGAGCCAGTGTCAAATAGGAGCCCTGAGATCCTCATCAGCAGAGAAGAGAAAGCCGTGGTTTTAAACTTGGCACTGTTTTTGTTCCCAGCAGGGAGAGAAAAATCATGCCAAGTTTAAAACCATGGCTTTTGCGTTTACTTCCCTGTGAGCTGCAAGTGGGGCCCCTCTGCCAATGGGGGGCAGGGCCAGGTACACCACAATGCAGTGCACCTTGGCGGGGGAGGTTGGGGATGGGGGCGGGGCCAGAGTGGGAGCACCACATCATAGATTCATAGATGCTAGGTTCATAGATGCTAGGGTCGGAAGGGACCTCAATAGATCATCGAGTCCGACCCCCTGCATAAGCAGGAAAGAGTGCTGGGCCTACATTACCCCAGCTAGATACACATCCAACCTTCTCTTGAATACCCCCAGGGTAGGGGAGAGCACCACCTCCCTTGGGAGCCCGTTCCAGACCTTGGCCACTCGAACTGTGAAGAAGTTCCTCCTAATATCCAATCTAAATCTGCTCTCCTCTAGCTTGTGGCCATTATTTCTTGTAACCCCCGGGGGCGCCTTGGTGAATAAATACTCACCAATTCCCTTCTGTGCCCCCCGATGAACTTATAGGCAGCCACCAGGTCGCCTCTCAACCTTCTCTTGCGGAGGCTGAAAAGGTCCAGTTTCTCTAATCTCGCCTCGTAGGGCTTGGCCTGCAGGCCCTTAACCATACGAGTGGCCCTTCTCTGGACCCTCTCCAGGTTATCCGCATCCTTCTTGAAGTGCGGCGCCCAGAATTGCACGCAGTACTCCAGCTGCGGTCTGACCAGCGCCCGATAGAGGGGAAGTATCACCTCCTTGGACCTATTTGTCATGCATCTGCTGATGCACGATAAAGTGCCATTGGCTTTTCTGATGGTTTCGTCACACTGCCGACTCATGTTCATCTTGGAGTCCACTAGGACTCCAAGATCCCTTTCCACTTCCGTGCCACCCAGCAGGTCATTTCCTAGGCTGTAGGTGTGCTGGACATTTTTCCTCCCTAGATGCAGCACTTTGCATTTCTCCTTGTTGAACTGCATTCTGTTGTTTTCTGCCCACTTGTCTAACCTGTCCAGGTCTGCTTGCAGCTGTTCCCTGCCCTCCGGCGTGTCCACTTCGCCCCATAGCTTAGTGTCATCTGCAAACTTGGACAGAGTACATTTCACCCCCTCGTCCAAGTCGCTGATGAAGACATTAAAGAGTATTGGTCCAAGCACCGAGCCCTGCGGGACCCCACTGCCCACACTCTTCCAGGTCGAAACCGACCCATCCACCACAACTCTCTGGGTGCGACCCTCCAGCCAATTCTCCACCCACCGGACTGTGCAGTAATCCAAGTCACAGCCCCTTAACTTGTTCACCAGTATGGGGTGGGATACCGTATCAAAGGCCTTCCTGAAGTCCAAGTATACGACATCCACCCCTCCTCCTGCGTCGAGGCGTTTTGTGACCTGGTCATAAAAAGAGACTAGATTGGTCAGGCACGATCTACCTGCCACGAACCCGTGCTGGTTTCCCCTCAGCATAATTTGTCCTGCCAGGCTCTCACAAATGTGAGCCTTGATGATTTTCTCAAAGATTTTGCCAAGGATGGAGGTGAGACTGACTGGCCTATAGTTACCCGGGTCCTCCTTCCTCCCCTTCTTGAAAATGGGAACCACATTGGCCCTTTTCCAGTCCTCCGGGACTTGACCCGTGCGCCACGAGCGTTCAAATATTCCCGCCAGTGGCTCTGCAATGATGTCGGCCAGTGCCTTCAGTACCCAGTGATCCAGTAATATGTGCCTGTGTGACAACAGAAGATGGGGCTGAATATCTTACAGAAACAACAGATACATTGGGAAATGCCCACACAGCAGAATATTTAAAAGAAAAAGGAGTGAAAGCTGTAATAAATTGTGAACAAAAATTCAACTGTCATGTGTGCAGTTTTGTCACAGACAATGCTGCAAACATGGCAAAGATGAGAAGCTACTTAGAAGAAGAAATGGAAGAATGCTCCTTAATAACATATGACTGCAGTGCCATTTAATGCATCTTTTAGCCACAGACTTAAGTACTTCTCCAGGAATAAAAGAAAATGTTGAAGTCATAAAATAGTTTCCTAACAGCCATTTTGCTTCAGCCTCATTGAAGAGAGCAGGAGGGTCCAAACTAATTCTCCCTCCAGACGTTCGATGGAATTCTGTGGTTGATCGTTTTGAACAATTTATTAAGAAGTGGCCTAGTCTCATAAAAAATTGTGAAGAAAACTGTGGTAAAATAGGTGGAAGAATCTCATCCAAAGATTTACATTGGATTAAAAAGGAATGTAGAGGTGTCGCAGAGCACTTAGGTGCCCTGCGCCTGAGAACAGGGGCACCTCAAGAGAGGCCCCAGCGGTGAGAAGGGGAGGTGCAGCTGCCAATCACCAGGGCAGCACAGGTGCTGATTGCTGGGGCAACCAGTGAAACCCCCTGACAGGAAGGGGCAGAGCTTAGCCCTTCTTAAACCCAGGCAGGAGGCCAGGTTGGCAGTTCCTCCTCTGGCAGCCAAGGAGTGAGGAGCTCGGTCAGTGCGGAAAGAAGGCCAAAGTGGCTGCATGAGTATCCGCAGGTTGCTGCCATGAGCTGGAGTATTTTGCCTGGTAGGGATTCTGACCAGACAGTTTTAGCTTTATGTTATAGCTCGGGGGCTTTGTGTTTGTTTACTGTTTAACCGGAGGGGTGGAGGAGGCCTCATAGGGACTCCCCCAGTAGCGTGGGGGTTCCTGGCGCTGAAGAAGGCGCAGTTTGTTGTGGGGTGGATTAGCCTAGCCCTGATAGTGCAGAGGGGCAGCGAGGAGCCCCGAGAGTGACAGAGGGACCCCGAGAGTGGCAGAGGGGCGGCGAGGAGCCCTGAGGGCAAAAAGAGGGCTGAGACATAACAGGGCCAGAGTCAGATTACAACAGCACCATCTGCGAGGCTTGGGCTGCGGTGTAGGGGAGGAAAAGGAGCCGCAGATAGCGCCCCCTGTCATCGGGGTGCATATAAATGGGCAGCCTCCCGCTAATTACAGCAATCTATTAAATACATAAGATCAAGGCATGGCAGGCAAGTAAGCAGGCGGTTGGCCCATTACAGGAGGGCGGAGCCATACCGAGAGGCTCCAATAGTGGCACTCCTGTCACAAGAGGCTATGTGTAGTGTACTGAAGCCTATATCCATAACCCCAAACAAACTTCAGAGAGATTGTTGCTGCATTGCTGATGCTGTTGAAATTTGGAAGGCACTTCAAGAGACATTGAAGAAAGAAATACCTAACCAGAAAGTTAAACTGCAGGCAATAAAGAATGAATGCATCAAGTTTGAACTCCACCTCATTTTCTTGCAGACATTCTCAACCCCAGATATAAAGGTAAATGCCTAACTTCTGAAGAAGACTATGCTACCATGGCATGGGCATCTTAAAATCACTCCTTGGTTATGCCAGTCATAATACATTTCAGGGCTGGAGGAGAACCATTTAAACAGTACATGTTTACTGATGATGTTTTGAACAGTCATTCCCCTGAATTGATAGAAATCATTAGCCAGGCACCTTAACACAGAATTCTTTCAGTTGCTAAGCCAACTTTTCACAGCATCAGCTTTCTTTGCAGGCACAGAGAGGATATTTTCATTGTTTGGTATTATTCACTCAAAGCTAAGAAATTGACTGGGAGTTGAAAAAGCAGGAAAACTTGTATTTCTATTTCAGTCTATGAATAAAAATGACAGTGGGAGTGGGGAAGATGAGATCTAGTTATAGAAATTCTAAGGAAAGCATACATTTAGTGTTATCAGACTTGTCTGTTAGAGTTAATAAAATTTGAAAATTAAAAAAAGTGTTTAAGGACAGATGTTGTAAAATGTTGTGTTGAGTTGTAAATCAACATGTTTTAGTGATTAGATTTGCACCATTTTTAAAGAAACGTGAAGAAGTATCAGTGGGAAACTTGATTTAAATTAGGGTTTTCTCTTGCTGATTCAAATCATGATTTAAATTATCACCTTGATTTAAATCAATCCACCCTGCTCATGAACATTACAATTATGCGAATTGCAGAGCTGTGTAGCCTAGACTGTCTTTGCATCTCAGGCTTTGAGGGTTCACTGGTGCCAGTTATCAGGACTGGTAGAATCAGCAGGAAGGCTGATTTTTAGAATGCTAGCCTGGGTTCAGGGGAGACTAGCAGTAGCCAGATGAGATGGTAAAAATCTGTACTTGTTTTGCATTTATATCTCCAAACCTATAGTCCGTTTTGTTTGCAATAGTCATTCATCCTATGTAATAAATCCTTTTGCTGTTTGTCTCCTTGTTGGTTGCATATGAAAGGAGTGACTTCTGGCAGGTGATATTCCAGGCTGACCCACTCCCCAGAGAGAGGCCCATAACTTATGAGTGGGGGCCACCTGGGGCAGGCAGAGGTTCCTCACTGCAGCTGCAGAGTCTAGTATAAGGGCAGAGGAACAGAGGTGCTTAGATAGGGAGCTATCTCAAGCGAACATCGGTCTATTCCTTGGGGCAGCACAGTGAGGAGAAACTCAGGGCTCTGGGGTCCCATACAAATGGGTTTGACGTGAGCACAATGGGTATTTTGTGCAAAAATCAGTAATGTGCCTCTCAAGATTTAAATTAACCATAAAACTTAAGAATATATGCTATCATGATGCTTCAAAAAGGCAAGATATTTTTTCAGGCTAAAACTTGTATTGTGTCTTGTTCCTAAATGCTTTTCAGGTGCTAGTTTGGTTTCTGTGGAAGACCATGCTGAATTCCTTTCTGCCAGATAGTATAAAGTTACTTAAAAAGAAAGAAAAAGTTTTTGGATAGGAATGTACCATAATGTGAAAGATCATTTCTTAATTTAAGGATGTAATACTATTGTCTATAAATAGGCAAAATAGGTTGTATGCATTTCGGATCTTGCATATTATGAGGAAATTAATATTAGACTATTATCTCAGATATATCTTTACTATGTAGGACAGATATTGAGAGATAATCTTGCACATTTTCATTTGTTTGTTTGTTTGTTTATGTTTATATTTCATAGACTTCATAGATTTCATAGATATTAGGTCTGGAAGGGACCTTGGAAGATAATCGAGTCCAGCCCCCGCCTAAAGGGCAGGAAGTCAGCTGGGGTCATAGGATCCCAGCAAGATAAGCATCCAATTTGCTCTTGAAGGTTTTCAGAGTAGGTGCTTGAACCACCTCCGATGGCAGGCTGCTCCAGACCTTGGGGGCTCGGACAGTAAAGAAATTCTTCCTTATGTCCAGCCTGAAATGGTCTTGTAGTAGTTTATGACCATTCAATCTCATCATCCCTTGGGGCGCTCTGGTAAACAAACATTCTACCAGATCCTGGTGGTCACCCCTGATAAACTTGTAGGTGGCCATCAGATCACCTTCGAGCCTATGCTTTTCTAGGCTAAAGAGCCCCATGGCTCTCAGCCTATCATCGTAAGGTCTATTTTCCTGACCTCTGATCATGCATGTGGCTCTTCTCTGGACTCTCTCAAGCTGTTATGTTTGTGTACATCACTGTCATAAAAGTGTTTGGGCAGATCTTTTTCAGAAAGTAAACATTTTCTAAGAAGAAATTAGAGAAGAATATTTTACACGGTTGATGTTTAGTTAATTGATTATAACTAATATATAGTTAGGTATGGATTTCAGGAGAAAAATACGATAAAATGAGAAGGATGAATAAAATACTGGAAATAAGTAAAGGAACTAGAAGAGAATGATCACCTCTTTATAATAAACATTTTCTTTGACAGAAATAATAATGACAATTAGTATCTGTTGATCAGAAGCTAATCACTGTAGCTTTTTAAGATCTTAGTTTGCAAACAAGATATGAGAGTATAGTCTTTATTTTCAGGAAAGATAACCTAAAGCCAGCTATCAGAACTGTACAAGACTAAAGATTATAGAATGAGAGATGTTACTGAATGGTAGAGTTGCTCTAGCAGTGACAATTTGTTTGGTGATTAAATGAAAAAATTATAACACACACACATGCACACACACTAAAATCAAAGTGCAGAATTCTATTACTAGCTATGATGCCGGATCTGTCAAAAATGCTTTTTGACATTTTAAATATATCTAAACAGGCATACTATCCACATACTTGTTTTTAAGTATGTGGATAATATGCCAGAGGATATTGGGAGACAAGACTCTAGTGGATTTTGTCAACTGGAAGAAAGAATAACTTACACATCATAAGGAGAACTGTATTGAAGTATATGCATCACTTGGGTACTAGATTAGTGCTCCATGTTCTCAGAAAAAAGGGTATAGGATATATTTGTAAAAGACCAAAGAGTAAGTACATACTTAAGTATAGCTTTAAATATTAGCACCTAGGGTGATGTAGGGATATATGTGTGAGCCCTTACCTTCTCACGTGGGGGCTAGAGTGGTAGTAGCAGTACAGTTTGCTGCTTCCTTAGTGAAAGCTTCCCCAACCTGGACAGTGGTGGAAGTGCAGAATCCCAGAGGGCTGCTATTCTGGTGGCTCTGCTGCATTGGCACCCAGAGCTTGTGCTCCACCCTCTCAAGTTACACCATTAATATTTACAATACATAAGTGTTATGTTCATGATATTTCTGCAAAAGTATTCTATAAAATGTGTGCTATATAATATATACATTTTTTAAGAAAAACTAAAGTGTATGTATTTGTGCACATCTAAAGAAATCATAGACATATTATAGACTTATGACAGGCTAGTTTAATTTCCATTGATTTCCACAAGGCCAAGATTTCAGCCAAAAAAAAGAACCAAAACATCTGAGTTTGAAGCAAGAAGTCTGTTTTTACCTCCTCTTAAATTTTAGGGGAAAAAAAACTTGCTGTGATTTAGGACCAACCTCCATGGAGATGAGGTTCGTAATTGTATTTCAGTTATGCTATTTCTGTAGCATTCTATGATTTTGGTCCAATAGGGTATCTGATAATAGTGTTTACCAAAATGTTAGCTGAGTATTAAAATAGATTTTTTTTTTGGAGGAAATGTAAGGGATCAGTATTTGTTTGAATTAAATGGGAGAGACTCAACTGGTACCTCCCTTCAGAACATAACTTAAATATATTTTGTGAATTGGAAAAGATTATTTAACTTGTAATGTTTATCTTTAATTTCGTTATTGAATTACCTAGAAATCCCCTAAGGGTTGTTGGTTGTAGCCATGTTGGTCTAAGGATATAGGAAGATAAGGTTCTTTCTATAGTAGAAAGTAGATATGGAGTAGACATGGTATCTTGTATTAAACCAACTAATAAAAGATGTGCCTGAAACTTGTGTTTGTGTCTGAAAACTTGCAAAGAACAATTTTTCCAAATATTTAGTTGGTCAAATAAAAGATATCACAGAAATGCCCCAATACTTTAATCAGTTTACAAAAGCTTTATATAACCTAATTGCCTGCAACAGCGAGCAACTAGATTTGATGACTCAGGAAGTCCCTTCTTCTGGGTATCACAAGCAAGGAGCTATCCTATATTTATCACCCAACTGAAGCCACAGTTCTCCTGCCTGAGTGTGCTTTCTGAATGTGTTTTTAACATTATCTCAGTAGTTATGAGTAAACAAAACCGTAGTAGACTTTTTTCAGCTGGAATGAAGGAAAGCCTTAAAAAATGAGAAGTGTGTCGGAATGTATCATCTGGATAGTGAAAATTAGGGCTCTGCGAAGCTTCAGTAGCCAATTCCATTCGGGGACCAAATCTTCAAACCTGACTCAAATCTGGAGACACAATTAAAAACTCTGAATCAATGCAGAAAAGATTTTGAGATTCAGCCATAGACTAAACAGGCAGCTGATAGCTGCCTCCAGCTGGTAAGTCTGTTGGGGAAGTGTGAGGGAGGGATTGGGCCTGGGGCTGGGACAAGCTGCCAGGTCAAGGTGGGGGGGGCATGTTACTCAGGGAGCGGGGTGGAGGAGGCATGGGATGCAGGTGCAGCAGTGCTTGGAGCAGGGCCTCTGCCCTGCTGCCGCTTGCCCAGCTAGCTGAAGCAGCGCTGAATCTTTCGGATCTGATTTGACTGAATCGAGTCAGGACAGTGTTTCAAATCTTCAGATCCAAATCACGGTCCTCCAAATCACTGTCTTCCAAATCAGCCGAATCCAAATCCAAAGTGAATACTTGCTGCTTCACACAGGCCTAGTAGAAATCATGTTTTCAGAAAGTGCCTATATATTTCTAAGTACCAGAGCCTGGTACAGGAAATACTGGAAAACCTTCAAGAACCTGATTCCCTGCCAGATATCTTGGCTGAAAATATTCACGTGCTTATCAGAATTAGCCATTTAGAAATTCATGCATTTTCAGTCACATCTTAGGCAATGGCATAAAAAACATGTAGAATGTAGAAGAAGGGGCTTTCAGGATTTTATGGTTGAATCTACTTGAAAGCATGCAGCAAAAATATTTTACTTGTTTTCTTTTTGAAAGTTATTGATGCTGGACTAACTGAAAAACAACCAAAGAATAAAGGTAGGATTTATTTCCTGTAAAGAAAATTAAGGAAATTCCTAAATAGAATAAAAACATAATTATTTAGAATGAGTTTTGGGACAGTATAATTATTTTAAAAGCATTCCTTGAATAATAAAAACAATATCCTTATTTTTATATAAATGCAGAAAAATGATTTAATATGAAGTTAAATTGGTTTAATATAACCTTTTATTTTTCCTTTTTTGTTTCTGTTAGCAAAATATCTCTATGGATTTAAAACATTTATATTTAACATGCTTCCTGTAGAATTATGCTTACTGATATCACTTTGGTTTAAAGATATCACTATCAGAATATTGCTGTCTCTAATATCATCCACATGGATAGCAGTTTCTGTGTATTTGCAGGAGAAAAAATGGATAAAGGTGTTCTTACATCTTCTACCAGCATCCATTGGTTCATAGTTGTTCTGGTCCTTATTCTAGTAGGAGCTGGATGTGCAATATGTTTCTACTTCAAGAAAAAATAGGCAAAAACAACAAGCTATTGCAACTGAAATGAGTAACATACAAGGACATGTGGATTACCATGAGTGAGGTGAACACAGTCATTCACAGTGAAAAAAAATGACTGGATAATATATGGCAAATGTTAGTAAAATTAAAGCAGCTGGAAGAAATTAAATCATAGACCAGCATTACTTTCTGTTACCAACTTAGTAATATTTGTATTGTAAGTATATATGTATGTTTGCAAGGTATACACAATATAATGGATACTGATTATTCATTTTATAGTTGTGCAACACTTCTAAAAGTCAGTTAAATTAAAATATATAGTGTAAGCTGTTTATGAAGTAGGCAAATGCATAATATTTAAATATTTAAAACACAACGTTCACTAACATTCCAGATTTTACCGAGGTCTGAGCTACTATCACTCAGGAAGGGCATTCTGGTTATGCAAATTGTGAGAATTTGCCCTGAAAAGTATCCATCCAGCTCCACTCCAGAGATCACACAGTTTTACAGCCAGGGCTGCATGTAATCTCTGCATTTAAAAGATTATGGGGGAAATGTTTGCCCCAGTGGAGTCAGTGGGAAAACTGCCATGGATTCCAGTTACTTAAGATTTTATCCTGCATATCTGTTTCAGTCAGAATAACCTTGGGAGAGCTATATCCATATGTTGATAAAATTCAATGGAAAAACATTTATAGATTTTTCAGTATATCACTTCAGAACTACAGTGTATCTGTAATGTGTAAAGACAGAACATTAATAAAATTCCAGCTTCACAATTTTAGATTTACACAAATCTGATGATAAAAACTTAGAACTTCTGTCCCATGTCAGTTACAAAATTTATATTTGACTTAATATATTGGTAAAAAGAACAGTTTCCTTTCTTTTGTGCCATCAACTTCAGTTCCATTAACTAAATAACACTGGAAATTTTTCTACAGTCTTCTATTTTTTTTCTAATATTCTGCAAACACAAATATTTTCCTATAAAATTCAAATCAGCAGTAAAAATAATTTAAGAAAGTGATGTGTTCTTTACACAATCCTATTTAAGTAATGCTGAATTAAATGGACTTTTTTGTGATCTAGCTAAGCATTTATTTGTGGCTATGACCTGGCTTTGGCTTCTAGCTTTCTAAATTAGAGAAATAAAAGAGATATAAAATGATACTTAAATGAAGTCCTTTTTCATTTTTGTTTCAATTTAATTTGGTTGCATATTTCATTACAGACCTTTCCAAACATGCCTATACCACTCTGACTGCCATATGATACACCTGTAGAACCAAACCCAGTGACCCATCTACATTAAAAACCCTTGACTTGCTCCCCACAGGCGGTCTAGCCCCTTCCGCATGCTCACCTGATCATCAGGATCCAAGACTGGGCTTCCATCTAGCCAGATGGAAGCTACAGTACAGTCAGAACTCATTGATGCTAAAGAAGATGCCCACCAGTGGCCCTTCTGTAAACCACCTCCTGCTTCTACTGCCCATAATGAAAGTACAGGTGGAGACACAAGTAGTGTATGTGATTCCTAGAAGGGGTCCTCTAGAGGAAAACAAGAAATTTAAACTGAGTACTTCTACGAATCAGTCTGACCACTACTTGTCTTTTCTTTTTTACTTCATATATGCAGATCAGAAAGGTAATATATATATATGAGCAGGGGCAGCCTGCATGGCTGAAGGTGACCTTAGTGTCACCTCAAAATAGAATTGTTGATGTAACCCTAGGGTGCTCAACCTCCAGCCTGTAGGTCAAAAGCAGCCCATAGAGTCATATGTATCTGCTTCCCAGGGCTCCTCATGGACAGGGAAATTTGTAAGTGGGGGAGCAGTGGCAATGAATATCGCCACCCTCCAACACTGCCAAATTCCTGCAACAGGCTGGGGCCAAGTCATGGTCCACCCTCTGCTCCCATACCTGGATTGGTCAGAGTCATGCCTTTTCCCCATATGAGGCTGGGTTGGGGCTGGGCCATGCGCCTTTCCCCTGCATGGCCAAGCCACACCCCTGCCTCTTCCCCATAGGGCCAAGTTGGAATCAGGCTGCACCCTGTCCACCTCTGGGTGGCCAGTAGGGCCCTCCTGTGACCGTCCCATGCCAGATCGGGACCACCAGCTGGCTCTGACCTTTGGATGGCCTAAGTACTAGCTGTTTGGCCCACTAGCCAAGAAGGTTGAGCACCACTGATAAAATCTATGTGATTTCCTGGTCAACTGTGCATCCATAGATGCTTCTCGAGCAAATCCCAGGACGTCATTCTCCCTTTGTACTCGGCCTTGGTGAGGCCGCAGCAGGAGTACTGCATCCAGTTTTGGGCTCCACAATTCAAAAAGGATGTAGAGAAGCTTGAGAGAGTCCAGAGGAGAGCCACGCGCATGATCAGAGGTCAGGAAAACAGATCTTACGATGACAAGCTGAGAGCCATGGGACTCTTTAGCCTGGAAAAGCGCAGGCTCAGGGGTGATCTGATGGCCACCTATAAGTTTATCGGGGGTGACCACCAGGATCTGGGGGAATGTTTGTTCACTAGAGCGCCCCAAGGGATGACGAGGTCGAACGGTCACAAACTCCTGCAAGACCATTTCAGGCTGGACATAAGGAAGAATTTCTTTACTGTCCGAGCCCCCAAGGTCTGGAACAGTCTGCCAGCGGAGGTGGTTCAAGCACCTACATTGAACACCTTCAAGAGCCAATTGGATGTTTATCTTGCTGGGATCCTATGACCCCAGCTGACTTCCTGCCCTTTGGGCAGGGGGCTGGACTCGATGATCTCCCGAGGTCCCTTCCAGCCCTAATGTCTATGAAATCTATGAAAATCTATGAAACTGAAAAGCTATAACAATACTTTGATTAGAATGGTGGGGACAGTATAGCATATTTTTTGTAGCTCCCCTATTTTTATCTTTCTGCATATTCTTAGGGAGTTGGAAGGCTAGTTATTGGGCTCAAAGGAGCTCAACAAGGTGTTTATCCAGTCTCATCTTGAACACCTCCACAGATGGTGATTGCACCACCTCTGCTAGGAGTGTGTTCTAGATTCTGGTAACCTTTACAGAAAAAGGGGTTTTTTTTATGTCAAGCCTAAATTTTCCCTCTATTAGCTTGTGACCATTGGTCCTCTCCTATGAAGAGTTGCTCCCCCAAAACAAGATGGGATCTAATCCCTGATCCAAACAATTGTGCCTCCTGCCACGTCATACATGCATAGCAGGAGCCATAATTGTGGGGAATGAGGACCACATCCCAAATGCACCACTACTAGCAGAGAGCCTGGGGCTCCCCCAACCTGAAGGCTGCAAATCTATGGGCTCCTCCACCAAGACCTTGGGATCTTTTCCGCAAGCCTCTCCCCAAGTTTCTCCCTGACTCCAAGGTTCCCAGTGGACATCTAAAAGACACATGTGCAACTGTTCCAGCTGCACACATGGTTTTCTGACAGCCCAGAACCTTTTTAAATGATGTGTGTAGCTGGGTTGCATGTGCAGTTTTCTGCTACCATGGTGCATGGCATTCCCAGGATCAGGTCTCTAATCCCAGGGTCCCATATGTGCAGCTCAGCCCAGCCCAGCCCAAAAAAACTGCCCAGACCTTGCAGGACAATGCAGTCAGCTTTCTGGATCACAGGGAGCCCCAGGGTCCCCCATGACTTAACATTTTAAAGTGCCTTGCCTGCAGGGGTACTTCAGGGCATAACATTGCCAGGTTCCTAGAGGGAGGAACCTCTCATCTCTCTTTACTGGAGAACCTTGCAACCCTTTCCTCTGACAGTTAACTTTTGGCATTAGGGGCAGGACTGTCTTAGTCCTAATGCTGACTGCTTCCCCCATGCCAATTCTGTCAGTGATTGTCAGAATGGGGCAGGTTGCTACACATTCAGTAAATGATACTGATAGATCCAGGGAAGTGCTTTTCCCTCTCTGTTTGGCATTGGTGAGGCCACAGCTGGAGTACTGTGTCCAATTCTGGGCACCACAGTTCAGGAAGAATGTGGATAAGCTCAGGAGGGTACAAAGAAGTGCCACACATCCTATTAAAGGCCTGGAGGAAAGGTCCTATGAGGAGAGACTCCAAGAACGAGGCCTGTTCAGTCTGAGTAAGAGAAGACTGAGAGGTGATTTGATAGTTGCCTACAAGTACATTAGAGGTAAACATCAAGATCTAGGGGAGAGGACCAATGGACACAAGCTAATAGAGGAAAAATTTAGGCTGGACCTAAGAAAAAATTTTTTTCCATAAGGGTTACCAGAATCTGGAACATACTCCCAGAAGAGGTGGTGCAATCACCATCCTTGGAAGTGTTCAAGATGAGGCTGGATAACCACCTAGTTGAGCTCATTTGAGCCCAATAACTTCCTGCCCATGGCAGGGGGCCAGATTTGATCATTATGCAGGTCCCTTCTGGTCCTTTGATTCTACGATTCTGTGATACCATACAAATAAACCACATATTTTGTGGAATATCTTTGTGGCAGTTTTGCCACTTTATGGTACCATAAATCTGCTGCACATGTAGCATTGTTACTATTTATGGCATGATTAACATGTTAATTTCACCACAAGTATAATGTCAGGAGGATAAGAAAACATATGCTATTGAAAGAATTGCAGAAAGGCCTTCCAATCATGATAAAGGGCCCTGACATCAAAGGCCTGAAGAGAAAAATCTTCAGGTAGAGTACAGATCAGGAACAGGACTTAAAAAAAAAAAAAAAAAAAAAAAACTCAGGTAGGCTCTGGAGCGGTGAGAGAAGCGCGGGTGAAGCCCGCTGTGCCCCCACTCCCCCGAAGCCCCCCAGACACCCCCTCAGCAGCCGCCGAGCCCCCCGCCGACCCCCAGCACAGCCGGAGGTAGGCTCTGGAGCGGTGAGAGACGCGCGGGTGAAGCCCGCTGCGCCCCCACTCCCCCGAAGCCACCCAGACACCCCCTCAGCAGCCGCCGAGCCCCCTGCCGACCCCCAGCACAGCCGGAGGTAAGTAGGCTCGTGGTGGGAAGGGGTTAACTCCTCGCTTGCTGGGAGGAGGCCGCTGCCTGGTGCCGGGCCGGGTCAAGCCCCTGCCCAGGCCCCTACTTGGCCCAGCCCCCAGGGAGAGAGGAGTGAAGGACGGGGTACTCACCAGTCCCCCTCCTGTAGGGCAGGGCCCCCCAAATCCCGGGCAGGGCCCCCCTGGCCTGAGAAGCCAGTGTTCCCCGATGGCAGGCCCACTGCGCAGGCGCGTAGTTTAAAAGGGCCTGCCAAACAGGGGGATAAAAAAAAAAAAAAAAAAACACATTCAGGTAGGCTCTGGAACAGTGAGAGACGTGCGGGTGAAGCCCGCTGCACCCCCACTCCCCCGAAGCCCCCCAGACACCCCCTCAGCAGCCGCCGAGCCCCCTGCCGACCCCCAGCACAGCCGGAGGTAAGTGGGCTTGTGGTGGGAAGGGGTTAACTCCTCGCTTGCTCGGAGGAGGTCGCTGCCTGGTGCCGGGACGGGTCAAGCCCCTGCCCAGGACCCTACTTGGCCCAGCCCCCCAGGGAGCCCCGCGAACAGGCTGCATAAACAGGCGCTTGAGTTAGCGCGGAGTTCGCGCAGGGGAGGGCGTGGGAGGGCACGAGACCCTGCCTGTGACCCCCCCAGAGTAGTCAGCCCCAGCCGTAGCCAGCCTACCAGAGGCATGACCCTGAGGGTCCCCTCGGGCTCTGCGGCCCCTCCACTGGGCACCTCAGAGACGGCCACCCAGACGGAGCCCATGGTTCCGGGCTCCACGCAGACGGAGCCCCTGGCTCTTGGCTGCGGGGGCTGCCTGTCCCTTTTTCAGGCTCTGGGGCCCGGGAGCATGCCCCCTCCCCTTGCGGGGTCTGCTCCCTGCTGGGGTCTCTGGCGCGCCAGCTGGAGGAGCTCCAGGCCACAGTCCAGAGACTGCGTGCCATCAGGGACTGCAAGCAGGAGATAGACTCCTACTGCCAGGCCCTTCTCCCCCAGGAGCCGCAGGGGAGAGCTCCGTCTCCCTCCACGACTAAGGAGGACTCTGGGACCTCCCGCTCTCCCCAGTCAGGGACATGGACCAAGGTGGTCAAGGGCCCCAAGGCCCGCTGCACCAAGACCCCTGCCCCGCCGGAACTTAGCAACAGGTTCGCACCTCTTGCAGCCCCAGCAGAGCCCACGCAGTTGCCGGCTCCCGCAGGCAACCCAGGCTCGACGGCAGCTACTGGCCCCGCTCTCCCCAAGACAAAGCGTAAGGTGTTTGTTGTGGGAGACTCCATCCTGCGGGGCACTGAGGGGGCAATCTGCCGCCCCGACCCCTTAGCCCAGGAAGTCTGCTGCTTCCCGGGGGCCCGCATCCGAGACATTGCGGAGAGGATCCCGCAGCTCCTCCAGCCTACAGACCACTACCCCATGCTCCTGATTCATGTGGGCACCAATGACATGGCTCGGAGCACCCCCAGCCAGGTCATGAGGCGCTACAGGGAGTTGGGAGAGGGCTTAGAGGTCTGGGAGCTCAGGTGGTGTTTTCCTCGATCCTCCCAGTCTCGGGCTACGGGCTGAGGAGGGAGAGGAGGATCCATGCGGTGAACCAAAGACTGCGGCGCTGGTGTTATCGGGAACGCTTTGGCTTCCATGACCACAGCCCGCTCTTTGGAGAGAGAAGCAGCGAGCTGCTGGGAAGAGATGGCCTCCACCTCTCTCCCCTGGGGAGGAGGCTCTTCTCAGCCAGGCTGGCTGACCTGCTCCACCGGGCTTTAAACTAAGCCCGCTGGGGGATGGGGGGACTACTGCCCCTGCTGGCCCGCTGAACGGCCCTTGCAAAGCCAGCGGACCAAGGCACTTAAAGGGGCACTTAAGGGAGCCCACCCCTGCCCCAGCCCTGGTACAATCTGTGGGCAAGGCAAGAGCCCCCAAGGGCACACTTGCCTGCCTGTACACTAATGCCAGGAGCCTGGGCAACAAGCAGGACGAGCTCGTCCTCCTGCTCAGTGCAAAGAAATATGATGTCATTGGGATAACGGAGACCTGGTGGGACTCCACCCATGACTGGACCACGGGGATAGAGGGCTATACCCTGTACAGGAGGGATCGTGTTGACAAAAGGGGCGGGGGTGTAGCTCTCTATGTGAAGGAAAGCTACATGTCCCTGCAAGCTGATGTTGGCGACCGGCATGGACAGCTAGAGACCCTCTGGGTAAAAATTCATGGGGAATTCGGCACAGGGGACACAACGGTGGGAGTCTACTACAGACCTCCCACTCAAAGTCCCGAGCTTGACCAGGAGTTCGCCTGGAAACTGACTGAGGCCGCTTGCTCCAGGACCTTGGTTGTCATGGGTGACTTCAATTACCCGGACATCTCGTGGGAAGATCACTCAGCTAAATCTGAGCGGGCGCAAAGCTTTCTCTCGTGCGTGGATGACCTCTACCTGACTCAAGAAGTCTATGGGCCAACAAGAGGCAAAGCGCTGCTTGACCTGGTACTGGCTACGGGGGACGACCTAATCGGCAACCTAGTGATTGATGGGAAGTTGGGTGACAGCGACCACGAGCTGATCACCTTCACCATCCGCCGTAAAGCTGGCAAGTCAGTCAGCACCACAGAAGTCCTTGACTTCAGAAAAGCCGACTTTGACAAGCTCAAGAGGCTAGTCAGTCAGGCCCTCAGGGACCATGACCCCAGGGAGTTGGGAGTTCAAGAAGAGTGGCTGATTCTCAAGGAAGCGATCCTCAGTGCACAAGCTAAATCTATTCCAACACGGAGGAAAGGCAGCAAGAAGGCACAGCAGCCCCCCGGCTCTCCAGGGACCTAGTGGACCTACTGTGGCTAAAAAGGAAAGCCTACAAAGGATGGAGGATGGGATTCACCTCCAAGGAGGATTACTCCGCGCTGGTCCGGTCCTGCAGGGACCAAACCAGGAAAGCCAAGGCTGCAACTGAACTCCAACTAGCTTCAGGCATCAAGGACAACAAAAAGTCCTTTTTCAGATATGTGGGGAGCCGGAGGAAAAGCAAGGGCAATGTTGGACCCCTGCTAAACCAGATGGGACAACTGACAACTGTCGCCCAGGAAAAAGCCAACCTATTAAATAGGTACTTTGCGTCAGTCTTTCATCAGTCACACGGGATGCCCATGCCTGCTATGGGACAGGGAAATCTGGGTGAGGGGGATCCCCTACCCTCCATCAATGCTGACCTCGTGAAGGAACACCTTGAGAAGCTGGATACCTTCAAGTCAGCTGGCCCTGACAACCTGCACCCCAGGATACTCAAGGAGCTGGCGAGCGTCATAGCCCAGCCCCTGGCACAGATCTTTGAAAACTCTTGGCGCTCTGGTGTAGTGCCCGAAGACTGGAAGAAGGCCAATGTGGTGCCGATCTTCAAGAAAGGGAGGAGAGTGGATCCGGCTAACTACAGGCCCATTAGCCTGACTTCTATCCTGGGGAAGATCTTAGAAAAGTTTATTAAGGAGGCCATCCTTGAGGGACTGGCCCAGGCTAACATTCTAAGGGACAGCCAGCACGGGTTTGTTGCGGGTAGGTCTTGTTTGACCAATCTCATTTCCTTCTATGACCAGGTGACCTATCACCTGGACAAGGGAGAAGAGATTGATGTCATATATCTTGACTTCAAAAAAGCTTTTGATCTGGTATCCCATGATCACCTCTTGGCCAAACTGCCCAGTTGTGGCCTTGGCTCCACCACGATCTGCTGGCTGGGAAATTGGCTTCGTGGTCGGACCCAGAGGGTTGTGATTGATGGCAGTCACTCATCGTGGTGCCCTGTGACCAGTGGGGTCCCTCAAGGCTCTGTCCTGGGACCCATCCTGTTCAACATCTTCATTAACGATGTGGACATTGGAGTCAGGAGTGGACTGGCCAAGTTCGCCGATGACACCAAACTTTGGGGCAAAGCATCCACGCCAGAAGATAGGCGGGTGATCCAGGCTGACCTGGACAAGCTCAGCAAATGGGCAGACGAGAACCTCATGGTGTTTAACACCGAAAAATGTAAGGTTCTCCACCTTGGGAGGAAAAACCTGCAGCACCCTTATAGGCTCGGCAGTGCTACGTTGGTTAGCACTACAGAAGAAAAAGACTTGGGGGTCATCATTGACCACAAGATGAACATGAGCCTGCAATGCGATGCTGCGGCTAGTAAAGCGACCAAAATGCTGGCGTGCATCCATAGATGCTTCTCGAGCAAATCCCGGGACGTCATTCTCCTCTTGTACTCGGCCTTGGTGAGGCCGCAGCTGGAGTATTGCGTCCAGTTTTGGGCTCCACAATTCAAAAAGGATGTGGAGAAGCTTGAGAGAGTCCAGAGGAGAGCCACGCGCATGATCAGAGGTCAGGAAAACAGATCTTACGATGACAGGCTGAGAGCCATGGGACTCTTTAGCCTGGAAAAGCACAGGCTTAGGGGTGATCTGATGGCCACCTACAAGTTTATCAGGGGTGACCACCAGGATCTGGGGGAACGTCTGTTCACCAGAGTGCCCCAAGGGATGACGAGGTCGAACGGTCACAAACTCCTGCAAGACCGTTTCAGGCTGGACTTAAGGAAGAATTTCTTTACTGTTCGAGCCCCCAAGGTCTGGAACAGTCTGCCAGCGGAGGTGGTTCAAGCACCTACATTGAACACCTTCAAGAGGAAATTGGATGCTTATCTTGCTGGGATCCTATGACCCCAGCTGACTTCCTGCCCTTTGGGCAGGGGGCTGGACTCTATGATCTCCCGAGGTCCCTTCCAGCCCTAATGTCTATGAAATCTATGGGGGGGCAGGTACCTCCAGAATAAATCTACAATGAGAAACAGGTTCTATCCAATGTCAATTCATGCATATTGTGATCCAGTTAAATTCATATTTGATTAAACTCTCATGCGGATCCTTAGATAATCTCTGAGGGATCAAGGTAGGCCCCCAAAAATAAAACTGTCTAAAAGAATGATTATAAGAAAACTTTAATAAACTTATTTTGGAAGTGTAGTAAATTATGGAACTTTTTATACAGAAGGTAGAGAGGCCAACTAGGTAGAATCTCTACTTGATTTACTGCTTAGAAACAAAGAGGATTGGTTGAATATGTGATGATGGAGGGTAACTTGGGTGACAGTGACCATGAAATGATAGGCCTCAAGATTCTAATGGGAGAAACGAAGCAAGGAAAGCAACAGAATAAGGACATTGGACTTTAGAAAAGCAAACATAAACTCAGTGGGCACTGGTTGGTAGGATCCTCTGTGAGGCAAGTCTGAGGTGAGGGGATCCTACCTACCAGGGGGTAGGATTGGGAGGAGCGGGGGACTCCAATACACCTGCTTCATCCTCCAGTGGGGACTGAAAAACCCCCCAGATCAACTCTCTCCACTTCCTTTCCTCCTCCCATTCTGGAAGCTTTGAAGGCTGGCAAGGAGGCAGATACACGTTACAGAAGATGCAGTGTTTTAAAACATCTTCATCAGACCTCTCATGCAATGAGGGTTCAGATTTTCACTCATCAGCCATTTTGAAACAGCCTGCAGCTGTGCACTTGTGTTTGGTCATGGGTATAAACTGCTTTCTGTGGCCAAATAGGGCAAACATTCACTTCTGTCTGTACTTCAAGTTCAGGTGTTTGAGTAAAGAGCTCTCAATGCTTGGGATACTTGGTCTCACAGTAAATCCATCACCATTAAAAATGTTAAGTAAGATTATTATTTCAACAGCACCTCTTACACTCAGATGTGCTGGAGCTGTCAGTGCTGCTGCTATTATTGGAGCCTGATCCTGATTCTTTTAAAATGAAAAAAGACACACACAGGGAAAAGGAGAGAAAAGAACAGCACAGAGAGATGCAACTTCTGTTCTGATGCTGACTCCTATTTCCAACTTCACAACTAGAGAAAAACTGGCACAGAACATAGTTTTCCACCAAGACCAAGAGGAAAGAGAGAGAGAGATTCCTTTAAGTATACCAGAATAGTTAAAGCAGTACAATTGTCTAGGCTAGACAAAGACCAATTGTTCTCTGATTATGTCCTTGCAGATAGACAATTGGCTGCTGATTAATTGGTGCTGGCTACACATATTTACAAAACTTTGTTTTTCGTTTTATTTTATGGTAAGTATCCTGATTCAAAAGATAAAGGGATCGATCTACTCTAAAATATCTTTCCAACTGATATACACACATTAATAGCCCAATAACTGTGCTTAAACTTAAAGGGAAAACAAAAGATAAATCCTTGAACTAGATTGATAAGGTACCATAATACTGGTAGGACAGATGTTTCTCTGTTTACATATGCACTCCAACACTATACCTCAGGGTTTTCCTGCCCCTGGGGACTTAGCTGCACTTGACTTGCACACTGAAGTTTGTGGGTAAGTAGTGGAAACTGGATACCCTCCATGTCACCAGCATGCCAGGAAGACCTGATAAGATTTTAAATGTTCCCTTGAATGAAGTTTTAAAACAAAGCTGCTGTTGTTATGTCCCACTCATTTTACTTTGGAGTTTGGCAGCCAATGCCATTAGGGAACATTCAGTGTCAACAATGTCATGATGTTGCTCTTAGAGATGTGTCAAGTACCAGAGCATGATCTTGTTGCATTTAAAATTAATCACAGTAGCAAAACTGTGCCAGTTTTGTTCATTAACTACAGAATCAAGCCAGCAAATTTGTCAGGTACTTAGAAAGGGTTTCAACAACATTTCACAGGAAAAATTCTTCTGCCGTCTTATTCTTTCCTCTTCCCATCATAGAACTATTCGTAAAATAAATGCCTTTGCTTTGCTCCTTGTGTACCCCAGCAGTCCACATGAGAAGTAACATGATGCAGTGGTGTTGTGGGGGGATCTATTATTCTGCTCTCCCTGCTTTCCTGGATTGCGGAGATCTGAAGAAGTAAGGACACCAACATATTAGAGTAGATTTTGCTGTGCAGATTAGGTATCACATAGTTTCTAACTCTATTTTAATCAAGAAAGTTTAGGTTAGATATAAGGAAATTTTTTTCACTAGAAGGGTAGCAAAACACTGGAACAAGTTACCCAGAGAGGCTGTGGACTCCCTATCTTTGGCGATTTTTAAGACCTGGCTGGACAAAGCTTTGGTTGGGATGATCTAGTTGGGGCTGGCCCTGGTTTGAGCAGGGGGTTGGACTAGATGACCTCCTGAGGTCCCTTCCAACCCTAATTTTATATGATTCTAAGATCTGGGCAAACTAGTACTGGAGTCCAGTTATATTAACTGGAGTGTTGTTTGCAAATCAAGGGAAGTAATTCTTCTGATTTACATGGTACTGGTGAGGTCTCATTTGGAGTGTTGTGTCCAGTTTTGGGCCTCGCACTTCAAGAAAAATGTAGACAGATTGCAAAGAGTCCAGTGAAGACTGATAAAATTATTAGAGGCCTGGGAAGCATGGTTCATATGGAATGGCTGAAAGAACTGGGATTATTTCATTTGAAGAAGAGAAGACTGAGGTGGATATTTGATAATAGTCTTCAAATACCTGAAGGATAACTATAAAGAGGATGGAAATAGACTTTTCTGTATGGCTGTAGGGGACAAGACTAGGAATAATGGCCTCAAACTGCAGCAGAGGAAATTTAGGTTGGAGATTAGAAAGGGCTCATGCACTGGAACAGTCTACTCAGTCCCCTGACATACGTTAAAGTAAAGGCACAACAAGGGATCTGATGTGTGATCCCAATAATTGTGCTTCCTGCCATGCCACACATGCATGGCAGGAGGCACAATTGTGGAATCCCACAGCACATACCATTGTGCTATTTTGTTGATGCATATGTGCCATTCATATGTGGTATTTCTTCCTACCATGTTGCTATGTAATGGGTCCCCATGATCTGTAAAGAGGTCCCTGGCCTCTCAGGCTAGGGACAGACATTCAAAAAGCCTAAGCCTGAATTAATTCAATCTTTGCAGGTTAATATAACCTGGCTAGTCTGAACTGGTTTGAAATTGGACAGACATTCTCTCTGGACTGAGGAAATTCAGGTACATGCCTGCAGTGATCAGGCTAGAAGCTTCAGGCAGCTTGGCTAAGCGGGGCATGGCCAGGTCTCAGCAGGACACCCTCATTAGGGAAGTCTGCCTGCATGGTCCCAGGCTTTTCCCCACTGGCTGCTCAAGAGGTAGGATGGTTGCCAGCCCCCAGCCCTGGGCTAGCACCCTGAGGAAATGGGTGGGGGAGGGAAAGGGTGGGTGGTGTGCAGTGCACTCATCTGTTTATGATACAGAGCTTTTCAGTCTCCCTCCCTGCTTCATCATACTGTCTGCAGCAAACTGATAGGCAAGCAACCCAGCTGGGACTGGGGTCTTTATCACCTGATTAGCAAAACAATAACCTCTCTCCATATTACTTACAACTTCTTAAACTGCTTACTGGCTGACTTGTTGATTAGCTCCAAAAGCCCTAAGTGGTCACTATTCTGTCTGCCTATCCCAGTGAAACTGGAGAGACAGACACACACAGACACCTCTTACCATTAGCTAGCATACCACATTCTGGCTATGGTCTGTGCTGTGGCAGAAAGGACGAAGGGCTCTCTACTTAAGAAGTGAGTGGTGAGGTGGGGGGAGAAGGGGGGCACGGTGAAGCTAGCAGACCCTGCTGTGCCTGCACATCTGTGCAGAGCTCCAGCCAGGGAGCAGAGGGGAAGGGCCAGCCCTGCTGTGGAGCAGAGACCCAGCCCAGCCCAGAGAGCATGCTACGATTCCTGGGGACTCTGATTTAACTTAAACCAGCAAGCTGTCTGGAACAGACATTGCATAAACTGGTTTGAGCCAGATCAGTTAAGTCTGACGCTACATTCAACCAGGTTTATCTCAAACCGGTTTCAACCATTTTCAAGCTGGTTTATGTGCACTGAATGTCTGTTCTCTTACAGGTTTAAACCAGTTTCTGATCACTTAAACTAGTTTATGTGTAATGTCTGTCCCTAGCAAGAGCTAAAAGCTAGCTGTAGGCAATCACTGAATAATAGTTTGCCTGACTGGGAGGCTGAGAGCCATCTGGAGGTGATGACTAACTAATGAGGGTACAGCAATAAATAGGGAAGAGAGAGAAATAGCTGTGTTGGGGAGAAGCTGACTTCATAGATTTCATAGATTTCATAGACATTAGGGCTGGAAGGGACCTCGGGAGATCATAGAGTCCAGCCCCCTGCCCAAAGGGCAGGAAGTCAGCTGGGGTCATAGGATCCCAGCAAGATAAGCATCCAATTTGCTCTTGAAGGTGTTCAGTGTAGGTGCTTGAACCACCTCCGCTGGCAGACTGTTCCAGACCTTGGGGGCTCGGACAGTAAAGAAATTCTTCCTTATGTCCAGCCTGAAATGGTCTTGCAGGAGTTTGTGACCGTTCGACCTCGTCATCCCTTGGGGCGCTCTGGTGAACAGACGTTCCCCCAGATCCTGGTGGTCACCCCTGATAAACTTGTAGGTGGCCATCAGATCACCCCTGAGCCTGCGCTTCTCCAGGCTAAAGAGTCCCATGTCTCTCAGCCTGTCATTGTAAGATCTGTTTTCCTGACCTCTGATCATGCGCGTGGCTCTCCTCTGGACTCTCTCAAGCTTCTCCACATCCTTTTTGAATTGTGGAGCCCAAAACTGGATGCAATACTCCAGCTGCGGCCTCACCAAGGCCGAGTACAAGGGGAGAATGACGTCCCGGGATTTGCTCGAGAAGCATCTATGGATGCACGCCAGCATTTTGGTTGCTTTACTAGCTGCAGCATCGCATTGCAGGCTCATGTTCATCTTGTGGTCAATGATGACCCCCAAGTCTCTTTCTTCTGTAGTGCTAACCAACGTAGCACTGCTGAGCCTATAAGGATGCTGCAGGTTTTTCCTCCCAAGGTGGAGAACCTTGCATTTTTCAGTGTTAAACACCATGAGGTTCTCGTCTGCCCATTTGCTGAGCTTGTCCAGGTCAGCCTGGATCACCCGCCTATCTTCTGGCGTGGATGCTTTGCCCCAAAGTTTGGTGTCATCGGCGAACTTGGCCAGTCCACTCCTGACTCCAATGTCCACATCGTTAATGAAGATGTTGAACAGGATGGGTCCCAGGACAGAGCCTTGAGGGACCCCACTGGTCACAGGGCACCACGATGAGTGACTGCCATCAATCACAACCCTCTGGGTCCGACCACGAAGCCAATTTCCCAGCCAGCGGATCGTGGTGGAGCCAAGGCCACAACTGGGCAGTTTGGCCAAGAGGTGATCATGGGATACCAGGTCAAAAGCTTTTTTGAAGTCAAGATATATGACATCAATCTCTTCTCCCTTGTCCAGGTGACTTCTTCTTCTCCTAACATTTGGAATGGACAGAAGGGTTAGGTTGGGTCTGTTGTGAATTCAGGGTTGTATTGGTAAAGAATAAACTGGCCTGAGAACTGACTTGTCTGTCTACAACAGCAGAGTAAGAAATCAATTTACACTCATTTCAGCTGAAATCTGGTCAGAGCTCATGTCTGGTAGTTAGGAAAACATTGGAAAGAATTATTAAGTCCCCTGTTCCCTGTCCTCTCCCCACCACCATAAAAAGCAATCTGTGAGAGACATTTTGTAAGCCTACTTATATATGTAATTCCTCCAGCAAATCACAACAATGTAATTAATCAAGTCTGCAGTATAATTGGCTAAGAAAATCTGATCTGGTGCCACAAGTGATTACAGTTGTATCTTAGAAACTATCTATAAACTGTATTGCTCCAAACAAGATGATCACCTGGTGAAATTCAACCAGAGGAAAGAGCATATTCACTCCTTGCTGCCCAACTGAGTGAGATACCTGACACTGGCTGAGTTGCTACTTATCTAAAGCTGTGAAATTGATAGAAAACATTTCAAAAGATAATGTTGTACTTCATTCTGTTTCTCAGTATCAGCAATTTAAATCCACCAGGCTGGTTTAAAAATAATTTAGCCGCCCTAATATGTATGGAAAACAAATATGCACCCAAAAAAAAGCATTCTTCTCTTTTCAACCTATTGTATCATGACATAAAATAATGTTGTCCATCCTCCAAAGGAGGCATTTATTATCCAAAACAAATATACATTGCAGGCATAAACAAGCTACTTGTGCCAGTTTCAATCTGATCTGACTTTATATGTAAAGGACCACACCCTATCACAGCACATACTGGCACCTAGTGACTGAATAATATACTGCAAGCTCAATTATTTTCAGAAAATATGACTTCTGGCTAATAATAGAAACAAAAATAAAAATCAAAGTTGTGTGTTTCCCATTGGTTAACATATGGAAACCAGTTCTATAACCCTGGTTTGGGACCAACATAAAGTCCATAAAGAGGTCAAAGACCAGTTTTCCATTCAGTGGGGTAACATTTCCTGTGCATATTTTCTTAGCTTGGTATGTCAAATAAAGAAAAGCTGTTTTTTTCCTGTTTAAAACTAGAATACTAAGCAAAGAAAAAAATACTTAGCCATTTAACTAGTCAAAATAGAGTAGGCTAGCCATTTTTTAAACTCAAGGAACCCCTTGTTAGACTCAAGACACCTCTCAGAATATACCAGCTCTTAGTTTTCATTCATTTTTTGACTATAGAGAAATAATAGACTAATATTTCTGTTGCAAGATGCTCAGAAAGACTAGATTAGGATGTTTTTGACACTATAGATGTCCTATTTGAAATCTCTGGGTTTATTTGTGAAACATATGTAGGTGTTTGCACTCTGTGGCACCCTTAAAAAGATACCATGACCCCCTAGGTTGCCACAACACCCTGACTGAGAATCACTGGTCTAGACTCTGAGAATCACCTTTTCTTAATTTGAGAAGAACGAAATGTAGTGTGTCAAGAAATGAGCTGGAATTAATCCAGCCCCATAATTTGAGATGAAGAACAAAAGGGTTTCGTATTTGTCTGTATGTGGTTAACTCATTCTCCTTTTATTTGCTTAATGAGGATTAGCTTCTGTTCCCAGATGGTGTTGTGGGCTGTACTTCCTGAAAGCACTGTTGATTTCACTAATGTTTCCAGAAAAGCTGGTATGAAATCAGATCAGAAGGTAGTAATAATAATTAAAAAAAAAAAAATGCTGTGTAGGGTATTTTCTTCAGCTCCCCTCTCCTCTGAGTTCACATATTCATTTATAAATATATCCCAAACAAGATCAGGATAATTTATAACTTAATCTTTTATTGTTTATTCCTTATATACCAATCTTCCAGAACTGTCACTTTAACATCTCTCTTTTGGTTAAGTTAAATTGAACTGAGTGGCTGCTTGATATCTGGCATGCGTACAAAGGAAATATAAGACAGTGTTTCTCAACCTCTTGAGACACAAAGCACCCCTTGTTACACTCCAGGCACTCCTCTGAAAATGCTAGTTCTTAGCATTCACTTGTTTTTTGACTATGGAAAAATAATTGAGCATTTCTTTCTGTTGCAAAGAACGAAGATCACAACAGGTCACAACAAGGTTTTTAATACTATGGATTCCTACTTGAAATATCTAGGTTGATCCTGTGACTCATGTTTGCACACCTAAATGTGCTAAGAATGTGGCACCCTGCACCATCCATAAAAGGATCTCAAAGTACCTCAAAGAATGCTTCACTTATACAGGATTCCAGTGCCTTAAAAGTTGTCACTAGATTACTTTTCCTACCTCTTAAAATAGTAAATATACATACCCAACATGCACTGTCAGTGGAAATAGCCCCTTGATATGAGGACGATGGTCTTCCAGTAAATAGGGAAGTCATGAATGGGTATGTCTACACATGCAATTAATGCACCTGGATGTTCTTTGCAGAAAATTCAGATACATTAAACTGCCCCCAAGTATGCGAACATGTGCCTGTCAGGAGCAATTTTGCTCCCAATGGAAGCAGTTTATTCCAGGGCTGGTCCTGCCCTACTCTGCCCCACTGCAGCAGCTAGGGGGAGCTCTGGGCTTCCCTGAGTGCCAGCTGGGGACTGGCAGGGTGCATAGGAGCTGGTCTGGATCTCCCCAGAGTGGTGGGAGGGATGAGGTTGTCTTGGCAGCTGAGACTGCTGCATCCCAGCCACATGGAAATTGAGTTGGGACCCAATCCCTATGTGGTGGGCAGACAGCTGTCCCTGCAGCCAGCACAGCTCCTCCAGCCTCAGAGTTTTTCCAGGCAGCAGCAGGCCCTCTGCTGCCTGGGCTGGCAAGGAGCAAATTGCCAGGGGCTGCCTGGGCTGATTGGTCAGTGTCTACATGTATGCTACTGTACAGTAGCAAATGTGCCGTTAATCTAGTACCTGTATTTCTTGATACTAGCAAATTGTGCATTAGCCTAATTTACTGTGCAGTAAGATGCTTGTGTAGATGCTGATGCTTTACTGTGCATTAGATTAGTCTAATGTGCAGCAAAGCATCTCCTGTAGATGTGCCCACTAAATCTATAGGTGACAGAGGTGGCTGATCCCAGATCCTCATGGTTGATTGTAGATGTGGCAAATAGTTCCAGGAGGAAAGAATAGATTCTGGTGATGTTGGATCACAGCTTTTTCCCTTTGTTGTCTATCAGACTCCATAATGAAGTGAATTTGCTTAAAATGATTCATGCTTTGTCATACATCGTGGTGCCACTGGGGATGATTCTGTGCTTGAGTTTCCCAGTTATTAATGTTAATATTGCATTTCTTCAGAATGGCCTTCAAGGTGTCTTTGAGTCTTCTCTTCTGCTCACCTCTAGAGTGATAAATATCAGCGATTTGGGAGTATAGGACCTGTTTTGAGAGCCAGCTGTCGGGCATCCTTAAGACATGTCATGTCCACCAGAGCAGGTACTGTATTAAACATGGCTTCAATGCTGCTGGTGTTTGTTTGAGACAGAACACTGGCATTCATTCTTCTGTCCTTCCAGTTGATATGGAAGATTTTCCATAAAAGCAAAAATGGAACATTTGCTTGGTAATGTTGATGGTAATGCTCCAAAGCTGTCAACTGTTTCTGATATGCCATCTCAGTTTCACACCCATGCAACAGGGTAAAGATAACAGCGGCTTGGCAGACAAAATGTTTGGTTTGGGTTCTGATATCATTAAGAACGTGGTTTTGGAGTGTCTGAAGCAGCACTGGGAGATATTATTGTTATCTGTGTTTACTTTTTGGGAAAGGTGGCTACCTAGGTAGGGGAAATGCTTAACATTCTCCATGGATTGCCCTTTTATTGTAATATGTGGAGGAGAGTCTGGTTGGTTTGGGTGGGTTGATAAAGGATTTTGGTTTTCATGAAGTTGATGAAAGAAACTCATGCATTTCAGATGCTTTACAGAAGCAATCACGAGTGATCTGGAGTTCTTCAATTGAGTGGATGCACACAACCCAATTGTCAATATATTGAAAATCATTAATGGAAGTGTTAGTTGTCTGGGATTTGGAAAGCTACCAGTTGATGTTAAAGACATTCCCATCTATGTGATACTGGATGCTGATTCCAGGTGGAAGTCTATCAGCAATGAGATGTAAGTAATATAGCTATGGTACAGATGGAAAAGTGTTAGTGCAATTACACATCCTTGCTCGACTCCAGTTCTGATAGGGATGCAGTCTGTTTCCAAGCCATTGCTCAGAATCATTCCATCATGTTGTTGTGAAGAAGTTTGATAATGGTAAAAAAAATTGGTGAACATTTAAATCTCATCTGGATCTTCCATATGGCTTCTCTATTGATTAAATCAAAGGCCTTGGGCCTTGAGTCAATGAAGGCCAAATAAATTCTCGATGTTCCTCAAAGCACTTCTACTGCAACAAAAATCATATCTATTGTACCTCTGGGTGGTCTGAAACTAAACTGGGACTTGGGTAAAATCTCCTCAGTGAGGAAAGTGAGTTTACTGAGGACGATGTGGGTGAAGATCTTTCCAGCTATGGGCAGGAGTGCAATACCATGATGACTGCTGCAGTACAATCTATCTCCTTTCTTGAACATGATAATGATTTTGATATTTTTCAAGTCACTTGAAATAAGTTACCATTATGGTTGCCATTGTAATATAAAGCCAACTTCCTGAATATTCACTAAAGTAGAGTAAATTATTCTACTATACAAAATAAATATTTCTCTTTAGTAAATGTTTGAACAACTCGTAGCCAAAAACATATATATCTTGGCTATTAATTAAACCTTCATATATGAGTCATTGGGATTAAAGTAATGATTTCTTGCTTCAGAAGCATAGATAACTCCCCGAGTAAACAAAAATATATTTTGTAGCCGTTAGTTGTATTAGAATTTATGCTTTGTATAACCTAAACTAGCTCTTAGCTTAATGATGAAATGATAATTGCAAACGTTTGAAAAATTCTGATTTCACGCAGCAGAGGGCAGTGGTACCAACTGCTAGCACGTTATAAGCAACAAAGAGTATAAAAACTTTATATTTTTAATCTTTATAGTATATGTAAAAAAAATTCTATATTTTTAAAGATCAGCATAATAAAATGTGTGAAAATGAAATCTAACAAATGAGACCAGATTGGAATCTTTTATTCTCGGTTTAACTCTACAAGTCTTGTTGGTTCTGATTAAATTGGACACCATTTGCAAATTGCCCTTCATGTCAGGTTTGGTTTCACAAAGTCTCACCAGTGAGGCTTTACAGAACCAGAATCAGAGTGTTTTTTCACACCATGGCCATGAACCAAACTTACACCTTCTATGCCAATACTTTTATTTTTTATTAGTAATAATTCTGAAATACCTTTGGCTTTTCTTTCCTGAATAGAGATGGATTCCTGAGTCAGACTTTAAATGTTTATTTCCATTGTTAATATATAAAAAAGAAAAGGGAACCATGAAGCTTTGTAAAAGGTTGCCCAGAAGAGGGTGATTATTAGTATATTGCCATTTTTGCTTTTTTAAGGTGTGTAAAGCTGTTGTAGAAGCTTTTTTCAAAAACAGTTAAAAAAAATCTAAATTCCTAAACAATTTTTATATTGTCAAATGATTTCCTGAACCAGGCCTTAGATTATAGGCCTATGCCATGTCTCTGAAAAAACAAAGAATGAAACTCACAGGCAGTAGTGTAACTTGGGGAGACCAAGCAGGGCACCCGCTTAGCATGGGCACCACAGTGACAGTCCCTAGGGAGCCCACGCTGCAGCTGCCACCACTAAATCAGCCCATGGTCAGGGAGCTTGTGCTGAAAAAGCAGTGCACAACTGCAGCTGCCTCCTTCCCATACCACCCAGGGCACCAAATTTTAATTCATACCTCTCCTGTCAGGCAGGGAAAGGGAAACCAAGGTGGCTTTCAGCCACTGCCATGCACTACCAGCTCTGGGCTGTTCAGCATACATTTTATAGCCATGAGGCTGTATCAGTTTCCTAAATGCCCATTGGGGGGGAGTGTTGTCTGAAACCTTCCCAGTATTATGGACCAGTGCCAAACAAATGGGCACAGAAAAGGGTGCATAGAAATGGATCATTCCTCATGCATATATCTAGGTAATTCTTCTCTGTGAATTACTTCTTAGTGGTGGCCAGGAGCAAGAACAGGAGTGAGGCTCACACACTAGGTTTCCTTTAATGTCCTAGTAGAATTACTTTAATGTTTTTCTGCCTGTTAAAAAAATATTCTAAACTTTATAGGATGTATTGCACACAAGTCTGCATTATAGTGATTTTAAAGATATTTATTGATTAAAAAAAAGCAGAATTTTAATTATACAGCTGAATAGTTATAGTTCCTAGAGCCCCTCAACAACTCACTGAAACAGAGTCCAGATCGTGGATCTTTTTCCTGCTACTCTGAGTCTTCAGCTATAATAAAACAAGCCCTTGCTTCTCAGAAATGTATTCAGTTAAGTGAATATCAACTCAAAAAGGCTTCTGTTACACAAAACTAGTATTTTAAATGGAAGCCCTTCATTCATTACTAATAAAACCTTAGATGCTTGAAAAAGCAATATCGTACATTTTGCTGTGAAAGCTGTTTGTTTACTTTTTGGGTTTTTCAAATGACTGAAATCCAGCTAGATTCGACTGTTTAACTCTGATTTTCTTGTGTAAGCAAATGTGGTTTTAGCTGTTCAATATAGTGGGGAGGGATTTCGTATTTTTTAAACAAAATAAAAGCCTGGGCCTCCACCATGGTGACTTGAGATCCTTTCAATGTTGTCATGGGATGTCACATGATATTAGCACTTTTAGTTGTACAAACATAATTTTAAAAATATACCCAATGTTTTAAAATAAGAATCCATAGTGTTAAAAAAAATCAGAGCCATTGTGTTTTTTCTGAGGTCTTCACTGTAGAAAAATGCTGTATATTTTTGCATAAGTTAAAAAAGTGGGGAAAATTAAAAACTGTCAGTTTCTGAGGGGTGCCTTGAGCCTAAACAAAGTAAGAACCTCAGGTCTAAGCTAATTAAGAATGCCCTCATAATCTCTTAATATAGACAATACAGCAAATTATGTTATACATAACATTTAACACATTTTAAAGATAAACTGCCTTAACTCACTGTCAGTAACTAAAACTTTTTGAACTTCAGCTTATGAAAGTATATGTGCTATATGTCTACTTTGGTTAGTGTATAAACTATAAATTTACCACCACCATCCCCCCCTTCCATTAATATTTTGTGGATCATATACACCTGGAGTTTTGTTGCTAATAGACTTGTTGGAGTATTTATTGTCCCAGACATTTACTGGGATATAACTGATAGTTGTATCAATGAATATAGTAACATCTATCTGAAACAGGGGGGCTATTACTTTAAGAGGGAAGAGCAGTAGCCTAGATCTGAATTTTGATGGTTGCATCTGAGTTTAGATCAGCTACTAAGCAAGCAGTTCTGCCATTCAAACTGTAGCAGGGAGGAGCAGGCAGCTCCTTGAGCTAAAGGGGGAACCTGGGCATAGTAAGGCAGCTAACGGGGACAGGCGACCAGAAAAGGGAGGGGGAAAAGCCCAGCCCTGAACCAAGGCAGTCAGTTAATCCCTGCTCCCCAGACAGAGGAGAGCTCCTGACTGCATGGAAACTAGAAGTCAAGAGAGAGTGATGCATGAGACCCCAGCAGCATGCACGGAGGCAGTATGTAGAGACCCAAGGTACAGTACATACATATATTAGAGAATGAGTTTATGTCTGCATTTTGTGTTTAAATTACCAGAGGACTGAGTTTTAGCTGTAGGGTAGGGCTGTGTGAAACTTTGGTTGCTGATTTGATTCAGAGCAGATTCAGCCCAATTCAGCAGCCAAATCTTCTAATCGAATTTGGAAATCCATTAAAAGGTCCGAATTCAATCTGAAGCCTCCAAATTGTTTTGAAAAAGATTCAGAGAGATTTGGATTGGCCGGGGAGAGGCAGGCACAGTTGGGCAGCTGCAGGTTCTCCTGTGGCTCATCCAGCTCTGCCTGCCCCTCCCCAGTCAGGAGGAGCTGTGGGAGAAGCTCCCATGGATGCTCTGCCTGGCCCCATCTCCTGTCCGACCCCAGCCTAGTCCCAACACTTAAAAACAAAACAAACAAAAAAAGCCCCACACTCACCAGCTGCAGCAGGGGCTGTGGGGGCTTTGGGGGTCTTGGTAGTGCCCCCCATGCAACCCCTGCTCCCTGGGTGCCCCACCCACCAGGCCCCACTGCTGATGGTCCCCTCTCCCGCCCCTCTGGCATGGCTCCAGCAGTCTGGGAATCAAAAAAATAAATAAATAAAAACCCCGCACTTACTGGCAGTAGCAGGGCCTATGGGGGCTCTGGGACCATGTGGCAGAGCCCTCACTGCACAGCCCCTTCTCCCCAATATCCCCCACAACCCAGCCCAGTCCGCAATATCTGTCCCACCAGGCCCCAGCATCCCGGAAATTACAAAAATAGAAAAAGCCCCACACTCACCGGCTCTGGCAGTGGGCATCAGGGCCTCTGGGCACTCATGGCAGAGCCCCCCCTGCACAGTGTGGGGCAGTGGGGGCAGCGGGGATCACTCTCCCTCACCTGGCACCTGCGTGGCAACTGCCCCATGGTGTGGGTTCAGCATGGCTCAGCAGAGTGCGATGCACTGTCTGGGAGCTGGAGCAGCTCCACATGTCAGCTGGAACCCAGCACTGCTCAGCCCCAGTGGCCCCAGCTCCCAGACAGTGCATGGTGCTCTGCCAAGTGGCTCTGCATCCATGCCATGGGGCAGCTGCTGCATGGCTGCCAGGCAGGGGGGCAACTCCTACTGCCCCCCTGCCCCATGCTGCATGGCAGGGCCTCTGCCACAAGCACCCAGAGGTCCCAATCACCACTGCCAAAGTGTGGGTTTTCATACATTTTTTTTTCATTTCCAGACTGCTGGGGCCGGGTGGAGGGAACCATCAGGGATTGGGAGCTACACAAGTCTGCCAGGAGGCCCTCTGCTACGAGCAGTGAGTGCAGGGCTTTTTTTTTTTTTTTAATGTGCCAGGAGGCTGGGGATGGGTGGGGGATGGGGCCAGGCAGGGCAGCCATGAGAGCTTCTCCCATAGCTCCCCCCCACCCAGGGAGAAGCAGGCACAGCTGGAGGAGCCACGGGGACTGACTTGGAGTAAGACCCATGAGGCATAGGGACAGTGATTTGAATCACCACATTGAATCACTGTTCTCCAAATCAGTCGAATCTGAATCAAATACTTCCCTGTTCACACAGACCTACTGTAAGTGCAGTGCGGAGGCCACAGGAGAGTGCCTGAGGAGCCCTTTGTGTTTGGGCCCTGGAAGAACCAGGGACCCAGAGGGTAGAGAGCCAGATGGGGGCTTAGGCCTAGAGGGCTGATGTCCAAGCCAGATGGGGCTGAGGCCAAGAAGGCCAATGCCTGAACAGCTGGACTGATTTGGAGTAAGACCTATGAGGCATGGGTTTGGCTTTGAGGCAAACTGGAGGCCGTGACTAAAGCCCTTAAGGTGCAGTTAAAGGCCAAGTGGGCCATGATTAACCCTCCAACGTGACAAGGCCTGGAGGGCCAGGATCATTGCCAAGAGGGAAATTTAGTGCCAGCAGGGTATGAGTAGAGTGAGGCAGCCAGTGAAGAAACTTTGGCAATAGATGGAGGGTTTGGCAGTGAGGAGGACCAAGGGTCCAACAAAGGAAGGGATGGGAACCTATGGTAGTGCCACCAGAATCACTCGAAGGCTTTAGGTCAACCTCCCTATGTGCTAAAAAAAGTTTCATCAAGGCATGGCAGATAAGACAGCACAAAGGAGTACACTAAAAATCTGGAGTGAGGGGCAGGATTAGTTTGGCCATTAGGGGGTGCCAACGCCACCCTCAGGTCTGTTCTGTCGCTGTATCCTTATGTTAAACCATTCTGTATTGCCACTGTTTTTCACTTAGAACTGGCCAACGCACATGGATGCACACATTCTTCCTGTCTTCTCACCTACTACCCAATGAACACCTTATTAAACTACACTGCAAAAAGAGGGACCCTCTCTTCTCATACACAGCTGAATGGAGACTATTGGTGGCATGATAAAATGAGTAATAAGCCACAAAGTTATTCCACAAAAATGTATAACTTTGTAGCTTGTTCCTGTCATGCCATTAATTGAACATGTGGCCAGGAGCTCTCCTGTGGCTGAGAGCCCTGTTACCAGGCTGGGCTCGCAAGCCCAGGAACACTCCATGCACTCCCACAGCTGGAGGCCCACAATTGATAGGGCTCACAGCTTTTGGAGCACCCCATATGCAGAACTGTTATAGGGTGTTCCCAGAGGCTGACTGGGTTCCCAGCCACAGGGGAGCACCTGGCCATATGTTCAATTAATGGTGTCATAGGAATGAGCTACAAAGTTACTACACATTTTTAATGGAACAATAATGGCTGCTAGCAGACATTAAAGAACAAAATCAAAACAAAAAAACCCAAAGTAAAACTAAAAAAAGTAATTTTGCTGAAAGAAACAGTGCATTAATTCAACCCAGCTCTGTAGCATCTGTAAAGATCAAACACTTCAGTGGGTCTTTGGCACTTTTAGCTTAAAGCTGATTCAATCAGCTATTAGATAAAAGTGCCAAAAGGCACCCAATCTTTACAGATGACATGTGAACAGGGTTAAAGTAATGTGCTGCCTCTTCTGGGCATGTGCAGGGCTCAGCACAGGAATAAACCGAATTTAAAGTAAAGCACCAAGATTTGGGGAGGGGGGGCGGTACGTCTTGGTGACTTATTCCTTCCTTTATCATGATGCATAAAGCGGTTCGTTTCTCTGGAGGCCACAAAAATCACAGACACACACTCATTAGATGGCACAGAAGGTATATTTGCAAATAGGGTCAGAGCAGAGTCAAAAACTCAGATTACTCTGAACCCACCAAGGAATTTTGCAGGCTGTATTTATCTTTTCCCTCCTGGGCACGTGTGTAGAAACAGGAACTCTTACAGCTCACTTCCGTTTCATACAAGCATACATGTGGTTACATCACTACATACATCGCATGTATAGTATAATTAACTACTTAAGTATGCAGGGCGGAGAGGTAAATATGCATCAGCTAATTAAGCATGCTCAGAGACTACTATAGGTCACCAAGAGTTCAAACCCCACCCCCCTTTCAAGGACACAGTCAGTTGAATTCCAGCTTCTGTAATCTGTATGAGAAAGGCTAGGGAGAAGCTGGGGGAGAGTCTGCGATTTAGCATAAGAAAAGCTGTGGCAAGGCTGGGAAAGGAAAAAAGTCCTTGGCAGTGTTTCTTTCTTATCGGGTGCAAGATGCAAGCTGTGCATTTCTAACAATACTCCATTTCTAACAATATTCCATTTCTAACAATCACATCATCAATTTTTTATCACACCATTAATTGATTGTATATGTAGCCAGGACACAACTTAAGGAATGCTTAACTTGTTAATCATGTCTTAAATGTAACATGTGGCAGGGGCCCTAGATCCAACAGTGATCCCATTATTAACACAGATCTCACAGGCCTAGAGTTAGAAGAGCATGTAAATGTATCCTTAGCATTTACGAATGTGCACAAGTTGCAATTATTTCAACGTCAATCATCCTACTCCCATGCACAGAGTTAACCATACTGTAGGAAACTGTTTTTCTGGATTAAGGCAGGATATGTAGTACCTTGCATGATTCAAACTTTTAATTCTTGACAAATACGTTTGAACTAAAGTAAGGAAGGTCCTAGAATTATAGCAATAGCTCTACTCAGTTTTTACTTATTCTATATGCAAACAAACCAACCATAAATTATCAGTGTAGAGATTTAAAGATTTGTTAATTTTAGGTTAACAGAAACAACACATAAGGAATTACTTAAGCTACCATGAGTGGGTACAGTAAATTTCAATATCCCCTTATGTCCACTTTGCCTCAACATTGCAGAAAAATATAGTAGGACTGTCTTTCTGCCATGATCTCTCAAACTGGAATCAATCTGCAACTGGTCTGTGTAGTTTTGAGGCATTAGATATGTACTGAAATTATGGTTGGTGAGTGTTGCCTTTGAATTTGGACCTGGAACAGACTAGACTTGCTGCCCCAAAGCAATGTACCTCAGCTCTAGCCTCACTTCTATGCAGATCATATCTCATTTTTCAATTAAAATTCTGAGGAAAGGACTTGCTTGATATAAATTAAATAAAAATTATCAAGTAGGCTGCTTGCAAACATTAAAAAAAAAAAACAAAAAATGTGCTTTACTGGAAGTGGCAGTGCCTTAGTTGGACCCAGCTCTGCAGTGTCTGTGTAGATCAGGCATTTCAGCAGGGCTTTTTGGTGCTTTTACTAAAGCTGATTCAATCAGCTATTAGATAAAAGTGCCCCAAAAGCCCCATTAAAATGCCCAATCTATACATACACTGCAGAGCTGAGTCTAGCTAAGGCACTGCCTCTTCTAGGCGTATGCTGGGCTTGGTGCAGGATGGTGCCGAATTTAAAGTAAAGTGCCTCCTTTTTTTTTTAATGTTAGCAAGCAGCCTTAATACGTAATGCATTTATGGTTTTCTTTTAGGCTAATGAATGGCAGTTGATTTATTCTGCCTTCACTTGGCCACTTTCTATTTTACAGTTGATGGTTGTACATTGTATTCAAGTGCATCTACTGCTTGTAAATACAAAAATAATGCTTATATAAGGAGGTTATTAAAGACGAGATTTACTTTGACGTTTATAGCATTCCAAAATCCGGGAAGCATGGAGGAGGAGAGCTCTGTCTGCCCTTTTACAGGCTGTAGCAACCAGATCTGACTGCCAGAAAAGGGGGGTTGCTCAGTGATTATTGGTAGAGAGGGACTAATAGGGTCTCACAACCTTATTTTATTTTTAAATATGCAGAACTAGATAACTTACACTGAAGGAAATTAATACAACTGGCCTCCAAGCCCTGAATTATTAAGGTTGATTTTCTTTTTAAACAAAGCTTGAAACACTAGGGATTTCTAGAAAATTAAGAAAACCTAATGTGCCAATATTTCAAAAGGGTAAACAAGATGACCTGGTTAGCTAAAGGCCATTTCACCAGACATTAATCTTAGCCAATTCACAGGAAGTCATGTATTGAACTTAATCAGTAAAGAATTCGAGGATGGTAGTATATTAATGACAATCAGAGTTTTATGGGAAACAAACTTGCCCAACAAATTTGATATGAAGCTCACAAGTTTTATTGATAAGCGTTAACATAATATGCTTAGCCTTTCCTAAGGCATTTGACTTAATCCTGTATGAAATTCTGATGAACTATATCACTAAATAACTAAACCCCATATTAAAAGGAATTAAACACATGATAACTGAGGAGTTACCAAAAATGCTTGAAACTGGGGAGTCAATAAGTGGGAAATTATCTTTCAGTGAGGTTACAGCTAGTAGGATCTCCAGGGATGTCACCGTGGCCCATTGCTATTTAATACATAAAAGAAAATATAAGATCATTACCAGTAAAATTTAGAGATGACCCAGAAAGTGATAGTCATAACTGACTGAGAACAGGTCATTTATACAGACTGACCTGGATTGTTCAGTAAGATACGTTCATTTGAACAGCTTGTATTTTAATAGTCAAATGCAAGGTTATATATGTGGCAACAAAGAATGTAGGTCACAGAAGATGCAGGGACACCAATAGGATAAATAGGTAATCAATGAAATATGAGTTACAAGAGTAAGGCCAAAGTGATGAGTGTAATCCTTGGATATATAAACAAGGAAAAATTAAGTAGGAGGAGGGAATTGATATCCCCTCTGTATATGGCATTATTGTATATGCCGTTTGTAGACGACACTTTTTAGTGGGTTTAAAGTGGGTTAAATGCCTTTTGCACCACTTTAATGGCATTGCTGTTTGCACATTCTGCAGCATATTGTGCATTAATTCCAGTTGCTGTAGCACATTTGGTGGCGTAATACACTTTAAATGACTTTGGGATGCAGCAAGTGACTTTAGGGTGCAACAAAGTAAAACACCTCTGAGGAGTTTTAGTTTTCTACCCTACAGGCACAGAAGAAAGCACCAGGCTCCATGCTCTCTCCCCCCACTGCCGGAGCCTGCCTGCCTGCCTCAGCTGTGCGGGGGGCTGGTGCTTCCCTCTGCAGCTGTGGTGCCCCCAGGACTGCCTGAGCCAGGTGCCTCCAGGTGGGTGCCACCTGGTGGGGGTGCTGCTGCCATGGAGGGAGGCACCAGCTCTACCCTGCAAGTCAGGGACTGCTCTTCCCATCAGCAGCTCACTCTCCCCTCCCTGCCGCTGGAGAGGAAGGTAAGGATTGGGATCAAATATGGGTGTACATGGCACGGAGGTTTACTTCACCCTAAATTGAAGTGGTGTTTTAAAAAAAAACACCACTTCAATTTAGGGAGAATTAAGCCCCTATCCTGGCCAACCTAGAAGAGAACACACACTTACTTTTAGGGGAAAGGTGGAGCCCATCCCATCCGAGCATGTCTCTAGTCGTGATGTGTGAGTTGTTGTCAAGGAAGCATACTTAGACGCAGACCAAGAAGTGGACCAGAAGCACTTCTGGTCCACTTCCAGGTCTGCCGGAGAGCGTGCTAGGGAGCTCCGCCCCCCACATCCCTCCCCAGCTCAGCAACTGGTGCCTCCTGGGTCTGGGCGGGGGTGCACCCAGGGTCTCCCTGCAGCCAATTGCCAAGCCAGGGGACTGTGGGAGAGCCCCCCAGTGTGCTCCCCAGTGGACCTGGAAGTGGACCAGAAATACTTCTGTTCCACTTCTGGGTTCACCACCAAGCACATGGAGGCCCCCCTCCCCCACTTCTGTGGGACGCTCCATGTGCCTCAGCATCACAGTGTTCATGAGCCACACTGGTACCTAGAGGTATGTAGAAAAAACATTTAAAGCTGTGTCTGTGTCCAAATCACTGTTTCTCCGAATCAGCATCAAATCTTCAGATTTAGTTTCAACTGAATTGAATCAGAGGCAGCAATCTGAATCAATTAATTGAATCACTGTCCTTGGTTCAGGCCGAATCCAAATCCAAATCAAATAGGGCCCGCTTCGCACACCCCGACTGCCTGCCCCCTCTTCCGTCCACAAGCCAGCATTGGACCCGCTGCACTGCATGCACCCTCCCACATTGCTGAATCAGGCCCACACCTCTCTGCACCCCCAACTCCTGCTCACCACCAACTCTCCCCACAGCTCATCACTTACCTGTAGCTCCCAGTGGAGCAAGCAAGGAATGAGAACCTACTCAATGCTGCTTCTCTCTGGGCTGGGCTGTGCTCAGCCCAGAAAGCATCTGCAGTTTGGCTGCAGTGGCGGGCAGGTTCCCCTTCTCTGCTTGCTCTGGCAAGACAGTGCCAGGAGCTGCAGATGAGCTATGGGGCCAGAGGGAGAGATCTGGATCCCTGGGTGGCGGGAGGTGGTAGAAGGCCAGGGCTAACAGGGCTTAGCCCTGCCAAATTTTTTGTAGAAGCCAGTGACAGCAGCAGCACCACAGCACTGCCATCCCACAATGCCCAGTACTGCTCAGTGTGCAACCACTCCTCTGCCATCACCTATAGTACCAGCGCATGCTGGCCCTGCAATGACCGTGCAGGAGGGAGGGGCGGGGGTCAGGTGGGGCTCAGCCCCACCAGAATAATATTTTCCACCACCACTTATGACAGGGGATAGGGAATCCCAAGGAGTAGGGGAATGGGGGGAGTCCCAAGGGGCAGGGGAGGCAGATCAGGGGAGCACCAGGATTGGATGACCCAAGAGTGGAAGGGGAAATTCTTACTTGAAGGTGGTCCCTCAGCTGCCTCCACTGTTACTGTGGAGGAAGATAGAGCAGTTGGGAGCAGTGCCTTCTGGGATGCTGGAGGACCACTCCCAATTCATTTTGGGGCCTGTGGAGTAGTCACACATGACTGCAACATGAGGTGCCTAAAACCAATTAGAAATAATTGTCAATGGAAGATGATTATCTCTAAAATGCTCACAGGGCCCTTAACACATTTCCTTCCATAATGTGTGGACGCTCCTGTTTTAAGGGCTCTTAACACATATTCAAATTAACATGTAACAACACCCTGTTACACTGCATAGAGACACAGCAAGGTAAAGCAAGGACAAAAATAGCTAGATATATGAAAGGTAATTTTTTTACTTGATGATCTTTAATCACAGTCTGTTTGAAAAGATAGGAAAAAAATCAACATCATGCTATCTTAAAACGTTCTAGAGCCTTATCAAAAGTTTCAGATGAGCTTTTCATTGGAGAATATTTATTCACTGACAACAAAATATTTCAGATGAAAATGTTGATTTCAACAAAATATGTTTAAAATAAAAATATTTTTAATATTTAAAACAATGTAACATTATTTTACATAAAATTGTTTCATTTTATAAATTATAAAATAAAAGGTCACCATCTATATAAAGCATCTTAACAGACCTAAAAACAAAAACCATTCTAAAAAAATTACTTTTTGCAGATATCATGCTTTGTTGACTTGATCTAGAATGGAAACAAATTTGAAATCACAGTTTCCTATTAAATGGAATTCCAATTCCTGTAAGTCTATATATTTTATACCATATATGTTTCTACTAATGTAATTATAGTTCAATTTGGTTTTCAATACCCTAAGTTTTTTTCCCCTTTTTTCACATTAATCAAATAATGTAAAATGTTAATCTTTGAAGAAGTCTTGGAAGGGTAAATTTTAGCTAGCAAAAGGCCCCTGCTGAAAATTTAGCTGAGAAAAATATGTCAATGCTATGCTAAAAAGTTTTATTTAGGTACTATACTTTTTGAATTGCATGAACATTTTAAATGTAATATTGTAAAATAGTATATTTTATTTAATATTTGTAACATTTGTGCTCAATTCATGGACTTCCTGAACTATTGCAGTGCAGGCCCTCATTACTGTTACAGGCTGATTATAATGTGAGTATATGTTCCAGTGACTGAAAGAAGCCTGGTCAGAATTCCTGTGATGAAAACATTTTCTGGGGAAGAACCAGAGAGAGAAAGATCAATGCTCAAAAATATGAAAGAGAGATCAAATAGACTATACAAGCAACTGCTTTAATTTTCCTCTTTTTTTGGACAGTAGGCTGTTGTGAAATAAGGTAGTCTCTAATATAACATGTAACTATGATTTGATATTTTCTTTAACCTAGTCGTCTTCCTTGAAACTGAAAGTACTTGGAAAAGGACATTCAGTGACTATAGACTAAAAAGGTCTTTGTTAGTAGCAGCCTCCCCTGGTAATGGCCATTTTAGTTTGGTAATTAAATCAGAACTGAAATGGTCAGTTGATTCCCTTCAAGATTAACAGCACAGTGTAGGATGCTGTCACAAACTCCTGTGGCTGGTAACTTGTTATGCAAGAACTGCCATGCTAAAGCTGGAAAGGCAGAGTCCAGCTAGTCCTATATCCTGTCCCTGACAGTGCTACCCCAAGTCACTCCAGAGGAAGGTACAAGAAACTTCATGTCAGGGAGACCTGGAATAATCTACTCCCACATTTGTTTTTCTCATAATAAAGACTGGTTTCAACCCTGAAGCGTGGCATTTAATGCATTCTCTAAGACTTGTCAGTATTATAATTATTATTTCCTTCTGTCTAGAGATTTATGGATAGCCTATTATTAATACCACATTGCAATGACTTTGTCATACCCATACTGATTTACCAAAGTTAGTTATGGTACAATCACATTATTTTGAGAAGTACAGCTCCTTAAAGTAACATATTGACATCACACTGCCGATTACTCAGAGTTTCTGGTACTGTTACACCTAAATTACAATACAGTAAGTAACTTACACATGTACATCCATACTGTCACTAATGCAGGGAAATATCTACCATCCATGGAAATGAAATTCCCTCTTCATTATCATTTGAGGGTGCAGATAAAGAATTACATCTGTACCTGTTACTCTATCGCCTTATTGCCATGGAGTAACTGATAGTTGTACTGTGACAGGAGTCCTACTTTCAGAGCCCCTCTGGATGTGAGGCTCCGCCCTCCTGCAATGGGCCAACTGCCTGCTTACTGTCCTGCCACGCCTTGATCTTACTTTTGATTAAATAGATGGTTGGAATCAGCGGGAGGCTGCCCACTTTTTTATGTGCCCCGATGACAGGGGGCGCTGTCTGCGGCTCCTTTTCCTCCCCTACACCGCAGCCCAAGCCTTCCAGATGGGGCTGGTATGATCTCACTTTGGCCTTGTTATTATGTCTCAGCCCTTCGTTTGCTCTCGGGGCTTCTCGCTGCCCCACCTCCCTCTCGGGGCTCCTCACCGCCCCACCTCCCTCTCGGGGCTCCTCACCGCCCCACCTCCCCTAGCTCCAGGGCTTCCCGCTGCCCCCCCCCAGCTCCAGGGCTGGGCCAATGCACCCCCAAACAAAGCTGTGCCCTCTCCGGCACCAGGAGACCCCACGCTATCATGGAGCTCCTATGAGGCCTCCTCCAACCCCTTATAGCCTCACCCAGTCCTCCAGTGAAACAGAAAACATAAAATGCAAAGCCCCCGGGCTACAACATAAAAGCTAGACCGTTTTGGTCAAAATACGAATCTCTCCCTACCAGAGAGAGAGAGAGAGAGAGAGGGCGAGGGAGAGAGAGCGCATCGACCCCCAGCCGTAACCAGGGGATGTTCCAACCGTCAGAGTTCTCCCCTTTGTTCTGGCTGAGTTCCTCCTCCCTCAGCCGCCGGAGGGGAACTGCCCTCCTGGCCTTCTGCCTGGGCTTAAGAAGGGCTAAGCTCCACCCCTTCCTGGCTCTAGGTTTCCCTGGTTGCTAGGGCAACCAGCACCTGTGCAGTCCTGGTGACTGGCAGCAGCACTTCCCCCTTCCCACCACTAGGGGTCTCTCCCGAGCCGTTTCTGCTCTCAGTCGCAGGGCACCTGAGAGCTCTGTGACAAGTACATAGTCATTTTATGCTTTGATTTTTGGTTACTAAAGTTGTTTGTTAGGTTTTTTTAATTTCATCCCCCATAGCACCCTTTATTTCTTACACAGATGGAAGATTAAGTTCAACTCATCCTCCCTCACCCCCAGCCTCCCCAAAGAACAACAGCAGGTCTTTTAAAGGAATGTTTGCTTCCTTTTCATTCTTTTTACTAATTAGTGTTGTTAGAAAGCAGAAATAGCATTTAATAATTCTGACCCTATCAATAAAGACAAAGCTGGAAATCTTCCAAAAGCTGATATTTAGTGTCTCATCCATGGGATAGTAGAATTAGGGATCTAGATTATGCTTCACAAGAACATAGCTCCAGTTCTTAAGGAAGTGCAATGACTGAAGCATGTACAGATAGCTTATTTTCAGGCTTAAGTAACAGTAACATCAGGCTATCCACATGGATTTATTTAAATGGCATCAAAACAGCCAGACCTTTTGCATGTTTGTATGTAACTTCATGCCACTTTAGCTGCTACATGTGGAAAAAATGCATGGTCAGTGAAGAGGTAAGTGTAGCTCCTTTATATGCCCAGATTTGAAATCTGAATTATGAAGTAATGTATGGTCAGTGTTCAGTGAATTGGACAAATTGGATAAAACTAGTAGAAAGCAGGAAAACCATGCACTTGAGAATAGAGCCTCAGAGAAGCAATTTTTGCTGGAGGATGGTCTTAAAGATGGAGAAGTGTTGAGAGAGTTATAACTAAAAAATTTTATACAAGTACATTTATATTCTGTGTCTAATTTTTTGGATTGGAATTGAATACAGTTTCAGACTTGGCTAATAGTTCCTGTATTTGTACTAATTTCTAGCTAATTTTCCAGAAGAGTATATGAAACTATCTCTGCACCCAGAAACTAACAGTCTCAATATTGTATAATGTGATTAATTGAAAATGTAACTTTTTCTCAGTACTTTGATAGTTTCCCTGTATACAAATATAAAGCTTTTGTCACACTTTACATATCTGCTCATTTAATTTATTAAATACATGTATGGTATGAGGAAAAGACTGTTTCTGTTGATTTTACTGAAGGGGAACCAACTGAGCAGTCACCACAGGAACAAATAGGGTGATTTTCTTTCTTTAATAAAATTACTATTTTTTTCAGACAAAATGCAGAAAACATCTGATATAGTGCCAAATGAGAAGTTATTTTTTAAACTGGGGGAGATTGGTAAGAATTGTAAGCTGGGTAAGAAATTGATAAAAGGGACATAACAAAATACATACAAAGGTTGTGCTGAAAGAGAAAATACCAGGCTGGAAGGTGGTTACTAGTAGAATTCACTGAGGATCAGTTTTGGAACTCATCTTGTTTAATTTTTTCACTAATATTCTTGAGACGCAAAGTAAGTGTGTATTCATGAAATTTGCTGATGATACAACATTGGGAGTCATTTTCAATGCAGAGAAGAATAACAATATAATCCAGGAAGAATTGGATGAACTTGAGGGATGGAGTAATAGAGGTTAAATTAAAATCAATAATACAAAATGTAAAGGAACTTAGGTATTAATAAGAAATTCTACACTAATCTGAGAGCTTAATCTTGAGCTGTAAACTCAAAACAATATAGGAAAAGGAAGACTGATGCATACTAATCAATCCCAGGGTACCTATAAGCCACCAGTAATGTGCAGTTGTGAAAAAGGCAAATATGATCCTAAGCTGTACCAGGCTAGGCATGACCAGTAGAGATAGGAACTAGTGGTGTGAGAAGCGGGCCCTGTTCAATTCAGATTTGGATTCGGCCCAAATCAGGGACAGTGATTCAATGCATTGATTCAGGTCACTGTCTCTGATTCAATTCGGCCAAATCCAAATCTGAAGATTCGATGCTGATTTGGAGAATCGGCGATTCAGGCACAGGTACAGCTTTAAAATTTTTTCTACATACCTTGAGGTAGCAGGTGCAACTCATGATCGCTGTGATGCTGGGATGCATGGAGTGTCCCACAGGAGCATAGGGGGGCCCTCCACATGCTCGGTGGCGAACCCAGAACTGGAGCAGAATTACTTCCAGTCCACTTCTGGGTCTGCTGGTGAGCACACTGGGGGAGCCCCCATGCCTCCTCAGATCAGTGATCAGCCACGGGGGGAACCACGGGTGCCCCTCCAGACCCAGGAGGCACCAGTTGCTGAGCTGGGGGGCGTGGGGGAGGCACCCTGTGCACTCCCTGGTGGACCCAGAAGTACTTCCAGTGCACTTCTGGGTCTACTGCTGAGTGCACTGGGGAATTCCCCATGCTTCTGTGGGACACTTCATGCACCCCAGCATTGCAGCATTCATGAACTCCTGCTACCTAGAGGTATGTAGAAAAATTTTTTTAATTGTGTCTATGTCCGAATCTTCAAATCTTTCTGAATTTCTCCAAATTGATTTGGAGGGTTCCAGTTTGATTTGGACAGATTAAAGGGTCCTCTGATTCGATTCGGAGTTAGAGATTCAGCCACTGAATCAGGCCAAATCTCTGCTGAACCAAATCAGGGACCAAAGCTTCACATAGCCCTAATAGGAACCTGTTAATGTCATTATATCTGGTATTGATGAGCCTTCATATGGAATACTGCATACTCTTATGGTCACACATGTTCAAGAGACAGGTTCAAGGAAGGATATGTCTACGTTATACCAGCAGAGAGCTCTGGCCATGACAGCCCTGAGCACAACCTACCCACCCACACCCCACATATGCAAATGCTTCAGTGAGGCTGCTCCAGAGTCATCCCCAGTGACCACTCCCAAGCCAGTGACACCTCTAGAGACTAAGGTCTCAAGAATCACTGCAGAAAGACACCCAAGCATCTTATCATTAGTTTCTGGATTTCTAGCATGTAAATGGGAGGCAGTAGGTGTGGCATGCTTAGGAAAGGCTGGTCAGGACACATTGCTGCTGTATTACAAACATGTCCCACAGGCATTTTCACTCTTGGAAAACCAGCACTTAAAATTGGATACAAGTGCTATCTATGAGTACATCATGGAGATAAACACCAGGGAGTAGGGGTGGAGAGATCTGTACAAACTAAAGGACAGCTCCCACAGGAAGTTTTCTAAATGCAATTTTCTAAATGTAGACCTTGGATCTCATTTTAAATCAAGATTAGTTTTAGTCATGCTGCTTTGTATTTCCTTTTATATGTTGTCCTTTTTTGTAAAAGGCCTCCATGGACAGAGAGCACACAAGCATAGTAAATGGCGTCTAAATTTAAGATTAGAGAGATGTCTCTTCCTTGTTGAATATTCACAGTCTCTCATACTCTTGAGGAACTACTTTGAACTAACTGCAGGAAAGAAAAAGAATGAATTTAATTCAGAACAGCAGAGACAATATAGTGAGAGCCAGAAAGAAGACATACAAATAATTTCATTCACAGCATAAGATAGACACAGATATTCACAGGAGAACAAGACAGACAGATATACAAAAGGATTCACATACACACACACAGCCTTTTGCAGCACAGGAAAGCTCAATATGAAGCGTGCTGGAAAGGCAGGTTCCAGGCCTTCTGGCACGGGAGGGAGAGGGGGGAAGGAGAGAGCTAGAGCTGCAAGCCACCCCTGTCCCAAATACAGATGCATTCTATTCCCGAGCAGCCATGACATTGGTGCTGCCTGTGAAAGCCAGGCAATGGGAGCAGTGTCTGCACCTAATGTTCCTGCACCTGTACCACCTCCGCTCAGTTCAGAAGTGGGCACCAGCAGTGGAATCACTGCCTCTTCCACCCCAATTTCAGTTCTCAGCGTGAGCCTTCCACTGCCAGAGGAGCTGGAACTGGAACCAGGGATGCTGAGTGTGCTGGCTCAGGCAATTCTAGGGATTGAGGGAGAATCAGAGTTAGTGCTCCACACCCCTCACGTTTCCCCTAGACCCAGGTTTCCTCCAGAAAGCAGCACCTTGGAGGAGGCTGAGGTTGTGGAGGCAAGTGGCTCAGCTGAGGGAGCTCCTCCTGCTGTTCAGCCTCAGCCTGCTGAGAAGGGGGGAAAGGCAGGATCCTCGCCCTCAACCCAGAAGCAGGGGAGTAGTGTAGTGTGGGATCATTTTGAGGTAGCAGATGATCCCAGGTTTGCCATCTGCCAGCACTGCTGAAGGCACGTGAGCCATGGCAAGGATGTGAGACACTTCACCACGGCCATGCTGCTGCATCTGAGGAGGCACCACCCCCTTGCCCTTCTTCCCGCTGCTCTGCCTGGTACCAGTGCGAGTGTGCTGAAAGGGAAGTCCCCTACTCGCTCCAAAGCCCCTTACTCCCAAAGCAGAAGCAAGCCACCCTGGACCAGTGGAGGAAATGTGGACAGAAAGCGGGGTGCATTCCCAAGGCACACGAGAGCACCCAGAGCACTGGGGAGATGCTTGCTCTGTATAGCCAGCCCTTCTCCCTAGTTGACTGACCAGGGTTCAGGCGGTTCATAACACTTCTCCCCTCATTTTACAAAGTGCCTGCATGCACCACTTTTAGCAGGGCAGTGGTGCCCTGCCTGTATCAGGCTTGCAGGGAGTACTTGAGAGAGGAGCAGCACAAAGCAGGGCCGCAGGTAGCCTTGCACTTCACCTCCAACATCTGGAGCAGCTATGGTGGTGATCACGCCTACCTCTCCCTAACGGGGCACTGGTGAGATCAGTCTGGCCATCAGCATGCTCTACTGCAAGCTGAGGTGCTGGGTGCGTCCCACACGACAAGGGAGATCATGGGGGCCATGAACCTCATGGTGCAGGGGTGGGCAGGCCAAGCTCACCTGCAGGTTCACGGTCACCGACAACGGAGCCAATATGGTGAAGGCTGTCCTTGATGCCAACTTTGTTGGCATCCGCTGTGTGGCACACAGGCTGTACGTAATAGTGAGGGATGCCTTGGAGGGGGACGGGGTTGCCAGTGACTGCACTGCCACCAGTACTGCTCGAGCCAGCTGATTTCAAAATGCAGGAAGGTGGCAGGCTCCTTCCACTGCAGCATCAAGGTGGGCAAGATGCTGCTGGAGAAACAGGCAGAGCTCAGCATCCCGCAGCACAGAATCATACAGGATGTGGAGACTCGGTGGAACGCCACATACCTGATGCTCAAGAGGCTGGTGAAGCAACAGAAGGCCATCTATGAGATGGCCTTGCTTGGGGAGATTGAGATCAGTGCCCCCCTTAACAGAGTTGAGTGGGGTACCATCTCCCAGATGTTGGTGGTCCTCAAGCCTTTCCTCAAGGCCACTGAGACCCTTAGCACTGATGATGCCCTCCTCATCCTGGTGATCCCCCTAGTGAGGGAGCTGGAGAACCAAATGGAGAAGTTCCAGGGGATCAACGTTCCTGGCTGGGGCAGGCCGCTGTCACCAGATGTGCAGGCACTGGTGAGGCGGCTGAAGGAGGACATCAGGAGACGGCTGGATCCCTTGCAGTCCAGTAGAGTCCACAGGATGGCAGGCATGTGTGACCCGAGGGTGAAGGGGGGAGATTGTGCACTGGCAGCCCCAAAACACTTGATCACTGGACACAGGTGCTGGTGAACAAAGTCAGGGAGGCTGAAGTGCAGAGGCAAGGGGATGTGGAAGAGGGGGATCCACTTTCCCGTGCTAGCCTTCCCAGCACCAGCATCAGTGCCAGCACCAGCCAGTCTCCTCCATGCCAGCCACTGCCAATGTGGGCCATGGGCATTACTTCAATGCTGGGGTTCAAACGCACCAGGCCCCAGCCTCAGGCAGGTAGCACTGAGGCTTCGGTGGCTACCTATCTCACTGAGGCTGTGGAGCCACTGGACTGTGACCCCTTGGCCTACTGGAATAGTAAAGAAGCCAGGGGCTGGCCTAACATGCAAAGAAAGCCAGTCAGTGAAAATGGTGGCAAGATCACTTTATTTAAAGCATATAGGACAACCTTTAGTTAAAGTGCACCTACTGCCATTTTGAAGTGCAGGGATGCTGATACACTAGATGCAGGAGGCTGCTGGAGCCTGGTAATTGTTTACTCCAATGCACTGGAATTACAACAGGTTGGAGTAGCCTCCTTGCTCGTGTACAGGTACCCTCCAGTGTGAAGTACTAAAGAAATGCATGTTAGATTGAATGCACATGGTTTTTAAATGATGCTTAATGTGCAGTAGCTTATTTTACAGTGCAGTAGGGTAATCACACAGGTTTTTTACATGATGCCTTAGGTTACTGCATGTTAAAGCACATGTGTAGATGGATCCATAGGGCGCATCCACATATACAAGCTCTGCACTTGCAGCAGCTCAAATAGAAGTGGTGCAAATTTGAGCCAGGGCTTTTTGCCTCAGCTAACATGCTTGGACATGCACTTTGTTGTGGAGCAAATTGTGCCACTTGAGGCAAAATAGCCCTGCCTGGCTCCTCCCAGATCTGCAGCCAGGGGGAGCTAGAGCCTGGGGCGAGCACCTGTGCACACTTGCCAGACCCAGATGGGGGATGCAGAGCCAGTAGAGGCATCTGCCCCTCTGGCCACCTGCCAGTGGGCTGTGGCTGCAGGGTTGGCCTCTGTGTGGCACTACTGCCATGTGTGCTCCCTGCCTGGCCATCTGGGTAGCTATCACCTGAAAGATGTTCCGGGTGTGGTGGCCTACTTTGAACTGTCAAAGCCTGTCCTCCTGGCTCCAACTGGCCAAGAGGTCAGGAACAGCCAGCTGGGTCCAAGGTGTCAGCTCTGAGCAGGCATGGTCCTAGCAAGAATTCTGGTGTTCCCTACTGGAAAACTGAAAATCCCTGATAAAAAAAATCCCAAAGTCACACTGTAAAATACCCCCAAATCCATGTTCCTCCACAAGTAAAACAAAAGACCACTATAAAGAGAGAGAGAGACAGAGACAGAGACAGAGATCAGTTGGACAGTGTTTTATTGATATACCTACAGTGTTAAAGCAAGTCTCTTATCATAATAATAAAGTGAACTCTAAATACATGTTTCATGAATATATATTTTGCTGCCCTCCCAAAGGAGCAATGGCCCCCACACAAGGGCTACAACATCCACACAAGGGGTATGGCGCCCCAACAGGGGATTTGTCCCCCTCAACAGGGGATTCAGCCCCCACACAAGGGCTACAGCCCCCACACAAGGGGTACGGTCCCCAACAGGGGATTCGGCCCCCAACAGGGAGTTTGGCCGCTTAACAGGGGATTTGGCTCCCACACAAGGCTATGGCCCACCAACATGGGGTTCAGCCCCCACACAAGGGCTACGGCCCCCCAACTGGGAGCTCGGCCCCCCCAACAGGGGGTTCAGTCCCCACACAAGGGGTACAGCCCCCCAAAAGGGGAATCGGCCCCCACAAAAGGGTTATAGCCCCACAACATGGGTTCAGACCCCACACAAGGGGTCTGACCCCCCCCAACAGGGGTCTCAGTCCCTCAACAGGGGATTCAGCCCCCACAACAGGGGCAAAATGGCCCCCACAGGGGCTACCACACCCCCTGCAAGGCCCACATGCTCCACCCCAGCCCCCCAATTGCTGCCCCACCTGGCCCCATCCCCCACCAGCTGCTGCAGCTGCCCCAATGGCTGCCCTACCCAGCCCCACCCCCCCCATGCATTTCAGCACCAGGGTGAGGGGCCAGCCAGGGAGATGCTCTGGTAGCCAGAGCATCTCCTTGGAGGACCCAGCCTCCAGTTGCCTCATCATGGTCCAGGATCATGCCCTGCTCCACTTTTTTTAGTTTCCTTTTTTTTTAGACCCCTGGAAAAGTAGCCTTTAGTGTATTCATATAAATGTTTAACCTGTGAGAAGGTTTTTGCTTGTAGCTGTGTTGGTCTAAGAACATAGGCAGGCAAGGTTCTTTGAGTAGATGTGATAGTCTTTATTAGACCAGCTGAGTAATTGGAAAAAAGTGGGAGTCTGTGCTGTTCACTGTGAACTGCACCCAAAAGCTTGCTACAAACTTTTTTCCAACTACTCAGTTGGGCTAATAAAACACATATACATCTACTCAAAGAACCTTGCCTGCCCATAACCTGTGAGAATTTATGTGCAAGCTTTCAGGTGGAAGGGTGTGTGTAGACAAAACAGGGGCCCTAAATTGAAGTGGTGGTTTTTTAAAATCACTGCTTCAATTTAGGGCTGATTAAACCCTTGTGTCATGCACACACCCAACTTACCTGCCTCTCCCATGGCAGGGAGGGGAGGGTGAGCTTCCCCGGTGGGCGGTGGGCGGAGCAGTCCCTGGGCTGCAGTGGGGGGGGCTGGTGCTTCAAATGATGCAGAAAAGGCTGAAGGATTTAATTATTTTTTTTATTCCAGTCTTCTCAAATAAGACCAGCTACTAGATGGTGATTGTAGTTGGTAGCAAAGGCAGCAATGGAGATAAACAACCTAGAGTGGTAGAGCAGTTAAACAGCATACAGAACCTAGATGCTTTCAAACTGACAGGGCCAGATAGGATGCACCATAGGGTACTGAAGGAATTGGCTGAGGTAATTTCAGAGCCATTAGCTATCCTCTTTGAGAACTTGTGGAGGCTGGGTGAGGTCCTAAATAACTGAAAAGGGAAATATATATGCAGACCTAGAAGAGAATAAAGTGATCAGGAACAGCCAGCATGGATTCACCAAGAGAAATTCATGCCTGACCAACCTAAGTTCCTTTTATGATGAGGTGGCAGGCTGTGTGGATATGGGGAGAATAGGGAATGTGGTATACCTTGAGTTGAGCCAGACTTTTGACAAAGTATCTCATGACATTCTCATTAACAAGATAAGGAAGTACAGACCAGGCAAAAATAGTGACATGGATACATAATTGGTTGGATAATCTTGCTCAAATAAGTCATCAATGTCTCAGTCTCTAGTTAGGTAGATGTATTTTCATTAATCATTTGGAAGATGGGATTGAGTGCACACTTAGAGATTTGTGGATGACTCCAAATTGAGTGAAGTTGCAGATGTTCCAAAAGGTACAGCTAACCTGGATAGACTGGAGAAATGGTCCATAATCAATCAGATGAGATTCAACAAGGACAAGTGCAAAGTCCTGCACTTGGGACAAAATAACTACACATACAAATACAGACTGGGAAATGAATGGCTAGGTTGCAATACTGCAGAGATGGACATGGGGGGTTATAGTAGACCATAAAATGAATAAAATCCAACTCTGTGCTCTTGTTGCAAAAAAAGCCAATTGTACACTGGGTTATATTAGCAAAAGTGTTATTTGTAAATCAAGGGAAGTGATTCCTGTGCTATAGTCAACACTGGTGGCCCAGTTCCTACCTTCCATGCTCTTTACCATATGGGTGGCCCTTCTTTGTACACCCCTGAGCTTATCCATATCCTTCTTGAAGTGCAGTGCCTAGAACTGGACACAGTACTCTAGCTGAGGCCTCACCAACACCAAATAGAGGGAGGAACACCTCCCTGGATCTATTGGCCATGCATTGGCTGATGCACACCAGAATTCTATTTGCCTTTCTGGCAACCTCATCGCATGGTTGGCTCATGTTCATCTCCCAGTCAATCGTGACCCCCAGGTCTTGTTCAGATGCTGTGCCAGCCAGCAGACCACCACCCACTGTGTAGTTATTATGATGGTTCTGCCTTTCCAGATAAAGGACTTTGCACTTCTCTCTGTTAAACCTCATCTAATTCTGTTCTGTCTGTGAATCCTGTCTACCAAAGTCGTCCTTGATCTTTACCCTATCCTCTGTGGTGCCCGCATTTCCCCACGCTTAGTATCATCTGTGAATGTAATCATTGAGCTTTCCACCCCCTAGTCCAGGTCAGTAATAAATATACTAAAGAGTATGGGCTGCCCCTGAGCATTCAGTAAGGGTCCCACAGTAGATCCCAATTTTTTTTTCTTGCTCTCTATGTATCTATAGAAGGATTTTTCGTTGTCTTTTATGCTGGTTGCCAGCTTGGTCTCCATGCGTGCCTTAGCTTTCTGTGTCCTGTATCTACAGGTCCTGGTGATACAGGTGTATTCCTCTCTGGTTGCTGATCTATTCTTCCATTGCTTATATGGTTCTTTTTTCTTTTCAGTAGCTCCCTAATATCCCTGTTAAGTGAAGTGGATCTCTTGGTTCCTTTTCTGGTTTTGTCCACATGGGGATTGCCTGTTTTTAAGCTGTGAGAATTGCCTCCTTAATGAAGCACCACCATTTCTGGACTCCCAAATCTTCTAGTTGCTGGTCACAAAAGGTCTCTCCAACTAGCCTTTTGAGTTTGCCAAAATCTGCCTTCCTGAAATCGAGGGCTTCCATTCTGCTGACTGATTTCCCAGTCTTACAGTGGATGGTGAACCTTATCAGATCATAATCACTGTTGCCCAGAGTACCACCAATCCTCAGGTCACCTATGATGTTCTCATCCTTGGTCTGCACTAAATCCAGTGTGGCCTTACCCCTAGTAGGTCCTTCCACAACCTGTATCAGAAACAGATCATCTATTGTTGCCAAGATGTTGGCTGACCTGCTAGAGGTGGCCAAGTGGTCCTCCCAACAGATGTCAGGGTATTTGAAGTCAACCATGACAATCATGTGTCTAGTGGTAGATTCCTCAATCAGGTCTCTGAAGAATGCCTGCTCATACTCCTCATATTGGGAGGGAGGCCTGTAGTAGATTCCTACCATCAGGTCTCCTTCTCCTGATTCCCCTTGTATCCTGAACCAGAGGATCTCAAGGGACCTTTCCCTGCTATCAAATGTGACCTGCAGGGAGGGGTACCTCTCTTTCACATAAAGGGCCACACCTCCTCTCTTCTTCCTGACTCAATGCTTCCTGTAAAGCCTATAGCCCTCAATATTCACTGCCCAATTGTGTGTGTCATCCCACCAGGTCTCTGTCAACCCAATCAGATGGAATTCTCCATCATCCAGAAGGAGTGCCAGTTCCCCCTCTTTATCTCTCTATTTCCCATGCTTTTGGCATTCCCATAAAGACACCCGAGTTCGCCCCTAGTTGCCTCAGGTTTTCTGTCAAGCTGCCTGTGTCTCAAGATGTTAGTACTTACCTGGACCTTCATTGCTTGAACACCCTCCCAAGTATCATTGTGACTAGAGGATTCGTGCACAACAGTAAAACCCTTTCCCCAGCCCCCAGACATGCCTAGTTTAAAGCCCTCCTCAACAAGTTGGCAACTCTCATAGCAAAGAGCTTCTCCACATCCTTTTTGAAATTGTGGGAGCCAAAACTGGATGCAATACTCTAGCTGCAGCCTCACCAAGGCTGAGTAAAACGGGAGAGTCACATCCTGGGATTTGCTTGAGAAGCATCTATGGATGCAAGCCAGCATTTTGCTAGCTTTACTAGCCACAGCATCACACTGAAGGCTCATGTTCATCTTGTGGTCAATCATGATCCCCGTGTCCCTTTTATCCATAGTGCTAGCCAGTGTAGCACTGTTGAGCCTATACGGATGCTGCAGGTTTTTCTTCCCAAGGTGGAGAACCTTGCATTTTTCAGTGTTAAACAACATCAGGTTCTCATCCGCCTATTTCCTGAGCCTGTCAAGGTACTCCTGGATCATCCTCCTCAGGTGTGAATGCTTTACCCCAAAGTTTGGTATCATCGGTGAACTTGGTCAGTCCACTTCTGACTCCAATGTCCACATCATTAATGAAGATGTTGAACAACATAGGCCCTAGGACAGAGCCTTGAGGGACCCCACTGGTCACAGGGAACCATGACAATTGACTTCCATCAACCACCACCCTCTGGGTCTGACCACTGAGCCAATTCCCAAGCCAGTGGATCATGGTGGACCCAAGGCCACAGTTGGCCAGTTTTGCCAAGAGGTGATCATGGGATACCAGATCAAAGGCTTTCTTAAAATTAAGATATATGATGTCAATCTCTTCCCCCTGTCCAGGTGATAGGTCACCTGGTCATAAAAGGAAATTAGATTGGTCAAGCAAGACCTACCCACAACAAACCCATGCTGGGTATTCCTCAGGATATTGCTGTCAGCTAGCCTGTATAGGATGGTCTCTTTCATAATCTTTTCTAAGACCTTCCCCAGGATAGAGGTCAGGCTTATGGGCCTGTAGTTTGCCAGAGCCACTTTCCTCACTTTCTTGAAGATAGGCACCACATTGGCCTTCTTCCAATCTTCAGGCACTTCATCAAAGCACCAGGAATTCTCAAAGATCCATGCCAGGGGCTCACCAGCTCCTTGAGTACTCTGGAGTGTAGATTGTCAGGGCCAGCTTACTTGAAAGTGTCCAGTCTCTCAAGGTGTTCCTTTATGAGGTCAGCACTGATGGAGGGCAAGGAATCTCCCTCACTCGGGCCTCCCTGTCTTGTGATGGGCAGAGGTATTCCATGGGACTGGTGAAACACTGACGCAAAGTACCCATTTAGTAGGTTGGCTTTTTCCTGGGCATCGGTCATCAGTTGCCCCATCTGGTTTAGCAGAGGTCCAGTGTTGTCCTTGCTTTTCCTCTGGCTCCCCACATATCTAAAAAAGGACTTTTTATTATCCTTGATACTTGTAGCCAATTGGAGTCCCGTCATAGCCTTGGCTTTCCTAGTTCACTCCCTGCAGGTCTGGACCAGCGCAGAATATTTCTCCTTGGAGGTGGCTCCCATCCTCCATCCTTTGTAGGTCTTTCTTTTTAGGTGCAGGAGGTCCGCTAGTTCTCTGGAGAGCCAAGGAGGCTGCTGTGCCCTCTTGGTGCCTGCCTTTCCTCTGAGATGGAATCGAATTAGCTTGTGGATTGAGGATCGCTCCCTTGAGGAGCAACTGCTCTTCCTGAACTCCCCTCCCTTTGGGGCCGTGGTCCCTTAGGGCCTCACCAACAAGCCTTCTGAGCTTGTCAAAGTCAGCTTTCCTGAAGTCTAGGATTTCTGTATTGCTGTTTGATTTGCCAGCTTTACAGTGGATGGTGAAGGTGATCAGCTCATGGTCGCTGTCACCCAGCTTCCCTTCGATCATTAGGTCACCGGTTAGGTTGTCCCTGGTTGGCAGTACCAGGTCAAGCAGCGCTTTACCTCTCATTGGCCCGTAGACTTCTTGTGTCAGATAGAGGTCATCCATGCACGAGAGGAAGCTTTGTGATTGCTTGGATTTGGCCAAGCGCTCTTCCCACAAGATGTCTGGGTAGTTGAAGTCTCCCATCACAACCATGGACTGGGAGCATGTGGCCTCTGCCAGTTACCTGGTGAACTCCTGGTCAAGCTCTTGAATTTGGGTAGGAGGTCTGTAGTAGATTCCCACCATTGTGCCCCTGTGCCATGTTCCCCACGGATTTTAACCCAGAGGGTCTCCAGTCATCTACCCTAGTCACCAATATTGGCTTGCAGGGACACATAGCTCTCCTTGACATAGAGAGCTACACCCCTGCCCCTTTTGTCCACCACTCAAATTCTCCTGTACAGGGTATAGGTATCTGTACCCATGGTCCAGTCATGGGTGGAGTCCTACCAGGTTTCCATTATCCCTATGACATCCTAATTATTTGTGTTAAGTAGGAGGACAAGTTCCTCCTGTTTATTCCTCAAGCTCCTGGCATTTGTGTACAGGCAGGCAAGTGTCCCCTTGGGGGCCCTTGCCTTGCCTACAAATAGTTCCAGGGCTGGGGCAGGGGTGGGCTCCCTTAAGTGCCTTGGTCTGCTGGCTTTGCAAGGGTTGCTTAGTGGGTCAGCAGTGGTGGTAGTCCTCCCATCCCCCGGTGGACTTAGTTTAAAGCCCAATGGAGCAGGTCAGCCAGTCTAGCTGAGAAGAGCCTCCTGCCTAGCAGAGAGAGGTGAAGGCCGTCTCTTCCCAGCAGCTCGCTGCCTCTCTCACCAAAGAGTGGACTGTGGTCATGGAAGCCAAAGCCTTCCCGATGAAACCAGCACCTCAGTCTTTGGACTGAGATCCTCCTCTCCCTCCTCAGCCCATAGCCTGTGACTGGGAGGATTGAAGAATACACCACCTGCACCCCCAGACCTTTTAGACCTGCTCCCAAATCCCTGTAGTGCTTCATGACCCAGCTGGGCGCACTCTGAGCCATGTCATTGGTGCCCACATGAAAAAGGAGCATAGGGTAGTGGTCAGTGGGCTAGAGAAGCTTAAGGATCTTCGCCACAATATCCCAAATATGGGCTTCCACGAAGCAGCAAACTTTCCGGGCTAAGGGGTCAGGGCGGCAGATTGTCCCCTCAGTCCCCCACAGGATGGAGTCTCCCATGACAAACACTTTGCATTTTGTCTTGGGGAGAGCAGGAGCAAGAGCCTGTGTTGCCTGTGGGAGCTGGGAACTTAGCAGGCTCTGCTGGGGCTGCAAGAGGCTCGTACCTGTTGCAAAACTCCAGTGGGGCAGGGACCTTGGTGCAGTGGGCCTTGGGGCCCTTGACCACCTTGGTCCAAGCCCTTGGCTGGACAAGAATGGGAGGTCCCCAAGTCCTCCCTTGTCCTGGACAGAGACTGTGGTCTACCCTCCATCTCCCGGGGCAGAAGGGCCTGGCAGTAGGAGACAATCTCCTGCTTATAGTCCCTGATGGCACGCAGTCTCTGGACTGTGGCCTGGAGCTTCTCCAGTTGGCATGCCAGAGCCCCCAAAATTATTAATTCATTTTAACTCATTAGGCACCCATGCACATACAGCAAAGCTGCTCTGACATGCTGTAATTACAGTGTATTGGAGCAGATGCAATTGAGTCTACTGGAGCATGGTAATTACTGTCCTCTAGCAGACTCCAGCATCACCTGTATCAGTGCCCCCATGCTGAAAAATGGCAGCAGGGGTGCTTTAACTAAAGTTCATTCCCCATTTTTCAGCACAGGGATGCTGATACATGCAATGGTCTTGGTGCTTTAATTAGAGCAGCTCTCGGAGCCGCTCTAATTAAAGTGCCTCTCCCCCCACTCACAGAGTACATGTATAAACCCCATTTATAATTCTAAAAATATAACATATTGGTAAGACTGACAAGACAGGCCAATGCAGCTGAGCATCTTGTGGAGTTCTTAAAGTGCTGAAATTATGTATGGCAATTAATTTATTGGCATTAATGTTATATATTACTTGAATTGTGTAGGGAATGAAATCTTTTCATATTACAATACACTCCCTTTGGATCTAATTACATCAGACCTGCACACATCACACTGATAACATGTAAGAAATTTGCAGTACCACAGGTTTTTTTTCTTTATTTGCTGTAATTGCTATGATTAATCTGAGGGCTCATAACTCATTGGCTTAGTTCATCAAAATAACTTAGTATTTAAGGAACGAGAGTTCAGTATCACTAGCGATGTTCCTCAGCAAGCTACAAACTACCAAGGGGCTGTTGCTAAGCTGATGCATCTGTTGTCTCCCACTTTGCCTTACAAATAAAATGAAGCTGTTTGCCAAGGTGGTGGGGTTCACAGCAATGTTTTTGTTATCAAAGAGCACAGTTCCATAAAGAGTTTTACTATTCTCACATCACTTAATCATTGATATTTTGAAAAACAGCAAATTATAGAGTGCCACTATTCATGGCATTTGTGAATGGTTGACCTGCTTTTGTTCTCCCAGCAGCTGTGTAGGTGGAAGAAACAGTGAGATAAGTTGCAGTAAATTCTTATGAGCTCACTTAAGAAAAATGAGCATTCTCCTCTCCCCCAACCAAAACCATGCCCAATCCTTAAATAGAAGAAGGTAGCTGCATGAATTTGCCATATTCCTTATAGTGACATTTTATATAACTGCTGTCTCTAACATTCATTAAAAATTGAAGTTCTGAACTTATTTTCTGAAGCCAAAATAGATTGGCCTAAGAATCATTTTTAACTCTCTACTGATGAAATTGGATATGAATTTCAGGAAACTCCAGTTAGAAACATAGGACTGAAGTGGGCCTTCTGGGACATTGAGTCTAGTCCTCTGAATCTGCATGCAAATATTTAGCAAAAGTAATGATTCCCCAAAACCAGTACATGAAACCTTGCTCACAACTATTAATCACAAAACAGAAGCCCTAAGAATATCCTCCAACATTATCTACTGCAATGACAGAAAGGTAATGGTTTAGTATGTGCTCAGAGGACCCTAAGAAAAAGCCAATATGATCTAGGAGAAAATTTCCCGAAGTGTTCAGTACCACTCTAACTGGAATCACAAGACCCTCTTCTAAGGACCCTCAGAGTTTTCTAAGTCTGGCCAAAACACCAGCATACTTTGGTCAAAACTCCCCAGCCTTAGCTGGAGCTAATATTTTGCTGCTTCAGAGAAAGGCGAAAACAAGAGCAACTCAAAAGAATACAAACCAAAACAAACTACTTCCTATTTGCTCCCATAGCTGAGCTATTCCTTTTTTCCATTTCCAGTGATTCCTTCTTCTTTACCATCCTTAAATCTTTGGCAAACATCACCAAACTGGGTCCAAACAATTCGCACAGAATCCCTCTGTCACCCCCTTTCTCAGCCTGTGTTTAGCATGGCCCCATCCTCCATGAAGCTGCTAGAGGTAGGTATCTGGAGTATACAAACATACTAAGCAGTACTCAGTTATGGGGTCACCAGAGCTTGAAATGTTGTTGACTCTGGCAGGGCCCAGCCCAAAGAGCTGTGGTAAATCATAAGCTTTTTGGCTTTGGATTAATATCATACATAGTTTATGCTACATGTAAGTGGGTATGTATGCATGTGAAATTAATTTGATGCAATAAACTCTGGTGCAGTTCATGCTGGAGTTTATTGCTCCCAGGTATGTGGCATTATGCCATTCCTGGGGCAGTGGTAGCAGGATGCAGAGTGTAAATTTGTACAGCATGTAAATAGGTGGAAATAGAGGTTAAAGAAGGGAAAGGAGGGGTGAAACAAGGGGGAAATAGTGCCAAAGGTAAATAAGGGAGACCGTACTGTAGTTGAGTTCTCTAAGGTAGAAAAGAGGTGGGCAAAAGAGGAGACTCAAGGCATTGAGTCTACTTAAGAAGTGCAGTCACTCAGCTTCGGGACAGAGCAAAGACAAAGATAAGAGTGAGACTTAAGTATCAGTGGTGCAGTAGCATCTGTAGAGCAGTGTGAGTGGGTAGGAAGAATGCTTTTTCCCTCCTGCTCTCCATTTTCTGTAGCAATCACATTTGTTCAAATTTGGTTCAGGCATGACATTGGAGTGGGGAGAGGGTTGAAACTCTTGTTCTGTTTTTTTTTAAGTGCATTCATGGTCTGTTCTACATGAGCAAAGTCCCTTTAAAAGTGAGAGTTCTCTACAGATGTGCAAGATAATATTTCTGATTTGATTTCATATATGCAACCAGAACAAACATTTCATTGAAAACAGAAAGACATGTTTTCATGAGATATAGAATTATGCACAGCTTGCAATAAGCTTGTGAAACTACTGTAGAGTGCTTATGTGAATTATTCACCACAGGGGGATATATTGTTCAGTAGAAATCATGCATCCTGCCATCTGCTGATGTTATTTAGGGAATGTTTACATAAAATGATAACTACTAAAATAATTAGCTAATTCATTTAATAATGTGATGCCTAAAACCTGCCAAAAAGAACATGTACTAATTCCTATCCACCTCCATTGTTACCTTAAGAGTGGTGCTCTCCATAGCAACTGAAAACTTTTCAAGGCTGCAATAAACTAATCCTCTCCAGCTTCCAGAGCACCATCAAGGAATTTTAAAAACATTGGGCGTTCCAGCAGCTAAATACTTTTGGGGATTCAAAAGGCCACAAAGCTAGAGATATTCAGTCATTCTTTTTTTTTTCTCCGGAAGGTAAGAAAATAATGTTAAAAATGGTTGTGCCCCTATAAATTGTAATGCTTTCTAACCTCTTTCTAACTGCTTAGTTGAAACCAAAATTGTTTTTTAAACATCAAAGCCTTTCTTTACATCTACTCCACAGCCAACTACTCTCTGATTGAATGCCAGTTTGTAATTCAGCAAAATTGTTAGTGCAATCTACTTAACATTCTGTTAGAATAACCTTATTATTTCTAAAAGTAATCAGACCTGTATTATTTTACAGTTAAGAGAGGATGATATTGTGTATGGCTATTTAACCTATGTAGTTTATTGTTAACAAATACATGTATAGTACCCAAGAACTGCTCACCAGCAAAGGGAAAATTTATAGCTGGAAAACATAAGTTAAAAAACTCTTTCACCACTGCTATGCTTCTCTCGCAGGATGAATTAGAGTTAAAAGAAATCTGACAGTGAGGTAGCATATGGGCAGGATAGTAGTCACTTTGGCTATTTGGAATGCTCTCTTTGCAGCTGGGATTTTTAAAGTGAGAATTAGTTGCCTTTTGTGTAGTTTAATTTTTTGCAAGCTGTTTGAACATTATGACGTCCAACTTGTAACTTTCCTCTAACTATAAAGCACTATAAATTCTGGTTAACATGTGATTTTTTTCTTTTTGTTTACAGCTCATGTTTGTTAATGCTTGTAATGTGTTTTGAAGATGCAGACCACTGTATATGATTACTAAATATCATTGTTACTGTACATTCTTATCAGAGTTATTTCATCAAGCTTTATTTGTACTTAGTGTACATGAATGTTGTCAGTCCTTGGGAATCTTTGTAATGGAGTAAAAGTAATGGTATTTTCTTATACTTACTAAGGAAGATTATTGTCAAATACAGTAGCATTGAACTGAAAAACACTGAAATGAAAAATGACCATTTAGAAGTTTTGTGGTGGGGGAAGGGTAGTCTGATTCACCTTCTTATCCATAATTCTACAGAATTTTTAAGGCCACACTTATCTTAGTTTCCTGTTATTTCAGGCTGTAAAGTTTCTACAGACCCCCTGTTGTTCAGAAACAGCTTGTCACTGCAAATCAGCTTAGCCAACCAATTAATAAATCCTTTCAAACATATTGCAGTCACTCTAATTAAAGGGGTTTTTTTTCCTTTGCCATAGAAATTCCTCCAGTTCCAAGTCTAACTTGTGAAGTGCATACCACATTTCAGAACTCAGCACAGACTTGCGCTACAGAAAGAAGAGAAAATGTGCTTTCTGACCAAGCATCCAAATTTTTGGGTGGTGTATTCAGTTTTCATATTCAGCACAATTACTGCAGAAGCACAGCCTGGGAAAGAGCATGAGCAGGATGGCAGCTCTGCTCTGATGGAAGTTTTACATGTTCTTTCAGCTGACAACAGCACTGAGTTCCACAAGAACCATTCACGGGAACTGATCAAAATATTGCTGGAGAGAATTGAATGTCCACAGCAGACTAATGGGATACAGGAGGACTGTAATCTGGTTAGTGCCTCAGTTAATGAAGGAAACATTTAAATGAGTTCTAAAATCATTATATTAGGATGAAGCCACCTTGAATCTTGGCTCTGTAAGAAGTTCAATCTTAAACAGAAATGAACTTCTGAAATGCTTTAATTGCAAATTATTTATATGACTGATCTAGTCTTGTAAAAAGAAACTCCAAATATCAAGCATACTTAAAGACTTAGTGTCATTTACTTCTCATATATCGATAATAATTTTTGCCATATAATTTTCAGATATTTTTAAAACTCTTCAGTCTACAGTGAAAGCACTAGGTTGAATTTGCAACATCAAAGGCTGTCCATGGTAGGCAGAGATAAATGAACATAATGGGAATGGCTTTGTAAAGTTTTATCATTATTGTTTTCACTTGGCCCAATGCAAGGCTAGTTCATATCCATAAGCCATTTCCTCCATGCCTCTAAGGATTGAGTGAGGTCTTGATAAAACTGACAAGGCAATGGAGACCAAGAGCAATGAAACTACAAAGCTTTCCAGGCTCTGGAATTGGAAAAAAAATGAGTATCAACATTTTAGAACTGCAGCTTTAGAGAGAACTTAGTCTCAGTTTACCAGGCAACTAAGGACTGGGGGCACCTATACATATGTTGAATGTCTGCTCTGACACATGCTAATTAGGGAATGAAGGCACTGCAGCAAGCTGTGCTAGGGCAGACAGACAGGCAGCCCAGAAACAAAGAACTGCAAACAGATGAGCTAAGCTGCAACAGGAGAAAGCAAGTTGTTCGTCAGGGCCAAAATGGGAAATCCTGTGTCTGGCTGTAGAATTACCTGACAGGAAGTGGCAGGGCATGGAAGGCACATAAATCCAGTGCCTGAGGCCAGTCAGTCAGTCTGGACTTGCAGGTAGAAAGGGGAAGAGCTACTGAGCAAAAGGGCTACAAAAGACTGACCCACTGGGCACAGAAGCAAAGAGGGCTTACTTTGGGACCCTGAGGCAGCCTCCCTTTTTGTAATCTGATTTTTCCAATGAAGGTGTGACAGATAGGAAAAGAGGGAGGGTACCCAGGAAGTCTGAGTGGGCAGGAGCTGTATGGCCACTTGAGCTAGGGACAGACATTACATATAAACTGGTTTAAGTGATCAGAACCTAGTTTAAACCTGTAACAGAACAGATGTTCAGTGCACATAAACCAGTTTGAAAATGGCTGAAACCGGTTTGAGATAAACCTGGTTGAATGTAGTAAGTATCAGATTTAACTGATTTGGCTCAAACCGGTTTATGCCATGTCTGTCCCATACCCCTTTCTGGTTTAAGACAAACCAGACTCCCCCAGCATCTGGACATGCTCTCTGGGCTGGGTGTTCCCACAGCAGGGCTGGCCCCTCTCCCTGCTCCCTGGCTGCAGCTCTGACACAGGCTGTGACCTACTCTCCCCATTCCCCTCACCACTCGCAGCTAAGCAGGAATTCCCCGCTCTCCTCTGCCTTGCAGAGAAGTGCCTGTGTTTTAGCTAGCACACCCCATGCTGGCTACAGTCCCTGCTGAATCATCAGGTAGAATCAACAGGCAGAATCAACAGATAACCGGTAACATCCCTCTGTTGTTTTCTTAATGGGGTAATAAACACAGAGTTAGGAGTGATAAACACTGTTATCAGTTCCCTGCTAGGCTAATTAGAGCATCCTGCTGAGGTCTGGCCATGCTCCGCAGAAGGGAAGGGAGGGCTGCTCTAGCACCCCCCAGCTTCTAGCCTTATCCACTGTAAACCTGTCCCTACATATCTGGGCTGTCTGTGCAGTTACAAACTAGTTCAGCCTAGCCATGTTAGACTAACCTGCAAAGATTGAATCAATTTAAGCTCGGGCTTTTTGAATGTCTGTCCCTAGCTCTGGGAGCATCATGGCTACTCTTGCAACCTCAGGCCCATCACACCTGCCCATATAGCAGTACAAAAGCAGCTATGCTTCTCCCGGGTTAAGCAGCCCCAAACAGCACAGCATTCTGGAGGATGCTGCTACCAGTTTAGTGTGTAACTATGGCTTATGTTTGCCTCTGCCTATATTTCACATTGGGTATATTTGAAAGGATGGGTTGGGTTAACAAGAAGCTCTACATGCTATTCTGCCTTTCAAAAGGGAGATATCCTGTTGGGATCCAGCTCACTGATAGAGGAGGAATCTACCTGAACCTAAACTAGATGTCTAACTAATAAGACAGGGTTGAAAGAAAATGGGGAGCGAGTGCCACTTTTTATCCAGCACATTTTCATCTTCTTAATGAAGTGCCCTAATTAGCAAGCATTGGGCTAAACAGGGCTGTTAATAATTTTCAGAAATGGAATTTCTTTTCTGGAATTCTCTTATCCATAGTTCTTCAGTCTGCCAGAGTTTCTTGGTCTTCCAAGCCTTTCAGTTTACAATGAACTTTGCCTAAGGTGACAGTGAAAGGGGCATAACTATGGGAATAAATGGAGTCTTACGAGGTATTTGGTAATATTGCTGTTTTAACATATTCTGCCTTCCCTGAAAGTGTAAGCCATGCCATGCAGAGAACCTGTATAAGGCATATGCACTATTTCACTGTTTCTCAAAACCTGTTTTGAGGACTTAATCAGTCTGTAGGCCTTTTCCTGGTTCACTGCACAGGGGTGAATATTACATAACTACCAAATGTTCTAATCGGAACAATTCATATATATTTATAAAAATCCATAAAAATACAGGCCTAATTCTGCTGTCTTACAGTGTTACAAAAACAGAGTAATCCTGGTTCCTTTCACTGTTATTCTGATGTAACTGAGAGATAAGTTTGGCTCTTTGTAGACTTAATTCTAAAAGCTTAATGAGTGTATAAGCAGAGGTTGTGCAGAAATTAAAGAACTGTTTGCTGCTAGTGACAGTTGTCTGCAGTGTGGGCCAGAAAGCTCGTTTAAGTCCATGGGGATCCTTCAGCTGGCTCCAGTGGCTATTGGATCAGCCTTAAATGGGGATAAGGCTTTAGGCACTGGTCCCGTTACTCCCAGGCAGGGAGGGTTATAGAATAGAATATGGCAGGTGGGTAGCTGCTTCTAATATTGCACAATTTTACTTTTTTGCCTACTGATCATCATTTTACCACACAGTTCTGCATTGGTCCAGGCTAAAGACTAGATCTTTAATCATAAATCTGAGCTCCCCTCTTCTCTAATCCTAGGTATAGGAAATTAATAATGATATTTAAACCTAATTTCCATTTCTTTTAATAATTCACAGTGCCTTGAACCAGATACTTTGTTATTAATAGCTGGAGGAGATTTAGAGGACCATCTCAGTGAAGAAGTGTTCCAGAGAATTTGTCTCATTCTTCTCTACTATATTATTCATCAAAGAGATATCTGTTCTTCCAAGATCAGTCTGAGTAACAAAGATTATAAATTTTACCTGCACAGCTTGCTCAGTTTAAGGCATGATGAAGACTGCTATTATTTTTCACGGAATGAAACTGAAGATATTTTGGTTGCAATAAGGCAACATTTTAAAACTTCTGAAAGCCAGGTAACAAAATATCCAATAGTTATAAACAACAAAATACTTGACAAAGATAAAATGGCTGTGCGCTAGATCTGCCATAAGGATGCACTTGACTAAAGTGTTCTCTAGAAGATTACACCCAATTGGCACAATTAAGGCAACTCCCAAGTCAGTCAAACCCAAATCAGAATCTGGTCACTGTATCCAGTTCCCTGCTAGTCCCTCTCTGTTCCCCCTTCTCCCCCCAGCTGGATGTAGCAGGGAAATCACCCAAAGATGTGGCTGTTTCCTGCCACTGACAGCTATAGTTGAAACTAATTTTACCTAACATGGTAAGTGCCTCCTGGTGGAAGGAGTTATGCAAAAAAGACTAAATTCACATTTGGAAAGGCAAATAATACATTCATTTATTTAACTATAAACATCCTTTTAAAATAATGAAAAAGGTGTTGCTTACTTGTTATTTTTTGTTGTTTGTTTATGTTAGAGCCTGTGGACTAAATAGGAATAGGGTCCTGTAGTGGTTGGAATCGTACAAACAAAGAATAATAAATAGTCCAGCCCAAGTAATTTACAGTCTAAGTAACCTAGTCTCACAATTTAAAGTAATGAAACATATTTACTAGATCTTCAAAGTAGCCAGATATTATGACACTTGGTCCCCAGCCTGTGACCTGGGGGCAGAGGCTCTCCAACATTACTCATGGTCAGAAGATACAAGATTTCAGGTTTGCAGGGAGAAAAAGATAAGAGGTTTTCCTCAGCATGTCACTTGTTCTTTATTGTTGCCCATGGACTGAGAAATTCTGAGAACAATTCATGTAAGAGATCCATTGACCTGTGTGAAAAGTTTATCAGATCCTTTCATGTCACACAACCTTGGTTTTATAATAAAGCTAAAATTTAACTTTTTTCCCCCATCTCCCTGCTTTTTAATTTAGACTGTACTCTAGTAGCAGTAGTGAGAGCGAACAGGTTAGATGCCCTTGACTAGGCAGGCTGAGCAGAGGGCCTGCAATTCCTTTTTCCATTAGTGTCCTTTGTGTAGTCGTTTCCCATCATAAATTATTCATTGACTAGGATGTTTGGTTCTAAGTCACAGTGAAAGTGCTGATTTCCAGGAACTTGAGCAGTATCTGAGCAATTACAAAGAGGCATTGGTGACTATTTGGCATGTCAGAATTGAGTAACAGTCTATCTAGTGCTTTACTGTGTGGTCTGTTTATTTACAGTGGCAGTGCAATCAGAAAGCCTGTTTAGTAACTGTGACTTAATCATGTACTAAGATGAGGACAGACAGGAACTTTATCTAAGATGCTGAAGAACTCTGCAGCGCATCTAATGTCTTTAATCATAGAACCCAGGGTTAGGGGAAGAGAAGAGAAAGATCTTCAGGTTGTATGGTGAGATACTGACTGTAGATCAGACTTTTTATGATGTGTACAGTATGAGATGTGTGTGGGCTTAATAGATATTTACTGCACATATGGCTTTTTAAACTCAGTCCAGTTGACTTGAATAAGAAGACCCTATTAATCTGTATAATTTTGTCCTTATTGCTGTTTGCAAAAACAATTAGCAGTATGCCATTAGCCAAGGCAAGGTCACTATGACTACGTATCTGAATCTTTTGTTTCCAGAAAACAGACAAGCAAGCTGGAATAGTATAATTAGGTGGCTACACCACCTTAGGGACAAAATGAAAATATGATTCTAAATGTTTCTCATGAGAGTTGATCAAAGAGATTCAAGTTTCAGACCAAAAGTTCAAACCCTTTGTAAAAGTATGTTTGTGTATTATACGTACTGTAATGAGGTTTGGTAACTGTAATTTCATGCTCAGAGTACTTCCACTCCTATTGTTATGATAACGCTATATGTAGTTGTACTAAATGCATGTAGGCATTCATTCGCAAAATATCCTTTTCTTTACATTTATCTCATACAGTTCCTCCCCTCTCCTTGGCTCTCCTAGAGACTTCAGCTGTGATCAGGGCTTCATTGTACTAGGCACTACAAACATGGCACTATAAAACATGTACTGTGAAAAACACAGCCCCAGAGTGCTTGCAATATAGACAAAAGAGACAAAGGGTAAGGAGAAAGTGAGCATTTTTCACACCCATTTTATAGATGAGCAATACAAGTAATTAAAGCTGTCACCCAAGACTGAATCTGAAGTCTGTGGCAGAGGTAGAAACTTCATCTAGATCTTCTGAGTCTCACTCCCCTTAGTCAAAACATCCCTTCCTCTCTTTGCTCTTCTGCCCATTTTAGGGGTTTTACTAGTTGTGCTGCTGGAAGCAAAATTCTTAAAAGACATGAAATGATATGAAAAATAACTTGAAAAGTAACTAATTGACCATAACACTTTTAACTGTTGCCTCAAGTTCCTTTCCTTCTTCCCAGGCCTAGGTCCTTCCCCTTATGTGACTGAAAGGAATCTCACATAACCTTCCTTTTTAGAAATCAATCTTGGGTCCTGTAGGCTGTCCCCATCCTTGAGCCCTCTGTTCCTTTCAGCGCTGTCAGTTATGCCCTGCATCATAACATCAATGTTGGGCTTCTGCCTAAACATCAGGCTTCTGTCCTCTCCAGCTTCTTCTCCTTCCTCCTGATTATGTTAACTAATGTGACCAAGAATGTCTTAATCCAATTATTTCCTGGTTTCAGTGCATTGATGTAAGTGTTCTGGAGAAAAAAGCTGATATATTGGACAGTGAAGGTGCTGATGAAAATACGCTTCCTCGCCTGGCTGCTACAGTCATTACTTTGGCTCTCCAAGGAGTCTGCATGGGGAAATCAAATTTACCTGCCCCAGAGTTCTTTATAAAATATATTTTCAGTTCTCTAAACAGCACTAATGAACTTCAAGTAGCAGGTAAGGCTGCGTATTTCAAGTTGCCTTCTGTGTCAGTTTGTATGTAGTACTTACCGGAAATGGCAAAAACATTTTATGCATTTTGCTAAAGAGAATTTGAACTTCCTCTTCATCTTAGATTTATTAGGTAGATTTCTTCTAAGTGCAAGAAGAATGCTAGGAGGCAAGTTCACTTTTAGTTTGAAAACCCTTTTCAGTTGCATGAAACATATCTCTGTATTTCCACTATTAATTAAAAAGTGATATTAGTTACTAGATCTGGTGACTGCCCAAAGTAGCCTGTCTTGGAGAGTGTGTTAGACACAGCTGTAGAGTGAGGTAAGGGAAGCTTCTGAGAGAAGGTACCATAGGCATTAGCCATCTTGTCTTGACTGGATACGTTATCATCTCTACCCGTTCCAAAAGTTTGCACTTTTCCCCCTACCCACTTTCTAACATTACTCACATCCAGGGAGTTTAGACCATATAGGCCATTTCTACATGGTAAATTACTGTGCTCCAGAGTAGGCACGGCTACCATGCTTCAAGTTTAGAAAGCAGCTCTCCCAGAGCAATGCATGAGCTTGAGGACACTGCTCTTGGGAGCAGTTAGTATACCATGTAAACATGGCCATAAAGTCCATTTGAAATGCTACAGTTTTGTCAGCTATTTTTCTGGATACAGCTAAATTTAATTATGAATATGTACACCCTAGAATTTTTAAAATGGACCAAGGAATAAGGAATCTAAACAAGGGACCTAATTTTCTAAGTGTTGAACACCAACAGCTCTCATTAATTTCAGTAAGAGATACTGGAGGCTCAGCACTTGGAAAATTAAGCCAATTTAGATGCCTAATACCAGTAAGAGCTAAAGTTAAGGCAGATGTTTTTTTTTCTTGTGGTTCATTGGCTAATGATAGCACTTTATGAGAAACTCAAAATACTAATTAGTCTGCATGATGCACTACTGAGAAAAGAAAATATTGTAGGTCCCGTTACATTATATTGAGTCAGAGGGGCAAGCTGATAATTATGATTGCAGAGCAAATAAGTTGAAGTACAGAGGAACTGAAGTCTCTCAACTCCCAGTCCCACTTTCTAATTCCAAGACAACATTACTTCAATTAAACCTGGGTATTTAATAAACAACTTCCTCTTAAAAATTGTGAACGTAGCACTCATAACACAGCAGTGGATACAGCCAGTCATGGTGCAGCTGTGCTGTATGTGATTACATACAAAACTAGGTTCCCCTGAAGTCCAAAGCAAGATTCCCATTGTGGTCACTGGATGCCACTCCTAGAATCCAGAGGATATTCTAAACAATTTTTACAGTGTTTATATGTTTTAAGCCTATATTGATTATTATAGTCATCTGTCATTTTAAATGCATTAAAATTGCAATTGCAAACATTGGAAAAAAAATTAAAGCTGACTACAGTTACAGCCCTTTGAAACAAATTGCCACCAATTCATTGCCATTAGCTTAATGGACAAGTCTCTAGTTCACAAAAATCGTTTTGGCCCTTACTCTGCAAATTATTCCATGCAAGCCCAGGGTCCTTCACCACTAAATAATTTGCAACCAGTTCAAATAAATAATTACAACAGAGGATTGCATGACATAAAGGATGAGTTGCCTTCTTTCTTGGAGATGTTCAAGAGGAAAACATGTTAATGTTGCAGTGTGAAAAAACATCTGCCAGTTTATGGATGACTTTAGACTGCCAAGCTGTCCAACTTTTATCTTTTATCTAGTCTTTTATCTCCAAATTTACTAGAGGAAATATTGGTTATTAGTTAAATTAGTGTACTGTATTACATTTTAAGTTGGTAACAAGTGATACCATGAAATATTTCTTTTGTATTTATAAAAAAGTGACATCATATTTTCTAATAAATTCCTAGAAGTAGACAAACTCCTAAGCAAGCTGAGGTCTGGAGGAACCTGCAATACAAATGGACAAATCCATAGTCACAGAAGAAGGCAACATAGTATGACAACCCGAGATACTGGCAACATAAATATTCCTTTTACATCAGAGCATAAGAATGGAGAATTTATGACTGCTTATTATGAAGATAATGAAAATAATGCTGACTGGGATCAGGTTAATTCATTTTTACTTTTGTCATTGTCACTTGGTGTAGTTAGTAAATTGTAAAAGTGTAAGTTAAATTGAAAAAAAGATAGCACAAAGAAGAAATAACTTCAGCAAATGAAATGTATTAATTTCACACATGCACAGCCCCCATATATGTGTGTTAAAAATAGGCAAAGTTAAGACAATGGCATGTGTCAGTAGAAACAACTATACACACATGGACTTTTAAACTATGCATTTGCTTAAGTAGTATTGTCTCTGGAACTTGACCCTGTCCTTTGGCCAGTGGCACTTGTATATAATGCACTAAACTGGGCTGGCACATAGATTGTTGTGAGATGGGATCAAGTATTGGTTCATAACAAAGGATTTCAGTCACACTTTAGGTCTGTATAAGGTTGCCTTAGAATTATTCTTCCTTCTGTTCCAAGGCCTGTTGGGTCTCATTTAGGCCATCAGGAATCTCTAAGGGTTGAGGGAGCCCCAAGGGCTATTCAAACCCAGGGAGAAAATACATATGTAAAGAAAGGAATATTTAATGGAAACTTATAGGCTAATTACAGACAGTCAAAGAGCCCAAGGCTGAATGGATTCAGTCTGTGCAGGTTACTCTAAAATGCAGAGATTAAACTGAGAAACAAACGGACAGGTATTCGCTTTTGATTCAGGAAATGAAACCACATATCTGCAGTGGCTCAGGCCATAGGTCAGGGGGCTCTAGAGCATAGCTCTTTGACATATAGCCAGCATAGGCTATGTGTTCACTTCCTCTTCCTGTTACCCCCGAGGTCTCTGGGATTGGCAGTCCAGAATCACAACAGCAGGACTCTGCAGGGTTGCTCATCACTTCCTCTTCCTGCTTCCAGGTACCTCTTTGATTTGTAGTCCATAGTCACAGCCAGCAGTATGTTTTTAGCAAGGCAAGGAAGCTCTGTACTTGGGGGAAGGGAAGTTTAACCCTGCTCCCTGGCCCTAGACCCTAGCTGGGGTTTTCCTGGGGGTAGGGGCAGTCCCTGCCTCCCCCACAACCCTAACCCTTCTCTGCTGGAGCCGACAGCACAGAACAGCCCAGGGCTGGAAAGCATCCTGGGATACTTAGGGACTGTGATTTAACATGAACCAGGAAGGGGTCTGGGGCAGAAGTTTCATAAACCAGTTTCACCCAGATCAGTTAAGTCTGATGCTACATTCAACCAGGTTTATCTTAAACCAGTTTCAGCCATTTTGAAACTGGTTTATGTGCACTGAACTTCTGTTCTGTTACAGGTTTAACCCAGTTTCTGATCACTTAAAATGGTTTATGTGTAACTTCTGTCCCTAGCCATATGGTGACAGATATGTGCTTTTAAAAGGTTTCATCTGAACTCCATGGAGGCCAAAAGCTCCCTATAAAATGTATAGAAAACTGTAAGCAGGGGAGGTAGAGCCCTTGCCTTGTATGCCCTCTGAGAAAGTCAAAACACTCTGGACCACATCCAGTTCTGGGCATCCAGTATTTACATATCATTATATCCCACCCTGCTCAGGCCCCCTGCTTAGTATAAGTTTTAAAGAGTTGAAACCTAGATGATGGCATGTAACAAAAGTAGGCATGTTAATGATTTTACAGAGACTTGACATGGAATAGCATCACAGTTAGGTGCCTTACAGTTGAAATAGGATCTGACACAAAGACTGATGTGGGTGCTTTTTAAGCTTAAGTCAGTTACATACATCTTTTTCCCATGCAATGAAAAAATAAAAAGACGTTGTTGATGAAAGTGACTAAGCTGGCAGCTGACCGTTCTCATTTAGACTGAGGACAAACAGCTGGGACACTTCTAATAAAGTAGGCTTTTTTTTTACATTAGGTTGATTCAAAATCAGTGTTTTTACTCTTGTGTGTGGGATAAGAGATGTTCTTTGACTTTCTTTCAGTGTACAATTGAGACAACTGCTGAGATGAATGCTGTTGTGATAAACTGACTTGGGTAAACTATTGCATTTTGAATTCATATCCCAACTTCATAATCATTTCTATTTCTGTTGACTTCAGAAGAAGGTCTTGCCAAGCAAATGTTTCAAGCAAGTATGGCCCCAAAATAGCATAAGTGCAGGTTGGAGGCTGTGACTGGAGTATCGCTACCGGTGCCCTTCTATTGGTGACTCCACCCTCCTGTTGTGGGCCAACCGCCTGCTTCCTCGCGTGCCATGCCTTGATCTTAATTGATTAAGTAAATGATGTAATTAGTGGGAGGTTGCCCACTTTATGCACCCCGGTGCCAAGGGGCGCTACCTGCGGCTCCTTTACCTCCCCTACACTGCAGCCCAAGCCTCAGCAGATGGTACTGACGTGGTTTCAACTTGGGCACAGCTGTGCCTTGGCCCTCTCCTTGACTTCCCTGGGGCTGCTCATCGGCCACTTGCTCTGGGGCTTCTCACTTCCCCCTCGCTCTGGGGCTTCTCGCAGCCCTCTCTCTGGGGATTCTCACTGCCCCCCTTTACTCTGGGGCTTCGCAATCCTCGCAGCCCTCTCTGGGGCTGTGTTAAGTGCACCCCAAAATGCCATGCCCTCCCTGGCGCCAGGGTCCCCATGCTACTATGGAACCCCTATGAGGCCTCCTCCAACCCCTAATAGCCTCACCCGGTCTTCTGGTCAAAACAGCGAACACAAAAACACAAAGCCCCTGGGCTATAACATAAAAAGCTAAACCGTCTGGCCAAACAACATTCAATCCCTACCAGGAAATACTCCAACCCATAGCAGCAATCAGGGGATGCTCATGCATTTGGGCTTCTCCCCTCTGTCTGCACTGGCAAAGCTCCTCCTCCCTTGGTCGCCTGAGGGGAACTGCCCTCCTGGCCTCACGCCTGGGGCTTAAGAAGGGCCAGGCCCTGCCCCTTCCTGTCAGCTGGCTCCCCAGCGGTTGTCCTAGCAACCAGCCCCTGTGACTCTGGCTGCCCTGGTAACTGGCAGCTGAGCCTCCCCCTTCTTGCCACTAGGGGTCTCTCCCAAGCTGTTTCTGCTCAGGATTAGGGCACCTGAGTGCTCTGTGACACGCTTCCCCCCCTTTAACTCCAGACTCACCGAGCCGAGTCTTCATTCTCACCCAGGTGCTCCATCCATCTGGGACTCTCCTCTCAGCCCTTTCCCGGGCACCTGGCAATTCAGGTACAGGAGGCGGAGGTTTTCAGGTGCCTCCTACTTGCCTTTTACCCAAGGCGCACCGTGTGGGATTTGTTGGGAGTTACCCGCCACTGGTAGTCCCCCTACACTAGCCAGCCTTGGTAGGGTGCTGCTTGGGCCTGGTTTCTTTCTACATTTTAAATGTTCAGGTGGGTGATTCTGGGCATGGCGTACCCCTCTGACGGAAGCGGCAGGTGCATCACTGCAGTTGTTGGGAGTCCGCTTCCCTCTCCCCTCTCAATTTTTGTCCCTTATCTGGCATCCCCCTGTTCTTCCTGGCCCCACTTCTTCCTCATATTGTCTTGAGAAGAAATCAGCATTTATATTTTGGGTTCCATGGCGATGCTTTACCTCAAAACAATATGGCTGCAGACAAAGGGCCCACTTCATCAGCCTTGTGTTATCCATCTTCATGCTCTGCAGCCAGCGCAGGGGCACATGGTCGGTGATCAAGGTGAACTAGCACCCTAACAAATAATATCATAGTGTCTCAATAGCCCACTTAATTGCCAGACGCTCCTTCTCCACTGTGGCGTAACTCTGTTCCAGTGAGTGTAATTTCCTACTTATGTAGACTATAGGGTGTTCTTCTTCTCCTTCTTTCTGTACCAACACGACTCTGATAGCCACCTCTGATGCATCGGTCTGCACCAGGAAAGGTTTATTGAAATCCAGAGTATACAAGAGTGGTTGTAAGCACAGCACATCCTTCACCACTCGGAATGCCTTTTCTGCCTCCAGCGTCCACTTTGGTTGGAGCCCCTGCTTTTATCATGTCCATCAACAGTACCACTACATCTGTGAAGCGAGGTATAAACTTTCTATAATAACCGGCCAGCCCCAGGAAAGCCCTCACTTGCTTTTTAGTATGGGGTGCTTGATATCTCCACAATGCCTCCACTTTACTCAACAAAGGTCTCACTTTCCTGCTTCCTACTAGGAACCCCAGGTATTGTGTTTCTTTTTTCCCTACTGTACATTTCTTTGGGTTGGCTGTCAGTCTGGCCCTTCTTAAATCTCGTAGTACTGCTCTCAGTGCAGTGAGGTGTTCAGCCCAGCCCTCAGTGTATATGACAATGTTATCAATGTACACTGCGACGTAACCCCTGTGGGGAGCCAAGACTCTGTCCATTAACTGCTGGAACGTGGACGCAGCTCCATGCAACCCGAACAGCATTCGCCAAAATTGAAAAAGACCCCATGGGGTGGTAAATGCTTTCTTTTCCTGATCTTCAGGGGCCACTGGGACCTTCCAGTAACCTTTGGTCAGGTTTAACATGGAAATGTAGTGAGCTTGCCTGATGCTCTCCACCAGTTTATCCACTCGGAGCATCAGATAGGCGTCAAACTTAGCCACTGCATTCACCTTCCAGTAATTGATACAGAGGCAGATTTTCCCCATCAGGCTTAGGTACCACCATGATGGGGCTCCACCAGTCGCTGTGAGATTCACAAATAATACCATTCTCTAGCATCATTGTAATCTCCGCACTTATCGGGTCTTGGAGTCACTGGGGAATCTATCTCCAATTCGTGTGTATTACCTGGCCCGGAGGAGTTTTTATCCAGTGTACCACACCCCGGGCTTCCCCAGGGTTTCCCTGGAATACATCTTCATACTCCTTGCCTAACTCGGCAGCCTGCCTTCTCTGTTCTTCCAACAGTCGCAGGGCCAGTTCTACGTCCCCCGGCCCACTTCCCTCCATTAACGTAGGTCCCAGTTCCAACTCCTCGGGATGAGGGGCTAAATACATACAATCCCGGTCTTCCCACCACTTCAACATATTGATATGGTATACTTGTTTCTTTTTCTTCTTATTTATTTATTTACACCTCGTAGTCCATGGGCCCCACTTGGCGTACGACTTCATAGGGTCCCTGCCACCGGGCAAGTAGATTGCTCTCACTATCTGGCAGTAGAACCAACATGCAGTCCCACACGTCAAATCTCCTTTCCCTGGTGCCTTGATTGTAATGCCTCGCTTGTCATTGCTGGGCCTCTCTGAGATTTTCCACCATCATGTTCTGGGCCGCTTCAAGGCATTCCCGCAGTTGGATCACGTACTGGATGATGTTCTGGTCTCCATTCTGCTGTTCCTCCCAACTCTCCTTAATTAGGTCCAGGATCCCCCTTGGTTGCTGGCTGTACAATAACTCAAAAGGTGAAAACCCAGTCGAGGTCTGGGGTGCCTCCCTTACTGCAAACAACAAAAGTGGTATTGTGTTGTTCCAATTCTGCAGGCTCTCCGCCATGAACTTTTTGAGCTTCTGCTTCAACATCTGATTGAAGCGTTCCACGAACCCGTGCATTTGGGGATGACATACGGTTGTCTTCAGATGTTTGATCCCCAAAACTTTACTTACTCCTTTGAACACACGTGATGTAAAGTTCGTCCCTTGATCAGTCAGTAGTTCCTTATGGAGTCCTACTCGGGAGAATATGTTCAACAGTTCGTTCGCCACCTTTGGCACGGACACTGTCTACATTGGTACCACTTCCGGGTACCTAGTTGCATAATCTAACAGAACTAATATATACTGGTTCCCAGTGCTACTCCGGGGAAGTGGCCCCACGATGTCCACCGCTACCCTCTCAAACGGAACCTTTACCAGAGGCATCGGAATTAAAGGAGCCTTTGGGGGTGGCTTTGGGTTTACTTTTTGGCAGACGGGACATGAAGCGCAATATCTTGCAGCTTCCCGCATCCGTCCTGGCCAATAAAACCTTGCCCGAATGCATGCTTCTGTTTTGTCCTGGCCCAGATGCCTGCCCATGGGGAGCTCATGAGCCACCTTCAATAAGGCCCGTCGATACCACTGAGGGACCAATAGCTGAGCGACCTCCCTCCTTCTGGTTTCCTTTGCTCAATCTGGTATAAGAGGCCATTTCGTAACTTGAACCTCAGGGTTCTCCTCATCAGTTCCGGTCTCAATACCTCATCATTTCTTCGCATGAGGTGTTCCTGCAGTGCCCACCAAAAGTCCGCCTCCTGACTCTGCTCCAGCTGAAAATGCTCATCTTCCCATAAATGGGTGACGTCCACCCTTTGTTCAGCTTCCTCTTCAGGGGGAGACTGCTCGATTTCACCCACGAAACCCTCCGCAGTCTCCTCGCCCCTCACGCCAACTATCTCCTTTAGCAACTCGGACCAGTCACAGCCCAGTACTACTGGGTAGGGTAAATGTTCTGTGACCCCCACTAGCATCTGGTGGGTCTTGTCGCCTACTTCCAGAGTGACCCTCACCCTATCGAAAATGAGGGCATCCCCGCACCAACACTGCACCCTCGCATGATCTACTATTTCCCTCTCCCTTGTCGGTAGCACGTCGCCCCACACCACTGTCTGCCGACTGTCAGCCCAAGTCCAGTGCAGCTACTACTCTTTTCCCCTCTATTGTTACTTCTGCTAACAGTGCGGGTGGCTAATCTCCCACCTCGGGGTCGACTCAGGCTCCATAGCTGCACAATCCTACCTGCATCGTTGGCCGGGGTTGGGTGTTTTTGATCACGGAGGCTAACGGGATCTGTTGCCTTATGGCTTGGTCCAGTAGGCCTTGCACTGTTCAATGTAGCTGATCCAAAGCTTGTTCCCCTGACTCCAGGCCAGGGATTAGCATCTGTTCTTGTTCCTTTCTCTACATGGATCCAAGGGCTCTCTTCTTTATATGGGCAAACTAGTGTCTTATGATGCATGCTGTCATATAAAGCTTTCCTTGCCAATGCACCATTGTAACAGGAGTATCGCTACCGGAACCCTTCTATTGGTGACTCCACCCTCCTGTTGTGGGCCAACCACCAGCTTACTCACCTGTCACGTCTTGATCTTAATTGATTAAGTAATTGATGTAATTAGCGGGAGGCTGCCCACTTTATATGCCCCCGTGCCAGGGGGCACTATCTGCGGCTCCTTTTTCTCCCATACACTGCAGCCCAAGCCTCACAGATGGTACTGATATGGTTTTCACCTGGGCCCAGCTGTGCCTTGGCCCTCTCCTCGACTTCCCTGGGGCTGCTCATTGTCCCCTCGCTCTGGGGCTTCTTGCTTCTTGTGGCCCTCTCTCTGGGGCTTCTCACTGCCCCCCTTGCTCTGGGGCTTCTCAATCCTCACGGCCCTCTCTCTCTGGGGCTGGGGCCAGTGCACCCCAAAATGCCGCACCCTCCCTGGTGCCAGGGTCTCCATGCTACCATGGAGTCCCTATGAGGCCTCCTCCAACCCCTAATAGCCTCACCCGGTCTTCTGGTCAAAACAGCGAACATAAAAACACAAAGCCCCTGGGCTATAACATAAAAAGCTAAACCGTCTGGCCAAACAACATTCAATCCCTACCAGGAAATACTCCAACCCATAGCAGCAATCAGGGGATGCTCATGCATTTGGGCTTCTCCCCTCTGTCTGCACTGGCAAAGCTCCTCCTCCCTTGGCTGCCAGAGGGGAACTGCCCTCCTGGCCTCACGCCTGGGGCTTAAGAAGGGCCAGGCCCTGCCCCTTCCTGTCAGCTGGCTCCCCAGCGGTTGTCCTAGCAACCAGCCCCTGTGACTCTGGCTGCCCTGGTAACTGGCAGCTGAGCCTCCCCCTTCTTGCCACTAGGGGTCTCTCCCGAGCTGTTTCTGCTCTCAGGCACAGGGCACCTAAGTGCTCTGTGACAGAGGCCAAGAGCAATGCTAACAGTATAGAAAGCAGAATTTCCCCAGGTAGAAGCAAATTTATAAAAATGAGCACTTTTTTAGAGGGTTTTATTTTTTTTACTCAGACTTCTAAGTGTTTCTTTGAATCAAAGGAGTTGAATATAGGAGTTTTTCAGAGTGGGAAGTCAAATTGAAAGCCAAAGTATTTTTGTGTAGCTTTTGTAAGATTGTAAAAATACACCTGGAGAGAAGAGATTTGTCATTCTTTTCTGATCTCTAACTTCTATTTTTAATTCCATATCACTTCTAATCAGCCATATATGTTTTCATTGCTAAATCATTTCCTTAGAAGAGTTTGTGTTCTAGGGTCGTAGCTAATTTTATCTTTCTGCATAATTTCTGCATGTGTCTTAGATACCTATTGTATTTCATCAATAGCAGATGCTGTTACCTGTGAGAGAGAGACTGGTATATGGCTTACTTCTGCCACTTTAAATAAAACTTGTAATTTATTTTTTCAGGTAATAGTTTCCTATGCAGAAATATAATGCCAAAAAAATAGGTCATTGCTTTTTTTTTAAATCCTATTTTTTTCTAATGATTTTGAAATGTACATAAAACTTAAGTTAATACAGTGATCTAATTAAGGCAATAACATTTAGTCATATTAAACTATATAAATCATATCTATAATGTTAATTATACTTTCTCATTAGATAAATTTATATGCGGGGAAGAAAAGTTATCCATCATTCTGGTTTATTGTCAGGGAATCTGTAATTTTTTTTATTATTCCCCATCAAGAGTGCATAGACTTTTTTTTCTTCAGTAATAAAGGCCCATATCCTTCCATTCTCATGTTAAATGGGCCATAAGGCCAAGACTGCTAGGGAGATGTTAAAGTCCTAATATGTTATGTTTATGTGAAAGGGGTACAAACCCTCATGCCTCACTTCAGAGCATAAGATAACTTTTAATTTGCCCATGAACAGATTTTACAGTGATTTACTACTTCCGCTGAAGCAGCTGATGCTGGCCTCTGTCAGTCAGAATATCAAACAAAATGGACAATTTTTGTCCTTTCCTGGAGGACAATATACAATATCCTTTGAACTAGGATTGATTGATTGATTCACAAAATTATTTTTAATATATACAATTAATTAATTTATTTTTAATTATAAAAATATTTATTTTTGCCCTTTACTCATGCAAACTACCACTGTAGTAGAATACGGGTTCTAATCTTAATATTAGACGAACAAAGACTGGAAGATTTCATCCATTATTGATATTATTTAAGTGTAAATACAAACTACAAATTTCTTCCATTTACGCAGTACGAATCCTCCTAAAGAAGTCAATTGATTTTGTAAACTTAATTATGAACAAATTATGTGCAGGAATTACTTAATCATTAGCAAAATGCAGATGGCAGGTGGGGCAAGAACTGAGGTTAACTTTTACTCTGTTCCATGCATGACATGTGCCCCCGGTGGCTGGGGGGGCACAGTGGTAGCAGAAGCATGGTGGCGGTAAGCTGGGAGCTCCCTTAGGTTGCTATGGTGCTGTCACTGGGGGGAAGGGTGGGAGGCGAGTGCTGACCAGGGGTCAACGACTACCTGCAGATGCCACCGGCAGCGTCAGCAGTGGGGGTGGTGAGTGGCGACCACCCACAGGTGCTTCTGACAGGGTCGGCAGCACCTTTTCATAGGGGGTCACTGTTGACGTGCCAGTCAATGAGTCCAATCATTCAGTAGTCTGTGCACGTTCGTCCAATAATTCCTAGTTGGGGTGCACTCACTCCGGAGATGTATGCATCAGATCCGTCTGCCACGACTTTGATGGTTCCCTGGTTCAGTGTCTTTCTATGACGCGTGCATGTCTGAAAATGAGACCTCCAGTCATTCCAAGTCCAAGATCCTTGAGGGCCCCTTCCTCCCCTACACCCTCGCCCAGGCCTCCATGTACAAGTCTGGGTTGCCCTCAAAGTCTCCCCTCTGGTGAGCGGGGAGGGGCAATGCCTCTAATACAAAATACAAAGTTAGCAACTGCGAGCCAAACAGTCAGTTCCACCACGGGGGCCCCTGACTCCGGGTCCTGGTGTTTGCCGGCTTCACTCAAGTCCAGCTCTCCTCTTTCAGGAGTCCCCTCGTCCCTCTTACTGGGGTGGGCTGTCTGCCCCCTTAGAGTCTTTTCCCCATCTGGGGCGGCTCCACCTCCTGCCCCCAGTGCACTGTGGCTGAGGCCAGTAGCCCACTTCTCCAGGCTACTGGCCGAGCAGCCTCCAGCTGGGATGAGGTGCCTCCAGCCTTTACAATTGCCTCAAATAACTTCAGGGCTTGTCGCCCCGGTGTCTCGTCCCTGCGAGACCTTACCCTTTCCCCAGAATGTGCATGCAGGGCACGTGGCGGTGTCTCTCTGTCATTCTGGACTCCCGCCGGAGATCCGCTCCCGTCCCGGCTCTTCCAGTCCGCCTCCTCTCCGTTCCGGTGCGGCTTTTGTGCCCGCCGGCGCCGCCGCACACCTGGGAGGGGTAAGTGAATCTCCCACCCTGGGGGCCCGCAGGGGACTCACACCTGTAGCCAGGCCTGCTCGGTGGCTCGCGTGCTGAGCTGACCCCGCCGTGCCTGCACCGCCTGCACCGCGCCCCGCACTCCTCGGCCGCCAGCAATTTATTGCCGCAGCGGCTCCAGTTTCGCTGCTCCCGGGGCTTATCGGGGCTGGGGCTCTCTCACAGGCTCTCTCACAGTCACATGCACCCCCTACATGTTGCCAGTGATTCAATACTTAGTACATTTATATTCAAAGAACACAATTTCTTGAGCAAGAACTTTATGACTAAGGTTCCTATGAAAAATACTATGAAAACGTAATAATAATAACAACAAGAATAAATATAATTTGTCAGCACTAGAGCTGAATTAGAAACTGTTTCCCATCCCATGATTTTTTTTTAACTTATTTTTTTTATTTCTCATTTAGCAGTAGGACAAAAACAAGACTTTTAGTGGGGTTTCTCAGACTAGCCAATAACATGTTTGGTCAGGGAATTTATTTTAGAAGACTGGTTCAGAGCAGGGATCTGAGCCTGGGTCACCTAAATGAATGAGTTATTTTGCAGTTTTCACCATAAAAACTAGGAGGATGAGGGGAAAGTATCCCATGGAGCTTTGCAAAACTGATATATTCATGAGAAAAGGTTTCATTTTTGTGGCCAGCAAGCAGTTGGAAATTCCCATCTAGCTCTAGTCAAAACTTCCATTTCATAACTGAACTAGAAAATGGTATTGTTTTCCTAACACAGTATTGAGTAATTGCTTCAGTGCTGATATAAAAGAGAGAGCAACACCAAACTTATTGAAGTATCTGGTTCTCCCTCCCTGTCTTAAAGGATCAATCCAGCCTGAGTCAGTTAGCAATATGAAAAACAGGAAAGGAAAGGAAAACATCAAACTATGTTGTGTATCACTGTCACTGCCATTACTTTTACTGAGCATGATAAGCAAAACCTTTAGTCCAGTGATTCCAGTGTGCCAAGAGAGTGATGGAAGGATGCCACAAGATCCTGTTAAGGATGAATGTTCTTCTTCCCTGTCCAGCACCCTGCACCTTCCCCAGCTATTCCAGTGATGCCTGAGGCTTCTCTTTTGGGGACTGCTGCCACTGCTGCTACCTTCCCCTGCCATTCCCAGCCTCCCAGGCAGGTCCTTTGCTGGTCCCCTGAATGCTCCCAACAGCATGATCTGCTACGAGTGGGTAGGTGGATGGACAGATGCACAGACAAAACTGTGCTTTGCAACCTTTCTTGGCCCCTCCACTCCTCCCACACTCCCAAACCCAGCAGGAGAAGCTACAGGGATGGTCACCAGCATGTGAGAATATGTCAGAACAGCCTTAGCATCAGGAGCTGCCCTGAGATACAGACCAGAGATCAGACAGTAGAAAGAGTAAGGCAAGGCCCTGCTTCCCCTGCCCTTTGCACCTCTCCCCACCTTTAAGTGGCACCAGCTAAATAAGTGATTCTCTACTTTTAGCCTTAAAGCCGCCCCCTCCACCTCCGCACCCCCACATATCTTTTCTGAATTCAGATCTGACTCAGTGATTTTTCAACCAGCATGCCACAAAATTCAAAAAAGTGTGCTGCCAATTTTAATTCAGAAAAAAAAGTGTGCTCCAGGTATCAAAAGTTTGGGAAACAGTGCTTTAGGAATTGCATTAAAAAAGGATTCCAAAAGACAATTGCATACCAAAGCTATATTATCTCACTATTGCTGCTCTAAAAGTAATAAGTACCATAGGGATCTTAGTATACCCTTATTATGGTTCAACCCAATAAACCTTTATAACTTCCATTTGCTCTCTGTATTATGAAGGACATAGATATGCAGCACAAATACAGACTTAATTGCAGTACCACCACAAATGCTCTGCCTGCAAACCTCTTAACTTTTTGTGCTTTTAAAGGTAGCTCAAGCAATTTTAAACTACATGTTAGCTCCTCTTCGGTAGTAAAAATAGTCTTGATTAAGAAATATGTTATACATATATTTTAAACCCTCAGATGATGTAAAATGATTTCAGTGGTAGCCATCCTGTCTCAAAAATGAAGATCAGGTCCACTGAAATGAATTAATAATGAGTCAGAATGATGATCATTTTAAATGATGTAACCAAGACAGAACAGATGGAAAACTAGATTTTTCTTCAGGGTTAACTTTTCAAGTCCATGATTGTATGTCATTTGAAGAGTCCTTTGAATTCACCATTGACCTAAATATTAAACTCAGGTTCTCTGTTTTAGTAATCATATATAATTTTCTATATAGGCTTGCTTCTCTGCCAAAGAGCTTGTGAAGATAGTTTTACAAAATAATCCTTTATCCATTTCTGAAGAGCACTTCAAGCAAATCAGTCCAGCAATCATTCAGCAACTACTAAGTTGCTCTTGTCAGCTTACAGAATCCAAGCAAACAAAGCCTCCACCAACAATCCTGGAAAGTGAGTTATGTTGCCATTGTTGGCCTTACTTTGTAGAGGGATTTCATTCATTAGTATTGAACCAAAAGAAGATTCAGAGCCTGAGAGAATTTCATAGTGTTTGTGCCACATAGCATTATTATAGCATTATTATAGTGAGAAAAGATGGGATCCAAGTCCAAGCAGGGCTTAATTTACATATTTGAGGGGAATCTCATTTAAGTGTACCTTCCGCAGTGATGGTCAAAGATGGCGGTGGGAGATATGATGCCTGTGAACTATGGCAGGCCCTCTGTGTAGGTGAGACCAGTGTTCTGCTTAGCCACAGTGTTCCTCTGGGTTTATCCTAATATAACATCTTTGGTTTCAGTTCAGGGTAACTCACGGTGGTGGATCAGGCCTGAGTACTGTATCCCCTGATATGCTGTGTCATGATGTGCTGAATTACTGTTGTTAATGTGTTCTCCAGAAAGTTACTGCATATGATTTTGCAGATTTTCATTTTGTGAATTTTTCACAGCAAAAGTAAATCATCTTGTGAAAAGATAAAGGTGTGAAAGGAAAGCACGTTTTCAGCTGAATGTATCTATGCCCAGCAAAGTAACTATATGAGCTTCAAGATTTGTTTAACTTGGCCTGGAGAAGAAAGTCAATTTGACACACTTGTATGGCTACAACTCAGTCCACTGAGTACTTTCGTCTGTTGTGAAGTATTTTATTCGTCTACTAGTTTCACATCACTGATATGCTGATATGGGTGGTAGGCTTCCCAAGCATCCTTCCAGCCAATCATCTATCTAGGACTGCTGGAGCCTTTAGACCCTTGAATTTAGACTATTGCTTAAACAAGTTTAATTAGGATGCTGCTGGGAATGAACTGGATCACAATTCCCTGTTGCATACATGAATGTGAATGGTCATTGTATAGTAAATAATATGGTAGATTATGGAATGGAAAGAGGCCTGTGGACATAATGTTAAAATTAAGAGGAAAAAGAAGTGCTGACACTCACCAGAAAAAAGGTGTCTTTTTCTTCAAGTCCTTATTATTACCATATTTTCCAAGTACTTCACAATTTTTAAGGTATTATCCTCATGACACCACTGTCAAGTAGGGAAGTGCTACTGTCCATCTTTTACAGATGGGGAACCAAGGCAAAGAGTGGCTAAGAGCGGGGGTTATGCAAGAAATCTACAGCAGAAATGGGAATTGAACAAGGTTCCAGGTTCCTAGTGACTTAACTACTCCCTTAATGATGATCTCATATGGACAAAATATTTTTTATGAGTGAAAATCCAAAATATTCATTAAAAATGAACTATTAAACCTCCCATTTTTCTGAGTCTAAACAGGAATGCATGTGTGTAGGTTAATCCCCAAATAAAGCTCAGTATCTATAATGCATGGTGTAAGACAAAGGCCTTTATGACCATCAGAATGTCTCTGCAGGTTTAAAGCCTAAACTGGGGATGTTTCCAAAAGGAATAAAAAGAAAAGCCAAGGTCCTGATGTAAGGCATATGTAACCTGAGCCTAGGACTAGGAGTTTCAGTGCCAGTTTTTAGGTGACTTGCTGTGTGGTCTTTGGCAAGTCACTGAGGGCTAAGCTGTCAAAAGTATCTACTAATTTAGGATTCTTGAGTGTTGGGCAGTATAACCTGAGTTACCTGGACCCAGATTGTATTTTACTTTATGTGCCTAAATTCCAATCCTCATGCCTCCAGATACACTGTTAGGTGGAGGGCTGTGCCAGCCTGGCTCCTAGGTTCTAGACCGGGGATGCACAGAGCTATAACTACTGTGGCAAAAACTACTGAGGGAAGGGAACCATACTGGCATTGCTTTGAATTGACACCCCAGGCTGATGTCCCACGTGTCCTTCCCTAGTTATGCTACTGGCCAGAAGTAAAAGAGAAGGAGAGGACACATGCCTTCCTTTTAGTCCAATAGCCTAGTGGTTAGGGCACTTGCCCAGAGAAGCAAAAGAACTGGTTTCCAATCCTGCCCCCCCTCACCTTCCCATCCCCAACAGGCTACGTCTCAGGCTTCCCAACAAAGTCCACTAACTGCCACAGCACAGGCCAGACCCATTTCCAGCCTCCCTTTTGTGCTGTCCCACTGCACCTTCCATGTAATATTCTGAATAAAATGGATAATGTTCCTTCCCCATTGTGAGCCAAGAACCAGGCTACGTACCACCCTCTTCTTTCTCGAGCAGAAACCATCTCGTCAAGCCATTCTTCCTCTGCTTTGTTTTCCCCATCCCAGCTTCACAAAGCTCCCTCTTTTGGCTACCTAGTGGGCCAGCTTCAAAAAGAAGCGTAAAGAGTGGTCCTTTTCTGAGGAATAGAAGATACAAGTTCAATCTCCCTTATGGTGAGGGGAACCTTGTGCCTGGCTCAACCACTATTTGGACAAGTGCCCTAATGACTAGGCAACTGGGCTAAAAGGTGGAAGGTTTCTGCTATGCCTCCTCCTTTGGTGTATAACACTCAGTAGTCCTAGTTTTTGCCCAACTGAAATTTAAAGACTTGTCCATTCTACTTTTCCAGGCAGCTGCCTAGCTGAAGCATAGTTCTAACAGGCATGTTCAGTAGAACTGAACAGGCAATACTCAAACTGAACATTGCCTAAATGCCAAAGTCTGCATTTACACACCTATATACAGTCCATCGGCAACTGGTAGGGGGAGCATGGGCGTGCATGTGCCCCCCTAATGGGGCCGATGCCCCCCTGATGGCCAAAACTGATGCTCTTGGTAGGGTTGGTGCCCCCCTTGACAGGTCCGCCACCAGTGACAGTTTCTGCAGGTTTGCCCCCCAGATTCAAGAGGCACCAGTCACTCATGATACAGTCCATTTAGGCATATAAAGTGAAATACACTCAACCCCTAAGGTCAGCCCCTAATGCCCCTTCATTTTGTGAGGTGCTGAGCTGTCACAGTCATCACTGATTTAAAAAGACTGATGTACCCCAAATTAGTAAATACTTTGGAATATTCTGGCTTAAACATAGTTGTGCTTGTTTCTCACCTACCTCATAAACATAGAGTAAAGATTAATTAATTCCTGTTGTAAAGTATAAAGATGTAAGCTGTTCATAAATTATAAGTATTATTTTTTCAGTCTTCCAAACACCCTATTAAACTAGGAAAACACCCTGACTCAATCCCTAAAAGAAGCCAGTACACAGCAAAAACAGACATAATTTAGAACAAGAAGCTTGGGCCCAGATCCTCAAACTTATTTATGCATATCATTCCCATGGCAATTAGGTGTCTGGGTATTAGGCATCTACATATGTTGGAGACTCTGGGCCATTGTCTGTTCATTGTTTCATAGTTTCATAGTTGGTAGGGTCGGAAGAGACCTGAGCAGATCATCAAGTCCAACCCCCTACCATGGGCAGGAAAGAGTACTGGGGTCAAACGACCCTGGCAAAGTGTTCATCTAACCTCCTTTTGAAGACCCCCCAGAGTAGCAGCCAGCACCACTTCACTTGGAAGTTCGTTCCAGATGCTAGCCACCCTTACTGTGAAGTAGTTCTTCCTGATGTCTAGTCTAAATCTACCCTCTGCCAGCTTGTGACCGTTATTTCTAGTCACTCCTGGTAGTGCTCGGGGGAACAGGGACTCCCCCAGTGCCTGCTGGTCTCCTTTGACTAGTTTGTAACAGGCCACTAAATCTCCCCTCAGCCTTCTCTTGTGGAGGCTAAACAGGTTCAGGTTCCTTAGCCTCTCCTCATAGGGCCTGCCCTGCTACCCCCTGATCATGTGTGTGGTCCTCCTCTGGACCCTCTCCACACTGTCCACATCCCTCTTGAAGTGTGGCGTCCAGAACTGGACGCAGTACTCCAGCTGCGGCCTGACCAGTGTTGCATAGAGGGGGAGGATCACCTCCTTGGACCTGCCTGAGATGCATCTGTGGATGCATGACAAGGTGCTGTTGGCCTTCCTGACTGCATCCCCACACTGTCAGCCCATGTTCATTTTGGGATCAGTAATGACTCCAAGATCCTTTTCTGCCTCTGCACTGACGAGAAGGGAGTTCCCCAGTCTGTAGGTATGGTGCCGGTTGTTCCTCCCCAGGTGCAGCACCTTGCACTTGTCAGTGTTGAATCCCATCCTGTTCTCATCTGCCTATCCCTGTAACCTGTCTAGGTCCGATTGCAGCCTATTCCTCCCTTCTAGCGTGCCCACTTCCCCCAACATCTTAGTGTCATCAAATTTGAACAGGGTGCCTTTTACCCCCTCATCCAAGTCACTGATGAAGATGTTGAACAGTGTGGGCCCAAGGACCTAACCCTGCAGAACCCCACTGCCCACATCCCTCCAGGTCAAAAATGACCCATCCACTACCACTCTCTAGGTGTGGTCCTCCAGCCAGTTGGTGACCCATTTGACTGTGTAGGTGTCGACAGTCCCCTAGTTTTTTAGTGAGAATGGGGTGAGAGACAGTGTTGAAGGCCTTCCTTAAAGTCCAGAAAGACTACGTCCACTGTTACACCTGCATCTAAGGATTTTGTGACCTGGTCATAGAAGGCCACCAGGTTGGTCTGACAGGTTCTTCCCCCCCACCAGGTGTACACACAGTGTTAAGCTAATAAGGTAGTATTAGCTGTGAATATTTATAAGGACCAGTCATGGTGACCAAGTGAATTAAAGGTCAGTGCAAACAGAAAAGAGAGACAATCTTGCCTCCTCACAAGTAAGGTATTCTGAATTTCAGTCATCTCCACAGTAGAAGCATATCTGTCTTTTATGGCCTGGTATTCTGGGGTGGGGTTGTTCCTCTTCAAGTCATTGTAAAATGAATTCTTTGTAGGTCTTGACCCTTCCCTTATGCATCTAAAAGAAGAATGTAGTACTGCTCACACTTTTCCTACTGGTGTGCTTCAAATAATTAAATAATCAATGATTAAAGGTGCCATTGGTTTTATTTGTTTCCTTTTCCCCATAGAGTATGGCTACAGCACTGTTGCAGTTTTGCTTATTACTATCGGATCTATGTTTGGTACAACCCTCATTTTGTTCAACTCATGTCAAGAAATCTATACACTCATTTTGCAGCTGTTTGTAGGTTTAGCTGTTGGGACCCTTTCTGGAGATGCCCTGCTGCATCTAATTCCACAGGTAACATGCATGATTCCTATATGTAAAGAAATGCTTACTTTATGATGCTGCCTTCTTTCCATTCTTCTCCACAACAATATCCAGAAAATCTTGTATCTTCAACCTAGCTAATGTTCATGTGCTCTTATTTTTATAAAATAAAGTTTCCCATGTGGTTTAAAAGTCATAGATCTAGCCCTCCCATTGCACTATCCACTTTGCAAAATCAGAGAAAGGTTGAAGAGTGAGAAGCAGAAGGCAACAGATGATTAACTCAGAAGAAACATGGGTCCTATTTTCACACAAAGGTTCTCATTAATAAAATGTAATGGAAGAAAAAGATCTGAGAGAAATATCTTGCAAACCAGTAGAGATAGCTATAGATTTTGTGTCCTGTGTGAAGCCAAGGAAGGAGTCAAACATATTACATTAACCCTGTGTCTTGTTGTTGGATTGGGAAAAATCAAGAGCAAGTTGGTAGATAGCTGTCTAGTAATCACCTATCTGTGTCAGGTATAGGTAGTTTTCTATGTTGGAAGGGCCTGGAAGGCAGGACTGGAAATACCAGAAAACTTAGGGAAATAAGTGTCATTAAAAGTCATTGGAACATGTACTTCTAAATCCCTCAGGTATTTAACCTCTTAACTTTTACAGTGATGTATATAATATGTATCACTTTTAAAGTGCCGTCTTTTAGATATAAAGCAGTGTTAGAGGGTTGCTGTAGCCGTAATGGTCCACGATTTTTTGCAAGAAGTAATTTTGTAAGAAGTAAGAATTGGGGGGGCAATGTCTTCCATTGGATTAATTGTAAAGTTAAATAAGCTTTCAAATGCAAAGTAATCTTCAGGTTTGAGGAGGAGAACAAGTACAGCAATTTTTAAGAACAGAGAATACAGCTGTTAAATTGGAAAAGGGAAAAATTCCCAGGGGTAGCAGACAAACAATTAGCAGAAGAAAAAAAGATGATTACTGAGGCCAGTCATTATTATTTCAAAGCTTTTTAAAGGAATGCTACTATGTTCTCCATCCTCAATCTGCCATTTTCTCTATGAATTTAGTATCTGAGGATGACCCAAACAACTTTTTAGACTGTAATGATCAAACTACTCCAGAAGTACAAAAAAGGAGACAGGCCTCTGGAAATAACAGTGCTCTTAGTAACAAGGGTTGATGGAAACATAATGGAAACCATTACTTATTTAATTTCATCCATCTACACAGGTGTCCACCAGACACCTTAAAACACATTATTATAATTCTAGCAGTGATAGTGAAGCAAAACTTTAAGCATACAGTTACCTTATTATGGACAAACAGCAAAAGCCAAATGATTTTTTTAAAAGTCTTTTTACTTCACCGCTTTTTCCAGATTCTTGGGTTACATAAACATGAAGCACAAGAGTTGGAACACATCTACAATGGGAAAGAATATGTTTGGAAACTCTTAGGAATGATTGGAGGAATTCATGGGTTTTTTCTGATAGAAAAATGTTTCTTTCTTTTGGTATCACCAAGTGACCAGGTAGAACTTTATTTTTTATCTCTTTTTAAATCACTAATTTTGAAATTATAAACTGCATGAATGAAGTAAGACGAACTATAAAGTGCTGCTTCCCAAACTACTCCCACCAGACTTCCCTTCCATTTCTACTTTACTTTGTTCCATAGGTTTGATGTATTTAACTCTAAAAAGGGCTAGTTAATTTAATTATTGTATTCTATAAGCAAACTTTCCTAGCTAGCATGGGAGCAGGTGAAAAGCATGCCTCTATACAGAAGTCGTTTCATATTGGCTCTGCCTGGAGAGCTGAAAGCAAAATGTAAACAAAGTGCTTTTAAAGGCACTTTGAAAAATTACACTTTAAAATTTACCAAATTGCTCACAATTTGCTGTCCCAATGGATTTTTTAAAATTAATATAGATGTTGAACTTCAAATCTAGTATTATATTAATATTGTCTCATAGTTGGATACCATGCATTCAGTAATTCTATTATTTTATCTCAGCATGCCTGGTGTTTGAAAATGTCATTACCCACAAGGATATCATGTAGCACATAACATGATGCTTCATTTATTCTCTCAGGATGGGAGGCCATCTTAATTTTGCTTCAAACAGCTTAACTTTTGCTGCTGCTGTTTTACATAGGATGCTTAACCACTGGCCTGACCAGAAATCTCTTCCTCATGCATCCAAACCCACCACCACCACCACCTTTAATGAATGCAGGATTGAGACACAAGAACACCACATAACCTAAATGGAATGAGAATAGCATAAACATTGTAATGTTAGGATTTTACATGTGAGATTTTAAGAATGAAGTAATTCAACTGATAAATAAAACATAATGACTTTGTGTTTACTTAACCAAAGAGAGAGAGAGACTATTTTTCTCCAGGTGTTTAAATGAACACTAAACATTACACTCTTTATTAATCTTACCCGGGAACCCCAAACCTTCGTTTTTAAAACAAAGTCATTTCCTATAAATGTCTTGAAGTTCCCTATAAAACATTAAACTTTTTTTCAGATTCAGTTTTCTGAACTGAAAAGGCATTAGAAAATGTTTAGCACAGCTTGCAGTCTTTTCAACTGTTCTTATTTTCAAGCTAAGATCTCTCATAGGTCATGTAAATGCTAAATCTGAACATGAAACTGACAAAGACTGCACCTGTATCCATCTGGCTTCAGAACTAATTGCAAAGCATCTTCATCCAGCAGAGCCTTTCATTAGTTAATGGGCACTTGGGGCATTCCCATGACCTCCCAGTGGATTCTGAATTAAATGACCATTCAGACAGAGACAAATCTACTTCAACCATACAGTTGGTAGGTTCCTGATACAAAATGCTTTACTGACTTGATTTTCTTCTTTCTCTGTATATCTCAAAGAATAAACCCAATTAATATCATAAGTTAATAATATTTTTCAGTGTTTATTAATTTTCTCATTCTGTGGCCTGAGAAAGGATGCATTGTTAAGTATCTGTAGATTTCTCAGTACATAATAAACCTTTTCAGGCAGATTTTAATCATAAATCTTTATAAAGAGCATCTACAAATACAAAACAGAAAGATGTAATTCCTTTTGCCCTGAATATTTTCAAAAAATTGCTGTTTTCCTTTTCTTCAAAAGTAAATCACATGCAAGGATATAACTACCAAGCAGTCCAGTTTGATAAGGACAGTTCTGGGTTGAGAAAGTTCTCCCAAAGCAATTTAAAAGATGCGTGATTTTTGTCCTGATTTAAATTTTTTGTCCTAGGAAAATGCATATTTTATTAATGAATAACCTGTACCAGAGGGTGCTCTATTGTCACATAGCATACCCATTTCCTTGAAGCTCCTGGCCAAACTCCTTTCAAACTTTAAGCTAGAGTATGTATTGAAAGATTGTGTCCAAAAAAAATACAGTATATAATTAGTTAACAGCTGAAATCTCAGCCTACATGTTTCCATTTATTTGAATATGTACATAAAACCAGACAACTGAAAATACCTAATCACTAAAAAATTCCAGTTAGATCTATGGAGCAGTGCTCAAGCATCTACATGGGTTGCTACATTTTAGCGCTTTTTTCTTTTTTCCAAAGGCAGTCTCTCCTTCAGATTGTCTGTAGTTTCAGGATGTGTAGCTGCAGTCTTATTTAAATTGGTGGGTCTCAAATATTTCTATGGACCACTTTTTATAGAAAAGTGGTTATCAAGAAATGACCCATGGGCCACTGTCAATCCACAGACCGCAGTTGGGAAATTGTTGCCTGAATGCATGTAAGCAAACTAGTGAAGAGAGAGCATACTAAATTTAAGTTGCATGATTACTTCCTGTTTACGTTAATGACCAAAACCATCCTAAAGCTATTCATGGATAATAGGAACTAATGTGTCTGAGTCAGTTTGGAGGAGAGCTGCCCATGTTTTTCAGAACCTTGTACATAATTATTAGACAAACATTGGTCGACTACAAAAAACTAATAAATCTTTCAGGTCGATGATTAGTCTTGGATTTTTGACACAGAGTTCAAAGAGATGCCATGTGAATAAATACTTTGAGAAAACTTGGAATAAATGCTGGAATTCATATGACTGGCTAAACTCACGGAAAGCAAAGTTGTTTTCTTAAATGTAGCAATAAGAGACATTTTTTTAGTGTGTGCCTCAGAGGCACACAACCCCTTTTTTACTTCACTGCCACAATAATTTGTAGTAAAAGAGAACCACACAAGACACTGCAGCCAGCATGCATTGCTGTTCTGTTCTTTGGAGCAGTGAGTGCTGACTCGCACAAAGTATCCTCTTTGTGAGCTCTGTATAGGCAGCTATGGCAGTTTTAATACCTTGGTTCCCCAACTAAGCAGAGATTAAGACTGGAAATCTAGCTGGTTCTCTATTTCTTTGCCAAAAGCCCTCCATTTCCCAGAATAGGGAATGCATAGTGAGATTAAGACCTTGCCGCAGTTCTAAAAGTTGATAGGCAAATCAGGTACATGAGTTCAAACCTCTAGTGTCGTGGGCAAAGCTATTTGTTACACCAGAGGAACTTACTACAGCTTGAAATGAGGGTGAACTCTTGTGGTGCCAAATACCACCTCTACCTATCGACAACATTGTTGCCCAGCTACTAATGACTGCAACTGGTTGCAATCCTCAGTTTAGACAGACTAAGGAGATGAGGTGGTGCACCACAGTGAAGGAAATTTGGGGCCCAGTTCTGTTCCAGTTGGTAGGCACCGTGCATGAAAAACAGTTAATACAAAAAGAGGATGGTTCCTCTGCTGTTTTTATGACTCACTCTTAAAACTAAGATGAGGGCGTGTTACCAAAGCAGGTATATTGATATTTCAAAACTCAGGCAGTCCAGTACCTTAATATTTGTTTGCTATCTCCAAACGATATTTCTTGTCATCTCCACCAGGATCTTGCAGTTTCAAAGTGGCTAATAAGATTATGGACTCCATAAGTCCGTATAAATTCCAGTCTACTATTTTTCCTTAAAAATGCTTTCACACTACCCACGATTATGCTACATCAAAGCTTGCTGACTCATAACAAAAACTGTACAGTTCCCTGAATTGTAACACAGTCCTTTTCAACTGTGAATTTTAGGCTTCAATTTTAGGTTCAACAATGAACCATGATTTTCTCAAGAGACCACAATGGTACCAAAATGGTTTATTTATGTCTGAGTTAGATTAAGAGTTCCTTGTGGAAAGAATAGCCACGCGATCGGTGTTCAGTTAGTAACTCCAGTGATGATAATGGCATAGATGTAGATGCAACAGGTAATGTTTCCTTCAAAAAGCAGTGGAGCTATTTGACTTTTTATTGTTTAATAACAACAGGTTGAAACAGCCCCTATAACCAATCCATTCTCTCTCCTCTTAATTAGAAAAGTCCGGAAGATTCTGAGGCTGCTGCAGTTCCTACAGACAATAAGGCGACCAGCAGAAAACGTTAGTATTTATAAAAAGACTAAACAGGCAACACAAAATCCCAAGACTTAGGATGGGGTGTGAAACTGGCTTAGCTCTGTTTTCTGTGTGTTACATCATCACATCCGTTGCTGCCTGGCTACATAATTAAATCTCTGTTTTAAGAAATGTTTCCAGCTAGCCAGCCCTGTAATTGTGAAGTTCATTAATCTTAGATGGTCCTCGCTTCAATGTTTGTTTACCCGCCATTGTAAACTATTTTTCCAAAACCCTTCGCTTACAGGGAAACTCTCACTTGTTTACTGTGAAGCAAAAGCAGAAGCACACCTTATCGGCTGAATCAGAGATGCATGAGTTTTTGTGAGCCACAGCTCACTGCATCAGATACTGTGACTGGGCATGCATTGAGCAAAATGTGATAGTCCTGATCTCTGTATGTCCTCTCTGATTCAGTTAGTCTATAAAGTGCACCTCCACCTTGCCTTCTGCCTGACTGCAGATTAACATAACTAACCTGTCTATAATTTACTGTCATCGCTCTTCATTTCCTGACTCACCACACTAAAAACAATTCCTCCCTTACTCCTTCTGTCTCCTTCATGTTAATGAAATAGGTTTATTAAAATCTGCAGGGATTTATGCTTCATATGGAGCTTTGGACTCATTATATTATCCAAGCTATTTTTTGACCAACCAATTCCCTTATTGTCTGATTAAGTGAATTAAGAAAACCTTCTCATTGTCTCTGCTTGGCTTTTCTTTATGAAAAAATGAGACACTATAGTACAGACCTAATTCTGCTCTTGAGTATCTGTATATAACCTCTTTACATTCATATATGTTAGGGTTGGAAGGGACCTCAGTAGATCATTTAGTCCATTTAATATCATAGCAGGGATAAGACTGAAAGAACCCTATATTACCTAAAATCTGTGTACTTATTACATTCTTTTCCCTTTTGTCTAGTGACACTAAGGTTTCAGGACCTGACCCAAAATGCTTTGCTAGTCTCATAAGGCTCTGCTAGCTTCTTTGTACTCTTCTTTGGATATTGTAGGCTTTGTTTCCATTTTGTCATGGATTTTACTTCTTGAAAACTGGATTCTGGTTGCTTGATTCTGACCTTTCCTTCAGTATATCATCAAGTACCTGTTTCACTGCTACTATCTACTTCATCTCTAGATTTTGCAATCCTGTTTAGTCATCACTATCTACTAAACATCAAAGATATTCCAGGCAGTGTCAAGGTTATCTGCTCCAAATATAGTACGTTTCTATTTGAGATAATTTTCCAAGTATCTCTTCATTAAAAATTCCCTGCTCCATTTCATTTTTTTGGGTCATAACTCAGTCCTCCTGCTGCATTGGAAAACTAGGCATAATATTATACAAAAATATTTTGAGAAATAACAAACTTTCAAAGACTTTATTTTGATACTTGATACATTTTTTGACTAAGGCCTAAATCAACCAAGGGATTTAGGCATTCGATTGCTGATGTAATCTTTCAGGCACATGACGTAAGCCCTTGAACTCCTCGAACAATGGATAAGAAAAGTGAGGTAGCTCAGAATAGGATTCGCAACAGCCAGCAGACTGAGAAAGATGCCACCCACAGTAGCTAATAAGAAACACAGAAGACAGGGTATGTCTTAAATTTCATCTCTCTGGGCTTACGTATCTAACCCTGAGTGTTGGGGACACAACTCCCTCTCCTTGCATTTCACAGCCATGAAACTACACCTGGAAATAGATGCTTAAGAGAAAACAGAGAGAGGAAATCACACATTTCTTTCTAAAGATATCTGGAAGAGGTACCCAAACCACCCTTTTTTATACTTTGCTTCTGGTTGAAGCATTCACCCAGGGAGTGGGAGACCAGGTTACAGGCCTTTCTCCTTCTGAGGGGTTAAAGTTCACATCTTTCAGCTCCCTGGACATGGCCATCCATAGATCATACTACATCCAGTGGGGGTCAACTCTTTCAATGTGCATGCCACAAATTAGCCACGCACCTTCCCTGAGCACCACCCTGATCCCTTTCCCTTAACCAATTTTCTGCTCAGCTTTCTGTCCCCTGCCCTATTCTATCTCCTGCTCTGCTTTCTGCTTCCTGCTCTATCTACTGCTGTGCTACCTGTCCCCTTCCCAATCTTCTGCATGCCACATAGAGGCTGCCTGTGCCACTTATGGCATCTGGACAGGCCACCGCTGTCCTTGGCAACATGAATATCTCCTGAGGCCAGGGGCATTGAATTCAGGGTGTCTACATCCACTTAGCTATTGCATAAAAAGGGGTGTGTGGTTGAGGGGAGAGGCATTGTCTAGCTGTAGTTCTTGGACATATCTGGCCACTGCTGCTGTATTTTATGTGGAGCCAAGTCCTGTTGGTGTGCAGAGTAGGCCTAAGATAAACACCAAGATGCTAAGCCCTGACAAAATGGAAGCAGTTCTGGACATGCACAGAATCAGTTTTAGGTGCTTGGGGAATTTTCCAGCCATCAATGAGTCAGGCAGAGGGATTTACTTTTGCACTTGCATGTCTTAAATTCCAGTTAGATCTCCATTTAGGTAGCTAAGTCCTTTTAATGTTTCTGACTGTAAGATCCCTTTTGTCTTTATCTCAGCAAACAATATTAGCATTTTGTATTTGCATTTTCTGATTCATATTAGATTTATCAGAAATGCTTTTGTAAGGAGCATATGGTATTAACCATGAAAACATTGAACTAAAAGCTTTATGCTTATGGGCAAAGGTTGATCAAATTAAACCCTGTAAATGTGAAATCATGTGGTAAAAATCCAACCTAAGCTAGCTCTAGAAAAATTAATCTGCTATGGGCCCCATTTCCTAGTTTATTCAAAGAATGCACCAACATTTACAAATGTAATGCAGGTTATTCAAAGATGTATTTAAATTAAAATGCTTATTTTCATAGGAAATTGTAGAGTAGAGCAGTAAAGTGTATTCACATGTTTGTTAAGAACATTATTGTTATTTAAAATGGAATGAAGAAAAATAAGGAAAAGCCTTCAGGGTTTTTCATGCATGGATTTTCTTCGATGTCGGTCCAGTATGTTCACAAAGACTACATTTGCAAAAGCTTTAAAATGTTTCACACGCCATAAAGTTACTCTGACCCCCATTTTATATTATTGATGATAATATGTTGGAAGGAGTTCCAGTAATTACACTATTCCTCTTTCCACAACTGTTATTTAAATAAAACAGACTGAATATCTTATGGTGAACTACAGTTTCATTCTAGCCGATACTTATGACAAATCACAAACTTACTGTAGTGCAGCAATATATTATTTCTATGCAACTCTTGTCCTGTACTATTGATTATAAAGTGCCCAAAGTGTTTAGAAAGAGCTGTGTGATCTGGGGACATCCACATTTGGCTCTGTAAGCTGGCAGAAAATCTAACAAGCCTGCCAATGTTACTGAACCTATAGGGCTCCCAGGCAACTGGGGAGGATTTTCTGAATACAGATGTTAGGCTTTTATGCTGTGTTTTTTTGTTTGTTTGTTTTCTTGGGGGGAGGGAAGGTTAATAACAGTTTGAAGGCTTTGGCTTTAGCCAGTTTATGTAAGAAAAGCATCCCCCACAACTCTGTAAAACAGTCTTCCCTGGAAAAATGGTATTGCAATAAAACCTTGTAATAACAATATCCACCTTATATTCACCTGTGAAATACCACCTTACAACCCAGGGTAGTCATGTTTTATCTATGAGGTGATTTAGGGTAGTTAGGAAAGCTGATCCTGACCCTGCTTGTATAGTCAGGGTGAAGTTACATGTTACACTTAGATCATACTAAAACCATGGAGTGTTAAGCGATGTTAAAGTTAGCACATGCTGTGAACAGTTGTTAGCTAAGGGTTAATATTGTTTCTTGCCTGCAGGGCTCTTACTTACCACTAGAGGGCTGGTGAGTAGGGGTTTGGCCAGGAGACAGCGAACCTGGGTTCTATCCCTACATGGGGTGGTGGGGAGTGCATCCTGAGATACTGAAGGACTGCAAATTGCTCATTTTATCTCTATGAAGGAGACTGGAGTTACCCTAACCCAAACTAGGTAGCCCCGCCCAGAGTTAACCCTTGCCTGAAGTGGTGTAACTTTGAGATATGCAGAGGGTATTTAGCACTACTTAATGAGCTTTACCATGAAGACACTCATGTTTTAAGTATCCTTATTGTAATCTAAGTGTAACCTCACCCTCAGACAGGTATGCCTTAGCAGTGGGACAGAACCGCTGCTGTTCTACTATGCATGCAGGATACACAGGCATTGGGCAGGCTTTCTGGGAGATATATAATGTGTGCGGCATATGTGGTTATGAGTGTGGATGGAATGAATTGTCCCAGGACCAAAAATGGTTCAGGATTTTGGCACCAGCTATAAACTTGCTCTAATTATTTAACTCTATAGCCCCTAGCTATAGCCTACAGCTTCTCTATTTTCTGGGGAAAAAAAATGTATTTCCCCTGTGTATGAGTTCACGCAACCCACCTGTCTGGTCCAGGTAGCGAGCAGAAGATTTATCCCAAAACACTTAGGCTAGGGACAGACATTGCACATAAACCAGTTTAAGTGATCAGAAACTAGTTTAAACCTGTAACAGAACAGCTGTTCAGTGCACATAAACCAGTCTGAAAATGGCTAAAACCAGTTTGAGCTAAACCTGGTTGAATGCAGTATCAGGCTTAACTGATTTGACTCAAACCAGTTTAAGCAATGTTTGTCCCAGACCCCTTGCTGGTTTAAGATAAACCAGACTCCCCCAGCATTCTGGCATGCTCTCTGGGATGGGTGGAGCTCTCTGCTGCACAGCAGAGCTGGCCCCTCCCCTCTGCTCCCTGGCTGCAGCTCCAGAAGAGACTGCAGGTACAGCAGGGTGTGCCTGGCTTCCCCCTGCCCTACCACCTTCACCGTTTGCTGGACAAGCAGGACTCCCCTACCCCCCTCCCTCCCATCTCTCACAGAACAGACCCCATCACCATGGACCCTAGGCATGTGGTAATCTAGCTAATGCTGAGAGTTGTCTGTGTGTGTGTTTCTCCAATTTCACTGACACAAGCAGACAGAACAGTGACCACATAGGCCTTTTTGGAGCTAATCAACATGTCAGCTGGTAAGCTGTTTAAGAAGCATTTGAACTAATGGTGAGAGGGTATTTTTTTTGATGGGGTGATAAACACTGTTATCAGCTCCCTGACGGCTTTCTCCCCTGTCAGTTTGCTGCAGACAGTATAAAGAAGCAGGGACAGGAGATTGAAAAGCACCACATCAGCAACAGATGAATGCACTGCACACCCTCCCGCCGCACCCTTTGCCTCAAGGTCCTAGGAGAGGGCTGGGATCTGGCAATACTCCCGCTCTTTGAGCAGCCAGCAGGGAATAGGGAAATGCCTGCATTACCTCAGTCGAGAGAGAATGTTTGTCCTGTTACAAACCAGTTCAGCTTAGGCAGATTAGACTAACCCGCAAAGGTTGAAACAATTCAGGCTCAGGCTTTTTGAATGTCGGTCTCTAGCCTTAATGTATTTTACCATGCATGTGGTTAGTAGTCTTCCCAATGCCGAATGCTAGATCACAAATAACGTAATGTTCAGTAAGGGTGTGGAGAGCTTTGGTCACTGATTCAATTCAGATGATTCAGCTTGATTCGGAGGTAGAATCACCGAATCTGAATGGAACTGGGAGACCAAAAAAAACACCTCTGAATCAATTTGGAAAAAAAGATTTGGAGATTCAGAAGGCAGTCTTTCAAGGGAACAGAAACTGAAAAGAGGGAGTGGGAGTTGGGGGGAAAAGACTGACATCTGTAACTGGCCAGTGACTGTGATCTTTCCCTGAGTCCCCTTTCAATTACAGTGCTCTGTGGGAGGGATGTAGAAACAGCATATAAGCCTCTGTCTGCAGCCTTTCTGTTGCTTTTGTGAGCTGTTTCTGCCTGAGCAAAAGAGAAACAGGTGGGCTGGTAAAGATCTAACAGGTGGGCAGGCAGAGATATAACCAGCACTGGTAAGGCCACCTGTTACAGTTTACCATCCCTGCTGTTTTCATCCAAAACTGCCTTAACACACACAAGTGACATGAGTTTTGCTTTCAGCAATTTGAGATACAGTTTCCCAGAAACCCCTGCATCTATCTCCTTGATGGAACTACCAACTCTGCTGTTTTCATCCAAATCTGCCAATCTATGGCCAAATCACCGAATCGCTCCAAATCAGCACCGAATTTTCCGAAGCCAATTTGGCCGAATCGATTTGGGACAGAGATCTAAATCTCCAAATCAAATCACTGACTTCTGAATTGGCTGAATCTGAATCCAAATCAAATATTTCCATATTTGCACAAGCCTGATGTTCAGTGCTAAAGTAAGGTCATGGAAAACAAGGTGAAAGAAAAACAGCCACCTCTATTGTTGATGCTAGAGACAGGAGTGGTATGCATGATCACGGTGTTCATTAATTGACTGGAACAAAGGTCAGAACTAATATGCTATGACACTGTACTAATGATGGTGTTTTAAGGTGTTTTGCCTTTTGAATTCTTTCCCCTAATGTAATATTTGCCTAAAGATGAGGCTGTGAAAACATTAATTTTGTCCTACTCATAGTGTTTAAAGTACCATTTACATGAGGCTAAATTCTTCCCTTCATTACAGCTGTACACCTCTCTGACCCAATTTGGATAAACTCCTCCTTTTAAGGAAAAACAGTTTGAGATGGGGCGGGGGGAGCAAACATGAGCCTGAGCACCCTAGGGTGAAGTTAATGAGAAATCCTTGGAGTAAATCACTCAATGGTGCTCAGACCAAATCTAAACTTTTTGTCAAAATAGTCTACCTACTTTAAAAAAAAGAGAGACAAAAATAGGCTATTGCCTGGTATTTGCAGTTCTGAAATATATTATTGGCTGTTTTTCCATGCTAAATTCTTGAAACCAGTACAATAAGAACAGTCATCTTTTAGTTGTCTTGGCTTTTCACAACACAAAGTTTGGGTTCAATTAATAGCACAGGTTTGCAAATAAGTAGAAGTATGTGATACATTTTTGGTTTTACTTTTGATTTTGTTCCCTAGGCAAAGGAATTAGTTTGTTAGCAATAATGGTTTTGGTGGGTGACAGCCTTCACAATTTTGCTGATGGCCTGGTAATAGGAGCAGCATTTTCATCCTCAACAGAAACGGGTGTGACAACTACTATTGCTATCTTATGCCATGAAATTCCCCATGAAATGGGTAAGCAAACATCATTGCTCATTTCTTCTAACCAGTTTCACGGTCTTGGGTAACAATGCCATTTTATTGGATCCTGCCTTGTTCTACCTTTGGTACACTGGATGGATCAGATGAAGAGGGCACAGCCCTCCTTTTATCCCATCTTCTGCATAAATAGTAGGGGTGAATCTTTCCCTAGTGCCTTGCTGCCACTGCACACAATATCCTCAAGAGGATGCATCAGCCACTGAGGGTTGGGTCGGTGTGTCCAACCCCACATCAATTTGTGCATATGCTGTAATGTATCATACAGCTCTCACTGCAGATCTTTTTTGATCCCACTTGAAGGTCTGTTTTGATCATGCTGTTCCATCTACCTAGAAGCATAGCTCTCTAATTAGGGATAGGCTGTTGCTCTTAACTAATACTTGTATTTACTTTGGTGTAGTCTAAAGGAAGAGAAACAATGAATCTATGTAGTACAAGTCCTGATCTGTTAAGTCAACATTTCCCAAACCTTGTGGGTTCATATCTAACATTGGTAGCAATTGGTAGCAGGGGTGATCAGCACTAATCTGTGGTGAGGGGAAGCAAGGGTAGTGGAACTTGCAGGGGCAGATGAGGTAGGAGGGTGCAAGAGTGCCCAGCTTCACTAAAGGTTACTACAGATTGCTTCAGTAATTTGTATGTGCTTCATCCCAGAAAAGAACCTTTTATACTTCCTTGGGAGACGGCACTCCCTATGGTTTGGGAAATGCTGCAAGAATCCCACGTTCAAGCACAGAGACTTAGATTTGGCACACAGGTATAAGCTTTCCCATTGAGCAGAAGCCTCACCTCATTCCTTATTGTCAGGCACCCAGGAGCAAACAAAGTGATGAGCTGTGGTTATGGCTGAGGAAACATGGAATTCATCGAGGTCCTCACCATGCAATCAAGGAACTAAGAAGTCCATACCCCACATTGGGTTTAGTCTTGCTGCTAGTTATCAGAAATGCTGTGGATACACAGCACTGCTTTCAGTAATACAAACGGATCTGCTAGCACTGCTTTTCCTACTCATTATTTTTAGCCCTACACATATACATAGATCCCTCCAACTCTGCACTGTGGAGAAGCAACTTCTCAGTGTACTGGTTCCAGAGGCTACAAACACTTTTGCTAACTGATAGGCCAGAATGATAAAACATTAATTACAGCCAAACTGGTGTGGGTAACAAGACAATGCAATTAACTTTCCTCCAAAATACTTGTGCTATGTGACTTTCATGCAGTAGTATATAATAGAAGGGGAACATTTTAATGGGTAATTGTGATATAACTTATCACAGGGCTAACTGGGAGTACCTTCACTGAAAGCAATGAATGAAATTATCCTCCCAAGATCAAAATCAAACCCAGCATTTTTTCTGACATACAGCACCTGTAAGTAAAGACTCAAAGGCCAAGTTACAGATATAATCACAAGGTTTCTGCTGGCAAGTTCCCAATTAAGAAAGATTTAGAAACTCTGGGAAAGCATGTGATTTCACGTTTGAATGTATCCAAGTTGGAAATGTCACAGATGCCCCGAATCTATTACCCAATACATTGTGTTTGTGTATATCTTAATTATTATGTGATTTACTATCAGAAGATTTTGAAAATGTTTTATCAGCTGTGTAATAAATTGTCTTCCTCTTATTTTTTCTATGCAGGAGATTTTGCCGTGCTCTTAAGTACAGGGCTCTCCACAAAAATTGCAATTCTAATGAATTTTATAAGTGCACTAACTGCCTTCTTAGGACTTTACATTGGCCTTTCTGTATCTACTGACCCATGTGTTCAGAACTGGATTTTTACGGTCACAGCTGGAATGTTCTTGTATTTATCACTAGCAGAAATGGTGAGCACTGCAGTCTCTTCTATTTTCCTTTGAACATGTCATAAAAGAGCATAGCAGAGAAACAGAAGAAAACTCTTCTTGTAAACTCTTTAAGGAGATTGTAAACTCTTTAAGGTAGGGGCTGTCTTCTACTCCAGTTTGTATAATGCCAAGTAAAATGGGATTTTCTGCACTGCAGCAGCAGTGGGGCCTGCTAAGGACCAGACCAAACATGTCCTGTCCAAGCTGCATTCACTTACACCTTCTGATGGGCTCCAAATCCAGAATTTCAGCGGTGGGGCTACTCTGACCTTGTTATCAGTGGCTGCTTTCAGGAAAACCAGAACCTGAGGGCTCAAGCATGGGTTCGGTGGGAAGAGCTTAGAGTAGTGGTTTTCAACTTTTTTTTCATTTGTGGACCCCTAAAACATTTTAAATGGAGGCTCAGACCGCTTTGATAATTTTGAACGGAGGTGTGGACCCTTTGAATTGGAAGTGTGGGTATTCACACACTTTTGATTGATCATAGTCACCTTTAGACAGTCTGTGGACCCCTAGGGGTCCCAGGAAATGACCCCTAGGGGTCTGCAGACCACAGGTTGAAAACCACTGGCTTAGAGGTGTGTTAGTTATACATTTTTGGATTTGAAAAATGCCAGCAGGTGTGGATGTGCAGAGTTTAAGCACTGTTCTCACCAAAAGCCACTGCTGCTTCAATGTGCGCAAACCATGTATAGCCCCATTCATTTGGGTGCCTGAGCACAGCTACAATAAACATGTTTAATAACAAAAAGGGCAAAACAAGGGATACAAAGAGCATAAAACAAGAAGAGACACTGAAGGAACTAAATTTTGTAGTTCCAAAAAACCAGACTAAAAAACCTAGGCTAACTAGTTGATAATGAACTACTTCAGCCAGCAATATTCACCTGGTTAACTTTTTTCCATTTTCATTCTCCTATATTTATATACACTTCATTTCCTTGTTTCAGTAGGGACTTGATGTATATAAACTGAAATAATCTGAGAGATTCTCTCTGTTCTTTCTGGAAAACCAGAATTATGAAGCCCAGAAATCTTGCAAGAATGTCTCCATTTCTATCCCAGTTTCTCTCTCAGATGTTTGGGATAAGCTGCTAAACTTACCAGATGTCTGTCTGCTTTGATATTTTTCTTCATTATTTATGATACCAGGCCAGGGGCAGTACTTGAGGTGTGGAAGGGATTATGGGCAGAAGTGATTGAGATGCCGTTAGTATTCTAATTTATTTCTCTTATACAAATTTGTGCATGTTCTTTTATGGCATCTGATGAAGTGACCTTCATAAAAGCTTGTGCTACACACACACACTTTCTCACACATACACACAGTATAACCTCATCAATCCGGATATAAAAAATCTGGAATTCTCAAAAATCTGGCACTTTTTAAAAATACTCTACACTGGGGAGTAGAGGAGGGGGAAGCTTGCATGTGGCAGCTCCCACAACCATCCATCACCTGGCTCCACTGCTCTGGGACCAGCCACCAGCCGAATCTCTAAATCCAAATCAGATCGAATCAGGGGACCCATTTAAAGGTCTAAATTGATTCAAAGCTCTCACAAATCTTTGGAAAAGATTTGGAGAGCTTTGATGATTTGGATAGTCCCTGGTGGCTGCTGCAGGGAGCTGCAGCTGACTCTGAACTGTTAAGTACTAGGGGCCAGGGAGTGGGGGCTGGGGACCACGGTGGGACCCCTGCCAGCCCCACTGACTCCCCACCGAATCGGCTGTATCCAAATCCAAAGTGAATATTAGCTGCTTCGCGCAGGCCTACCTGCTAACCCACATTTATGTGTTTGATATTATAATAAATGAATTATTGCAAAAGTTTTTAATAGCATATTTTAAGGACCTATAAATTAACAGTCTGTTTTTTTCTTACAAATTACAAATACATGACAGTTAAAGAGAAAATCAGTTGCACTTTATATATTGTGTATCATTCTGCACAGATAGGGCAAGTCTCTGCTTTTTATTAATATTCTTCACTTTTTTCCCCCCACAACAGCAACCATCATTATCCTTGCCAATGCTATACAAAAAACCTTAACTATAATTTTCAGTATCTGTTCTAAGACTTGCACATCCTTCCTGTGGTGGTCAGAGAAGCATCTACAACAAACAAAACAAGGTCACTGGTTTCTGCTTTGTGAAATACTGATGGAGGATCATTGCCAGGGCAGCTCAGTGATTGAATCCTCAATTGAGATTTTGCAGTAACACTTCCATGGTTAATTAAAAGGCTTCATTTTCTAAAAATGTCATTCTGTTTCCATTAGCAAAACATTGAGATATACTCATTTTAAAAAGAGAAAATGGAAAGGAGAAAGAGTAGGGAAGACAGACATCAGGATTCCTAATAATCATCAGACTGCTGGAAAGGATTCTGGAAATCTTCATCTTCCTGTTAAGCAAAGAAAAAAAAATGACTTGATTTTACAAATGTACATGCATGTATTTAACAATATTTTTCTGTTGATGTCAATGGGCTTAAGGATAAGCACAAAAATAAGTGTCTGCAGGATCATGTCCTTAGTTGTTTAATGGATAGGAAACACACTGCCTGTATGCTCTGTGTGACCTACACAGTGAGAGATTTGTTGTACTTGACCTATGTTTAGACTGAGAACAGAACACGCTTTTGTATGTCAGTAATTATGATTATCCATTAAAATGCCCTCAAAAATCTCTTCTTTAATATTACTGTTATCCAGCAAGTGGTTATTTGTTTAGTCTGGATCAATACTGAGGAATCAGTGCACAGAGTAGAACAGAACAAATCACTCATAGCAAAAGAATTATTTGATAAATGTATTGTCCTTTTCTGTTCTGTAAGGACCCAAGCTTGCAAACACTTTAAGCAAGCACATAATTTTGCTTTCCTGAGTAGTCCTATAGCAGTAATTTATCACTTTATTTGTTATTGAAAATTATTTACTAATCTAATCATTTTATGATCTCTGAAAATAAATGAATTACCTGCTTTGATATCAGAGGAGCTTCTGGGTGCTCAGCTACGTACTGAAGTACCTAATTAAGGATTTGGCAGCCTGACTTGAGGCCTCCATTTCTTTAAAAAAAACAAAACCACACACACACACACACACCAGCCAACAAAGTCAAATGAGGTCATGTAGTTATAAAGGTTAGATGCTGTGCAGAATAATACTTGCTAAAGATTTATTTTATTTTTTAAACTATACTTACTCTTGTGATGCTGTACTGGCACAAACTGGCAGCAGCATCTAGGAGGATGAACAATACATTGGCAGTTCTCTTGTTTAGTTAGTAACTGGTGGATCAACCACTGGTTTCTCTTCTCAGCTTAGTACTTGCAGAGTATGTCTACATAAGATGTTTACTGAGGAGCTACCTAATTAGCTCCACAGTAAAGTTCCTGCTTCTACACGTGTGGGCCCTGTTAGGTTGCAGTACTAAATACAAATATTAACCTGCAGTGGCATCATTTACTGCACATGTAGACACTGATGCTGCCAACTAGCCCTGCACTGAAGCACCCTTGTGCCCCAGCCACCCCCTCTGCGGCACACTGAACTGGGTCAGAACAGACCCAGGGTAGCAGGCTGATTCCCCCAGATCCCTTGCAAGCTAGGGCTGCTCTGACCCAGCTCAATGTGCTAGGGTCCTGGGTGCACATGTAAACATGTAAACCCTGGTGAGATATTTACCAGAGTTTATTGCTTAACATTAATTGCACATGGAGATGCACCCACAGTTTCTTAACTTTCCTATGTGGAGAGTTGGTGAGGAAAATGCAGGAGTAAGGTGGCTACTGACTTGAGTGGGGAGTAAATCCCGGTTGTTTGTTTCCCCTGAGCAGGAACTAAAATCAGGGTTGACTGGTACCTTGTGTCACCATTGTGAGCACAGCACATAATTCCTTGTTTATTTTGACTGCTGTCAGTGGCCCCTGTTTGGTTTTCATGGCCCACCTCAGCCAATGGTTGTTTGCCTTCTGTGCTTCACAAAGTCATATAGGATGGAACTCACTGATGGCTATGATGAATAGCTGATGCTGTGGCTGCAGTTCATTTTTACTTTCATATGACATGAAATTGAGAAAAGGGAGTATGCATATAGTAATACAGTTAGAAGACTGAGAGTACAGAGCAGCTTGTAAACCAGCAGCGGGCAAAATGGTGGATGCGGCCAGCAGCTGGACTCCATTTCCCAGCAGCCTCCGCCTGCATGGCTGGGGCTGGTCTCCATGCATAGTGCAAGGCTGGGGTTGCCATGGAAACTGGCCCCAACCACGCTGGCAGGATCTTGCAGCGGGGCAGCTTGGGCCAGGGCAGAGCTGTGGTCTGCTGCCTCCATGCCCCTGCCCAGAATGTGCAGGTTGCAGATCGCGGCTCTGCCCTGGCTTCTTGCAGCGGTGACAGCATGGTCCAAAGCCAGGGCAGAGCTGCGATCTGCCGCCTGTGCACCCCTGCCTGGAGCATGCAGGCAGTGGATCATAGCTCTACCCCAGCCCTGGACCAAGCTGCCCCCACCACAAGATCCCAGCAGCTCTGGAGCAGTCCTCTGCCATGTGAGCACAGCTGGGTCTGGTCTCCATGGCAACCCCAGCCTTGCACTATCACAGGACAGATGTGGCTGGGGTCTCCATGGAGACTGGCCCCAGCCATGAGGGCAGAGGCTGCTGGGAAATAGAGTCCACTACTGGCCAGATCCAACCCACAGGCCAGACTTTGCCCACCCCTGCTATAAACCGACATAGGAATTCCACTTGCTAGGATCTTATTTCTTAAATAACTTGCATGCAGGCTATCTTACTAACATAGTATGAATACATACCATAAATACTCATTGGCATCAGCAGAAATAATCTGAATCTGCATAATGGAAGGGAAAAAATGAAGTTTTCTATCATTGTGTCCTTAGAGATCTTGGTTGGTTGTGTTTTGTGGATATAGACTGGTTACAGAGTTGGACTTGTTAAGGAGAGGCCCAAACTAAAACTCCAGGTTAGACACTCCCGGATTCAGGTTAAGATCTGCCTTCGCTGTCAGTACTTGCCTCCAAAATCCCAAGATCTGAATGCTTGCAACTTGGCAGTTCAAATATTGATCCAAATTTGAATTAGTCCAAAATTAGAGGTGTTTAAATTTATTTCAAATTCAGGGTTCAAGTCTCAAACTTAACTGGAACCCAAGTACACAAAACTCTATGGCAGGTCAGATTTGGAACAAATTTGGATTCACTGACTTGAGATAGCTAAATCTGGGGGGGGTTAGTTTTTTCCATTTTAAGATTCAAAACTTTAATCTGGAGACAGCTTTTGTAGACAGGGTTTTGATTTGAACCCATTTCTACATTAAATATTTTATCATGTTTTAAAGCATTTAAGTACTGAAGAAAGAAAAACATAGTAAATACCAGTAAAATACTATGATTCTATAATACTATCTAAAGATAAATTTGCACCTACAATAAGCAATGGAAACATATCATTTGATTGCTAGGGGTTCATATAATATAGTTATGTGAACACTATCAACATAAATACAAAAGATAAAAGGAAATAAGAAAATAATTTGAACCTGATGCTACTGGTGGGTGTACTGGGTAAGCTACTGTGGGTGTAGTTAGCATGCATTATCATGACTACTGTCATACAAGACATCATGTAAGGAGAAAGAGAAGCTTTAATATGAAAGTAGCATTTAATATGATGCTAAAGATCTGGTACCCTTTTATTTCATTTAACAGTTATGGAGATAACCATAAAAGCTAATTTTTGAATGCATATTTAACAGACTATACTTTTCATGTATGTACTTTTTAAACCCAGGGAAACAGGATTTTTGCCAATTGCTTTCGGTGGGACTAGGACTGGACCCTATATATAGTACAGAAACAAAATGTCTAAAACTGGTTTATTCCCACAAATGGGAATCACTAATTTGACTAAGTAAGCATTTCCTTATAAGCAATTATGTACCGTTATTAAAACATTTTGAAAATGTAGCACATTTTGTATACCCATTTGTAACTCTAATATTATAAAAGAGATTAAGTTGATGGAACAAGCTGAATTGAAATATTTCACTCTAAGTAGCTGTGATTGTATAATGTACAGAGCATGCTACAGATTTGTAACTATGTTCAGAAACCAAGGATTTAAAGTCTCTTTTTTTAATGAAGTTTCTCTTGTTTTCCCATAAGACATTTTTCCCAGAGTTGAATATATCCGGCTCTCATTCTGATGTCTTATTCTTTTTTTAGCTTCCTGAAATGACTCACATTCAGACACGGCGACCCTGGTTGATGTTTCTCCTACAGAACCTTGGATTACTATTAGGTTGGCTTTGCCTTTTTCTTTTAGCTATATATGAAAAGAAAATTAAAATATGAAGATTATACTGGAAGCCTCCCAGTTATGAATTTGAATATTGTTATTTTCCTTTTGCATGTGCATTATAGTGATTTCTAAATTAAGTTGTTGAGATTTTGTATCTGAAGTAAACTAGATAACTTTTATTTTATTAACTTATTCAGAGTTTAATTTTTTTTGTAAAGAAGAATGTTTAGATTTATGCTTTATTTGTTACTGAGTTTATCAAATCTCATGTTCATCCTCACAGCAGTATCTGGTTAGTTTTCACTAAGCTAAACAGTCTTAGTGATCTCTGCTACTCTGATCGAAGAAAAGAATAAAAATATATATGTAACATAACTGAACTCAAATGCACTACCACTGAATAATCTAGGCATAAAATCATATTACTACTTAATGCCAAGAATAAGTTTATTTCTATGAAACTGAAAAAATAGTAAAAATAAATTATTGAGTTAAATGCGACAAAAATGTCATTTTAATATACTATGCATTATCTATTGTTGACAAAGTAATGAAGTATTGTTGTGTCCTGCCCACCCACTGCAGTAATGGAAACGATGATGAACATAAGGCTGTGGCAATTTACTACACAGTTTAGCAATATCAGAACACCCATTCCAAATGAGCCGTTTGTGTCTACACTTCTGTAACAGAGAGCTGGAGGATCATGTTACTTTAAGAAGAAAAACTGAAGCTAGAGAGGCCAGGCAGTGTCAAAACCCTGCTGACCATGCAGTGGAGAGGCCCAGCAGGGTAAAGTGTTGCACTTGCTGCTGGTCAGGAGATCTCAGCCTAGAGTGAGCTGGCTGCAAGGAAATAGACAGCTGGAGACCTGAGGTTATGATAGCTTACTGCAGGTCTGGCAGCCACAGCACACAAGGGGAACTAAACCTGAGTCCGACAGGGCAAGGCTAGAGCTGGAGCCCAGAAGCTGGGTCCAGCGCAGTGGAAACTGAGCTAAGTGGCCCAGCATGAAAAAAAAGGGGCAGAGGCCAAGTAAACCAAGACCCCTACAAGAGAGTGATAAGACTGACTGGACAGACAATATCTTAGAGGCATGGGTGTGGTATGAAGGGGAGGTTGGAGACATGTAATTAGCCCGTAAGGCAGTAACCATGGACATCTGTTGTTATATGTGGGAAGCCCTGAGGCAGCCTCCCTTTCCCTTTTTCTGAAAAATTAACATCAAGGTGGGGTGGGCAAGTGAAGGAGAGAGTGCCCAAGGGAATTAGACCAGTCAAGGGTTGATCAGCCAACAGGGGGCATTGCAGCTGCCCTGGGATGAGTGCCTTGTTACAACTACTCATTAAACCTAGGGAAATAGGATTTTTGCCAATTGCTTTCAGTGGGAGAAAGATTGGATCCTATATATAGTATAGAAACAAAATGACTAAAACTGGTTTATTCCCACAAATGGGAATCACTAATTTGACTAAGGATTTCCTTATATGCAATTACATACGATTATTAAAATATTGAAAATTTAACATATTTTGGATAATGATTTGCAACTCTAAGATGATGGAACAAGGTTTTTGTACTTACAGCTATGGCAGTTGCTCAAATCATTAGTAATGTCGTCCTGTCAGGAATTGATTTATTCCTACAAGTACAATATGCTTTTATGACAGAGCTGTTGGGGTTACCTAAATAACAATCCATGGGTATGGTCTTCTCCTAAAGCCTGATCCTACAACCCATATTTTTTGAGTAATTAACCCTATTAACATTACTGGGATTATTTCTATTGGTAAAAGTCCACTGAGTTAACTAATGAGTCCAAAGTCAGGCCCTAAACAAATCTGCTGGTAATAGCCCAACTCTAGGTACTGACTGATTTTGGGGAGGCATTGAGCATCAGCTTCTATTGTATGAATGCATAATAGCTTTGACACTTCTTAGACTGACATTTATTTCATATCAGGAATTTGCTCTCTTCTCCCCTTTCCCCCCACTTAATTTATTTTCTGCAAATGAAGTCAATGACTTGTTCCTTGAATGCAGAAATTGTTATTTTTCCCTGGGGAAGAGTCAACCAAGGGAAAGCCATGTTACAAAACAAAAACATGCTCTTTATATAACTAAAACACATTGTTTCTTCTGTCTTAGGGCCAGGTTCACAACAAGATCACTGTGGAGTAATTTACCTGGGGTTTTACTCTGAAGTAAATTTACTCCATGTAAGCAGCCAAACTAGCTGCTCTTTTACAGCTGCTGGTAGCAGTGTCTATCAGTCAAACAAAGGGTTACCCTGCAATGACCATGACCAATCCAGCAGTGTAACACTCACTAGTGTATAGTTATTCCTCACTTTGAGGGGTAGCGGAATGTCATACATACATCCATGTCAAGCTACTTTTACCTTGGAGTAAAGCTAATTTACTATTTTGTTGCCATTACTATCTGAGCATCATACAAAGTGTAATGTAATTTATTCAACCAACATTCACTATCAGCCCCATTTTACAGAGAGACAACCCAAGGATAGAGGGACTGAGAGAGATTTTTATAGGTATATAGAAATTGTATAATTAGCAGCTGTATTGGTGTTAGATATCCTAAGGAAAGTCCGCTAAGGCTTGTGTCACGGATGGCCCCGCGAGCGGCCGTGAGCTTGCGAGCGCCCCTTTGCCGTGCCAATTAGGGTGGCCTGACACCCTCTACTCGCCCGCCACGTCTTAGATCTTATTGGTTCAGTCTGGGAGGCTGCCTACTCGCACCTAACGGCACCTCAATGGTCTCACTACCGCTCCAAAGTGGGGTCCTCTCCCCCAGCCTTATGGGCAAATGCGTGCCTCCAAAACCTCCCCTTTAGCACGCCCCAAGCCTCGCAGCTGTCCCGGGGGACGTTGTCTGGTCCCCTTCCTGTTCTGCGCCCTCTCCGGGCCTCCCCCTCTCTGGGGCCTGTATCGCGCTCTCTTGGCGCTACCCCCTCTCTGGGGCCTGTATCGCGCTCTCTTGGCGCTACCCCCTCTCTGGGGCCTGTATCGCGCTCTCTTGGCGCTACCCCCTCTCTGGGGCCTGTATCGCGCTCTCTTGGCGCTACCCCCTCTCTGGGGCCTGTATCGCGCTCTCTTGGCGCTACCCCCTCTCTGGGGCCTGTATCGCGCTCTCTTGGCGCTACCCCCTCTCTGGGGCCTGTATCGCGCTCTCTTGGCGCTACCCCCTCTCTGGGGCCTGTATCGCGCTCTCTTGGCGCTACCCCCTCTCTGGGGCCTGTGTACCGCGCTCCCCGCGCTGCACGCCTCACGCGCTTGGGGCTCAGGTGGCCGTAGCCGTGCCTGGCCCCCTTGACCCTTTCTTGGGTCTTTTGCCCCACTGGGCAAAGCGCCACCCTTCCGGGCCGGGGTCCAACCCCGTGCTCTGTGCCACTCCGGCACCACCGTTGTGCCCCCCCGGCACCGTGCCCCTACTGGGCACCCGGAGCCCCCAAACTGCTGGGGAGCCCCGCTGAGGCCTCCTCGCTCCCCTACAGCCTCACCCGGTCCTCCGGTGTAAACTGTAACTTAAAGCCAAGCCCGAACGGCTGTAACAAAATCAACGAAGAGCCTACCTGCTCGTAAAGCCAACGCTCCGTCCTACCTCTCATCAGGGCGATCTTGTTCCCTGCATCATTGCAGCCTGTTAGGGGTAAGGCTGCAACCCCCGACTCTGGCCGCTCAGCTCAGCCGCAGAGCTCCTGCTTCTGCGGCAGCCAGAAGGGAACTGCTCCCTAGGCTTTGGCCTAGCTGTTTATAAGGGCCTGGCCCTGCCCCTCTCTGGGCCACATGACCTGCCTGATTGCCCTAGCAACCCCCATCTGTGTTGCTTCAGGCCTCTCCTCTTCCTGGGGCATCTCCTTAGGAGCGGGGCGCGGGAGTGCCCCGCGACAGCTTGCAAGTCTTAACACCTTTAAAAGCCTGGCTCTAAACAATTTGTTAAAGGTCACTCGAAATCTGTGGTAGTGTAGGGAATAAAATCCAGGTCTCCTATATCCCAGACTAGTGTGCATAGGTAGACAAATAACATGATTATTTCTTCTGGGATATTAAACTTTGGGAAATGGCAGTTTAATTCAGAAGCTATGACTGATACCTCTGTATTCCAAATTCCCATTTTTTCAGGAGTTGGTATTTACATTTAGTAAGGTAAGATTAAAAAAAAATTACAAATCCTCCAGTATTTCATCTGCTCACATTGAAGCTGAGTCACTTCATGACCTTCAACTGACAGTCAATTCAAGCAATGGCAGGACACCACTGGACATTAGCAAAATTAACTCTTGTATCAGAGAGTGCAAATTAATACTGGAAACATTTCTTTCCAAGAGCAGGATGTGTGAACATATCACAGCCTGCACTTGCTTAGCAAATAATGTTCTTTTGACTAAAATAAATAATAAAAATGAACCACATGCCAAAGACTATGTTCATATTCCAGAAGCAGCCATATATTACAACATCTACTGAGTACACAGTTTTAGTGGTCTGCATACCAGCTAATCCTTTCTGTGTTGCACAGGGTCTATGACTGTGATGTTTTCAATAAGGTATTCGGTCACTTGTTTGAACCAGCATTAAATCGTCCCACTAGAAGTATCACAAGTGTACGGGAAGAGTTTAATTCCTGTGATTCCCCAAGAGGAAACCTACTTCATTAAGGTTCACCCTTCTGGGGTAATCCCTTTGACACAGTCAGTTTCCATATGTCAGGCAATGTTTAAGGTAGAATGGTACTATAATGTAGAACAGGGGTGTCAAATGCCTGGTCATGGGGCCAAATCCAGCCTCTATATCCAGCCTGGGGCTACCAGAGCCTCTTCATGCAGCCTGCCAGGCTAAGAGCAGGCCACCAGACGTTTTGGGGTGTGGTCTGTCTGAATCCAGCCTGGGGCACAAGGTGAGTTTACCACTCCTATGTAGAATAATGATAGATTGTAGTTAAAAAGATGGGGGGGATGGGGTTCTGCTGATTAGTATATTGCCCAGTTTGATGGGAATTCACCAAATCAACTTCATAAAACCAAAACACTACTTTTTGGGCATTATTTTTACCATCTTGTCAAGATTTCCCATGCAGACTGAAGAAAAGCGTGGGACAATGCTTTATGGAAGGAAGTACAAAGTAGTGGCACTGCATTCATTTCTTACACTGGAAAATTCTGCAAACCGTGCTCAGAGAAAATGGTCCTATATTTTATTCAGCATCAGTGGGGCTCAGCACCAGTTCCCTTTGTTATTTTTTCAACACATCTCCAAGGGGCCACATTCTTCTCTCTGTTCATCCAAATTTAAACTGACAGAGAGCAGAATCTGTGAACATTGCTAGTGAGGCAAGTCCCAAGTAATGACTGTAGAAGTTCCTTACTTGCAGTCTTTAAATCAGAAGTGGAAAGCTTTTAAGAGCTATGCAATTGCTCAAGCAGAAGTTATGGAAGTAATGCAGGAATAACTTGGTGAGATTTTACAGACTTCATAATATAGGTCAGATTGGATAGTCACAATGTTCTCTTTGGGCCTTAACTCTAAGTGCATTCATTTCATTAGCAGAAAATATTTAAATATTTCACTTGATTTTTCCTACATTCTCAATTTCCAGGAGTTTTATGATTAACAACAAAAAGAATTTCCCCTGCCCCTCTCACACATGCATAGAGGAAGAAAAAAACCTATTTGTCAGAATAATTTTTCCTGAAAGGTAAAGGCAGAAGACCTCGTTAAAAATAGCTCCAATTCCAAACTACAAGGGTTTCCAATCATAAGTGGGTTGACCTGTTCCTCCTTTCTTGCTTATGTTAAACATTATTCTCTGACTTCTAAGATAAATAGTACCTTCCTTCTAGCTAGCTTTTACTGCCCTTAGAACATTTCTTGAGCCCATTGTTATGTTGGAACACTCCCATCTCTTCCAACAGTAAATTTTGTGCTTTAAAATGTGAACATGGCATACCTCCAAGGGCAAAATGATGCTCAAACTTTCCTTATAGTGAAAGAAACATAGTTAATTTTAACAGTGTGCCCACCACCAGTAAATTTAGTTAAGCTGCTATGTATCTTCATTTTGCCATTTGCTCCAAGGAAGACTGCTGTGATTATAATAGGTTTCAGTGTACCTGGGCTTAAAAACTAATGTCAACCCAATTTATATGAAGGTGGGGATTAGAGCAGAGAATGTTAAAGCAAGTGGGTCATTAGTTTTCATTGCTTTACCTCTCATTTCTTTCTCTCATTTCAAAATAATTTGCCCCCATTCTTAAGAATGTGACTGTAGTTACCACAGGAATCTTCAACCAAGAAAACCCTGCAGTTTGATCCAACAGGCAATATTTGGTATGTCTACATGGTGCATTAAGTTAGTATCTGTAATACTAACCTGTAAATAAAAAAAACTGTAAATACTAACCTGTTATAACTAACCTGTAATAACAGCTACTAACTCAATGAACCATAAATTGGCGCTACTGCACATTAGTGCAAATTAATGCTTTTAAGTGATGTTAATGCTCATTAGACTACATCTGCTGCGCAATAGAATTAGTCTTCTGCACATTAAGCATCCTGTATAGATGTGCCCAATGAAAAGGAACAGGTTTGTGCTTTGCTTTTTCCTGGGGTCACAAAGGAGGCAGAGGATATAATTAGCCTCTTCTTCCTGGCTGCAGAATCAAATGCACAATGGGAGTCATCATTTCTGGTTATACTGAAGGCACTGCTGAAACTCCATAAAGTGAGAGCTACTTCTCTGCAAAAGTAACAGGGCATGGAGGAAGCAAGGCCACGTCTAGAGCTCTGTTTGGTTGTGCTCTTCATTATAACCTCCTTCAAGCCCAGGGATAGCACTTTAAAGGCATGTGTAGATGAAATGGGGGCCTTAAATTGAAGCAGTGGGTTTTTAAAAACACCGCTTCAATTTAGGGCCAAGTAAACCCCCATGTCATGCAAACATCTGTGCACTTACCTGCCTCTCTGGCGGTGGGGAGGGGAGGGTGAGCTGCTGGCAGGTGGAGCAGTCCTTGGGTGCAGGTGGGGCTGGTGCTTACCTCTATGGCAGTGCCCCTCCCAACATCCCCCCCAGCAGCATCCACCTACAGGCACCTGGCTTGGGCAGTCTTGGGGGGCACCACAGCTATGGAGGGAAGCGCTGGGCCCCTGCACAGCTCAGGCAGGCAGGCTCCAGCCAAAAAAAAAAGATTGCCACTTTTTTTTTCCTTCAGTGGAGCCTGCCTTCCCGGACTCCTACCAGGCTGTTTGCATGGGTTTCCTGCAGAGCCCCTGAGCTGCACAGAGCTCCGTAGCTGTAGGGCAGCAAACTAAAATTCTTTGGAGGAGTTTGTTTGCTGGGCCCCGAGTCATTTAAGGTGCATTACGCCATTGAATTTGCTACAGCAGCTGGAATTACTGTGCAATACGCCACTGATGTGTGGAAACACCAACATCGTTAAAGCGGTGCAAAAACATTTAATGCACTTTAAAGTGTCATGCACATATGCCCCTTGTTTCATCTACACACAGCCTAAGGCTGTAAACAGATGTCTCATTTAAGATGATTTTTTTTTCATTGTCAAAACCCAGGACAAGAGAGGAGCAGCACAGCTCTTTAAACACATAGTCCTTCCAAGATCATTGTTGCTCAGTGTCCAGGTAGAGCACACAGCCTGACAGGTTTGTCCCTGGAATGACTGGCAATTAACTTGAATGAGGCACTACCATGCATAGCATTGTCTCAGAAAAAAGTTTTAGGACATTTTAGTTCTCAGACTTCATAGATATTTAAAATGAAACAATGGCCTTGCAGGATCTTGGAACAAAAGGCTTTCTTTACAGAAAAATGCAATGTCAGTTTACAATGTCTACAAGAAGGCAACTCAGAAAAGGATCTACAGCCTCCAACTGGAATATACAGTCAAGGCACAAGCATCTGGCATCTTGTCCAGGTAGGAAAAGGATGATCTAGGGCTTAAAATGCTAGTGTGGGGCTTGGAATGGATAGATTAAAATCCCTGCTCTGCCACAGACTTCTAGTGTGAACTCAGGGCAAGTACATATGATAGGGTTAGATCTTAAAGGCATTTAGGTGCCTAATGGTGCAGATAAGCATCTAGTGGAATTTAAAGCACTTGGACACCTAGCTCTTATTGACTGGATGAGGCCTCTATTTTAAGTCCACCAGGCAGTAAGACAGATGAAGAACAACAAAGCTTCTGTCCCAGATGGCATACCAGCTGAGGTCTTCAAAGTTGGTGGAAACTATGACCAACAAGCTCCATATACTGTTTTTTTAAAACACTGAGGAAATTCCTGCTGACCTAAGGAAAGTTAATATTGCCACCATTTTTTAAAAGGGATATAAGTCTGCTTCTGGAAACTACTGAGGTATTGCCCTCTTCTTCATCTCTGGAAAGATCCTTGCTCAAATTCTGCTTAACCAACTGCTCCCTCTTTCCAAGAAAATCTTTCCTGAGTCTCAGTGTGGCTTCAGAACATTGGGAAGCACCATGGACATGACTTTTGCAGCCAGGCAGATCCAGGAAATATTCCAAGAACAACACCAGGGACTTCATGGCCTATATTAATTTGACCAAAGCCTTCAGCTCTGTTAATCGTGAAGCTCTTTAGAAGATCTTATCAAAGTTTGGCTGTGCAGGGAAATTTGTCACCATCCTAGGACTCCTTTATGACCAGATGACTACAGTGTTTCCATTCTATCCTCCTCCCAACCTGCTATGGAGCTATCTGCCATTCAAAGTGCTGGCATTAAGTAGGGCTATGTAATCACACGAATTCTGTTTTCCATCTTTCTTGTAGTCATCAAGATGCTCATCTGTGACTGTCTGCCACATGGCATTGGCATCAAGTACAGGCTGAATAGGAACTTTTTAAATCTCTCCTGCCTCCATGCCCGGACCAAAATTACTTTAGCCTTGATTGTGGACCTTCAGTATGCTGATGATTGTGCTATTATGGCATATACAGAGAAGGACCTACAAACAGCCATTAACTGCTTCTCTCAAGCATACCAGTGCCTGGGACTGTCTCTTAACATGGGGGATGGGGAAAGGGTGCATTACCAGCTTGCTTTTATAGATTTATAGATGTTAGGGACTGGAGGGACCTGAACACATCATCAAATCTGACCCCCTGCCTAGGCAGGAAAGAATGCTGGGGTCAGATGACCCCAGCTAGATGGCTATCCAGCCTTCTCTTAAAGACCCCCAAGGTAGGGGAGAGCACCATCACCCTTGGAAGCTCATTCCAAATTTTGGCCACCCTTACTGTGAAGAAGTTTTCCCTGTTATCTAGCCTAAGTCTGCTCTCTGTCAGTTTGTGACCATGTTCCTTGTTACCCCAAGAGGCACCCTGGTGAACAGAGCATCTCCAATCCCTTGCTGTGTCCTGCTAATGAATTTGTAGGTGGCCGCAAGATCATCTCTCAGCCTTCCCTTACAGAAGCTGAAGGGGTCCAGGTCCCTCAGTCTCTCCTCATAAGGCTTGTCCTGTAAGTCCCTAACCATACAAGTGGCCCTCCTCTGGACCCTCTAAAGTTTATCAACATTGTTCTTGAAGTATGGCACACAAAACTGGATGCAGTACTCCATCTGTGGTCTGACTAATGCCAAATAGAGGGAAAGTATCACCTCCTTGGTTCTATCTGTCATGCATCTGCTGATGCATGATAAAGTGCAGTTAGCTTTGCTGACAATTTCATCACACTGACAAGTCATGTTCATCTTGGAGTTCACCATGACTATGAGATCTCTTTCCACTTCTGTGCTGCCAAGAGGGGTCACTTCCCAGCCAGTAGGTGTGCTGGATATTTTTCCACCATAGGTGCAGCACTTTACACTTGTTTTTGTTGTACTACATCCTGTTGTGTACTGCCAACTTTTCCAACATGACCAAGTCTGCCTGCAATCGTTTCCTACCTTCCAGAGTGTGCACTTCACCCCACAATTTAGTATCATACACAAACTTGGACAGAGTACACTTCACACCCACATCCAAGTCACTGATGAAGATATTGAAGAGTACAGGTCCAAGGACTGAACCTTGTGGGATCCCACTACCCACATCCTTCCAGGTCCATAACGACCCGTCTACTATCACTGTCTGGGTGCAACTGCTAAGCCAATTTGCCACCCACCAGACCGTGTAAACATCTATGTCACAGCTTCTTAATTTAGTTATGAGAATGGGATGAGATACTGTATCTAAGGCCTTGCTAAAATCCAATCAAATCCCTTGGTATAGATCGTCATTGACAGACAGCAGCTGAAGAGTATTGAACACTTTGCATATGTTGGCAGCTCTCTCTCAAAGAAGGCCAACATTGATGAGGACATTGAGTATAGGTTCTGATGGGCTAGCTCTGCCCTCAGAAGACTGAATCACCATGTGTTCAACAGTCACAATATCAGGACTCGAACAAAGCTCCTACTGTATGAGGCTGTGGTAGTTACAACTTTTCTCTATGACTGTGAAGCTTGGGTGACCTACAGGGACCACCTGAAAAGCCAGGAACACCTTCACCAGCTCTACCTTCAGAAGATCCTGAGAATAAAGTAGAAGGATTGTTGCACAAATGCCAGTGTCCTCATGGATGCTAACACCACCAATATGAAACACTGATCATTCAGCATCAGCTGCAGTGGACAGGGCATTGTGTGCACATGCCTGATGTATGTTTACCAAAAGAACTGCTATACTCCCAACTTAGCCAAGGACAAAGGACACATGGGGGCCAGAAGGAACACTTCAAGGGCACTCTCAAGGCAAACATTAAGAAATGTGGCATTGACACCACAAATTTGGGGAAAACTAGCCCAGGACAGGGCTACATGGTGATGCCTTACGAGAGAAGGTACATCTTTCTTTGAGGAAAAATGTCTTGTCCTGAAAACAGAAAAACTAACAGAAATGGAAGGAAAGGAAACAAGACTGAGAAACCCATGGTTCAACCGTCTGTGGCTTTAGGATTAACCTCCTTAGCCATTAACAGATTTATCTATAACACTTAGCTTGACCCACAGGAGTGATCATCCTCAACCATGAGGGATTGCCAATGATGATTGACTAGGTGAGGCCTCTATTTGTTAAATCTGTAAAAATGAGGAAAATAAAGCACATTACCTTTTGAGGACAGATAAGTTAGAGATTGGAAAGCACTCAGGTATTATGGAAGTGTTTATAGTAGCTGAGAGAGACAACAAAAGATGCTGGGTGTTAGACTAGATGACCTACTAAGAGATCCTCGTAGGCCTGACAGCTAACTCATGACGTTATCAGCTCCTGTACTCACTTTCCAGTGGAGGTGCAAAATATCCATAAATCACATTTTATCAGGTGAAACGCCCTGCACAGATTCTTTTATTTGAAGTGTTTGGATACAAGAGAGTGTCAGAGAGTCATGGGTAGCTCTATCCTTGGAAACAGGGACATGTAGAAGTTTTGAGAGAGTGCTTGAATCTTCAGTATACCCAAAACATTTCTGTAGCATCAGAAATCATTATTACTTTGTAGGATTACTGTATTATTATTTATTTCTCTGCAAGCAAAAGTAGAAGTGTAACATGTTAGGATACCAAATATCAGAAAAGTTCTTAGCATCAGTATAACAAAGACACAGACACAAATTCTATTGTTATTGCCTTAATGGTGTTAGTTATATATTTGGGGATCTAATTCTCCACTGCCTTGCAATTTGTGTAATTATTTACCCATATTTTCTTGATTCCAAGACAATGTTTTTACCCCATTTCCCATGGGGGAAACAAAGCCTCCTCTTAGAATTGAGTATCAAACTACTTCAGGTAGGGGCTGAAGAGCTGCTGTATAGGGAGCCCAGCTGGGCCAGTGAAAGCATCAACAGCATGCAAATTCCTGCTTCCAGCATCATTTCTCTTCCTGGATCCCTTACCCTCATCTCCTTCAGGGAGCTAGGCCAGGAGGAAGGAATCTTTGCATGCTGTTGCAGTCTCCAGCAAGCCAGGGTGTCTGTGTAGTAGGATCCAAAAAATCCCAGCTGGAGTGGTGCAACTCTCAGATGTTGCTGGCATAAAGGAGCTCCAGAGCTGCTCCTGCCCTGCTCTGCCCTGCCCTCCTAGGAGCTAGGTTTCACAGCATACAGATTGTTGCTTCCAGCCTGCTCCCTGCCAGTGGGGGAGATGGGGAAAAAAAGAGAAGGGGAGCCTGGAAAGGAAGGGAAGAAGATACTGTATACTGCCGAGCTAGGCTCTCAGCACAGTTGCTCCTTGTGGAGTGGGGTAGAAGTGGCTCTGGGGCTTCCCTTGCACACAGATCAGTGGAGAAAGCGGTGGAAGCAGGGGGTAGGCAGGGGGACAAGCGGTAGATGGCCAGTCGGCAGGGGGATAAGAGGCTGTCTGCTCCCTTTGCCCGTGCTTTCTCCACCACCTGCTCTTCTACCACTACATTCCCACTACCTCTACTTTTCTCTACTGCTTAAGCCCCTGCTGTTGCTTTTCTCCTGCAGCATGTAGGAGGACAAATTTAAGAGGATCCTCCAATAATTAAATTCTACACATGGAAAACTACACTTATAACTAATCTAAATATTGTGGGGGGTGTCATTTTAGGTTCAAAGTCAGCTTGGATTTGCGTAAATACAATACTTGCAAATTGAGACAGAGTTCAAAATAATACAAATTATTTTGTTAACATCTTGCTCAAGTTCAAATGACTACATAAGGCATTATGGCAATGGAGAATCAAATTTCTTCTGTAGACTGGCAAGAGAATGAACAAAATTGGCCAAGTATTCCAAGCTTCACAGTGAGTTACCATTCTGTAGTAGTGCAGAGGGAGTCTCATATGTACAGGCAGATCTTGCAAAATGTACCAGAAAATGTGGGGATTTGACAGCAAAGCAATGTCTTGCTACAGCTTCAGACTCATGCTAAAGGCTGTTTACAATCAACTCAGATGTAAAAGGCAGTCCACAGTCACCCCACCCTGGACATTCAGGCTTTTCAGTCAAAGGCCTGATGCTACCTACATCACGCTCTTGTGTGCCGCTGGGGAAATGTGTGGTTCAAATTATACTAGCCATTTGGGTTCCTAGGCTTGGGAAGGCATGCTTGGGAGCATTTCTTGACTAGAAGGTATACTATTATCTACAAGACCATACCAAGAGAAAAAATCCTTTTAAGCATACTGAAATAGTGTCAGTAGCCAAAAGCAAACGAAATGTGTAAAACAAAGTAAGTCTTGCTCATTGTTACTCTTCCCTAGTGACATACAAAAAACCCACACAGAACCCCTGCTAGTGTTGCTTGAAAAACTCCTTTCTAATCCAGTATTGTTTCAACACTGAAAATATTTTAAATATTAGAAAAAGACTACTTTTAATAACACTTTAAACATAAGAATGTATTGAAAATATGATCCATATGTTCTTAGCCATGTATTATGGAAAAATACTTATCCATGGTTAATGCAATTTTCATAATTTCATTTACAGGATTTTAAAATGTAGTAAATAGAGATGGGAAAAACTTCTGGAGATATACTTTATCAACCAGCACCTCTTAATACAAGAAAAATACCTTTCAATGTGTTATTTTTAATACTTGGAATTAGCAGGAATTAATTTGTCAAGGGAAGAGACTACAGGTTTTCCTCGATTTATGCAGTACATGCATTCCAGAAGAACAGTGCATAAATTGAATTCACATAAAGTAAACCTACTTTACAATGTAAGAAATAGGGATAGGTTCCCATGGTGGGAAAGGAGGGAGGGAGTGAGGCTGGGTCTAGGGAAGGGTTGGGAGGAGGGGTGCCGCTCCTGGGGCTGCACAAGGCAGCAAAGCAGAGGGGCACTCACCTCACCCCCACCTGGGAACAGCCAGCACCAGCTGCCCACAGCCACACCGTGCTCTGCCTGTCCCCCTGTGCCTGGGCTCTGCTTGTGCGCACTGACCTCTGCTCCTGCGTGGCACCGTGCCCTGGTGCAGGCAGCTGGTGCCAGCTGCTCTCGGGCCCCAGTAGCAAAGGTGAGTGTGGACAAGTGGAGCCCAGATGCAGGAGGGACAAGTGGAGCATGGTGCAGCCCAGTGGCTGCAGGCAGCTGGTGCTGGCCGCTCCCAGGACTGCTTCAGCTGGGGCTGGGGTGAGTGGGGCCCTTTCCCCTCCTCCACAGACTTACCTGCTTGGGCGGGGGGGAGTCTATACTGATTGCATAAGAGTGAATTTACCTTGCATAGAATGAATTGGTGGGTCTAAATATGCTAATTGCATAAGAGCAAATTTGCATATAAAGAACCTGCATAAATAGAGGGAAACCTGTAAGTGACTGTCTAATACAACAGTACTTGGCATTGTAAGAGTGGTATGTATGGGACAGCATATGACTTGCTGTTTTAAATTAATTTCTAGCATGTAATATTTTAACATACCATGGAATTTCTTGTGTTAGATTTTAAACTGCTATCTGTTAGTCTTGGTTATCCCCTACCAGATGTCTTTTGGAAAAAGGTACAATGGAAACTTCTTACTGTGAAACTAATAGGTTTTCCATTTCTTCTTTGTCTCTTTCTTACACAAAATAAAGTTTTGCTATATGCTGAGTTTCACTGGGGAGAAACTAATTTACAAATTATCTTCCAGGCTCTTCTTTTCTCCTTGCTCTGAAAGTTGTTCATGCATTGGGCTGACCTCTAAAAAGAGATCTCTTTCTAAGGAGGCTACATTGTTCACTGAAGACTTAGCTACCATGGGTTAGTTTTTAATCTACTGCAGGAAAACCCTTTTACCTCGCCTTAACAGGCCTAGATGCCAGTATTTGTAGTGGTGCCATCTGATGGCTATGCAATGCCTGATCCCTTTGGACTCCTGGTTGTTCCTTTGTCCGCTTTGGCCTGCCACATCATCTTTTTACTGCTTCACCGGAGAATAGGAAGCTGCCCAGTCTCCCAAGTTATTACTGTCTTGTTGCCAATTAGTGCACTGGCAACATGAGATCTTGGGGGTCCATTTTATGGCTCCAACCCCCCCCATAAATTATGCCTATGCCTCAAGTGTTCCTGATTTAATGTCCTGTGGAGCCTTCAGCCCATAGTTTCCATCTCAATCTGTTAACCTTCCCTTCTAATGGGTCCTATATCTGGTTGTTATCTGGATGCCATGCCTTTAAGATCTCTCAACCCCTCAGTCTGAAAAGGGGCTCACCAGCCTCAGCCTCCCATGGCTCAACCAGCTGCTTTGGCTTGATTCAGAGAGTAGGCTTCTTCTGCTTCCACCTGGGCATGCTCCTGGGGGTTCTCTGACAACCCAGGTCCCTGAGCACCCTGAATTAGGATCTCATCTTCCCCTTGGTCGCTGTGCCCTATCCTCTGAATTTAACTCCAATGAAAAACATACACCCTCCAGCTACAACATAAACTCCCAGCCTACCAGCTACCTACCATGCCTCTTCCTGCCTAGAGTCTTATTCTCTCTGCTAGCAAGACTTCAAATTCCCTGAGGCCTTCCAGCTTGCTACAGCCAGGTTCCCTTCACGAGCAGTCCCATGGCAGTGTTCCTGCCCCTTCAGGCTCCTGGACCAGACTGTGTGCTCCAGCTCAGGCCTTGACTTCTATTGCATCCCAGCCCTGCATCCTTCTGATTAGGTAACTGGCTAGCTCTGGTCCCATCTGTCCACCATGTAACTTGCACCTGTGATGATAGCACAGCCCTTATTGTCCACAGCAGGGTTCTGCCCTGTTGCTCTTCTGCAAAGTAAAGATACCCTTATCTTTTTTCCCAGTGGAGAGTAGCCATACCAAGAGATATTCCTGCTCACCTCTTCTTGGGCAAGAACCATGGAAGGTATTTTCTCCACACAAAATGTACCTCAGTTTAGCTAAAACTGTGTTTAAATCATCTAATGAAAATCCTTTTGCTGATGTTCTAAAATCATTTTACAACAGGGTTATATTGATTTAATATTGGAAGTAAATACAAGATATAACCCAAGATGTTAGAGAGTACATTTTCTGTCCCCATCTGAAGCTTTTTAAAAATAAGAAGCTACTTACCTAACATCACTTGAAACACCCATTTATACCTTCTGTAAACCCAGGTTCATAGTGGTGTTGTTTTCTACTCTACATTCCCATGCTAATAAACGTTCATTTTTATTCTTATATCTGTCTGTCCACCCTTTCACCACTTCATACTCATAACTGGGATTCTGAGTCCAAAACACTAAACAAATTCCTGGTAGCATGCTGGTAGCATCACATTTCATAGAGGCTAACAAAAGTAACAGCTAGCAGCTAGACTATTCCTTTAGCAGGGATGCTTTCCCCCTGCCATTTTCCTGTATTACCACAAGTCCCCACATTTACCAAGAGCACATTTCTGTACAATAACTGATTAATTTCATAGTCAAAAGGTCTGTTTACTTTTTTCTGCATCTACCTTGTTTACAGAATAAAAACTGCCAAATTTTACATAGCGTCAAAGTTAACTATTCCCCACAATCCAGCTTAATACTGCTGTGTTTGAAATAAATGAGAAACAGGCAGTTTCTGCAATATAGACATATTTCTGTTCATTTGATCATACAATAACATCAGATCAAGTGTTTGCAAGACTCTGCTCTCTAGGGCAATCAGACATGTTTACTTTTTAATATATAAATGCATAAACCCCTGCCAGAATCTGTTTTCATTCACCCTGGTTTCACACTGATATAACTTTGCTAGCAGCAATGGAGAGGTGTCTATGTTACACCAACTTATGTGAAAGCAAAATATCAGGCTCCTCCAAGCAAAAAGAACTGTATATGCACAGGGCTCCTACTCCATTGTTCAGTTCGATAAGAAAAATCACTCCAGACTGACATATAACTGAGGACCTCCATTACTTCTCAAGTACTGAAAGATCTCCAGCAGGATGCTTGATGAAAAACATATTGCATGTTCATTTATCTGCAGTGACTACTTAAAATGTCAAACATAAACATCTTTTCTATGAACATGTTCAACTTAGCAAGCCTATATCTGGTTTACATTCCTCAGTCACCATGTTGACCTTTTATTAGTTAATCCCTTATGTAACTGGTTAAAAAAACAGCAACAGAAGTAAAAATTGGCACTTACTAGTTCAGCAAAGTAGGAGAAAATTAAATTTGTTAAGTCGACCCTGACCATGTAATACCCTTCTGATGCATCTAGCACTCCAATTCTAGCTGCCTCATGTTATTGTTTTCTGGTGACAGATAAGAAGGTACAGATACACCTAATGTAATTAATATATTGTGAGGGAGGGTGGTGGGAAAATGAGCTGAAAGTGAACTTGCACATCATACAGTACTCCAAACTGATGGATGCCATTCAGTCCAATGAAACAGTCCAATGGCAACATGATTATCTCTTGGCTGCCCTATTGTGATTGCATGCAGATATCACCTCAGTATGTGATATTTTAGGACTAAGTCCAGTGACTTAGGTGCCTAAAAATCTGACACTTAGCTCTCAGAGTAAAATCATGAGTTATGGATTAGGTCTGTAGTCTCCCTATGTGCATGAGGAGAATTAGGTACCTTAGAACAGTGTTTCTTAACCCATAGGTCGTGACCCAGAAGTGGGTCACAAGAACATATCAAAGGGTCATGAACAACCTTTAAAAATGCTTAAGGCTGGGGGGAGAGGGAGGAGGTCGGCAGGAGACACCACATGCATGTGTACAAGTGCACACATGCACGTGGCACCCAGGCAGTAGTGGAAAGCAGCTCCTGCAGCTCCTGTAGGTAAGTCGAGGGAGGAGAAGGGGCAGCGTAGGCAACATATTGTAGAGAGCATGTGCCCTGCCTCCCTGATTTCTGCACCCACAGCAGACACAAGGCTGCAGCCTGGCCTAACTGGGGTCAATCCCACCACGCAGGGCCTAGGCCTAATCATTCTGTGGGGATTGGAAATTTGGTGGTGGGGATGGTGGAAAAGGGAGAGAGAGAGATGGGAAAGGCGGGGAAGTGCTAGAAGAGACAAACACACATTTAACCCATAGGAACAGAGGAGTTACAAAAATTAATCCAGGTAATGAGATGAGAATTCATAGTCCCTATTTTGACTGTACTTAATACAATTCAGTTTATGAATTATTTCTTGTTCTGCAGTTTCCCACTCAAACTGGTTATTAAAATCTTTCTGCCTGAGAAAAGCAGTCTGGAGGTCAGTGATGGAGTGTCTAGGGAGGCTGAAGTGTTCTGCCATGTTCTGCCACAGGCTTTTGTGTTTTTCTACCGCTGATATCAGATCAGTGTTCATTCATTTTTACATGTAGATATTGCCCTGTTTATCCTATGTAGGTAGCAAATAGGCAGCATAAGCAGGTGATGGCATATATGACATTGGTAGAGTTGCCAGTGAATGAACCTTGGATGTTGTATACCAGGTTATTTGGTCCAGTGATGATGTGATGTGCATTGACCTAAGGACACAACACGTATTTGACATCACTCCCACCACCAATTTCTGAACCCTTGGGAAGCTCTGTGGGCTGGATTGGACCCACAGGCCAGGGCTGATTGACAATACCCCTTAGAGCAGAGACTAGAACCAAGCTTCTACCCATTCCCCACTTCCTCCCCAACCCCAGGTGAATGCTGTAAATTTTTTTTGGGGGTGTAGTTAGGCCTTACAATAAGCATAAGCTAACTCTAGGGAAAATTAGGCAGTGTTAAAGTTAGCTCGACCTGTGAGTAGTTGCCATTAACAGTTAATACACTCTCTAACATGCACCTGTCTGACCTGCTGCCTGAAGGCCAGTAAGCAGGGCTATAGCTGTAAGCTCCATAACTGCATAGCTTGCCAGCTCTCTAGTGGCAGTATAGGCTCCAGGACTGGATCCCCACTAGTCAGAATAGAGCCCCTGCCACACCCCAATCAGGGCCCTGGCAGGTCATATTGGGCCCACCTGCCCCCTCCTTTGGCTGCGCAGCAACTCATCACCAACTCACTCCTCCAATCTCCCTGTTTCATCTCTTCCTACCCCTTTTCCTCATTCCTCCCTCCACTCCTACTCCCTTTCAGCCTTTCCCTCCCCTTTCACCTGCTGCTCAGCTGTCCCTAACTGTCAAATTAGGACTGTACAATTATGAATGATAGCTAGTCTAACCTCCAGGGATGCTGGAGGACTGCTTATCTCATTAGAGCAACCAGAAGTTAGCAGTTAGCAAGCTGCTTTATTTTCCTGCAAAATCATACCCTTACTCTGAGTTTGCTACTCTTCATGAACTCCAACATATGCCCATAAGATTAAATTTGTGGCTTGGACACAGCTTTTTATCCTTCCAAAACAGTTCTCATAGGAGTATGAGCTTAAAAATACTGAGATGTCTGTCAATCTGAGTGAACACCTCTTTAGAGAGAGAGGTAATAGTCATAGTTAGCTACAGAGGATCACTAGAAAAGATGCTATGTTTCTAGACAGAAGTCAGGTCACCTGCTTTACTTAGTATTTCAAATTCAACATGTAAAATCGCTATCAAATTGTAGAGTCAATTGCCTGGAGCAGTTGCTTTGCTTAGTACTTCAAAATACCCAAATAATTATACCTATAGTGTCCTTAAATTAGCTACAGCTGGGCCTAAGAGAGTCAATTACCAGAAAGGCCGAGATAGAGGTAGGGTCTTTTCTGGATCAAGCCACAGTGAGATCTCTTATCATTTCTTTTTCTCAAGCAAGTATTTTGGTATTTTATAAAGTAGCAAAGAAAAATTGCTGACCTAGATCTTGCCTTTTTGTGAGATTTTTTAATTTCTTAATCTTAGATGCATTATTTCTTTCACTTAACTCTATATAATTGTTTTGAAAATTTTGAATTTTTTTTGAATAATTAGTTAGCTTAGTAGAGCAGTGTAGAAGTTTAAAACAATGCAGGAAAAACATCTTTGTCTCTTAGGGCCTTGTTACATGTTGTACTTTGAGCTGCTCAAATGTTGATCAGTGTTAGTGCTAGCACAAGTTCAGAGCAGTCAAACCGTAAGGCTAAAAACCTACCCACTATCTGCACAGCTGTGAGTTGCTACTAGAAGGCTGGAGGACAAGGGCCTCACTAGGAGCTACAGCTGTGAGTTGCCATTACAGGTCTGGTGAGCCAGGACAAACTTCCATCTTTGCTGTAGATAGGGGTGTGTAAGAGACATGGGGAGAGTTCATGGGTTAGGGGTAGGTAATGAAATGGGAGGGAGAAAGGAAATGGGAGTAGGGGATGGGTGGGGAAATGAAGGCAGTCAGCCACTGAAGGGTAAAACAAAATAGAATAAAAGGAAATAAATGAAAGAAGGTTTCATGTTTTAATAAACTAATGTTTGGGATTGGGGTGTGGGGGTGCTGGTTGTGCTTTCCCAGGTGGCTGGGAGGTGGGAATGGTGAGGAAAGGAACTACTGTCCCTGCCCTGGGAAGAAAGCCCCATTTGTGGGAACCAGATATGGCCCCCTACCTTGTGCCCCTTTCCTCCCCCACTAGACCCCACTACAGGACCTGCCCATGCCCTGCAACTTAGCTAACTGGTATGTGCTGTGCCAGCTTTTTGCATAAGGTTGAACCCCTGGGTGTGGGAGAGGGAGTTGGCTTAGTTCAAGAATCCCCCCTGCCCCAACAGTAGACTTCAGGGTATGAAAAGTTTGTCCACACAGAACAGAAGGGTTGGGGAGGGGACACCACATTTTGGGATGCTAGAGGACTGCATCTTGGGTGGCTTATCTGTGAGAAGTGGCCACACGTTAATGGAATACGAGCTAGCTAACATATCAGAGAGAGACCTGCCCTGGAGTAGCACAGCTTTAAGCTCCCTAGAGTGTGCTTAAAACTAATTTCAGGTATTAGTGTGTAGGCAATCCAGGGTTAAGAGCTCTAGGAGCTGCCTAAAATGAATGTGTAACAAGGCCCTTAGTATTTGTATCTTGTTTGCTTGTATATATGCCCTTTAAGGGAAGAAGTGCAAGGAAAAGACCTAAAGAAAGATGTTGATGAGCATGCGAGGGAAATGAATCTGGTTTCACTAGCCCCTTATCAGGGAGAAAGAAGGTAATAGCTGAAGAGAGATAATAAGAAAACTTGTTCTCTACCTTGCAATTTACTCATAGCCTTTCCTTTGTAACTAAGCATAAATAAAACTGTTTCCTTAACTGTCACATGGCTAGGTCACAGATCTGTAATGAAATCCAGGCTTATACTATGGAGTTCTTCTACCACATTCCTTTAGATGCTTCCATTTTTTAGAACATACTTCCCCTGAGATTCCTTGGGGCTAAAGGTACCTATTCCAGGAAGCAGTAAAAGATAGTGAGGTGTATATATTACTGTTAGCTCCCAATGGTTTGTTTGGTTTTTTTGGTTGTGTTTTTTTTGGGGGGGGGGTTGTGTGGGGGGTTTTGTTTTTGTTTTCTGTTTTAGTCTCAAGACAATCAGGTTCTGCTGTGGAAAGATGATCTCTCATATGGTGAGAGAGCTGTTGAATTGCAAACAGTTCTAAATAACACACAGAACGCTCTGTTGCAATTATGTCTACATGTAAGCAACATGCCAAAAGATTTGTATAATACAAAATTGCCATTTCTAAACCACTTTTTCTTTAAGAAGCCTAAAAGGTACTTATTTTCTTCTTTATAATTGTGTTTAGTGAATTTAACATAAGACGTATTATAATCACATTGGTTTTGTAATCCAGAACATTTTCACAGTAAAACTTACTATTTGTTCCTTGAAAACTGTAAAATATAAACAGCATGAAGTAGAGGCTAAGATGTCTGAAGACCTCTACCGTTCAAATGCTGTTATTTTTTTTTTTTGTCAGCTGCAAATTATTCATAATTGCAGAAAAAATATTTTGAGTATAATTTAAATACTTTGTCTGCCCTATATTTTGATGTGATTCGACCCTTCTGTGCATGTGTGTATATGTGGAAGAATCTCAGAATACATTTATGTTAAGAGAGAAGCTGAAGGTTGTAGGAATGCTAGTAAATGTGTTTTTTAGGAATACAGTATGCTTCATACAGCTATATATTTAAAGTATGGGTCAGCTCCAAGATAGTAGAAAAGAAAATTAATTGCTATTTTCTGGCAGGAGAATTTACTCCATTATGTGCACTAGATATCACATCAAAGATAGATTGTTTCTATTTGGGATCCCAATGAATTAACAAGAAGTTTGGCTGTCATCCTCAGAATTTTTGGAGTATACAAAACCCTGCTTTTCAATAAACATTTATAGTTGTTGTTTTATGTAAAATGCAGTGCCAAGACTAAATGAGTAAAACAGTTTAAAACTTCAAAAATATTGAAATACTATTTTACCTTTTGTTCTCGTTCTCTTTACATGGTCTTTTCTCTCAGTTGCATTTGTGGAAAGGTCCAATTGTTTCTGGCTTTTAACATGTCAGATAAGCATGTCTGGACATTGGTGTGGCTTTTAGTTCTGTACTTTTCAATATGTTGTCTGTCAAGACTAAGATTTTTAAAACTAGAATCTTTGCTTAGGCAGGCACTGAGTGGAGTAATCTCCCTGCATAGATTTATTTGCAGGGCCTACTATTTTGAACTAATTTCATAATGCTTTAGCTGCATCTGTGTGAAATGCTAATCTGCTGGGAAGTGAAGAGGATGGAAGTGGTCATGACTTCTTTGACTTGGATGTATCCAACTTGACAAGCTGGTAGTGATGGACTTGATTGGGGAGCTCAAATCTGAGAAATGTATATTACTTCCCCACCCATCATAACTGTGCAAGAAAAATGAGTTCTGAAAAAAATGATCCCATTTGCTGACTAAAAAGCATTTTTGGGAGAATCTATTGATGTGGTTAAAGAATAAACTATGCAGTGTTTGTGCATGCAGCCTACATGGGTTCTGTGCTGCAATACGCCTCTGGCATTGTTTTGAGAAGAAGCCAATTTAGTGGTGTTCTGAGATGCTGTTTGCTTAGCTCTCTGAAGAACAATAAGTCAGGCAAATTTGGACAATCCCAATAAAACAGTCAGATCTTATAATGGATTTAATTAAGGCTTTTTGTCTTGTTAACTTCATAGCTGACAAAAGTATTAGAATAATAAAAAAAAAAATACAGCTGCCACTCATCTGAAATAAGACTATTCTAAATCCATTCCTAATGAAGTTTCAAAAACAAAACATAAGTTATAGTTTCACAGTTGGTAGGGTTGGAAGGAACCTGAGCAGATCATCAAGTCTGACCTCCTGCCATGGCAGGAAAGAGTACTGGGGTCAAACGACCCCAGCAATGTGTTCATGTATTATCATCATTATGTCTCATCTCATTACTTAGTATAGGGCTAGATTTACCTGTTGAACTGTATTTGCTCAGATCTAAGTGACCCTTTTTCAGGCTTCTCTCTTTCATAAAGAAATGAATAGCTTATGCTATTAATTCTTGCCATTTCTCAAGATAAGAGAGTGTGTTCAAAAAGAGGTGTATGAAAGGGTTTTGTCTAAAAAAAAAAGTTAGGTCTTAAACGCTCTTTAAAACATGTATGGGAGGAGATAATGCAGTCCTTTTAACTCAGAACTCCTTGTTTTTGGGCTTATTAACACAGAGAATTGGTCCTATTTGCATGTTATTCACTCAATACTTGAATCTCTAAGTCTTCTGTAATATCTTTGACAGATGATAATATTTAATTCCTACAAAAGTGTCACCTTTTTCTCTCTCTTGACATTATCATGGTGAATAAGATACAATTTACTAAACTCCTTCAATGTAAAGCTGTAAGAAATGGCCTTACTTTTAAGATGAGGCTAGAACTGCTCTACAGTAGTAGAAGAACCAATCTACGCCACCTTGTGGGGATCTGGAAATGTCATCATTGATAACATGGGCATCTTGTTTATAGGTTTGTTGAGTAGTGACTAACTTCTAAGATGTGCTAAAACACTACCTTCTGGAATGGCATTACGTATCTGGAATCCAACATGAATATAGCAACAGACATAGGTAGGCTTTGTGATGCCCAGTCACAGGCCAGCTGGGCACTGCGAGTATTGATTTTATCACAGGCCAACTGGGCTGTTAGGTTCAGTTTCGAATCGAGGAGGCAAAATTAGGAGTGAAGTAAAGGCAAATTTATTATAGCTTATACGCACACAACAATTAACAGAAAGATAAATGCGATAAACAGATAATGCAGTATTAAAGAGCTAATAGTAAATAATAATAACAACAGATAGATCAATTCTGTCACAGGCCAACTGGGCACCGCGAGGGTATTAGCCACTGGGCTGTTCAAAACAACAGATAGACAGACATGGGTTTGCAACTTAGCGATAGTTCCTCAATGCCAGGTACGTGTCAAGTGATTCCAGCGAAGTCTGGCGTCCCCAATCCATGCTTTCAGAAGGATTACTGGGGAAGGTCCCTTGATCAGGATCCGATCCTCACTCGCACCAGGAGTCCAGGCATGGAACAGAAATGACTGTTCTGTTCCCCCCTTCCTACTGGTCACCTGATGCACATGCTTTTTATACCTAGTCTTATGTTAATGAGTAGCTCTAAAACCAACAGATAATGTTACCCTATGGGATTCGAAAGGTGTTAACATTATCATAAAAGGTTACTACCCAGACTTGGGTTTATCCAATAAGCAAATTATGATGCAGCACCTTTAGGTTTGAAATTGACATTGCTCTGCCTAAACTCCAACCACTTTTAGGTTTCATTTGAATATGCTTTCTTGGGATGTGCTTTCCTGGAATGTGTTGGGTGTGCCAGGCAGTTGGGTCCAGTTTTATCATCAATGCTGAACCCTGAGCAAAAAAAGTTAGGTCTTCTAATCTCATAGCTGTAGCTTTGCCTATGGGGCCCAGTCAATTCCACGAACAGTTAATTTATCGTTTTGGTTAAACTTATGATGGAGCAGTTACATTTGTAGTTTACAAACTTACAAGCTTTATATTAACTAATATTACCTGTTTAGGCAAAATGCCAAATGCCTCTAAGAAGCACATATTTATTGTTTATTAAATCCCTTTGGCTCTGGCCATCACAATGCCCCAAACATTTTTATGGCAGCACAACACTCAGGGCACCAAATGTATTAGCCCTTCGTTTTACTACGAGTGCCTAAATTTTGTGACAGTAACAACCTAAGTCATAACTTGTTCTACCTTTTTGTAGCTGGCTGTTTGTTTATGGCAGGAGAGTACAAGCAGCCATGGATCTAGCTTCCTAGGACAGGAGCTTCTGGGGCCCAACACTGCAAGCCAGTGGCCCCAAGTAGCTCACCCCAACTACAGGCATGCTTCTGAATGCAGTGGTTCTCCACTGATAGGCACATAACCCAAGCTGAGGCACAGCAGTGATACACACATGGGGGGATCCCTCTGCAGTGGATTTCCCCAGCATACACTTAAGAGTATGGAGGGGGGAACTCCTGTAGGGGTTCCCCCCTCTGCCCTTGCAAACTGCACTCCAGCCTGGGGCACAGCAGCAAAAAATGCTTCTGCCTACCCCTGCCCCTTGACATGATGGGGATCCATCTGGAAGTGGGAGGTTTTCCCTCCCCCTTACAGAAATGTGCCCTAGTTTGGGGTGTGGAATCCAGAGCTGTTTTCTTACAGGAGGGGCACAAGCCTGACCCTGTGGTATAACAGCTCCAGCAACATCTGTAGATATCAGTGAAGCAAATCAGCTGTGCTGCAACATGTTGTGGTTCAGCTGATCATGTTCCAAAGACAACATCTGTTTCTACCCACACTCCTGATTGCTAGTGCTTCCATCTTGGTAGGAGAACTGATCTACATGTAAATACTAAGATAACCAGAACCCAAACCACGTCAGGTTTTATTCAATAAAATCAATGTAGTAAGCTCTGCCTATAACTCAAGAGAGTTTTTTACATACTTGAGAATATGTGCTTTGCTCATATTCTGCTCTGGGTAAATAAAAACGCTTTTCAAAACTAGCCCATTTACTGCACATTGCAGTAATCCAATCTTGAGATGACTGGATAGGCAACAAATGAGTCCCTTCTTTTTTTTATTTATTTTTTATTTTTTTATTGCACATTCCAGCTTCTGTTCAAGTAAATGGAAATTGGACCACGTGCTAAGTTTTGAAGACGGAAGCACTTCACTGACACAGAAACTTATATATAATCTACTGTTTTGCTCCTAGGCAGGCAATAGTCAGATGTGGCTTAAAGTGTTCAAATGGAAAGCCTTTTTTGTTTAATGGACTTAAAGCTTTGGACTTTTTCAGCTTTAAAATGACCATGTGGAAATTGGGGAACAGTAGAGACAAAGGTCTCTTGGCAAGTATACTATTTTATGTTTTATTACAGTGAAAGGGAATTGGTTGCAGAAGCCAACCTTTTAAAATCTTCCCCAAACTAAAATTAATTACCAGATGTTCCAGGAAGCTTATCTTCAGCACCTCACTCAGTCCCAATATCCTTGCCTTAAAGTATATGTTTTAGTTGCCTTTTGAGCACATTATACTGTTTCTTGGACAGTTTCAAAGAGCAGTACTTAGATTGCTCTTTGCACTGTAAAATCAATTCATTCAGTGAAAAAGAACCCATTTTCAGGCTACAGGAAATATGAGATCTCTATACAACTTCTCTGATTCATTGTGAGGGTAAGGTTCCCTTACCATATCCAGAGAAGAGACACCTTTACAGGCATCACTTCCCATTTAGGGGTTTATCTGCTGAGTTTATCTTGGTATAGGGGGCACCAAATTTCCAGGGGTGCCTGGAATTTCAAGTTATGGTCATTGCTACAACAAATTCTTTACCTGTATCAAACACAATAAGTGAACTAAGCAGTGAAAACAACTGGAAGGTTCTTCAATCCTGTGTGCTATAATTTGGTCGTCAGTTTGGGGATGCCTATATCAGTGACATCAAATTTATCTGGTCCACCGGCTGCATGAGTGGTGTGGAGCTGGTCCCTAGGCCAGATCAGGCCCATGTAACACCCATCACCCTGCATGCCAGATTCAGCACACAGGGTGGTCACTCTGGGATTGTGCCATACTTGGTGCCTGTGCAGGCCTAGTTCTGGACACATGCCACAGGCAGTGCCTGCTCTGACTGGTCTAGAACAGTGCTTCTCAACTTTTTTTTTTGGTACCAAAATCCACTTGTAAACATCAGTGGTCACCCCTGACCCAGTAAATAGTTTAAATACAAACCAGCCCCCCAGTGTGGGACAGGGAGGGGTGTGTAGGGAATAAGGGGCCCAAGCCTCTCCTTTTAGGCTAGAACTATGCCAGCTTGCAAGGGAAAACCCACAGTATTCCATGTTTTCCTCCTTTAAAGGAGAATCCATTTTTAAAGTTTGATCCATTTTGAAAGTTTGTTTGCAACCCTTTTGTATATTCTTGCGACCCACACCAGGTTGTGACCCATGCATTGAGAAACACTGGTCTAGAACACATCCTGCTCGCAGCATCGGCTCTGACCTAGTTGGGTCCCAGGCTGGGTAGAATGGGTGCCTCCTTTTAGCATGCATGGCCTGTGTTATGGCTCAACTCTGAGACCCAGGGGCAGTACTGGGGGCCTGAATCCAGCCCTTGGGCCCTATCCTTCACCCCCATGGTCTGCACTATAGTTGGAGATGCATCTGCAGCTTATGTAGATTTATGACGGTTAGCTATTGGCTGTGGCACCATGAAGTTCAAGAGGGTTAACCTCCTGCTATTTAAGGGGGTGTCTTAGTGCATGCTGAACTCCATGTTGCTGTGGCAACAGTGCTATTGGTCTCAATATAGCCGATACAAAGCCAGTTTGTGTGTATATTTCCATAGGTTGCAGTCACACCTTAATTGCAGTGTAGGCCCATGCTTACTCATTTAACTAAAAAACAATGGGAAGGATAGTTTGTGTGCTACAGCTGGGGTTCATTTACCCTTGACGTCACTAATCTTAATGAATCAGCAACAATTTCTCTAAACTGCTCTAGAAAAAATACCTTAGACTTCCAACTTGCAGCAATTATCTCTCAATAATAGTAGCTAATGGTCAACAAGCCACTGATTGAAAAGCACTTGGCAAGTCACAATTTTTTTTTTTTTATAAAGGAATGTGAATTTGGTACAGATGTGTATGCTTGCATTACCCTAATTATGTCTATATGCCAAGAAAGTTTATGCAAATTTAGCAAATTGAGTGCTCATGAAATATACCTTACATACCAGCCTGAAAACTGAAGACAGATTTTTATACTGCTTGAGAATAGTTCTTAAACACATGATCTCCAAAGCGTGGTATTCACATTAATAATATTAAGCTACCAATTAAATTTAACAAATGACTTGTTAGGTCAGATTCTTATGGACATTTTGAAAAGCTTGGAGATCCATTCATTGGTTCTCACTGCGTTTCCAATGAAACATCATGGAAATATATTTCTTCTGTTAGCCTCTCCTACCCAGATGTTTTTGATAAACATGTGACTTGGGTTGAAAATACCTTATACCCCATGAAAAGCTTGTTTAATCAAATAACTTAATATTTGTAGGGATAAATGCAACACTTTTGGTCAAGAACCACCAATTCTCCAAAATAAAAATATTCTAAATAAATTGATTGCTTTCTGCAAACAATGTCATTTGATTGTAAGGTCAGTTTTCCCAACGTACACCAGTTTCAACAGAAAAAAAACATTGCCAGACTGTTAAGATCCAAAAGTGAAAATGGGCAGAAAATGTAGATATCGGAATGAATTATTTTATTTGTCAGAGAATGCAGTTTGTTTAAAAAAATATCAGCCTGGAGTCCCTCTTCACATAGAGTTATCACTGATGTCCTTAAATCCATTTGATGTTATTGATTATAATAGTATCTTGATATAATTGTTTCCTAACTAGCGTTATTTGGAAGGATGTCAGGGTAGTTTTACTCCGCATCTGTCTCCTATATCTGTAGAGACATGTATGATATTGTTGTTTTTGTTTTGCTTGTCAGGTTAGAGTCACTTGTTCTGTTGGAAGGTAAATCGCAGAATTTAATTTTTATAACCTTGCTTTTCTATGGGAATATATTACCATTTAGTTGTAAAAAGATACCTAGACATTTCTATTGAGAAGATGTACCTACAACACTACTGCTTTTTCTCATCTTCTGCTTGCTACTGCAGCATGGGTACAACTTCCAGCAGGGGGGGTGGGAACTGAGCTGGGGCTAGGCAGCTTCCACCTGCGCTCTTGCTGCAGTGGGGTGTGGAGGAACAGGTAGTGTAGAGAAGGGGTGCTGGGAGAAGCAGCAGCAGTGTGGGTGCAGCTTCTAGCACAGCCCTGGCCAGATACCTTCCAGCTAGAAGCTGTGCTTGCATCCCAGCCAGGGAGTAGGGGCCTGGAAAAAGCAGCATTGGCACAGCTCCCAGGTGCCTGGGCCCAGCACAGACTCAGCCAGCTCCCCCTTCCCTCCCCCACCTTCCTGCTGACAGGTTGCCAAAGCCATCTGGCTCATGCAAGACTGAAACCAGGTTGTTCAGGCCCATGGTTTAAAAAGATGAAATTATAACAAAGGAGACTAAGGTTAGATATTAGATATTTCTAACTATGAGGGCAGATGAGTACTGGAGTGGATGGTCTAAAGAGGCTGTATCAGTGAACATTTTAACAGTGGACAGTCTTAGAGCAGGACAAGCAAAATGTCCAGATGGCTTAGATAGGGATGATATTGCTTTGAGCAGATATTGGACTAGATAGGCACTTGCTTCCCCAGCCTCATTTTTCTTTTCTTTTTTTAATATATATATAACTGATCTTGCACACTTGTTGAATATGGTTCACCTTCTAAATCTTTTCTGCTTCTTACTAGGGCTGTTTCTTGATCTCTGTACATGAATTGCTAGACTGCTCTATTTACTCAATAAGATGGAGATATTCATTAGTGCTTTCACCCTTGTATCAGTGTGTTGAAATGCATTATTTTTCATATCTTTTTGTCCAGAAATATTAAGAAATTGCAGGTGGGAACAATGGTGCTGCCAGTTTTTAATTGGATCCATGCTTTTGTTCCCATTGTAATTAATGAAACATCTCCATTAGTTACCAGTGAAACTACATATACAGTTGAAGTACTTCTTGCTTACTTATAATGGCAACATTCTTTGGCCATTCTACCTCTGATTAGCTTTTCTTTGTGTCTACTTTTTTGCAATCTTATTTTAATCTGAAGTCAATGGCAAAATTGCATGAAATGCCCCTCCCTCTGCCTGCAACCTCTTTCCCTGCTGCCGCCCCCCCCCAAAAAAAAACAAACAAGAAACCAACAACAATCAAAAACCTCACACATCTAAAAGGGGGTCTAAGAGACCTTGGGGTGTGCAATTCAGAATTGTTTTTCTAATAAATCTTGCTGAAAACTCTTGCTTAACTGCCACCTACACCTAAAGGGAGTAAATTACAAAAGGGGCCTTATTTCTCTCTGGTTTCCTAGGTACCTACAACTGTACTTCTGTATATACCGGAAAATGCTCCAGTGTTGGCAGGTGAGGCAGTCAGGTTCTAGAAGTTAAGTTTGTTCTACTTGCACTTCTTGAAAGCACCTAATGCATGGTGACAGGATCAGATGACCTGAAAAGTGCTTTGGCAGATTGTATTGCTTCCTTTTAAAATGAATGTTGTCCTATTTGTCATAGTCTAGTGGTTGGAGAACTTGGCCTATGTCAGACCCAGATTTTATTTCCCCACCTCAGCTTAAAGGAGCCCAAACCTATACTCTAACTTCCCTGAAGACTCTTACTGCTAGGTTACTAGCTGTTATGGATAGCAGTACTCTCTATACCTCCAGTTCCAGCTTTGCCTCTGTACAGGAAAACATCAAAATTTAAGGGAGTAAAGTGGTATGGCTCTTTCCCCTATTAATTAAGGCATTTGCATGAGGCAAGGGAGTCCAGTGGTTCAGGTCTGGATCCCAGGACTCTTTTTGTATTTTAATTTAATAAAATTTAAGAAACTGCTAACTGTTTGGCATTTGTAATCGACAGATTTATATACAACTATTAATTAAACAAGCTGGTATAATACTTATTAAACTAAAGTTTCAACAGCATTTTGAGATCTTTGGAAGAAGGTGCTCTAGCAAGTGGAAAACACAGAAAAAATGATCTTGACAACTTCAGTTTCTCTCTTTTTTGAAGCCTAATATACTATCTGTCTAATTTGTGAATTCTTGCAAGTTATATAGCAAATTAAATAATCCTGTGGCTAGTGAATGCCAGTGACTGGAAAGCATAAGTCTAATGTTGAGACCAATAAAAATGTTTAGAATCCATATTTGTGTATGGAAGAAATTACATGTTCATCTTTGAGTTTATTACTAGGTGTGACAGTGAGACAATCTCAAATGCAGTTCAATGTAGCCAAATAAGCAAATCTAAGTGCTTTCATACAGCACAGCAGAAGATGGGCATAATGATGAAAATAGACTGTAAATAAACAATATACCCGGCTGTGAAAAACACCTTCTGATAGCTTGCAGAACTACATGCACAACAAACATTTTACTTCACAATTCAAAGAAATTCAGGCTCGAGAGTCAGTCTACACACTTAGTCTTCTGCATATGTATAACAGCATGCCTTTTGACACCACTGGAAAACTGACCGTGTAACTTGAAAAACTCTAGTTTCTTACCACTGAAAGCAGTAGGGAGGAGGATAACAGTAGGTTCATTTCTCCCTACTCCCCAGGTTCTCACTGACATCTAACACATTGTTAGCAACTGGATGCAGTTGCTAACATACCTCTGGGACAACAAAGGCAAATAAGATGATATACAATGACTTTGGCTTTGTCTAGAATCCTGCATTTGTGCATGGACCTGGATTCCATTTATCCTTGATTTAGAATCCTAGGAAGTTAGGGTTGGAAGGGACCTCGGGAGATCATCTAGTCCAGTGGCCACCAACGGGTTGATCTCAAAGCCTCTTGGAGTTGATCTGAGGCTCGGGGGTGGTGGGGTGTGCTTAGCACATGCCTCACCCCAGACCAACAAGTCAGTCCATGGGGGAGGGCAGGGGCCAGGTCCTGGACCCATGGTGAGGGACAGGGTGCCACAGAGGCAGGAGCAGGGGTAAGGTGAATGGGTCCCTGGCCAGGTGCGTGGTGGGAGGATTGAACCTGGGCCCATCCAGGGGGAGGGGAGAGGCTCCTGCCACTGGGTGCACTCTGGCAGAGGCCCTGGGGGGCATGTGCCCCTCCCCATCTGTGCACAGTAGAGGCAGCTGCAATTGTGGGCTAGGCTTTGTGCCCTGAGCCCCACTGCAGATTGCCCAGGAGCGGCCTGACACCATGTGCATCCAGCCAGTCGGTGGGTAAGGGACAAGGCTTAGCCTAGGGTAGGATGCAGGTGGCATCAAGCCATTCCCAGGCCAGCTGCAGCAGGGCTCAGGGCGCAAAGCCCAGCCCACAACTGCAGCCACCTCTGCCACGCACAGAGGGGGGGCATGTGCCCTCCCCCAGTGCTGGGCAGTGCAGGTGGCTGCAGCAGCTGTGAGGGAGGGAATGAGGCTGGAGCAAGGGTGGGCCTCCACAGCCGGGGTGCAGGATGGAGCTCTGAGTGGCTTGTCTGGGGGATGTGGGGAGGGGAGGCGTGTACCCCAGGAGGGCATGGGGGGCATATGCTCCCAGCTGCCACTGCAGGCTGGGGTCAGACAATGGCAGCACTAGGAGTGGGGCTACAGGCCAGGGTGGGCTGCAGGCACCCAAGAATTCACCATAGCCCCCCTCAGAACTGCAGCCGCCACCTGGCCTGCGCACAGTGTGGCTCACCTCCCCACCATGAAAAGAGTGGGCTGCTTTCCCTCTCCTCTGGGATCTGTGTGGTGGGGAGGGTGGGCTGGGGCAGGAAGGCAGTGCCACACTCTTAACAGTGGGGAGCTGAGCCACCCTGCATTCAAGCCAGGTGGTGGCAGTGGTTTTGGGAGGGGGGGGCTATGGCAAGTTTTCAAGTGCCTGCAGTCCCCCCACCTCATAGCCCCACCCCTAGCCTTAGCCCCACTTCCTCATTGCTGGGGCCCCAATCTGCCCCCCCCACGGCCCTTCTCCCACAGACTTACCTGCTGTGGGGGTGCACCCCCAAATAATTTTTTCTCCTTCCGCTTTGATCTCCCCCCCCACCTTCCCAGTTTCATAGTTTCTAGGGTCGGAAGGGACCTAAGGAGATCATTGAGTCCCACCCCCTGCCATGGCAAGGAAGAGTACTGGGGTCAAACAAACCCAGCAAGGTGTACATCTAGCCTTCTCTTAAAGACCCCCAAGGTAGGAGCCAGCACCACTTCTCTTGGAAGTTGGTTCCAGAACCTAGCCGCCCTGACTGTGAAGTAGCGTCTCCTGATATCTAGCTTAAATCTACCCTCTGCCAGCTTGTGACCGTTATTCCTGGTCACTCCTGGTAGTGCTCTGGGGAACAGGGCTCCCCCAGTGCCTGGTCCTCTCCTCTGACTAGTTTGTAGCAGACCACTAGATCTCCCCTCAGCCTTCTCCTGTGGAGGCTGAACAGGTTCAGGTTCCGTAGCCTCTCCTCGTAGGGCCTGCCCTGCTGCCCCCTGATCATGAGAGTGGCCCTCCTCTGGACCCTCTCCATGTTGTCCACATCCCTCTTGAAGTGCGGCGCCCAGAACTGGACGCAGTACTCCAGCTGCGGCCTGACCAGTGCCACATAGAGAGGGAGTATCACCTCCTTGGACCTGCTTGAGATGCATCTGTGGATGCACGACAAGGTAAGGTTGGCCTTCTTGACTGCATCCCCACACTGCCGGCCCATGTTCATCTTGGCATCAGTGATGACTCCAAGATCCTTTTCTGCCTCTGTACTGATGAGAAGGGAGTTCCCCAGCCTGTAGGTATGGTGCTGGTTGTTCCTCCCCAGGTGTATTACTTTGCACTTGTCAGTGTTGAATCCCATCCTATTTTCATCTGCCCACCCCTGTAACCTGTCTAGGTCTGATTGCAGCCTATTCCTCCCTTCTAGCATGCCCACATCCCCCCACATCTTAGTGTCATCTACAAATTTGAACAGGGTGCTTTTTACCCCCTCATCCAAGTCACTGATGAAGTGGTTGAACAGAGCGGGCCTGAGGACCGAGCCCTGCGGAACCCCACTGCCCACATCCCTCCAGGTCAAAAATGACCTATCCACCACCACTTTCTGGGTGCTGCCCTCCAGCCAATTGGCAACCCATTGGACTGTGTGGGTGTCGGCACCATAGTCCCCCAGTTTTTTAATGAGAATGGGGTGAGAGACAGTGTCAAAGGCCTTCCAAAAGTCCAGGAAGACTATGTCCACTGCTACCCCTGCATCTAAGGATTTGGTGATCTGATCATAGAAGGCCACCAGGTTGGTCTGACAGGACCTGCCGCTAATGAACCTGTGTTGATTGCTTCTAAGCATAATCTCCCCTGCTGGCCCCTCATGGATATGCGCCAGAATAATTCTCTCAAAAAGCTTGCCCAAGATTGAGGTAAGACTAACTGACCTATAGTTTCCCACATCCTCCTTCTTCCCCTTTTTGAAGATGGGAACCACATTGGCCCTCTTGTAGTCCTCTGGCACCACACCAGAGCACCATGAGTGCTCATAAAGCCATGCCAGGGGTCCCGCAATGACCTCATCCAATTCCCTCAGTACTCTAGGGTGGAGATTGTCCAGACCAGCTGATTTGAATACATCCAGTCCCTCCAGAAGTTTCCTAACTAGTTCCTCACTAACCCTTGGCCTAGGTGCGCCTCCCGTGGGGTTTAAGGGGGGCCCAGCAGGGGATGGGGGGTGACTGTTCCGGTCCCTGCTCAGGAAAATGGAGGCAAAGAAATCATTAAATGTGTTGGCTTTGTCGTCTGATGTGACGACCAAATTTCCTAGCATGTTCTGCAGGGGCCCCATATTACCTGGTATGTTCTTTTTGTCCCCTATGTTTTTAAAAAAGGACTTCATAGATTTCATAGACATTAGGGCTGGAAGGGACCTCGGGAGATCATCGAGTCCAGCCCCCTGCCCAAAGGGCAGGAAGTCAGCTGGGGTCATAGGATCCCAGCAAGATAAGCATCCAATTTACTCTTGAAGGTGTTCAATGTAGGCGCTTGAACCACCTCCGCTGGCAGACTGTTCCAGACCTTGGGGGCTCGGACAGTAAAGAAATTCTTCCTTATGTCCAGCCTGAAACGGTCTTGCAGGAGTTTGTGTCCTTGATCTGGGAAGCTACTCCCAGTTCCATCTCTGCCTTGGCCTTCCTGACTGCCCCCCTCCAGCCCTGAGCAGCTGCAGTATAATCCTCCCTGGTGATGGCCCCTCCCTTCCATTGGGTGTGCGCCTCCCTTTTAGCTAGGAGACATTCCCGGATACTTTTGGTGAGCCATGGGGGCTTTTGCGCCCTCCACCCTTTGATCTGTGCTGGGATTACCTCCCTTTGGGCTTGGAGGATCATCTCCTTAAGGAGCAACCACTCTTTTTGGACACCTGGCTCCCCTACCCTCTTGGACCTCAGTGCTTCTCCGACTATTCTCTTTACCCCGTTGAAGTCTACCCTCCTTACCCCATTGAAGTCTGTCCGCTATCCGCTGCAGGCCTTTGCCACCTTGCGCTGGATGGTGAATTCCAGCAGGCAATGATCACTGTCACCCAGGTGGTCGAGCAAGGCATCTCCCCTGGTGGGGCTGTGCACCTCCTGGGTTAGATGGAGGTCCTGCATTCTGGCTAGGAACCTACATGAGTGGTCAGACCTGGCTGACTGCTCTTCCCAGCAGATGTCTGGAAAGTTCAGGTCCCCCATGATGACCACATCCTTTGACCTAACTACGTCCGTGAGCTGACTTAAGAATTCCTGGTCTAGCTCTTCCCCTTAGTTGGGTGGTCTGTAGTAGACCCCCACCGTTAAATCTCTTTGCCCTTGACTGCCTTGTATTCTAACCCAGAGCACTTCAGAGTGCCCCTCCTCCAATTCTTTACTAATTGACGAAGACGTGTATTCCTCCATAATGTAGAGCGCCATGCCCCCACCTTCCATCCCTGTCCTATCCCTCCTGTACAGCCTATAGCCCTTGGTATTCACCGCCCAGTCGTGCTTTGGGTCCCACCACATTTCAGTGATCCCCACTATGTCTGGGTTGGTGTCAGCTAGCAAGGAGGGCAAGTTCCTCTTGCTTGTTCCCCATACTACAAGCATTTGTGTAGAGGCATTTGAGGCCTCCTGTGGATGTGTGCACTAGCCCCCTACTTTCAGCATTACCCTGTCCCCTGTCACTTACCTGTGTATATGTTCCGCTAGTTGGCCTAGGCTGGGCTGTACTTGTGGGTGTTCCTTGGTTTGGCAATCCAATGCTTCCTCTGCCCTTGTCTTCCCCTTCTTCCAACAAGCCTAGTTTAAAGTGTTTGGTGTGGGGATACATGCCCCCCATCTGTGCACAGCAGAGGAGGCTACAGTTGTGGACTGGTCGGGGGTAGCACATGGTAGATCTTGGGTTGCTTTTAAATGCCAAATGTTATCTCCTACTTAAGAAGGTTGGAGACCACTGATCTAGTCCAGCCCCCTGCTCAAAGTAGGACCCTTCCTAATTAGATCATCCCAGCCAAGGCTTTGTTTAGCCAGGTCTTGAAAACCTCCAGGGATGTAGTGTCTACCACCTCCCTGGGTGACCTGTTCTAGTGTTTTACTACCTTCCTAGTGAGGGAATTCTTCCTAATATCTAACCTAAACTTCCCTTGATGAAGCTTGACACCATTGCTCCTTGATCTTCCCACCGCTGAGAACAGTCTAACTCCATGCTCTTCCAAACCCCCTTCAGGTAGTTGAAGGTTGATATTAAGTTTTTCTTCCCATCCTATCATTTGACATTAGAAAGTGTTTACTATACTGAATAACTCTCTTGCCGAGATGTAGTCTGTACTAGAGTGGAGTCTCTAGTTAGCATAGCTTTTGGTAATGTACCAGCTGAATGGCTCTTTGGCAAGTGTCACTAGGTGCATCCACAAGAGACATTTACTGTGCAGTTGACTAATTAGCTGCAGAGCAAACATCTTGATCCCTAACGTGTGCCCCTATTAGGCTGTAGTAAATAAATTAACTCTGCAGCAGGATAGTACTTGTAAATACTCTGCGTAGCACAAACATAGATACTGCCCAGTTAGTGCAGGGACTACCTGCCAGCTAGCCCCATGCTGAATCACCCTTGTGCTCCAGCCAACCGCTCCACCACAAGTTGAGCTGGTGGGAGCAGCCCCAGGTTGGCAGGCTGCCTCCCGGGTAGGGTGGCCATGATAGAGGACATTCTGGTTTTCTGCTACTCTGTCCTCTTGATATGAAACCCAATGCCTTTATGTCCTCTATTTTTCTCTTCAAGAGAAATGTAGAGGACATAATGGTGTCAGGTTTCATATCAACAGAGAACAGAAGACAACCAGACCGTCCTCTATGATGGTCACCTTACTTCTGTCTCCTCTGCTGCACCCTGTCTCAATATGCTGCCATCCTGGGCACACGTACAGAGGGACATCCAGCAGCAATAAAATCTGGAATGATAAGATCTAGAGTTTATGGCTGCACATTAATAGGTATGTCTCCCCTCCCCATATTTCTAAGCATTGTTGTGCTGGAAAAGCTTTTAATTGTAGGCTAGACCTTAAACTGTTATTGTTTAGGTCAATATTTTTAGCTGTTTCATTATGAACAATGACATTCTGATTTATTGAGGACAAATGGATTTTGAATTTGGGGTAGGCAAAGACAGGACCTGTATCAATATTAAGCTAAACAAAAAGACTTTTCAGAGATAAAAATGAGAGTTAGGTGCCCTCCTTGCTTTGGAGACTGGGTACCTCACTGCTGGGAGTCACTGGGCTTGCCAAGTCCCAGGCATGTCGCTCTTTGGCTTAATTCCTGGTGTGCTGCATGCATTACTGTTAAGGTTCAGGAAACAACACAGTGCCTGTAGCTAGAGGACCTTTAATCACAGTCAGCTGGCTGATCAGATCAGCTGATAGAGAGGAAATGCACAAAGGTTTATATATCTGAAGTATATTAGAACAGGTGCATTATTAGACCTTTGTTATATATTGAAAGATTGTGGAAACCAGTTGGATTCTAATGGTGGCATAAGAAAACTAAACACGATTTATCACAGACTCATGCAGGGTATCTGTTGCAGTGTACTAAGATGTGCCTGTTCCTTTAAGGGCAGAAACAGCCTAGCAAGGGAGCCCAGCAGGCTAGGCAGAGCTCTACAGCTGCAGGTTGCCCGAGCAACAAGCTAATGACATAATTAGCTGGCACCTGCAGGCAGTCAGCTGACTGTAAGGAGGCAGGGCCCTGAGAACATGTAAGCTCAGGGCTGGGGCTGGCAGAGGGTATGCTGTCTCTTGGGACTGCTGGGGGGAAGGAGCTTTTGCCCAAGAGAGTTACCTAGAGGTGTTTGGTTGCCTGCATTGCCGCCTACAAGAGCAGTAAGGTTCTAGGAGCTTGCAAGGTATCCAGGGCTAGGGGACACACTGTCCTAGGGATAGAAGTTTGCCTTCTTAAAGTGGCAAAGTGCTATCTTCATTGTTGTTGTTATATTATAGCCCAGGAGCTTATGTTTGTGCTGTTTGTACTGGAGGTTTGGGATGGGGTTCTGAGAGGAGGTACAGAGGCCTCATGTGACTAACTTGACCCCTGTTAGGGGTGGGATTAGGGCTTGGGCAGTTAGAGCCTGTAGTGAACAGAGAGGGAGTAAAGCACCAAGCTAGAGAGGGGCCAGGGGTCTAGCACCAGAGGGGCACAGCTACTTGAGGGGTTGGGTGTGCAGCTAGACAGGGGTCAGAGGGGCACAGTCAGACAGGAACCCAGTGTCCCCCAGACAGGAGCTGGGGTCCAGTGATTCAGAGAGACTGATTGGAGCTAGTGCCCGAAAGCCAGGTCTGACACAGTGGGCCCAAACTAGAAGGCCTAGCTAGATTAAAGAGGTGGTGGCTGGGGAGGCCGAGGCCCCAACAGAGTGAACAACATTCTCATAATGCCTGTGTGGCATGGCATGTGGTATAGGGGAGGTTTTGGAGCCAAGCAATTAGCCCAAAAGGCTTGAAGTGCCCTATGTGGCACAGTATTGAAATGAGGTCTGGCAGAGGGGATAAGGTGAGTTATGGTAGGGTTCAGTGGACTGGGGCCATGCAAAAGCCCATGGGCAGTCTCCCAATTTGTATTTCACCAAGAAGATATGGCAGATAAGACAAGATGGTGCCCCTGGGGTGTATTTGGTTCAGTCATTGAGCTGCCAGGAGCATCACGGTCATCCCTGGGGACCCTGATCCATGACAGTGCCCTATTTTACTGTTTTAACATATGCACTAACTCATTATCCTTTGTTAAACCTCCTTCTATTCTTGGAAAATGTCACTTGATTTCCAGGTATAGTCTTCAAGGGCCTTGAAACTCCCTGCTCATTATATTTTTGGAAACAGAGTCTTGTCATCTTCCAGGAAGGGAGATGGAAGGAGGCATCTTGGCTGAAAGCTCAGACCTAGTTAAACTGCGGAGAAGCAGAGCAGAGGAAGGGAAAGGGAGGCCTGCTAGAAGTTGAGGCTTGTTGAGCCAAAAGTTAAGGCATTAACAAGATAGTGTCAGGAGCACAGGGCCTCTACTTGCATTTTTTTGGATTAGAAAAATCTCCCATTTTTTAGCAGTTATGAGACTATTATGCGTATAAAATAGGGCCTGCCACCTAAAACAGAATACACCATATTGAGAAGGAGCTTTTGAAATTGATCATTCTTTAAAAAAAAATCATTATTTCATCACAAACTACTAGAAATTTTCTCTACTTACCTGCTATTTTGGAGTGTACTGAGAACCTTATTCAGAGTTGTGAGTTTGAACTGTAAGTGCATAACTAATGTACTTTTTTTACCAGCTTAGCCCAATGGGCCACCAAGGTCAACTGGACCTTTGATATTTATGACTGCTTGTGGATAAGACATAAAAAAAAGAAGTGTTTTATTTTAAGCTCGGCACACTGAGAGTATCACGTCCCCAGAAGAGGCATCATGTTGACTTCACCTGACTTGCCCAATATCTGTATAGCTTGGGTGCTTCGGTGGGACATTTTGTCACTTATCTAATAGCTGATGCCTTTTCCAGTCAAGTACTTGGTTTATTTTTTTTTTCCCCACGTATGTCAGTAGCTTATATATACCATATTTACGGCAATCCAAGATGACTTCCAATTTAAGCAGACCCCCTCCCCAGTATTTTCATTATATTGGAGAGTTGTCTTAAACTAATTGTGGGGGGACAGGCAGCTGACCCCCATATTCCTTACCCCCCTAACACCAGTCCCCTCAGCCACTTGCCTCCCCCTGGTGCCCATGTCCCCAGCCACTTACCCACACCTCTGCCCCACCCCACAGTCTCCTTGGTCTCACCCAGTCTCTCCACACTCCCTGCCATATGCTCTTCCCCACATCTCTATTTGGTCCCCAGAACCACAGCAGCCACCTGCCCTAGGCTGTTGCTAGAAACCAAAACAAGGGTATTTTTCCCCCTACATTGAAAGGGGGAAAAATCTCATCATGGATTTGTGTAAGCATGATGTATATTTTCTAGTTTGCCATAAATATCCTTGGAATGATTTATATTGTTCTACTATTTCAGTGAAAAATGTAACAGTGTAGGTGTGTTTGTGTGGGACGGGGTGGAATTGTGTGATAGATGTCTTCATAATGAAAATGAAATTGCTAGGGAGCAAATTGGGAACCTCTTATTCACATTAGTACTATAATCAGTTGTGTGGTCCCTGTAAAAGCAACAGCACTACTTATATTAAATAGCTGCTCATAACTGTAAGAAGTTCACAATTTGGCATTAAATAATAAAGCAGCTCTTAAAGCCCCTCCACCCCCAATTTAGCTATTAAACACAATCTTTGAGTATAATTCACTGTTACTGTTTTCAATATTTTGAGGAACCCCATATCAAAGACATCTTTTTTTATTATATGGGTCCTTTAGCACGTGTTAATTTAAATTGTATGAAGTGGTCCTTCAGGCATACATTAATTTAAATTTGTGTTCAGAAGATCTCTTATTTGTTGATAAATGTTTGTAAAGTGCTTTGAGATCCTTAGTTAAAAGTGCTATGAAAGTGAAAAGTGCATCGTTGCATGAAAGGAAATGGGTTTGGAATGTCAACTCTGAGCTACTGAGCTGAGGTATCATGACAGGGAGTTATTAGCTAAACCAAGTCCTGCTTACAATACTACGCTACACTGTTTGCCATTGTGCCAATGTTCTTACAGCAGCTCCCTTTTCCTGTTGGTAATCTAGCAGAATCTACCAGAGTAAAGAGACATCTAGGAATTGTAGGGATACACTTTCATACTTATTGCCCATATATCCAAATTGGACAGAGTCCAATGGAGAGCAGTGAAAATGGGGGGCTGGGGCACATGACTTATGACAAGCAGGAGATGGGCCTATTTAGTCTGCAGAAAAGAAGACTGAGGGGGATTTGATAGCAGCCTTAAGCTACCTGAAGGGCATTATAAAAAGAGCTAGACTGTTCTCAGTAGTGGCAGATTACAGAACAAAGAGCAATGGTCTCAAGTTGCAGCAAGGAAAGTTTAGGTTGGATATCAGGAAAAACGTTCTCACTAGGGGTTACCTAGATTGGTGGTGCAATCTCCATCCTTGGAGGCTTTTAAGGCCCAGCTTGACAAAGCTCTGGCTGGAATGATCTAGTTGGTGATGGTCTTGCTTTGAGGAGGGGGTTGGACTAGATGAACTCCTGAGGTCCCTTCCAACCCTAACTTTCTATAATTCTATGATTCAAATTAAAACAAAATAAGACAAAAAACCCCCACAACAGTAACAGCAGAGTATTTGATAGTAATTGACAATAGGAATATTCCTAGTACTGATTTAGTTTGGACTTCATGTAGTAATGCAGGAATAACTACATTGGGAAACAGCTTGCTTAATTAATACAGAATGTCTGACGAGTGTTTAATTCTGACTTCTTTGCACAAATCATGCAATGGACACCTTTTACTCAGACAGTATCATTGAAATAAAGAGAACTATTCAACAGTCAGATCTTGGAGTCAGAATTAATCCTCTTCTTAGATAATCTAGTTTGTTCTTAACTCGTTTCCCTTTTCAGTCTATGCATTTTAGAGGAAAGTGATCAGGTAAAAAGAGGAGTTCACTTTTCAGCTTTTCAGTGGAGTTTAAAGATTTTGCTTGAGAATTCACACATCACTAGGAATTTTTAAATATGCTGCTGAAGATATGTTACAATTAATTTACATAATTATGTTGACATAATTTCAAGGTAATACTCGAGGACCTTAGGAGTAAAACAAGATTCCTTAAAATTGCCTTTGGTTAGTTAGAATAACCTCTGAATCCCTTGTTGAATACATCACTTTGAGGTCAGTTCCATAATAATCATAGTTTGTGGAGGTGTCGTCAAGTCTGATGACTGTGTCATCTGGAAAGCGTGTATTAGTGACCACTGTTGGCAAGACTTTGATAACTGGGGATTGCAATTGATGAACCCTGAGGGTCCTTTAATCCTTATACTTCTATGACTGGAAAAAAACATTTTTGCATCATAGCAAGTTTTATATAGTGAAGGTTTCAGAGTAAAAATTGTTAAAGTTTAGGCACAGTATAAAAAAATCCATATCGCTGTTGTTTGGTATTCAGATAACAAGTGTCCCTCTCATCCATTTTTAGTGCAAACTAAAAGAACAGTATGTGCTGGTCTAATAATAAATAACTTGTGAATAGGCTCCTTAGTGGGTAATGCCTACCTTTTAGGACCTACAGGACCTATTAAACTGTGCACTGATGAATAGATATGTACTGAAGACCCACATAATTCCTAGTGAAATCAATGGGAGTCCAGCGTGAATAAAGAATACAAGATGTGGCCCTGTATTTGTAAGAAGCACTCAATAACAGTCATGCACTGTACAGAATAAGAATTAGAAGTTAATTTTGCTACTGTCCAGATTTTTTCTCCTCTTCCTGGGGGTGGGGGGGACATGTCTGTTAATGCAAGTTAATAGGGGTTTTGTCTCAATTTCGTGCTGTAATGTCAGAATAATGCTCTCTATCTACTCCAGAGAATTAAATCTCTAAGAGTCTGCTGATTGGGTCATGTTGCTATGGAACTCTTGCTCTCTATTAACCTCATACACTGCCCAAGGATAACTTTGCATCTCATACTGAAGTTTATCCAATTTGTCAGTATGCATGTACTTAAGTGACACCATACACATGCACATAATGGGAAAGAGTAGAGAGGAGTGGAAAGAATCCAGTAGAGAGTATAAAAACTGACTAGAGACCTGAGATGCTGAAAGAACTAAGGTTAATTAATCTTGAGCAGATGACTGAAGGGAGATTTGATAACAGTTTTCTTCAAATATTAGAAGGACTATTATAGAGGCTAGAGGTAGACTTTTCTCTGTGGCTGTGGGGGACAGGACTAGGAACAATGGCCTCAAGCTGGAAAAGAGTAAATGTTTTTGTTGGTGATCAGGATGAACTTTCTGACTCTGAGGGTGGTTAAGAATTGAAACAGCCTACCTAGAAAAGTTGGGAAATCTCTATCCATGGAAATCTTCAACAGCAGATAGATGCTTGTTAGCAGTTAGACAGATGCTTGTTATGGGTGTGTGAAATAGGCTGTATTCAATTCACTGTCCCAATTTCAATATGGCCAAGTTTGAATCTGAAGATTCAATGCTGATTTTGAAAATCAGTGATTCAGCCATAGATACACCCTTAAATGTTTTTTCTGTACACCATGTGGTACCAGGCACGTCTCATGAGTGCTGTGATGCTGGGGCAGATGGAGCATCCTGTGGGGGGAGAGGGGGCAGTGTTCTCGGCGGTGAACCCAGAAATGGACCGGATGTACTTCTGATCCACTTCCAGGTCTGCCACGGAGTGTGTAGGTCGTTCCCCCCCCAGCTCAACAATGGGCCATGGGGGGACCCTGAGTGCACCCCCCAGACTCAAAAGGCACCAGTCGCTGAGCTGGAGGCCCCTGCACACTCCCTGGCAGACCCAGAGTTGGACCAGAAGTGTTTCTGGTCCACTTTCAGGTCTGCTGCTGAGTGTGCTGGGGACCCCCCCATGCTCCTGTGGCACGGTCCATCTGCCCCAGCATCTTGGCACTCATGAGCTGCCTGGTACCTTGAGGTATGTAGAAGAAACATTTCAAGCTGCGTCTATGTCGGACTCATCGAATCTATCTGAATCGATTTGAAGGGTTCCAATTCAACTTGGAGGGAGTAAAGGGTCTCCTGATTTCGTTTGGATTTGGCCACAGAATTGGGCCAAATTTCTGCCAAATTGAATCAGCGACTGAAGCTTAGCACAGCCCTAATGCTTGGGTGGGATGGTTTAGTCAGGGATGATTCTGTCAGGGAGTAGATGACCCTGTGAGGTCCCTTCCAGGCTTACTTCTCTATGGATTATATGATATCAGACACAAATATAAATAAAAACAAACAAAGTCCCTATCAAGAATTCCTATTAGTAATATACGTCTTAATTCGGGATATTATGTTTTCAGGTTGTTTTCCATTGGAATTGTCTTGGGGAAAACTGCAGTCTCAAGGCATTCTTCCATACTGAGAGTTAATGTATATCCTCCCCCTCCCCCTTATTTTTATTTATTTAAATGTACCAGGGTTTATGATGAACTGTATCATGGTTTACAACATTGGCAGCAATTTCTGTGCTCCCCAGTAGGGGTAGCACTCTTATTTGTTTGACTACAGCTGGCATAGGAAGGCAGTATCTGCTTTAAAAAACAAAACAAAACAATCCCCCTCTCCCCCAACCGACCCCAACCCCCCACCAAACAAGTATACATTTAAAAGAGAAATCGGCAAGCCACAGCATTGGTACACAAGTTAATAAACCAGTGCTATACTTCAGGCTTTGTTAGGCAGGAAGGAAGAATGTAATCTACAAAATGGGCATATTTGAAAGGCAAATATTTTTTTTCTTCAAGTTTCCAAAAGGTAAGTCTAATCTACTGAGAATGTAGAAACATTAGAAATTTATTTGCCAGGGCAATTGTATCTATCTTGTGTGTGTGTGTGTATTTATTGAAATAATACTAATATCTTACTTTTGATGAAAACATAATAATAATTGAAGGTTGTCTCATTTTACATGCCTGTGTACATTCTGTACATCACTAACTGGTATGGGAATTCTCCATAGGGGAATGTATTTGAATGGAGGTAAAAGCTGAGTTCTCTTTTTTTCAAGCCATTTTTCTGTGCTTTTTGGAAGGCAGAGTAATTGAGAACTACAAGTACCCCAACCAAACAAGTTTTGTTTCTTTTATATAACATGTCAAGTATCACTTTCACTAAGATTAGTGGCATTTTACCATTGAGCTCAACAGGAAATGGATAAGTCCTGTAGTTAGCTCTATTGTGGGATCAACAGACCACTGTCAAACCTTAACATTTCTAGTTTACTGTGGTAAAACTTCAGTCAGACTTTATCATTAAAAAGGAGTAGGATTTTAGAACGATCAGTGGGAAACAATGAACTAGATCAGTGGCACTCAACCTGTGGTGCACAGGCTGGATTCAGCTCCCAAAGTGACTGGATTCAGACTGCAGCATGGCTGATCAGTGGAATCAGGAGTCTGGCCCAATGCATTTCCTTCCTTGTGCTGCCAGCCTTCCCTACTTTCTCCTTCTCCACTACTCCACAGCAGACACTACATTCTCTCTCCCTCCCTTTCTTCCTTCCTATCTTTCCTAGGCAGGAGGTGCTCTATTGGAGGTAGGCTTTCTCCCCTTTCCTCTTCCTTATGACAGGCACTGTTTAAAAAGGAAAGCTCTCTTCTTCTTTCCCTCCTCTCCCTTTAATGGCAGTCACCTCCTTCCCCAACTGGGTCCCATGGTGTAGCCTGATTACAAACACCCAATAAAAAAAACAAAAACAAACAAAAAAAATTAAAAAAACCCAAAAAACAAACAAACAAAAAAACCCTACTGCTTTAAAGGTTGATCACCACTAAAGTAGATCATGACTGAAGAGAGGGGGGGGAAAAGAATTATGTAAACTCTAAGGCAACATTTCATGTATTCAGAAAGCCAAACTTACCACTTCTTTCCTAGACTTTTTTTTTTAAAGATGAGGAGTGGGAGGAGAGAGGTCTTTTGATAACATACAAGTAAATTACTATTCTACATTTTGATTCTGAACTTGGTGCATGATAGGAGAGGATACTGGCAACTCTCTCAGGTGCTGTTACTTGGATATCAGTTTATTTTTTCTTTTTCTTTCTGAGTCAATTTTATTTACTATGTTTTTGAAGAAAATATCAAAACTATGGACAAAGTAGAGTAAGATGAAATCTGTCATCAAAATATTTCCTTCTAAGAAAATGGTTTTCTGACTATAACAACCTGAAGGCTGGAATAAGTGTTCTAGGGGGGTGATATGGAGGGCAATGTCACACATCTCTAATTTTATGACATGTCACAGGGAAATATGGGAAGACAGTGATATGTAGGGTTCCTGGTTATCTCTGATTTAAAAGAAATCCCCAATTCTGGGATTTAAAAAAAACCCTGAAATCTACTTTTTCTGTAATTTTTTTTTAAATGAAACTACTGATATATAGATATACATATAGTTGTGTTTCATTTTGATCACAGAAAAAATGAGGATTTCGGTTTTGTTTTTTTTAAATCCAAAGATTAGGGATTTTTTTTTTTTATTGGAGAAAACCAGGAACCCTGGTGATATGAGAGGTTTGAATAAAAGCAAAGAACTAATCAAGGACCATATAAAGCTACTTTTACACTGAATCTAGTGTGCTTTAAAATAAAGTTCCAAGTTGTAGTAGTCAATATTCATGCACAGGGGTCTATGCAATAAACACTGACCAAATCTTGGCTTAAACAACAACAACAAAAAAGTTTTTCTGGTCTTTCGCAAAGAATAGATGACCAAACCTGAAAAAAAGATCAGTTAATTTTTGGTTTTACAAAACTGGAAATGCTTTAAAAAAAACAAATTTGAAAAGATAAAAAACTTTGAAAACTGAACTCTTCACAGTACATTTTTTTTAAACTTTTTTTTTTTTCAAAAGTTTCCAGAGATGGCAGGAAGGTAACCAGTGCAGATGTTTATGGATATTCCTACACCACAGTCTTTAGTGCCATATAATGGGATATACAAGCTATATAGAAACTTTTCATTCTTGTTGCACTCCAGTCTTTTCTGCACAAAATCAATCATGAGATTATCAAGCAAGGCTGGAATTCTTACTGTATCACCAATGTTCTAAAGATTATCATGGATACAGATATAGTAAACAACAGTTGAAAGTACAGATCATTTCATTAAAAGAAGGCTGTGCTGTTTTCAATTTACAGTGTGATAACAGATTTATAAGAGAAGCTGCCTGTCTGTTTACAGGGTGTTTTTGTTCAGTCTTATAATAGGAATGATAAAGTAAAAAGCTACAAAAATAAGGGAAGCCCCTTTATTTCTCACTTCAGTCAGTAAGCACACAATAGTCATCAAAAAAGAAAATGTACTATCTGAATTCTGAGACATGAAACCCAGGTGACTATCAGTGAATTCTTATTTTCCAATTTATTGCATTTAGTTGATACAAAATATTTCAGGAGGTAGGTGGCACATAGGATTAATAATTAACTCTTCTGCAGAGCTCCCCAAGGCACTGATCCAGAAAGGTTATTAACCACATTAGTAATTCTGTGCCAGTTATATGACAATCAGTGTTTGTTGACTTGCATAAATAGTTACATGCGTGTTTAATAATTATGAACTGGGACCCAAGTGCTTGAATTCTTGGCTTTATTCACACAGGAAAATGAGCTGGGTATTTACCTCCTAGTGTCCTTTTCTGCCTACTGAAAAGCAGTCTCATAAGGCTATGTCAGTCCTGCAATGACTGGAAACACTGGTGGGAGTTGTGTACACAAAGGATTAGAATCCCAGGGTGGACAAAACAACATCCATTGATAGCTTTTGTTGCATTAACTGGTATGATGCTGTTCACAAACACCCAGCTGGGATAACTGGGATAACATAGTGCCCCATGTCAGCCTGGTACTGAGGTAACGAATTAATGGTCAGGCTTTACCTACAACAGTAGTAGCTGACATTTTTGTACCTTCCTTGTGTGCCACTGGTCTCTGCTCTCTAGCAGTAAACCTACTTAATTTGTACCCCAGGGCACCAGAGTGGATACGGGCAGGCTAGGGTAAGTTTCCAGCTCTGAGAATCGAGCAGGGGCAGACAACTGCTGCAAGAAGAGAAGTCACCATCTCCAGCTTAACCCTTCCCTAGCTCCACAACTAGCACAGTTTTATAGGGCGAGTGAGGATTCAAAGCTTTGAATAGTAGTAGTAGCTACAAGGCCAGGGGGGAGTTAATGTAGCTTTTGGTGGTGACTTCTGACACTACTTCTTGCATCAGAATCTTACCCCTACTTGATGCTGTGCTCCCTGCCTCTGTTCTAGCACTTCCCTTTACTGAACATCTGGGCTAGGGACAGATATTACGCACAAACCGGTTTAAGTGAACAGAAACCAGTTTAAGCCTGTAACAGAACAGATGTTCAGTGCACATAACCCAGTTTGAAAATGGCTGAAACTGGTTTGAGATAGACCTGGTTGACTGTAGTATCAGACTTAGCTGATTTGGGTCAAACTGGTTTATGCAATGTCTGTCCGAGACCCCTTCCTGGTTTAATGTAAACCAGACTCCCCCAGCATCCCGGCATGCTCTTGGGGCTGGGTTCTTTGCAGGTGTCTTCCTGGCTTACCCCTGTTCCCCTCCCCACTCCCTGCTAAGCAGGGATTCCCATCTTCCCTCTGTTTCTCACAGACACCTCTCAGCTAGCAGACCACATGCTGGCTACAGTCCAGCCTATGCTGTGGGAGACCAGGCAAAGGCAGACGGCAGTGTCTGTTTAGGGATGTTTGGAGCTAATCATGGTAGCTGGTAACGTCTCTTGGTTCCTTCCTTGGAAAAAGTTGTTTAAGAGTTTGAACTAATGGAGAGAAGCTTTTGTTTTCTTAATTGGCTGATAATCACTGAGCTAAGGTTGATAAACACTGTTATCAACTGTCTGCTGGGCTGGGCTGGTCAGGAAGGGGGAACCCCTCCCTAATCGGAGTGTCCTGCCAGGGCCTGGCCATGCCCCCCTCAGCTCAGCATTGTAGAGTCCCTAGTCCTGAGATTTGCATGCCACACGATTTCTAAATTGTAAGAGTTGCTTAGTCTGTCTGATCATATATGTAAAACACACACAGAAACAAAACCTACTTTCTAATACTTAGAGCTGGTAGCAAAAGAAGATACTGTATTGTGAGACTGACTAGAGGATTGATGATAATAAATGCTTTCTGTCATCAGCTGCGTATTAGTGAGTATGATGGATCCGGTTCCTATCGTCACTTCAATTAAGATGGCAACTTTGGTCAAGATTCCTTTTAAATTAATGAAACAGGGAGAGATGCAAAGCATGGGAAGGTACCCGCTTAATTTTTCCTACTCTGAGGCTTCTGATTTCTATAGAACGTGCATGTTTTGAAGTATGGTTGCACAGGGTAGAAAATTTGCCAACTGCTTTTGGCTTAAGTCTAAACAGAGAAAGTAAGGCAGGGTAGCACCTTACCTATTTGAAGATGCATGAGCTTTTGTAGGCTCACAGCCTACTTTGTCATTTAAAATAGCCTACAAAAGCTCCAGCATCTCTGAATAAACTGGTATAACATGCCACCCTGTCCTGCCTTCAGCCTAACTTCAGACTAACATGGCTAACTACCTCTGCCTGAAGAGATGAGCAGATCAAGAGGGATGACTGCTTGGGGGTGGGGGAAGGAAAATATGAGTCACTGACAGCAGTCAAGGTTATGCAGCCTGACTGTCTTGATGGGCTGGCTTTTGCTGAGTTTCTGTGGTCGCGTGCACGCACACATGCACCTACCTACATACATAAAGTGTGTACATATGATGCTACCCATCTCTTCTTTTTTTTTTTGATGAATAGAACATGAGGTTAGCAAAATTATTTCTAAAACTGATTTTTTTCCCCCCCAAACATGTAAAAGATATTGGGCATTAAGGACTTAGTCTGCATACTGCAGGCTTGCATCAACATTGGGAGATCAAGGTTTGAGTATTTGCTGGGTCAGCATGTTTGATTTTTAAACAAACTCCCAAAACCTGAACCCAAAACAAAACACCCCTCCAAATATGAGTGTTATCCAAGATACTCAAGAAGTCTGACAATATCTTAAATAATAAAAGCATCCATTTAAGCGTGATTAGATGTTACAAAAGTGGTTTAGTCGTGATGCCTTGGAAAGGAGACATTAATCACTTCATGTACTAGTGCTTTGTTTTTTTCTTTTCTTTCAGGGAAAAAAAGTCTTGGTCAAATTTCACATACATAAACCACAGGATTTTTTTTTTTATGGGAAATCTGATTCTCAGAGTTTCATTTGTCTGTTCAAACTACAAGTAATGTGTGTCCATTCATAATACAAAATATTCACATACATACATGAGGAACATTCAAACATTCACTTACCCTCTCCCCAAATGTGTGCTGAGGGAAAGATGGCCTTGCAGTATGCCTAGACTAAGATGGGAGATTACATGTTGAAGCCGAGTGTCCCTTGTATATAATGTCCTTCTAGGAACTCCAGTTCATAGCAATAAGTATAACAGCCAAGTATCTTTGTTAATCTCTTCCATAGAAAAATGGCTTAAGGACAGATGCAGTCTCTTAGCTATCCAGATTCTAGCAAACCTCTTGAAGGCTTTATATACTGAAGGCAGCTGGTTGTTTTCAACCAAACACCTATGAGATACTCCACTTAAAAATAGCATGTGCCATTCTAGATGCACTGCTCAAATGAGACCAGTTCTAGGCATCACTGCTGAAGTGAAATCTGGAAGTGACAAAGGAGTAAATAATTGTGATAAAGTCTGAAAGTCCATGATAAAGTAGATGCAGTGAGGACTTACCAGATGCCCATCATTCAGAACAATCCTACACTGCAGAAACAATGATCCTGGCAAAGATATTTATCTACACTTTTTTTCCATAGTACTACAGGTGTAAATCTGAATGTCTTCAAGCAGCCAGTCCCAGCAAGATACTACAATGCTAGCACTGAACTACTGTAAAATCTATAAGCACCAAACCAAAAGAGCGGGTGTTCAGGGACAGTTATGAAAAAGGGTACAAACTGATTCTTTGCTAGGCTGTCTGGGGAGAGGTTGAAGGCATTTTTGGAAGACGAAGGAGCTTTTTCACTTGTTTTCTGGCTTCTAGTATAGAATTGCTTCTTATGTCCTTGTGATCCCAAATTAATCAAGGTTTAGGATGGTTGGAGTTCTTGTTTTTCATCTCCAGTGCTGAGCCCCACCCCAAAGTGGTGGATTGGAAGAGCGGCTTTATGCATTGTACCTTCTCTAAGGCCGTTGCCACCACTATACTTCTCCCTTTACTAGGTGAGATAAATAAATCTCCTTCTCAAAGGTGGTTAATGCGTTCCAGGGCCATTCCCATCCCTGCTAACCAGCACTCCTAACCCTAAAACAGTGGTGCCCAGCGTTGGTTGCATTGGCCAGGGTGGCCAGCCGAGGTAGTCCATAGGCGTTGTCATTTCCACAGGCAGGGAGGGCCTCCAGAGTGTGCCAGCCCTCGTGCTGCCTGAGCTGTTTTAGTGACAGGCCTGATGCATTTCAAAAGTGCTGAAAGGGCTATATCTCTGCCTCTAGCCCAGAGGGAGGCATCCCTTGGCACAAGCGTTTTGCTTGGCGCTTGCGCCTCAGGGTGGACGGCGGGGAAGGCGCCGGGGTTGTGCTGCCGCTGCAAGGGTTGGCCCTTCACCATCTGCCCCTGCCACGCTGCGTTTTGGGGTGTTTTTGGCACTCGGTCCAAACACGAGGCTGGCCCCTGCTCCAGCCCGTGCAGGACCCTTCGGGATGCTAACAGGACGTCTGCCCTCCTTTTTCTTGGCCCTCTGGGCACCTGGGGACGTGGCTGGAGCAGCCCCAGAAGCCCAGCAGAAAGGCAGCGCTGCGCTGCTCCCGCGCCCCACGAGCCGCGGAGCGGGCTGGGCGGGGGGAGACGCCGCCTGCCGCGGGCCTGGAGCTGGCCCTGCTGTGAAAGTTTGCCCGGGGGGGAGGGGGAGCCTCTGCCCTGAGGCGCGGCGAGCCTCGCCCTCGCGCGGAGGCCCCGGGCAGAGGCGCGCCCCGCCCGCGGCGGCAACAATAGCGATGCCCATAAAAGGAGCCCGCGGCAGCCGCGAGGTGCCGGCTCTGCCCGGGGGCGGGGGTCCAGGCCCGCCCGCGGGGAGCCGGAGCCCGAGCCGGGGCTGGTGGGGCGGGTCCCGCGGGAGGAGACCCCGGCCCGGCCCCGCAGCAGGGCGATGGTCGCTGTCACTTTCCCCCGGCCCGACGCGCCTCCCCCTTGCCTCCGCCCCCGCCCCCACCCTCGCCCGGCGACGCCGGTGCCCGCTCCCTGCGCTCCGCGCTCCAGTCGCCGGCGCCGGAGCCGGACGCCGCAGCCCCGCGCCCGCCCGCATCGGCCCGCGCGCTGCTGGCCGGATGGCCCGGCGCTGAGGAGCCCGCGCCCGCGCCCGCGCCCGCGGGGCTGTGCCCGGCTCCTGGCAGCGGCTGCCCGGGACTCCTCTCCAATGGTCCAAAGCGACATGTCCAAATCGCCTCCCACCCCGGCGGCGGCGGCGCAGGAGCTGCAGATGGAGCTGCTGGACAACCCCCTGCCCGCAGCGGCGGCCGCGCAGGTAGGCGCGGGGCAGGGGAGGGGTCCCCCATGGGCCGCGTGGTGCCCTCAGGGCAGGGCGCGGCTCCAAGCGCGCCCCGGCTCGCGCGGGTGCAGCCCCTCCGGCCAGGGGCAGGGGACAGCCGGGCTGCCCCGCGGAAGTCTGCCGGCCGGGGCCCCCGCGCCCGGGGGCGCCCCCGGCTCGCCCAGGCGGGCAGGGGCGCGGGCCAGGCTCCCTCTTCGGCCGCTTCCAGCCTCCAGGAGAAAACGAGGAGCATCCCGCGCAGGTTGCTTCAGCAGGGAAGTTGCTGAAGGGGGCTGGATTTGTGTGCGTGTGTGATGGAGGCTAACGCACCTCCTCAGGACCCCGTGTTTTGTGAGGCGGGCTCGTGCGCGGTTGCACCACATCTCTGCCAGCTTGACGCTCCTCGGTTGTTTAGCCTGAGGCTGCTATTTTTAAGCCCAGGCTGAGCGTGGTAAAAATCTGCCTGCGTGTTTCAGGAATGCTCTGGTTCTCGTTAAAAGACGGAGCGCCGGGTTCCCTGTCCCCGTTTTGGGCTGATGATGGCTTTTGGTCGCCTTTGCACCTATCTCTGATCCCTCATTTTAGTTGAAAAGGAAGCCCCACTTGGCCACAATGGGGTGGGTTAGAAATGTTGCCACGTGGAAAGTGGGGGCAGACTGGCAAATAACTCTAGACTTCACCTTCTTTAAAAAAAATCAGAGATGATCGAATAAGAAAAGAAAAGGAAACAACCTATTTGGACATTAGCTTGTGATTTTAAAAGAGACCACGTGGGTGTTTTCTTTGCTTTGCTTCTGGAGCTACAGTCAGGAACAACGCTGTAGGGCTCCAAGCTCTGCAAGCTTCTCCACAAGGCAGTGCCAAGGCGCCTGATTTCTCATCTCTGCTCTTCTCATGTCTGTCCTGTCCTGAGCAGAGAGACACTTCCAACAGATAATTGCCAAATTTCATGGTGGTTTTCTGATGTGAGCCCATGTCCACTGCTGATTTTAACTACAATCCACCTACAAAAGTGAAAACTAACAGCCTTTATTTGTCTGTGAGGTCCCATGCTTGTATTCTCATTCATATCGTTGTTTTCTGAATGCGTGAATCTCCATTTTTCATAATGGTGAATGATTCATAGATGTTAGGGGCTGGAAGGGACCTCACGAGATCATTGGGTCCAGCCCCCATGCAGTTGGGCAGGAAAGACAAAGTGCAAGGTGCACATCAAATCCTTTTTCTTGCTCTCCAGGGTAGGTGATTGTACCACCTCTGGAGGGAGTGGTGGATAATACATCTTTTCATAAATACAGTCAAATTCCACTTCACTGAACCAAGGTTCATCAGGTGACAGAGTGGTCTTTTCTTTCTTAGCCTTACATATCCTTAACCATATGCAAACCTGTTTCATCAAGAGTTTCCAGGTTATTGGAAACAAACTTTATTATTCAAATATTAAAGTAATTCTTTAGCATCTCACAATACTTGAAAGACCATTCTTTTGACTTTGAAATATCATCATTGGAAAAAAACCCCTAAATATGCATGCAATAAAAACTTTGCATTGATATTACTAAAAATAGGGTGGCTGAATGCAGGATTTGTGACCTATTAACTGCAATATTTTAAATGTACTCCAGAAATACCCACCTTACCCTCATGTGTATAAGGTATGTATAGGGTTATCATGTGGTATGATCATGGTAAATATTTTTTTTAAATATTTTGTTCTCAGCAAAGATATTAGAGGGGGAAAAAGTTTATGGTATAACATCACTTCTTGAATTATTCTTTCAGAAGTGCTGCTGCCAGGAATGATATCATTCCTGCTAGACAGGGACAGAACCAACTCTATACTGTATTTTCTTGCATAAATCACGCACTGCCAAATAAGACATGCAGCTTGTTTTTGGGATGGCAAAATGAAGAAAAAAAGATTTTTCCAGCATTATGTCTGCATACAACAAGGACAGAGTCTGATCCTCAGCTCGCTCTCACTCCCTTTGCTGCTGTGGCAAAACCTACAGTTTTAACCCTGAAGTGTTGGCTGCTCTGCCAAAAGCTGAAACTGTAGCTGCTGCTGAAGCCTGGGGTCCATGGGAGAACTAGGATTTCAAAGAAATCTAAAAATAGTCTTCAGGACTAAGGAGAAGAGAGACCAGGAGTGCAAATTTTGCAGTAAAACTTCATAAGAAAGGATCATGATTATTGAAACATGAAAAGGGAATGGGTGGTTAACACCTGTTGCATGAATAGCAATTACCAGATGCCAAGGCAGGTTCTGATAAGCCATGAAGTCTATTTGCTTCCTCAGCACTGCATGAATAGAAATGCCATTGCTGCTTTTCTGGGCAGGAAATCAGCTTCTCCATTTAAGGCAGGTTTTCCACAAACCCCAATTTTGGAAAGCCAGTTCTGGAGAGGAGAGTTTCATAAGCTAAGTCATAGCTCTGTTGAAGAGCCAGTGTGATTGCTGATAGCTTGTGCTTTTGTTACTATTGTTTCCAGTAGTATGGAAGATGATTTGTTGCATAGTGGTCTAATACGGTTTTCCAATATTTTGCAAGAAAATGAAATCACTTTGAGGCACTGATCATGGAAGTCTTGCTGAAACTCTGCTAAAAAGCTCTTTGGGACAAAGACCATCTCTCTGTATAGTAAACAGTCATGTCTATTAGTGGTTAAAGAGGGATGCATGAAAGGAAGGCTCCTGAAGCCCTGCAGTGATCAACATGAGAAGATCATCATGGAGCGCATCTGCGATGGGCTGGCCTCAGAGATGATGCTGAAGGGCAACCAGCACGGTTTCATTAGGGGCAGGTCATGTCAGACCAACCTGATTGCCTTTTATGATCAGGTCACAGAAGCATTGGATGCAGGTGTTGCTGTGGATGTAGTTTTTCTGAACTTCAGCAGGGCCTTTGACACCGTCTCCCACCCCATCCTCATTAAGAAATTGGATGACTGTGGCATTGATGCCTACACAGTCAGATGGATTGCAGATTGGTCGAAGGGTCGTACTAAGATGGTGGTGGTGGACGGGTCATATTCGACCTGGGGAGAAGTGGGCAGCAGAGTCCCCCAGGGCTTGGTTCTTGGGCCAGTGCTGTTCAATCGCTTTATCAGTGATTTGGACGACGGGGTGAAAAGTAACCTGTTTAAATTCGCTGATGATACCAAAATTTGGGGTGAGGTGAGCACACTAGTAGGGAGGGAAAGACAGCAGCAAGACTTGGATAGGTTATAGGGGTGGGCTAGCAAAAACAGGATGCGCTTCAATACTGACAAGTGCAGGGTACTGTACTTGGGCAGGAGTAACCAGCAGCACACTTATAAGATGGGAAATGCACTTCTTGAAAGCACGGAGGCAGAAAGGGATCTTGGAGTCATTATTGACTCCAAGATGAACATGAGCCGACAATCCGAGGTCACAGTTGGCAGGGCTAACGGGACCTTGTCGTGCATCCACAGGTGCATCTCTAGCAGGGCCAAGGACATGATCCTCCCCCTCTATGCAACACTGGTCAGGCCACAGCTGGAGTACTGTGTCCAGTTCTGTGCACCCCACTTCAGGAGGGATGTGGACAACATTGAGGGGGTCCAGAGAAGGGCCACCCGCATGATCTGGGGACAGCAGGGCAGACCCTACAGTGAGAGACTGCGGGGCCTGAACCTGTACAGCCTTCACAAGAGAAGGTTGAGGGAGGACCTGGTGACAATCTATAAACTCATTATGGGGGACCAGAAGGGTTTGGGAGAGACTTTGTTTCCCCGAGTGCCCCCTGGCATAACAAGGAATAACGGCCACAAGTTGTTGGAGAGTAGGTTTAGATTGGACATCCGTAAGAACTACTTCACAGTTAGGGCGGCTAGGAGCTGGAACCAACTTCCAAGGGAAGTGGTGCTGGCTCCTACCCTGGGAGCCTTTAAGAGGAAGCTTGATGCCTACCTGGCTGAGATCATTTGAGCCCAGTTTTTTCTCCTGCCCAGGCAGGGGGTCAGACTTGAAGATCTACAAGGTCCCTTCTGACCCGACTTCTATGATTCTATGAACTATAGAATAACCTGCCAGGGGACAGAGGTGGAGGAGTATAATATCTAAAAAGAATGTTTACCCCTTTTCCTGTTGCTTCATTTTGTTCTTTTTCTTATTTCCTTATACAACTTCAACAATTTGGTTCCCAAGACTTAACTAATTGCAAATGAAAGCACATACCTGCTCATTTGGGATATTCCTTTCACTTCCAGTTATAACTTCTGAAAGCCTAGCCATGTTCTGATGACTTTTTTTTGATAATAGGTTTTTCCTACTTCCATGTCAAGGGGCTTCAGTGTTCCAGGGAATCTTTCTTTTACTTCTAATGTGAATGTGCAGGCTCTGATCCAGTAAATAAATAATCGGGTATTATATATGGTTGTTCTCGGCTTGAATGAGGTTGATTTCAGATCCATCCCCCAGGTTCATTTCTGGTGGAGAGAAATTGAAGTCATGAAGCTAGGCATGATATAATGCTTGTTTTGCTGTCTGTACATGTTGTTGACAATCTTCTTAAAGGGCTCAATATCCTTGTCTGGTCATAGTGATAGCTACATTAATTGCTTTTCTCCCAGGTCTCTCACCATCTTCCTAATTGCCACAGATCTTTTTTCCCCCTTCTTACTGACTTATTTTCCTATAATGAGGAGCCTGCAGAGCAGCACCAGATTTATTACGTTGCCCTCTGGTGCCCTACTATAATGGAACTGATTTATGTTAACCAGATATGTGCGTAATTCACCTAACTGCATAATACAACATGAGTTTCAGTTCTGTTATTTCTTGCTTACATTGTAACAAGCATTAATAATCTGTATACAGGTTAAAGATATAGACTACTTGAGTGTATAAGCATCTGTCAGCACACTAATTCATAACATCATGGTAGGGACTGAAAGGCTAGGGACAGAAGTTGCATACAAACCAGTTTAAGTGATCAGAAACTGGTTTAAACCTGTAATAGAACAGAAGTTCAGTGCACATAAACCAGTTTCAAAATGGCCAAAACTAGTTTGAGATAAGTCTGATACTACATTCAGCCAGGTTTAACTGATTGAGGTCAGCTTGGTTTATGGAACTTCTGTCCCAGACCCCTTCTTGGTTTAAGTTAAATCAGAGTCCCCCCAGCATGCTCTGCAGCCCTGGGCTGGGCTGTGCTGGGCTGTCTATTCTAGCCGAGCAGGGTTAGCCTCACCCCTCTCTTCCCTAGCCAGAGCTCTGTCACCGCTCTGCATGACTGCAAAAGAGGTGGAGGTGGGAAACCTTGCTCTGGATTGCTGCCAGATCTGCCTGGCAAGGGGGCAGTAGCCCTTGCCAGGTATCCTCAGCCCCTCAACCCCCTCCCTGTTCCAGCAGCAGGAGTGGGGGCACAGCCAGACGCCAGCAACCTGAGAGGAAGCAGGGGTTTAATCCCCCCATTGCAGGGGAAGTGGGGCACAGGCACTGAAAGGCTATGCTTGTGCACCCGGAGCCACAGTAGCCAGACACCAGCAGCCCGAGGGTAAGGGAAGCGGTGGGGGGGGGAGGTAATCCCCTCATTACAGGCAGCAGCAGTGCAGGCACCAACACAGCACTGGTTCCGTCCCATGCTGAAAATCTCCTCTGGCAGGGCCCACACTACAGTGACTGGGCTGAGTCCTTTCAAGGAGTGGCCAGCCAGTGGCAGGGTGGAGTGGAGAGATGTGACCTGGATGCAGGGGTTAGGGAGCTGAGGCTGCTTATGCAGGCTGACTCTGTGCTGCCTCCCACTGCAGCAGCACGGCTTAGTTTGGGGTGGCTCTAGGGGGCAGGGGGCAATGCCTGCCACCTCCTGTCTCCAGCCCCACACAGGGGCTGTGGTTTGCAGGCAGGTTGAAGCTGAAGCACAGCTCTCCGACCCCTCTTTTTCTCTCCTAGAGGCAGTGGCGGCAGAACAAACTATGACGGTGGGCAGAGATGAAGCACTACTGCTTGCTTGTGGAATTGCTGGGTGCTTGGGGTGGGCTGTTGTGGGCCAGGGGCATAGGCAGTAGTGGGGGGACGCAATGGACTGCCACAGGAGTGCAGCCCAGTCCATTCCAGCCTGGTCCTGTGGCCCAGGGACGTAGGTAGTGCCTGGCCTGTAGCAGCTCCCCTTTCCACTCAGGCTACTGGTGTCTGGCCTCTGTGGCCCTGGGTGCATGACCCTGGGTACATGAACAGAGCCTACTGGTGCTTGCACTGCCTTCGGTGCAATGCGGGGATTAGACATCCTCTTCCCCTCAGCTACTGGCATCTGGTCCTGCCTCCACTCCTGCCACCAGCCAGCAAGTGAGTGGGGATGGGGGGGCTAGGAGACCCCTGATAGGGGCTGCTTCTCCCCTTCCCCTCCAGGCAGACCCCAGCTGGGATCCCTGAAGGCCAAGGTTGGGGTTTAAACCCCTTCCCAATCACACTCAGGCCTGCCTGGGCCTGGCCATGCCCCTTCCATCAGCTTAGTTTCCCCCCAGCTGAGGGCTTGCTCTAGGGCCCTCCGGCTTCTGGCCTGAGCCACTGCAGGCATGTGCCTGCATTTCCAGAGACAAAAGTGAATGCCTGTTCCCTCTAAAATTGGTTCAATCTCGGGTTAGACTAACATGCAAATATTGAATCAATTCAGGCTCCAGCTTTTTGAATGTCTGTCCCTAGCCAAACTGTCTACTTTGTGTCTAATTGTACTCTTTTTAAGTGCCGCATAGTTCAGGAAAGGGAAGCAGGTGTCAAAGGGCTTCTATGAAAAGCCTGGAGAATGAGGGGAGCCTAGGATCACTAATACTAGGCACCTACAGCTGTGAACAGTGCACCTTAAATGCAGGGATCTGTTTGTTCTGTGGTGTTGGCAACCCAGAAACTGATTAGCTCCTCTCATTTGCCAGGCTTCTAATAACTGCCTCTAAACTGCCTATTAAACAGTGCAGTGAACTTAAAAAGCATTGTTTACATTGAGTTTAAGTGTATACTCTAGGCAAGCGTTTAGCCAAGCGTTTAGCCTTTCTGCAGCCCTGAGGTTAGGTCCTGTACTCCATTTTGCCTGTTACTTAAATATTCTGTTACAAAACCTTCATTTATCTGTACTAAGAAGCTGACGCTACAGTTCATAGACAGAGAACATGTCTTCCTCCATTTAACTGATTATGAACAATGTTTTAACTGTATATTGAGTGCTTTATGCTAAACTATCAGTCTTCTTAGATTACCAACTCCAAGATGACAATGTTTTAAATACGGCAAATTATTACAGAGAAGAGACAACACCAGATTCCCCTTTTTCAATATGATTGCCTGCGGGAGGTGGTGTTTTTTCTTAACCAAAACACTGTTCCAGTCTTGCGCTCCTTTGTTGGGGAAAAAAATCACAACGGCTTTAGAATGTAAACCAGTGCTGTTTGCTTAACTTTATTTCTCCTGTTTTTTCTCCAACTTCTTGACAGGTCCAGTCTCCAGAATCTTGGTTTTTATGTATATTAGGTTGGACCTATGTAACCAGTTTCTTCCAGAAGCATTTGTTTCTCACTTAAGTATTGCATGTTATCAACTGTAGCCACAGGCAGTCTGCCTCCCCTGCCCCAGAGTGGGACAGACCAGGCTCCTGGCAGCACATGCTGCCATGATTCCACATCCCGCTCCCCAAAATCTTCCTCTGCAGGCCAACTGCTCTGCTATGCTGCTACACAGCCCAAGTTGTTGGCTCAGTCTGAAGCAATCTGGTTTTACTTCCTTTTTTTCCCTTGAATCAGAAATTTGAACAGGATTTCACAGAGCTTCAGAGATTTTACTCCCCTCCCCCACCCCCTGCAGAAAAGAAGGCATTATGCTCCAAACTCTACCATTCCAGTTCCTCTACTCGGTGCTTTCTCTACCAACATAAGTCCCAAGATTCCAAGTAACACAGTCAGTCAAAGGAAGTCTCACTGTCCCTGCAGAACTTCTCCTAGACCTTGTTTCCAGGGTTTTCCAGCCTCCTTAGCTGAGGGAGGCTTTCCTTGAGGTCTCTTCATGTCCAGTTTTCTGCCTCACTGAGGACAGTCCCCTTCTAGGTCTTTCTTTCTTTCTGCTCAAGTTTTCTATGTGACTTCTTCCAGGACATGAATAAGAGCAGGTGTGTGGTCTACAGTATAAATGGCACACTGAAATAGGCTCATAGGCCTAAAAACCCAGGGATGCTTCTTTTACTGGAACTGAAGACAAAGAGGTCCTGATCAATGGTGTGATGATTAATCTGTTTAGCCTTACACTGACAACTTATCTCTAGGGTAGTGTAGGTTGGAAGGGTTAGGAGGGTTTCATGGCAGTTAGGAGGAGAGGTGGTCTGTGGGAGGAGGGCATACCATGTTCTACCTCCTCCTGGTCAATAGAGAATGGATGTTAGAAATGGAGAGTGTCTATATGGTGAGTCCTGACCCTCTGGAAACCTTACAGCCCAGATGTTTCTAATGGCAACAGCATATCATAGGCTGACACAGAAGGAGAATAGATCTGTCCTGTATTGGATTCAGATTAGAGTGTTAGGATGGGTCTGCCAGGCAAAGCAGAACAGGGGTGAGCAATTATTGGGCCTACAGGCCACAACAGGGAGTTTTTGTTAAGCTGCCACAAGTTGGGTCAGCACTGCTCCTGCCATGCAACAACTCACCAAAACTCCCTGTGTGGGACAGGGCCATGGGGAGGTGGCAGGAGCAGTATTTGGGACCAGGATGGGTGGGCAAGACTGGTGACAGCATGGAGCTGGGGCCCAGGGCAGAGCTATGATCTGCTACCCACATGCCCCTGGCGCAGGTTCTGCAGGCAGGGGCATGCAGGGAGTGGATTGTGGCTCTGCCTCTGTGGGAGGGTCTATGGGGGGCATATATATGTGTGTGTGTGTGTGTGTGTGTGTGTGCGCGCACGCGTGCACAAGGGGTGGGAGGGGGAGCAGTTGCCCGGGCACTAGGTCCTGGGAGCCAGCTGGGGGTGAGGGGAGGGAGCGGGGACAGTGTGCATGCAATAGAACTTGCCCAGGCAGTCCACAGCTGCTACTGCAGTGCTCTGCGTGGGGCTGAGTCCTGCCCCATGCTTCTGCCCGCACCCACTAACCTGGCCCCAGCCAGCGCTCATGGCTTACTGATGGGGCTGCTCCTAGTGCAGCTGCAGCTACCCAGGTGCTGCTTGGCTCCCCATCACCTCCAGCGGCAGCTTCTCCTATTCCTGCCCCTGTTGTGATGCTCTGGGTAGGGGAGGAGTTTCAGCTGGGTGGCTCCTGCCCCAACATGTGGGACTCTGGCTCCAGCTCCTGGTTGCCTTTTATCCATTCCACCTGCCTGCCTGCAGGTGGCTGCTCATCATGCTGGATGGGTGGAGTGGGTGGAAGTCAGCCAGGAGCTGAAGCCTGCACAGTGGGGCAGGAGCTACTTAGCTGAAGCTACCCCCCTATCCAGAGTGACATTGCAGGGGAAGGAGGAGGAGCCACCACTGGAGGTGTGGGGAGGCAAGCAGCACTCGGGTAACTAGTGGCAGCCCTGCCAGAAGCTGTGAACTCTGACTTGGACCGGGCCCAGCGGACGCGGGCAGGAGTGCAGCACTGGCTGCTTCAGGTGGAGCTTGGCCTTATGTGGAGCACTGCAGGGGCAGCTTTGGGCTGGATCCAATCAACTGGTGGGCACCTCCTATGGGCATTAGGTCCTGGGAGCAGGACCCATGGGCTGGATCCAATCAGTTGGTGGGCTGAATCTGGCCCATGGGGCATATTTTGCCCACCCCTGCAATAAAATGTCTGTAATGGAGACTGTGGGCTTTGGCTAGCAGCCTCTGTAGCCAATGAATAGCTGCATATAGGGGCTACCAGTGAAATGAGAATATCTTCTATGGTAAAAGGAGAAATTAGGATACTTATGACATTTTTCTATCTGTAAGCCTAATAAATGATTTTGAGCACTTACTGTATCTGATTAGGGGCAAGAATCTATGGAGTCTCATGGCTGAAGTGCTTGAAACACTTGCTTTTGAGATAAGATACATCTGGCATTGGACCAAGTATAAAGATTTTAATGTACCTCACCCTCACTAGATGAGGTTACTGACAGTGGAAATGCGTTGTTCTGGAACTGAATGGTCTGGTTAGATCTGCATGTCCTGCATTTCCCTAAAGCTCTGTTCTTTGTTATCCACTATATGTATACTCATAAATTTCTTGGTGTTAAATCCTGCTGCAGAGGGAGGAAAAAACAGCATTTTCTGTCTGTTCTACAGAAACATTCTCTACCCCCTCTAGCAATTCTCTATTAAAATATTCCACAAATCTTTTAGGATAACTCTTCCCCATTGTTGTAGAAACTCTTGTTCTTGGTTAGTCCTTCATTCCAGACTCTAACATCATTTAATCTTCATTTTAGCTCTTTATTTTTGTTTTCTCTGTGCTTAATTCATGCCAGCTCCTTCCCTGCATCATCACTTTTGTCCACTTCAGTGACTCTGCTCTCTAAATACTCTACATCCATCTTCAGGTCTTTGAAGGAGGCCAACATGCCTGCTTTTATCATGTTAGCTCTGCCACTAACTTTTTTATATCATTTTTAGTGCCTGGCACTGTTTTGTCCATTATGTAGCAGTTTGGGTTGGGAATCAGCTGCTACTGAATATACTAAATATGCTGACTTTTTCTGTTTTGATATAAGAACTAACACAAATTGCAGTGGTTATTCATTTTAAATCGTCAACTGGTTTACTGATTGTAGAGTGCAAGTTATTTGAGGCCTTTTAGACTTGGTCTTCCAAATGTTACTTAACATTGCGTTTTGCCTATGGTGATCAGTAGGGATCTGGGTTTTCCATTTGCTGTCGAAAAACATGAAAAAATGTAGATTTTACCTTTTAAAGGAGAAAAAATGCAGATTTTTATCTTAAAAGAGAAAAACCCAAAAACGGTGGGATCCCCTTGCAAGCTGACAGAGTTCCAGCCTGAAAGAGCCTCTTGGGGCTGGGGAGGCAGGGAGCAGGAGGTGCCACATGCACATACATGCATGTGGCAGCCAGGCAATGTGGTGGAGAGCCACTCCTGCAGCTCCCTCCAGGGACGTCTTTGGGGGCATAGGCAACTTGTGTGTGTATGTGTGGGGGGGGTCACAGGCAATGCATTTTGGGGCGGTGGGGAGAGGCATGTGGCCTGCCTCAGATTTCTGTACCTATGGCAGGGCATGGGGCTGCAGCTAGGATGGACCAGCTCCAGGACCCAATGAAGGAGGGAGCACTGTACTACCACTGCTGTACCTCACCTTGGTGTGGACATGGTGGCATGGTACTCCCTCTTCCACCAGGTCTCACCGGCTGCACCACAGAGGCAGCTTTGCCTAAAGGTGGTTCAGCTTGGCTGCAGTCCTGTTCCCCACTGTGGGTACAGAAATCTGAGAGGGGGGGGGTCATGTGCCCTCCTCACTTCCCCATGCATTGCCTATGCACATACCCTCCCTTCCCCCCATCTACCCTCTTCCTCCCGCACTGAGGGGACTGGGGATTGGGGGCAGCGGTTTGGGAGGGAGAGGCACCAGCAGGACTGAGGGGACAGGGGCTGTGGGTGGGAGGCACTGGCAGGGCTAGGGGGCTGTGGGTTGGGAGTGAGGGGTACTGCCAGGGCTGGGGGAGAGGGAGCTGTGGGTTGGGAGTGAGGGGCAGGGGCAGGTCACCAGCATATCAGGACTACTCAAATGCCACAAAACAGCATGGGGAAGCGGGTAGCTACAGCTGGACCCAATGTCTTGGTGAGCGAAGGAGGCAGGAGGAGCTCTGATTTTCTATGATAAAAAAAAAACCAAAACAAAATCAAATGCCAAAATACATAAGTATTTAGAATTTATTTTATTATAATGATTGAGGCACTGGTAGGCTTCCAAACTGCTTTAAAATTGTAAGTATATCAATAAAATATTGTGTTCAACTGATACTTAGATAAATAGTGGTGTTTCATTTAAGTTGTGGAAAAACACAGATTTTGGGTTCTTTAATCAGAGAATTTTGAATTTTTAAACAAAGAAAACTAAGATCCCTGTGATCAGCCTGTATTCTGTTTATTTTGTATGTTGGAGAATGAAGCACTGCTGAATGAATTAAGAATTTGTGATGCAAGCTTTCTGTGTGTTGGGGCAGAATCTTGTTAAAATGGGTTTTTAATCAGGTAAAAGGAAAACTCATCTGTTTCTAATAACTTAGAAATAATTAACTGGATATGAAACTATTAATATTTAGGGAACCCAGTATACATATTTAACATAAAAATATTATTTTCATAACTTATGTGATTAGATGGATTCAAGTAAAGAGTGACGTTAACCTAAAAATAAGAAAAAACACATCTTCTTTAAGATTGTGTTGGGTGAACAATTTTTACAAAAGTTTTTTGCTAGATTTTTTTAAAGGTCTTACGTTGCCTGCCTGGTATTTTAGGAAGCAGCAGAATTTAAATGTGTGTGTTATGTTTTTTGTCTATGGCAACACAGCCCATTTTAAAAGAACTTCACACATCTGACTAATAAACCAAGCTGCAGTCCTGCTCTGGTAAACACTAAAGCTCATGTATAGCTTTCCTTGCATAAGTAGTGGTGTAATGAAGTCAATGGAAGTGCTCTTGTGAGTGAAATTATACCCATGCTTGAGTATTTGCTGGACTGGAATCTTTGTATTATGAACACAAGTAAAAATTATTTTACACCAGATTGTGGTTGCTCATATGTAGACGTTCATCCAAAGAACAGATGAACATTGTCTTTTCCTAACTAATGTTAGCCTATGCATTCTTTTGCCTACCTACCATGGAGTGGGCTGGTTTGTGATAAGCAGGCTGGAAAATTCTAGAGTGCAGGAGTACATGCAGTTCCAAAGTGCATTGGTTCAAGAAAGACTACCTAGCATAGCTATTTATTTTGTCCAATGACTACATGGCCACAATACACCCCTTATTTCTAATTATTTAATTGTAGCAAACTGCTCTTTTTTTCTTGCAGTAGCAGATAAAATACCTACTTTTAATATCCTATTTCTTGCATACAGTAGCGAAAAGGAGGGCGAGTCATCTGCTGAAGATTAGACTCTGTCTCTGCCTTATAAAGCCATGAGCCTGGATTTTTTTTTATCTTTATTCTGCCTTTCATAAACAAGATACATATAGTCTGGGGCCTGTTGTATGCAAGAAAATACAGTATACAAGATTGCAGTGTAGAAGTAAGTTCATTGCTGTTATATAATATGTCTGTTCACTGTTTTTCTTTAAATTGTAAGTTCCTGTTCATAAGTTTGTGTATACAAAGAGAGCTTTGTGTGAAAGATATACATAAAAAGTGGAATAATAATGCAAGAGCAAAATCACTAGCCTTAACTTCTTTAGTTTTATTGAGAGTTTGTGTTTTCCTTTAAATCCATATATCCTGGAGGTAAGTGAGAATCTCAGCTAGCCTTGAAAGTTCAGCATAGTCCTTATCTTCATCATTGTTAGAGAACAAGTAGATTACATGAAAGGGCTCAAACCAGAGGGTATATAAAAAATAATCTTAATTTTGCCTACTTTAAAATAAGAATTTGAAAAAATTTTAGTATTTTTGAATTTTTGGAGTTGGCAATATGCAGGGAGTACTTGATGATTCCATGCTGCATCAAGAAGTGCCACCGTGCAGCTACCCCTGATTAGCAGGAGTGTAGTTTAAGATTGCTTATTAGTATAATGAGAATAACCATTATCCTGTATCATAGGGTTTTTTTTCTTTTAGTTATGCAGTCATCAGATCTGGAGAGCACCAAATAAGTTTGAGTATATAGCATAATATATATACTATATAATTGTATCATACTATCATGCTGAACATCTCTAATGTATATATTTGCTGGTGCTCATGTATAATTGTCAGTTTGCATTTGAGTAAAACAATGCAAACCCTACTGTATAACAAAAATGAAGTGAAAGATAGAGTTACGTTTCAGTTTGATATTGATTTGGATTGCGATCACTCCTGGAAACAAGTCATGTTAATTTTGGTTGTAGAGATTAGATTACTACCCCTGCTTTTTTTCCCCTAGGACAAAATGTTTGAAATGAGATCCCAACCAATAAAATGCAGTGGCAGATGTAAGCAATTGCATTGCAAAGTGTCTGACAAGTAGTTCTTGTCATCTGGCGTACTTTTTTAGGTCTCAATATAATGTTCAATGTATAGGCTATTTTTTGCAGATTGAAGAATTATTCTTGTTAGTTAAGTGCTACTTTAACCATATTTCTAACATCCAACTTTTTTAGCAGACACATAACTGTTAATCCAATGTGTCCACTGTAAACAGTGGGAACATCTGATTTTTATATTCTTGTAATGGAAAAGCAGCCAAAAGTGGTATAATGAATAGAGAGGTAATACCACGTATTACAAAACTGAACACCATAACATTTTATAGATACATTTGGTAGATAGTAGGTACAAAATATGAGAAATATCATACCAGAGGAGAATTGCATTTATAAATTATTACATAGAGATATCCCTATAAATTACTGGTTCTGTTCTACTGATGGTGTCAAATATTTGTCGCTTACCTTAGCTAAAATCTTCCATCTTCTCTGGCTTTTGCTACAGGAATTTTTCGGACATTAAATATGTCATCTTATTTTTTTTTTAATTTTTTTTTCTATATGCTAAATTTTGGTACCTGTTAATGATAACTTGAGAAAAGGTTAAACTGACAGGTATTTGAGTCACTTTCCCTGTACTACAGTAGTTACTTTTCATTCTGACACCAAAATGCATACATTTGGTAAATCATTCTTAATATGTATTGATAAATGTGTTTGTTTATCTGCTAATTTGAATATCAAATGAAAATATGTTTTTAATTTGGCCTTGCATATGTTTTCCAAAGGTACTCTCTTCTCACTCCCCAGTTCCTCAGCCGTAACTCTGTAGTGACCTGTGGCAGTTTAAAATTCGTGAAGTCACATTATTATCTAAGAAGAGAAAATAAATGTTAAGCCAATTGAATACTTTGTCTAGCATTGTCTTAATGTAAATTAAGAGAAAAACCATAAAGTATTATGTTGGGTTTGCTGGTTGTTATATGTAAACTGACAGGGTCCTTTTGGTGCCATATACTTTGAAATGTGTGGCTATTTATTTATTTATTTAATTTTTTCTGGTCATTATTTTCTTTTCTGGGGTCATGTTTAAACATATACTCTTTTTGTTCTGTAATTTTAAGTTACCTTTAATGAGCTAAAGGTTTGTTTTTGTTTTTGGGGGGCCAGGGTGGGAGGGAGACCAAAACTTACATTAAAGACCTGTAATGTATTTGAGAAGTCATTGAAAGTATTTCAGTCTTGTCAGTCATGGATTTATACATTTGAAAGCCAGGAGGGACCACTGTGTTCACCTAGTCTAACCTCCTGTGTAGCATCGTCTGTAGGATTTTCCTGAATCAAACCCTGCAGCTGTTTGAAGCAGTACATTCTTTTAATTAAAAAAAAAAAATCAGTCTTGATTTAAAATTTTCCAGTAATGGAGAATCTGCAACAGCATTGATAAATTGTTCCCATGATTAATTTACTCACTGTTTAAAAGTGAGCTTTAAAACATGCACTTTTATTTTCAGTCTAAATTTGTCTGGCTTCAACTTCCAGCCACTGGCTCTTGCTAGATATTTGTCTGCTAAGTTGAATAATGTACTCTACACTGTATCCATTAAAAAGGATATAAAAAATTGAATAAGATGAAGAAAGAATCATAAAAAATTCTGTTAAAACCCCCTAAAAATTCAAGGCCTGGAAAAAAATGCCTTTTATGTGACCGTTTTAAATAGGTCTGCAAGCCAAATCTGACCTGTGATGCCACTGGGTTTAGCTTGTGGATCTGGTGTTCTGGCAGTGGAGGGTTTCACCCTTGCTGGGGTTGACTGGTGAGCAGCTGCACCTGTGTCAAGCTGGGAAAGGGGAAAAGTGGTAGGGAAAAACCATGGTGGTAGGGGCAGTGGCAGACACTTTGGAATACCAGCTTGTGTCAGACATTTACTGGGTTGTTCTAGCTTCTGGTTTAGATGCTGGGTGCATCTACACATGGCTGACTAGTGCCTCCTGAGTCAGAGGGGGCACTTGCTCCCCCCGTCCCCCCCCCAGCCAGTCAGCAACCAGAGGGGAGGGGGTGCCCTGATTTTGTTGACCGGGGGGGGGAACCTCCCCCTTCCAGTCATACGTGCCAACCCTGAAAGTGCCAGCGGCACTCCCAAAAGTGCCAGCACTCTTCTCTTGGTGCCCCGACTCCCTGGTCAGTGCTCTCGGGGGGGCACCAGCACTCCTGCTTGTTGCCTGATCAGGGAATGCTGGCTGTCAGGGAGCACGCTAGTGTTCTCAGGGGGTGCATGTATATTCCTGTGCACCCCTTACGCATTGCCACGGCATCTACACATGCCCCTGATTGCACGGTTGGTACTTTTAAGCATTGAGCTGAAGCAAGTACTGAATGACTGCTCAGTACCCACCAGTACTGCACAGTCCTGGCAGTGCACGGGTTGTTTTTAGCCCTACTATGCAGTAGCAATGAGCTACTGTGCAGTTGTGGTGGCATCATGGTTAGTGCTCACTGATGCCAAGTCACTGTAGGGACAAGCTACATCGCCATAGTTTGTCACTACGATGGTGTAGCATCTTTTGTAGACAGGCCCAATGAGTACAATGAATACTAAAACACTTGTTAACCTACCAGAGAAAGGTATAGCGAGGACCAGTGGCTGCAAGCTGAAATAAGAGAAATTTTGCTGAAGACCCAGCACCGTTCCTAAACAGTGAGGTGATAACTATTTGTATATCTATCAGGAAAAGTGAGGGAATTTCTGTCTTTTGGTACCAACCCTGAATGTATGTCTGAAGGAAACACTTTGGTCAAAGAAAAGTTATTGAGATTGGTGGCTGGGGAAATTGAGAAGTAGTTTACTGTGCTAGTCTGAGTCAGTCAGAAGGCAGGTACATACCTGGCCAGGATAGATGATCTTATTGCTGTTCTGGCTGTGCTGAAGTTCTGCAATTCTGAGTCATCTCCAGTGTTCCAGAATTTGTTGAAAGTTAACTTCCAGAGATCTTCTTGTTCTGCTCTATTAAATTAGGAGATCCCAGGTAACGTAAAGACAAATTTAAAAGAGGCTAACTAGCAAATAGTCTGAGTTGTAGATAATGCAAACATTACAGGCAAGAGTGATAGGCAGAGGGATGGTGTCAAGACAGGAAGGAAAAACACGTATAGCACAATTTTTTTCTTCATTGCTCTTGATAAATCTGGCATATTGCTCTAGTAACGGAGCAGTATCTTTATCAGAATTTCTTTCATTCTGGATCTGCTTTTATATTGTTTAACTCATTTGACTCTGGGTACATATAACTGTGTCCTTTTGCTTTCCTTGTTTGCAGCAACTCACAGGTTCTAACTGAATTCAACAGTATTTACTCCTTGCTTATTTCTATCTTTGAGGTTTTTCCTTTTTTCTTTTTACATTTGCTTTTTCCCCACTAAGGTCAGTGGTTTTTCTTTAAAAAAAGAAAAAAGGTTTGTGGCATCTGGTAAAAATATTCTTAATCCATTCCTAGTTAACACTTATTTTCAGATTTAATATTTTCTCCCAGCTGATTTTTCTCAGAACTGTGATGTAAAGGACACTTTTCTGGTATTTATGTTGCTAGCAAGCATAATTCAAGCAGCTGTAAAAAAAAAACAAAAAAAAAACACAAAAAAACAAACCAAACCAAACCCAAAAAACATACTGCCTAATCCTTCTGACTTGTGTGAATAATATATAGCATTATTCTATTAAACCTCTGCTGTAGACCTCAATGAAGAATAATGAACCTGCAGACCTTCCTCATGCATGGTAACTTATTCATACTTAGTTATACAAGTAGTCCCATCAATTACTTGTGTGAGTGTTCATTAACTTGAGGGAGACTGCCCATTTGAGCTTCTAATAATCAAAGAAATCATTGTCTATCAGCAGTATTTGTACTAGAAGTGTCTATGATAAATTAATTAATACTCTGCCTGTGTTTTTTTTTCTTACTTTTTGCAGTCGTATGGAAAAGGGGCTCGAAGAAAAAATCGATTTAAAGGATCAGATGGGAGCACATCTTCGGATACTACCTCTAACAGTTTTGTACGCCAGGTCTGTTATGCTTTTTTTTTTTTTAGTCTGCCCTTCAGACTCCAAAGAATTTTACAAACGTCTTGGTTTTCAGGGAACCAGATGGTCCTTATTATATCAAGGCAAAGCATAGTGCTGCCAGACAGAAAATAGTGGACTTTTGTGGTATCTTGGAGATTTGATTAATCATGTTTTTCCTGAGAACAGTATTTACTTTATAAATGAGTTATAAAACTATTGTCCTGCTTTTTATTACTGAATTTGTTTGATGCGACTAAGAACGAAGTAGGTGGTAGCATAGCACGGCAGGAGGACCTGAAATGACAGCTTCCGTCAAGGCATGAGGATTTTCTGCTTTAAACAGTGCTGCATGAAGGCAACATTAGCTTAGATCCTTTGCCTCCTCCATCCCCGTGTTACTTCAGGATCCCAGCTGGAGGAGAAATACTTGGCAGCATAAACCCCTGTCAGACGTTCCTGTAGCTGGTAGAGAGTGCTGCAAAGCACACAGAGCTTATGCAGAGTTACTGAGTCTTTTGTGAATTCTCTGAAGAGGTGTATTCTTTAGAATACAAATACTAATTTTTATGGAAGAATTCCAAGGAAGTTCTGAGATGAACTTTCTAGAGATTCCAAATTTGCATGTGTAGCTGGATGGGAGTTGATTTGGCTAGCAGACATGGTGAGAAACTGCAACGATAAAGTATATGCAGAACTAAGTGTGTTCTGTGTAGAGTCATGCTGTAAAAACTCAGCTTTTTTTAAAAGAGAATTGTTTGTAGCTGTTATGGTTAAGGTCAGGACTTTACATAAAGTGTATGTAAAGTAGTTCAGTGAGAGCTGCTTATGTCTGAGACATCTGAGACGCATCTGAAACAAAATTGTTGTGTGTACATTTCCCCAGCAGTTTCAAGTGCAATTTTGCAAATAATTTGATACTTTCCCAAGAAACTTCGGAATTTATTCATCACTTGCTTTAGAACTGATCATTTTGTTCAGGCATGTAGTTTTCATTCTCTTTCCTTGTCAGGTTTCCTTACGTGTGTGTGTGTGTGTGTGTTTTACTCAAACTTAAAATCTTAACATGAAGAATTTAAAAGTGACTTCATATACTTTTATATCAGCTTTATTAACACATCAGCATAGAGTATTGTACATTCCATGCTTTGGGGAGGTTATTCTGGTTTAGTACTTCCTGGTACTGGTTGCATTTTGATGAATATGGGTTTTGTTTTTTTGGCATTTGGTATAGATATAAGTGAAATCCAAAAGGGGGAGATGGAGTATGTAATTGACAGTATGTTACACAGTATGAAGATAGAACCTGTGGCATGCTTCAGTAAAAACTTTGGTTATAAACACTTATTCTGTGTAAAAAATAACTAAACACATAAAACAATGTAACTTGCCATACAGAAGAAAAGAAAATTGTTTGTGACAAGGGCTATAACCATCAGAAATTAGAGATGAAGACTGGGAGACCATCTGGAACAATTTGTCTCCACATCCATTTGCATGACAATAAAAGAAAATTATATTAAAATTCTGTATTGATGGTATCTCACTGTATTTAAAATTAAATGCATCTATGGTACAGGAATGTGCAAGTATTGGCAGGTCATTTGGGAGGATTCTACCACATACAGTGGGCATGTCCCCACCCTTGTTCCAAAACAGTTTGATTCTGGGACATGGTCAGGTAAATAACGAGATGCCCACCATTAGATAATCCCTGTGTTCTTATTGAATTTTCCTGAGAACTTTGCAGCATATTAGAGCCATAAAAGGTTGATAACTTGTCTTCTAGTGGATGTGAGGATTATAGTTGCAAAAACCTGAAACAGGGGAGAGGCCCAGAAAATCACTGAGTGGTTCCAAAATGCTTCAGATGATGGAACAATTGTGTTGTCAAGTAATTGTCTATAGAGGCAAAGAAAAAAAAAGATTCTTACTTAAAAATCTTGGAATTTGCTGAAAAAGAATCTTCTGCCTTCAGAACATTTCAAAACATTTTTTTTGAATATTGAAGGAGAGTAAAAGTTCTATGAGCTAGCAGTTAAGAACAAATTTGGAATAAATTCAAAATCTAAAATCAGTGATGAGTAGAAGATAGTGAGTCTTGTATTAATTAGAACTCTGAGGAAAAAGAGGGTGGGGGTGAATTAAGAAACAGAAGTTTGACATCAACTATTGAATGTCATAGAACTGTTAGAGGAAAAGAATGCAAGACTCTTCTGTAGACGCTGACTTGAATTAATGGAGCATTGTTGATGGAATATAAATATCTGTCATATAAATCTCAGGGGGTTGGATGCATCTGAAAATGTTCAACCTATGGTTTGACAAATTGTATTCGCTAATAAATAACATTTAAAAAGATTAATCAGCGATAAGGACCTGATGAACAACACTCCATGTTTAGCAATGAAATGTAGTCTGTCAGTTTAGGGGAAATATTTTATGAAGGGATCTTTTTCAATAGTCACTTTCCAAATTGCTTGGTAGCTGTTCAGGGACTTTTGAAAACGGGGTACAGCGGGCATGGATCGATCCAGGATATTGTGAAAGAGGACTGCAGGAGCAACTGTACTCCCACTCCCAGCTTCTCCCATAGGGGATGGACAGACAGGGAAGCAGCAACCAGAGAGTTTTTCGTAAGTCCCTGAATCAAGTAAGAATCCTAACCCTGATCCTTCTCTTAGCACTCCCTCTTCTTCCCTCCATGCTTATCAGGTTGCCCCATCCATCCCCTGCTCACCACAGCTGCTATCCCAGACTCCCCCAGGGTAGGCGGAAGTCAGAGCCACTCCTGTCCTGATCTAGTCAGAATGCATGGAGAGCTAGGGGCAGTGACAGTGGTGGTAGCAGGTGAGGTCTCCCTGGCTAGGGACAAACATTCAAAAAGCCTGAATTGATTAAATCTTTGCAGGCTAGTCTAATCTGGCTAGGCTGAACTGGTTTGTAATTGCACAGACATCCCAGGCATGTAGGCACATGCCTGAAGTGGTTCAGGCTAGAAGGGGGGGGATGGAGAGGGACTCTAGGGCAGCCCTCCCTTCCTTCCACAGGGCTGAGCTGAAGGGGGAGTGGCCAGACCCTGGCAGGACACTCTGGTTAGCCCAGCAGGGAATTTGATAACAATGTTTATCACCCCCTAACTCAGTGTTTATCACCCCATTAAGAAAACAACAGAGAGACATTACCAGCTACCTGTTGATTCTACCTGTTGATTGAGCATGGACTCTGGCCAGCATGTGGTCTGCTAGCTGATACACGGACACCTCCTCAGTAAGGCAGAGGGGAGGGGGGAATTCCTGCTTAGCAGGGAGTGGTGAGGGGGAGTGGGGGAGCAGCCCACAGTCTGTGCTGGAGCTGCAGCCAGTAGGCAGAAGGGCTGTGGAGCAGAAGCCCCACCCAGGCCAGAGAGCATGCCAGGATACTGGAGGTGTCTGGTTTGTCTTAAACTAGCAAGGGGTCTGGGACAGACATTAGATAAACCAGTCTGAGCCAAATCAGTTAAGTCTGATACTACATTCAACCAGGTCTATCTCAAACCAGTTTCAGCCATTTTCAAACTGGTTTATGTGCACTGAATATCTGTTCTGTTACAGGTTTAAAACAGTTTCTGATCACTCAAACCAGTTAATGTGTAATGTTTGTCCCTAGCCTCTCTCTGTGCCTGCTGCTGAGTTGGTTGGAAATACCTAGGGGGTTCAGGTAGAGAAGAACTGACTCATTGCTGAGCTAAGCATGGCTTCCCAGGTAGTCCAGCTGGAACAGTCCAGCTGGAGCTGGACATTTGACTCTGGAGCTTTCCCCATCCCCAGAATAGCTGGAGATGGCAGTGGACAGGGGTGCAGGGTGGGAATGGGAAGGGAGGGGAGGTGTTGCTGAGGATGGAGGGGAAGAGGGTGGGGGGTCGTAATGGAAATTTCTTACCTGATTCAGGGACTTAAGTCCTTGCCTGATGTTCCCACAGTGTGCCTGGTTGCTGCCACTTGTCCTCCCTTTGCCTGTTCCCTCTACCCGCCTTCCCCTTACCTTCTTCTGAAGCTCTGCTCCAGCTCTGGAGTAATCTGCAGTGGCACTGGCCCTACCATCCAGACAGAAGCTGCAGCTGCAGCTTTGGGACCAGCTGGTTTGGGACTGCAGTGGAGCAAAAGTAAGCTAGGTGTGGGGGCAGATGGCACATTCCCTGTTGTGCTGTCCTCAAGTTTCACATGAGGATCTCCTTTCCATGCACCCTCTGGTCTCACTGCAGAATCTCCTGCACACTCTTCCAGCTGCAACCTTCATCCTTTACCACGAGTCACCACGCCCCAGGACAGCTGGTGGTTCAACTCTGGCTTCAGTTCCGAGTCTGGGGCCAAAATTGGAACTGAGCTACTACTACCTGCCCCAGACCGGTACTCAAATCTGTGACGAGGCCTTCCCTTGCCATGTTGTTTGTGGGGTGAGGGGGAGATGGATGACATGCCTAATCTTTGATTTGATTAGATACCCAATTCAGTGCTCTCCCTCTGAAGTATCTGTCCCTGCCACTATCGGACAGGGTAGTGGGATAGAAGAAACATAGGCCTGACCCTGTATAGCACTTCTTATGTTCTCTTTTTCCGTAGGGATGATAGAAGTTTATGAGCATGTTAATGTAAACATAGCATATTTTTATTTAAAAAAAAAGATGTAGCATTGTAACACACAAGTGGAATTGTTTGAGTTGGATGGAAGAAGCATGTTTCTTTTTCTCAGTTTATCCACCATTAGGGTTATTATAGATTATCGCACTGCATCATGAGTAATCAGTCCTGCTCTGACCCTTGTCTGGCTGGAACAGCTTGATACCCTCATCATAATTAGAAATCTCTATTGGCCTTGGTAGGGTAACATGCTAGATGCTCAGTAGATACTGGACATAAGTCACTGATAGTACTTATGAAGGAGGTGTAGCTGCTCTTCACTCATTAATGTGGCCTTTCTAGAATAACATAAATGAATATTGTACAGGATCATTTTCTGTATTTATATCTTTCTTGGATAACTTCCATTTTGCAGTAACCTGTTGTTTTCTCTTTTGCAATACTCATTTTTGGGCATCAGGGAGATTAATTATTCCCATTTTTTCATGCAAAGTCCAATAATTTGACTCTTGTACAAATGTACAAGATGAATAAAGATCAAGAAGCCCAGGATTTGAAGGCAACAACTTTCTTAGTATCCATGATTCATGGTATGGACAGATGACTTTTTAGGTAAAAGGGGTTGGGAGTCTTAGCTTTTTTGTTCCCATGTGTACACTGTCTTAGCTAAAAGACTAAAGTACATTAAATCCGTATCTTCTTTTGTCACACAGTAAATAGTTTATCAATCCATGCTCTGAAGCTAATTTCAAGGTAACCTATCCATAAAATAAATTAACCTAAGTAAGTTTAAAATCCTGTGTGAAAGTCCAATGGCAAATAAAATATGCTGTAATGGCTAAATACGTATGTGTTTGGAAAGAAATGACACTCATCCCTATCACTGAAAGAAAGCACACGAGTAAATAAAATACTAGAGATATTGTGCAAGAACAGCTTAATTTTCTCTGATTTTCACAGTATAAAAGCATCCCAATCTTCAGAAAATTATGTGAACCCATAGATGCATGGTCCTGTGAATTCAAACTTGAGCAGGTGAAAATGTTGATGTCTGTTGTTTGCTTTTAAAGACAAGTTTACTGTGTCTTCATTTTACTGTTTCCTTAAGGACATATGTGCCCTGGCTTTGATATATATCTGGCAAGATTCCCAAGATGCATACCAAATGTTTCAGTAGTGAGGGGAATGCCACTTAGTTTATCTGAATGAAATGGCAGCACAGCAACATTTCATTCAAATTATATGATAATCCCTTGGGTGTATATGGAGATGAGTTTTAGTCAGGTGAAGTGTCCTCACAAAATGGTATGTGTTACCAAAACCTTAAATTTAAAGTACAGAAATAGGACAGTCTGTCTTGATGAACCTTCCAAGTCATTGTTTCACAGGATATTGCCCTTAATAGGTATAAAAGACCATGAAATTGAAGCAATAGTTTTTTTTTTAAAGTTCTGAAAAAACTTTGAACTTTGACCTATTGTGCACCTCCCAGGTACACAATAGGTCAGATCAACCCGTCAAAAACATTGTGAATATCTATTGCTGTTACTCAAGAAACACTTACTGTTTCCTCTTTTCTAATCTGTGAGCACAGGTAGAGTATTTTATTAATTTTTTTCCTGGAATCTTTATTGGTAATCTCAACCTAGAGAACCCAACCTGACTTTCTGATTGCACTATGGGCATGCAGAGCTAGTGTCTGTGGGGTGCAGGATATCATATAACATGAACTAATATGATATGAAGTTTTATCTGCAATAAAGTTGGACCCCTGTAGTCCCAATTATTGTCAGTTTTGCAGTATCATATTTTTATCTTTGCTATTGATCAACTGTGGTCATGATTTCTTAGGAGCTAAGGAATGCACTTACATAGTGTTCACCATTTTTTGATCTTTGTAGTGATAAGCAGCTCACTACAAAAACTAGCTATGAAGGCCTTGGAAGGGAGTCTAGTTTGTGATGAACCACAGTTTGGTGAATGTATAATAATATTTTTACTCTCAGTTTTTCAAAATATGGATTAGGCAATTATATGAGCTAAGTATTTAACAGAAAATGGTATGGCACTTTCCATTAATAATATTGTAAGCAAACTCCGTGTTCTGTTAGCACCACATATTTTGTGGTTGCACTTCTAGACCAGTCTTTGTTCAAATATTATTTTGAATCCTAATAATTAACCACAGAGACAGTGTAATTTAAAATATGTATTGTAAGGACAGATTAAATTGTGAAATAGACTGGAGACTCCAGGCCTGCCTACTGATATATTCAAGCTTTTATTAATCTATTCTTTCAGCCTTTAAGTTCTGGCTTGATGCCTGTTACACTGTGTTCAGTTACAAACATAACCATAAATAATGATGTAGCAAATTTATTATCCTTCTGCTTTTCTGTAAATGCAAAAGGGACTCCTTATTGTGCAATTACCAACTAAATTTTATGAATGGTAAAGTGTTCTAAAACTTGAACACTTACGAAGTTATTTCTCCCCTGTAAGTATTTACTTGTTCTTCCTTATAAGCACAAGCCTCTTATCTTTAGGTACAGCAGAAAAGTGTCAGAAATATTACTGTTCAATTAAATCTGAATCTCTTCAGTCTGAAGAGCTGACCTGAATCTCTTCAGACCTGAATCTCTTCAGTCTCCGCAAGAGGAGACCGAGGGGGGTCTTGTGGCTGCCTACAACCTTATCAGGGGCCAGCAGCAGGGACTTGGGGAAAGTCTGTTCACCAGGGCCCCCCTTGGAGTCACCAGGAACAATGGCCACAAGCTGAGGGAGGATAGGTTTAGGTTAGATATTAGGAAGAACTCCTTCACGGTAAGGGTGGCCAGAGCCTGAATAGGCTCCCCAGAGAGGTGGTGCTCTCACCTTCCCTGGAAATCTTCAAGAAGAGACTGGATGGGCACCTGGCTGGGGTCTTATGACCCCTGCCACCCCCAGTGCTCCTTCCTGCGCATGGCAGGGGGTCAGACTTGATGATCTGTCTAGGTCCCTTCCCACTCATTGATTCTATGATACTATGAAATGTTTGTATGGCCAATTTATGTCTTTCCTTTCTGTGCATTCAGGGGAAAGGAGAAAACTGCAGTACTCAACTTTTACACTTGTATTTTTTCAAACCCATGAGGCTAAGGGTGTCTGTTCATGTGGTGAGCCTTGCAGTGTCATTCTAGAGCAGTGTATAAATCAGAATGTCTAAATATAGACCCAACATTTACAGTTGCCCAGTCAGACTGTTCATGCTACTTGAACAGGGTTGATAAACGTGGTTGATCTTTTTCCTCAAAAAAGGATTTTTATTTAAATATGTTTTTTACAATTTTAATCTCATATTTTACTTTGTTGACTTAATTTTAAAAGGAAAATATAATTTAAACTGAATTTAATACAAAATATATAAGGACCCAAGCTATAAACTCTTACAAAATTTACATTAAACTAATTTCTGAATCTATGAGCCTTATATATATATAAAACACAACCAAAAACTATTTTGCTTTTTTTGCATAAATGTTTGGGTTGGCTGATGCAGCTCCTTTATACATATCATGCCAAAGGCTTAGCTAGTAAATAAGCAATATACCACTTTATAAAATAACAAAACTGTAAAATATAATAAGACTCTGAAAATGTTAAGCTATACAACTGCTTAAATAAATATAAATCTTGCTATAGGTAGCATCCTGGGTAGCAAAATCTGGATGGGCCAAATCTGGCTTATTCTCATTGTTACCAATCATGTTTTATGGGTTAAATCAACCACTTTAGAAAGCTATTTGAGAACAAATGAGAAAGCAGGTTGATACTGTCCACTTGATGATTTGAATAGCTCATCTAAACCGTCTTGATTTCAGCCAGTTCACTCTGTCCCTGGAAAAAATATATGTGGATGTGACAAAGATCACAATAGCTAGAAAATAGATGTAAAATAATGCTCATTTGCCAAAATAACACTTTTTTTTTTGTTCACCTCAATCTTTGTTTCAGTGGATGTTTCACCAAAATATTGACCCATGCTAGTTATCAACTGTTTCTTACTTTTATTTTGTTATAGTTGTATAGAAAAAAATCAGCATATAATTGGGTAGGGCTTGTAGTATTACCAAATATTGAGGCTACTTAGCACTTCCTATTATCAGGCCCTATTTTTGGGTGTTCATAAATTTTCTAAAACAAAAGTTTGGGGCTGAAATATTTTCCATGATAGATGTGTGCATTTGGGCGATTTTTTAAATTTTTTTTTCCCCCCTGGAAAATTACTGGTGAAGTCGTTCAACAATTTTCAGAAGTGAAGCTATGGAAAATATGTTGCTTTTCAATTAAAAAAACCTAACAGAACAAACATGACAAAAAATCCTTGAAAGTCTTTTCCTTTAGATCCTTGAGAATTTTTTAACATGTGGGTGATTTCAAAGCAGGGGAATTGACATTTTGGTGAGCAAGCATACTGGGGTGGCATTTGTAAGTGGTGTGCCTTGTGCTATTCTGCTAGAATTGGAGCAAATTATAAGCTTCTAAGGAACCTATGTTCCCATGTGGTCAGTAAAAAGTTCTAGAATGGCAGCTGCTAAAGTGTAAGAGGACTCCATCATCAGTGAGTATCTCTTTGTTCAAATCCTACTGCTGACTGGATAGCACATGTACAATCCCCACAGGGCAGTTGAGCATGGTCCTTCCTGCCTAGGACTAATTACAGACTTCCTCTCTGTTTGCTGCTTTCAGAGTACAGTATCATAATTAAGAGCTTGAAGCCTCTTTCTACTGTGCTTCCCCCTAACCTCATTTCCTCTTAGGGCAAGGGAAGACTGGGTTTGTGAGCTAGAGAGAGGATTGGAAAAGGAACTAGGGATCTGGGAATCAGCAAGACAAGAACACTGACCCGGTTGCACATCTGGGCTGTAGGGCTAGAGACAGACATTAAACATACACTGGTTTAAGTGATCAACCAGTTTAAACAGAACAAACATTCAGTGCACATAAACCAGTTTAAAAATGGCCAAGACTGGTTTGAGATAAACCTGGTTGAATGTATTATCAGACTTAACTGTTTTGAGTCAAACAGTTTATGCAGCATCTGCCCCAGATGCCATGCTGGAGGACTCTGGCTCAAGTTAAAACCAGGATGTTCTCTGGGCTGGGCTCTCTGCTCCAGTCCAGCAGGGCTGACTCTGCCCCTCCGCTCTCTAGCCCCAGGGGCAAGAGAGTAGGGAGAGGAGGAGGAAGACAAGGAAGAATTCCTCCCAGCACTGAACAGAGCCCCCCTCCCCACCCCGTGTGGGGAGAAGTGGGGGGAGGAGCAGGGGGAACAGTCCCTCTCTGGGGCCAGGCAGCTTGGCATAGAGCCCCTCTCTCTACCCTGGAGGAGCAGGGGAAGAGTTTCCCTCTGGTGCTGGGCAGCTTTGCAGACCCCCCTCCCCACAATGGGAGGGGTGGAGGAGGAGGAAGAGCTTCCCCCAACCTTAGCACTGACCCAGAACCCCCTTCCCCACCCTGCAGTGGTGGGGGAGAGGGAGGAGGGGCAAGAGTTCCCTTCTGGGGTTGGGCAGCACTGTATGCCGGGATTGCTCCTGGCTGTCAGGGAACCACTGGGGTGGACAGAGCTCTTCCCTCCACTTCCTCCCCTGCCACAGTGGTCTGGCCAGGCTCCCTCTTCCCCTATCCTCACTGCAGGCCAAGGTTGGGGTTTACTCAAGCCTGCCCAGGCCTGGCTATGCTTGCTTCCTCAGCTCAGCTTCCCTGTAGAAGGAAAGGACTGCTCTAGTACCCCCAAGTTTCTGGACTGAGCCACTGCAGGCATGTATCTGCATTTCTGGAATGAAAAGAAAACATCTGTCCACTTGCAAATAGGTTTACTCTCTGCAGGTTAAACTAACTTGCAAAGATTGAATCAATTTAGGCTCAGGCTTTTTGAATGTCTGTCCCTAGCTATGGGAAGAGCTGTGGATGGCTGGCTAAAGAAACTGCTCAGTAAGGGTGAAGCGGGGGGATGACAGATAAACTTTGGAAGGGAAACTGAAACTATAAAATGCCTATGGAGGGAAGAGATGGATCAGATGAGCACAAGGGAGAGTGGGAATGGGAAGTAGAGCAGATCTGGGATCAGGCACAAGGGGTGGTGAGGAGGACTGGGCAAAGGACAAGTTGGAGAGGATAGTTCAGAGTATAGTCCAGATGTGTAATCCAAGATTTGTGGATCTCCTCATTCCTCTGCTGTTAGGAAATATTTGTAGACATCAGCAAATTGCATCTCATCCTTTTCTTGTGGTGGTTCACGTTAGTTTACCAGACAGCTACTTCTATTGACTATTCTATTAGCTTAGGTATCACAGGTCAATATAGTAGATATTAGGGTTCCAACATGTAGGGTGAACACCCATCCCGAATTGGGTAGGTGGGCACCTCAAGTCCCAGTCCCAGGCTGCATGACTCTGGGACAACATTTGTCCTGGGTTTGCAACCTCATGCAGGGTCCAGGGGGATTGTTGGGTTTCCCCTTGCAGGCTGGCTGTGTTCCAGCCTGCAAGGGGTTACAAGGAGTAGGACACAGGGGGCATCATAGACATGTGCATGCCTGCACAAATGCATGGGGCCGGGAACACAGCCAGACAGTGTGGAGAGCGGCTCTCTGCAGGTAAGTCTATTGGGGGAGGGGTGGCAGGTTGAGGCCCCCATGGTGAGGGAGGGAGTGGGGTAGGGGCATTGTAGGGCACCCCATTTTGTGTTTGGGGTCGGGCAGATGAGGGCTGCCCGCTGCAGGCTTAGGGCTCCCCAACCTGCCATCCTGCCCCTGGGGGCTCTGCACTAGCGGCACCGCTGTGACATGGGGCTCCCTTCCCTGCCTGGCAGCAGCGATGGCAGCAGCATTGTGGAATTGCACCCCTGCTGCTGCTGTGCAGGCAGGAGGTGCACAGCCAGCACAGGGCAACCAAAGAAAAGGCAGCAGGGTGGAGAGTCTGCCCAGTGTTCCACACTCCGCTCCTTTTGGCTCTGGTCCAAAAGGATCCGGCATGCTCATGTGGTGAGGAGGGAGGGGAGAGGGAAAGGTGGTCAGGTGTCCCACCTTCCCCTTTTGAAAAGGTAGTCACCCTACCAACATGTGGATGTCAATGCAATGTCACATGATGCTTTTTTTTAAAAAAAGGACATTATATACAAAACACTGTTAAAAATAGTTATAAAGTCAAGCTCCTAGAAGTGAGAAAATGCCAAAATTAAGGTAGTGTGTACAACCTTAATTCAGATCTATATGTGCAAGTCTTATGAACACTCCCTGCCACCCTCCTCTTAAATGACCCATACTTCATTTCTCTTAGATGACCCCCTACCTCAGATGAACCAACTGTAAAAATGTATCATTATTGTATAGTTTTGGAGAATGGCATATATAGGGTTCTGAACTATCTTGCTTTAGAATTTTGAAGGCATATTGTAAGTGAGGCAGGAGACTGTGTGAAGAGAAAGGATGGCTTCATGTTTAAGTCACTTTGTTCATCTCTCAGCACCCTCTGGTTCTATTCCTCTTATACTAGACATGCAAAATAGTCAAAAAACCTGTCCTTAAATGTTCTGTGCATGCTTCATCTGACAGTAACACTGGGGAGACAGATATTAATGAATGAAGTCCTGAGAATATATAGCAATAAGCATCATAGGAAAAATGAGTAAATTATTAATTTCTGTATTTGGAAAGGAATGTGAATAGTGAGAAGTAAATGAGCCATGAGGGAAGATCCATTAACTCATGAGAAGAAAATAAAATGTAGATTAGCTGCTCATTATGTAAGCCAGTATCTATTCAGTGCACCGAATGATACAGGAGTCCAGAGGAAAATAGGTACAGGATCATGCAATTAAATTGCTAAAGGTGGAAAAGGCAACGCCAGGCATTTCCTAATTTACAGCTGGCTAGCCTTACAAATACTGCTTTACTCTTTGGCCTTGCTTCTTACAAAAACATGTGTGGGTGTACATGTGCATATTGTTTGAGAAGTTCAGAAGTTACTTTAGATTGATAGGATTTATTATTGAAAGTTGCTCCATAAGAGAACTGAAGGAGTTGGGAATTGTGAGAGGGTCCCTCCTACAGCAGCCAGTTGGTTAGCTACAGCCAGATAAAGGGTCTGCAGAGATTGCCTACTGCTCCAAAATAAAGAGTATTGTTGTTAATTCTTCTCATTCACTGTGTGCCTGTGCTTACTGAAGTTGGTGATCACTAAAAGGTTAGACATAAAAAGAGCTTTTTTTTGTTGTTCTTGTTATTCCTTACAATTTTGGGGACACTAGTGTCTAGGGACTCAGGTTGTAGAATAGGTCCATGCTGCTAAGCCCCAACAAGCACTTAACAAAGAGACAGTTTTGGCCCCAAATTATGTTGCAATTGTAAAAGCTAAAGGCATTTTTCCACCCTTAAGAACCTCATTCTTCACCTGTCAGAATGATGTCTGACTGTTTTTCAGAGACTGTGTGCAATCACTGATAACAACAAGGTAGTATATCACTTCTAGCCTGCTTAGCTTGATTTGTCTTCCGTTTTTGGTGTGTAGTGAAGCTACCACTGCTGCCATATGGTACTAGGCCAAATTAATTGCTCAGGCATGCAGGGATGAAGTCAGGAAAGCCAAAGCACAATTGGAGTTGCAGCTAACAAGGGATGTGAAGGGTAATGATAAGGGTTTCTACAAGTATATTGGTAGCAAGAGGAGGATCAGAGAAAGTGTGGGTCCCTTACTGAAAGCGGGAGGCAACCTTGTGATAGAGGATACAGAAAAGGCCTTCAGTGTCTTCTTCATCTCAGTCTTCACAGGCAAGGTCAGCTCCCAGACTACTGTATTGGGCAGCACAGTCTGCAAAGGAGGTAAACAGCCTTCAGTGGTGGAAGAACTGGTTAGGTACTATAGAAAAAAGCTGTATGTGTACAAGTCTATGGGGCTGGATGTGATGCACTTGAGGGTGCTGAGGGAGTTGGCTGATGAGATTGTAGATCCACTGGCCATAATCTTTGAAAACTCATGGCTATCAGGAGAAGTCCTAGATGATTGAAGAAGGGCAAATATGATGCCCATATTTAAGAAAGGGAAAAAGCAGGATCCAGGGAACTACAGACCAGTCAGCCTCACCTGAGTGCCTGGAAAAATCATGGAGCAGATCCTCAAGGAATCCACTTTTAAGCACTTGGAGGAGGAGACGGTAATTAGGAACAGTCAGCATGGATTCACCATGGGTAAGTCATGCCTGATTGCCTTCTACTATGGGGGGACTGTTCTGTGGATGCAGAGCGACCAGGAGATGTGGTGTACCTTGATTTTAGCAATGCTTTTGATACGGTCTCCCACACCATTCTTACAGGCAAGCTAAGGAAGTATGGTCCAGATGAATGGACTGTAAAGGGATAGAAAACTGACTTCAGCATTAGGTTCAGAGTGTAGTAATCAATGGCTTGATGTCTAGTTGGCAGCTGGTATCAAGTGGAGTGTCCCAGGGGTCAGTCCTGGGTCTGTTTTTGTTCAATGTCTTCATTAGTGACCTGAAAGATGGCATAGAGTGTCCCCATAGCAAGTTTTCAGATGACACCAAGGTGGGGGCAGTAGTAGATATGCTGGAGGGAGGGCTAGGATTCAGAGTGACCTAGATGCATTGGAGGGTTGAACTAAAAGAATTCACAAGAACATATCCAAAGTTATGCATTTAGGATGGATGCATTTAGTATGGAGCAATCCCATGCACCAGTACAGGCTGGGGGCTGACTGGCTGGGCAGCAGCTCTGCAGAAAAGGAACTGGGGATTACAGTGCACAATAAGCTAAATATGAGCCAACAGTGTGCTGTTGTTGCAAAAAAGTGTAACAGCATACTGGGCTGCATTGGTAGGAGTGTTGCCAGCAGGTCAGGGGAAATGATTATTCCCTTCTATTCAGCACTGGTGAGGCCACATCTGGAGTACTATGTTTAGTTTTGGGCCCCCCACTACTGAAAAGATGTGGACAAATTGGAGAGAATCCAGTGGAGGGTGATGAACATTGTGAGGGGTTTGTGGAGCATGACTTATGAGGAGAGGTTGAGGGACCTGGGCTTGGGGATTTAATAGTAGCCTTCAACTATCTAAAGCGGGGTTCCAAAGAGGATGGAGCTAGACTGTTCTCAGTGGTGGCAGATGACAGAACAAGGACCAATGGTTTCAAGTCAACAAAGGAAGTATAGGATGGATATTAGGAAGAATTTTCTTACTAAAAGGGTACTAAAGCACTGGACCAGGTTACCCAAAGAGGTTATGGAATCTCCATCCTTGGAGATTTTCAAGACCAGGCTAGACAAAAGCTTTGGTTGGGATGATCTAGTTGGGATTGGTCCTGCTTTGAGCACAGGGTTGGACTAGATGACCTCCAGAGTTCCCTTCCAACCCTAATTTCCTATGATTGTATAATCTCTGGAGTGACTCTGTTTTCAGTGGAGCCACACCAATGATGAATTTGGCCTATATGGCATAGCAAATGGTACCTCCAAGTCTTATGTCTTTTAATCAGATTTTCTGATATGTCTTACCATATTTACCTGAATGCAAGATGACTTGAAATTTAAGATGACTCACTAATTAGATTCTGTACATGAATAATTATAAATTTGTTTTGAGTTTCCCATGTATAGAATCCAGTTAGTGGAAGGTCATTTAAAATTTGTCATCCCCCCTACTGCTGTGGCAGGAAACATAGTGGTGGGGAGGGGAAGGAGCTAGATCCCCACTCTTTGCTCCCCTGCCCTCTGTCCCCCTGTGTCTATGCCTGCTCTATGCTATTTACCCCACTGCCTTGTGTTCCTTTTGCTGCCTGCCCTTCTATGGCTCCCTTGCCCTCCACATCTGTGCCTGCCCCAGCACTCCTTGCCTACCCACCCTGCTTTACCTTCTCTGTGTGTGCTCCTCTGGGGCAAACAGCAACAGCCTGGTCTCAGCCCAGTTCAGACAGAGAAAAGTGGCAGCAACTCCTGGATGGTCTGGGTGGGAGCTGGAGCAGAAGTTTAAAGGAGCAGGGAGAAACTTCAGGGAAGGGAACAGCAGGTGAGGGGTCAGATGCAGGTAAGACTCCTTACCTGGTGGGGCAGGCTGCAGGTTTTCTCCCCTTGCATGCACATACCCTGAAGCCTTCCTCCCACCCTCCACCCCACAGTTACCTTATTGCCTCCCCTGTACTGCCCCTAGCTGCGGGCTGTCTCCCCAACCAAATGAGACATTCTAGCTCGGGGCATGCCGTGGCTCAGCTCTGGCTTTGGTCCAGAGCCTGGGGCCAAAGCTGAAATTGAGCTGCTACCTGCCCTGAGCCTATACTTAAATCTAAGATGAGGCTTTCTTTTTCCCTATGCTGATGTGGGGGAACCTCATCCTGAATCTGAGTGAATACAGTATTTTAAGCCGATTTACATCCTTTTATTTTTTTTATGTTTTTACTTTTGTATCTTCAAATATCAGACTTTCCACTACTATTAGCAGTTTATTTGTCATGGAAATGTATTGCCTTAAATAAAATAAGCTTAAATTGGAGTCCATTACAGGCAATAATTCATGAACATGTACATACTACTCCCATCATTTGGAGTGGCTAAACTTCTGTACTGATGGCAATGCATATAGCCTTAAACCAGCTATGGAAGCAATGGAAGGTCTTGAATTCACACATTCCTTGCATCAAACATTTATTAATTTGGACTAATTTTAGTGGAGCTTTATGTATGCATCCTGGTACTAGAAAATATACTGAGGAGTACCACAATAAACTATGCAGACATTTTTAGTGTAACAGTAGGGTGGTGTGGTGGATGAATGTAAGAACTTCCTGAGTGTACCTCTCAATTGAGCTGATGGCTTAATTTGTGAACATAAGTTGGATCACTTTGAACTTATTGGGTCTATAGAATTTCTGGCCAGTATGAAGGTTTTATAGAAGTCCCTTTTGTCAGGAAGAAGTTTGTGGCACTGCCCATTCTGACCCTGTGAAGTGTGAGTTGATTAGAGGGCAGAAGAGTGCTAAGCAAACCTGATGGAAAGGAAATCCAACTGGGAGTATCATTAATTCTCCTTTGATGTCTTTCCTGCATCATAGGAGCTTTTAAAGATTTCTCAAATGCTTTCTTATGTTGCATATCAAAATTCCCTTCTTTAGCCTGTCATTCTGCTCTTATCTGCTTGCAACAGAGTATAAAACAATTGCAGCAATAAACAGATAATGAGAAGAGGCTACTGAATGCCTCAAAGTTTTGTGGGAGAGGCACTCTCCTTATGCCTCTTTATCCCCTAGGCTGGGGACAGACATTCAAAAAGCCTGAGCCCGAATTGATTCAACATTTGCAGGTTAGTCTAACCTGGCTAGGCTAAATTGGTTTCTAACCACACAGACATCCCCTCTGGACTGAAAAAAATCAGGCACATGCCTGCAGTGGCTCAGGCTAGAAGCCGGGAATGCACTAGAGCAGCCCTCCCATCCCTTCCACAGTGCTGAGCTGGGGGTGTGTGGCCAGGCCCTGGCAGGATGCTATGATTAGGGAGGGGTTCCCCCCCCCCCCAGCAGGACAGCAGGGAATGTTTATCACCCATAACTTGGTGTTTATCAATCCATTATGGAAAAAAAGCTTCTTTCAATTAGTTCTAGCTCCTCTTAAACAGTTTTTCCAAGGAAGGACATTACCAGATACCTGGTACAAAAACCTGTCTGCCTCTTTCCTCTCCCATAGCATGGACTGTAGCCAGTCTGTGGTCTGGTAGCTAATGCTAAATGAGGTCTTTGTAAAGGCAGGGGGGAATAATCCTGGTTTAGCAGAGAGATGCCAGGGAGATACCTGCAGTGTCTGCTGAAGCTCCAGTGAGGGAGCAGAGGGGAGGGGCCAGAGAGTCCCAGCCAGCCCAGAGAGCATGCTGGGGAGTCTGGTTAATCTTAAACCAGCAAAAGGTCTGGGACAGGCATTTGCATAAACTGGTTTGAACCAAATTAATTAAGTCTGATACTGCATTCAGCCAGGTTTTCTCAAACTGGCTTCAGCCATTTTCAAGCTGGATTATGTGCACTGAACATCTGTTGTGTTACAGGTTTAAACCAGTTTCTGATCACTTAAATTGGTTTATGTGTAGTGTCTATCCCTAGCCCTGGAGTCTAGAACTACCTTTATAGCTTCCAAGTTGCATGGCTCTGTGTAACACATTTAATGAGATAATTTGCATATTTGGAAATGCATTGCATTCAGCTATACACTTAAGATAAGGTTGGTATGGCCTGTTCCAAGTCATGGTGTGAGCAAGTAGGAATTGAAGGAAATTCCAAAGCTCTGGTTTGATCAGTGCATGCTGGAGGGTTTCTGAAATTGCTTAGTAGATAGGTGGATGCTAGAGGATGTCTGTGAGGGTTTTGGTGGGTTGTTTGGGAAGGAAATAAGCTGGAAGTTAGAAATCAGCTAGGGGGGAGGTGGGGAACTGGATCACCTCACCCATCACCTGCTTCTGCTTATTGTTTCTGTCCATACTGCTACTTTATGGTGCTTAGGTGCTACTTCCTTTGGATCCAGCAGGAATAGAGAAGGTAAAAGGAACTGCTTGGTTCCCCTACTCGGCAGATACTATAGCAAACCCAAGAGATGGTAGCATCACCGGGTCTTTATGCAACCAACATAGCTCAGTTGTAAGAATATGTAACAAGACACATTCATGTGTAGGGCCCTGATTTGGTGGACTGCGTGGATACCGTGAAATTAGCCCTACACTGCGATTTTTAAGGGTCATGAGCCTGTGCCAGAAAAATGCATGAAAGTGCAGGTTTCCCTTTGCTAGCAGCATTCCAGCCTGCAAGGAGAAACCCAGGCTTTCTCAGTTTTCCGGTCTGCAGGTGGCTGTTGGGGGTGTGGCCAGGATGCAGATAGGCAGCCAGATAAAGATGAATGTATAGGGAACAGTGGGGGAAGAGGGTTTGGAGGGCCAGGGCTTGGGAACCGTTGGGGTGGGGAGTCGGTGTGTGTGTGTGTGTGCCTGCCATAGTTAGTGGAAGGCCAGGGCTAATGGACCTTAGCCTCACAAAATTTTTGGCAGCAGCTGATGACAGCAGCAGCACTGTGGTGCTGCCATCCTGCAGCTCCCCAGTGGCACCGGCATGCAGCCATTCAATCACCACCGCTTACAGCTGGACCGTGCACCAGCCCTGCAACAGCTCTGAATGAGCAAGGGGTGGGGGTTAGGTGCGGTTCAGCCCTCCCAATAATATTTCCCCCCCCCCATCACTTATGGTGCCTGCTGCACATGTGGCATGTGCGCAGGTGAAGTATAATTTTTCACAGAATATTCACAGAACTCTCAGGGACCTATTTGCCAAGATCAGTGGTAGTTCTGTGAATATTCCATGAAAAAATGATACTTTACCTGCACACATGCCATTAAGTTTCTACAAGAAATCTGTTATTTTCTAGGGGGGCCTTTTCATGTGTCATTTGAAATGTGTGGCCTTGGTGGTAGTTGCTGTTGAGCTTTGAATTTGGGGATAAGTTAGAATGAGCAGAGGTTCTTTTAAAACAATTGTCCTAGTTAATAGAAATGTTGTATTTTGTTTGTTCTTTTGAGTACGCAACAGGATTTTTAATCATTAATGATGTGGACATTGGAGTCAGGAGTGGACTGGCCAAGTTCGCCGATGACACCAAACTTTGGGGCAAAGCATCCACGCCAGAAGATAGGCGGGTGATCCAGGCTGACCTGGACAAGCTCAGCAAATGGGCAGACGAGAACCTCATGGTGTTTAACAACAATAAATGCAAGGTTCTCCACCTTGGGAGGAAAAACCTGCAGCACCCTTATAGGCTTGGCAGTTGGTTAGCACTACAGAAGAAAGAGACTTGGGGGTCATCATTGACCACAAGATGAACATGAGCCTCCAATGTGATGCTGCGGCTAGTAAAGCGACCAAAATGCTGGCGTGCATCCATAGATGCTTCTCGAGCAAATCCCGGGACGTCATTCTCCCCTTGTACTCGGCCTTGGTGAGGCCTCAGCTGGAGTACTGCATGCAGTTTTGGGCTCCGCAATTCAAAAAGGATGTGGAGAAGCTTGAGAGAGTCCAGAGGAGAGCCATGCGCATGATCAGAGGTCAGGAAAACAGATCTTACGATGACAAGCTGAGAGCCATGGGACTCTTTAGCCTGGAAAAGCGTAGCCTCAGGGGTGATCTGATTGCCACCTATAAGTTTATCAGGGGTGACCACCAGGATCTGGGGGAACGTTTGTTCACCAGAGCGCCCCAAGGGATGATGAGGTCGAACGGTCACAAACTCCTGCAAGACCGTTTCAGGCTGGACATAAGGAAGAATTTCTTTACTGTCCGAGCCCCCAAGGTCTGGAACAATCTGCCAGCGGAGGTGGTTCAAGCACCTACATTGAACACCTTCAAGAGTAAATTGGCTGCTTATCTTGCTGGGATCCTATGACCCCAGCTGACTTCCTGCCCTTTGGGCAGGGGGCTGGACTCGATGATCTCCCGAGGTCCCTTCCAGCCCTAATGTCTATGAAATCTATGAAATCATCTCATATGGTGCAGAGAGGGACCTGTAGAGCTTTATTTACAGTACTGGATATTGAGGTAGGGGAATGTCTGGACTTCCCAGTTCACATCCTGTAGTTATTCTCAGAGCAGCTTTCTTAGCCTTGTTGACTTGCATCATGGGGCATTCTTACACATACATGCGCTGCTACCTGCTGGCCTGTTCAGGAGGAAGGAGAATAATCATAGTGTCCTGCTGGAGCATGGCCACTCCCACCTCTGCTCTGCCCTGTGGAAGGCAAGGGAGGGCTGCTGTAGTACCCTCCGGCTTCTAGCCTGAGCCCCTGCAGGTGTGCTCCTGCATTTCTGGGATGTCTGTCTGGTTACAAAACTGACTCAGCCTAGCCAGGTTAGACTAACCTGTGAAGATGAAATCAATTCAGGCTCAGGCTTTTTGAATGTCTGTCCTTACCTTAGATAAATATCAGACACTTTCAGACACTAATAGTACATTCAGAGTTCAAATTTGCAAACTGTCTGAAATCAGAAGAAAGCTGAGCTACATAGATTTAATTAAAGCTAGTGCCAAAATTTTGCAGAAATAGATTTCTGAGTAATGTACTCTGGTAATGTTTTCCCCCCTCAAATGGCTATTAAGGAGCAGTGTTTTTATATTGTTGTATAAGGGTAGCCTAATAAAATCAATAAAAAAGAATTTTTTGTTTACTTTTCAAATAACACATTTTAAAAGTTGTATTTAAGTACTTCAAGTTTTAACTAAATAGAAAATATGTTTATATTTTATGTTCACATACAAATACACATGAAATATAACTAGTAACTTAGGTCCTTCTACAAAGATGTGAATCTGGAACTTTTTTCCCTTTTACAGTTGGAAAAGTTTTATGAAAATGTTTATGGTTTTCTAGGACATGCATCTCTGTAAATTTACTTTTGTTGCACTTCTTATACATGAAATATGTGGGGTTTTGTTTAAAAAACAGAGTGACTCATTTGTGGAGTACAAGATCACAAACTAGAGAAAAATGTGTCAGGTTGCTGATCTGAACAGTTTCACCCATGCATGGAGTCTAGCTGTTTTTGGTCATAGATACTATACTAGGAAAAATGAAAGTGCACTGCAGTTGGCCAGATGAGTCTGCTGACTCGCCTCTGAACATCCCAGACAAATACACTCCAGCACAAGTGACGAAGTGGCTGATTTTAAACATTACATGTTCAAAATATCAAAATATGTGAAAATGTCATTTCTGCAAAATTAGTCATGCAGTTGCCAATTTAAACTTGCATCAGAGGCAGCTTTGTGATTTATTTTTCATCTGTTCTTTCCAAGATCAGTGATTACATTTATTAAGACCTGACTGGTGGTTTTCCTCTAATGCCAGTAGATCTTTTTAACAATTTTTCATATTCTTTGAAAGCTTTCTGGGTCTTGGTATTTCTAAAATAAATTACAAAGATTGTGACTACTAATACAGAGGAGTAATAATACTTGATATTACTAAGCAAAATAACATCATCATGAGGAATCAATATCTCCTAAAGTTTTAGAGAGAGATATAGTGTGGAGGCTGTTAATTGTATATCAATGGCCCATTCTTTAGAGAGCTTTCTAGTGCCTCTGGAGCATATGCATATATACACGTCTTGTTGTATGATTTTATGCCATACATTGCTTTATTTCTAAAACTGATGCCTGTGCTATGGCTCTAACTTACTGTTGACAGCACCTGTGTAGCAGGAGTTCCACAGAGATGCTCTGGCCAGAAACTAGAGCATCTCTCCAGAGGACTGACTCCCATGCTGGTTCCAAGTGATGGTTATCAATTAAAAAAGAACATCAAAAATGAAAAACAAAATCTTTCCATCGTGTTTGGGAAATATTGCACGAGACATCTGAAGTAAGAATACTCTCTGCTTAATCATACACACTTCCTCTCTAGGATAATAATATTAGAGAAATCTTAGAAACTCACTGAATTTTCTTGATCCTATGCAGCCTATGGCTAAAGTGGGGAAAAAAAAGAAGGTTCTTTCTGGGTATCTCTTTCCATACTCTTCATATAATTTTGGAATTTGACCCACACCAATGTAGAAATTGCAGTGTCTGAGTTGTAGGTTAGTGTAGTAGCATACAACAGAAAAGGCATTATCTTATAGGTAAAAGTTGTGGACAGATTTCAGTTTCAGCCATGTAACTGTGATGCTATTTCCTAATAAGTCGTGATGAACTCTTGAATTTTAACTTTAATTTTTCTGCAGATTCTGTTTTAGAATAATTTTGGCTATTACATTGTCATTTAATTTTTCTCTTTAATTATGGATTTTCCAACAATAAAAAAGGACTGTAGTGAGGTGTATGTATAATGAAACAAATATATATTTTTAGGGTCATCTAAATATAAATTCTTTTTGTGGATGTACAAACAGCTGTCTACAAAATTTCTGTTGCTTTACAAATTCTGTGCAGACTCAAGTTTGATGCATGAACTCTTGAAGTAAAAGATCTTTGAATGTAGCTACAAGTTACAAACTACAACTGTTTGAATCCATGTTGATTTTCATGGATTTCATAGACCTTGGGGATGGAAGGGACCTCATAAGATCATCGGGTCCAGCCCCCTGCCCAAGAGGCAGGAAGTCAGCTATGGTCAAAGGATCCCAGCAAGATAAGCATCCAAATGTTTCTTGGAAATGTCTAGAGTAGGTGTTTGCACCACCTCTGGGGGGATTTTGTTCCAGGCCTTTGGTGCTTGGACAGTAAAAAAGTTTTTCCTTATGTCCAGCCTAAAACAGTCTTGCAGGAGTTTGTGACCATTGGACTTTGTCATCCCCTAGGGTGCTCTGTTGAAGAGGTGTTCCCCCAGATCCTGATGCATACCCCTGATATACTTATAGGCTGCCATCAGATCACCCCTGAGCCTGCGCTTCTCCAGGCTGAAGAGTCCCATAGCTCATAGCCTCTCTTCATAAGGCCTGTTCTGTTCCCTTCTTATCATGCATGAGGCTCTCCTCTGGACTCTTTCAAGCTTCTCCTTGTCCTTCCTAAATTATGGAGCCCAGAATTGGATGTAGTACTCCAGCTGCAGCCTCACCAAGGCCGAGTACAGATTGAATTGTACAGATTCTACATATACCTAGCATATTGCAAATGTAAGACCAAGTACAGAAATTAAAGAGAACTTCAGTTATCTTTCAGAACTTCAAATTTGAACTAACTCCCTGCTCCCCCAATTACTTTTTTTGGTTTGAGGTTCAACAGTAGGTGCCACCTCTCTTCATGATCTGCATGTCTTACATTTAGGCTGGTTTTTAAGTTTCTCTCCTTCTAATTCATTGTCTGATACAAGTTACAATCAGTAGCTTTATTAATATTTCTAAGACTTATTGCATGTATACTCTTCACTAGTTCTATGAATTAAAATAATAGCTCATTTGCCATATTATTTTTACCAAAAATAATTTTTCCTTTCAGATCTTTTTGCTTAATATAGTTCAATGCTTAGGTCTTAGTGGGCGTGCATTAAGCATCTCATGTAGACACAGTATACTAATTCTAGTGCACAATAAAATTAGTCAACTGCACGTTAAACATCTCAAAAAGACCATGTGCCACTGCTACTGCACATTAGCTCCAGCTACTGCACATCTGTGTAGTACCTCATATTGGAGATGCTAAATGCACAGTGACAACGGTGCATTAATGCATGTGTACACATGCCCAGTGGGTGCATCTACATGTGAAATGAATGCATGCAATAAACTCCAGAGCAGTTCAAGCTAGAGTCAGCTGGTCCCAGGCAGCTACGTCTACGTGTGTTCCCAGGACAGCAGCAATATGAGCCATAGGAGAGAAGCCCCAAGCTGACAGGAAACATGCGGGGGTCAGCCCTGGGCTTCAGGGGGTGGCATCAGGTGGCAGAGGGCCTGGCAGGAGCTGGGGGTGTGGCCCTCCCGGCTGCCTGAGTTGACTAAGTTCAATTTTGCACCCAGCAGTCACAGTCTACATGTGTGTTTAATTGCACTTAATGACTCTGCTATAAGATAGTCCTGTACCCAACACTACTATTTTATGAAGGAGTTAGTTAATTTACTGCGCCCTAATACTGGTACATGTATAGATTATGATGCTTTACTGTTGAGCTAATTAGCACTTACAGATGCAGCCAGTATTTACTGTAAATATGAAGGTATAAAGGTGTGATTTAATTGGGGATTTCATAGTGTAGCTGGTAATTTGTTAATATGAATCTAAAAATACTAATTAATATCTGGTTTAGATTTCTGTAGCACCAAACAATCCTGAATATCTTCAGAAATTGCACACATTAATATGCAAATAATATATAAATCATTACAACCCCATCACTTGACTAGGAAGTAAATGAAGCAGTGTGTGACATTTGTCTCCATAGCTGCACATCTGCATGTTTTAGAACAGGATATGAAAAAAACAACTGGATCTAGTGGACAAAAAGGCAGACAGGATGCAATTATGAATTATCCTGTCAGTTTCCTGGTCCAAATATCTGAGGATCAGAATTGATCTTGGATATATACAAGTGTTAAAAAGATGGAAAGAAGTTTCGGGAAACAGACTACTCATTTCTAAAAAGGAAGCAATGAGTGAAGAAGGTTTCTGGGAGCACAAGCAGATTGTGTTTAGGGAGAAGGAGGGGCAAAAATATTTCAACTTCTCATTCCTCACTGTCCCAAGACCTTTCCTTCCATGACTCAGAAAGAGGAAGGCAAATCTAGCAGTTCTTGCTCCTACTTCTAAGCTTCACTCTGAGCAAGAGAGCAAAGATCATTCCAGTTTTTCCTGCCAGTAAAACTGACTTCTTAACCAATTACTTTGGGGAAGTCTTACATAAGCATGAGTCCAGGATGGGTGGATAACAAGACATGACTAATTTGTGGGGTAAGAGGAGTGGAAGGGAGGTGGTAAAGGAGAGAAATGCGTATGAACAGGGGATTACTTTGTATAACTAGTAAGTATTGGGAACATACCTATGTTCTAAGTAATTTTTGAATGTCCTACAGCATTCTGTGGGACCAGCTCAATAAAGAACAGATGGTGAGTGGGAGTATATGCAGTTAAAACACATTATATTTTAATTTATAATGTTAAAAATAAAATGCAATATTTGTATGTATCCTTAGTTGGTATTTGTGTATCCTTTCATGATGTGTTGTTGGGCACTTATTTTTCTGAGTGATCAAATTGAGCTAACCTTTGCGGCCTATGTCAACAGGAGAGCTAACTATATTAAACTCAAATGGTTGCCTCATGTTTGGCAAAAACTATGTGCTGCCTTGGAGGAAGAGAACATTTTTAAAATTTGTATCCCTTTTTCCACTACTAAGGAAGAAGGGGAAAAAAAGAATAGGGTATAAGAGTTTGCAAGAAAGTTTTGTCTGTCCAGGAACCTGAGGATTTGGAGATGTAGTTTGGCACACATAGCTGTCTCCCATCATGAAATCCTCTGGAGTGCATATCTGAGGAAAAGGAAAATAGTGTGGGGGGAGTTTTGAGGATGTATCTTTGATGTGTGTATTCCATATTTTGTCACATACTTGTAGCAGCAGCTAAATTTTGTGAAAATAATTTTAAAAAAACAAAACAAAACAAAAGCTTCTCTAAGCTGTCTGCTTTCCTCAAACCTACCTTTTTGTTGCACAGAGGCTGGTATATAATATTTTCCAGGGGAGTGGAAATCTAATTTGAGCCATCTATAAACAAGTTTTTATAAAATTAAGAAAAAGTTGAAGATCAGCTTGAATAAGTCTAGGGAGCAGTGATGAAGGATTGACAGTGCTTGTCACAAGTTGGTGTGATGAGTTATTTCTAGAAATACAAGAAACATTTTGTGGTTGAAATCACCAAAGCAGGTTTTGATTATTTAATTTTGATGGATGAAGTTACTGTCCCTTTCTGAAATGTGCTTATCTGAGAATATGGATTTGAGAAGAACAGAATGTGTATATTGACCTTTTTATATTTCTGTATTTTTCTGGCGCAGGAAATAAATCAACAAGAACCTAGCATGAAATCTTGAATTGGTAAGCAAGGATTTATTGAAATTTGGGTTGGGCTGTAGCAATATAAATGCTCCTTGCTTTTACCAATTATTTTTAATGGTATTCCAGAACAGAATTCCTGATACTGTACCTTTTTGATTGTATGTTTTCTTTGTCAAAGCACACTGCTTTTGATATGACAACGGGTTCAGGTTTTCAATTAAGTGTTTCCTTTCAGTTTAAGAATTGGACATCTTTTTTTCCTTCAGGAAAGTCTTACTTAGCTGTACTTAGTCTTGTTTCTTTGGTAGTACCTCTGCCAGAAACACTGATTGCTGGTTTATTTAATTTAAAATGCGTAATTTTGATAGGTGGGCTCCTGTCATGCTGCTGTTAGGTGCTGAGTATTATGTATTGTGTAATGCACTCTTGCCAGAAGGTAGTAGTATTCTGTGCTGTGTTTGTCCCCTGTTGCTGCCAGCTGCCTTGCTTGAAAACATTCAGTTAAGCCCTTTTTGTTTTGTCTGATCTCACTGGGACAAATAAACCCTTCAGTGCACAAAAGCTATAAAAAGCTTTTAATGGAACTCTAAACGGAACAAAGTTTGGATAACCCTGATTTATAGCATGGCGGTCCAACATTTGTCCCATCTGAGATTCTACTATAATTTCATCAAATTGAGGGGAGAATTTGACTGAGATTTTTATTCTCCTGCCAACCTCTTCCTGTTGTTTCTTCTGCTGTTCTCAATTCTATCTTGGTTTGTCCCCTTTGGGGACTTCATAGCTAATCACCAAAGACTAAGCCCTTTTTTGGTTTCATACATTCAAAATGGCTGCCCTGTTGTACTCCAATCTCACTAGGACAAACAAAAATCTGTATTATACTAATCTGATGACAAGCATAGGATCCCAGCTACCAGGATATTTCCAGTGCTGCATCCTGAAATGCAAGTACCAAGTGCTGCAAAGAGGGGAGCCCTACATTGCCTGAAGAGCCCAGACCAGAGACTTTCCCACAGGATGGTTAGTGTGGCTGCCCTCCATGGTTGGAACCTTGGGCCACATAGAAGAATTAGATGTGATCAGGCTGTCGTCTTGGGACTTCTAGTTTGAGTGGTACATTTTCTGTGTGAAAGTCAATCAGTTCATTGAGGCCAACCAGAAACATGCAGTCCTACTGATTCTCATTGGTTCACAGACTTCTGATATTGTTTGCTTACTCATGTCTCTGGCCAACTCCCATGACAAGTCTTAAAATACACTGCTGAAAAATCACTTTGTGCTGACTCCATCTAGAATGTTGAGATGGTTCCAGTTCAAGTACAATCAGCGCTCAGATATAGGGACTGTAGCAAACATAGCTGAGTTGTCGTCTGTCCAAGAATTGTAATTGTGGTACCAGCATTGGGACCTTACTGAGCAATCAACTCAGGGAGTTTGAAATGAAGTCTTACAACCCAGACTCCTTAAGCACAACTTAACATTCATCATTGGTCAAGAAAATGCACATAGTCACAAGACTGCATCCCTCCATTCACAGGAGATACAAACATTGTGAAAATGATGTCAGCTGAAACTCACCAAGTATAATTCAAAGGGAGTTCTCCAAGGAAATCACCAATGGTGCACAAGAAAAATGCATTTTTTCATCCTAGGGAAGCTTCTCTAGCTGCGGTGGGAACCATAAACGCATGCCATTTCTGTGATGCCAAATGCCATCACTGCAAGCAAAAGACAGTTTGAACATGTACTTCATCAGAAATTCAAGCCAGCTGGAAAGAAAGTAATAAATGAGGATATGCCTCTGGGTGCCATAAATGCTGTTGCTATTCCAAATGGAATTTCAGCACATGGATTGCTCAGAGGTGCCTGTGCTACTGGGCTTATCTACAGTGCTCCTACAAACGATCTACACTAAAACCATACCTCCAGGTATTCCATGTATCATGGAGGTAAACATAAGATCTAAGTTTGCCTTAATTTCAGAAGAGATGTATGAATTGCTATGGACTCAAAATCATCCTCCTATTGTTCCATGCACTGCAAAATTTGTAGACTGTAACAAGCAGATGGTTGACTACGAGAGATTATTACATCAGCGATTACTAGAGCAGCATTTTTCAACCTGTGGGTTGTGACCAAAAAGTGGGCCGCAAGAATATATGAAAGGGTCACGAACAAACTTAAAAAATGGATTGACTAGCTTTAAAAATGGATTCTCCTTTAAAGGAGAAAAATGTGGGGAAACAGTGTTATTTCCCTTGCAGGCTGGAAGAGTTCCAGCCTGCAAGAGGCTGCTTGGGGGACTCCCCCCCCCCCAAACATCCACCCCCTTGCTCCTCACACTTGGGGGGCTGGGGCGGGGGGCAGCGGGTTGGGAGTGAGAGGCACAAGCAGGGCCACAGGGCTGTTTTCTACTTAAACTATTCACTGGGTTGGGACTGGCCATTAATGTTTACAGATGGGTCCTGGTACAAAAAAGGTTGAGAATCACTATACTAGAGGAAAGATTGAGGGTGTCTTCCATCTCATTTGCTGAAGAGCTAAACTTGCTGGTGGAGAAAGGCTCAAGCCACTGGCTTCAAGTTGATAGGAATATACCACATTATGATTAGACTCTAGTCTAAATATCCTAAAAGAAATCAGCAAAGTTCTTGAAGAAAGGCTACATATATACAAAGGACTATGAGTTTCATTTGTTGCAGCCAAGTGCGGCATTGATATATTTTTTTTGAATGGGGACTCATCATATTCCATTTGCCTTCATCCAAAGATTGATACAGAGATTGGTTGCCTTTTAGAACAAGGAGTCCTTGAAGCTACAGCACTGCTGTCATACCACACAAAGACTATAGAAGGCAAGATGCTTTGCAGACATGTCAACCACATGTGATATGTAAGTTCCAGATGATATACTGTCTACAGATTCAGAGGACATCACACTGCTAATAGGACCAGTTCTTATGGTCCAATAGTTTATAGACAGGTCTGGAACATTCTCCAGCTGCCAAAGCAACTCCCAAAGAGCCAAAAGAGCCCACTGTGATTTCACATGGAACAACTCCAGCCCCTGACTTTGGTCATCCAAGGCAAATCACCAGCCTGCAGAGTGTTTAAAGGTCTGTGTTATCTAAGGGGAAGGATGTCATATACTGAGTGTTTGTATGAGTTATCCACTTTTGCCAGGAGGTGGCATTACTCAGTATTGTATTGATCTCTTATTGCTGCTTGCTGTTTTTTATTAAAAACATGGTGCTGAGCCCTTTTTAATCTGGTATAAAAACAGATGGTTGCCCTGTTGTTTTCAGTCTAACCTTACAGGGACAAATATGCCCTGCATTGCGCAAAAGCTGTAAGTTTTTAATGCAAGTCTAACCTGAACATAGCCTGGATGACCCTAATTAATAGTGTAGTGGGACAATGTGTGTGTCACTGAAATTATCATATTAGTACTAGTTTGTCTACAGCTCTTGCTAAGGCGGTATAATACGATGCACAATAAAAATATAATGACATCTATATAATATACAGTTTTTGCTAAAAAGCACACAATAGGATTATCCATTCTACCAGTTAACAAAAAAAATTAAAACCGAACATAGTATATGATAATACAAAAAAGCTGCAGAGAGAGGCCAAATTATTTTCCTTCATTAGCCCGGTATCTAAAATTTTCCATTAATGAAGAGATCCGTTTGCCTCTTATTTCTTCAAATGACAAATAAGACCACAAATAGTAATTTAAATCATGCATCCCATTTTTTTCCACAAGAACATATTCTGAATGAATATGGGGTCTGAAACCACCTGCCCACGACAGCAGCAAGTCTCATTAGAGTGAATCTCAGTCTAGTAATGGCCTCTCATTGTTTGCAGTTTTCAGATAAATAGGTTGTTAGCCAAAGCAGTGCTTTATTTGTCTCAAAAAGGGGAAGTTTGAGAGAGACTCACTGCCAGCATCTGGATCTGTTTGTGTGCTGGCATCTTTAACAGTTAAATTTGTGTCTTGTTTTAAATATGGGGGAAATATTGGGCGAGTGACTGGGGAGTTTATTTCCCAGACTATTTGTCTGAAGAAGAATATGCTTGTAGCAGAAGTTCTGCAATACAGTCATAATATAGATAATGGTTTAATAGAAAGAGTGCCTCCTAGATGGTGGAAAATCCAAGTATGGGGTAAAAGGGGTGTGCATCTTGAGCTTACTGCCTGGTCAGTGTGAGCTTGAGGTCTGAGGGAGCAGTGAGCTCTGAGTTTACCACCTGATTGGGATAGGTGCTGGCACCAGCTTTTGCTTTGGCATAGCTCTAGAGCCTATGGAGTGAAGCTGCTGCTATTCACCCTTCCCCTCCCTGCTGAATTTGGTATCGGAGGAAAGGAGGAGACAAGGGGCAGCAGCAGAGCTCACCCTTTGGACTCCAGACCTGTACAAAAGCAGAGACTCCAGGCGGACCCCATACTGAGAACTTACATGAGAACAGCCGAAGGAGCTGATGTTATTTACCTTTTCAAACAAGGATTTAATTGGAAAAAGACGGCCTTTTCAATGGCATAACTAGGGCAGGAAGAATGGAGCAACCACCCCTGGTGTGACTTTGGAGAAGGGGGATTAAAAAAAAAAAAAAGGCTGCTCTGGCAGCCATGCAGTTGCCACTGCCCCTGTGCCCGGGGTGCCCAGCTGCACCCCTATGCTACCAGGCTTCTGAATGCTGAAAGAACCATTATTGTAAAAGGAAAAAACACACAAGGTTTGTTTTCCTCTAGTTCTTAAGTTTCAATGTGCTAATTCCAGCTAAGTTTTTTTGTGAAAATGGATTCCAAGGTATCTAAAAGAAGACACAACCTCTAATTTCTTTTCCTGTTTAAAAAAAAAATAGGAAAGAAGAAAAGCCTCATTTCTTCTTTTCGTTTCCAAAAACAAATTCCTTGGATTTAACTGTGCTAATTTCCAAGCTATCAAAGGCACAACACTTCTGAAAACCAACTAATAACCTTTGGAGGCCTACTTGGGATTGTAATATTAATAATGAGTCATCTGCATAAAGCAAGATGCGGACCAGCTTAATCAATATCATGGGTGTGTGGAATTGATCCCCTATGAGCACCTGTTTTACCATTCAAGAATAACAAGGTAGCAGAGCAAGTAATTATCCTTGTCATATCCCTGTCTTATATGGGATAACTGTAAGTCACTACCAATCCCATGATGTACCCTTGATGCTGTTTTTCAGTAGTAAGTACTAATGAATAGTATGAGAGCTTTATTTATTGATCCTGTTGTCAGTTCATTTCATAATTTTAATCTGTCTATGAAGTAAAAAAACTCCATTTAGATCTATGAAGACTACCCACAAATTATTGCTGGGGGGGGGGGGTGGCTTTTTCATTATTTAGATGCCAAATAGTGCAACAGTAAGCGATGTTCCATGGAAGAAAAGCCTTTTCTGAGACAGCCTACTCATCTCCCAAAATAGTATTTTCAGAAATCCATGTCTAAAGATGAAAAAGTAAATGTGTGCCGAATATTTTGTCTGGAATTATCCCATTAAACTGAGGGTGAAATTTGGCCTATTCTCTTATCAACCTCTTTTTTCATTTCTTTTTTTCCCATATGTTAACCAGTTTTTCTCTGTACGTTGTCTCTTTTATGGGCTTGAAGGCTAATCACCAAAGGTTAAAAAAGTTAAAGTACAGACATCAGAGCAAAGACATATTAGTATTCAGCCCATTTTTTCACCTGGTCACTTAAATTTTTAGTGCTTTCTTCTCATGGTACCTGCTGTACTGTTTCTGGCTTACTTGAAGTAGAGTGCCCTTTAAATCAATCTGATTTAATTGTCAGAGAACCTAACCATTAATAAAATGTACTTCATGAGTAAAATGACAGACGGCCTGTCAAAATTATGTTTTAAAACATACTATGTCCTTTTTTTTGTTTATTTACCTGTCAGGACCTGGGTTCAGGTTTCTATTTTTCCTGCAAGGCTTGATGCTATCAATAAAACCTAAAGTCTTGCAAGGAACACACCTTCTTGTGCTGCTCCAGGTGTGAGCAATGGAATCAACTCCTGATGAAGAAACAGAAAAGCAGAATCCTAAACCTGAAAATGGGCAGGAATCAACTCCTGGAGAAACGCTGGGTACTAAACCTGAGACTGGGCAAGAAATAACTCCTGCTGAAAGAACACAGGAATCTAAACCTAAGAGGGGGAAGGTAAAACAGCCAGATGTTTCTCTTCACTTTTAAAGTTTGTTGGGTTTTTTAAATTAAAATATAGCATAATATTTTATTAGTAATACTAAAGATTTAGAATAGTTCTTTTTTTAGGATGTACTTTTAGAAGTCATTTAGGTTTACTCAATGTCCTACATTTGTAAAGTTTATTTTCACAGGGTGACTATTTCCACCCTATTTCCATAGTGACTGAGGGTCTTACGGTAGATGCTATACAAACCCACACAGCCTTAAGGGGGAAAATTAGGCAGTGAGTATTTCTATATTCACCTATGACTTTAGCAGGAGAGTGGGGTGGGGAGCACAGAGGAAGGAGGTGTTGGAAGGAATAAATGGATCTCTTTTTACGCCTAAAGAGAAAAATGGCTTATTTGGTCTGGGCATCACTCTATCACTGATGATTTCTCTTTCTCACAGGAGTGCATATTGATTTCTCTACAATAGTGTACATTTTCTATAGATAGAAATGCTCTCCAGAGCACTAATGTGGTTCAGGAAGAAGGGAGGGAGGATATGTATGTCATAGCCCTCAGGTAAATCTGGATGTGAAATAGTTCTCCTATCCCACTAATTGTTTTGACATTTGAAAAAATGTCTGTGCTGCAGTGGGATGAACATCTAAGACCTTTTCAGGTTTCTCTTTCTTCCTCCATGCCTTCGCCCCCCTCCCTCCCCCAAATTGAGAGAGATTGAGACTTACACATACAAATGCACCCCAGAATAGAAAACAGACTAACAATATTAGACCCCTCACTTTACAACTGGTTCTCTTTCACTATCCTACAAGAGTACCCAGACCACCTGGCCGTTTCCTAGTTTTCCATTCTTTTCCCAATAACTCCTTTCTTTGGGAGATGCTGTACTTATTCATGCAAAAGGTACTTGAATCCACATCTACTTGGTAGGAAAGTGTCCTAGCCATTGACTTAAGGTGTCTGTATATCTTTGTTCTGTATTAGGGAGAACACAGACTTGAAAAATGGGTATCCTAAACTTGGCTAATTTGGATGGATACTTCTCTCTGATTTCATCCAGAAAATTATCCTGGACCTGAAAAACCTTTCCTAAAGAAAATGTTGAAGCTAGTCTTGTAAAAGAAACCCACCTTGTGTGTTGATGGGTTGACATTTTTTAGGGGGAAAAAATCCTCTATCAAAAATTCCTGATAAGCTGTTTCCTCAAATGCTTGTAAAAGTGAGACAGAGCTCACTAGTAAAGGGAACATTTAAATAATACAACAAGAAACTTTAACAAGGAAATTTAAAATTTCTGCAAGTAATAATATAAAAGCTTTAGGGTTTTGTTCAGCAAAATACTTTAAATCAGAAAACGGTAATATTTATGATGTACTTTTTTTCTTGTTAAGCTTTTGTCTTCACTATGGAGAGAGAAACAAAAGATGTAGTAGCAACTGTAAACACCAAGGACATCTGCAACTATCTTTAGTCTGTAATTGAAAAACTAAGCAGTATTATTTATATTAATGTCAAATTGCGAAGGAAAAGCTTTGTTTTAAAAAATCACTTTGCAAATGAAAAGATGTTGATGTCAATCTTTTTTCTCTTTTGCTGTGTTTTCCGCTTGATAAATTGTAAATACTTTTGATCAGATACTTGATGGTCACTATAACTTTATCCCTACGTTTGAACTGTGAGGAAATACTATAATTTCTGTTTTAGCAATGTATCTTTTCCTCGAACTAATATTTCTTATGTTTTAAGACTTGATGCATACAGTACAGTACATAATTAGTATTATTTAGTCATTATTATAACATTTTTGCCAACCAGTTTTCTTTATTTTAGTGTGCGTGGCATTTAAAGCTTCCTCCAGCTCTGTAATGTGGACAGTTTCCACCCTAACTTCTCCTGCAGTAACCTCACAAATGCGTGTTAGCTCCTGGCTACAGTAGTCCACATAGCATCCTGCTCCACAGTGTACACATATATAGTAGTGCTGACTACATTAGTATGCTTGATGAATGAGCAGCTATGATCATGTTATGTGTATCCTATATTCTTTATACTAGTTATAAAGTGGCATTTGACATTGTGTTGGCCTTCTTGGACATTTAGGTTAAGTGCAGACGTTCAAAGAGACCCTGGCACTCTGACATATTGTGCTTTGCTCAAAGCACTGTAAGTTAGAGCAGGACCCAAATGAACAGATGTTTGCTGTTGTGGGAGGGGAAGACTCAGAGCCTGGCCTCACTGACCACTGGGGGGCATCCTGCATGCCTTCTGGAGGCTGCCAGAGCAGCCCCTTTCCCCAACCCAGCTCCCTGCCAGCTGGCAACTGTCAGCAGTGCCAGGGAGGAGGATGAAGGTGGGGAATGGAGCTCTCCTGCTGCAAGGATCCCTCCACATTTTGCTGGCTGTGGTCTGGGAGGGAGCAGGCTTGGGTGGGGGGGGGGGGTCCCTCCCACCACCAGCCTTTTGACAGATGCAGCACCAAGGAGCTGGGGCTGCTGCAGGGGAAGGGCTTCGGGGTCTGTCTGGACAGAAGTCCCATCCAGGCAACCCAGGGGCTAGTACACGTCTATCCAGGGTTAATGTAGAGCAGGATCCACCATTTTTAAAGTGCTTTATGTGCCATGGGCATAGGTTGTAGCTGTGTTGGTTTAAGGCCATAGGCAAAACAAGGTTCTTTGGGTAAATCTGATATCTTTTATTAGACCAACTCAAATAGTTGGAAAAATTCTTCTTTAGAAGCTTTCAAGTATAAATACTAGGCCTTAGTAGCTGATTCGATTCAGAGGAGATCTGGCCCAATTCGGGGACCAAATCTCTGAATCCAAATTGAATCGGGAGACCAATTAAAAGCTCCAAATCTATTCAAACTTATATCAAATAAGTTTGGAAAAGCTTCGGAAAAGAGTCAGCCACTTTGTAGATTTGGCCATAAACAGGCAGCTGACACAGCTGCCTTCAGCTGGTAAGTCTGTTGGGGTTGGGGGTGGGGTGGGGAGGAGCATGGGATTGAGGCTTGGGTTGGGACAAACTGCTCAGCTGGGGCGGGGAGTGCATTACTTGGGGATGAGGGGGGCAGGATGCAGGTGCGGCAGCACTGGGAGTGGGGGCTCTGCCACAAGTGCCCAGAAACCCCAATCACTGCTACTGTAGCTGGTGAGTGCGGGGCTTTTTTCTTTTTCCCAAGTGCCAGGACTAGGCTCGGGCTCAGTTGGAGCTGGGGCCGGTGGGCAGGGAAGCCGTGGTGGCTTCTGCTGTTGCTTCACCTACCCAGGGAGAGGCAGGCACAGCCAGAGGAGCCACCAGAGACCCTGCAGCTGCCCAGCCATGCCTGCCTCTCTGCAGCCAATCTGAATCACTGAATTGGCACTGAATCTTCTGAAGCTGATTTGGCCAGATCAGGACAGTGATCTGAATCTCTGAATTGAATTGCTGTCCTCTGAATCAGCTGACTTAGAGGACTACACCCATGTCCTGTTTCCCCCCACATCGGTTGCCAGGTGTTGGCAGGGCAGAACCCCTGCTCCCAGTGCTGATGTGGGTGCAGCAACGGTGGGAGTGGGAGCTATGCCCTGCTGCCACCTGGAGCGAGCCATGCCTGCATCGCACCTCCTCCCCCTGCACCAGCTGGGCAAATGGCAGCAGGGCATAACTCCCATGGCTCCCCATGCAGGGCACAGGCAGGTACAGCTGGAGGAGCTGAGGGAGAGCCACCATGGCTACCCTGCTTTGCCCCATCCCCTGTCCAACTCCAGCCTCCTAGTACTTTAAAAAAAGAAAAAGAAAAAGTCCCACACTCACCTGGTCTGGCAGCAGTCATCAGGGCCTCTAGGAGCTCATGGCAGAGCCCCATCCATGGGGCTTAGCCCTTCCTATTGTCAGGCTATTGTAGCATAGCCCTTCCTGTTGTCAGGCTTAGGAAGCAACTGCAGTGTGCACATATAAAGATGTGTCATGAACATCTGTTCTATTATGGCTGTAAAGCATTTTCTGCATGCTTAAATCACATTAAGTGTAATGTCTGTACCAACCCTCTATCTTTAACAGACCGGGACTTTGATTCTATTTAAGCCCTCCTGTATGAGTCTTGACATAGCTGCTTGCTTTGCTCTGACACTCCCCCATTGCTATGCAAAGGTGACAGAACACTTACTTTGATCAGTGAGATACACACATACTGCCTTAAGAGTACTGACCTCTGTATAGCACTTTTAAATACTAGATAACATTCCCTTTTTCTTATGTAAATTTTAGGATGTACTGCTGTTATCACTGCATCTGTAATACCTCATTTACCACAAGCCTATCTGTGTCATGGTTTTAAATAAAATTATGAGTCAATGAAAAAATATTACTAACATGCCACAGCCTATATAAGAATTTTATTTTTTGCTCCTTGACTTTCTAAATCAGAATTATTTTGAATATTTATCTGTCTTCAAAGCTCTTTTTTTTGTTCTTACTGTCACAAATTCATCCAAAAGAGAAATAAATAATTGTTAATCTTATTTGAATTTTTTTTAAGTAAAAGTTTATAATTCTAGGAAGCTATTACAAAGATTGGATCTTTATTATTTAAATGTTTACATTAACCATTAAAATCATTTGATGTAACATTTAAATAAAAAATCTAAATCTTTGATACTTGTAACATTCTCAGAAAGCTTGTGTGGTTCAACGATACACCAGGTGAATTCAGAACAAATAACAGATCTTAATGATCAATCAGAGGTATGAAAGTGGGAGATACTTATTTAGCCTGCTCTGTTTAAAAGGATTTTTTTTAAGTTTCCTTAATTTCTTTTCTTTTCTTTTTTTACTGTCATTACATGCTGAACATCCCTGATGAACAGGGGCTATTACTAAAGTTTTGAGTACCAGCTGCTAAAAATATAACTTGGAAAATTGCACATGGTTACCAGCATTAAAATCAGTTTCAAAACCAATAATATTATTTGTCCTTGCCGCTTACCTGTTAGCAAGTTACTTTTGTTTCCATGGCAAAGTAGAATTTTTGGTATTGCTTATATGCTAAAAATCTTGAATATTACAGAGACTCGGCCTGACCAATTACCACTTGGTATGAACAAAGAATAAAGAAAGATTAACTGAAAGTTATGTCCAGTACTCTGCCTCTTCGCATACAGCAAATCAGGCAGTTGCAGTCTCATTTCAGGCATTTTTATTAAAATGTTTAACTTAATTTAGTAGTTGATTTAAATTGCGAGAACAAATCCTGAATATGTGTACAGATAGGGGAAAGACAAATATTTTTGTGGGTGATATCTCTTATTGAGCCAGCAGCAAAACTGTGATAAAGTTTAAACAAGCTTTTGAATGAAGACATTCTGCATCAGCATTGTGGATTCTTGCACAACCCACTATTTCATGGAAATTCAGGAATTGAGCCCCTAAATCTAGATGATAGTTTAGGAAGTTAAGCATACATAGTATATTACACGTTTTGACATTACAATTCTTAAGAAGGAAAAAATCCTTCTTAAGAATTGGAAGGAGAACATAAAATAATTCCTTTATAGAAAAATAAGTGTTCCTAGCAATTTCATTTTCCCATAAAATTAATTTACTAATGACTGTATTTTCTGAAACCATGTTAGCTGTATTACTTTTCCAGGCTTGCTTAGATAAAGGGCAAGTTCTTCTGTTAGTGCTTGGTGTGACTTAAAGAAAAATTAAAGAGCCATTTATAAACACCAAAGAATGCAATTAGTGTTAACAATGCAAAATGCTCATCTTATGCTTTTTAAAATATTTCTACCTTTTTAGGAATGTTAAGAGGCAAACGTCCATTGTATTCTGGAAACTAAGCACTTGCATTGTATAAAGATGTGTGTGTAGTTCTTGAACTTTTAAAATAATGTTTGGTTTATGAGCTTTTCAGCTTGAGGCAGAGCAGATTGTGCTTTATAATAGAAAAGTAAACAAGAGTTACAATCTGTGATTTCATTAGGCATCTGCACTAACTGCAAGTTTTTTCTGTTGCATCAGTATGAATGCCATTCATTTTTCAACATTAATACTGAAAGACATGCAAAAGATTTATGGACAACAGGGTGTCTGTGTTTGGTGTCATTTTTATAATGATTTAACTACCCCACTGCTTCATTTTTCTTTTAAATCTTTAATCTGAATATAACATTTCTGAAAAATGTGAGATTAATTGCCTGAGAAACTGAAGTTTTTTATCTATAGGACAGACCTAGTAAAGGCAGTGGCAGTCCAAGCATTATGCAGATGATAGTGACTTGGATCACTAGTCTCCTGGTTTGTATTTGTACTCAGAGCCGAGAAAAGAGAGTGGCCAGAGATGAACACCAGCCTCTACGGTAGGTACAGACAGTCAAGAAATCTGAGGCTGAATCGATTCGGTCTTTGCGGCTTAGTCTGACTGCACAGATTAAATTGAAACAGACATGAGCAGACATTTAACTTTGATTCAGGAAATGCAGTCACATGCCTGCAGTGGCTCAGACCAGAAGCCAGTGGATGCTAGAACATAGCTCTCTGGTTGTGTGTTCACTTCCTCTTCCTCTTCCTGCTGCCCCCAAGGTCTCGGCTTTGCAGTCCAGAATTATAGGAGCAGGACTCTGCAGGGCTGTTCATCGCTCCCTCTTCCTGCTTCCAGGTACCTCTGGGATTTGTAGTCCACAGTAGTAGCCAGCAGTAAGTTTGAGCAGGGGAAGGAGTGTTTCACCTCCCTCCCTCCCTGGCCCCAGACCAGGTTTGCCTGGGGGAGGCACTCCCCCTCTCCCGTAGACTGAGCTGCATCCGCAACTGGGCTTGTCCCCTGCCCCCACCCAGTTCTCTTGCTAGCCAGTCCCCACTGCTCCAGCAGAGGAGCCAGGCCAGCCCTGCTCTCTGGAGCAGACAGCACGGCCCAGTCCAGAGCTAGAAAGCATGCTGGGGGATTGTGATTTAACTTGAGCCAGGAAGGGGTCTGGGACAGAAGTTTCTTAAACTGGTTTGACCCAAATCAGTTAAGTCTGATACTACATTCAACCAGGCTTATCTTAAACAAGTTTTAGCCATTTTGACACTTGTTTATGTGCCTTGAATTTATGTTCTATTAAAGGTTTAAATCAGTTTCTGATCACTTAAACTGGTTTATGTGTAATCTCTGTCCCTAGCCCTAGAGAAAGCACAAGGAATCACTTCTCTTGGGATTTCAAATGGGGTAACAAAAAAAGATTTTGGCCATGATGGAAGGCCAATTCCTTCCTGTGACTGCCAGATCTAAAATAAGATCTGAGGAAGGCCCCAGAAGAGACCTTTGTCCCCTAGCATGTTGGCTGGTCTTGGCTTTTAGAGGGCCTGCACATGCTACATGAAGGGTTAATGACATTTCTTTTCAGACTGAAAGCAAATGCATGTGCTCTATTTAGGGACAGTTATTCCCAAGGCAGTCCAGGGCAGTCCTCTGTCATCTTTCCCTCTCCCCACCCTCAGAATAAATCCATGTGTTGTATTTAGGGACAGTTGCTACTTCTGTTTCAGCCCCAAACAATCCACATGGCTTTTTGCCTATTTTTGTTGTGCAACTGGTCCTATTTGTTATGTCTTAGGTGCTGGAAATCATCTGTGTCTGTTTAGTCCCAGAATGGAGCCATCTTACTACTTTATGGTACTGAATACAATTAGCCCTTTCTAGACCCAGAGGTTTGACTTTGGCACTAACTGGTTGTATTTCCCTGTCTGTTTTTCTTGGGCTTTATCTTTCTGCACTTCAGAAGGGCCTTGGTAACAACTCTTTTACTAACCAAAGTGAACAAATATCTTGCACTGAAGTAATTTGCTCCTCCTTGCAGCTGTACCTCATTCTTCAAAGTCTCCCCCCGCCCCCCCCAGCAGCTGCCTGGATCCTGCCTTGCTTGCCCCCTCTGTTGTCTCAGGGTCTCACCCTGTTGTCTTGCCCATCATGTCTTGGTGTTATAATTGGACAGGGAGGATGCCCCTGGAGTGCAGCATGGTTTCACTCAGGTCTTTGGCCCTTGTCTGGGCTGAGGCCCCCTGGTCTTGGTCTGCTTAACTCTGGCTGGGCACCTCTGCCTGAGGTCCACTGTTCCAGGATCCTAGGCTCCCAAGCCCTTTGGCCCCAGTCTTGCTTTTTGCGGGTTCTGGGCTTGTGCCCTCAGTCTTTTCTGTCGCACACCGCAGTCCTTCGGCTGACAGCAAAGCTTTCCCTTTTTGAAGGATTTAGGGTCTGAGGTGCCCCTGGAACCCTTCTCAGTGGTCTCCTTCACTCCTCTAGCCACAACCTGGTCCTCCAGTCAACTTCGACACAGATGAAAAATATGAGCATCTGCTCCCAAACAAAATTTTCCTCCAACTTGGATTGACCTCACACTGTGGCAACAAGCTGCAGCACAAGGCCAAAATACTTATCTCTGCTGCCTGGTTCCTTCCAGCTCCCCACACTATGGTCTTTTTGATGTGCTGAAAGATCATGGGCTTAGGCTCATAACAGATTGCTATAAGCCCTCCTTAATAAGGGAGGATGCTGAGGATGCATCAGTTGATTCAGGGGGACAAAAAAAGAGAAAAACAAGAAGGGAAGTAAGGTCATAGGTTAATAACGTAGGATGTGGAAGGGGACAATGAAAAGAGCATGTAAGCCAGCACCCATTGCCCTCTGAATGAGTTGAGGGAGCTTGAGGGCTGACCAGTAAAACTCTGCCTAGGGACGGGAGTGGAGGAGTGACAAGAAGATATCCCCACATTTGTCTTGGTTCCTTCCTGGCCTTGTAGACTCCTCACAGTCTGTGGTCCTCCCTCCTTTACGTGTCAGACCCTTTTCTTGCCCAACCTCAGCCACAGTCCTAGTTTTATAAGGCTGCTAACCACACTGTCTGGGTCACCTGACCCACTACTTCTGACCCAGGCCTGTCAGCTGGCGGCTGCACTGTGGTGGCTGCACTTGTGGGGAAGAGGGGTGGCCTTCTACCACTATCAGTTCCTTCAGGGGTCTGAAGCCAGTCAGCTGTTCCCTGACTCCCCCTCTCCCTCATTGATGGGGTAGGGGCCCCATTATAGGGGCATAATGAATTATTAATAACAGTATTTCCTCATATCTGTGCTTCCTTTGGGCAGTGGCAAATAGAAGTGAGGCTTAAAAACATCATGATGCCACTTAAAAGATTCATGGTCTTTAGGACCCTCTGTGTAAGTAACAGGGAGTTGAGATCAGAGGTGTAATATGAAAAAATGCACCCAGGGCAGTCCTCTGTCATCTTTCCCTCCCCCTGCCACCTTCTCTCATACCTTGTGGCTTGCAGGGCACAGGAACAGCAGCAAGCTGCAGCTGGGCAGTGTTATGGGGTGCAAAGTATTCTGGGAATCATAGTTTTCTAGAGTGGCAGTGGAGTTTGCTGCTGTTGGGGAGGAAACTTGCACCCCATTTTATTTGCTACTGAAGCCCATGTCCAAAGGGCAAAAAACATTTCTAATCTAATCAGAAAAATGGGATCAATTTTGCCCCCAGCACCAGTGAACTCCACTGCCACTCTACAAAATCATGATTCCCAGAACACCTTGTGCTCTAGACACACATAGCCTGCATTGGTTCCTTCCTGCAGCTGCAAAATACAGCCAGGGTAATCCTCCACCTGCCCCACGAGTTCTGGTGCCCCTCCCCTTAGACAGTGCCCAGGGCATGTGTCCTTCTCCCTCACCCCACATTATGCTGCTGGTTGAGAGTTGATAACCTATGTGGGTGAGCAGATCTGTTTGTGATGATTGATATACCTCCATCTAATAAAGTAGATTACCACCTGTTCTTTGTCTTGATGAACAAGTTGTACAGTTCAGAACTCTCAAAATCCATGGATGCTGTCGGCTTCTTTTAACTCACCTCTAGATTTTCTATGAACCAGTCACAATGAGGGATGGGATCCCTCACCCTTTGTAATTTTCCTACCATATTTGAGGGGCAGTACCTTCAGGGTACTGTTTCTATCTGGGTTAATGAGTACTTGTGCTAGAAAAGTGATGGATTGCCCTGAAAATACAGGAAATCTTTTACTTCTTTGTGTCTGTTCTAATTGAGTTTTACCCCAGTAATCCTATTTTCAGTTTCTTGTAAGTAAGCATTTGTGTCACTTAAGCCTCAGGTTGGCTGCTGGTATTGAGATCTAGATCATTCTAGTCAGTTTGTTGGCAGGGTCCTCCTGTTAGCTGTGTGTAAAGAGACTGCTGGCTGAAAGGCAGGGTACTTGACCAATCATTTGTTGCTTCTTTCAGACTAGATTTCACCTTGTATATGATATTTCAGCTTCCACTGAAAATGATCATGGGCACTAGGGCCCTCAGCTGAAAAGTTAATAATTAAAAAATCTTTTATTATATCTAGAATGTTGTGTTTTAAGCTCTGTGGGAGGGCCTGAGTAAGCAGCTAAGGAATTGTGAATCACTAATAATGAAATGTCATAATTTAGGCATATTATGACTCAACAAACCCTTGCATGGTGAGTATGTAGGGAAAAGCAAACCAGTTTCTGAGAGACAGAAAGCAGAATGCCATGACAAATTTCGACAAATTTCAACATATTAAGAGACATGAGGTGGGATTATGTAACGGGAGATCCAAAAAGCAAACAAACTAACTCCCCAACCCAGCATACTTTCATATTCTGATTGAAAATTTAGTTAGGTTATATCTCTGTAAAAATCAAGCTTTTGGGACAAATGTTTGTGCAGTATACCATACTAAGACTTGTGGCAGTTGTTCTTGGAGTGGCTGCAGGGCTGGGGAGCAAAAGTTGTGATGCCTCAGCTCTGTGACAGCCTGCGGGTAGGGTTGGCCTGGCACTAAACTAGAGAATAGGCCAAAGCTAGCCTACCTGCCTTGCGAGGTGGGGAGCTGCAAAGCAGCCTGGGATGCCAGGGGACTGTGACCTAACTTGAGTAGGGAGGGGATCTGGAACAGAAATCTGATAGATGGGTCAAACTTAAGCTGATCTGACCTAACTTAAACCTGACACTACATCTGTTCAGATCTATTTTTAGACTAGGTTCTGCCATTTTTAAACTGGTCTATGTAACAGAACTAAAGTTCTGTGCACAGATTTAGACCAGTTTCCAGTCGCTTATACCAGTTTATGTGTAATGTTTGTATCTAGCCTTAGTAAGATAAGCTTATTTGAACAACATACATGTTAACAAAGCTAAGAGCAAGGAGTCATTATAGAATAATGCAGGCTGGAAAATATGGCTTTGTTAAAATGTATGTTGTTCAAGAGAGATGGTCTTAATAGTAGTGATCTAGATTTATGCCGTGGCCCAGCAAACAGCAGCCCAAAAGTGGCTGCAGCCCACCAAACCATGGCCCAGAAATGGCTGCGACCTGGAAAACCATGGCCCAGCAGTCACAGCCAACCGTGGCTGGAATTTCTGGCTGGCAGACAGGTAAGGATACCCCCACCCCTCCTGCGCTGCTGCTGGCCCTGTGAAAGGAGCCATGATCTCTCCGCCCAGGTTTGGCGGGGTTGCGGTTTGCTGGTCCGCAGCCACTTCCGGTCTGGCAGCCAACCCAGAACCCCTGATCTCGATGATTCTGCATAACTGACTTGCTTACTACTCTCATGTTGGTTATTCATTACCACTTTACAGACTTTTGTGATTTTTTTTTTTTTGTACATAGTTAAAGGTAAAGTTTAAAAAAAAACTTCATTCCATAGTGTGCCCCTTGGTAATGAGGATTTAAAACACAAACAGTAGTCATGGCTAGGAACATCAAGATACATTTAGCTATTTTGCTGGGGACAGGCATAGCACTCTGCCACTTCATATTGTATGGCAACACTAGGAGTTTCAGTAGGACCTGTGACTTCAGGATGACTTTGGAATTTGAGATGCAGCCCGCATACTGCAAAGTTTATCAGGTAGATCTTGCATGCTTAGACAACTACTGAAACATTTATATCATTCTACGTTGAGGTGTAGATTTCTACTGATAGGCAGTTATTGCTGCCCAGCATAGTAATAACCAGTGGTACTGGGTTTTTCCTTTACTTTGTTGCTATGGGAAAACAAGAAGTTATGCACTTTGCAATTATAAACAGTTTTGGAGCCAGTCTTGCACAAGGTCCCAATGTTATAAAATGCACATACAAAGGACAGTAAAGGTCCCTTTTTAGCTCTAGTCTTACAACTGTAGCAATTTTAGGTTGTGATAACTCTTAGCAATTATATCATTAAAAAAAACAAGTGCTTTGCATTTATTTTGATCTTTTCAAATAATCTAAGCAAATACATGGGTAAAAAAATCTATGGAAGGAAAAGAGAGCAAAATAGTAAAGGATCTTTGGTCTTCCTTTGGTAGCAATTGTAAAGATGTTTCTGGTCAAGTTATTTCTAGTTAAGATTTAGAATGTTTTCATGGACATAGTATGGTTGAATAATAGTTTCGTAACTTACATCATCATGCAGTATTTTCTGGAAGTTAAGTCATGCTACAGCTGCATTCTAAAGATATTTCCATTTAACTACTGAATTTGCTTACCCAAAGCAGTCCAGTTATAAATATTTTTCTGGTGTCTGAGCACCAGAGCTGAGCTATTCAAATAAACCTTCTAATAATGTTTGTAGAGTTTGATGTAACAGAAGATTTGTTATTACAACATAAATGTGGGATTTGACAAGATTAAGATACCTGGGTTATAAGCAATTTGAATCCCAAGAACAGGGTGAAATAATATTTAGATTTGTCTCTGTGTATAGATAATTATTTGTCACTACATAAAGCATTACATTTTGTAGTAGATGATACTTGTTATTGAAATGCAAACAATTGTTAGTGAAAGTCTGTTTGTAATGCATTATTATATTGGACAGTGTATAGCTCTTTTAGGGCTATGGAACATACTATTGGGTCTATCATAATATTTTGTTTTTTTTCCCCATGACCCATTAGTTTACAATTACTTTCAATTTCTAATCTAGTGTATTTTTAATTTTCTTCAGCAAACGGTTACAGTTATGTTCACTATGGGCACACTAGGAAGGCTCTTAATTATAAGCCCTTTCTGAACTAGGATTGTTCTGTTTATGATTGTTCAGTACACGGCTCAGTGTGTTGCTTACGACTAATAACAGTGGCCAGGTGGGAATGTGAGCTCATACTTTGCTAATTTATTTCAGTAACAAGTTCAGTTTCTTGGTTGTTTCCTTGCCCCTCAAATATACCTGTAAAAATACTACTTGATTTTTCAGGGGCTTGTAAGAGAACTAATGCTTTTCATAGAATCATAGAAGTCGGGTCGGAAGGGACCTTGTAGATCTTCAAGTCCGACCCCCTGCAAGGGCAGGAGAAAAACAAAAAAACAAAAAACTGGGTTCAAATGATCCCAGCTAGGTAGGCATCAAGCCTCTTCTTAAAGACCCCCAGGGTAGGAGCCAGCACCACTTCCCTTGGAAGCTGGTTCCAGATCCTAGCCACCCTAATTGTGAAGTAGTTCTTATGGATGTCTAATCTAAACCTACTCTCCAACAACTTGTGGCCGTTATTCCTTATTACGCCAGGAGGCGCTCGGGGAAACAAGGTCTCTCCCAAACCCTTCTGGTTTCCCCCTAGTGAATTTATAGATTGTCACCAGGTCCTCCCTCAACCTTCTCTTGTGAAGACTGAACAGGTTCAGGTCCCACAGTCTCTCATTGTAGGGTCTGCCCTGTAGTCCCTGGATCATTTGGGTGGCCCTCCTCTGGACCCCCTCAATGTTGTCCACATCCCTCCTGAAGTGGGGTGCACAGAACTGGACACAGTACTCCAGCTGTGGCCTGACCACTGTTGCATAGAGGGGGAGGATCATGTCCTTGGCCCTGCTAGAGATGCACCTGTGGATGCACGACAAGGTCCCGTTAGCCCTGCCAACTGTGACCTCACATTGTCAGCCCATGTTCATCTTGGAGTCAGTAATGACTCCAAGATCCCTTTCTGCCTCCGTGCTCTCAAGAAGGGAGGTTCCCATCTTATAAGTCTACTGCTGGTTACTCCTGCCCAAGTGCAGTACCCTGCACTTGTCAGTGTTGAAGTGCATCCTGTTTTTGCTAGCCTACCCCTGTAACCTATCCAAATCTTGCTGCAGTCTTTCCCTCCCTACTAGTGTGCTCACCTCACCGCAAATTTTGGTATCATCAGCGAATTTAAACAGTGCTTTTCACCCCATCGTCCAAATTGATGATAAAGAGTTTGAACAGCGCGGGCCCAAGGAACGAGCCCTGGGGGACTCTGCTGCCCACTTCTCCCCAGGCTGAATATGACCCATCCACCACCACCCTCTGAGTGCAACCCTTCAGCCAATCTGCAATCCATCTGACTGTGTAGGCATCAATGCCACAGTCATCCAATTTCTTAATGAGGATGGGGTGGGAGACAGTGTCAAAGGCCTTGCTGAAGTCCAGAAAGACTACATCCACAGCAACACCTGCATCCAATGCTTTTGTGACCTGATCATAAAAGGCAATCAGGTTGGTCTGACATGACCTGCCCCTAATGAAACCGTGCTGGTTACCCTTGAACATCATCATTTTGTTGGTTCAGAACTGGAGATAAATGATCTTGAACTTCTGAAGGGAGGTATCCACTTCTTCCCAACACAATTACGCTGGGTAAACTGAGTTTTCCTGTTTCTAAGAATTATAACTGTACTTCATTTCTAGAGCTTAGGTTAGGGGTGGTGATCACTAATAATCCAGTAGATATTTCTGTATCTATAGGAAAATATGTCCCATGGCCCGATTTACAGGATAGCTTGAAATTTCTTCTGTATCTCCAGTACTGAGGATCTAAATTAGAGATAAGTGCAGATGTTCGCAGGGGTTAGGAGGAGGTTAGATCACATAAAAAATGGCCACCCAATATAACTTAGTTTGCCCAGATGCAGACCTACACTTAGACCTGGTCTCAGTGATCAGTCCAAACCTATACCAGTACAGAAGCTCCATGCACATAGACCAGTCTAAAAATGGCAGAACCCAGTCTACGACAGACCTAGATTGATGTACACTCAAACTTAAAACTAGGTTAGAGCAGTGAATTGAACTTTTGTACAGTTACCAGCAGAGTCCCAGGGCTAGAAAAGCCCAGCCACTGTCCCCAGTTCTAGGGCTGCACTTTTCGTACCCACTCCCCTGGCATGGAACTATTTTTAGTCCCTTCCTCCCTTGCTCCCCTGCCCTCCCACCCTGCAAGTCACTCCCAGTGCTGGTTTTATCAGCATTCACCAATGTTGGAAGCTGAGAAAGTAAGTATCAGTGGAGGAGGGGGATGGGGGTATATGTTTGCCAGGGGAGGGTCAGGGAGCTAAAATAGCTTCCTGTCCCCCCCGCCCTCCAAGTGTCACTACAGACTCCATATGCTCCCCACCCCGCTGATCCATACTGCAGATCCCACCTTCCCCCAAAGCCCCCTGCAGATGCCATCTACCTCCCCACCCCCTGATCACTCCTCTGGATCCTGACACCACAATGCCTACCCCACCCTGACTTACCTTAGATTGGGTGGCCATTTTTAACATGATATAACCTCCCCCTTACACCCTGAACATCTGTACCTAGCCTAGCAATCTGAAGGTCAAGGTATTCAAAACTGGTTGTTGCATGTGATTTTGCAGAGGGAAAAGATCACTTAAATTGTTCATAGATTCATAGAAAAGTAGATCTGGAAAAGGCTCCAGAGGTCACCTAGTCCAGCACCCTGTTCAAGGTAGGATTATGCCTTTTCAAACCATTCCATGCAAGTCCCAGTTTAACCTACAGGTTTCCCTTAATTTATGTGAATTTGCTTTTATGTGATGACTCTTTTGTACCCGAAATTATAGTTTCATAGTTGTTTCATAGTTGGTAGGGTTGGAAGGGACCCAAGCAGATCATCAAGTCTGACCCCCTGCCATGGGTAGGAAAGAATGCTGGGGTCAGATGACCCCAGCAAGGTGTCTATCTAGCATCCTTTTGAAGACCCCCAGGGTAGAAGTGAGTACCACTTCCCTTGGAAGTTGGTTCCAGACCCTAGCTATCCTGACTGTGAAGTAGTGCCTGCTGATATCTAGCCTGAATCTACTCTCAGTCAATTTATGGCCGTTTTTCCTCGTTACTCCCGATAGCGCTTGGAGGAACAGGGACTCTCCCATAGCCTGCTGGTCCCCTTTGGCCTTCTCTTGTGGAGGCTGAACAGGCTCAGCTCCCATAGCCTCCACTCATAGGGCCTGCCTTGCTGTCCCTGATCATGTGAGTGGCCCTTCTCTGGACTGTCTTGATGCTGTCCACATTCCTCCTGAAGTGCGGCGCCCAGAACTGGACACAGCACTCCAACTGCAGCCTGACAAGTGTCGCATAGAGGGGGAGCATCACCTCTTTGGATCCGCTTGTGATACATCTGTGGATGCATGACAACATACAGTTAGCCTTCCTGACCGCGTCCCCTCATTGGCGGCTCATGTTCATTTTGAAATCAATAATGACACGAAGATCCTTTTCTTCCTCTGTGTGGACTAGAAGGGAGTTCCCCAGTCTGTAGGTATGCTGCTGGTTCTTCCTCCTTAAGTGCATTACCTTTCACTTGTCAGTGTTGAATCCCATCCTGTTCTCATCTGCCCACCCCTGTAAGCTGTTTAGATCCAGTTGCAGCCTGTCCCTTTCCTCCAGTGTGCCCACTGCTCCCCACATCTTAGTGTCATCTGAACACTCCTCCTGTCATTTGAACAAGGTGCTTTTCAACCTTTCGTCCAAGTTGCCGATGAAGCTGTTGAACAGTGTGGGCCCAAGGACAGAGCCCTGGCGGACCCTACTGCTCACATCCCTCCAGGTCGAAAAAGACCTGTCCACCACCACTCTCTAGGTGCAGCCCTCCAGCCAATTTGCGGCCCATCTGACTGTGTAGGCATCGACACCACAGTCACCTAACTTCTTAATGAGAATGGATTGAGAGACAGTGTTGAAGGTATTCCTAATGTCCAGAAAAACTATGTCCACTGCAACACCTGCATCTAAGGATTTTGTGACCTGGTCATAGAAGGCCACCAGGTTGGTCTGACAGGACCTGCCTTGAATGAACTGATGTTAGTTGCCGCTAAGCATAAACTCCCCTGCTGGTCCCTCGCAGACGTGCTTCTGGATAATTTTTTCAAAGTGCTTTCCCAGAACCAAGGTAAGACTAATGGGCCTATAGTTTCCCGGGTCCTCTTTGCCCCTTTTTTGAAAGTGGAGACCACATTGGCCCTTTTCCAGTCCTCTGGCACCTTGCCAGAGCACCGTGAGTGCTCATAAAGCTGTGCCGGGGTCCCACAATGACTTCTGCTAATTCCCTCAGCACTCTGGGGTGGAGATCATCAGGACCTGCTGATTTGAACATGTCTAGTCCCACCAGAAGTTCCCTGACTAGGTCCTCACTGACCCTGGGCCTGGCAATGCCTCCCCTGGGTCTGTCGGGGATCCCAGTGTGAGGGATGCCCCGGTCCCACCTCAAAAAGATGGAGGCAAAGAAATTGTTAAAGAAGTTAGCTTTGTTGTCTGGTGTGACTACTAGATTTCCTAGCATATCCTGCAGAGTCCCTATGTTATCCGGTACCTTCTTTTTACCCCCTATGTATTTAAAAAAAGGACTTTTATTACCCTTGATCCGGGTCACTAGTCCCAATTCCATCTCTGCCTTAGCCTTCCTAACAACTCCCCTACAGCCTTGAGCAATGGAGGTATACTCATCCTTGGTGATGGCCCCTCCCTTCCATTGGGTGTATGTCTCCTTTTTCTGGCTTTGAGACATCCTGGATGCTTTTGTTGAGCCATGGGGGTTTTTGAGCACTCTTGCCCCCTTTCATCCGTGTGCGGATTGTCACCCTTTGGGCTTGGATGATTGTCTCCTTAAGGAATGACCACTCTTCCCAGACTCCCAACTCCCCTCCCCTCCGCGACCTCAGTGCCTCCCTGACTAGTCTCCTTACCTCATTGAAATCCGCCCTCCTGAAGTCTAGGGCTGTTGCCTTGCTGCAAGCCTTTGACACCCTGTGCTGGATGGTGAATTCCAGTAGGTGATGATCACTATCACCCAGGTGGTTGAGAACCTGCAATTCCTTCACCAGGTTGTCACCTGTGGCCAGGACCAGGTCCAATAAGGCATTTCCCCTGGTGGGACTGTGCACCTCCTGGGTTAGATGGAGGTCCTGTAACTCAGCTAGGAACCTATGTGAGCAGTCAGACCTGGCTGACTACTCTTCCCAGCAGATGTCCGGGTAGTGTAGGTCACCCATGATGACCACATCCCTTGACTTGACTGCCTCCGCGAGCTGACCTGGAAATTCCCAGTCCAGCTCTTCCCCCTGGTTGGGTGGCCTGTAGTAAACCCCTACCATTAAGTCCCTTTCCCCCACAACCCCTTGTATATGGACCCAGAGCACTTCTGTCTGCTCCTCCCCTGACCCAGTGCTGTTTGTTCATAGAATCATAGAAGTAGGGTAGGAAGGGACCTTGTAGATCTTCAAGTCTGACCCCCTGCCTTACATTAACCTACCAGGTTTGTCGATGACACCACACTCTGGGGTAAAGCGTCCATACCTGAGGACAGGAGGGTGATCCAGGCTGACTTTGACAGGCTTAGGAAATGGGCAGATGAGAACCTGATGGTGTTTAACACTGAAAAATGCAAGGTTCTCCACCTTGGGGGAAAAAACCCACAGCATGCTTATGGGCTCAGCAGTGCTACGCTGGCTAGTACTATGATGAAAGGGACTTGGGGGTCATGATTGACCACAAGATGAACATGAGCCATCAATGTGATGCTGCAGCTAGTAAAGTGAGCAAAATGCTGGCTTGCATCCATAGAACCTTCTCAAACAAATCCCAAGACATCATTCTCCCGTTGTACTCAGCCTTGGTGAGGCCACAGCTGGAGTACTACGTTCAGTTTTGGGCTCTGAAATTCAAAAAGGATGTGGAGAAGCTTGAGAGAGTGAAGAGGAGAGCCACGCGCATGATCAGAGGTCAGGAAAACAGATCTTACAATGATAGGCTGAGAGCTATGGGACTCTTCAGCCTGGAAAAGCACAGGCTCAGGGGTGATCTGGTGGCTGCCTATAAGTTTATCAGGGGTGCTCACCAGGATCTGGGGTAATGTCTGTTCACCTGAGTGCCCCAAGCGATGACAAGGTTGAATGGTCACAAACTCCTCCATGACCGTTTCAGGCTGGACATAAGGAAGAACTTCTTTACTGTCTGGGCCCCCAAGGTCTGGAATAGACTGCTGCCAGAGGTGGTTCAAGCACTTACTTTGAAAGCCTTCAAGAGAAATTTGGATGTTTATCTTGCTGGGGTCCTATGACCCCTACTGACTTCCTGCCCCAGGGGCAGGGGGGCTGAACTCAAAGATCTTCCGAGGTCCCTTCTAGCCCTAATGTCTGTGAAACAGTATAAACTATGAAATATACCACTACATACACAAACCATGAGAAAAAATTTTTTGTAAAAAAAATGATAATATACTAGGTGTTTGACTTGTAGTACATGGTTTGTTTTTTTCCCTGTTTCCAAGATGTAAACCCCGCTGTATCCCCCCCCCCCGACCAAGAGTACTTCCAGGGGCAAGGGGAGGAAATTCCAGTGGCAAAGGTCATGGGTTAGGGGCAGGACTTCTGATCCCAAGATGGTGACCAAGGGATGGGACATATGTGAAGGGGTGGGGCTACCCTTGTGGCCCTTGGCAGCTCACCAGAACTCATTAAGTGGCCCTCCAGCCAAAGTGTACTTTAAACTATTTTAATATGTTAATGTGTGGACAGTCCAGAGAATCTGATTGTCTTGTCCTTCATTGTGAATCACTGATAGGATCTCCCATTTGAATCCTTCATTTGTAGAAAGGTGGAAATGAACTTGGAATTTGGTATTGCCAAGCTGGAGTTAACAGAGAGAAGTTATTTGCATATATTTATAGAAAAATAGAGCAAAACTTTTTAGAATTGCACATGCTGAGTTCTCCTTGCCTTATTGTCAGCACAAGTATTTGGGTTTCTTTTCTTCTCAGGATTCAAGTCCTGTGCTTTCTGAGGGCAGGAGTCTATTTTATTACCCATTACTGCACTTGGTTAGCATTGGAGTGCACATCTTAAACATTTCTTGCTTATGTTCTTCCATCACATCACTGGCTCCAGTCCTCAGAACTTACTTATGTAACAGCTGCCACTTTGCTTCTTTTCATTTTTGCTATGAGGTTGAGTCGATATCTTGATGCAGCTAATGATGATAACATTATTGATTCAGGTTCTGTTAGTAATTAAATATTTTAGCTGGTGTCAGTTCGTTCTTTATTGCAACCAAAATCATGTATTATAGGGATATCTGAAAAGCCAGCAGGGAAGCTAAAATTACATGTTGTTGGCTTATTGCAGGAGAAGTTCTAGTAAGTGATAGAGTTTTCTGAACTGTAAACCAAGATGTTTTGAATGTGAGTGCTTTGTAAATGTAAATTCAGTAGGTTACTACAATAATTAGAATTTTGTAGATGACTTGTGGGTGTTACACTTTAATCATTTTATGATCAAGGAGTTTGTCTGTAGTAATCTATCATGCCTTCTCTTAGTTTCCTGGATTAATGTGTCATTGAAATCATATACACACCATAATGTCAGTGAAATGGTTAATATTTCCAGAATTGTGTGGGGTTCTGAAAAAATGAAATCCTTGTTCTTTTTTTTTAATGTCTGCTTTTTTTCCTGTGCTCCTTGAATTTTATATTTAGTCTGAAATATATGACGTGGATCCTAAGTTTACCTAAAACAAGCATTAATCTTGCCAGCCTTGACAGGGTTAGGAGCATTGTTCTGACCTTTTGTAATGCCATTTGAAATGACTCTGTTTTCATTGTGCAGTTTTCCAGATGTTAGAGAAGATGAAGAAAAAAATCTTGTCAGAATGCATTTTAGTTCTTCTGTAACTAAACCTGTATCTCAGGTTGTTAAAAAAAAATTAAGGACTTTGTATTAATTCTAATATATCAGACTCCAAACAAGCCTAGCTGAACATTAAGTTTTTGGAGTCATCGTGGATTATGATTTGTTTATGGATGGTGACGTCTGCACAAACTAGTATTATTTGCTTACAGTAGAACTTCTGATGAATCTTGTACCAGACCATTGGTTGTATTGGATACAGTAGACTGTGCAATAGAGGTAGTAATTCCCAAATAATAAGCAGTATAATATTTACTTTATTTTCTGCAGTTCCCTTCGATATGGGGAAGTAGACCTGTTGTTTATTAACAATCTCTGAGGCTGTAGGAAGCACTTAAATTTGTTTAAAAAAAATCAAAAAAAAAAAATCAGAAAAATATGTATTTAAAGTTTGATAACAAGTCTTTTATATAGACCAAAAACTGGTCTATTGCAATGTGTCTTTACCAGAATTATGTGGACAGAAGTTGGCTCGAAAGTATTCTTTGGTTCTGATCCCCTGAGTGCCAAAAGATCTATTGCCTACAGAGACCACAGCCTTCAGGGGTGGGCAAGCAGAAAGCCTCTGTGTCAGTTTAATTTCCCTGCTATGGATTCTTTGTAGGGGTCCCAGGCTCATATGGTGGGTCTGGGAGAGGAGAGGAGTGTGTAGACAGGTGCTAGGGGGGTTGTATGGCCACCTGCTTGTGGTTCCCAGGGGGCTGGGTGCTCTGGCCATTTCTATCCCCCCACTCCTGAACTCTGCTTTTTTTGCCTACCCTGAAAAGCATTTTTGTAAATGTCACCTCCACCCTATGGGTCCCAGGCTCATTTGGGGTATGGGTGGCAGTGGAGGGGCTTTCAGGGGCTGGGGGGAGGGGGCCTGTGTGCCACCTCTACTTGTGTTTGTGCCTGTCACAATAAACACATCAACTTGCTGGGTCTCCAGTGGGGGGAAGGTGGAGACAGGCATTGCACAATGGCTCTGGTAATAGAACAGAATGACTGTCAATTCCATGCTCTGTGTGAAGTGAATGAGCTCATTAATTGTTCATTGTTCCTCACCCTCTGTGCTACCCTCTTGCAGCAAGCCCTGTCAGGGTACCTGAGAAGCTTTCTAGGCAAAGTCCTTTTTAAAGCTGCAGAATGAGGGAGAGACTAAGGGAAGTCCCAGCACAGCCAGCAGCCAAAATGAAGTAGCAGGGGCCCTCATCCCCCTCTCCCCCATATGCATACACACACCTGGTCACCCCCAGTCTGGGTACTAGGTGTGTGCAAAGTGGGCCCTATTTCATTCAGATTTGGATTTGGCCTGAATCAGGGACAGTGATTTGACTTGTTGATTTGGATCATTGTCCTTGATTCAGTTCAGCTGAATCTGAAGATTCGATGCTGATTTGGAGAATCAGCAATTTGGACATAAACACAGCTTTAAAAGTTTTTTCTACATACCTCTAGGTAGCAGGGGCTCATGATTGCTGAGATGCTGGGGCACATGGAACATCTCATGAGGGGGAGGGGTGCCCTCCACACGCTCGGCAGTGAACCCAGAAGTGGACCAGAAGTACTTACAGGTCTGCCAGAGAGTGTGCTGTGGGCCCACCCCAGACCTGCGATTGGCCGCAGGGGACCCTGGATGCCCACACCCCCAGACCCAGGAGGCACCAGTCACCGAACTGGGAGGGAGGGCACAAGGGGGCTCCCCAGCGCATTCCATGGTGGACTTCTGGTGGGACTGGATGTATTCAAATCAGTTGGTCCAGATGATTTCCACCCCAGAGTACTAAGGGAATTAGCTGAGGTCATTGCGGGACCCCTGGCACGGCTTTACGAGTACTAGCGGTGCTCTGGTGTGGTGCCAGAGAACTGGAAGAGGGCCAATGTGGTTCCCATCTTCAAAAAAGGGAGGAAGGAGGACCCGGGAAACTATAGGCCAGTTAGTCTTACCTCAATCCTGGGCAAGCTTTTTGAGAAAATTATTCTGGTACATGTCCATGAGGGGCCAGCAGGAGAGATTATGCTTAGGGGCAACCAACATGCGTTCATTAGAGGCAGGTCCTGTCAGACAAACCTGGTGGCCTTCTACAACCAGGTCACCAAATCCTTAGATGCAGGCGTAGCAGTGGAAATAGTCTTTCTGGACTTTAGGAAGCCCTTTGACACTGTCTCTCACCCCGTTCTCATTAAGAAACTGGGGGACTGTGGTGTCGACATCTACACAGTCAAATGGGTTGCCAACTGGCTGGAGGGTCACACCCAGAGAGCGGTAGTGGACGGGTCATTTTCGACCTGGAGGGATATGGGCAGTGGGGTTGCACAGGGCTCAGTCCTCGGGCCCACCACTGTTCAACCTCTTCATCAGTGACTTGGACGAGGGGGTAAAAAGCACCCTGTTCAAATTTGCTGATGACACTAAGATGTGGGGGGATGTGGGTACACTAGAAGGGAGGAATAGGCTACAATCAGACCTAGACAGGTTACAGGGGTGGACGGATGAAAATGGGATGGGATTCAGCACTGACAAGTGCAAGGTGATGCACCTGGGGAGGAACAACTAGCACCATACTTACAGGCTGGGGAACTCCCTTCTCATCAGTACAGAGGCAGAAAAGGATCTTGGAGTCATCACTGATGCCAAGATGAACATGGGCCGGCAGCGTGGGGATGCAGTCAGGAAGGCCAACCTTACCTTGTCATGCATCCACAGATGCATCTCGAGCAGATCCAAGGAGGTGATACTTCCCCTCTATGTGGCACTGGTCAGGCCACAGCTGGAGTACTGCGTCCAGTTCTGGGCACCGCACTTCAAGAAGGATGTGGACAACATGGAGAGGGTCCAGAGGAGGGCCACTCTTATGGTCAGGGGGCAGCCGGGCAGGTCCTACGAGGAGAGGTGTGACAGGAGTCTCACTTTTGGAGTCTCTCTGCACATGCAGCTCCGGATTTCTGCTATGGTCCCACCGCCCGCCTATTCTCTCCTGCCACGTCTTGATCTTGTTCATCAGTGAAGAATGATGAAACCTGGCAGGAGGCTGCCCGTTTATGTGCGCTCTGATGGTCAGGGGTGCTGTCTGAGGCTCCCTTCTTCCTCTGCACCGCAGCCCAAGCCTCACAGTTGTTGCCGGAATGATCCTCCCCCGGGACATAGCATCGGGTCCTGGCCCTTTCTTTCGCCTTTTTGGGTCGTCAGCGCCCTTCTCACTTTCGGGCTTTTTACTGCCCCTCATCTGGACTTATCGTGCGCTTCCTGCACCCGTTGCCCCCCTGTGGGGCCTTTGCCGTGCCTCTTGCGCCCGTTGCCCCCCTGTGGGGCCTTTGCCGCGCCTCTTGGCGCAAACCGTTGTGCCCCACTGGCACCACTCGCTGTGCCCCACTGGGCACCTGGAAACTGAGCACCACTTGCTGTGCCCCACTGGGCACCGGGAACCCCCAAGCTGCTGGGGAGCCCCCGTGAGGCCTCCTCTCACCCCTACAGCCTCACCCGGTCCTCCGGTATAACAACAAAGAAAATCATGAGCCAAGTGGCTACAACATAACCAGAAGCCTACCGGCTCATAACGTAATCATAAGCCCCGAGCCCATAGACCCAGCTCCACTCTATGGAGGCTCCGCCTTACCTCCGTCCAAGTTCCCTTTTCCCCTCCATCATTGCAGTCGGTCAGGCTGCACCCTTGACCCGGGCTGCTCAGCTCACCCGCAGAGCTCCTGCTCTTGCAGTCGCCAGAGGGGAACTGAACTCCTGGCCTTCTGTCTGGGCTTAAGAAGGACTAAGCTCCGCCCCTTCCTGGTTCCCAGCTTCCCTGGTTGCTAGGGCAACCGACACCTGCACAATCCTAGTAACTGGCAGTTGTGCTTCCCCTCTTCCGCCCCTAGGGGTCTCTCCCAAGCTATTCCTAGTCTCCATCGCAGGATGCCTGAGAGCCCTGCGACAAGAGGCCACGGGACCTGAACCTGTTCAACCTCCACAAGAGAAGGCTGATGGGGGGGGGGGGGGGATCTAGTGGCCTGTTACAAACTAGACAAAGGGGACCAGTAGGCATTGGGGGAGTCCCTGTTCCCCAAGCACTACCAGGAGTGACTAGGAATAATGGTCACAAGCTGGCAGAGGGTAGATTTAGGCTAGATATCAGGAGGCGCTACTTCACGGTCAGGGCAGCTAGGATCTGGAACCAACTTCCAAGAGAAGTGGTGCTGGCTCCTACCCTGGGGGTCTTTAGGAGAAGGCTAGATGTACACCTTGCTGGGGTTGTTTGACCCCAGTACTCTTTCCTGCCATGGCAGGGGGTCAGACTCAATGATCTGCTCACGTCCCTTCTGATTCTACAAACTATGAAACTGTGGACCCGGAAGCAGACCAGAACTGCTTCTGGTCCACTTCCAGGTTTGCTGCTGACTGTACTCGGGAGACCCCTGAACTTCTGTGGGGCACTCCATACACCCTAGCATCGCAGTGTTTATGAACCCCTGCTATCTTGTGGTATATAGAAAAAACATTTTAAGCTGTGTCTATCTTTCTGATTCAATTCGGAGAGATTAAAGGGTCCTCTGATTCACTAAATTGGGCCGAATCTCCACTGAATCGAATCAGGGCTTTACATAGCCCTACTGGATATCATCACAGAGTTCAGTAGCATACAAGCAAGTACAGGCATGGGCTGTGCAGGTCAGGGAGGCAGGGAAACCAAGTCATAGGTTGTGGGTTGGGTGGAGAGCAACAGTGGCAGGCCAGAAGCAGGGAGCAAGAAAGCCCCGCCCAGCTTCAGCTTTCACCCCCACTCCTGCCCCTGGCAACGTTTCCACCCTCAACCATGCTCTTGTCCCAAATAAGCCTTGGATCCTACTGAGTGGTGTCCATTTCCTGTGATAGGGTCCAGCTCCCCCAACACATTTGTGAACCTCCAAAAACACCTACATTTTGGTAAAGTATAACAGTGTTCTTTATTAAGCTCAACCAGTCTTTTTTAACTCAGTGTTTTTTTCAGAAAGGGGAGAGGCAAAAAAATGTAATGCAGGTATTACCGTCTTTCTTTTTCTTGGTGTCCAAGCAATCTGGGGATTTCTCCCTTTCCTCTAGAGAAATCCTGAGGAAACTACAGGCACTAACCACTGGAAGGCATGATGTTTTGGGTACTGTGCCACTCCCTGGTGACATTTCAGCAGCAGTGCAATCTGTAAAAGGTGAGGGTTCGACTTAGAACTCTTACTGGGTGCACGTATACACTTCTGTCTAGGGGCATTTGTGAACTGGTTCCCAATCAGTGACATTCTTGGGATGGTTCAAGTAGTATGTCCTCTGTGCCTTTAGTATGAAGTTTGAATGCGGTGTCTGTATGGGAAACTTTCTGTAACTGGTTGTGATGCCCTTAGCCTTTTGCTGCCTCCTTATCCACAAGCCACATCAGTGCAGGGCTTCAAACAAGTTAATCAGCTCCAATTGCTCATGACTACATGCACGTTCTGGTTTAGGGGACAGTCCACTCGGAGAAGTATAATCTGGTGTGTGGCTGAGGGTTCTGTTGTAAGTGCAGCAAATTTATCACATGGTGGGCACGTTTACCCAGGCGTTAATACACTGTAATTATGGCTCATTAAAGTTAGTACCTGTGATAACAGGTACTAAATTAATGTGCTGTAATCAGCGCTACTGTGCAGTAGTGCTGGTGCACATCTTTGTATGTGATGCTAATGCACAGTAGACTAATTCCACTCTGCATTAATGCATTAGCATGGCTTTTGCTGTGACACACTAATGTGCAGTAGAATTAGTCTACTGTGCTTTTAGTGTCTCATGTGGTTGTGCCCAGGCTGTCCTAAATTTTGTTGATAACTGAAGCACACTTTTTTTTTTTCTGGTTTAGAATTGATGGTGCATTCACACTTACACTTTTGTGTATTATATGAATATGTATGTATTCATGTATGTGTGTGTATATATATATTCAAAATAAAACACAGTGGTTGACTATCAATATAATGTGCTTCTTTATTAATTTTGATTAATTAATTAATGATTCTTGGACCACAGTTGAAATTGGTGAAATGGACCTAAATTCAGAAAAGATATGGAGAGAGGAGAAGCCTTGAGGCTAAAAAATTGAGAATCACTGACCTAGCTGCTGTCACTTAAGGGCTGCCACTGATCCTCCAGGGTCTCATGTGCCAGTGACCCTCCCCGTGCCCCCCTGTCAGCACTGAGAGTGTGGGAAGAGTAGAAGGAACTAGCCAGGGTACAAAGTGCAGCACCATCTGTAAATCTGTCTACCTGCTCACCAGTAGTAGAGAGTGTTTCTGGGAGCATGGGGGTGGAATGGAATGGGGGTTGATTTGGATCACTGTCCCTGATTTGGTTCTACCTGGAGTCATGGACTGACAGGGGAAGGTGGCAGTAGCAGTGGCAACAGTGCCCAGAGAAGCAGCTGTAGGCGTTGCTGGAGTAGATGGGACAACCACAGGGTGCCAGTCAGGGGAGGAGATAATTTACCTCCTCATTCAGGGTTTATGAGGCATGGTGCCCCTAACAAGATCTTTTGGCACACTTCTGTTGTTCTTGCAGCACAACAGTGTTTCACAGTACACACGTGGGGAATCACTGGCTTATAGTTTCATAGTTTCATAGTAGCTAGAGTCGGAAGGGACCTAGGTAGATCATCTAGTCCGACCCCCTGCCTTGGCAGGAAAGAGCACCGGGGTCAGATGACCCCGGCAAGGTGCTCATCTAACTTCCTTTTAAAAATCCCCAGGCTAGGAGCCTGCACCACTTCCCCTGGAAGCCGGTTCCAGGCCCTAGCCGCCCTGACTGTGAAGTAGCGCCTCCTAATATCTAATCTAAACTTACCCTCCGCCAGCTTGTGACCGTTATTCCTGGTCACTCCTGGCAGCGCACGGGGGAACAGGGACTCCCCCAATACCTGCTGATCCCCCCTGACCAGTTTGTAGCAGGCCACAAGGTCCCCCCTTAACCTTCTCTTGTGGAGGCTAAACAGGTTCAGGTCCCGTAGCCTCTCCTCATAAGGCCTGCCCTGCTGACCCCTGATCATACGAGTGGCCCTCCTCTGAACTCTTTCCATATCGTCCACATCCCTCTTGAAGTGCGGCGCCCAGAACTGGACGCAGTACTCCAGCTGCGGCCTGACCAGTGCCGCATAGAGGGGGAGGATCACCTCCCTGGACCTGCTCGAGATGCATCTGTGGATGCATGACAGGGTACGGTTGGCCTTCTTGACTGCCTCCCCACACTGCCGGCCCATGTTCATCGTGGAGTCAATGACGACTCCAAGATCCTTTTCCGTCTCCGTGCTGGCAAGAGGGGAGTTCCCCAACCTGTAAGTGTGGTGCCGGTTCTTCCTCCCCATGTGCAACACCTTGCACTTATCAGTGTTAAACCCCATCCTATTCTCATCCTCCCACCGTTGCAACCTGTCAAGGTCAGCTTGTAGCCTATTGCACCCTTCTAGTGCACCAACATCCCCCCACATCTTAGTGTCATCAGCAAACTTGAACAGGGTGCTTTCTACCCCCTCATCCAAGTCACTGATGAAGATGTTGAACAGTGCGGGCCCGAGGACCGAGCCCTGCGGAACCCCACTGCCCACGTCCTTCCAGGTCGAGAAGAACCCATCCACTACCGCTCTCTGGGTGCGGCCCTCCAACCAGTTGGCGACCCATTTGACCGTGTGGGCATCGACACCACAGTCTCCCAGCTTTTTGACCGGCTTGACCTTGCCCTAAAATATGAAAACCCAGACACCATCACAAACAATGAATCACCCTGATTTTGTTCTGACAAGTAAAAGTTTGGGTTATTTTATTGCAGATCTGCAGATACTCAGGCTCACTGGAAACTTTCAGAATTTTTTTACTTAGCTTTCCTTTAGATAGGAGTTTTGAATAGTGTTAATCTGCAGGTGCCTTCTGTAATGATGAGCACTGTTCTCTTAAAGTGACACCTTCTATGTTGAGTCACTCTCTCCTATGGAGATTTTAGAAGCGTGTTGCCTATTGTTCTCAGGCTCACAAAAGCTTAGACATTTCTGATTCAGTTAGTTTATAAGGCACATCTCTGCCCTGCCTTCTGCTTATTGTTTTAGTATTCCTTTTATTCCTGCTAGGTTCTTGCTTTGGTTAGAGTTCTGGTTTTTACTTTTGGCTGGCATCCAGCATCTCTCTGATCTCCACTTGGCCTTCCAATTCTCTTGTGTTTTGGTGTTTCTTAAAAAGCTAAAAAACTATTTTTGTATTTCTGGCATTGTTAGCAGATGTCTCTTGTTCAACAAGTGATCATCAGCACCTGACACATTTTCCCTAAATTTTAATGTGTGTACTCAAGCCAAGAGGGGAAAAAATGTCAGTTTCATTAACTTTGGTTAACTTTGTGGGCTTTGCTATGTCCTAAAAGATTTGCAGTGGACAGTAAATAAAAATCCCCTCTCATTATGCTTTCCTTTTATCTACCCATTGAGATCTAGACATTGGTTTGTCTAGTTTCAAAGAAAGCTATAATGTGGATTTGGTCATAAGCTGTTTTCCTAAATTAAATTTAGCTCTCAGAATGTCTCTTCTAAAACAACCTGTGTATTGATAACGAAAAGGGGCATGGTTATATACTGTTCAGAATGTTTGGTATAAATCTTTTTGTGTTCTCTTCGCTACTATTGTATGAATTTGACATCCTTAATTCCTGTTATAACTACCCAAAATGAGATCTGCAGGTATATAGAGATGCACTGATATATCAGTTCATGTTGTATCGGCGTTGATGAAAGGAAAATTGACATTATTGGTAGTCAGCTTTTTTTGGCTGGTGTAACTGAAAATGTCACTGATAAATGCTGGTTGCATGTATGCAGCTGTAGTATGAATGCAGCCTGACAGCTTGAAAGCAGCCTCCTGCCAGTAAGTCTGTGGTGGGGAGGGGCATAGGAGGCCAGATTGAAGCCCCCGTGATGAGGGAAGGAATGGGGCTGGGGCTGGTGCAGGGGCAGAGCCAGGTGCTGTCTAGCTGTGGTGTTTGGGGCACAGAATGGAGCCATTGGGCACTTCATCCAGGGGGAGTAGGAAGGGGAGCAGCTCCCCACCACTGCAGGAGCCCCCAGGGAGACATGGAGGGCATATGCTCCCTAGATTTGTGTGTGGGGTGAGGGTAGGCTGTGCCAGCCTCTTCCCAGTGGAGGGGCTGGACCAGGCTGGCACTCAGGGTGGGCAGTGGCAGCACTGGGAGGAGGAGCTATGGGATGGCTATAGTGAATTTTGGGGTGGCTGTAGTCAGCCCCAACCGAGGCCGGCCACCAGGAAGAGGCTGGCTAACCCTCTGGCTCTGATCCAACAGTGGGCAGCCCACCTTTGCCCTGCACACAGATCCATGGGGCACATGCTCCATGTACCTTTCTGGGCGTGCGTGAAGGACAGCTGCCCTCCTCTCCACCCACTGGTGATAAGTAGGGGGTGCACGTGGGTGCACATGCACCCCCTGTGGAAAGGTAGTGCTGGCAGTCAGTGCCTGTAGGCCGTCGCTGCTTGCCACCCCCTCCCCCGCCACCGCCACCTCTGGCAGCATCTGCGAGTGGTCTGTGATCACCAGTGGCATCTGTGGGTGGCCGCTGACAGCTTGTTAATGCTTGCCATGCCCCTCCCTCGCTGCCGACAGCACCACGGCTGTCTGGGGGAGCTCCCTGCTTGCTGCCACCACATTCCCACTGCTAAGTGCTGCCAGTGCCTGCAGTGGAGCTGGCATTCATGTCTCTGCCCTCCACATCCTACAAATGAGCCGCTTGCAGCTCCATCCCATGCTCCTCCCCGGTTGGGCATTGCTTGCCTCTGCTTGAACACCACTCCCTCCCTCACTGTGGGAACCTAAATCTGCCCTTCCCAGCCCTTCCCCCCACCTCCCCCCACCCAGACTTGTCAGCCGGACACTGCTTTCCAAGCTGCAGGCCTGTATATTGGCAATTGGATTGGTATCAGCTGATATGGCTGGTTAACAATCAGCCATTGATATTGGCCAAAAAAGTTTTTATTAGTTCACCCCTAAATTTTATATTCATATACATATTCATTTGTATTATTTATTATTGAGACAAAAGGCAGGGTATGGATGCAACTTTAAGACTAACTGAATCAGGGATGAATAAGACTCCATGAGCAAGAGCTCACTTCATCAGATGCTAATTAAGAATTAAGTTTATGATGTGTTAGATAGTGCTCAAGATATGCATGATAGTTGTTTCTTCCTGAGAGTCGTCTTGTCCGAAGTGGGGATTTGCTTTTTGTGTAATTATAATATAAAAAAATAGTAATAAAAAATGCACAGAATTTATGTCTACTAATGGCCTTAATAGTTGTTGTTTGTGCTTATGGAAGGTACAATGATTATGATAGATTTCACATAGCAAATTTCAATCTCTTAAAAGATTGAGCTGGATACTTTGAAAATTAGCTACCAAAAATGGAGTTTTATGCCCAAAGCCTAATTTGAACTTTTCAGTACCTAAGACAATAGAATGCCTACTCTCTGCGTCTGTTCAAATAACAAAATCTCTTCGGATGCTAATATCTTCCTTTTGATTACCCAGTATAATTCATGCTGTTCAGCATCCCATCAGCTGCCCACTTGTTCTTGTAACTTTTTGGTAAACCTTATAACAGATGTCATTATTAATTTTAATTTAAGGTTTTTAGCTGTAAAGTTAAAAAAATATTAAATATTTGTATTGTAGTCATCAGAACGGGGACTTCACTTTTACTGGCTGGTGTTAAAAGCTACAGCTGAGGATGTTGGCATGAAAAACATTGTGGGTATAAGTGGATACCACCAAATGAAGTTGATCAGCTATCCTGGCTGGAATGCATTCTTTCACAGCTGATCCTCTTTATAGGAATCATAGAGCAGTAGGGTTGGAAGGGGCCTCTAGAGGTCATGTATTTATTGAATTTTCAGCTAAATGCTTTCTTTGTGCTATACTTTGTACTACTTTTTATTATTTGGGAGGCTGTTAGAAATACATTTAATCAATTGACTTTTAACTTGATATATACTTTGAATTTGAATACATAGTTTTCCAGAATCTGAATTTGTATATTTTGTGTTAGAAAATGATTAATGAAATTTATTATTTACTAGGTGACTATTGTTATTCTGAATTTGTGTCAAGCTGTTATTGTGTGGAAATTACAATTCACATGCCTTACACCAGCATTTTTTTTTATTTGTTAAATAAAACAATGCTAAGTGTGATGGCTACATAAGGCATAAAATTAGTCAGCATAACTTGCATGAAAACTGATTGATTAAATAAAATCTGATATATAGCGGGAAATGGAACTAATCATCTTTGGTCATCGTCCTACAACAACTAGTAGATCTCAGCTTCACAGCTTGTTACAATCTATGACTAAAACCAGACTTTTATGCCTTCTCACTTTCAGTGAACTTCTTATACAACTGGACTAAACTGAAATGGAGAAAATACTATCTCTATAGCTGTAGAAGACAATGCAGCTGTCGAAAGCCGCTGTATTGGCTGAACCAACTCATACTACATCTGTATAGGGTATTGTATTAGTTCAGGGGTGTTCAGCTGGCAGCCTGTGGATTGCATGTAGTCCTTTCAAGGGATTAACATACAGCTACTGGGCTTCAGGTCTGAGTATGTTCCCCTTCTGCTGCTGTCACTGGGGTCTCAAGGCCTCCCTTCTTCCTCTTCGGCTTTTAGCCCCTACTCCTCTGAGCAGGCTGGGTGGTGTGGCCCATGGGGTTGAGGAAGCTCAAGGGTATCTGGGGATACTATGCTGCATGATGTGGCAGGGAGGGAAGTTGATACTGTGGAAATGGAGGCCACTGGTACAGCACAGCATGTGGCCCATGTGGCATGTGCTCTGGAGTGGTGGTTCGCAGTCTTTTTGTTCAAGGACCCATTTGTAAATATTGAGGGCCAGTCCCAACCCAGTGCCCCCCATTCCCAACCCACTTCCCCCTACCCCCAGTGTCCAGACCTCCAGTGTGTGGGGCAGCTACAGGAGCGGGGTTGTGGAGCATGGGGGGTCCCAAGTGGCCCCTTACAGGCTGGAATTCTGCCAGCCTGTAAAGAAAAAGCCACAGTTTTTCTCCTTTAAAGGAGGATCCATTTTTAAAATTTGTTTGCAACCCTTTCTTATATTCTTGTGATCCACTTTTGGCTTGCAACCCATGGGTTGAGAAATGCTGGTCTAGAGGATGCGGCATGCAGCTCTCAGCCGCTAAGGGTACATACAGATGTTAAGGTTAAATTGTGCTAGAAATGACCACTCAATCTAACTGAGTTTGGCCAGGTGTGTGTGAACTCTACAGAAGTTCAGGACAGTTAGATTAGTCTAAAAATGGCTGCCTCAATCTAAGTTAAGTATACCTCTGAGGTAGAATAACTTAGGTCGGGTCTGGTGACATCAATCTAGCTGAACTTATGTACAGTGCCCACTGCAGACCCATGGCTGGGAAAGCCCAGCCACTGGCCCCAGGCCCAGTGTTGTGCTTCCACTACCTGCCACCTTGGCACCAGGGTATTTTTAGCGCCTGGTCCCCACAAAGACCAGCTAAGCCTCCTGAACCTGCCCAGCCCCCAGCATCCCTCAAACCACTTCTGGTTCCAATTTTACCAGCGTCCATCAGTGTTGGAAGCTGAGGAAGTAAGTCAGGGTGTGAGGAGGGGTGGGCAGAAGATGGGGATAGGCTTGCTCGGGGGAGGGGTTGTTTGGGGGCGGGGGACTAAAAATAGCCCCTGGTTCCAGAGAGTGGTGAAGAGAGTGCCCCTTCCCTCCAAACTGCCCTGCAGACTCTTCTAGCCCCCTTGAGCCCACCAAACCCTCCTAGACCCTACCAGCCCCCCTGTGGGCCCCATCTGCCCCCCCTAGCCTCACCATATCCTCCAATTCCCTCCTATGGACCCTATCAGCTCCTCAGTCCCCCTGCAAACCTCATTTGCCCCCCCTCCACAATTCTTGCCCAGAGCCTGCTTGCCTCCCCCCAGTCCCTGCAGTGGTTCCCCTATCAAGCCCCCCATCCCATATTAGATGGGTGTCCATTTTTAACTCAATCCAACCTCCTCCTAACCTCCTCAAATATCTTTACATACCCTAAGAAGTGGGGAAACCCTGGAGAAGATGATTCTTGGGGCCCCTTCTTTACCTTATGCTCCCAGGTGCTTAGCCACTCAGTTAGCTTGTTTACGTTAATCTGACTTTCTTTAAAACTTATCAATGCATACGTTCTGCTTCAACATTTTTATACTTAATTTAAATTATTTTACTTGATTACAGATATCTTAGACTTTAGCTTAAGAAAAACACTTAAAGGTCCACTGAAGCTCATCAGACTAGGGTCATGAATGCATGTCATATAGTCAGTGGCAAACCAGGGAATGATGTAGCTAGCATCATATCTGGCTGCTTTTTCACTTCCCCAGGCTGCCTGAGCATATGCCCATATACCACTGGGTAGACTAGGGACAGCCTTCTGTCTAAATCTGGTTTGAAGCAAACCTGTCACTTGATGTATAGTGAGATTTCTGAACTTCTCTTGCACAACAATGCCTTAACTTTATCATAACCTGTCCAATTGCAGGTGTAATGTTTTGAACATTTGTTTTTTAAGTGTATTTAATTCAAATAAAAAATCCAGTCATGATGAGTATATATTTAAGAAATATTAACTCTTATTCTCCCTGAAGTAACAGCAGTTGAAATATCAAAGATCATACTGAAGTGCTGAATTTATATTGTAATCCTAGGATACTTTACAGATGTATTAAAAAATGATTTTTGATGTTTCAACTAAGGGTTCACCACTTCCATGACTGGAGTAGACTGTGATGGGAAGCACAAGAAAGGATGGAGCAAAAGGGTCATCTGTAATGCTTCTCTCTAAATACATTGATTTTTGTTTTCTTTTTCATGTAGGAGATATACTGCTACATAACCCTTAAAGCTTAGGCAGGTAGTAGATGTACAGAACCTTCATGGTCCTTGGTTATGGCTGCAGCCTAAATATGCATGTGCATCAAACACAATATACAGGGGTGGGTAAATTCTGCTATACATTTTAGATAGATTATTGCTAGTGGTCTTGGCCTTGCTGGGGGACTAGGCTGCCCGGCTGAGTGTTGAACCCTTAATTATGTGTTCACATATCCTTCATAAAAAGATATATGATTTTAAATTGCTGATGACAAATCTGAAATAACTTATCTGTATTGAAATATCTCTTTATGTTCAAGTTGCTTGTATTTTAATACAGGGCTATTTAACAAGACAGAATTAGAATTTGATTTAATGATCAAAATATATTAATAAGACTATGCAGACAAGACTTTATGGAATCACAGAGTCATAGGAAAGTAGTCTGGAAGAGACTTGACAAGGTTGTCTAATCCAACCCATTTCTCAAAGCAGGATCATAAACTATCCCAGCTATCCGTCTAACTAGCTCTTGCAAATTCCCAAGGATTCCACCATTTCTCTAGGTAGACTGTTCCAATGTTTGACCACCCTCATCATCAGAAAGTTCTTCCTAATCCCCAATTTAAATTTCTCTTGCTGTAGCTTGAGGCTATTGCTATTGTCTTGTTCCCTACAACTAAGAGAGGAACCTATCTCTCTAAAACTGTCTTTCAGGTATTTGAAGATAGTTATCAAATCCCACCTCTTCTCTTCTCTGGACTATATAACCTTAGTTCTTTCAGCCTTTCCTGATTAAGTCTTGCCTTCCAGGCCCTTAATAATTTTTGTTGCTTCTTTCCAAACTGTCCAGATCCTTCTTGAAGTGTGCATTCCAAAACTGTACGCAGTACTCCAGGTGAGGCCTTGGTACTGAATAGAACAGAAGAAGCACTTCCCCTGGCTTGCATTACATTGTGGTATTTAATTTCATGTACACAAGAATGATACTGAAAATAATCTTTTGATGAATTCAGAAGCAATGTTACTGAGTCACAAGCTTAAAATATTTTGCTTACATTTTGTTTGTTATAAGCTGTCTGTTTTCGCTTTTGTTTTCTGGTTCTAGAATTTATTTTAATACTCTAATGTTAGCAGAAGATTAAATAACGTATTAAAACCTGTTAAAGGAGCTTCCATCAACAGTTGAAGTTACCACATTACTATTTTCCTGAGCTGATGTTACTGGCACTTTATTCTCTGTTGCTATCAAGTTTGAAAATTTTTACTTTTGGAAAAAAGAGAGTAGGTTGCATTGCTGGTGTTAAATGAACCTGATAAGCATATATGGGTTTCATTAATGTAATGTTATTCTGTCCAGCATACTAAGTGAGCAGCCTAACTGTATCCTATTAATGGAAAAGCTCTTCAGTTAAAGTGTCTTTGTGTTTTTTCTCATCTTCTGATTTCTTTTGCTTGTGGGAATAAAGAAAAAATTGTCAGTTGAACATTTATATTTTAGAAATAGTTGATAAGCCATTAAAATTCTAACACTGTAAAATTAGTTATGAATCTTACAATAGTGAAAATATCACATCTGTTCCCACCTTGCAGTTTTTGAATCTTAGAAAAGAATTACCAATCAATATATTAGCATACGATTTATACATAGTCAATGGAGTTTTTCTTTGGTAGCAGGTAAATATTTCAGGGGGTGTGTGTGTGTGTGTGTGTGTGTGTGTGTGTGTGTGTGTGTGTGTTTATTCAGCAATGATGAATTTTACTAGTGATCAAATTGGCTAACGAGGTTTTCTCTGAAGCATATGGAGAATAGGTAGAGACGTGACATTGCTTAAAAATCTAATTAAAATGTGATAATATCCAAGTCCAGTTTGAAGGTTCTATGTATTTTTACTGTATGAATAGTCTTTCAGTGAACAAAATTACCTATTTTGTTTCTCTTTCTATGGTTCCATTTGACCACAGATGGTCTGTGATAGTTACTATAGCAACTAGGCCATTTTACTTCAATCTCTTCCTGTTGCTAGGGTGTGTTGCTGCTAAATGTAAAGTGCCATTTAGATTTTTCATGACAGCTAGTGTAATGGAGAATATTGTTTGCAGGTTAACTAACATCTGAGCATAATATGACATGCTAATTACAGCGGTGTACCACTGACTGCTGGATATAACATCTGGGCAGAAATTAATTGTAAAGTTAGTATTTTGTAGTTCTACAGATAGTGCTTTCTTTAAATGGTTGGTGTAAAAGAGATGTTAAAACCTTACCTCCCTAAAGGCCAACATTATTTTTCTTGCCAGCCAATAATCTCCTATCCCTGCTGAGTAGATAGGCATTGTCTGAGAAACATACCAGGAGACTGATGAGAAAATCCTCTTAAGCCACAGAAAGAAGCCACGTGATCACTTTAGGGTCACTACTGAAGTCGCAGCTGTGGCTGATTGCTTTCCTCTGTGGATAGGTATGTCTTGTAGATCTTACTGCTCATATCTTGACCCACCAACATGTTTTACCATTCTGCTATAGATAAGTTACTTTAGATTGTCATGCAAGCCTTAGAGGCCGCATCTCTTTTTTTTTCTGCATTCTGTTTCTTCTCTGTTTATTTTGGGAGAGAACGTATGTTACCAGGGTTCCAGTTTCAGCTGCACTTAGGCATTATATTTTTGAATTTTGCAAAATGGTTTGGCCTGCTCAGTCATATACTAGGTCTGAAAAATCAAATTGTCTCTGATAGGTTTTGAAACGTGCCCTGTCTGCATAACAGGAATAGGTGGTAAAATGTGGCTCCTTTCACCTACATTTTCTACTGTCATTTTACTCCTCCCTCTCTGCTTCTCTGAGGTTTCATCAGTTCTTTTTCTAATTGTACTTCTGACTGAGCTTTTAGCTTTTGCCTTAGGCTCCATGTTGTTATAATTTACTGAATTTTTTCTGGTTGGGGATGGATTGGTGCACATAGGCCAGATTGGAGAACCTGAACTTTTAATTTTTTGTGTAACAATTTTGGTGGTTTTTGTTAAACCATCCCCTTTTCAGTGCATATAAATAGAAATGACACTTGCATGGGTTTAAATTTGCACACTGGAAAAGATATGTTCACAAATAAAAAGCATGTTTATTAAATTTCAAATGAAAACAAGCTTTTGATCAGACATTAATAGAATTCGAACAAATTCCCGTTTTATGCAAATATGTTCTGTGACTTTTGCTTACAAGAAGTGGAGGAAAGTATGTTGCTAGGTTTTTTGGTTGTAGCCATGTTGGTCTAAGGACATAAGGAGGAAGGTTCTTTGGGTGATATATTTTATTAGACCAACTGAGTAGCTGGAAAAAAGTTTTAGGTAAGCTTTTGGGCGTAGTCACCCTTCTTCAGGCATAGGAAATCTCTGCTGGCCTTAGACTCCAAGGAATGAGAGAATTAAGTATGTTGGAATTTGATGATTATATAATTCAACTAAAATTCCTTCATTTAATCCAAAAACCAGTAACAGTTATGCAGTCACTTTAAATGAATGTTCCAAAATGCTATAACAAAATACCAACTACAAAGTAGGTAGCATTCTTACAATACTTACTAATGACTGCACCCACACAGTAAGATTATTATAAGCATGGTTCAGACACTTGCAATGTGGCAAAGCCTAGGGACTGGTGATAGCTCATGTTGGCAGGCCCCAGCACAGTTTCACTTGGCATTAGCCAAGAACCTATTTTTGTTGTTTCATATTTATTCTCCCCAGATTTGATTCATAATTCACTTTCTTCTGAATTCTATAAAGTACTCAAAACTAGCCCTGAAACTTTACATACCTTTATCTTGTTTTCTCTAAAACAATAACATTTTCTTTGCTGATTTCTGATGAGTTTTACTGTAGAACTTGTAGGGCTAAGGTCTGATATATTAGCCTTTCAATATCCTACCCATCATTCCCCTTGTATTAGCATACATATGACTCAGCACACTCCCTCCTGATAACACTACCACCTTGACTGTCTCTCTGACTAAAAATGGATGTCACATTTCTCCCAAGATGCACCATTTTATCCATGGAAAAAGTGCAGTCATTCAGACATCCATGTCCATTGTTCCTGGACAAACCCTAAAAAGGTTTGTGGGAAAAGTGCTAACTTTGAGATACTCTGGGACATCTTGTGAGGTTTGTTTTTTATGGGTTTTTATTTTTACTCAGTACGTTTTTCTGCCTTTCTATCCAATAACTATTCTTTATAGTACCCTAGTCTGATTTCCAGTAGAAATACAAATATTATATCACTGTACACTTTCTTTTTTCAAGTAGGAATGTGTTTTGACCTACAAACCTCTGTAAAATGGAAGGCTGTTTGAATCCAGTAGAGTGATTTCAGGTACATCTCTTCTTCACTTTAACTTTAATGTTTTTTACTCTCTTTATGGTATAATTTTTAAAATCATGCACAAAGCATGATTGAGAAGATAAATGCAACAATAAGAAAAAGATAGCAGAGGTATAACAGAGTTACCTTGTGTTTCTTACTTTGATCATGAGCTTCGTAGGACAGCAACTGTGGGTTTTTTTGTTGTGAGTGCTAAGTATAATGAAGCCCCAGATTCTGTTTTATCACTGCTGCAACAATACAAGTAAACTAGATGCTGTGACTTCTTGCCTAATAGGTGTAAGGCCCTAATTTAGGGTGGGGATTAGATTTCAGTTTGCAGCTCCTTAGATGAGGCCATTTTCTTTCCTCATTTTATGTGGTGCCTTTTGCTAAAAGATGTAATGTGTGTGCCTTTGAGCTTCTGATGTTTATATTTACTTAGAAACAGAGCCACCCTTTGTTGCAGGATTGAGACCGGAGATTTTTGTGAAATGGAGCATGGGAAATGGTTCCTATTTTAAAGTGTTAGATTGAGTTTTCCGTTAACTTCCAGGTAGGCAATTGAGAGTCATAAAAGAAAAAGTCTTGCTACTGTAGTTACTTTTAACTGTAGTCAACTTTATGGTGAATAGATTTATGAAGTATAGCAGTGGTCTCCTTATATAAGCAGAAGGGAACTTGAGATAATTCAGATTCTTATGTTTGTATTGTAGCGACAGTCAGCAGGGCCCAACTGGTCTACAATATTCTGGACATTGGTCAGTGGTAATTTTGAATGTAGTGTGTTATTTATTACTATACCTGATATTATGTGAATGTTATTGAATAACAATATTCACTTTTATAAGATGCCCCTTATGAATACTTTAATCTTATTTTCATATTATTTCACTGTTTAAAAAAATTCAAAAATGCCTCTGACACACACTTCTATTGTGACATTTAACTGAACTTCTTGCTGCTTGTTTTCCTTCTGTAAAATATAAAAGTACCTCTCTAACCTTTGTAGTGGTTGTGAAGATTAATTGTTTGGAAAGAACTCATTATTTCTTGGAAGTTACTATAGGAGTGCAAAATATTGCTACAGAATAAAAGTGAGATTGTGACATTTTTTGCTGTCTTTGGTTTCTTCTGTGAGAGTGTTCTCTGGTTTTGTTTCAGGGACAATGAGACCTCTAGTGTCTGTTTGCTGTTTCACATGGAAACTGAACTTTCTCAAAAGGAAAACAAATATCTGAGCAAATGAACATCTAAAGGATACAAATAGAAAAATAAGGCCTGTGTAAAACAGTTTGTGTGTGATCAATTTGTGTCCACATCATGGGCCATATTTTGCTTCTGTTATTGTTTTTAAGAGGCACTCCCTATTGATTTTTTTTATTTTTTATTTTTTAAGAATTGTATTGTCCAACTGTTAATTAAGAAGGTGGTCAGTTACAGCCATCCTGTACTAGATTGATGCAATGATTGAATATCCTTTTATCTCAATATGGTAGTCTCTCCAACAAAGTGCTTGCTTGTCCTGAAAAGAGCCTTTCTGGTGAAACTAAACTAGTGTAGCTTTGCTGAAAATACTCTGCACATGACTTTATTTCTCGGGCAGTAATCTGACACCTTTCCAGAGCATGGAATTGAGTTTAATATTCCATCCATCTCATAAGTTTTAATTTAATTTGTACTGTTGTGTTCAATGCATCATGTTAACCAGCACATTTTCATTTTATAAGATATGACAATACCCCTTAATGCTGTGATTTCTGTCTGCCTACCCATCCTCTGTCTCCACTCTGTTATTTTCTGGTCATTTGTGCAAAAAATTGATCACAAGCTCTTCTGAACGCACATTTTGTGTTATATATTCTATGAAGTGCATGGGATAATAACATGAGCAACGAAATATTACTCTCAGTACACACAGATCTTTTACCTTGTCATCTTTCCAGTATCTAGAATTTACAGTTAACCCAAGCTTTGGCTTGAAGGGAGAGGGCTGAAGAATTTTGAATGCAAGTACATAAGAGAATCTCAGTTTATGACTCATAAATATACTGAATTAGGTTGCTTCCAAAATCTTTCAAACTTAGCCAAGTATATATTTTATGCTCTTTTATCCTTATAGTTGGACAGGAGTTAGGTGACACTGGTGCTATTCTGAAAAATCTATTCTTCCATGATAACTTTTATATGTTGCCAATCATTTTTGCTCTCTGTAGGGAAAATGTACTTTACCATTTGAAAGGGAAATGGAAGAAATGTCTGCTTTCTAGCCTTAGGTGCAAGGTGAAATGCTCTTCTTGGGTGCCTGTACTTATGGGGAGGCTGCTCCAATACACAGCAATTACAGCATGTCAAAGCAGAGTCAATTAATGGAGCCTGCTGGAGCATGCTAATTAGTGCACACAAGCCAGCCTCCACATCCCGGGTATTTGTGTTTCTCCTCTTTAAAATGGTGGTGGGCTTCCTTTAACTAAAGCTGTTTCAACAAGCTATAGTTAAAGCACATCCACTGCCATCTTGAAGCGTGGGGACACTGATACATGAGATACTGCAGATGCTTTAATTAGAGCAGCTCTCAGTGTTTCTAATTAGATTTCCCCATTCCCACCCCTGGAGCACATGTAAAAATGCCCCTTGTGTCTAAAATGCTCAAGTTTCAGAATAAATGAGCCTTTCATTGAATTGCAACCTTATGGCACCTCACAGGTGATTAATGCAGCACTAGCAATGCAATACAGTCTTTTCCAAATAATGCATATATGAACAAACAAGTTCAGCCGCTTATTTCCCAAAAGGAAATACCATACTGACAAAATGTGCATTTTCCTTTCCATGAGTTAGATAATCCTCTATGAACCTGCCTACCACCTCCATAAAATCATTCTCCCTGCTTAGAGAAAAAAAATTACCTGAAGGCAGAGATGTGAATCATCTGCTAGGCACTCTGGAGGGAATCTGTTGCAAAGTTATTTTATCCTTAGGCTCTGCAAGTGGGGAAAGAAGATGTTTTGGGTACTTTACCTCAATCCCACTTCAGTTCACCTGGCTTTTGGCCAGGCTGCATTAACCTTACAGTTTTTAGCATATATCTTTTTTTTCTCTAGTCCTTCTTTTGCATTTATTATGTACAAAATAATTAGAGGAGTGCATATGGATATGTAAACTGAGAGGGAGTATGCCTGTGAAAAGTAGCTCGTATTCGCTTTGGATTCGGGTTCAGCTGATTTGGGGGACAGTGATTCGATTCGGTGATTCGAATCACTGTCCCAAATCGATTCAGCTGAATTATCCAGGACAGGCCCATCCCCTTCCCACTCTCCCAGCCCGGCAGTGCCAGCTCTGCCCACCCCAGCTCCCAGCACTTGGGGAAAAAAAATGGCCCAACTCAGCGGGTGTTATCAGGCAGGGGGCAATCCCTGCTGGGCCCCCCCACTGCCCTGGGGGCCTCTGCATGAGCCCCTCAGACCCCCCTGCTCCCTTAGTTCCCCCCATGGCTGCCCTGCTCACCCCACCTCTGGCCCTTTAAGGAAAAAAAGCAATCAAGAAACACCCCCAACTCACCGGTTCCTGCTGGCAGAGGTTGATCCCTGCTACACCACCCCCCCACTGCCCTGTGCCATGTGTGGGGCTCTGCACAAGCCCCCCGAGGCCACTGCAGGAACTGGTGAGCCCTGGGGTTTTTCTCTCTCTCTCTCTTTTTTTTTTTTCATAAAGTGTTGGAGCTGGGGTTGGCAGGGCAGCCATGGGGGAGTGGAGAAGGGGCAGGGGCTCATGGCAGAGCTTTCCAATCAGCATGGGGCAGTGTGGGGCAGTGGGGATTGTCCCCCCCAGCAGCACCTGGTGGCTGGGGCTTTTTTTTTTAAAACACTGGGAGCTGGGGTGGACAGGGCACCCATGGGGGGCTGAGGGAGTGGTCGGGGGAGCTGGGGGAACAGGCAGGGGCTGGGGCCTGGCAGGGGTCTCCCCTGGGTCTCCTCCCCACTTTTCCAGCCCCCCCCACCCGGTACCCATATTTACCAGCTCTGGGTCTGGCTACAGCTCCCTGCTGCAGCCACCAGGGACCGTCCGAATCATCCAAGCTCTCTGAATCTTTTCGAAAGATATGGAGAGCGTCAAGTTGATTTGGACCTTTTAATCGGTCCCCTGATTCAATTTGGATTTAGAGATTCAGTTACTGAATCAGGCTGAATCTCTCCTGAATCGAATCAGCAACTGAAGCTTTGCACAGGCCTTTGAGAGAAGTTTCATATTGCTTATTAGTATTCCCTTACAGAATTATAGTTTTCTCTCTTTGGATAGTGGCTAAATTTCCTGTAATACAGGGACTTTTAAAGTGAGACTTTTAAATTCAAGTTTGCAACATAAACAGTATTGTAGTAGACTACAGCTCAGATGCATGTACTACTAACATTGGGCAAAATATATGCCTGACTTCCTAAAAAGATGCATAGAGAAATACAGGCTATGTACTGGTAATTGAGACAGAGACCATTTTTTTCAGAGCTGGATAAAGTATAGATTGCAATATCTATAAACAAGCAGATTCCAGAATGTCTTTAAGAAGATATTATTTTTAAGTGTTGTAGTGCATGCATTTTATCCCAGCATATGAACCGGATAATTGGTTGATAAAAAGAATTTTTTCCACTGGGCTTATGACCTGGAAGAAAAAAGCAATGTTCATGATGCTGATTTATTTATTTATTGGGGGGGCGGGGGAGTGAATGAATAAATAAATAATATTGTAATTGGCTCAAAAACCTGCTTTTCAGTACATCATTGCATATTGCAATTGGTCTCAAAGCCAAAACATGATATAATAGTAATGTCTTCAGTGAAGAAGATAATAGGTTGGAAATGATCATTTTTAAAAATAAAAATTACCTAATTTTCCTAGAACATATCCCTAGAAAGGAATATTCCTACTTCTGAAAGACTTCGATATTATAGGCATTAATTGATTATCATCTTTCAATTTGTTTGCAAAGCCTTTGTTGCCAATACTAAGTGAGGAGTAATAACTTCTTGTACAATTAAGAAGGGTTCTAAGATCCATTTAATAGATTTCATAGACATTAGGGCTGGAAGGGACCTCGGAAGATCTTCAAGTCCAGCCCCCTACCCCAAGAGCAGGAAGTCAGCACAGGTCATAGGATCCCAGCAAGATAAGGATCCAAATGTGTCTTGAAGGCATTCAAAGTAGGTGCTTGAACCACCTCCGCTGGTAGCAGTCTATTCCAGACCTTGGGGGCTTGGACAGTAAAGAAGTTCTTCCTTAGGTCCAGCCTGAAACGGTCATGGAGGAGTTTCTGACCCTTCGATATTGTCATCCCTTGGGGCACTCTAGTAAATAGACGTTCCCCCAGATCCTGGTGAGCATCCCTGATAAATTTATAGGTGGCCATCAGATCACCCCTGAGCCTGCGCTTTTCCAGGCTGAAGAGTCCCATAGCTCTCAGCTTCTCATCATAAAGTTTGTTTTCCTGACCTCTGATCATGCGCGTGGCTCTCCTCTGCACTTTCTCAAGCTTCTCCACATCCTCTTTGAATTGCGGAGCCCAAAACTGGACGTAGTACTTCAGTTGCAGCCTCACCAAGGCCAAGTACAACTGGAGAATGATGTCCCGGGATTTGCTTGAGAAGCATCTATAGATGCAAGCCAGCATTTTGCTTGCTTTACTAGCCACAGCATCATATTGAAGGTTCATGTTCATCTTGTGGTCAGTCATGTCCCTCGAGTTCCTTCTAACCATAGTGCTAGCCAGCGTAGCACTGCTGAGACTATAAGCATACTGTGGGTTTTCCTTCCCAAGGTGGAGAACCTTGCATTTTCCTTCCTTTCTTGCATTTTTCAGTGTTAAATACTATCAGGTTCTTATCCGTCCATTTTCTGAACCTGTTAAGGGCTACCTGGATCACCCTGCTGTCCTCAAGTGTGGATGCTTTACCCCAAAGTTTGGTGTCATTGGCAAACTTTGCCAGTCCACTTCTGATACCAATAATGAAGATGTTGAATAGTATAGGCCCTAGGACAGAGCCTTGAGGGACCCCACTGGTCACAGCGCACCACGACAATTGACTTCCATCAACCACCACCCTCTGTGTCGAACCACCATGTAGAATAATAAGGCAGACAGAGAAAGGAACCTGAGAGCTCTATCAATAACTGTTAAAATAAAAGGGATAACACTGATGGGTGCAGCATAAATATGTATAATAGAAAAGGGATTACAATATGCTCTTCTGTGAAAGGAATTACACCTGTCTATAAAGAAATATAATTGCTGTATTAGTTACAGTTCAGATTCTGATACATGGTAGACAAGTAGTAAGAGATCATTACCCAAATTAGTTACTATATATATACATTTTCTACATTCGCTAATATAACACCCCCCGGCAGACATTATTTTCATTAAGAACAGCTAGTATCACTGAATGGAAACTGTGACCTGCTTCATGTTCAAAGGACAAACTATGCAGTGGGGAAAAATGTCTTTGGAACTTTCTCTGCCAGTGTTCAGAAGCAAGGGGAGCAGGAGTGCTGCTGGCAGGGGCTGTCATCCCTCTCTTGAGCTGTTCTGGGAATGAGAAGTTATCTGGGCTCCCCCTGGATGGGAAAGCCACTTCCTCAACCCTTGTGCAGATCTAGGGGGACCCATGCAAAGAGTGGGGAAAGCAGAAGCAGAAGGGCTCAAACTTCCCAGGGATCTTACAAGGTGCTTTTGTGTATATGCTAGCCCCGCTCACAGGTTTCTGAACAAATTCTTTCTGCCATCTTTTCCTATCAGACAAGTAAATCTTTGTCACTTGAGTATTTATTTACACTCTGGCTTTCACAAAGAGGTGTTCATGAGTTTTTGAAGAGCTTCCTTGAAGGCTGGTTAAAGAAAAGGTTTGTTCTGGACAGCAGTGGAGAGGGGCATGTTCCCCCTGCCTGGGCTTGCTCTTGGACTGAAAGGGACACCCAGGGGACTTAGCATTGAGGAGGAACCCGCTTTTGCTACTGTTCCCAGCTGAGCTTGGCCCCCATGCAGCAGGACAGGAGCAGTTCTGGAGCTCCCCCTCTGGATCTCTGCCTGAATATAGCTGTTGTCTAAATATACCTATGACTTAGGGAAGTGTTGTGATTCCATTTTACTGATGGGGAACTGAAACACCAAAACTAATACAAAATGTCTGGTACAGCAGGTGTCCCAGGTCCTAAGCTAGTGCCTAAAACATTGGGCACTTACAGAAGTTACATTTTTTGCATGATGAGTCCCTCTACAGTTGTAATGTAATAAATGTTCATGGCTGCAGAGTGCTTTAAAAATGTCTGATCATGCAGAAAAATTAACCCTCTTCTGCTGAATTATCAAACAGGTGCACTCTAAGGCACAGCACCTTAGAGAACTTGTGTTCTTAGGGAAGAGGTTCCCTGAGAGTGTTAATTTCAGGTGATTCTGCCTGCATCCCATCTGGCTTTGTGTGCTGGACTTGTACTTGCATGTGTGCACCAGCCCAGCAGCACGCCCAGGGCTATCGCAGAGAGGAGAGAGAATCTCCTCCCTGCACAGTGGACAAAGGAGTGGAAATGGGAGAAGGGAGACGCCCCCTCCTCCTCCCCCCCAATCTTGTGTGCATCCCGCTTCCCTCCCCCTTCCCAGCTAACCCTGCTGGGGTCTTGGTGGGAGCTGGGCCAGGCTTGTGGGGTGGGGTAGGGGCTATATTTCCCACCCCCCTATCTCGGCTCTGCAGAGCATAAGATAAGCATAACTACAGTGCATTGGAGCACACGATTAATCAAGTCTGGAGCATGGTAATTACTGCACTCCAGCAGATTCCAGCATCATGTGTATCAGCATCCCTGCACTGAAAAATGGTGGTTGGGGCATTTTAACTAAAGCTTATCAAACGAGCTTTGGTTAGAGTGCTCCCACCACCATTTTTCAATGTGGGGACCCTGATGCACATGACACTCCGGGCACTTTAATTACAGTGGCTCTTGGAGCTGCTTTAATCAAACCACTGCCCTCCCTTCCCCCCCCTCCCCATACATACACTCCTGGGTCATGGGTATAAATGCCCATTGTGTATATCAGTGAAGCAATTGTGAAATGTTCAGTTCTTGTAATCTATGTGTCTGTTTTCTTGTTCTGTCCCTGGTAAAGACTGTGTTTGAATGTCCTTTTGGTGTGTTATCAAATCAATACAGAACCCAAACCTAGAAGTCTAGATAAGGCAATCTTAAGTAATCATACATACAATCTGTTTCAAGAGGCAAGAGCTTCCTGACATCATCATCAGGTCTAAAAGAAAATGGGACTGTGAAAGTTTGGAATGTTTTTGATTTCTAATAGAGTGCTTTGGCACCATCTCAGTTCTTACTGGCAAAGAATGGGAGGGAGGGTGAAAGAACTAGGGTCAGCAGGAAATAGGAAGTTAATTACTTAAAATGCCAGGGAGGTCTTAGAGTTCATGGGAAGTGCCATCTGGATATTCCTATTTATCTGTGTACAGAAGAATTTCCATAGGGCCTTCTTTGGACACTCTGCAGAATATCAGAGTGCCCAGATTGAGGTTTTAAACAATTTTCAAAGTATATCGGGGCAAGACTCATTTATTTATTTTAAAAAAATAAATTTATGTTTAAAAATCAGCCTTCAGTAGAGCTTGCCCAAGCTGTGTGCATGCTATGAAGTTGATCCATAGAATTCTTACAGCTATGCTTCAATGGATCATACTCTTCAGGCACTGCTGCTTTTCTGAAAGTCACTTCTTCCCCACTGCAGTCTACTCTTAAATTTCCCAAGGTACATCAGTGTTCTTTTATGAGACACCTGTGCCCAGAACAGTTCTGTGCCCAAATAAACATACAGTATGCAATGCTGCTTGGCATTTTCAAAGGTACTCTGTGTACTTGGGTGCTCATTGTGAATATTTGTGGGTACAGCTTGTTGGGAATTTTTTAATGAGACAGGATTTTGTTGGAAAATGTGGACCAGAGAGTTCAGAGGGCTTTCAGGCTCTCTGTCATGAAGCTGCCTCCTAGGATCCTGAAAGCCCACAAGCTCTAGCTCCATGTCATGAAGTCTAAATCCCTTAGACCTTGGTGTGAACTGGAGATTTTTCAGCTTCCATGATTCCTGCCACACCATGGAGAGCCTGGAAGCCCTTTTTTTTTTTTTTTTTTTTTAAATCTATTTTTTCATTCTGACTCGGAACAAGCTACTTGTAAATGTCAACATTGCAATGAAACAGAAATGCCAAGTTTCAACCTTTTCTCTTTATTTATGTAAATTGTCAGTTTATATGTACCAATAAGGTTTAAGCAGGGCAATGAGTGAAATAAAAGGAGGGAAGTTTGATAGCTATAGAGGAGGATAAACACCTGGGACAACATATATTGGTAGCAGAAAGTGTGAAAGGGTCTGGAGGAAGTCTACTTATAGACTCATATATTGCTACCATAATTGCAGAGGTATCTTGTTAGGGGTACAGTGCCAGGCAGGTGCTCATAAACCCATTTTATCATTCAGAGTTGAGTGGTCTAACTTTGTAAAGCAGAGAAATGCTGTGGGGATGAAGGTAGCTACAGCATGACCTACAGTGTCTATCTCCCACAGCTGTCAATGCCATCTGTGTGTCACAGAGAACTATGAAGCACTCTGCATGTGTGTTACCCAGTTTTGTAGGCTGGGTTTTAACTATCTCGCGGGAGGGGGGCAAGGTGAGAGGGAGAGAGATCCGTGATACATAGATGGGAATGAATCTAAATTCCTTGTATTATTTGGTGTTAAATCACTTTGCTTATGGAACCCACTCTCAGCATTTAGAAAATCATATAAGCCTAGAAATGCAGTGCAGAAGCAGTACACTGGATAATCTTGTTTGTAGTGTCGTTGATGGTTTTGAAAGAATGCAGTGGCAAGGATGTTATCAAAGCATTATTACATAGCCACGTCATTGTGATGTGTTGAGTATAGTGGTAACCGGGGATCTGGGTTTTCTCTTTACCATGGAAAAACATGGCTCCCTTCCCTGCTGCCCTTGCACTGGGTCCTCTGCAGCCTAGAGGGTGGGACTCAGCATGGCAGGGCAGAGCAGGTCCTGGTGGGGAGGCTCAGTGCCACATCTGGGAGCCCTGCATCACCATGGCAAGGTGCCCCCTGCCCACCCAGTAGCAGCAGGGTGCACAACTTCATGCCACCACCCCCACTGTTGCTGGGCAGGCAGGGTGCACCTCATCATGGCAGCCAGTGGTGATGCATAGGGGTACATGGGGGTGTACATGCACTGGTGCACCCCCTGACAGCCAGCATTCCCTGCTTAGGTGATTGGCATGGGGGGCAGGCAGGAGTGTAGTGCCAGCTGGGGAGTGGGGGTGCCAGGAGAAGCACTGCTGGCATTTCTGGGTCAGCGCGACAGGCTGCAGAAGGATCCCCCCTGGTTTCTGACTGTTGCTGGTGGGGGTGGGCAAGTGTCCCCCTGATTCAGGAGGCACCAGTCACCCATGATGGCAGTGTGGGCCTCTTGGAGGTGGCACCAAGCCTCCCCACCTAGTCCCACTCTGTCTTGCTCTGTTGGGTCCTACCCACTGGGCCATGGAGGGCAGCACGGTGGGAAGCCCTGACCGGCATCCTGGTTAGCGAAAGGGGCAGGGAGAGCTCTGATTTTCCATGATAAGAAAACTCAATTGCCCAAATCTATAGGTATTTAGAATGTATTTTATTATAATGATTGAGGCACTGACAAGCTTCCAAATTGCTTAAACATTGTAAATATATCAATAAAACATTGTGTTCATCTGATACCAGTAGTGACATTTCATTTTAATTGCAGGCAAACTTGGATTTGGGGGGTTTTAATCAGAGAACTTGTGAATTTTTATGAGAGAATTTGTGATTTTTAAACCAGGATCCCTGGTGATAACCCTGACTTGAATCAAGAGGCACCATGTTCTCTCTCAGCCTGTTTAATGAACAGTCAGACAAACTGTAGCTTATGAGCCACATGTACCCCACCCCCCAGTCCTGGCAGTGCCCCTTACTCCAGACCTGAAACTACTTGCGCACCCCCCCATGCCTCTCTCCTGACCTGCACCCTCCTGCTCCCCCCAGCCCTGCCAGTGCCCCTCACTCCTTACCTACAGCTCCTTGTTTTTCACAACCCCACTGCCCACACAACTTGCATGCACATACAGACACTACTGTCTCTGTCCCTGTTTCTCTGTGTCTCTCACTCTCTTACCTGCGAGTAGCTTCTGGGGCCCACCATTGCCTTGTCCCACTGCTCCCAGCTCCAAGCAGCCAGGAAGTGCCGGGGGGGGAAGAGGCAGAGCAAAAACCCAGACATTTGCTTGTATTTTAAAAACCCACCCAGACAGGAGGACAGGGGGCCAAAAAAGAAGACATGTCCAAGAAAACCGAGATGTATGATAACCCTACAGTTACAGCCAGCAGTAACTTTCATTAAGTTTAGCAGGGCAGGAAAACTCTGTTTTACTTGGGGGAAGAGGGATTTAACTCCTCTCCCCAGCCCCAGCCCCCAGCCAGGTTTTGCCGGGAAGGGGGAGGAGGGGCAGTCCCTGCCCCCACCCTCTCCAGCTCTTCTGTGCTGGAGCAATCAGCACAGCCCAGCCCTGGCTGGAAAGCATGCTGGGATGCTGGGAGACTCCGATTTAACTGAAACCAGGACAAGGTCTGGAACAGAAGTTTTATGAACAGGTTTGACCCAAATCAGTTAAGTCTGATATTACATTCAATCAGGTTTATCTTAAACCAGTTTCATACATTTTGAAATTGGTTTATATGAACTGCACTTATGCTCTGTTATAGGTTTAAATCGGTTTCTGATGACTTAAATTGGTTTATGTGTAACTTCTGTCCCTAACCCTCTAGAGTAGCTGGGTACTCTGAAAAGTATTCTTGTATGTTCTTTAAAATAAATAAGTCCTAGAGCACTGAAAATGTACACATCCTTTTCCATTCATTTCTTTCTCTTCTGGAAAATAATTTAATTTATGGGGCCGAAGGAAAATATTTGGGTGGAATAGTTATTCATTGGAAAATATGTCAAAATTGAAATGTTTTGGAATATCACTTCTGATCACTTCAGGATTTGACCTTTTGATCACCCCTGGCAGTATCTAAAGGGAATTTACCACTACATCAGTACGATCCCCAACATATTGTCAGCTATAAATCAGTTCTCATTCCAAGGTACCAATTTTTACCAGCTATTTCCAAATACTGAATACAGACTGCTTCAAAGGATGCATTTCAACATAATTAGTTCCATTTTTGTTCATCTAGGGACATCATTCTTTGATTCATCACTCGGAGAAAAACACCCAGAGCACATGTGCAGTGTTTAAATCTTCCCATATTGCCACAATGGGTGTGATCATAATATAACTGTCCTCATCTATTCTGAAAACAGGCCTTGTAAATAGGTACCTTACCCTATTTACATGAGCAAAGTCCAGGCATTGTATAGAATCACAAAATGTTGCCTTTCTAGAGTTTGACTTTTGTTATCAGAAATGAACAATTATATGCAGTTCAGTTCCAACTTTCTACCCAGATTTGTCTGCTTCAGTCTTAATAGCTCTGGAACACTCACCTGCACGATAGGTGCTGTCTGTCTTGAGAACCCCTCCCATGTTCAGGTTTGTGGTAATGAAATGAGCCTGTTGCCTGAGTCTGCTTATTGAACTCAGCAGAACCCACTTAACTCTGTCCTAGCAATGTAACCACTTGCTAACAGGATAAATTGTCAGGCAAATGCTGCTATCTTTTCAGTGACTATAGTCATGGCAGACCTTTATTGGATTCCATTTTCTCTTTGGTGACTCAGTTTACTTCTACTGGGACAGTTAGCCAGACTTGGTGGATGGTACATGAGAGGTCCTGACTCCTTTCTTCCTGTTTGGGACAAGACACCCTCCTTGAAAATAGGTAAATGGTAGTCTCTGCACTTGAGTTCAGGAATGGATTTGTCTGTAGTCATAAAATAAGCTATTCAAGAAGGGGAAGGTTCCTTACATTCTTTCCTCTTCTATGGACCTGTTTGATGCCTGGCATAGTTGCAGCGTTTGAAGATCACATGGTATAGTTTATTTTGGGTCTCCTACTAAACATTACTTGCATTAGTATTGTTTTTATTGCAGTAGTCCCACAGATGTGTTGGATTCAAGATGTACAGTGTGTGCACTGTACAAGGGAGCCTTGAGTTTAATTTCAAAGAGGATGCACCAAGTGAGAAGAGGGAGAAGTCAAAATGAGTCAGAACTTTAGTTCAGCTTCAAGTCACAGGTTTTGATTGTGTTGTGTTATTTAGAAAAAAAAGAAAAATACCTTTCAATATTTGCTATGAGGAATAAGATGTTTTGTACCTAGCTGGAAGGCAGATTAGAATAGTGGTCTTTCCTAGGAAAAAAAAATCATCTCCACTGAAGACCAGCATCATTATAGCCTCACAGGAGAGCTGAGACTCCTTACCAGCTAAGAACTGTTGCCCAGAGGGTTTTTCCATCAGTTAACCCCTCTGTGAAATCCTATGAAATATGAATTTTCATTTCTACCCAGGAGAACTTCTACAATCTTTTCTCTGATGCTTGATGAAGGGTGTCTGTGCCTGAAAGTTTGCAATTAAAGAATTTTTTTTTGCAAAAATCTTGATGGTCTAATAAAAGATATCACCTCTCTCCATGAGCCCTGATTGCTTTTTCGTCTAGATCAATAAGACTACAACCTGGATACTTACTAAAGACCAAGCACTTTAGGAACTGGAAGCTGTAATTTAGTCGACGTTGCCACCTAATGGCAAATCTCAATACAACAGTTCATCCCTTCATAAAAGCAAAGAGCATCAAGGCAGAAAACCACTGTGTTAATACTTGCATCTCTCTTTATTGATTTCTTTTCCTTTCTTTCAGAAGCTTTAGAAAATTGGGAGTTTTTGCATACAGAATACTAGACAGATGGAGGGTATTTGTGCCTGAAAGCTTGCAATTTAAGTTTTGGGGGTTTTTAATAAGTTTTGTTGGTCTAATAAAAGAGATCACCTTTGATCTCTTAATACTAGACAGTGACTTTTAAGGAACGAAGGCAATTCGTGTTTTGATATGAATATATGATACAGGAGATGGAATTGGAATTCAAAGGAAAATGTTTGAGCCTTTCTTAGAAAAAGTCAATAAAGATGCTTAGAAACCATATTTTAAACAAGTTCATATCTACCAAAAACTGAATATTATTTAGCATTCCTGTGATGTTTGTGTGAGAGGAGCATTCTCATAGGAACCTAGTGTTTACCTTGTGTGGAAAATGGGGATTAGGTGCATCTGCAGTATCATCCCTGATCCCCTTGGTACCTATAGGACAGGGGCAGGCAATCATTTGGGGCAGAGGGATGCTTACTGAGTTTTGGCAAGCCATCGAGGCCCGCATGACAGGCAACCCAGGGCAGATAAATATTAATTTTCTAAATTTTTTTAGGTGCCCTGTGGGACGGATAGAATGGCCTGGTGGGCCGCATCCAGCCCCCAGGCAGCATTTTGCTCACCCCTGCCATAACAGTATCTTTCATAATGTATTTAATTCACGTGTGGGAGAATAGGTGAGTTAGGAAAAAATGGAGGAAAGCTGGAGTAAATATTGTTTTCTTTTCCTCACCAGTTCTTACCAAGTCTGTCATAGAATCTGAGCAAAAGGGCATATAACATAATGTAGCATAGGTCAGGTGGCCAGCAGGTTATGGCCTATAGAGCCACTGGATCTGGCCCATAGAGCTGGGCCTTCAGTAGTGTTCGCTGGTGGGGGCATCAACCACACTGGAGTTGGGAGTTTTTCCATGCTGTGCTGCAGCTTGAGCATAGGGAAAAGGAGCAGTGATGGCCAGGTCCTAGACCTAGTCTGACTCTTTCCAGCCCCTGGTGGAAAATGTTGTTGACCACTGGTATATGCTGCAATGTGTTTTGTGGGTGGTGCCTTTATTCCTGGAAAATCACATTTATTAGGAGTTCAGAGGAAGATGCCAACTCAGAATTTACTGTTTCTATGACTATAAACACAGTTAAATATCCCATGAGAAAAGATTTAATGCAGAAGGACAGGACTGCTGTGTGAATAATTGGGCTTCCTTTATATCTCCCAGGGTAGCTGAAACACCTTCTAGCTCCTCCTAGTGAAAAGTGACTTTCTTCAGCCCCTGCAGCAGAAAAGTATAGTTGAAATTTGAACAAATGGACCCATACAAGAACTAGTCCACCAAGATCTCATTCCATGCCTCCTTTTACATGAGGTGTTTGCTGGAGTTGAGTTTAATTAGACTTCTCTTTTTCCATGTTTCTGTGTAGTAGCAATGCATAGGGGGTGCACATGCACCCCCTGAAAGCACTAGTGTACCCCCTGTCAGGCCGCGCCATGCTTAGGTGATGGGGAGAGGGGAGGCAGGCGAGAGCACCAGTGCCCCCCTGCGAGCACCGGCCAGGGAGTGGGAGCATTGGATGAAGCTCCCGGAAGTGAGCAGGATCGGCCAGAAGTACTCCTGGAAGTGAGCTTCCAGAATGGAGCGTGGCCACTTTCAGGTGAGTGCAATCATCTGTGCCCGCCCCCAATCAGCATGATCAGTCTGGTGGAGGACAGAGATAGCTGATTCTGGAGAATGAGGAAGGAGAAGCATATAGAAAAAAATGTCCGAGTGACAAAGAAGAAGGGAAAGAAAGCCAGGCTCACAGGAAAAGAGAAGAAAATGGAGACTGCCAGGGACGGAAGCACAAGAAGGAAAGAGGGTGAGGTACAAGAGACTTCATATAGAAGAGAACAGAAGACAGAGTGATCTATCAGAGAGAACCTGAGAGTTGCACTTAGGTCAGAGAAAGAAACAAATCTATGTGTGATTGGGGACTCTGTTCAGAAGAATTGGCAGGCTTGTCACTCAGAGCAAATTAAGAGAAATTTGGCCAGCAGCCAAATGGAACAAAACCCTGCCCAAATAACAGATGCAAGACCTGCCAACATGTCCAGTATCAGTCAGAATCTATGGATTCTATAGATACATGTCACAAAATATGATGCACTTCATTCAGTACACCAAATCCCCATGTATAAAGCATCCATGTGAAATGAAATAAAACAATTACTCCAGAATGAACTCTCATGAAAGAAAGACAAAGGGCAGAAATACTCAATCGTGAGTGAGAGAATCTTTCACAGAATAACCATTTAATTCCTGACTTCTCTGTCCTTGTCCTCAAGAGAAACCTACACAATACATTCAGAAGACAAGCCTGAGAACAAAACCTTTTATTGGTTGCACAAACGTTGTAATAATTTATACTAATCTGTTTCCACGGCTGATGTTGCACTGGTCCATGGTAATGCCCTGCTTCCCTTTGGAAAAGTCTTCCTTTCTTATAACTTGGTCATTTATTTCAGGTGTAATTTAGTTGGTCTGGAACTACTTCTGGTGACATTTTTCTTTTCTTCACAAGTTTTCTGATCACTTTCACTTTTCAAGTGATAACTTTCTTGCACATAATTGTTTTAACTAGTATTTAGCTTAGGCTATATCTGCTTCTTTCCCAAACCTGAGGAAGGACATTTTGGGTGCAAAAGCTTGTCTAACATCTCTCCCAAATGTGAAGTCCAGTACAAATATTACCAAATACATCTTGCTGCTTACATTTTTCCTGGACCATTATGTCTATAACGACAGTACTAAAACAAGAATAAAAGATATGGCCTTGAGTCTGAAAATGTTTCTTGTAAGAATGGGGAAAACCACAGTGATCATCAAACATTGATCTAAATTACTTTGACAGATTTTTCAAATGGACTACATCAATGATGACGTCACCATTCTGTGGCAGACGCTGAAAGCAGTTGGGGTTCAGATGAATGTCACTTGAACTTTTCCAGTCCATACAAAAGGAGAAGGAATGTATGATGAAATAGTTGAAAATGTATCAAAGTTTGATATTAGGAGGATTTTTTTTGGAGTGTTCTGGTCTTGGGAGGCAGTTGTACAAAAAGGGTTTTTTGATGGATCCACTCTAATGGAATGTTTGACAGTGGACATGTCTACATGAAATGCTATGTTGCCGTAGCAGCGAGCTATGGTGACGTAGCTCATTAATATGGCAACATAGGGTCAGTGGGCACAAACCATGATGCTAACACTATGCTACTGTAGTGAAGAACTACAGCAATGTAGCTTGTAGCTATGGTGACATTGCATCTAAAAATAACCATGCACCACCGGAACTGCGCAGTACCAGTCAGGGGCATGTGGAGATGTGCCCAGTACAGTCTTCCAAAATTGAGGCTTGTGTGCCTAATCAGAAAAGCTTTAAGATAAAGGAGATGGTTGGGGAAAAACTGGATTAGTCTTTTTTTCCTTGTTCCAATATAAAATATAAAAGTATATAAAAGATCCAGAGAGTAGGAAAGATGGACAGCAAGGAGAAAGGGAGTACTAATATTGATGAGAACAATACTCAGGGAAACTGAACCCAGGTGGGAATGAGAGAGAGAGACAGGGGGAGAGTGTGAGGAGAGAGAATGAACTGAGATATTTGCATGCTAGTGCAAGGAGCTTGGACAACAAAATGGAAGTACTAAAATTCCTGGTAAAGAATGTGAAACTGCATTTATAGGGACAACACAAATATGGTAGAATAGCAGTCATGACCGGAATTGCAGGTGTTTGAAGGTCTGTTCAGTAGGGCTGTGAGAAGCTTTGGGTGGTGATTCGATTTGGTGGCCGAATCTCTGAATCCGAATTGAATTGGGAGACCAATTAAAAGGTCCAAATCAATTTGAAGCTGTCTGAATAGATCTGGAAAAGTTTCAGAGATTTGGGAAGTCCCCATTTGCCACTGCAGGGAGCTGGACCTGGACTCTGTGCCGGTAAGCAGGGGGGCTGGAGGAAAAGGGAGAGGACCATGGGGGCACCCCCGCACTGACACCAGCCCACTCTCTAAGCCATGTCAATGGCTGCCCTGCCTGGCTTCAGCTCCTGGTTCTTTTAAAAAAAAAAAAAAAAAAAAAAAAAAAAAAAAAAAAAAAAAAAAAAAGCCCCACATTCACTGGCTGCTGCAGCAGCTGTTGGGGCTTCTAGGGTCTTTTGGCTTAGCTCCCCATGCAGGGAGGGTCAGAAGGGGGCAGTGAGGATTGCCCTCCCCCTCCCTCCTGCCTGCCAGGGGCCGGTAAATGCCAGGAACTTTTCTTTTTTTATAAGAACCAGGAGCTGGAACTGGGTAGGGCAGCCATGGTGAGGAGAGGGCTGGGAGAGCAGGTGGGGGATGGGGGCTCATAGCAGAGGCTCCCACACAGTGTGGGGCAGTGGGGTTCACCCCTCCCCCCATCTAGCAGCAGCCAGTGAGTACAAGGCTTTTTTTGAGGCAGAACGCTGGGGCTGGGTGAGGCAACCATTGAGGGCTGGGAGAGTGGGTGGGGGATGGGGCCTGTTCGATTCAGAGATTTGGCCAGTTTCGCAGCAGCTGAATCTCTGAATCAGATTTGTCCAAATTGATTTGGGACAGTGATTCAAATCACTGAATCAAATCACAATCCCCTGAATTGGCCAAATCCAAAACCAGAGTGAATACTAGCTCATTTGCACAGGCCTACTGTTCAGGAAACATACAAATAAAAGTAAAGCCGGTGAAGACAACCTTGTTCATCATTTTTTTGTAGTAGCATAAAGATAAATAAGAAATATTTGTGTGGATAGAATAGTATCTGTTTGAATCAAAATAATAGTCTTAAAAAGTTGAGGCTTAAAGTCGACCTCAGAAGGCCATTTAATCCAACCCCTTGTTCAAAGCAGTAATATTCCTGTCTAAACCATTCCAGACTAATATTTGTCTAACCTACTCTTAGCTTCCAAGGATGGTAACTCGACAACCTCTTTTGGTAACCTATTCTAGTGCTTAACCACCCTAACAGTGAGAAGGTTCTTAATTTCCAATCTAAACTTCTCATATTGAGTCGGTGTTCTACCAAGACTCCTAGATCCTTCTCTATATTGTTGCCATTCAGCCAGATATAACCACTTTTATATTTGTATTTTTTATTATTCTTCCCAGGATGTAGCGCTTAACATTTGTTAGCACTGGATTTCATCCTGTTAGCTTCAGCTTTGCTTTCCAATCTTTCAAGATCCTTCTGAATTGTGCTCCCATTCCTCCAAAATGTTCACAGTCCTTCCTAGTTTCTTTTCATCCAGGGTTAGAATTACATTCTGATTCTTGGAGGGGTCTGCAGCAGTGGCAGCTGGAAGGAGCTGCTGCTGCCGTCGCCACCTGAGGCATGGGGTGGGTTGGGGGGGATGATGACTCTTATCTCTTATGGGGGGGGGGCTCAGCCCCCCCAAGCTCCCCCGTAATTCTAACCCTGCTTTTATCTGCAAACTTGCTCAAGGAGCTTTCTATGCCAGCATCCAAAATCATTAATAAATACATTGAACTGCATTGGGCCCAGAAAAGACCCCGTGGGTCTCCAGTTGAAAACTCTTGCCGTTCTTGCATGGATCCATTAACAATTACACTCTGCTTGCGGCTATTGAGCCAATTTGCTATCTACTTTATAGTAATTGTGTCCAACCCACATTTTTCCAATTTGCTCATGAGAAGGTCATACTGTTGGCTACAAAGGACCAACTCACAGGATCATAATACATTCTAATTTATTGTACAGGATGTGAAGTTACCAATAAACTCATAAATGCAAACTTTGAGTTATGAGGGGTACTGGTCACCTTAACACACACACGCATGCACTCACTTATTCGAGCCCATGTCATTAAAACCCATGTAGTATAGTGTATAGTAGCTGCTGTAGAGATTGTGAGAGCACTGGTGTCAGTATAGCTACCTATCTGAGGCCCTGGAGTCTGCTGTTTGATGGTCACCTTCCTTCAAGGTGATGTCTTCTCCAGAAGGCGGTTGCTTGCTTGTCCTTCTGTCTCGGTAGGTCAGGTGCTGGATGAGAGGGCGCCACTGAGCATCACATTTCATTGCCTCTTATCCTTTTCTGGCAGACGTGTATGATCCCCCAGCATCATTTTGGCTGCCCAATCTGGAGGTCGCTGTCCCATGTGGGTCTTGAGTAGTGCATGACAGCTGTTAGTCACAGGGGTCTTGCCTATCTGGTAGTGCATTTCAGGGTCAGTTTGTGATTTTGATTAACAATGGTATTGTTAAGGATTGCAGGAATAGTCAGTGGAGTGGGTGCTCAGTCCCGGGAATCAGTTCTTTGGCTTGATTAGCATAAAATGGCTTGAAGAATAGAGTTTTGTAATGGTAAGTTCCTTTGGCTAGGCTATTGTCATTTAATTACCTACTGATCACCATATACTTGCATTCACTCAAGGGGCCCCAGGCCAATATAGCAGATTTTATCACTTTACAATTACAATTTCAATGTCCTTTTTAACTGTGGTTCAGGGTGTAACTTCATTGTACAGGGTGTACATTCCTTAAGGGTTTAAAAGTATAAAATCCAAAATGCCATGGTAAAGATGAGACAGATAAAATATAAAAATGCACTGTGAGAAATATATAAAAATGCAATATGAGGTAGTGAGGATCAAAGGCTACTGGGGACAGTAAGAGAGTTAGGTCAGCACCAAGGATATATTTACAGTCTTTGAATTGGATATTTATTTCTTTTGGTTTTTTTAGTGACACTATACTTAATTGATATTTAGATATAGTTTCTAGGTTTCTCCTACAGAAAGCCGCCACCTAAGCTTTCTGGGTTGCTCTGAGCCTTGCCATACCCATGCAATGAGTGTGCTAGGTCTCTGCCAATACTGAGAAGGAAAAATAAATGCACAAAATGGGGAGGGGGGAGGAGTGCAGGCAAGAAGGGGGTTCTGTTATATCAGTGTCCAGAAGGGAAATGTACAAAGAGGGTTTTCTGCTACAATACAAGAGTTTGTCAAAAGCCTTGCTGAACTTCAAATATAGTTTCTCTACAGCATTCCCTTCATTAATACTTCAGGTACATTTATTTGATTTTGTTTAGCTGTAGCTATTATTTGAAATAACAGATTGTAAAATGATGATTTTTTTATCAATATTAGGTCTTAAACAGCCTCTGAGGTCAAGTCTTTGAGAAGAGAGAGTGACAGTTGTTTTGTATGGATTTTAAAGCATACAGCTAAACTATGTGCATGTTTGTTGAGAAGTGAGAACAAATTTATATTTTTTTTACATTTGTATATAATATATTACACATTATATACTGTATACACTTGAATCCAAGATAAGTCAGTCCTCCCTCCCTCTTCCAGCTAACAGCATGGGGGGATAAAAGGCCTCATCTTGGATTTGAGTACCGGCCCAGGTCAGGTGGTGGTTCAACTCCATCCTTGGCCCTGCGCTCAGGGCTGAGGTTGAAGCTGAGCTGCCACCTGCCCCAGACCAGAATGGCTCATTTCGTGGGTGGAGGGGGCATGTGGGGAGGAGAGACCATGGAAGAGGGGGGCACCAGCAGCCTTCCCCCCCATTCCTTGGCCCCTGCACCTGTGGCTGCTCCCCTCCCCCTGGCTGCCCCTTCCTCCTTTACCTTCTCCTCCAGTCCCTTCAGCCCTGACATGTCCTGGCTGGGAGCATGCACAGGCATAGGAGCAAAGGACAGGGGGCAGGCAGCTGGCAGAAAGCACACAGGGAACATGGCAGGGGATGCATGGTGGGGAGAGGTGGCATGATAGAGACCAGGGAGGAGAGGCACAGGAAACATGGGGACAAGGGGCAGGGAACCAAAGGGCAGGTATCTGGCCCCTTACCCCGCTCCCCCCCCTCTACTGGTTCCCCCAAGACAGCAGTGGGGGCCAAAGGGGATTCATTTAAGATGACTTCTACTAATTTGATTTTATACCTGGAAAATTATAACAAATTTATAATATTTTTTATGTACTGAATCAAATTTTTGGTGTAGCGGGGTGTCGCTAAATTTGGGATCAGGTAAGTGTGTCAAGTCCAATCATTGTGTATAAAGACTTCCTAAAGTAAATATTTTCAAATTTTAGAAAGTACTCAGTTTAAAAGTGGTTTGAATATTTTGCTATTTACATTTCTGGCATATATTATAATTCCCTAAGCTGTCAAGGTACCTCTTATTTCATAGTTTTATAGTTTCTAGGGTTGGAAGGGACTTGAGCAGATCATCAAGTCCAACCCCCTGCCTTGGGCAGGAACGAGTGTTGGGATCATAATTCCCCAGCCAGATATCTATTCAACCTCCTCTGGAAGACCCCCAAAGTAGGGGAGAGCACCACCTCCCTTGGAAGCCCATTCCAGAACCTGGCAGCCCTAACCGTAAAGTAATGTCCCCCTGATGTCCAGCTTGAACCTACTCTCAATCAATTTGTGGCCATTATTCTTTGTTATCTGAGGTGGTGCGCATGGGAACAGAGCCTCACCTATTTTCTGCTGGTGGCCCCTCGTGAATTTATAGACAGCCACCAGATCCCCTCTCAGTCTTCTCTTGTGGAATAGATTCAGGCCTTTAGTCTATCTTCATAGGGCCCCCTCATCATGCAAGTAGTCCTCCTCTGGACCCTCTCAAGGTTAGCGACATCCTTCTTGAAGTTCAGCACCCAGGACTGGACGTACTACTCCAACTGCAGCCTGACCAGCGCCACATAGAGGGGCAAAATCACCTCCCTGGGCCTGCTTGTGATGCATCTGTAGATGCATGAAAAGGTGCAGTTAGCTTTACTGACCGCTTCCTCACATTGGTGGCTTATGTCCACCCTGGAGTCAGTAATGACTCCAAGATCTCTTTCAGCCACTGTGTTGTTGAGAAGGGTGTTCCCCAGCTTATAGGTAATGTTGCAGGTTCCTTCTTCCTAGATGCAGCACCTTGCACTTGTCTGCATTTTTATACTTAAATGCTTTGTATTAACTTTATATTTATACTTTGACCGGTATATTCAAATATAATTTAGCTGTTGGGAATCTTGGCTTTTAGCATGATAAAAGGTCTTATATTTAGGAGGGAAGGGCTTATTTTCTTTGAGAATAACTTTTCTGAAAACAATTCATAATCTTACTCATAATAAATGAATTGTCATCCAATGTCAGGTCAGAATGTTTTGGTAAAATCTAGTTAGTCTAAGTATAGTAATGATAGCTAATTATCAATAAGTGACTAATTTATAGTAGTCTGTCAGATGCATCTTGTTTGCCATGTCAAGATATAGCAAAGAATAATTTGTGACATATTAATGCAGAATAAAATAAAATATAAAATTCCAAGTGAAGATTGTACATGCTCTGTTTTGCTACATGAAAGTTGTATGATTATAGAGATAAATTTTCTTACTACAATAAACCAGTAAGAATTGTTCAGTATGTAAGGATTACATGATTATGAAGGAGCAAAATAATCACTCAGAGGTTTTTGCTTTGTACTTTTATGTGCACTCATCATTAAAACAGAAGAAAATTCTGGAAAATGGAATAGCTTTGTCTGTCTGTCTTGTCAAGCCACAAAAAACTAAAGACTACCCAATGCTTTGTGAACTTCTGCTGTCCTGAGATGTATTATGGAGGGCAAAGAGCTACACTTTTTAAAGATGTCTGTCAGGAGCAAATTCTATTGTGATTCAGTGTGCATGTACATTGGAAATGTATAATCATCAGGGCTCCTAGTTTCCAGGGCAAAAAAGCAATGAAGTCTCCATTTAAAAAAACAAAAATCCATGTTTTTCCATGACCTACTGAAAGCACAGTGGCATCCTGCAGCGAGCAGTGCCATTTCTGCTTTCTCATTAATTTTTGCATGGTTTTTGTTTCTCAACACCTCTCCCCTGCTGCTGATTGGCTGAGAGGCAAAAACCACACAAAAATGAGAGAGTAGAAATGGCATTGTTCACTGTGAAATGATGCCACACTTTCAGCAGGTCACAGAAAAGTGCAGATTCTTCTATTTTCTGTGGCAAACAGAAAACTAGGGTCCCTGCTAATCAGACTTCAACAAATGGTGAATTAACCAAAGTGTACAAATCAATAGGACTGGTGGAGGTTCGGTGCACAGATTGAGGAGAACATAGTGATGTGTTATCTCAATGACTAAGAAACCAGTTTTCACTGTAGCTTGTTCATCTTCCTGAACATTCATCAAATACATCAAATAGTCAACAGTCAGGTACATCAAATAGTCTGCAGATTTTGTATGGCTGACTTTGGGAAATGAAAAATGGCCTTGCAGTTTCCAACACATACCTATCTCCTGTATGTTTGTGTATATACAATTTTCTGTTTTCAAAGATAGTGCATTTATATAGTTGAGTAAGTAAATAATGTTTAACAACTAAGACCCATGTATGCAGGCAAATTAGAAGCAAAAGGTGTTTTCATGTTTAAATATAATCATTCATGTTGATGAATGATAATAATTGATAGACAGCTGATTCATATAAGGCATATCTGTATGCATGTAAGTAGATCTGGTTTACATGTTTTGATGGAAGTTCCAGTGACATTTTAATGGTAAAGGAATTATTTCCTACTTTTATGTATTATGGATCTATTATTTGACTGATCTGGTACAAAACAAGTTGAACTTCATTTAGCCTTGTGCTATGAAGGCATCTTACCAGCCTAGTTAATCAATATCGAAGGTAGTATCTTAATATATTTACCTTTGCGTAGATGTTAACCTGTAAAGTAATGAGCTGACCATGTAAATATTGGTTTGTTACTTTTGATTCAGTAGGCACAATAGGGCTAAATACAGACATTCAAAAAGCCAGAGTCTGAATTGATTCAGTCTTTGCAGGTTATTCTAAACTGGGTAGCTTGAAACGAGAAGCAAGCAAACAGACATTTACTTTCAATTACAGAAATTCGACCACATTCCTGCAGTGGCTCAGGCCAGAAACTGGGAGGTGGTGGAGCCTGCCAGCCACTGCCAAAGAGAAGAGATGGAAGCTCCAAGGCTTTTCCCACTCCCTGCCTGCTGGGGAGCTATAAACCCCACTCTGAGGCTGAATGGGACCCAGCCCAGGGCAGGTGGGTGGGAGGGGTACCAACCACAGGCTTATCTCCCCCACCCTGCTCTCCACTCCCTGCCTAGGCCACCATGCTGAGTGGGGAGGGAGTGGGGAGTTAAACCCCATCCCTGGGCCACAGGGAACCCCAGCCAGGATCTGTGTGGTGGGGGGGAGCCCCTGTCAGGCTTTTTCTCCCCTCCTCCATGCTGGGGGGGCACTCCCCGCCAGGCGTTGCCTCTGTACCCCACTCCTCACTTGAGCAGACAGTAGGGGGAGTGGCCATGCCTCAGCCCAGGGCTGGCAGGCTGAGGGGATGGAGCGGGGTTTAAGTCTCCTTGACCGGGTGGGATCCTGGCCCAGGTCTGCCTGAGTGAGGCAGCCTCTGCCAGACTTCTGCCCCCCTGTCCCATCCCATGCCTGGGCAGACCCAGCTGGGGTCCAGTGTGGTCATGTTAGGGTGTTTAAGCCTCCTTTCCCCAGTTCTCCAGTGTGCCAGCTTGGCTGGGGCATGGCCACCCCCAACTTCCACTTTCTGCTCAAATGGGGAAGGGGACAAAAGTCTGGCAGGTGCTGCCTCCCCCCGGCAAACTCCAGCTCAGAAATCCAGCTGGGGCTCAGGGCCAGGAAGGGGGTTTAAACCCCCCTCCCTCCACACCTCAGCATGTGAGCCCTGGGCAAGCGTATGGTCATACCCCCTGCTGAATGCTTGGTTTATCTTAACCAGTTTTGGGTGGTTTTGAAAGTGGTTTATGTGCCCTGACCTTCTGTTCTGTTACAGGTTTAAACCAATTTCTGATCACTTAAACCAGTGTATGTGTAACTTCTATCCCTAGCCTAGGGGCCTGGTCATGGTTTAGTTATGATAACAATAAGTGTTTCTCTCCTTAAATGATATATTTTAATAGACTAAGCTGGTCAAAGAGTTGAGGAAATGCTCTTAATTAATTTATTAAATACTTAAGTGATTGTTTATCTGTTATCCTGTACCAGAAACTTTCCATATTTGAAGAACTTTCTTTCACTTTTCTGTAGACATACACATATTTGAAGCTATAGAACAATGATTCTCAACCAGCATGATCGGGCACCTTGAGGTACTGCTGGATCTTTTGGAGAGTGTTGAGACATGTGATGAGATAAGTGAGATGTTAGGAGATAAGCAGATAAACTAAGCCTGATCCTGCACTTATCTGTTTATCCATGCTTGAATGGTCTCCTGTCCTCCCTCTGCCAGGCCCCTCTGCAAAGAAGCAGGCACTGTAATTATAAGTCAGTTTCTGAGACTGGTGCCATACCATTCACAAAAGCTATGGGCAGGTGCCTTGAGTCCAAAAGATTGCAAACCACTGCTCTAGAATTTGATACAAAAATTGAGTAACAAGACTTATCAACAACCAGATCATGTAATCCTTCCAGGCCTACTGAATTTACAACTCCCCTGGTCCCAGTACACCTTTTCTACAAAAAGCTTGTATATCCTAAACAGAAGGTCAACAAAATTCAAAGTCTGTTGACTCAGAGCTTACCAAAAACAGATAGGAGCTTAACAGAACTCTTAAGTTATATTGAAATGAGTTCCTGAGGTTTGCAAATTCTATTTTCCAAATTATCCAGAAGGTCATACAACATGTGTTATTGTATATAGATAATTGTACATTTGTAGTGGCTTCTGAATGAAAGGACAGGCTGCAGCTCATGACAACGCAGCAGCTGTTGTGCTGTAACTATTATGTATTAATGATCCTGTTGCAATGCAAATGAGCTAAATCACCCTAAATTTTACTCTGGAGGGTTAAAATTAGAGTGTCACTGCAGGTTCATGCACAAGGAACTGGTGCAGCCTAACAGCTGCTGCCAGTTCCTGAAGAAAAGCTTTCCCTCCCCTTTTGAAAGAGCTGTAGATGTACATTTGTCCATACCCAGGACCACTGAAGCTTAGTCTTACTGAATGACACTACTGTATTCTTGAAGCTCTTACTTCTAGCAGTTTTTGGGAACTATTTTCCAAGCTAACCTTGTCATACTGTCTGTTTAAATATCTACTACCTGTCAAATCTGTAATCCAACTCCCTAGATCTTCTTAAAGGTCCTGTAATACCTGGTATCAGAGGCAATGGCAGTTAATCCCTGAAGCTGCTGGAGCTGCTGTTTCAGTGCACCTCCAGAATCCAGGGAGTTAATATTGCTGCTGTTCATCTCTTTCTTCTTCCATACATTTTCCCCTGCTGTTGATTTTAGTTGTACTTGGAGCATGAATGACTGGTGCCTCCCGAGACTGAGGGGGGGCACCATTTGTAGCTGGTGGCAAGCAGGGACCATCCACAGATGCTAGTGATGGTGTTGGTGACAGGGACGGGGATTGGTGAGCTGAGACCGCCTGCGGATGGTGGTGGCGGCAGTGGGGGGGGGGCAGGTGGTGAACAGTGACCAGCCTCAGAAGCCGGTGATGGCTTCGGCGGTGGCCAACCTCGAGGGGGCATATCCCCCACCCTGTGCCCCACTTACGCATCACTTATGAAGTGGAGATTAGAAACCCTAGTTTTGGGAGCCAGTAAGGCAGAGAGAGTTGAGCAGTATTAACTCCCTGTATTCTAGAGCTGCACCAAAACAGCTCTAGCAACCACAGGGATTAATAACACCACCACTGGGGCTTCAGTAGCACTGCAGTGAGTCCTACAGTGTAAATCCAGCCTGTGGAAGGACAGGTGATCCAGTCCTCAAAACCTCTGCAGACCAGATGACCCAAATACAGTATGGTTAACACCCTTCCTATAATAGATTTAGGTACAGAGATATACCCCCAAATATTAGACTGAAAGGAACTGCATTTATGTAGGCTTCCCCCCTACCCATCCCTTACCTTATACAAAGGAAACCAAAGATTTAACAGCCATTATTAATGAAGATGATACTGGAAATGAAACTTAGTCTGGACTACTTCCTTGCCAGAATTTGTCACCCTATAGAGAGCTTTCATCAAACTTTAGATAGAGACTTAATTTATTTAGAATGAAATCAAAATAAGAAAATCAAAATATAACTAAGTACATGGAAAAGGAGGACAAGGAATATTTAAATGTATCAGAACTTGGCTTCTGTATGGAAAAAGTATAAAACAGACATAAGTAAATTAATTAAGCAATTGGCTACCATGCTACAAACACCTTAGCTAAACAAAACAAATGACAGAATAAATTCTGAATTGACAAAGCGGCATAAAAATGGCCCTTTGAAAGATGTTAGAAAAGGATGGCATTTAGAAGAAAGGAAATTGAACTGGTTTCAAATAAACAGTGTCCATCCACCCAAGTTCTTCAAGCATGAGTACTTTGAATACTGAAAAATTATGAACATGTATACAGGAAGAGAAAAGGAAGTCCAACACTTTAAGGAGGAGAAGTACTTTAGTGCAAAAACAACAAGTCATTGTATTAATTAATTTAAGTTGAATTGAGCAAAATCCTACAAGATATCAAGAAATATACATTAATTTGATTGGTCACGTTCAAAATGGCTATGGCTGCATATGAATCCTGATCATTTGATTACAAATGTTACTTCATCTCGATATATGTGAACTGTCTTGATTTTCAGTCTGGAATTCAAAATCATCTGCAGTTGAAAGTGCAAGATGATTTTGCATCAGTGAATGATAAAGCAGCCTCAGTACTCTGTTCATTATGGATTGACTTAAATCACACACTGAGTCTATGTCCGGTATGCAGATGCAGATATTATGGGTAGAAGACAATTGCTTTTGTGGTGCTGGTGAAAAGAGATTAATGTGAAGAAGAAGAAATCATAAATCTTAACATTAGTGTTAAGGGATGGTAATCCTGCAGCGCTCAAAGAACACAATCTCTGCTCTGTCCATTGTCTTGTCTGTAAACTCAGAGCAAACAGTAATAATTTTTACTGTATCAGTAAAACCGTGGAGCCAAAGGCCCCTGGGAAGCATCTTCCTTGGACATTGATACTTAGTGTGTGTATACTAGGGCTGTGCAAAGCTTCGGTCCCTGATTCAATTTGGCAAAGATTCGTCCTGATTTGGTGACCGAATCTTCAAAATGAATCAGGAGACCCTTTAATCTTTCCAAATCAGAACCCCCCAAATGAATTTGGAGAGTTTTGGAAAGATTTGACAATTTGGACATCTACACAGCTTTAAATGTTTTTTCTACATACCTCAAAGTACCAGGCAGCTGATGAATGCTGTGATGGAGGGGCAGATGGAGTGTCCTATGGGAGCGCGGGAGGGGGTCCCCAGTGCGCTCGGCAGCAGTCTCCCCATGGCTGATCACTGAGCGTACTTTTGGTCCCCTTCTGGGTTTGCCACTGAGCACATGCCCCCCCCATCCCCACCTCCGGCACTCCTGTGGGACACCTCAATCTCCCCAGCATCAGTGTTCATGAGCTGTGCCTGGTACCTCGAGGTATGTAGAAAAAACATTTAAAGCTGTGTCTATGGCTGAATTGCTGATTCTCTGAATCAGCATCAAATCTTCAAATTCAGCCAAATCGAAACAGGGACAGTGATCCGAATCAACTAATTGAATCACTGCCCCTGATTTGGGCTGAATCCGAATTGAATACTGCCCGTTTTGCACACCCCTAGTATATGCCTGTGTATGAATAAGGCCTGGCAGGGATGAGTCTTCAGATAAAATATCTGAAACTCTTGCTTGGCAATTGATACTTTAATAATGTTAGGTACCAAACTTGCCATTATAAAATGCCTTCCTGTTGTTCACTTCTTTTGTTTGACTATAATACTCTACTCTTCTGTGCATGTGTATGTGTGCGTGTGTATGTAATTAGGGGGTGGTGGTTGGTCTAATAAAAGACATCACATTTACCCAGATAGCCTTGTTTGCCTGTATGTAATTATTTATTTATAAAACATTGCATGCAGGAGTCTAGGTCTGTGTAGCTGATACTATTAAATCAGTGTACCTAGCAGTTATTCTGTTGGCTACAAAGGACCAACTCACAGGATCCTCATAAAATTCTAGTTTATTGGACGGATGCAAAAGTCAGACCATAAACCTTGGTGCTGATCCCCTCAAACATATACACATTCATGCACATACAAACACTCACAGTAGCTAGCTCTGAACATTAAGCACTGGTGTCAAGATATACCTATCCCCAAGCACTGGAGTCCACTGTTGATGGCCAGTCAAGGCTTCTTTCAGGCTGACATTGCTGCAGAAGGGGGTTGCCAGCTAGTCCTTCTGGCTGCACAGGCAGGGTGCTGGTCAGGTCAAAGAGGGAGCTATTGGGGGTCATTCTTCTCTGCCTTTTATCCCTCTCTGGCAGACTTCGGTGACTCCCCAGTTCTCGGGCTTACCCAGTCCAGGGGTCATTGACCTCTAGGGATGTCCCTCTTGGTAGCTGCTGGCTGGTAGCTGTCAGTCCCAGGGGTCACGTCTACAGGTACCTGCACTCTCAGGAGTCCCTTGATGAATTTTGATTGATTCACTGCTGTGATGACTAGAGCTCTGGAAGTGGTTGATCAAGGGGGCATTTCAGTCCCAAGGGTCTGTTTCCAGCATTGATTAGTTCAAACCAGGGCTTCCAAACATTTAACAGTGAAGTTTCAAGGAGTTCCTGGCTCTGTATTGATTCTTTCCTCTTCTTGGTCTATAGTTTTGTAGGTGTTAATTGCTGCTCCTTAACTTGTTTATCCAGACCAGCTACTGTGTTACACAGTCAACCATGATACATTCAAGGACCTGCTCTACACAGAGATTCCTGCCCTTGCTAATATTGTTGCATGGTACAACTTACTTTTAAACTTACAGTACACTTGTAAAAGCATCTACAAGCTCTATTTACACATTATATAAAAATAATAATAATAAAAGAAAAAGAGAGAGGAAGGAAGAAAAAGTAGAAAAGAGAAAGCATCCCCAAAAGGGGGCAAATATTGCAAAAGTGGCTTTTGCCATATGGAGGAGCTTCACATTTGAGGGGGTGGAGGGGCAAGCAAAAGGGTTTCTTGCTACAGTTCCATAAATTGGGATAACTTCTTCCAATCTGGTGGAGGATCACTTCTGAAAGTATCAAGGGTAAAACTTTACTGATATAAATTGCATGAGTCCAGGTTGCATCAGTGTGCACACATCCTGGGATAACTATTTTTAAGGACAAACAGGCCTGCTTCTTCACTACCTAGTGGTGACATGCAGTAATATGCCTATGGCATGCAACTATCCTAAGACAGCTGCATGTCTATCCTTTCCTGATCCCAGTTATTCAGGTAAAAGCAATATAAAATTCACTGGGATGTGTGGTTGTAATGCAGAATCCAACAGCAGTCTGCATTCAAACCAGTAGGACAAGAGAGGTCAGATAGGGCAAAGTCAAGTTCCCACCTAGTTCTCAAATTCTTTGCCTCCTACCTTCTTTTCTTCACTGGTAGAGCTTGCTACCCTCAGTAGATCTGTGCTTTCTACAAAGGTGTTTCAAAAAATAATGGCCATTTTGAAATAAAACTATTTTGTGTATTCACTTACCTTTGTAATTCTTTGGTACTGCAACCTAGGACTGAGATATAAAAATCAGTGGGTTATGTGCTTAATTGGCTATCTTAGTCCTTATGCAAAAAGTCAGGCTTAATATGAAATTGTACTAAAATTACTTTTTCATAGGAATCCAGAAGGCAGGATGGGATGATTATTCATTTTTCCAATAACTTTGTTGTATGGGGTTCAGCAGGATTTTGCCGAGTCACTCCATTCTTTTAGAATGTAGGTAAGGACTTAAGGGAAAATAATGAAGTACTGTGGGCTGATGTGCCATAAGTATGCTGGCGTCTACCTCTTTGAATCCATCTCATTAGATCTAGACAGGCATGCACAATCAACTTACAGAATGTCTGGCCAGGAGTGGCATTGGATAGCAGTGAGCCAGCTGAGTATTTACCCAGATAATGCTGATTGGCACCAGGGGACCAAGCTGAAGAAATAACAAAGATAATAATGAATCCCCTGGTTGAATGGCTTAATTTCTAACTTTCTATATACCATATTTACGCAATTCCAGGGTGAGATTCTCCTCGCCCCCATTTAACAGGATGGTAGGGGGAAGTTTCTCATCTTAGAAATTAGTATGGCAATGTAGTAGGGGTGGGGGAGAAGGAATCGCTTGTTGTGGCTTCAGCTCCAGGCTCCACTAGGGAGGGGCAGAGGCAGCAGGGAGTGGTAGGCACCAGGTGGGGCAAGTCATGGGAGGGACAGGTGGTGGGGGAAAAACACCCACTGCCTGCCCCGACAGTCTCCTCTACTGCTCCCCCACTATACCCTTGCTTCCATACTGCCTACCCCACAACTGCCTTCCCCCTGCCATTGCTTTCTCTGCTGCAGTGTGTGTGTGGGTGGGTGGGGGGGAGTGGTTGGACATAAGTTGATCCTCCAGTAATTTTCCATATAGAATCTATTTAGTGGGTATTCATCTTAAATTCAGGATTAACCTGAATTCAGGTAAATATGGAACAAAACTTATAAAATAAAAGAAATGAGAAGGAATACAGATAGATACATGTATATCTCCCATTCCATACCAAAATGCTGACTTCTACCTACCCCTTCACCCACTGTACTAGAGTTTTCAAACTAAAGCTACATAAGCAGAGAACATTGGTTTGCATATATCAATATAATACATGTCACATACAGAAAAATATTTGTCCTTTGTTGCTTTGTTTACTCTTTCCATTAATGAGATTTACCTTTTGTTTATTGCCTATTTGGATTCTCATGCTGAGATAGGAAAAATGATTTTATTACACTGTGGCAGGGCACTGTGTGTACCTGCCACTTTAAGGCCCTGGAGCTGACAGCCTCCAGGTGCCTAATGAGGGCAGCCATTTTAGGTCCAGGGCTGCCTGTATAAACAAGGAAGTTTAGCTGTTGGAGGTCAGGCAACAACACCGCCTGGCTAGAGGTGTGCTGAGTTTCATCCGGAGGTAAGGGAGGAGCTGTAGGGGATGATAGGAGGCTCCTGTTCCTGGGCATGACCTAAAACTGCACCCTGCCGAGAGTGGTGAGGCTCTCAGTGGCGTGGGAGCCCCCAGCAAATGCCCGGCCAGTTACCAAGGTGGGTCAGGGCACCTTAACCCCTAGCACTCACCTTTGGGTGGGTTCATATTCCATTGGAGGTAGTAGCACCATGATCTGCTGCCCGAGGGGGAATGAGAGTCCCCTGTGAGACCCTGGGGCACCAGTCATGGTGTGAGGTACCCTAGCTCCCCACGTCTGGGAAGGTGGGCCCATAGGGGGACCCCTGGAGAGAGTGAGAGGCTTGAGACTCTGACCTGAATGAGAGAGTACCCTCGACTGGCCCATGCTGGGGCCAGGACCTGGAGGGTCAAAAGGACCCAGGGGTCCACCGCGAGGAATGCCCAAGAGCCTAGGGCCAGGGGTTCCAACTGGCTTGTAGCCAAAGGTCCCAGGGGGACCATACCCGAGAAGGAAAAATGGTTTCAAGGAGCTACATAGCCTGTATGAAGGTGGATGAGGCCACCTGATGAGAGGACTCTAGGTCGGGGTTCAGTCAGAAGAATTCTGGGGCCCAGGGTGTGGGCCAGTGATACGGAGAACACCTAGATGCCATCTGAGAGGCTTGGGCTGCAGTGTAGGAGAGGAATGGAGCTGCAGATAGAGCCGCTTGGTATCAGGGCAGAAAATGGGCAGCATCCTGCTTAATTAACAACTAATTAATTCATTAAAATCAAGGCATGGTGGGTGAGAAGGCAGGCGGTTAGCCCAAGAACAGGTGGGCATGGAAAGTGGCCCCGAGAAGGCCCCCTGTTACATATACCGAAGATATTTGTTTTTGTTGTTTACTGTTGACATCACCAACAGTAATTCCTCTTCTTGCATGGGGATTAAAACCATCTAGAAATTGTAACTAGAAATTGATATTCATGGACTGATGGCATGTCAGAAGAGAAATAAAAATGTAATAAATCTATGCAGGAAAGCATAACGAAAAAGGCTGCCATAAATAAGAAGGAAAACGCCTTTCCCCTCTTGCTGCAGAGTGTAGGCCACAGACCAAAAGCTTGAAGTGGTAACAAAGTAGGTTTTGGTTGGATATCATGAAAAACTTCTTCACTGTTAGAACAGTGAGGCAGTGGGATAAACTCCCTAGGGAAGTTGTGGACTCTCCATCACTGGAAGTGTTCAAGAAAAGGATGGACAGTCTCTGGTCAGGGATGATCTAGATATTGCTATGCCTATGTTCTATGAGGATATTTCTCATACTTCTGGGCTTTGCTGGTTGCTGCATGGGGCTGGGAGATCATTTTTTTTAAAAGCCTTCCACAAAGGGATTGGGTGTTGGTTTCAGCCAAGACTGGATATTTTGACTGGGATGTGCCAGTGCTCCTGCTGGGATTTAAAACTGTAGGTTCCTGGTTAGAAGGTCTTGTCCCTCTTCTCTGGGTAGATTGATCACTGTCTTTGATATTATGCAGGAACTTTACACCATGGCCAGATCAGTACAGAGTGTGTGTGTGGGGGGGGGGGAGGGTTGCCTTCCTCTGTTGTGGGGGGCATAGTTCTCTACCTGGGATGTCTTGAGCATATATTACTAACCTTTCAGAATTAAAACGTTGGCCACCATGGTTCCCTTGCTTTACCAGTGGCAGGTTAGGATGTTAAGTCTTATGTTGTGTTAGGGTTGACTGTGTAGTTTTGCTAAGAGGTTAGACAATGGATCTGTACAGGATAGTTTGAATAGGGATGGTCCTGCCTTATTCAGGAGGTTGGACTAGATGAGTTCTGGAAGTCCCATCCAGCCCTACTTCTCTATGATTCTATGAAAAATAAAACAGGCTGTTTCTGTAAAAGTATTGGTTTTGGTGACACTACAGGAAGCCAAATTTATTCGGTAGTACTATTCAGTTAACATCAGTGGAGTTACACAAGGGATGAATTTAGTGTAGACTTCCATGATCCTGGAAATTACTAAAAATCAGTGGTCTGGTAGAAGCCAGGAAAATGTATTCCACCCCTCCAAATCCAGGTTGGAGTTAAAAGTTGTTTTGATAAAGACTTTTGCAGTATAAGTGGAGAGAAACTCCTCTTAACATTCCAATAATGCTGAATATACAGATTATTGCTTCATTGTAAAACCCTTAATTATATGTGTAAATACGTATTAATGAAAGTAAAGGTTGCAAAGTTGATCCTATACTAGGAACTGCACTGTTATTTGTAGTGCTATTGGGTTCTTTTGAGGGCTGGGTTTGTAGAAACGTAACATAATCTTCATCAAAAGCAGTTAAAAGTTCTTATTGAATTTATGTTGCTATTTTTCCAAGGGACATAATAATATTGTAAGACCCCTTATTTAATGGGTTTATTGTTGCATTCAAATTATTGTTATTGGTTATGCTACATCCTTGTAAATTCCACTAGTTCATATTCTATTGAAACAAGTATTGCCTGTGATGTAAATGAAACATAACATTCATATAAGGCTTCACATATATACTGAGCAGCCAATAGAAGAAAACATACTAAGCAAAGAGAGGCAAAGGACAAGGAAGTGGCAACATATTTGTTTCATTTGCATATTAGTATAAAACTGATTAAATATTCTTTTCCAGATTTAAAATTCTGTATTGATAAATATGAACAATTTGATTTTTCACTTTGCATGCTATTACTTACTACTATTGCTTCCTTTGCTATAGGTATGATCATAATTAGGGCTGACAAACAATTAAAAAAAGTAATCACAGTTAATCACGAGATTTCAAAAAACAGGTGCAATTAATCGCAATTTTAATCTCACCATTAAACAATAGTCAACACTCCTCCTCGCACAACACCCTAGAGCCTGTGTGCCCTGCAGCTTCTCCACATGATCATCAACAGTGCACAGCCCCTAGCCTGCCCTGGACTCGCCCTGGCTGGAACAGACCAGCTGGAACCTGTGCAACCAGCCCCAAACCCAGCGTGCCCCACACCCACTCCAGACTCCCCTGCCTATGCTGAGCAGTGGCAGCAGCCAGGTAGACACTGTTGCTCAGCTTGCAGGGCCCCTCCCCCTTACTGCTGCTGGGCCTGTCTTGCTACAGCTACCCAGAGCCCACACCTGGGCTGCCCTGTGACTCCACTGCACTGCCACTGCTGCCCCACTGGGTTGGCGGTGGCAGCGGTCCCTTGAAATTGAGGATAATGTTGCCACTCCACCTCGGTTTTGAGTCATTGGGCCTCGAAGTGGTATGCGACTTGGTGGACCAGGTGGTACCATGCTGAAAAGTCAGTGCTGCTGGGTGGCCTGGAGTCGGCAGTCATGGCAACAGAGATGAGCCTCAGGGCAGCCTGGGTATGGGCTTTGGGTGGCTGCAGCAAAAGGGCCCAGCAGCAGTGAGGGGCTGCTTCTCCCCCCATGCTGAGTAGCAGCTTCTGCCTGGCTGTTGCTGCTGTTGCTGCTCAGCATAGGCAGGTGTGTTTGGAGCAGGCATGGGGCAGGCCAGAGTTGGGGCTGTTCACACAGGTTCTGGCTGGTCTGGAGCTGGTCTACTGTGCTGGTCAAAATGATGTGGAAGATTAAAAAAAAAGTGTTAATTTATTTTTGCATTAATCACATAAATTAATTGCAATTGATTAACAGCCCTAATTCTGATAGCTTTAATCTATGAATCAGCAACATGGTGCTTGCGGGACAGATCTGGCTCATGGAACCATTTGATGTGGCCTGCAGACCTGGGGCTTCAGCAGCATTTGGCAGTAGGAAGCTTCAGCAGTAGGTTCAGTGTATGCCACTGTAGGGAAAAGTGGTGGTGGTGGTCCTAGTGCCTACCAAACTGGGTCAGCTTGGCCTGCATCCTTGAAAGGTTTCCAACTGCTACTATAGTCAGTCTCAGTCAAAGACAGATTGGTTTTGCTTTGAACCCAAACCCACTCTGTTTCCATGCAGCAGGTAAGAAATAGGCCTGGGTGGATATTGTCTAACTCTGCTGACCCACTGTGAAATGTTTATAAAGAGCTGAATAACCATCTCTGTGAACTACCATGTTCTCTGATACTGTTCCAGAACACTCGAGGCATTTCCTACCACTTGCTAGGCTATGAAATAAATTCAGTACAGAATTTTAGGTATCTGAAGCTAAGTACTTAAATCTGTATTTTCTTACTTCATGAAAACTGACCTCATTTTCAGTGATGCTGAGCAAGGACGGCTCCTCTTGATAGTAGTTATTCCCCATGTAACTCACCTAACATCAGTGGTGGCATGCCAAAGTAGCATTTGGCTTTGAGAGAAATAATCCCAATGATATCAATGATAACTGTAGATGCTCCAGGATTTTGAAAATTAGGCCACTTATATTTAGTTTCTTAAATTTAGATTTAGGCCCAATTGCTCAAAGAGGTTTAGGTGTTTAACTTCTATTGCTTTCAAAATATATAAAATACTTTAAAGAAAATTATTTGTGAATACTCTGCCTGAAATGTGTGAGTGTTTAAAGTCCCCTTTGGAAAATCTGGGCCCTGCTTGTCAAATTTTATGTACCCAAGGTTGAAAATGTTTATCATAATCTCTTGGTTTCAGTACACACATTCAAAGGTAGAACTTTGTTACTGTGGGCAAATCTTCATTATTTCTAATGAGAGCACTTTCCCCAAATCACTCCTACAGTTTCTGATTCCTTTTGGTAGGCTCCTTGACCTTACGTCCGTGGTGTCCACTTTTTGCAAGCTGGCCAGCTACAGCAATCTGTCTGGGACAGAGAATACTCTTTTTCCTTATCCTATTGAAGCAGTTTAACCCTTTCACTAACCATGGGAACCAGACATAAGCAAGCATGTTGTACAAGTTTTAAGTAATTTTTAGTACTAGTGATTTTTACTGCAGTACTAAAAAGATAAACCTCTATGTTATTTTAAAGTAATCTGAATTTTTCCTTCTTGTTTCCTCTTTTTGTGATTCTTAGTTTTATTTTAAACTTACCTTATAGTCTAGATTTTAGCAAGGCATGAGTGTTGCAAGAGTTAAGTTTCTTATCGTGTTAGTAAAGGTATGCAGATCATGTGCTTATCTGTCAGAGATTACAGTACTAAAGGCAATTAAGACTTACAGGCTACTGCTATAAAATACTGAAGAATTTAATTTTCAGATGTAACATGAATGTTAAGTATTTTCAATATTAGAACATTCAATCCAACTCTGAGGAGAAGTGAGGACTGTCTGAAGATAGAGGATCACCACGGGCAGTTAATTTAATCTGACAAGACATCACAGATAGCCCTTTCTTTTGATTTATAGATAATAACTTTATTATTTCTCTATTTTCAAAACTGGTATCAAAATTTATTGAGTAATAAATTGGTCAATCAACTCCATCAGTGCCTTGAGCAGTGAAAAGTGCTAGCAATGAAATTACATTTATATACTGGGCTCAAGGTTTGCTAAAGTTCATTTTGTCACAGTATCAACAGAAAGGAAGGACTGTATAGCTGCAGTGTTTAAGTGAGTCAGGTAGTAAGGCCACTAAACAATCCTGACTACGATTCATGTGAAACACGTATTGCAAGACAAAGCATCTGACAATTTGGAGGGTGGTTCTATAGCCGAAAGAATCCAGAGTGAATTAAAGCCTAGACTTGGTAATTTTTCAGGCTGTAGGGGGAGGGATAAATAACAGAGCAGATATGCCTAACATTGTACAGCGGTAACATTGAATCAAGGATGCTCTTGCTACTTTGTGCATTGTGAGGAAGGTTATAATAGCAGCAGCAGCAATAACAGCAGCAGCAGGAAGAGACGTTTGGCAAGCATAGTATTGCAGTAGCCTGAGATAAAGATCTTATTATGTTTGTGTCTTTCCTGAGTTTGGATGGTTGACACAAATATGTCAGGGGTATTAAAATATATATATGTATATAGGTGTGTATTTTTAATCATTAGGCACTAAGGAAGTAAGACATGCTTCTGTGAATGCACATTCATCTAAAACAGAAGGGATTGATTTATTCAGAGAAAGTTAAGTTTCATCTGTCTTAGGATAAGTTAAGAAACACAGCTTGGGAGCTGGAGGCTGACTTTTTTTTTCGCTACCTGTTCCCCTACCTGGGACTGAAAAGTGAGAGGAAATGGACAGTGTCTCAGGAAACAACAAGACAGGCTGAAGCTTGGTGAAACCATTCACTGATTATTTTCTGCTGTCCTCTACATGCAGTGCTGTGGGCTGGTACACCGGCGGCAAGTTCGGGTTTCCTATGTAAGTTTCTGATTATTTTAGAATGATGATGACTGGCAGCTGAACATACTATTTATGTATTTGATGGTGCAATTTATCTCATGTCGCTATTTTAATATATTGTCTGAAGGGCCAACCAGAATACTGATCATCTGTGCAATGAGTTTTCACAGCACAGATGCACAAGAACAATTCTAACAATTCTATTCCTCCACCATTTATAAATTTATGAGGGCTACCTCACAGTGAAAATGTTGGCAATATCTTGTTGTGTTAAAAGGCTGGAAGCCTGACCTTTGTGAGATTTTTTTTTTTTTTTAAATTGGGTTAACCAAAAGATGTTTTCTTTTACTGTTGGCAGCTCTGTGTCACATTAGAAAGTGATATCTATACCTACTCCTAAATATAATGATAATTGAAAATATATTAAGATTCTGAATAACTATAGACCAGTAAAAATCCAGTTTAAGCACAGGGGCTAGCAACAAAATCATGGATAGATCTGCTTCTCAGCATTGTTCTACAGAACAAACAGTGGCAAAGTCTGTCACAAGAGTTTAATCCATCTGCATTTTCCAGAAAAGAATATTGAAATAATCTTGTTTGACAAACCTGCACTGTATTGCAAAATGGCTGTCTGTATTAAATTCTACAAGGAAGACTAGCATCAAAGCTAAATTATTAGTAATGAACAAGATTGAAATGTGTCTGGATTGCCTTTAGTTGACTTGATAGTCTCTTAAATAATGCATTTATGCTTTAACTTTACTTTTCTATCCTGCTATTCAGTTGTCAGAAAGAGATGTGATAAGAAGCAGGAGGTTTATGCAGTCTGGCCAAGCTGCAGTACTGAATTGCTTAACATTCTGAGCGAGCAGCTTGCATAGCTTGTTGCACAAGAAAATAGAAAATATATCAGGAGAAATAGTTCTGCTGTTTGTCAGTTGTGGGTCATGTGTTTTGTTATGGCATGAGAGGCTCTTATTTGAAATATTTTATTTATTTTCACAGCAAAAGCAAGGTCAAAGCCAGGTATGATCTAAATCAAAGTTGGTATAGGGGATAGATAGAGACAATAACAAGCAAATAAAAATAACCCAAGTCTATATCCAGTGTATACCACAGGCCTAGAGACAGACATTCAAAAAAGCCTGAGCCTTAATTGATTCAATCTTTGCGGTTAGTCTAACCTGGCTAGGCTGAATCAGTTTGTAACTGAACAGATATCCCAGAAATGCAGGTACAACATGCCTGCAGTGGCTCAGGCTAGAAACTGGGGAGTGCTAGAGCAGCCCTCCCTTCCCTTCCTGAGTGCTGAGCTGAGGGGGACATGGCCAGGCCCCAGTAGGATGCTGGGATTAGGGAGGGGTTCTCCCCTTCCCCCCATTCTAATCAGCCCAGCAGGGAATTGATAACAGTGTTTATCATCCTATTAAGAAAACATCAGAGGGACATTACCAGCTACCTGCTGATTATGCCTTTGTCCCATCTGCCACAGTGCAGACTGTAGCCAGGATGCGGTTTGCTAACTAATGTGGAGAGGTGTCTGTATAAGGCAGAGGGAATCCTTGCTTAGCAGGGAGTGGGAAGGGGAGGTGGGGAGGAGGGGAAAGCCAGGCAGATGTCTGTAGTCTCTGCCAAACTCCAGCCACGGAGTAGAGGGTCAGGTCTGCTATGGAGCAGAAAGGCCCACCCAGCCCCAAGAGCATGCTGGGGTGTTAGGGGAGTCTGGTTTAACTTAAACCAGCGAGGGGGCTAGGACAGACATTGCATAAACTGGGTTGACCCATATCAGTTAAGTCTGATACTTCATTCACCCAGGTTTATTTCAAACCAGTTTTAGCCATTTTCAAACTGGTTTATGTGCACTGAACATCTGTTCTGTTACAGATTTAAACCAGTTTCTGATCACTTAACCTTGTTTATGTATAATGTCTGTTCCTAGCCCAGATATGCAAAAAACAGCAAATGTAAATGCATTTATAGTTGTTTGCCAGAGTTGATTGGACTTCAAATTGTATTTTTTAGTCTCATTGATGCAACAGTTGACATAATGAACTACTGTACTAATGGAAAAGCAGACAGAGCTCTAATGAAAGAGCAGACAGAGACATTACAGCACAGAGATTCTGACTAGTTCTTCTGCATTCAAAATGAGATGTAACAGTTCCATTTCTCTTCTTGGAGTAAAATCCTATGTGTACATTGTCTTAAACATCTCTTTAATATTATTTAACATGAAATATAAAAACACAGCAGATGGACTCTTAAGCCTGTACTCACTGGATTATTTATCCAAATAATTATAAATAAATCAAATTTATTAAGTAAATTTTAAATAAAACAATCCCCAACACTGTGGAGTTGCTCCCCAGTTGTTAAATCCTTTATGCTTCTGGAGATTTAAGGTTATGCAAAATCTCTCTCTAGACGCTCTTTTTAAAATACTGTTGTTATTTGCACTTAATTGTTATGAATAACATGGTTTGGACAGAAAACTAAGAGTTGTGTATTTCATAAGCTGGAAATATCTGTACGTTTATTAACAAATAACAATTCTATTCAATTTTAGCATCAAACTTCTGATTTCTGGCAATCTTAATATGTTAATACATATAACATTCCATATATTTCCATAGTTCTTTTAGAAGCTTGGAAGTTAAAGGGAAGGGCCTGGTCTGTTTGGCCTAATCCCATGGCGCTTGTTGTTAAAAGGCATGAGTTTGTTCATGTGTGCTCCGCCAAAATAGGTATGTTCAATATAATGTGCGACTCCTGTACCAGCTGTGTACTCTCCCTCACTGCAGAGGTAGCTGTATCTTTGTGGTATAGATTAAATTCAATTTGCCCTTGATAGTTCAGAGCTTATGTGAAAGAGGGTCACATCCCCAAAAGACTAGTAATTACATCAAATATTCCTCAATTATCTGAACCTTTGATTTATCTAAATCCTTGATCATCAATGTTGCCCCCTCCCCCTCCTCCAGCTCCTCTTGTCCTTCATGGCACTGCAATAATTGAGATTGTACTAGAAAATCCTTTGGGATGAAAGACACTGAAATTAGAGTTAACTGAGATATGACCCTTATTATTATCATGAAATGGAAAAAAAAAGACGTTTATTTTGGGTTAGCAGTTTCCAGTTTTCACAGTTTATGAATTTAAGTGGTGGATGATCTGATTTAGAAATTTCTTTTTTAACTTTTTGGGTGAAGACACTGTGGCAGAAAGCCACCTTTGTTTCTCCCCAAAAACTCTGCTCTGTGACATTTTGATTAGGATGGGCCCAGCAGAGGAGACACACCTTTACCCTATCCCTTTAGGTAACCTGAGCCCGATACATTCCTGAGGGAGGGGGAAAACCTGCTCCCTCTGCCTATGTGACTGGTATCACATACCTGGGTTAGGGGCTTGCTCCCTAGTGGGCTAGAGTCTGCCTGGCAACTAGTGATGTATTTCAAATTGGTTGGCTGACAGCCAGCAGGTGCTGGCCTCCATTGGACCAGGTAAATGAGGTCACAAGGGCTATATAAGTTAAGGACTGCCCAGGAGGAGGGGACAGCAGCCATGTGGGAGACTCAGAGACAGAGAAGAGCTGTACCGTCTGAAACTTGCTCTCTCTCTCTCAAAACTCATGATCCAGGAACTGCCTGCCTCCAGAGGGAATCTCCAGCTGCCTCTGGATGATCCTTGTAAGTAAGCTACCTGAGATCTAACTAGATATATAGCTTGCAGTAACTCAGATGCATGATCAAAGGCTATGCAGCCACAGGAGTTTGCTCTCTGGGATTTCTCTGACATTGCTCTACCCTGTACCCTATTCTAACCCTACCCTCTGTAACCAATAAAGTTTTCCTTTGTACCTAGTGTAAGAAACTTTTTGGGAGTGGGTGTAGATTATGCCTTAGGGTCCCCTTGGTTCAGGAGACCACTACCTGAGCTTCTGACTGAGGGAAGCATCCCAACATCTTGAAGTGAATCAAGTACCCTGGAGGACTACTAAGCCTGTGTTTCCCAGGGTGCGCAGAACCAGAATCAGTCCAGAGCCCTGGGTGGTGGCAATGGAACCCCCAGGCTAGCAGATGTGCTTCAGTAAGGGGGTTGACCAGACGTGAGGCGCCCCCAGGGAGGCACTCAGAGCCTGGAAGGTGGTTGGGCACAGTGAGGTGGGTGGGTCAATGTAGAAGCACCCCCTACTGGCCCGCCACAGACACCATACAGTATGTACTGTAATATGTAGTGAAATCTCGCTGCCATTTGGCAGCTAATAGTCTTATTGAACACAGTGGCACTGGTAGCTTTATACAACTGTATCATTTGGTCCTTGCTTTATAGGTTTTACAGGAGATAGGTTGGCCTGCTATGTAAGGATCCTCCATAATTCCTCCTCTTACAGGAGCTGTGAAATATAGTCTTCCCAGGTGGGTACTGTAGCTCTCTCTTTTCAGATGCAATCTCTAAGAGCTGTGCAAGAGATGATAATCCCCTTACCTTGGCTCCAGTGGATGCTGCGCAGACAGATCAGAGTTGTTAGTTATGCAGTGTAATACCATGACTGTTCAGCCACAGACCACTTTGGAGAAGCAGTCTGAGAGGGGTGAAGGTTTATGGTCTCACTTTTACCTTGTCTATCCTTAATATATTAAACACAGGACACAAGGACTGAGTTGCGTATAGTTGAAGGGAGGGTCTGGATTTATTGCATCCTCTCATTACATCCTCCACCCAAGCCAGCCATAATGTCAGCAGATATTTTTACTGTCAAACCCAGTCTGCACATTGTGCACTCATCAGACTTGCTTTCTTTTTGGAGTTTGATTTTTATAACACAGAAATTAACAATAAGGTAAAGTTCAGTTTAGGCCTTCCCAGGACTGTGTGCTCACTGAGTTCCTACCTCAGCATTGCTCTGTCTCAACCCTAGATCCATCAGTCATGCACTATTTATCTCTCATCCTTCCTATTTTTTTATGTGTGTAGGTAAGGTACAAGTATAAAGTGGTTCTGCTGGTCCATTTATCTTTCTACAGTATTATCAACATCCCTGTAAGATGCTGTGATGTTTCAGGCAAACACTGACAGTCTGGTACATGCACTTTAATTTTCTTATTCTAGCTTAAAATTTGCTTAAACTTAAAACTTGCCTAACAGGGGCTTCTGGCCTGGCAACATGGGGATGTTCATGCCTCCCTGTGCCTGTGCAGGAAACTCCGGTAAGAACTGGTAGGGGCAGGGAGCCAGGGGAGGACCGCGGGTGATTTACCCCAATCCTCAGGGCCAGGCTGACTGCTGAGTCACCCAGTCTGGCTATGCAGCTGGGAGCCACATGGTACTGGAGCAGGCAGCAAAGTGGGGAAAGCAGTGGCGGGGGGCAGGGGACAGTGGAAGTGAGCAGGTGTGCAGAAACGCAGGACCTGTACTGGTGTCCCAGGGCCAGCACCGCTGGGGCCTGGAGCAAGACAGCAGGAGCATAGGTGTGGGCCAGCTATAAGTTTATCAGGGGTGACCACCAGGACCTGGGGGAACGTTTGTTCACCAGAGCACTCCAAGGGATGACGAGGTCAGATGGTCATAAACTACTGCAAGACCATTTCAGGCTGGACATAAGGAAGAATTTCTTTACTGTCCAAGCCCCCAAGGTCTGGAACAGCTTGCCGTGGGAGTTATTTCAAGCACCTACATTGAACACCTTCAAGAGCAAATTGGATGCTTATCTTGCTGGGATCCTATGACCCCAGCTGACTTCTTGCCCTTTGTGCGGGGGGCTGGACTCTGATCTTCCGAGGTGCCTTTCAGCCCTAACGTCTTTGAAATCTATGAAACCAGGCCCCATCCCCTCCCAGCTCCCCGAGTGTCCCCTGACCTCCGCCTGTTCTCCCAGCATTGTCAATGACTGCCCCATCTGGCCCCAGTTTCCCACCTCTTTAAAGGGGGAAAAAAAAAAAGGCCTGCACTCACCTGTTCCTGCAAGGCAGGGGGGTGATCTCTGCTGCCCTTCCACTGCCCTGTAATGCATGGGGGACTCTGCCTTGAGCCCCATCCCTTGCCTCCTCTCCCAGCCTTGTCAATCGCTGACCTGCTTGGCCCCAGCATCCTGGATGTTTTTTTTTTAAAAAAATCTCTGTACTCATCAGCTGCTGCAGTGGCCATCGGGGCTTCTGGGGGCTCATGGCAGAGCCCCCCCCATGCAGTGTGGGGCAGTAGGGATCCCCCACACACACACCTGGCAGCAGGTGGTCAGTGCAGGGCTTTATTTAATTTAAAAAGAAGAGCTGGGATGCTGGGGCTGGGTGGGGCAGCGATTGAAAGGGCTGGGATAGTGAGTAGGGATGGGTCCTGTCTGGTTCTGATTTGGCAGTGGCCGAATCTCCGAATCAGATTCAACCAAATTGATTTAGGACAGTGGTTCAAATCACCGAATTGAATCACTGTCTCCCGAATCAACCAAATCTGAAGGAAATACTACCGCTTTGCACAGGCCTTCTATCTATCTATCTATCTATCTATCTATCTATCTATCTATCTATCTATCTATCTATCTATCTATCTATCTATCTATGTACATGCACGCACGCATGCACATATGCACTCTCATGGCTCCATTAAAGTATTTTTATAGCTTGTTTCTATAGAGTCTGATAGGATTAGAACCTTACCCTCTTCCTACATGTAAGAATACTGTCCTTGTTACTCCCATGAGCAAAACTTCAATTCTAGGCCATGAAAGGGGCGACCTCAATATGTTATAATAGTTTAGCCTCTGATCTTGCAAAGGCTTCTTCATACATTTCATTTAACTTATTCCAAATAGGCCACTTCTTGCAGGGTCCAGGGATTATGGGTGGAATCATGACCCCACTAAAGTCACTGAGGAAAACTTTCATTGAGTTCAGGGGATCCAGAATGTTGCCTTGGGTGTGTCCAGGAAGCAGCCCCAAAGGCTGCCTAAAGGTCCAGGCTTCTGCCTATATCCATAGCATAAGCTGTGTTTTGACAGAGCATTTAGATGTGGAGCATTTATTTGATTTGTGATCACCAACTTATTACTGCAAGATCCAGTACATTTCTTGTTTCTGATAGCGTAACACAATGCTGTCCAACTGGTGCCTCGGGAACCTCATGAGGCCTGCAAGGAATTAATGTGGGAGTCCCTGCCTCCCACCCACTGTTCTGCCACAGTTCTGGCTGCAGCACCAGCAGCTGGGCTCTCTGGGCTTCCCCTCCCTCCTCCAATTTCTGTTTCCTGTACCAGGATGGTGCAGCAGAGGAGCCCATAACCAGGGAGCTGAGGGGTGAGGCTTGGGCACTCCTGTGCAGTGCAGTGGTGAGTGCCTTTGTGGTAGGCAGCATGGGAGGCCTGTGCCTTATGCTGGTGCAGTCCATGCAGCCTGTGACCTGAGAGGCATGCAGCCCCTGAGCACTTAGAAGCTGCACAGCTCTGACACAACATATCTCTGAAACCAGAGCAACTTATATGGATAAGTAACCTTAGGAGAGAGTAAACTTAACAGGTGGACACACCAGCTGACCACAGTTTGATTGCCATAAGCAGTAAGACATGTTTGCTTATCCGTGATGCCTTTAAATATAGTGTAAAGTTTGCTATATTTCTCATGATTCTGGTTAGTATATGCTCCTCATTCCACTGCATATATTTTTTTCTGTGCAGACCAAGAATGGCAAATGAAACCCAGTTTATTTTTCTTGTGTCAAAATTAAGAGAAATGTCTACTTTCTTAAAAAGTTACCAATGTAAAAAATGTTGAACCAATTCTTAACTGAATTTCTGGGTTTATTAAACAATTTAAAAATGGATAGATGCGAGATATCTGGAGGGCAAACATTCATTTTAATGAGTATACTTTCTCAAAAGGATATGAAAGTGTTAAATAATTTAGGAACTTTAGAAAATACATCCTAAAGCAGTTTTTACCCATCTGAGGACTGGTAGTGATTTAAAATATAATAATTTGAATTGCAAAGTCTAGTTTAGCTTAATTCAGTTAAGATGCTCAATATGGTTTTGCCTGAAACTGCTCCCTTACTAGCCAAAGTGACTGCAAGAGGGGCACTTTGCCCACAGCTGGCACTCAGTTCTTGGGTCAAGAGGGTACCATGAGACCATTGTGGTAGTGGGAATGGAAAGACTGCGTGGTTGGGTTGTGGTTTCTCTGTCACTCAACCTTGCCCCTTCTCCTGCAATCTTATTCATCTGAAATTAACAGACCACATCATAGTATCCATCTCTTTCAGCCTTTCCCCACTAGCTCCATATCCCCTTTTGTTCTTTCTTTAACCCTTTCATACTTCTTATCAGCTCTTCCTGCTCTTCCTCTTTTCTCCCCCAGTTTCTTCCTTTCCCATCTAGGTTCCTCAGATGCATCCTCCCTCTCACTTCTCTTGACATTGCAACTCTGCTTTCCATATCCCAAGCTTCTTTGCCTGCCAGAAATTACTTGTCCCTGTAATTACTTTCACTGCTGTAACATCACTCCTAAACTCACACTTCTCCCTTTCCTTCCCTTCCCTTCCTCTTGCTCTCTGTGGAATTCCTATGCCAGTGACCAACCAACCACTACCACAGCCATCCACAACCTCTTCATTTTGTGTTCCTTTTAGCTCTGGCTATTGCACAGAAACCTGGATCCCTTCTTTTGAAACTGTGTCTAATCGCATAGAAATGTTCTAGATGGGATGACACACCCTTGTTGTGTCCCTGGTCAGGGACATTTTCACTCAATATGTTACTGTTTGCAGAAGTTGGGCATTTCTATCACTAATGTGAATGCTGGATTTCCTGATGCAATGGAGTGAAATGGAGACTATTGTCAATGGATCAACGATAATGGGTAGGACGGAAGCAACAGTATCCACTTTGATGGTTATCCCCTGAAAGAAATTTTGGCTCATCTGGCCAGAATACTGCTTTGAATTTGCAAATGTTTTGAAAACTATGGATTCATATTTGAAATCTTTGTGGGGTTTTGTGAATTAAGTTTGTATACTTAAAATTACTAGCATTGTGTGGCACTTCATAGCACTCTTGAAAGGATCTCAAGGCACCCTTGTTAGTAATTCACGTTAGGAATTGATGGCACAAGGGAGTCATATCTGTTCTCATTTCTCTTGAGCACTAATTATATACAGCTATCCGGGGAAGTTAGGGGAGGTTAGATTGAGTTAAAATTTGGCTACCTGATCTAAGGTAAATTGGGATGAGGGAGGAACTACTTGTGGGTGGGGGGTGGAATTTGAGGCTTCCAGGGGCAGGGAAGCTCTGGGAGGTTCAGGGGAATGAGTGGGGTTCACAGGGGGAATAGGGGAGCAAGGATGGTTGTGGGGGGCTTGAGAGGATGGGGGTGCTTTCCCCTCCAGGATCAAGGGTTATTTTAGCCCCCCAAAACCTCCCACCCCCAAATGGACAACCCCCCCATCCCACCTGCTTGCCTCTGCCCTGCTTTCTCATCTTCTGGCACCAGCAAATGTAGGTAATGCTGGCAGCAGGGTGGCTTGCAATATGGGAGAGTTTAGTGGATTCAGTAGGGGGCCTGCTGGTCAGTCTGTGTGAGGGTGGTCCATCTGGGGGTGGAGAGAGGATTGGGGTGCTAAAAACTGCCTGGTGCCAAGAGGCAGGTAGGGAAATAACAGTCCCAGAGCTGGGGCCAGCAGTTGGGGTTCCTCAGGTTTGGGAATGGTACAGAAGTATAGTTAGATCAGTCTTGCCTGACCCCATCTAAGTTAGACTACCACAAAGGAACACTTAGGCTAAGTACAGACATTCAAAAAGCCTCAGTCAGAATCAGTCAAACCTTTTCAGGTTTCTTTGACATTTCATAGACATTAGGGCTGGAAGGGACCTCGGAAAATTATTGCGTTCAGCCCCCTATCTCTCATGCACACGCACACAGAGGCTGGATTGAGAGTTAACAGAGCATACATTTATCCTGGAGGATGGGAGCATGTAGGTGCCTGCACTGGCCAAGGACAGCAGGCTGGATGTGTTCTCATAAGATTCCCAGCATGCCGGGCAGCTGAATGGCTGGCCATTCCAACTGGCCGCCAAGCACATGCCCCCCACCCCTTGCTATGTGCCACAGGGAGTGGGGGAGCCAGCACAGAATCTTTCCCCAGCCCTGACTCCCCACCAGTGGCCAGCTGACTGGTGGTGGAGAGGAAGAGAGAAGGGAAAGTGGATCCATCCTCCCCAGCCCCTCTGTCAACCAGCACAGCTGGGGTGGGGGAGGTAGCTTTTTGCCAGGAGCTTCCCTTGTCCCTCACTGCATGTCCTGGCTGGCAGCTTTTTTCCTCAGCCCCACCTCCTGCCAGCTGTCAGCAGCAGTGGAAGAGGGGAAAAGTGGAGGTTCCTACCTCAGCCTCCCCATCCAACACAGCTGGGGGGACAGGGCGGGGGGCACATGACAGGGTTTTCCCCCCTCCCCCACTACCTGGCCAGCAAGGCTTCCCACCTGAGCCCTGTTCCCCCACCACCTGTCAATGGGGGGAGGAAGGGAGAAGTGGAGGCCCCTGCTCCCCAACCAGCACAGCTTGTGGGGGGCAGGGAGCATGGCAGGGGCTTGATCTCCTTTCTTGCTTGCTGGCCTGACTGGCAGGCACCAGGCAGAATGCATGGCTGGGGAGCAGAGGCTTTGCTGCCTCAGCTTTGTGACAGCCAAGGGAAGGGCCAGCCTGGTGCTCAGCCAGAGCAGACAAGGTGGGCTAGGGCTAGCCCACCCACCTTGTGAGGTGGGGGTTAGCAGGATGAGCAAAACAGTCTGGGATGCTGAGGAACTGCAACCTAACTTGAGTTGAGAGAGGATCTGGTACAGAATTTTGATAGACTAGTCGAACTTAAACCTATTTCATTTGATACTGCATCTGTCCATGTCTATTTTAAACCAGGTGTTACTGCTTTTAAGCAGGTCTATGTGCACTGAACTTATGTTCTGTTATAGGTTTAGACCATTTTCTGATCACTCATACTGGTTTATTTGGAGTATCTATACCTAGCCTAAACTTAGATCAGATTGGCCATTTTAAAGCAATCTGACTGTCCTGGACTTCTGTACAGTTCACACTTAGATCAACCTGACTAGGGATCTAAGTGTACAGTCTGTACCTGGGCAAACTAAGTTAGACTGGGTGGCATTTTTTAACATGATCTAACCTCCCCAAATGTCTAAATGTACCCTAAATCTAATATATAGATGTAGATGTACACCTTGCTGGGGCCATTTGACCCCAGTACTCTTTTCTGCCATGGCAGGGGGTTGGACTAGATGATCTACTCATAGATTCATAGACATTAGGGCTGGAAGGGACCTTGGAAGATCATCAAGTCCATCCCTCTGCCCCAGGGGCAGGAAGTCAGCTGAGGTCACAGGGTCCCAGCAAGATAAACATCTAAATGTCTCTTAAAGGAGTCCAGAGTATGTGATTGCACCACCTCTGATGGCAGTCTGTTCCAGGCCTTGGGGGCTCAGACTGTAAAGAAGTTCTTCCTTATGTCCCGAGTCCCTTCTGACCCTAGAAACTATGAAACTATATTTTTTACTTTAGCATAGCCATTGCAGGCATAACAATACTGGCTGAGGATTTGATTCATTAGGGTATTCTGTAGATTAGCCAACATTATGTGTATCTTCAGGTATTACTGGGATCAAACTGTTAGAACTGCACCTTAGGATATTTTAAAAGAAACCCAACACTTTCTCAAGTTATTTTAATTCAACCATACAAAGCTAATTTTTCATATTCTGGCATGACCGTAAGTTTGTAGTAATGCTTACATATATAGTTTTTAAAGATTACTTTTCATTTCATTTTAAAAGGTTTAAAATGGACTGCAAACGTTTTGTAAAATACCAAGTCAAATTAAATCTTCTTCCTTTGTTCTTTTACTTTGCTTTTTTCCTGAAGTTTGTTTAGATGATACCTACTGAAAGATAATTTCCAAAAATGTTTCGAGATCAAGCTAATTATATAAGTAGTTGTTAAAATGTTATGACACTTTATGCTAAGATAATTTGTGATCTTTGAGTGTGGACAAGTGAACAATAATACTGCTTTACATTGTGGTAGGAGGAAGGAATTTAGTACTCATGGGTATGCCGCATGAGCAGGAATGTACACTTCCTGGGGACAAGCAGCAGTAGTACAACATGCGGCACATTGCTCCAGGTGTGATTAGGGGAGGCCGTCTTACCTGGAGTCCTGGAGGTCTCCGGGGGCTGTAGCTGTGGCAGTCCAGCAGCACAGAGCCTGGCCAGTGGCCGGAGCTTTGCTTTGGCTGGTCAGGCTCCGGTTTCCCTCAGCGCATGCTGCTGCCGTGTGTGCTTCCCTGCCTTTTTCAGGTGCGGGTTTTCTTGACAGTGGAATCTGCTGGTGTCAAACCCCTTCCCTGTGCTGCAAATTAGCAGCATGGGGAACACCTGCATGTGTGGCATGCACAGTGCCACAGATGGTTTGCAGTGCTGCATACTGCGCATCCGTGCTCGTCTGGACTTGCCCCATGAGTGCACTTCAATCAAGCACTGCTGCTCTCATCTGTCCACTCCTATCCCACAGAAGTTCAACTACAGTGAAGTTCAAATCTGAGTGAAATATGTGCTAAGCTATAATAGTTTCTCTTGTATGCAATGATAAATGATTGACAGTGGTTTCATCTGCAACAAGGTAAATTTGCCCTCTCTCCCCACCCTGAGCACTCTCAAAAGCAAATGGCATAATTGTTTCATCTGTCCATGTCCTTTCTGTAACTATATCAAAACAAATATATATTACAAAGACAAAGCCAGAGACTAAAATGTTAAAGGTTTAAAAATCCAGGTTAGGAATACTAATACAAATAAGTTCCTCTTGAGGGTATTGTTACATGAGCAGTATTGCACTAAAACAGGGAGCCTCAAATCAGAAGCCTAGAGGAACCTGCTGTGGGACAACTATGCACAAATGGATAATAGTCCCAGAAAAACACTGTCCTACTCTGGGACTGGAACTACCTGGGATTGGAATCAGAATAAGGGTGAAGTTACAAGTTGCACTTAGACCATATTAAAGCCCTTAAAATACAAACATTCACACGTTAAAACTTGTTAACTCATGCTAAGTGCATCTCAGAGTTGCACTGTTTCAAGTGAAAGTTGATTCTGGGCCAGGCTACCTTGCTTATGTTAAGTAACGTCAGTCTTCTCCACAGAGATAAAACAAGCAATTTGAATTCCTCCAACATCCCAGTTCACTGCTTTCAGGCCCCTCACCTCTCTACACAAAGGAGAAAGCGAGCTCAAGTGTCCTGGCTTCTAGCCCCATCCCTGCTCACCAGCCCTCTAGTGGCATCACAGCTGTGCAAGCAAGAAACTGTATTAACTGTTAATGTGTGGCTGCTCACAGCACATTCTAACATTAACACTATTTAGACTATATTCAATCTTTTGAATGTTAAGTGTAATGTGTAATTCCACGCTAAAATTCCACAGGTTGTCAGAGTTAACTCAAGTCAAGAAGCTATGTTATATGGCTGAAGCTTTTTCTTTTTTCTCATCAAAGCAGCTGGAGTTTTCCTGGGAGATCCCATGCATGTGTTCATGTTCTAAAACAAAGTATTTGAAAACTCCTTCTCCTGCCTTTTCCCAATCCTTATCACCTAAAGCCTGAATGCACATTTCAGTTGGCAGGTATGGCAATATCATTAACTCTGAAATCAGAGAATTTCTTATACTCCTTGCACTGCCTTAGTTAAAAGTAGTGACATTAATTGCATCATTTTTGGAAAGGAAAACTCAGTTTTGAACTCAAATACCTTCTGGCAAATTAAAAAGGAATTGATCTTCAAATTTGCCTGAAGCAGTGTCATAATTTTGTAATAAGCTATGCACCTTCAACACTGTAACAAGGTAGTTGTAGCATTAAGGACATAGAAACCTGAGTCTTCACTTGAAAATTCTGTTTCCAAATCTGCCACCTACTCATTATTTGACCATTAATAAATCATAGTTTCTCTGAATGACTCTTATCTTTTTGTAAAATGAGGAAAATACTTATTTCCCCAATCCCCGAAGTATGGATTTGCACTTTAGTGTAGAGTGCCCAAGTCTATAATTCCATGGCGTCCCAAACTGTTTCATTATTGGTATTGGTTGCAAGCACTGCAAAAGCCACAATGTCTCTACTTTGTAACCTTCATTTAACTTCATCAGTGTCAGGAGTGCTCCAGCCTGGACATGCAGATGATGATGATGATGAAAAATGCTTGTTTCTACACAATTCAACCAGAAATTATTTCGCCATCTTGAGAGGTGGATTCCAGAGAACCCTTGTACTTTTGAACTTCAGAAGTCCACGTAACACTCTAGTATCTTGAGCACTTGGGAGGTCATATCCACTCTTTAATGAAGAGCCATAACTACTCATCCATAGAAAAAGGAGTAGATTTTATACTTCTACTTCTAGATAGAACGATACTGCGGTTTCACTTGTTTTGACTCAACAATACTACAAATCTTGCTTAATGGCTGTAATAATGCTAAAGCTTGTGTATGCACAAACACCCATGGGTTCGAATAAACAAACACAGATGCACACAAAGACAACATTTGGAAGAAGGCTTTTTAATTGTTGTTTGGAAAAAAATATTTTGAGTATCATTTAGAACCTGGAATTATCATATTATTGAGAACATAAAGACTTTGGTGGAGTGTTGTCATGTTGATTTTATTACAGTGATTAATACCTTCATGGGTGTTTCATTCTATCCTTCATCCAAATGAAATGGCTCTGTGCTTTTTGCCTTTGACTCTGTAGAAGTGGTAACAATGACTTTCTCCAGGTTCTATTATGTTTTTAATTGTAGCCTTCCCACTGTGGTTTATTGAAGATGCTGAGACCACCAGTTTAGTAAGGTTAACATTTTGCTGCATTTGTTCTGTGAGTCTAATTTTTTTTTTTTTTTTGCTGGCTTCATAACTATTTTAGTTAAAGTAGTTTTATTCTCTCAGTGCTAATGTGTTGCCTAATACTAAACTACTCAGTAATTTTGAAATAGTATTCTCACAATCTTTCCTATTATTACCTGACTTTGAAATGGCAGGGATTATTTGCCTCTCCATTTACAAACGTTACATTAAATGTCTTGCTTACCATAGCTAGTAGGCTTCTTAAAATATTTATACAATTAATATGGGAATCCAAGAGACTTTAGGCATTTTACATTTGCTAAGATAACAACTGTATCCAAGGTTTCCTCAGCATAATTTGGCCTATGAAGGTGATTTATAAAAATCTGTCTGATAGAACTCTGTCTCGTACAAAGTGGAAGGAAAAAGAAAAAAAGATCTGTGCCATTACTTTTGCTGCTTCTTTTTTAAATCCTTTTTTCCAACCATGTAAATCAAATTTAAAAATAATATTCTTTATTTCATAGATTTCGTAGACAGTAAGGCTGGAAGGGACTTCACAAAATCATTGGTTCCAGACCCCTGCTCAAGGGGCAGGAAGTCAGTTGGGGGTCAAAGGATCCCAGCAAGATAGGCATCCAAATGTTTCTTGAAAGTGTCCAGAGTAGGTGCCTGCACCATCGCGTTGGGGACTCTATTCTAGGCCTTGGGGACTCGGACAGGAAAGAAGTTTTTCCTTATGTCCGGCCAAAATGGTCTTCCAGGAGTTTGTGACCATTGTACCTTGTCTTCCCTTGGGGTGCCATAGTGAACAGACACTCTCCTAGTTCCTGATAGACACCCCTTATGTACTTGTAGGCTGCCACCAAGTTACCCCTGACCCTATGCTTTTTCAGGCTGAAGAGTCCCTTGGCTCTCAGCCTCTCTTCATAAGGTCTGCTTTCTTGCCCTCTAATCATGTGCATGGCTCTCCTCTGGACTCTTTCAAACTTCTCCACATCCTTTCTGAATTGCAGGGCCCAGAACTGGATGCAGTACTCCACCTGCGGCCTCACCAAGGCTGAGTACAGTGGAAGGATGACTTCCTGGGCCTTGCTTGAGATGCATGGGTAGATGCAAGCCAGAGTTTTGTTTGCTGGCTGCGGTATCGCATTGGTGGCTCATGTTAATCTTGTAGTCAGTCGTGACCTGCAAGTCTCTTTCAGTCATGGTGCTACTGAGTGTAACATTGCTAAGCCTATAAATGTGATGCTGGTTTTTTCTCCTGAGGTGGAGCACCTTGTATTTCTCCATATTGATACCATCAGGTTTTCATCCGCCCACCTTGTGAGCCTGTCAAGATCTACCTTCCTCCCTTTCTTGAAAATAAGCACCACATTGGCCCTCTTCCAATCTTCAGGTACCTTGTCTGAGCACCACAAGTTCTTGAACATCCTTGCCAGTAGCTGCGCTATGATGTCAGCCAGTTCCTTTAGCACTCTTCAGTGCAATCTATCCGGACCAGCCTCTCAAGGTGTTCCCTCACAAGATCTATGCCAATTATTTAAAAATATCCATAAATATGTGAAAGTGAAATGCTTCTTTTGTCTTTAGTGGTTAGCTCCTGAGGGGAATGACCAGTAAATATAGTTCATTGAGGGCTCTGTGAGTTGATTAATGGTCCCTTCTCTGTTGTATGAACCAAAGGGAAATGAAGTAGTAACACACTGCTGTCCACTTAATGTATCTTGACAAGATGGAATTAAATTAATATATTACATTAGAAAATAAAAGTCCTAATCAACATGACAGAATATTTGTTTTCAGCACCTGTTGGCCATTCAGGTAAGACAATGCATGAGGCATGCCAAATCCATAACATTCAACTTGTCAAATTTTGTTGTGGATATTGAAAGAACTTATCCATGAAAATCAAAATACAAAACTGGAAATTAAAATATACACGTTTAGGCTCATGTGGAATAAAACAACAATCCAGAGTAAGAGAAGTTAGTAAAATAATCAAAAGAAATTCTCATAATAATGTCAGAGTAGTTCAGGGTAGCACCTTAAAGACTAACTGGTTGAGAGGCAACTGTGTAGGTTGTCACCTGTCAAAGCCCTTGCCTTTCTAAACTAATTAGTCTTTAAAATGCAATCCTGCCCTACCTGACTTGGGATTAACATAGCTAACCACCTCTTTGTTCATAATAATAAATAGAGCATGTCAGTAAGAAATAGGAAACAAGTAGGCAAATATAGGCTTTAAATGAATGCCAAGCTTTAGAATAGAGGAAAATATGGGATGAACATGCATGCAGTTAGATTAAATGCTAGGTGTATGGCCAAAATTTTGGAAGTTATTCATAGGGAAATAGTAGCAGGGAACTTTGTGATGCAGTAATATTGTGCAAAGTTTGTATGACTGTGATTGTATGAAATAGACATACACTTTATTATACACATGTATAATTCACACACTTAATTTTGTATTTGTTCTAAAAATGCATCCATTCAAGAAGTATGGCCTGCTGTGTTTTCTAGGGTTCACAGGACCAGCCAGAATATAGGCTCAAAAGGTGATGCATCCTTGGCAATTCCAAATGAATGTTTTAAAACTTTCTAATGTTATAACATACAGTATTATCACGTTAACAATGCCACAATGGACTAGGAACTTGCATAATAAATTACAAACTAACCAATGTCAAGGCTCATTAGAATCTGGATAGAAGACTATAAAAAAGCAAAGGCACTGCAGGAAAATCATTAGATACCTTTTTCCTTTAACATAGTTGCAAAACAAATCAGTGCTTCAGGAAGATATTGGCTTCATTTGAAGTCATAACCACTTGTAATGATTAACTATTCTGGCCTGTCTGCTCTGCACCCACCACTGGGAGTGCCAGGTCTGATAGAGTGGGCAGGGTCTCCATAGAGATCAGCCCAGGACCCCCGCAGGCAGGGCAAATGAAATGGGGCTGTGGGTAAGCAGGGAGCTACATCCAGGAGTAACACGGGCAGGGCCAGGATCATGAGCCAGTGACAGCACAGTGCTGGAGTCTGAGGAAGAGCCACAATCTGCTCCTTGCCTGTCCCTGCCCACAGAACTGGCTCCCATCTCAGGGGTGTGTAGGGAGTAGATCACAACTCTGCCCCGGGCCCTGGCTCCAGCATAGCCATCCCAACCCTGGCCTTCTGTCCTGTCCTTCTGTCCTGTTCCCAGATGGAGACAGTCACTCTCCACTGACTTGCAGCCCCATCCCATCCACCCAGATGAGTGTTTCCTGCCCACGGGGGTTCCAGACCAGTCTCCATGGAGAACCTATTTGCCTGCTCCATCTGGTACCCCTGGATAGGACCAATTGTGTCCCCTGCCCTCCTGCCACACTGGACCAGGTAAGCACCACCCCTGACCAGGGCCACAACAGCTCACCTCTTTAAGTTGCCTTCCAACCTAAATAATTGCCCACCCTTGTCCTAGATAGTTATGTTAGTGCTTCTTGTCTGTCTCAAAGATTTAATCCCCAAAATGTCTACATTTCAGAATTGGATTAAATGATTCTTATACATTTTCATAATCTATACATAATAACATAAGACATTTTCAATTTGTAATGAAGAAACATCAAGCGAATCAACAAAGGGGCTATAGTACTTTTAAGTAGGAGAAAAATAAATAGAGGAAGAAGAGAGGTTTTAAAAATCTCAAAAAACAGAGATGGTAAGTATCACTAAGGGATTGAAAGCTGGGTTTCTGTCCCCCCTTATTATCTCATAATTATTTAGGGTTAAAATATGGCGGGACTGGATTTAAGAAAAACTCTTTCTCTTTGTAAAGGCTGATCAAAACCTTTGCCTTGGTTCTCTGGAATAACTAATGAGAAATGCTTTTATGCCCTTTGGGAAAAGAGAGGATTTTTTTCAGGGGAAAAAGCAGCATAAGTTGCCACTAAAATTTGTAAAGAAGTTTTGCATTGAGACGGTCCTAAGGCATATATTTGCTGGCAAAGAAATGGGTAAGACAAAAAGCATATATGATCAATTATACAAAAAAGCCAGTTTATTGATTACAGTGAGAAGAAATCATTCAAGGGGCAGTTCATCCGGCTATAAATACATGTTCTGTAAAACTACCAAGGTCAGAGAGACCCCAAATAATTTGCTGATTAAATGATGGACACACATGTTAGTGTCTGTGGACTGTGTTTTACATAGATACTCACATCCTCTAAAATTACAAGCCACGTTAAAGAATGACTTGTATAGAACTCTACTATGGGCTAGTTTCTTAGTTGCAGTTTTTACAAAGGGTATACCCTCTCATATCTGGAGTGTAATGCAAGAAAAAAAAGAAGGTAAATTGTAATTTTGAAAAGTGAATTTATGTAAATTTGCTAACAAATTTCTCCAAGAAAACCCATTATATATGGCATGTGAAGGAGCAATGTTTTCTATCACTGAGTGCCCTCTGGGTCAGACATTCTGCCCATGAAAAGAGATGTTTAACTCCTAATATGTGGATTAAACAGAATAGAAGCCCAAAAGAAACTCTTACTTTGGTATCATTCAACTAATTTAGCTCTTCCTGCTTCCAGCATTGTCTCTTCAGAATACTTTTCAAAATGAAACAATGGCCTTGATTAATAGCCAACTGCAAGAACCTATCTACATTTCTTTGGAATGATTTGACCAGTGAGGAGGACATCATTTACCTCAGTGAAATCTAGGATCAAGTGGTAAATTAAGTTTAAGAATAGTGGCAACTATTCACATCTTGGAAGGAGATACAGTAACAGCCAAAGAGTGTGGAAGAACAGTGCAATAAGCGATCACTTGGGTTTCAAAGCAAGTAACGAAGGCCTATTTGTTCAGACCGTTCCATTAGATGATTTTACAGAGGATGCTATTTGAAAGACACATTTACACAAACAAGTTTATTGCATTTGTGTGCAGAAAGTTTGTAAGGAGTTCCTCATAATCTTCCCATGTGACTCCAATCATATATAAAATATAAAAGCCACAAGGCCCCTCCTTTACCTCCTGAAGAAACAAAAATATATGCTATAATTAATCCGTTCTGCCTAAATAAAATGTTGAGGCCATGTGTGCTGGTTCTTTGCTTTAGGATCAGTGTTAGTATGAAACAGGAGCGGGCAATTATTTTAGGCGAAGGGATGCTTACTGAGTTTTGGGAAGCCATTGAGGCCCGCATGATAGGCAGCCAGGGGCAGATAAATATTAATTTTCTAAACTTTTTGGGCCCCTGTGGGCTGCTGTATAGAATGCCCTGGCAGGCTGCATCCGGCCCATGGGCTGCATTTTTCCCACCCCTGCTAGAAAAGCTTTTTGATATGGGAGCTGTTGTATCCTAACATTAGATGACATGTCCACAGATGGTGTATTAGGAGTTCTGCATAATGTGACTGTGGCAGTCTTGATCAAACTATGGATTACATAACAATGCTCTTCCCTTTGTACAAATTTGATGGTGACAGAAGAGCATTAGACTGGTTAAGTAACCTTAAACTGGATTTATAATTGTTGTTGCAAATCAGCCATACGAAAGAAGAAGATGACATGTTCTTTTTAGTTTAACAAGGTTTCTGTTAAACTACCACAGCTGGACACATTCTGCAGAGAGGTATAAAATAGTACCTTATGCTACAAGACATTCTCATGCATCAAACTAAAGAGAAGTATTACCAGCCCTACTGACGGAACATTTAATTTAACCCACAAAAAATGATGTCATTGGCAGCCCTTGTCCAGTTCAATACCCTTGATTAAATTGGATTGTATTCGGCAGCCCAACAATATACTCTTGGGCAGCTAAACACAATCCAATTTATATATATAATATATGTAATCTAAATGCATTGAACTTTCTAACTTAATGGATTTTTATCATTTTCCATTGCCACGCAACACTTCTTTTTCTCCTCACAACTCCTCTCACTGCCCTCATTTAACTAGATATTTTAAAGCAGCAGTTCTTAAACTATGGTCTCCAGGGCACTTTTTATTGGTCTTTTTAGAACAATAGTTTAATTTGGTCTACTGGCTATCCTAATATACTCATTTTTTCCCTGTGTATATAGATGCTATATCACAAGAAAAGATTTTAAAAAGTGTGTTATATAATTTACTTCACCAAGTAACAAATAGTTGTTAGGACAGAAATAAGCACAAATGGTGAGGTGGATTCACAAGACGTCCTCTTTCTTATAATGATAGTCCACAATACTCTCTGGACAGAACATCTGGCACTGGGTGCAGCTCAACATGAAGCGGCTTTGATCCAGAGGATGGAAACAAAGTGAGAAAGAAGCAAGCAGCATGATGTAAACTTGGACTTCAACTCAGACACCATATGGATCTATGAAACTTGTAAATAGCTGTGTCGCTCTGGAATTCAGCTTTTCAGTGACAAACAGATTCACAAGGCATCTGACTAGACCTTGTATGTATACACCATGATCCAGAGGATCAACAGTTGCCTATACAGTCCACGGATATGGAGGCTTGAGAATGTCTGTTGCCTCAAGTCATCCATGGAAAAAAATGTAAACATTGTAGGCCTGAATCTTATTTACCTGCAGTGGCTTTGCACTGATATAGCCCATTGATTGACAGCAGTTTACACTGTCAAGCCATATCTTGGAATCATACACAATTCTAGTGGTGACTTCATTAGTTAGCACGCTAAGTCCTCTAAGCCTTTATATTTGCTCATTTGGATTTGAATTGGATTTATTCTTGGGTTGGGGTTCTCTAGTCAAAAAATACATCCATATGAATACTGGCTAACACTTGGATTTCATTCAGAAATAGTTGAGTTCTGCCTGGGTTACCAAATTAGGTCTAGGAGAGGGAATAGGAAAGAAGGGATTTTTTTTTTTCCTGGTATATGAAATCTGAACTAGATCTTTCAAGGTTTTATAGGCTCAGTTATTTCTGGAACAGTGCTTACTTGGACTAAACACACTGCAAGCATTGGTACAGCATAGTAGTAACTGCTCTTAAATGGGCACCTGTACGTGAGTGCAGAGGGTGTTCCGACATCTCATGTATCAGTGTCCGCATGCTCAAAAATGGTGGAGGGGTGCTTGAATGAAAACTCATCAAATGAATTTCAGATTAATCTCCCCTGCCACCATATTTAAGTGTTAGGACACTGATACATGAGACACTGCGGCACTTCAAGTCACGTGGCTCTCAGAGCCATTCAGATTAAAGCACCGCCCCACTTAACCCATGGAGCATGTGTAAAAGTGCCCAATATGTCTAGTTAGCCATAGTGATAAAGTAAATATGTGTATATATTTTTTCTCCATAAATTTCTAATAAAGTGTTTCTGGGTTCTTTTTTGTTTTATTTGCAAATGAGTCATCCTGCTTTAAAGTTTTCTAATTTTGGAATAACTATGAGCTAAACAGTAACAGAAAAAATAAGAATTAGTATACAGTGTATAAGATATTATACTAATAAGTCCAAATTCATAGTAATCCTACAACTTAAATACAAAACAATAAATGCATAGAAAAGCATTTACCAAATGACTTTATAATTTAACAAATGTAAATATAATTATGATGTATTTTGTACAAAAAGTTGAAAGCTTTTATAGTGCAGCTGGTTTTCTTTTCCTACACAAGTTCTAACTTCTGTATTCTTCTATCAGTCTTGTAATTAAAATTAATTTAAACTTTGTAGTATAATTTTTTTTCAATTTTATCAGAAACTTTCAAAATCATAGCCATTGCATTCAAGTAAAAGGCATTTGTAAGGTGAAGATGTCTGCTTCTAATATTTGCTGGGTTTTTTTTATTTCTAGTGCATTTTTTGCTTTTACAAGAAGGTCTAATATCAATGAGAGATTCCATGGAGGTTCTATCCACCTATAGTCTTTGAATACTTTTCTTTAGGTTCTTCAACTTTGCTTATTGTGATATTTTCTTACAGTCTCCTTACAGAAACAGCAAGTATCTCTATTATTGTTTGTTAAAGATGTGATATTAAAATACCACTGAAATATTAAGGTAAATCAGCCTTTTTTTAAAAACTTTGTACTGAAGCTATCTTGGAGTTTTATAGAACATTAATTCATTCATTGAAGAGACTTTTAATATTGTCCTGACGATACCTTTTGAGGCTTCAGAAGGAAATTTTCATTTTCCTTATTGTGAGAAATAAGAAAATCTCATGTGTTTTTTCAGTTTTGTTCAGTATCTGTTTTTGATTGTGTGTGCTGTTAAATAAGGAGAGTTATGATTTGCCTCAGAAGTACTTAACTGTAGGAAGCCACTGAAGATGTTCATGTGAAGATGACTTATTTCATAAAGAGACAATTCTTTTTTGCTTATTTTGGGATACTGGATATCTTCACTATTTTAGGGACCATATTTACCTAAATACAAAATGATTTTGAATTTAAAATGAATGCCCAATAATTAAATTGTCTACATATAAAACTTGTTAACTTGATCAATTTGTACCAGCTTCCATGAATGTAATCTAATTATTGGAAGATGGTGTTATATTCACACACTTCTCCCTGCCATGGCTGTGGACTCTGAGCCTATGTTGGAGCAGGAGCTGAAACCACAGCAGCCATATGGTACTCAAATCCATGGTGAGGGACTTTCTCTCCAATGTTGAATGGGGCAGGGGGAAGCTTGTTTTGCATTTAAGTAAATGTGGTATTATTCTGTGAAAACTTGATCATTGTTGCCTGGTGAAGGGTGAACAGTTGCAGTTCAATAAGTACAAATGCAAGGTGCTGCACTTAGGGAGAAGGAATCATCAGCAGGCTTACAGGCCAGGGGAGGACCTTCTCAGCAGCACAGCAGCCGAAAGGGATCTTGTCACTTGATAATAGGCAAAATTTTTGATACACAGTGATAACAGGAAAGAAACAATACAAACAATCAAGCAATTCTATATATCTACCAAATCCTAGGGCTGTCATCAGAGTCAAATACATCTGGCCAGGATGCAGTCTTGGCTCTGAGGCTCTCATTCTTAAGTGTCAGCATGTCAGCAGTCTGGAGGGGAATGCCGAGGCTTGCTCCCTCCCCCTGCAGAAGTGGGGTGTATGAGACGGGATGGTTATGTGCCTTTCATGGCGGCCTTGGGGACGGTTCCTGGGGGATGGGGATGGGGACTCCTCTCAGGGAGAAGGAGGAGAGATGGGGAGGGACAGGACAAGAGGAGGAATGTAGCGAAAGAAAAGGAGGGACCCTTTGTTACTCTCAAGTCTCTGCTTTTGTATTCTGCCTTCTTGATGAGTCCTGATGACTCTTCGTTGGTAGCTAACTCTAGTTGGTTCCTCTGTGTGGTTACACTGTGGACATACTGTGTTGTCAGCACATTCCAAGTTTATCACATACACACATACTAATTTGGCCTTTTTGGGCCTTCTTCTAATTTGATTTGTTCCCACACAACCAGGACTCTGGAGCTTTGCAGCTGGTGTCACTCTCTCATGTAATGAACAGTGTGGTATATACTCCCTTGGTTCCCAGGCTGTTTTCTAGATGTGTGTCCTTGTTGTGTTAGACAACCTGTCTCCTTTGAAGGCTGTGATCTCATGTTATGACATGCCCCCTCAATTTTTAGGCTATGTGTATATCCATTGGCCTTGTCATGTTAGACAGTGTGTCTGCTTCCAAGGCTGGGAGAAACTGTGACTGAGAGACCCAAGCTCTTTAGAAATCAATTAACCCCTGCTGTCCATCTTAAACCATTCCAATGCATATACATATACCTATAAGTCAGTTCCCCAAAAAACAAACCTTTAAATACTGTTTCTAAGCCAGCAACAATCATTGCTAAAGGAATTCCCTAATACAAACTACAGTAAATCGATACCATTAAAAATTCTTCTACCAGTTCTTTCAAGAAACATTAATGTTTCCATGCTTTGGAATGGAACTTCAGGTGCCAGGATAACCACTGCTACAGAATGTCAGGGCTCAGCAATAGCCTGTGTAAATAAGGCACAGATGAAAGATTATATATATATATATCCTGAAAAAGTTATATATTTCCATGTTACAGCTGAAGTTCTATGAGGCAGACTTTTAATGCATACAAGATATTTTACTTCTGTCCCTGATATAAGCATCTTAGGGTAATAAGGTAGTTAGATTATTTATAAACTTTAGAGTAGCCACTACTGCTATGTTGTGTTAGGAAATTTAAGGACTCTTCTAGGACTCCAACAAAATCATAAAACACACTAAAACTTTTGTCTAATGTCCCTTAGATGCAACTTGCCAAATGCACCAATCTCATTAGGTTTACCCAGTAATCAAATGTCAACTGTCTCTGTCATTCAGGGAGTCCAAGAGCCAAGTATCTGTACGGATTTTTCACGATTGTGAAATAGCCTTGATTGTAAATGGCTTTTTGGTTTGCGCACAGAAAAGTTAAAGATGAGGGCCCCTGCTGTAGCCAATTGTAAATTTGCTACAGCCAATTATAATTAACACCTAGATATTCTAACTTGTATAGTTGGTTTGGCAATACTAGGAAAAATTACAAGTACTCCTCACTTAACGTCATCCCAATTAGCGTTGTTTCGTTATTACATTGCTGATCTATTAGAGAACACATTTGTTTAAAGTTGTGCAATGTTCAGTTATAACTTTGTTTGGCCGCCACCTGCTAGTAGGTAACTACTGTGATGTAACTGGATTCACTTGACATCATTTCACTTAAAGTTGCATTTTTCAAGAATGTAACTACGATGTTAAGCGAGGAGTAGCTGTACTACATGTCTTATTTGTACTGGCACTCTGGAATCAATCTGTGCTCATGCACCCACTTATGATATAGAAGGAAAATATTTCACTGAGTTGGTAAACAGTTTTTAGAATTTACCTGCTTCAAATACACCTTGTCAATGTATATAATAAAAAATGGCTTTGATTAATAAAGAATATGTCATAATACTTATTATTAGGGGTGCACTGATAGACATAATGAATAAAACAATTAGTGGATTTTCATGGAAAGACCCATGCTAAGCATAATGACTTCTGGGTCATAACTGAAAGGGAAGTGGTTCTTTGCCTTTCCCCTCCCCTTTCCATACTGTCTCCCTCTTTCCCTTTCCCTTCCCTCCCTCCTAGCCCCTTTTCCCCTGCAATACACATGCACATACACAATTGTAACACATTGGAACAAGCCTGTATGGACAAATAGGAACAATAGTAACAAGCTCCTACATGTTCATACAAAGCCTGAACTTCTGCTTGTCAATGAGCATGTGGTAACTTTGTATGTGATGAAAAAAAATGGCTCTCCTATACTTCCAGCAATTGATTCCACAATCAGCATTAATGGCAAGAGTAATAACAAAAGTTTCTGGTTTATTTAAATGGAAACTGGGTTGTACTACTAGTAAAAATCTATGCAAGAGTTTTCATGTTTAAAAGCTTTACTTTTTATAATAAAGTTAATTCATATGTCATGTGTTGACAAAGTTTGAGAAAAGACTTTTCAAATATCTCTATAGTCGAAATAAAGACCATGGGAGCAAAGAGGATGAATATAGCTCTGAACCTCATTAAGTTTCTTTGTCAAGTTACCTAAGTTACAGTAAGGCTATGTACAGACAGTCAAAAAGCCTGAGGCTGAATTGATTCAATCTTTGCAGACAAGTCTAAATTGCGTAGATTGAACTGATAACAGGCATACACTTTTTATTCTGAAAATGCACCCACATGCCTGCAGTGGCTCCATCCCGGGGATCAGAGTAGGCCTCCCTACTCAGCTGGAGCAGACTGCTTGGACTAAAGCTAGCCTGCTCATGCTGCAAGAGGAGGGTTTGCAGGGAGGTGCAAAGCATCCTGGGATGCTGGGGGACTGTGAGCTAAGTTGAATCTGGAGGGGATCTGGGACAGAAGTTTAGTAGACCAATTTTACCTAAATCAGTTAAATCTGATATTACATCCATACAGATTTATCTTTAACTAGTTTTAGCCATTTTGAAAGTGGTTTATATGCACTGAACTTCACTTGTATTACAGATTTGAACCAGTGTCTAATCACTTTTGCTGGTTTATGTGTAGTTTCCATCCCTACCCTTAGTGTCATTCCAGGCAAGTTTCACAAGGCTTGGATTTTGTAGTTTTGATTGATGAGTTGTTGAGTTATAACTCTGACAGTTCTGGCCTTACTACTTTCTCTTAAAAAAAGACTATTTCTTGATACATTCTTTCAAAAGTATGTTTCACAAAGGCAAATGTTGCTTACAGATACAGTATATTACTATCTTTGAGCTGCACTGAAGCAAGCTGCTCGTCATAAAGTACATATCTCTGAAACATGCAATCTCACAACCAAACATATAATATAGTAGTGTGACCCAAATAACGTTTGCATAGTAATAATTTTCTAAAAGTTAGAAATATTTTTTCATATATTGTACACATGACTGTATCATTATAATTATATTTTCATGATGTACTGTATTTCATGGTGTATAAGTCTATATGGTATGTACGTTGATTCCATATTTCTGATTAAAAAATAGTTATGAGTTTTGTAGATCTGGTGTTTAAATCAATCCACATTTTCCATGTATGGTGAATATTCTTTTGTAGCAGGAAGAATTCAGAATGAACAACTGCTGCCATGACTGTTTCTAACAATGGTTACGCTACCTATCACAAGCTAGGGGGTTACATTAAATGAACAATTTCCCAAGCACAATTTAAAATCCCTCAGTCATTTTCATCGTCAGAAGTATCGGCCCTAGGAAGTTCCATTTAATTGTCCAGATAATTAATTTGATTGTCATACAGATCCTCGACATCAGAAGTTTCATGTAATTAGTGCGACCGAGTCTCATGCCTGTTTCAAAAACAAATTAACTTTGGAACAGTTATATTTTATTTCAAAGTATTGATATGGTGAACAAGTCGAGATGAAAATTTAAAGGTGAATATTTTGTCTTCAAACTTTGACTTATACACTGTGAAATATGGTATTTGATAATATTTCCTCATGTGTGTGGACGAGCTCTATCTGACCAATGAGAGGCAAGGTGCTGCTCGACTTGGTACTGGCAATGGGGGATGACTTAATCAGTGACCTAACAATTGAAGGGAAGCTGGGAGACATTGACCATGAGCTGATCACCTTCACCTTCTGCTGTAAAGCTGGCAAGTGAGTCAGCAAAGCAGAAGTCCTCGACTTCAGGAAATCTGACTTTGACAAGCTCAGGAGGCTTGTTGGTGAGGCCATAAGGGAACACAACACAAAGGGGAGGGGAGTTCAGGAAGAGTGGTTGCTCCTCAAGGGAGCAATCCTGGAACCTCAAGCAATGTCTATCTCATCTTGGAGGAAAGGCAGCAAAAGGGCACAGCGGCCCCCTTGGCTCTGCAGGGAACTCGTAGACCTCCTGCATCTAAAAAGAAAAACCTATAAAGGGTGGAAAACTGGATCCACCTCAAAGAAGGAGTGCTCTGCCCTGGTCCACACCTGTAGGGAGCAAATCAGGCAAGCCAAGGCTGTGACTGAATTCCAACTGGCTACATATATCAAGGAAAATAAAAAGTGCTTTTTTAAATATGTAGGGAGCCAGAGGAAAAGCAAGGGTAACATTGGACCCCTGCTAAACCATATGGGTCAACTGACAACTGACACCCAGGAAAAAGCCAACCTGCTTAATTTCATAGATTTCATAGACATTAGGGCTGGAAGGGACCTCGGGAGATCATCGAGTCCAGCCCCCTGCCCAAAGGGCAGGAAGTCAGCTGGGGTCATAGGATCCCAGCAAGATAAGCATCCAATTTACTCTTGAAGGTGTTCAATGTAGGTGCTTGAACCACCTCCAATGGCAGACTGTTCCAGACCTTGGAGGCTCGGACAGTAAAGAAATTCTTCCTTATGTCCAGCCTGAAACGGTCTTGCAGGAGTTTGTGACCGTTCGACCTCGTCATCCCTTGGGGCGCTCTGGTGAACAGACGTTCCCCCAGATCCTGGTGGTCACCCCTGATAAACTTATAGGTGGCCATCAGATCACCCCTGAGCCTGCGCTTTTCCAGGCTAAAGAGTCCCGTGGCTCTCAGCCTGTCATCGTAAGATCTGTTTTCCTGACCTCTGATCATGCGCGTGGCTCTCCTCTGGACTCTTTCAAGCTTCTCCACATCCTTTTTGAATTGTGGAGCCCAAAACTGGACGCAGTACTCCAGCTGCGGCCTCACCAAGGCCGAGTACAAGGGGAGAATGACGTCCCGGGATTTGCTCGAGAAGCATCTATGGATGCACGCCAGCATTTTAGTCGCTTTACTAGCTGCAGCATCGCATTGGAGGCTCATGTTCATCTTGTGGTCAATGATGACCCCCAAGTCTTTTTCTTCTGTAGTGCTAACCAACGTAGCACTGCCGAGCCTATAAGGGTGCTGCAGGTTTTTCCTCCCAAGGTGGAGAACCTTGCATTTTTCAGTGTTAAACACCATCAGGTTCTCGTCTGCCCATTTGCTGAGCTTGTCCAGGTCAGCCTGGATCACTCGCCTATCTTCTGGTGTGGATGCTTTGCCCCAAAGTTTGGTGTCATCGTTGAACTTGGCCAGTCCACTCCTAACTCCAATGTCCACATCATTAATGAAGATGTTGAACAGGATGGGTCCCAGGACAGAGCCTTGAGGGACCCCACTGGTCACAGGGCACCATGATGACCGACTGCCATCAATCACAACCCTCTGGGTCCGACCACGAAGCCAATTTCCCAGCCAGCGGATCGTGGTGGAGCCAAGGCCACAACTGGGCAGTTTGGCCAAGAGGTGATCATGGGATACCAGATCAAAAGCTTTTTTGAAGTCAAGATATATGACATCAATCTCTTCTCCCTTGTCCAGGTGATAGGTCACCTGGTCATAGAAGGAAATGAGATTGGTCAAACAAGACCTACCCGCAACAAACCCGTGCTGGCTGTCCCTTAGAATGTTAGCCTGGGCCAGTCCCTCAAGGATGGCTTCCTTAATAAACTTTTCTAAGATCTTCCCCAGGATAGAAGTCAGGCTAATGGGCCTGTAGTTAGCCGGATCCACTCTCCTCCCTTTCTTGAAGATCGGCACCACATTGGCCTTCTTCCAGTCTTCGGGCACTACACCAGAGCGCCAGGAGTTTTCAAAGACCTGTGTCAGGGGCTGGGCTACGACGCTCGCCAGCTCCTTGTGTACCCTGGGGTGCAGGTTGTCAGGGCCAGCTAACTTGAAGGTATCCAGCTTCTCAAGATGTTCCTTCACGAGGTCAGCATTGATGGAGGGTAGGGGATCTCCCTCACCCAGATTTCCCTGTCCCATAGCAGGCATGGGCATCCCGTGTGACTGATGAAAGACTGACGCAAAGTACCTATTTAATAGGTTGGCTTTTTCCTGGGCGTCAGTTGTCAGTTGCCCCATCTGGTTTAGCAGGGGTCCAACATTGCCCTTGCTTTTCCTCTGGCTCCCCACATACCTGAAAAAGGACTTTTTGTTGTCCTTGATGCCTGAAGCTAGTTGGAGTTCAGTTGCAGCCTTGGCTTTCCTGGTTTGGTCCCTGCAGGACCGGACCAGCGCGGAGTAATCCTCCTTGGAGGTGAGTCCCGTCCTCCATCCTTTGTAGGCTTTCCTTTTTAGCCACAGTAGGTCCGCTAGGTCTCTGGAGAGCCAGGGGGGCTGCTGTGCCTTCTTGCTGCCTTTCCTCTGTGTTGGAATAGATTTAGCTTGTGCACTGAGGATCGCTTCCTTGAGAAGCAACCACTCTTCTTGAACTCCCATCTCCCTAGGGTCATGGTCCCTGACGGCCTGACCGACAAGCCTCTTGAGCTTGTCAAAGTCGTCTTTTCTGAAGTCAAGGACTTCTGTGTTGATGACTGACTTGCCAGCTTTACGGCAGATGGTGAAGGTGATCAGCTCGTGGTCGCTGTCACCCAACTTCCCATCAATCACTAGGTCGCCGATTAGGTCATCCCCCGTAGCCAGTACCAGGTCAAGCAGCGCTTTGCCTCTCGTTGGGCCATAGACCTCTTGGGTCAGGTAGAGGTCATCCACGTATGAGAGAAAGTTTTGCGCCCGCTCAGGTTTAGCTGAGTGACCTTCCCACGAGATGTCCGGGTAATTGAAGTCACCCATGACAACCAAGGTCCTGGAGGAAGCGGCCTCAGTCAGTTCCCGGGCAAACTCCTGGTCAAGCTCGGGACTTTGAGTGGGAGGTCTGTAGTAGACTCCCACCGTTGTGTCCCCTGTGCCGAATTCCCCATGAATTTTTACCCAGAGGGTCTCTAGCTGTCCATGCCAGTCGCCAACATCAGCTTGCAGGGACATGTAGCTTTCCTTCACATAGAGAGCTACACCCCCGCCCCTTTTGTCAACACGATCCCTCCTGTACAGGGTATAGCCCTCTATCCCCGTGGTCGAGTCATGGGTGGAGTCCCACCAGGTCTCCGTTATCCCAATGACATCATATTTCTTTGCACTGAGCAGGAGGACGAGCTCGTCCTGCTTGTTGCCCAGGCTCCTGGCATTAGTGTACAGGCAGGCAAGTGTGCCCTTGGGGGCTCTTGCCTTGCCCACAGATTGTGCCAGGGCTGGGGCAGAGGTGAGCTCCCTTAAGTGCCCCCTTAAGTGCCTTGGTCCGCTGGCTTTGCAAGGGCCGTTCAGTGGGCCAGCAGGGGCAGTAGTCCCCCCATCCCCCAGCGGGCTTAGTTTAAAGCCCGGTGGAGCAGGTCAGCCAGCCTGGCTGAGAAGAGCCTCCTCCCCAGGGGAGAGAGGTGGAGGCCATCTCTTCCCAGCAGCTCACTGCCTCTCTCTCCAAAGAGCGGGCTGTGGTCATGGAAGCCAAAGCCTTCCCGATAACACCAGCGCTGCAGTCTTTGGTTCACCGCGTGGATCCTCCTCTCCCTCCTCAGCCCATAGCCCGAGACTGGGAGGATCGAGGAAAACACCACCTGAGCTCCCAGACCCCTAAGCCCCGCTCCAAACTCCCTGTAGCGCCTCATGACCTGGCTGGGGGTGCTCCGAGCCGTGTCATTGGTGCCCACATGAATCAGGAGCATGGGGTAGTGGTCTGTGGGCCGGAGGAGCTGCGGGATCCTCTCCGCAATGTCTCGGATGCGGGCCCCCGGGAAGCAGCAGACTTCCCGGGCTAAGGGGTCGGGGCGGCAGATTGCCCCCTCAGTGCCTCTCAGGATGGAGTCTCCCACAACAAACACCTTACGCTTTGTCTTGGGGAGAGCGGGGCCAGTAGCTGCGGTCGAGCCTGGGTTGCCTGCGGGAGCTGGCAACTGTGGGGGCTCTGCTGGGGCTGCAAGAGGTGCGAACCTGTTGCTAAGCTCCGGCGGGGCAGGGGCCTTGGTGCGGCGGGCCTTGGGGCCCTTGACCACCTTGGTCCATGCCCCTTACTGGGCAGAGCGGGAGGTCCCAGAGTCCTCCTTAGTCGCGGAGGGAGACGGAGCTCTCCCCTGCGGCTCCCGGGGGAGAAGGGCCTGGTAGTAGGAGTCTATCTCCTGCTCACAGTCCCTGATGGCACGCAGTTTGTGGACTGTGGCCTGGAGCTCCTCCAGCTGGCGCGCCAGAGACCCCAGTAGGGAGCAGACCCCGGAAGGGGATGGGGCCATGCTCCCGGGCCCCAGAGCCTGAAAAAGGGACAGGCAGCCCCCGCAGCCAAGAGCCAGGGGCTCCATCTGCGTGGAGCCCGGAACCATGGGCTCCGTCTGGGTGGCCATCTCTGAGGTGCCCAGTGGAGGGGCCGCAGAGCCCAAGGGGACCCTCAGGGTGCGGCGCATGCCCATCCGTGTCATGCCTCTGGTAGGCTGGCTACGGCTGGGGTTGGCTATGGCTGGGGGGGGTCGCAGGCAGGGCCTCGTGCCCTCCCACGCCCTCCCCTGCGCGAACTCCGCGCTAACTCAAGCGCCTGTTTACGCAGCCTGTTCGCGTGGCTCCGGTCGCGGGGTTCCCTGGGGGGCTGGGCCAAGTAGGGGCCTGGGCGGGGGCTTGACCCGGCCCAGCACCAGGCAGCGGCCTTCTCCTAGCAAGTGAGGAGTTAACCCCTTCCCACCACGAGCCCGCTTACTTCTGGCTGTGCTGGGGGTCGGCAGGGGGCTCGGCGGCTGCTGAGGGGGTGTCTGGGTGGCTTCGGGGGAGTGGGGGCGCAGCGGGCTTCACCCGCGCATCTCTCACCGATCCAGAGCTTACCTGAGTGGTTTTTTTTTTTGTTTTTGTTTTTTCCCCTGACTGGCGGGCCCTTTTAAACTACGCGCATGTGCAGTGGGCCTGCCGTCGGGGAACGGTGGCTTCTCAGGCCAGGGGGGCCCTGCCCGGGATTTGGGGGGCCCTGCCCTACAGGAGGGGGACTGGTGAGTACCCTGTCCTTCACTCCTCTCTTCCTGGGGGCTGGGCCAAGTAGGGGCCTGGGCGGGTATTTTGCGTTGGTTTTTCACCAGCCCCAAGGGACGGCCCTACTCAATATGGCATGGGACAGCCAGGGCGAGGGAGAATTGTTACCTTTCATCAAAGTTGACCATGTGAAGGAACACCTCAAGAGGCTGGACACCTTCAAGTCAACTTGTCCAGACAGCTTACACTGTAGGGTACTTAAGGAGCTGGCAAACATCATAGCTTAGCCAGTGGCACGGATTTTTGAGAACTCAGGCGAAGTGCCCGTAGATTGGAAGAAGGCCAGTGTGGTGTCTGTCCTCAAGGAAGGGAGGAAAGTAGATTTGGGGAACTACAGACCCATCAACCTGACCTCTATCCCAGGCAACATCTTGGAGAAAATCATCAAAGAGACCATTCTTGACAAACTGGCTGAAGGCAACATCCTGAGGGATAGCCAGCATGGGTTTGTTGCGGGTAGGTCTTGCCTTACCAATCTCATCTCCTTCTATGACCAGGTGACATCACCTGGACAAGGGGGAAGAGATTGACATGATATATCTTGATTTTAAAAAAGCTTTTGATCTGGTATCCCATGATCATCTCATAGACAAATTGGCCAATTGTGGCCTTGGCTACATCACAGTCTGCTTGCTGGGGAATGGGCTCTGAGGTTGGACCCAGAGAATGGAAGTTGATGGAAGTCAATCATTGTGGTGTGCTGTGACCAATAGGGTTCCCCAAGGCTCCATCATTGGGCCTATTCTTTTTAACATCTTCATTAATGTTGTGGACATTGGTGTCAGAAGTGGACTGGCCAAGTTTGCTGATGATAGCAAACTTTGGGGTAAAGCGTCCGCAGCTGAGGACAGGATAGTGATCCAGGCCAACCTTGACAGGCTCAGAAAATGGGCAGATGAAAATCTGATGGCGTTCAACACCGAAAAATGCAAGGTACTCCACCTTGGGAAGAAAAACCTGCAGCTTGCGTATAGGCTTGGCAGTCCTATGCTTGCTAGCATCATGGTCGAAAGGTACTTGGGGGTCATGATTGACCACAAGATGAATGTGAGCCACCAATGTGATGTTGCAGTCAGCAAAGCGAGCAAAACTCTGGCTTGCATCCATAGATGCTTCTCTAGCAAATCCCAGGATGTCATCCTCCCGCTGTACTTGACCTTGGTGAGGCCACAGCTGGAGTACTGTATCCAATTCTGGGCTCCGCAATTTAAAAAGGATGCGAGGAAGCTTGAGAGAGTCCAGAGGAGAGCTATGCACATGATCAGAGGATCATGAGAGGCTGAGAGCTATGGGACTCTTCAGCTTGAAAAAGCACAGGCTCAGGGGGGACCTGTTGGCTGCCTGTAAATATATAAGGGGTGTATATCAGGATCTGGGGGAACGCCTGTTCACCAAAATGTCCCATGGGATGACAGGGTGAAACAGTCACAAACTTCTCCAAGACCATTTCAGGCTGGACATAAGGAAGAACTTCTTTACAGTCTGAGCCCCCAAGGCCTGGAACAGACTGCCATCAGAGGTGGTGCAATCACATACTCTAGACTCCTTTAAGAGACATTTAGATGTTTATCTTGCTGGGACCCTGTGACCTCAGCTGACTTCCTGCCCCAGGGCAGAGGGATGGACTTGATGATCTTCTGAGGTCCCTTCCAGCCCTAATGTCTATGAATCTATGAATAAGGGCATTACAGTTTTGTTGAGCCTAGCAGGATTACAGTTTTCCTGATCAAACTGGAAATTACCTATAGCTGAAAAAAAAAATTTCTGTAGTATCCCAGAAATGCAAAAGACTACCCAGTACAGTGCACACTGATGGACAACTTGGCCTAATCAGCTTGTTAAATTTACCAGCTGTTAATTTCCTGAATCCAAATCAAAGTCTACAGATGCTGCTGGTTAAGGACTCTGAACTAATAATAGATTTCAACGGCATAATTGTAGTATTAGTAATACTAAGGATATCTCCATGAATCTGTTAATAATGTTGACCCATCTTAAAAGCATGTGAGGGTGCAGGACAATATACTATTATACACATTCTGAATTACTTTGTCTTTTGAATAAAGTTTTACTGAAGTTCAACGCCATGGTCACCTTACGTGAGGAGTTCATATTTACGCTTATATTCTGGATGATGGATCTCACCTTTTCTTGCTGACACAACCAGAATAGATCTTGCTTGCTGGAGCTGCTTTAATAACAAAAAAGGATTCCATTGGCTTTCTGGTTCGACCTTAAAAATGCTGATCAACCAAAATGTGAAAGCATGGTATTTGCAGAAGTTAAGAGAAGCAGCTTAAAGCTGCATGCATTTTCCTGATTAAATACTTTGTGCGATCAAGATGGAGATTTATATACTGAGTATATACTAACGTGAAGTTGTGATTTAGTAACCCTCTGTAAATTCTATATGATGTACTTTATTTTGCCCATGTCAGTCTCATCCCCATCATGGGTTCACTGGATGTACATCAGCTTAGTTTTGTGCTTGTTTTGATTCTGTCATTCTTTCACCATCTCATCTTCCCTATGTTCCATTTCAGTAGTTTCCTTCGATACTTTACTTTGAACTCTGAATTGGAGGAAAAAAACAATTTCAAGAATTATTTCTCTATTAATGTGACACCATAATCTTATAATGTGCATTTTCCTTTTTACTTAATAATTTATTTTTTATTATTACAGGCAACCCCCATTTAACACAGTTTTGCTTACCGCAGTTTCGCTATAGTGCTCATTAAAAATACCTACCTGGTTTCACTTAGTGCTCAGCACAGAAGGTAAGGAGAAACTGGTGCAGCAGCGGTGGTAGCAGTGTCGAATGAAGTGGTGAGTGGCAGCTGGTGGGGCCCAGGGCAGGGTGGTAGGAACCCAGGATCCACTCTGGCACATGGTGCTGGAGCAGGTGGGGAGAAGCAGTGGTGAGAAGGGGTGGCCAGGGGGCTGGGCAACTTAAGCATGGAGCCTGGGCCAATGAGGGCCATGGCGGAGTGGTAGGAGCCCAAGGTCTCTTCTGGCACATGATGCTGGAGCGGCCAGTGGATGGGGAGGAGTGGCAGTGGGAAGAGGCAGCAGAGGGCGTGAGCATGGGGTCTGAGTTGATGCCAGGGCCAGGGCTGGCAGGGCAGCAGGAGTGTGGGGCCCAAGACAGGAGTGCAGGGCCTAGGCCCGTGTGATCCAGTGCTCAAGGACATGTGTGCAGTATCCCCCACCCCAGCCCACAGTGGGGCCAAGTCCATGGAGCCCCTTCTTCCCTGGGCTGCAGCCCGTGACCCATTATGGTCATGCAGTCACCCGGTAGAGCCCCGTTGCTCACCCTTAATCCCTGCCTTCTCACTGTTAATCACTGGGTGTGCAGGTCCCCAATCCAGGCCCTGCAGGTGGGGTGGCTAGGGCCATGCACAGGTGTGCTGGTGGCCTGTGGGTGAGGGCTGGCAGGGGCCATTGCAGCCGCGGAACAATGAGGCCGGGAGGAGCCAATGCCTTCCCTGGGCAGAGCTTGCACAAAGCTTTGCTGGGAATGGCAGGAGCACAGGAGCCAATTCATTTATTTACATTAAACCCTATGGGAAAATGGGTTTCACTCAATGCGGTTTTGCGTAGTGCTTGGTTTTTCTGGAACCGACTGCTAAGTGGGGGTTGCTTGTATTTTATATGTTCTATATGCTTTTTTATAGAAAATAGTATACATTTGGATTTCAGTAAAGCTCAGTTTAGGCCAGGGATGGGCAAAATATGGCCCATGGGCTGGATTCAGCCCATGAGCCAGATCCAGCCCCCAGCAGATTTGATATGGCCCATGGGTGGATGGCTACCAACTCACTGGATCTGGCCCATGGGCGGCTGGCAATTCTGGCCACTTTGTGGTACTAGGTGGGCAGGGGGCCTGATGTGGCCCAGCAGCATCAGACATCAGCTGTGGACCTGGCAGGGCTTCCTCTGCATCATGCTGGTGGTGGCATCAGCTGTGGACACAGTAGGCAGGTTCAGGAGCCTGGATGCAGAACTTGCTGGTGGCATCCACAGCTGACCTGCTGCCCCCCTGACATGGTGGAAACTCCTGTCCTGCGCCCTGACCCAGAACCTGCCAGCAGTGTCAGCTGTGGGCCCAGGCAGGAGCCGCTGCTGCGTCAGACAGGCAGCAGCATCTGCCCCCGTTTCTCTCCCGTTCCCTCCTGCTCCCCCTCCCCCATTCCAGAACCTAGCCAAAGCTGATGCTGCCCACCCAGCACAGCAGCAGCTCCTGCCTGGGTCTACAGCTGAGCATAGGGACTCCTGGCAAACTATAGCTTTTCCCCAGTTTGGGAGGGAGGGAAGCAGGGGAAGAGAGAGCGGGGGAGAGGGACAGACAGACAGAGATAGATGTGGCTTTTGACAGATCTCCAAAACTCATTATGTGATTGTCCAGCTGAAATAATCGTCCACCCCTGGTTTGGCTATTCAATAACATATTCAACTGTATTTAGGAATAAATACATATACATTTTTTTAGCCTTATATGTAGCTGTATATTGATATAGGCAACAATGTACTCTGTGTGTGTGTGTGTGTGTGTGTGTGTGTGTGTGTGTGTGTGGATGGATTTATTTATCTATCTATATAGTGTGCATGTTATCTTCTCAGTACTCTTGACATGTACTTTCTTATGAATCCTCAAAAACTCCAGTAAAGTTTTCCATTTGGAAATGATTTGAAACATCCTGCTGAATATTTATGCACCTATTAGAAAGAGGAATTGCTGATTACTTTGCCTTCCTTTCTGAAAGAAAGTACGATCTTGTTTACCCTGTAGTAGTATTCTTTTTAAAAAGGGATTGTTCCAAATGCTGCGATCTTGTGAGGTGAAGCATAAACACTTTTCTAACGGCACTGGCCTGCTTACTGAGTGAGAAGGCAAAGGTCTTCCTGTTTAATCCGATTTCAATCAACTCACTCTAATCACTACTGATAGTTGCAAAATTTAGCCTGGATCTGCTTTGGTAATCTAGATTGACAGGAGGTAAAAGTAAAGGGACAGAAGGGCAGAGAAACAAAGGGAAACAAGCAGGAACACTGATTTTCAGTTTTTGCTCTGCCTTCTGGGGCTCCTCTCTCCTATCTTCTAAACAAATGTTATTGGTTGTTAGGTTGCCAGGCTTTCACTGTGGAGTCGCATCAACAACAGGTGCACTATGAGTCTCTGAAGCGGTGAGTCTCTGGAGCAGTGCAGCCACTGTGTCGGGAGAATGCACAGACGGTAGCAACAGGTATATGCTGTACCTGTTGCCATACATTATTTATTGAAATTGAGATGTGAATTCTTTTTATCCTTCTGAGGAATCCTGGAGTTCTGAAATATTCAGGCACAGCAGCTCTTAAATTATTCCATCAGCATCCAACCTTCTTGTCAAGGTCCTCTGAATGCTAGTTGCTTCCAGTATTTGTCTTAATTCTCTTGTAAGCTTTAGCCTTAAAGCTTTTATTAAAGCTTGGTGAGTAATCGGTCACTGCATTTTCACAGAAGAAGGATGTATGCATTTGTGATGGCAGATATTGGTGAATTTAGGTTATTACTTTTCTGAGAGAAAAGTCAACCTTGGATCTGGTGGATGTACAGAAATACAAATATCTCTACAGTTGAATTTACCTATTTCACAGAGATGGGAATCTCCCTGTCTGACTGGATGGCATGTTAAGAAGAAAAAATGGCTTTTTTTATTATTACTTTGCCATATGCTCAGTGTGGCTGCATCATCCAGGTGAAGGGACCCTATACATTTGGGTAACAGACTTTTGGAATATCCTACATCTGACTTTTCATGCTGGTGGAGCTGTTGTTGATCATCTCAGCACTGCATGTTGCCATGCTAAAAACACCCAAGGGTAAAAATGTGTCCTGGGTAAGTACAAATGAGGTCATTAAGATCTCTAAATATGTATTCAGGTAGACTGTTAAAATGTAGACACAACTATATATATATATATTTTTTTTTTAACTCATTTTCTTTCTTTACCGAAGTTGCATCTTTTTTCAACAGAAAATAACCTAACCTAATTCTGTACTAAGAGGCTGATGCTGTTTCTGTTCAAATCAGTTGGATTCCTCTCAGAAAACTTGCATGAATTTCAGAAGGTATAGAATCCATTCCTAAAAATAAGGGGTTTTTTTTGTAGAATAATAATTTTAGCTAATTGTGTTTTCAGTTGTATTTCTGGTGTATGCATATCTAGTTTATACTTCTGGATCACCTTATATGTATTATAGAAACCATTTATTTAAAATGAGTTCTAAGATTGAACTGAGATGAAATAAATAGTATGTCATATATTGAAAGTCTAGGATAAAATATTCTGTTTTTCAGTATTTAAGTTGTTTAATGTGATACAGTAGTCAATATTTACTGAGAAAATGGAAATAATCTTTCCTTTTTACAAATGATGTGTTTGCCTAATACAAGGAATCCATATAGAAAAACATAACAAATATAATTCCAGAGTAAGGTAACAATGACCGTTTCTAACCCCAGTCACAAATGATTATATAATACTGTCAGCACACAGCGTATTATGCAGAATAAACAGCATATCACACTACCTGGTTTCATACACATACCTACTCCTGTCAACCACTATTCATTAGATGGTTGTTCTATAGAACATGAATAGTTAATATGGATCCTACATTACTAAGTATCAAACATGCGATTATAAAAAAAAAAAAAAAATCCCAAAACTAAATACCTAAGTTTCTCTTTTATTCAGATATCTTATAACTGTGTTTGCACGTCAGTCTGTCCCTCAGTGTTTCAGGTGCTTAGAACACTTGCTTTTGCAAAAAAAAGAGCTCTCCAACTTAATCACCTGCAATATTTCTCTCCTCTGTCAGTCCCACAGTTTTTCATCTTCTTAGAATACAAAAAGAGAAAAATTATAAGAGATTATTTACCTATATTTTTATTTCTAATTTTAATGGACAATTTTGAGATTTAATTTTTCTATGACTTGGCACTAAACATTGTTAGCAATCATTGTAAGAATATGAGAGCTTCATTACTCTTTTCAGTTGTATGATGGATGATCAGGTGTTTATCTTTTGGTATAAAACTAATCTGGAATGTAAAATATAGCAGCCTATATACTCATGATTAGAAGTGAAAGCTGAGAAAAGATATGTAATACCTGCTTAATTTTCTTTTAGAATTAATTCTGGCTTATATACTGTTGGAGTGATGTTGTAGCCATGATGGTCCAGGAAATATATTAGGTAATTACTTTTGTGGGGTGATACATTTATTGGACCAACAGCATGGTTTCGATTAAACTTAGACAAGTTTTAGAATGCAATGTTTTTTTCTTCTGATCTGTTTATGTAACATTTTCACCTCTTCAAAGAACATTTACAAACTTTAGTTAGTTAGGTAGATAACTAAAGTAAATTTTTTTAAAATGCTATTTAAAAGTGTGTGTGTATGCATGCACACATGCGTATGTGAAAGTGAGAAGGGCACAAAGGAGTAAAGCAAAGGATTTATAGTGATGAAAAGGTTTAATTGTTTAATCAGTTTACATAGCTCTGTCATTTGTTACCTCTTTTCTTTGTAGCATACACATTCCCTCTGTCCCCTAGATAAGAATAAAACTGTTACAGGGGAAAAATTAGTACGCATAAGTTTGATAGGCAGAGGTGTCTCTGGTTGTGTTACTTGGTATCATAATAATCTTAGAACCAGTATTTTAAATTATGATAAATATGCAACTACAGCTATGCTACAGTTAATACAAACCAGTAATAAGGATTTTTCAGAGCAATTTTTGTAATATTCCTTTTTGCCTAAATCTTGTAGTATCTTCAGTATAAGAAGAAAACTCCTTGTCACATCAGACACTTGGGCAAAGTTTCTGTTGGCCTAATCTATGATAGGTATTTCATGGATGTTTCAACTTGTTCAAAGTTTGAAATTTATCTCAATGGGTAGTTTGGCTGTATTTAATATTTTTTATATTTTGCACATTCAGTCAGTAAATGCTTTAAGGCCCAGACATTTTAGATTTGAACCATGAATGAAGCATATGTAGCATTTTTGCCCTAGTCCAGACAAATCACCCAAATTTGTGCTGAAGCTTCAACCTACAGATTGTCCTGTATGCTGAAAAAATGCCTGAATCAAGACCTTGACTGTGGGCTGTCCTATCAGAATACATCTTGTTTCTGCTGTTTTCTTTCTGTACCTCTAGACCTTAAACTCTTCAAGGCAAAGATCTTTTTATGTTTTTACAGTGTCATATTTATTGATATCACTGTAAAAAATGATCGCTACTTCTACATTTAATCTTTCCACTTTAAACCTTCAAATTGCTGAATCAGCTGCCGGTCCTAATAGCAAAACTTGCTTTCCTACATATGAACAAAAATGAATTTCTGGGGACCAGTGTCAAAATGGAAGTCAGTTCTTTGTAGGTTTGGAAAGCTTGGAATTCAGTGTCCTTGCAGTAATGTTATAGCACATGTTTCTTGCTTAGTGGGCTTGGATTCCATTCCATAGAATTGCACAATTCTTATATACTTGTTTTCTTTATTACTTATCTGAATTCCAACTGTATTCAGTAGATCATGCTTTAGGAAAAATTGAAATCTGCTGTGCTGTGTGGCCTCTGAAAATTGGAAACCCCACTCTAACAGTACAAAGAATGGGTCCATTACTATAGGGGCTTATAAAAATGGTGTTGGTACTGTAAAGTGTGAAGCTGTTACATAAAATTGCAGCTGCCACAGGCAATATGAATGGAAAGCTTCATTGTCATCTAGATTATTAATGGTTTCCTTAAGATGTTCATCACTAAGTTAAAGTATGCTTATGTTTAATTAGCCCTGAAGAGCCATGCACTTGATTTTATTCCAGTGGACTTGCAGTTTGTATTCAGTGAAGTCTGTCTAACTTCTTTATTATTACTGTTCATTGCTTTCCATGTATGAATATGATGGCTTTACAATCTGTGATAGATTTGTGGGTGGTGGGGGAGAAAGCAGAAGTAGGCACTTGTGAAGTCAGAGCATCCACAAAAAACAGTTCTGTTACCTCCATCAGAATAGGTTTTACAAGAAAGAAAACCTTAAAATTTTGCTAATATTTTTTGTATTTGCATTTCTGTGCTGATTCCAAAGGCAGTTAGATTACAATTATGGAACAAGATATAGCAGAGGTTTTAGGGGGAGTTTTTTTGTACTTGAACTTTCTTGAAGAAATATATGATGTGTTTTATTTGAGGCCTATGTGTAGTGGTGTTACTATGTTAATACTTTTTAAGTTTAAAGATACTGTTGAATTCTGAGTTTTGAATTTTTCTCAAAATATTATTAAAACCTAATTTAAGAACCTAAATAGTTTCAAAGCATTGGTGGTTCCATATTTATCCTCTCCTCTTTCTGCAACTCCTCTAGCCTTCTGAGTTGCATGGATTCCAGCAAGCTGCAAACCTTGGTTCTGTGCCAGACCAACCTACTAAGCAGGAAGGTCAGTCTGCCACAAAAACCCAAAAATAAAATCCCAGTGGCCTAGCTCAAAGCTGTGGGCATTCTCTGATATTCTCCTGCTAACTAGAAGTTGGGAACAACACCACCTAACAAATATTAGTTAAAAAGAAAAAGAAAAAAAGTTCACTTCCAGCACAAGTAACTTTTTTTTGTGGATTGGTGAATGTGGGTGGAAACATCTACAGCGTGCTTATTTCCATAAATGCACTATGTCCTCTCAGGGCTGTTCAAGAATGCACATGTAGTGTGTTTCTACTTTGATTAACATTCAAGTGTAATTCTCAACAGTTCACATTATAAAGACAAATGGTCTTCAGTAAAAAAGGCACCTCTTACCTTCATCCTTTTTATTATTACTGCTTATTATATATTTATCAGCACTCAGGTTCAGATGAATGGCATTTATAATGGAAAAAGGCCGCATTCTAAAGTAATTAAATTATAGTTGCTGAAGGTATGTACTGAAATAGTAAATTGAAATATTTCTACTGCTGGATGTTATTCAGTACTTACATAAGAATGTATGTAGGTGTATGTATAATGCTCCACTAGAAAACGGATAACAGATTTCCTACTTGAAGAACTTTAAAGTTTAAGGCATATAATGTGTGTTTTGGGGGGGGGGGGATCTAATGATAGACTATATAGTGAGATGTAGTAATTGCAGCCAGAATATTTGATTGAGCAGGTGGGATTTTAAGAGGTCTTTGAAAGATGCAAGGAATAATTATTTATTTAGAAATTGTTACAAATGTATGAAACAGCTTGAAATTGTTAATGGCAAAGGGAAAAGATGGAGGACACAAGGGAGAAGATGCTAAATACAGATGCAGTAAATAGAGTTACAGAAAGCTTTGACAACAGAGAGGTTTGAATTTGTTGCTAAAGGAAAGGATGAGCAAATATAGAGATATAAGAAAAAAGGAGAGAGCAACCATGTCAGAATAGCAAGAAGTTTATTTCCTTCACATCATATTTAGATCAATTTGAGGACAGCATGATATATAAACAAACAGGATGATGCAACCAAGATAAGAAACTAACTGAGAGTGGACAAAGTCAGAGAAAATTGGAAAAGATGACTTTTGGGGATATTGTGGAGATATCAGACATATCATGTGCTAGGGTCTTGGATCTGAGGGAGGAAGAGGGAAAATGAAGCTTTCTCATTGTTACAAGTTCCCCTGGGGAACCTTAAACATGATGTGCTCTTGCCCTGATGAGAGGATTGCCATCTGCTTATTATGTAATGTTGTTACATTAGGATGAGACTGAACTGGCCTGAGGAGAAGGCCACTTATGGTCAAAGGGGTAGGGAAATAAAAAAAAAAAAATTGAGAGTAAATCAGAAATGTCACCCACTCCAGAAAATTAGTAAGGTTGCTAGAGCTTTGCAAGGCATCCCAAACAGGTTCTTGCACATGGTATATTAGTTTTTAAACTATACGAAAAAGTCGTTAGGAAGGACAGGGATAAGCAGGGATCTGTTGCTAAATCCAGGTGGAGACTTTGTCTTAACTACAGCAGTATCTGTGTGGACTTTTTCTTAATATGAAGATGTGGTAATCCAATCATTGTAATGATGTACATAAGCTTGTAACGCATGGTCCTGAAGCCTCTAATTAAATTAATGTTGGCTTCTTTGGAGGGTTGAAAAACCACAGAACAGATGGTGCTTCAACAAAATCAGAGTCTTTGGTGTTCAAGGCTTAGCATAGTTAAAGTGTTCATAGATATTTTCGGCTACAATAGGATTTCTTTACTTTGGCATGGTATGATGTATATTATTACAGCACTCAACTAGTCAAATGATTGATATTTAATTTGTAAAAATTGAATTAAAAATTAGCCACTTGTACCTTCTCTTTATTAGCTACCCTCACAGTTTTCATCAACTTTTTGGTGGTAGTTGAGAGATACTTCTTAGCAATGAATCTATGAATCAATCTTTGGTGACAGGAGAAGTTCTCTCTCAAATACTCCGATTAAGAATTCCTTTCAGCATTCCAGTTTCATTTAATTTCTCTTATTTTTTTTTTTAGAGAGAGACAGACAGAAAGAAGCCTAGGTTCCCTCTTTTTCAATTGCGTGTGTGTGGGACTATTAGTGAAGCCAAGAATTTTGATTCTCATTCGCTGCATCCAGCAGGATGGAGCCATGGGCAGCATGTCCAGGCAGCACTGGGGGAAGGAAGGGGCTGGCTCCCCACTGCTGTGTGCACTCCCGGGGAGCGAGGCATGGGGGAGCATTTGTGAATGGGGTGGGGTAGATGTGTGCTGCTCACTGCAGGCTTGGGGCTCCCTGCCTTGCTGCCCTCCCACCTGCTGGACCTCAGAGGCCCCCAGGGGGAGGGCAGCAGGGCAGGGAGGCCCAAACATGCAGTGAGGAGCCCACATCCTCCACGCCCCATGGGTTCTGCTCCGTTTGTGCCGCCCGTGGGAGGAGGGGTCATTGATCTTGTGTACATCATTTTGGGGTCACAAAAAATTTCCGGTGTTTAAATGGGGTCTTGCTGAGGAAAAGGTTGGGAAGCATTGGTCTAAATTATTCAGTCTTGCCAGTGTTAGAAACAGGATACTGAGCTAAATGGGCCATTGTTCTGATCCAATATGGCATTCCCTGTGTTTTTATAAGTTGCATCACTTGTGCTCTACTTTTAATGGGAACTATGTGCCTGAATATGGGAATAGGACTGGACCATTTTGGCATTCATTGGTTCAAGGAACTTTTAAAATGATTTGTCCTGCAGTGGAGTCCAGAGTGAATCCTGACCCAGCTGAAATTACTGGGAGTTTTGCCATTGACTTTAGTGTCATCTGCCATCCTCAGTTGTCTGGCAATGTTATCAAAACATACTTTGGATCAGTATTTTAAGTAAGCCCCTAATCTTTCAAAATCTGTGTAGAATCCATTTTCTAGTGGGGTCAGTGGAGTCCAGCAGTAGCATCATTACAGGTGGGTAAGCAGAGTACCAGCTGTGGGCACCAAATTTGAAGAAGTGCCTGTATTGTGGAACCTGCTGCGCCAGTGTGGTGGGGTGAGACCATTTCACAGCTGCAGCAGCCCAAGACAGTGCTTGGACTGCTGTTGATGCATCAGTGGTGAAAGTGTGATGAAATTATGATTACAAGTAACACTATCCCCCTTCCACCTTTCCTTCCCAATTTCCACATTCTTTGGTACTTGACACACAGTACTCCAGGCTGCCAAAACAGCTAGCCATTTCTCTGGGGATGCAGCAGCTATTGGAGGTACCTTTTAAAGCTCGTACTTGGCACAATACCTGCACCCTGCTCCCCAGTTGCCTCCCCCATCCCCCCCGTCAGACTTACCCCTCCGGGTGCTGAAATAGCTACTTATATCTCAAGAGTTGATGCTTTTGGAACAAATTGCTCAAAGTTTAAGACTGAGGCTTTAAAAAACCTATTTAATCGAACATTTTAATCTAATCCAGGTATGGCAAAAAAGCTAACATTTTCTATTTTAGAGCATCTCAGTCTTGATTGTAGCTATTAAATGCATCAAAATGGTCTCCTTACCAACCTAAATAATGAATGAGGTTAAGGGCATGTGATCCATAAGCACTAATTTCTTGTTATGATGATGATAAGATAACCTTCTCAACATAATTTTTTTTTTACTGTATAGTAATATATGGCAAACATGAAAGATTTGTCACAGGCATTTAATTGCTTCTTATAAACTCTAGAGATTTTTATAACCATGGCATAAATAGAGGGGAAAGTAGGAGGAACGTTTGTTCTCTTGTTAAGATGAAGTAATTGGTTTATTTTACAATTTATAGTATTAAAAAAGAACAGAAGGGTATGAGTGTGTTCCTTGTTAAAAGTTTACCATTCAAGCCCCATTGATAAGAATTTCAACTTTCTTTAACCTAACAAAGGGAATTTTAAAGGCCATATGTTTGTTTAAGAGGGTTTTAGGTAGGTGAACATTTAATTTTAATGCTTTTTTAACTTTGGAGCTAACTTTGGTTAAGATAATCGAGAGTAAGAGCAAATTAAATCTGCATTTTTCAGGAGTACTTTGCACTGGGCATTTTACATCTGAACATGAGCATTTTGCTGAGAGACTACTTCTAAGAGAGTTCTTGGGATGAGTTCTTGCTTTTGTGTTATCTTTCCCATCCTCATTTTCACATTAGTTTGCTTAAACCACAGAAACTTTGGAGACAAGCAAATTTACAGATTAATTCAGAGGACTGAACTTTGAAGAACAAAGCTATATTGAAATTATCTATTTAATACATTAATGGAAATTCTGGGATGCATTGTGCATTTCTGGAGGGAGAAATGGGGTCATACGGTTTCCCATTGATGCATGACGAATTTAGACACATCATTTCATAAACATTTGTATGAGTTGGGGTGCAGAGTAAAGTAACTCCCAGGGAAGTAGGATTGATATGGGAACAATAAGAAACTTCTTAAAAAAAAAAAAAAGGTAAAGGAGATTGGAACTTTCTAACTCCTTCGCCTTCATTAGTGTTGATGACTTCAAATGGAGGAAGGTACTGAATATGAGCTAAAATATCAATGAGGTAAAGCTTGGAGTATAGCGGCTGCAAATAACATTGCATTTTTGGGTGTATTCTTTCAAAAAGCTTTCTTTTCCTCTTATACTAAATTTGAACACAAAGTGTATGCATGATCTGTATGTATTTTTGCTCATTTTGATATTTTAGATAACCAAATGAACCTGCTATTCAGGAAATGTGGGGTAATATTAAAAAAATAACATATATTGTAAGGGAGGTTTCTGCTAAATGCTCAGTAAATATCTGCAAATTCAAGCCATAAAACTTCTAGTTGAATTTATGTTGGAAATTTGGGTGAGTTTAATCATTCTTTTATTTTTAGATACTTCTGTTGTGTTCATCAAGAGAGATTTCTACCTGTAATCTCCATCAGTCTACTTTAATAGTATCAGAAAAATATTATTAATTGCAGTGAAACCTGTGCTGAATACCTCCTTCTGTATCTAGTCTCATTTTTTAATAATTATTTGGAAATGCATGGTTTCTGGTTTACTTTTATTTCATCTTTAAACTTTTTAGGATATTTAAAGTGATGACATGGATTCTTATGCAGAAAAGAAAGCCTACAAAAGTGTGCAACAATACTATTGTTTGCTGTGATGAAATAAGACTATTATATGCTTACGTGATACTCATAAATATTCTTACACAAATACCATAATTTTTTATTAGCTCTTTAAAAGTTCTTTAGCAAAATTCCTATACGGAACATAACATATTATATTTATGCATTTATTAAGACATTATTAACACTTGATTAGATCTTACTAAAGTCCTCAGATATGAGCCCCTAATACTAGATGCAAATAAAGTATTTCCATGTAACCACACATTATACCTCTTTTCAAATCCAAGTCTATTTGTATTGCTGAATCACTTCCTAATACTTTATCTAGGCCATGACATATAAGGTATGTCTTCCATGATACACAGTTAATAAATATCTTTCCTCCCATATGAGGGAACTCACAAAAATAGAAAATAGAAAGGATTATTGTCTCTGAACCCCCCCAAGAATATGCAAACTATGATGTACCTCAAATTTATCTATCTGTCAGAAAAGGTCTGTCTCTTATCTATATGAGTAAAAACCAAAATGTCTAGGTTATATATGCAGAAGACAGAGATTTAAAATAGTTATTCCCACAATGAATTAGAAGAGAAAATGTAATTATAAAAAGCCCCAAGTTTCAGGAATTAAAAAATGCAGAGTTTGAGTCAAATCATACAGATTCTTCAGGAGTTGACTTTAGCTCCATTGGTAAAGCTTTTTATTTCTTTTTCTTCATAAATCCCTTTCACCAGGGGTTTAGAAAATGTAAATATGCCTGGTTTTCTGGGAAATTCAATATTAGTTTTATCTTCAGCCCAGATGCTGTCTCTTCACTTCAGCAAATCCTAGGTCAATCTTCATAGCAAATTCCAGTCTTTATTTTGATAATACCATATTTTCTCACATACAATACAACAAATAAAACAAGCACCTTGCTTTTATAAGGTAGAATGTAGAAAAAAGATTTTTTTTTCCAGAGTCATGGCCAGCTCTGTGACATACAATAAGTCCTCCTGGGAATGCAGAGCATCCTGAAAGTGTCATGAGCGAGTTGCTGGTGCCAGCTGTCTTGCCCAGACTGTCTGCTAGGATGCCACCCTTCCTGGACACTCTGGTTCCAAGAGGACTTACTCTGTGTGTCACAGGCGTCAGATTCTTGCAAGGATAATAGCAAGACTGTTAGCTCTTTACTGTAAGTAGTTCCTGTAAATAAAATTCCATAAATAAGCTTTGTTAGGTGAAAGCCTACTACCCCAGATAATGTTAATAGACTTGAAGAAAGGGGAGGTGCTGAATAGGAGGGAATTTACATGCAAAGAAAATGGGGAGGAGCAGTGATCAGAGGCAGGAGGTGGTTTGAATAGGTCAATAGACATAAAAACGGTACATCGCCCCTTGAGGGACATAGGGGTTATACAAGCTGGTCCAGGTAATGGGATAAGAATCCATAGTGTCTGCTGAGGTCATGCTTGACAGAAACCAGTCTGGATTTTCCCACCCTGCCCTGCCTTCTACCTGACTTCAGGCTAACAGGGCTACCTCTACCCATAAAATAAACCAGTTGAGGCCATGAGAAATTCCTTTTATCTAAGCCCTCAATGTTTATAGTATTAGGTATTTGATATAATAATAGCAGGTAAAATTTTCAGATGGAAGTGTGGTTTTTAATTAGGAACCTCTTTAAAACAAAGAAAGGTAGGTGTCATTTTAACCAACTAATTTAAACAATATTTTGTACCCACTGGGAAAAGATTCTGTTGTGTTGTTTGTTGCATTAATAGTAAAATCCAATTTTAGGAATTTCATTTCTTGTTTTGTATCATTGCTAACTACATTTCTCATTTTAAACTGGAACTAACAAAGGCCTTATCATTACTTACTCTCCCTTGGGCTGACGAAAGAATCCTTTTTAAGCAATGGATTCTGATTTGGAGTTCAACTTCATCCCCAAAGTTTCAAGTGTTTTCAGAGCAAGCAAGAAAAAAAAGGCCTCATCAATCCAGGCCCTAAACTTTAGGGCCTAAAGCATCAAGGTTACTGGCAGATCAGTGGTGTTTATTTCAGATCATGTGTAAATGGGCACTTGTCATATCTTTAAAACTATAAACAGATTTGGATTTTTTTCCCAGGACATAGCCTTTTATTCTGCGATCTCACATATGTGCAAGTCCATTGTCCCTGTTAAGTATCCAAGATAACACCACCCCACCTTCCCCAGTGGTTCAGGTTAGCTGCCATTCATTCCAGGGACAAGTTGGACTTGTAAATGGCTATGCCACTCCCAGGCCTTAACTCGGATCAATCAGAACCGACTCAAATGCAAAGTCTGTTTTTACCCTAAATTTTTTGGATGAGTTAGATCTTCTGATTAAGAGCATTCTCTTTATACTGCTCCATCATTTCTATCTGATTTTAGAGAGGAACTTAGCCGTGTTATTCTGAAGTCAGGCTGAAAATAAGGTGGAGGTATATCTTAATAGTCACTGGGCATTTTATACATGTACATATTGCAGCACTGGGTGCTTTGAAAAGCACCTGGTGCTGCAACACATGCAATTGCATAAGCAGCAAAATGCACAGCAGCACTCAGAAAATGGTGGCAGCGTGTTTTTGAACCTCGGTGTTTCACCTTTAGTTCAAAAGCACACTTCTGCCATTTTGAGCGTGCTGATGCACATTTCACCACTTGCAAAACTGCATGCAGCACAGTGCAGTGGCCTCAGCTTGCATGTGGAGCAGACTTGATGGTGCATCACTGGAAAAAAAAGGTATGTGTGTAATTGCCCTGAGTGCACTTAAAACACTAGCAGAGACATGTTCAGGCATTTATGCATGTATGTTCAATCAGCTTAGCATGTATGAAATATCCTCCTGGCAAGTTATTCCCTTTCAGGAAAGGGTTATCTCCTAACTAACTTTACTAAGGTTAACTTTACTAACTGTAATAGGTCAGTGCATTCCAATGATTTGCATCTGTTGCAAGTGAACATGTGACAAGGCCCTTTGATTCAGGGTAAAGTTGCACATTGCACTTAACCCAGAGTTAAGGGTTAACTCTGGCCTGTTCTGTTTAGCTTATGTTAGGGTAACATCCATCTGCTCCAAAGAGATAAAACAAACTATTTTTAATCCTCTAGGACCCCAGGGTTCATTGATTCCAAGCCCTGTCCCCCCACATCCCCACTTAAACCAGGGATAGAGCCCAGGTGTCCTGGCTCCTAGCCACTTCCCTATTCACTAGCCCACTACTGGCAAGTCAGAGTTGTGCAAGCAGGAAATGGTAGAAAGGATTTTTTTTTAATAGACTGTTACTTGGAATTCATTTTACAATCAGAAAAAAACATAGAAGAATGTATAAAGGGTCAAGCATTTATACCCATGAGCAGAGCCTTAATGTGCAACTGCTCACAATACATTTTAATTTTAACAGTGCTTAACATTCCACAGATTGAGTGTGGTCTGAGTGTAATGTGTTCCCAAGTCCAGTTCACCAGAAGATCCCAGCACAATGCTAATCTTAGCCTTTGCATCTTTAGTGTATGTTAGAGGACTCATCAGTGGGTTTAGTACAACCAGCCAGCACAGACTAGCAGCAGAATCAGTGGGGTGCAAAACTGAGCTTTACAAAACCTTTCCTAATTAATGTCTTGCCTTATACTCTGATCATTTGGCCTTTCAGATAGGGTCCTCTCTATCAGGTAGGTGATCAATTATTGATGGTTCTTGGGTTGATAAACAGAAAACAGATTACCCTTGTATTTATAGTTTCATAGTGCTTAGGGTTAGAAGGGACCTAAACAGATCAGTATTTAACATTTACCTCTGTTTCTGTTTTAACTAACTCTACATTTCATTTATTGAACTATACCTCGTAACCAGCAATAACATTCGACTGGATCAGTTCTTCCTAATACACATTTATCTGATTCACACGCAATTGATAGAGAATAAGGGCTAATGATATGGAACATAGCTAAAGCATCAATTTAGTTCTCATGGGCAGGTATACATGTTGCCCGAGCTAGGACAGAAATTACACACATACAGGTTTAGGTGATCAGAAACTGGTTCCAACCTGTAATAGAACAGATGTTTAGTGCACATAATCCAGTGTGAAAATGGCTGAAACCAGTTTGAGATAAACCTGATTGAGTGTAGTATCAGGCTTAACTAATTTGGGTCAAACCACTTTATGCAATACCTGCCCCAGACACCTTGCTGTTTTAAGATAAACCAGAATCCCCCAGCATCCTGTCTTGTTCTCTGGGCTGTGCGGGGTTCTCTGCTTCACAGCTGGGCTGGCCCCTCCCCTCTGCTCCCTGGATGCAGCTCTGGCAGAGACCTGTAGGCAGGCACAATAATGTCTACCTGGTTTCCTCCTGCTTTCCCCCTCCCCTTCTCATTCCCTGCTAAGGAGGGATCCCCCATCCCCTCTGCCTTACACAGACACCTCAGCATTAACTATCAGACCACATGCTGACTATGGTCCATGCTGTGGCAGAAAGCAGTGTTAGCTTTAGGACTTTCTGGAGCTAATCAAAGCTCAGCAGGTAATGTCCCTCCATTTCTTCTTAGTTTAAGAAGAGTTTGAACTAATGAGAGAGGCTGTTTCTTTTCTGATAGGATAATAAATGCTGATAACAGCTGATAAATACTCTGTGGATAAGCAGATATTAATGCTATTCCAGTTTTAATGAGACATTATCCATCAAAACAATTCTAGGTACATTATACAAAGTTTTGCATGGCATGGTGAAAGAAGGAGCATTTCATAGAAGATTGTTAAATATAGTCATAAATGTTACAAGATTCGTCAATATTTGTAAATGATGCAAATATGATGCAATCGTTGTAAATGATAGTCACTTTTACGATATGATACAATAGTCATAAATGATACAATCACTTTAAATGCATCTGAACATTTTCAGCTTTATAAATCGGCACGTGCTGCTCACAACGGTACTCCAAAAGGAATTAGCCACTGAAAATACATGCATCTGATATTTACCAATCTCAGGAATATTTTTCATAGCCTAAGTATTGAACTACACGTTCTATAATGCATCATGATCTTCATTCTTTTTAAAGGAGGGAGAGCAGTGTACAATGGGAGTCCTTGGTCATGGCACATCATGAATAATAGACCCTAACCCATAGAGAATGGGAATATGAAGTAGCTGAATTTTAACCATCAGACAATATCCAAGCTGAATTGTTTCTTTTTTTTAATTTACTTTTTCCATACAAGACAGACACTTTTACCAAGAAAAAAAGTGTTTAGTCAAACACTGAATTTTCCTTCATATAACCCTATGTCCTAAGTCCAAGACCCATTTAGCACAAATTCTATAAGGTTTTTGTATTTTCCAAATGTGAAAAGTATATTGAATAATTATGGGAACATGAAATTTCATTCGAAGTTGGTCTTGGTTTCTGTGTTTAAGGCAGTGAAAATTTTTGCTGTATATAAAAGAAAAAGAGACTAAGTATTTGTAAAAAAAAAAAAGTACATTTCATTATGTTGTTCAAGGTATTGCATACAAATATGTTCTTTTTACTTTGGCACTAAGCAACTCTAAATTCTTTACTTTGTCCATCTAGCTTCCATGTGTATGCTCTAGCTTTATTTTCAGTAGTAAATATTCCCTCCTTATGATCTTATTGTAATGGTATATTCTTCATTATTTTTATCCATGTTCTGCTTCCGATACAGTGAAGTATATTATAATGAATTCATGAGCACAGCATGACTTTATGATAATTCTTCATTTTCATGCTTTAGAAGACTTTTTCTCTGACTTCTCTTTCTTGAACTGACATGTGGTAATTGGCTATTTCTGTTGTATTCCCTAAGGCAGTATGGCTGCCAGACTGAATGCTTGTATAAATGAGGAATCACTATAAAGGCAGTTGAGTTACATCAGTGTAAAACCCATGTCAGAAGAAAATTGGACAATACAATATAAATTTACTGGCAAAAACATTTTGCAGACACTCAGAAACATTGTGTGTGAAGTTGTATTCCAGTTTCTAAATAGCAAGCCATGTGTACATTATGTTGGTGCTGGCTAGAGAGAAGATATCTGTTCCCCTAACCCAAAGCTGGTCCTGCTTCATACCTACTCTGCAACTGTTAATTCAGTATATATAGTAGAATAACAGCTGTAGTCCATCTGTGTTAGTGACACAGGTTACTATGAACCCTGAATCCACATAAACTGTTCCTGCAAGCTCTCTTCTAAACCATCCTGCCATTGTTTACCCTTTATATCATAGGAATGGTGTTTTCGTCAAAACTATTTCAGTGGTCAGAAAATATGTCCATGCATGTTTGTATGTGTATATATGCGATGGGATTTGGCAATGGTGCCTACTCTTAGCCCTATAAACATTTTAACTTTATTACTAGAAGAGATTATGTATGATGCTTCATGTGAGAACATGGGGAGGGGAGAAATCTGTGATTTCAGTCTTAATGGAAAATTTCCCTTAAATTCCTGGATTTAATGTGAATTATTAATAAGTTAAAACATTTCTTTGGAGGTAATATATGTATTCTAATTTTTAGAGCAGCTGCATTCTTTTTAAGATACTCTTTTTAGAACTGGATTGCCCAATATGCTGGGTGTATGAATAAAAAAAATTAAAAGTTGTGCATTTTGCCTAAATCCTGTAAATTAGTAATCTAAAGTTAAAATTATTAATTTTAACAAGCTGCTTTACCCTTTTCTATTTAAATGCTGAACAAAATTTAGCTAGTTAGTTAGGCAGAATTAAGAACTTTTTTTTTTTTTTTACAAAAGGACTTCCAGTTTCTACTTGCATTCATTTATTTTGGTTTGTTGCTAAGGGAAATACACATGTAATCCTGTGACGAATGTGGTATGTTCCCACGCTAATGGAAAATATTGTATTTCTGTAGTAGATGGTTTTTAAGGAACTCCTTTTATGCATACTTAGGTGATGAGTAATATGTGTACCAGCTCTGGAAACGAACGATGTTTCAGTGATATAAACTCTTCTTTGTAAGTGCCATATAACTATTATTTCCTAATAAGTGATGAAGAGATTTAAAATCGGTCTAGCCCATAAATATCAGTAGACAAGATATTCTTCACAGACTATAGAGAACTAATTCCTTTTTTATTAAAACAAATGTTTCTCAGCAGTCAATGTTATTGTAAAAAGTTGTTTAACTGTTATGTGAAGATGTGTATTTTTGTAATTAATTACTAAAATATTGTCTAGACAATAGAGCTGTCCTCTAAAGAGTTACTGTGCTATGTCTACAAATTATATTCAGTCACTGAAATGTGAAACAGGCGGTCTTTGACTGTGGAGTAACTAACAGCTCTACCTCTAATACATGTGTCCCGGGACGCAAAGGTACTTACCGGCAACTCCTGTGCCAGGAAATGGAGAACAGGAGGCGAAACCTGCGCGGCTCGTCAGCTGCTTGTTTATTCAGCTGTGGCCGGCCGGTGAGACAAGCGCGCCGTGCCAGCCGGCACAAATAAAAATGGCGGCACACACCGCGGGAGCAGGAGAGAAGGGGGAGAAGCTGCTCCCAATGCCCCTGCCCCTCGGACAGGCGAGAGCAGCAGAGCACGAGGGGAGAAACACCCCAGACGGGGTGCATCGCTGCAGAGGTGACTGCTAGGGAGACCCGGGATCACCCCTGTGTTACCACAGAGGATATCCCCGACAAAGGCAGCCAGAAGAGGAGAGCCTATGGGGAAGCCCGGAGAGAGGTCTCCGGAGGACATGCCGCCGCTGGACTGTGAGGTGCCGGGGAATGGGCAAAGATTGAATGCCTAGGCACAAAGCAGACGGGGCTACTGTAAGGCATGGGGGGGCAATTAAAGGGGTGGTACACCCAGTTTGTGTTGAGCTTTTTTTTGTGTTTTGTGTTAGACTTGTCTTTTCCCTGAGTTCTAGGGGAGACCAGGGGACATTAGACTGGTAGTGGACATAGTCTCAGTTGCAGGGAGGGAAATTGGCACTCCAATTTTAGTATTAATCCAAGAGCAAGACGACTAACAGCTTGGCAATACCATAAGGAGGTGTGAGGCCGGGGTGTAGGGGTGTTGGAGCCCCAAGAGTGATGGCTGGGGAACCCTGGGCCCCGGGCACACACGACGACTGACCCCAAACACTGGTAACATCAAGTCGTGGCAGGCGGGAATGGGGTCAGGGAGTTGGGCAGAGAACATCCACTTGGCCACCGGCGTGAATACCGGCAAGGGACAACACCAATCCCACGGGGAAGAGTGGCCCGAGAACAGCTAGTCGCATCGTGGCGGCGGCAACATGGAAGTGACAATGTGAATGTTAGAAAATATAATCTTTGCACTGTAAGTTGAATGAAAATGCTTGAGTCTTTGAAATTATTTTTGGTTTATTTAGATTTCCAGCATTAACAAATTGTTTAATGTTATTTGTTAACATTGCAATTTAGGGTTAGATTTATCAAGTTGGCAGATATTTCCTCCCTTATAAACATAAATGACTTGTAAGACATTAGAAGGGCACAACTCTGTGCCATCACCATCACCCCTGCTGCTGCCAGGCTCTGGCTCTGGCTGGACTGCATCCCACCATCAGCGCAGAAATTTGTAGGGTGCATGTGCCCCCTGTTCTCCCCCCATGCATCACCTATGCTTATTAATACCAAAAACCTGTACCTGCAGGTCTTCAATGAAGTCAGTGTCTCTAGAAAATCAGGCTTAGAATAGTCACTCTCACAAATCTGCATTTGTATTTAATTTAATGCTTGTCATGTGGCTTTGAGATTTTGCTCCTCCAAAATATAATTAAGACAGAAAACCCTGACAACTAGAGAGAATTCATGGTGGAAGGGTGAAGGGGCACTTGACAGAATCAAGGGTAACTTTAGGATGTGGGGAAAAATCTGAAGTTCTGCTCTCAGCCTTGTTAGAAAGTTGGCCAATCCCAAATTTGAGTAACATGAAGAGGATGCTGGTGCTCTGATGATTGCATTAACAAATATTTAAACAAAGGAAATTTTGTGGTTTTGCTAAAGCAGCCTTTAACATCCCATTTCTATTAAGAAAAAATTTGGATTTGACAAATTCCTGTGAAATAAAGATGGCAGCAAACCATCTGGGTTTAAATGTACCAGGGTTTGATAGGCAGCTTTCTTCATAGTAAAAAAAAAAAGGATTCTACTAAAGTTAAAAATGAAAAATGTAACTTTAAATATTAGGATAATTTACATTACATTGAGAACAAAAAAATTACCTTGCCTGTTTAGTAAAACATAATTACTTTGCATCCTTTTTATTGGCTCATTTTACTTTTGTATCTTATGCATACTTTAAGTGGAGTATGTTAATTAATAAAAGTTTGTATTTTTGATCAACATTGTATATTAAGGAGGCAGTTAAAAAGGATCAATAAATGCTTGGTATATGGTTAATCAACATTTATAATTAGGATTTTTTTTTTATTTTTATGGAGTCCAAGAACATGCTTACATCTTCTGATGTCAGGATCAGCAGCCTAGGGATTGCAGGCATGGCATATGGAACCATTAGATTCAGTCTGTGGACATGAGGCTTCAGTGACATTCAGTCGTGGGGGGCCTCAGCTGCAGGCATTCTCCCTGTGCCACTGTGGAGACAAACAGCAGCAGTAGCCACATCCGACCACCCACCTCCCTGCTTGCCTGACCTGGGGTGGGTCATTCTAGCAGGGAGTTGGAAAAGATTGCCTACTAGGCCTGTGTGAAGTGGCTAGTATGTGCTTTGGATTCAAATTCGGCCAATTCAGTGGACAGTGATTTGATTTGGTGATTTGAATCACTGTCCCAAAGTGATTCAGCCAAATTTGATTCGGAGATTCAGCTGCCGCTGAATTTCTGAATCAAACAGGCCTCATCCCCCACCTGCTCTCCCAGTCCCATCAATGGCTGCCCTGCCTGACTCCAGTGTCTCAACTCTTGGGAAAAAAAAAGACTCACACTCACTGGCTCCTGCCAGGGCAGGGAGGTAATCCCCACTGCCCTGCACTGCGTTGGAGGTTTGCCATGAGCTCCCATCCCCAGCCTGCTCTCCCAGCCCTGTCAATGGCTGTCCTGTCCAGCCCCGGCTTCCTGGCTTTAAAAAAAGCCCCAAAAATTCCTGCACTCACCAGCTGCTGCCTTGCAGGGGGGGGTGATCCCTGCTGCCTCCCAGTGCCCCATGCTTCATGGTGGGCTCTGCCATGAGTCCCCACAGGTCCCACTGGCTGCTGTAGCATCCAGTGAGTGTGGGGCTTTTTTTTTTTTTTTTAAGTTCTGAGACTCTGGGGTTGGGTGGGGCAGCTATTGATGGGTTTGGGAGAGTGTGAGGGGGATAGGGCTCATGACAGAGCCCCCCACACAGCATAGAGCAGTGGGAGGCAGTGGAGATCATCCCCCCGCCCCAACCTGGCAGGAGCTGGTGAGCGTGAAGCATTTATTTATTTATTTATTTATTTTTTAAAGAGCTGGGATGCTGGGGCTGAGTGGCACAGTCATTGGGAGAATGGGTGGGGGGGTAAGGGTTACTCAGGTAGGGCTGGGGGTGCAGGCAGGGAATATGGCCTGGTGGGGGTCACCCCATGGTCCCCTACTCCAGCCTCAACTCCCACCTCCTACTTACCAGCATGGAGTCTGGACTGCTCAAATCCCCAAATCTTTTCTGAATCACTTCGGAGGCTTTGAATTGATTCAGAACTTTTTAGTGGTCTCCTGATTCGATTGAGATTTAGAGATTTGGCTGCCAAATCAGGCCGAATCTCCTCTGAATCAAATTGGCACCTGAAGCTTCACACAGCCCTATTGCCTACCCTTCTACTGAGTATAAATAACATAAATGGGTAAGTGTAGTTGCTTCTAATATTTTAAATAATTTAAACCCTTACTAAACTATATGTAAATAACCATGGTATATAGAATGCAACCATTATTTGTATTAAGTTAACACCCAAAATCTAATTCTATTAGGAGTGGGTTCCCATTCTGTTGGGTACAATGCAAACACGTAAGTAGCCCTTAGTGGTACTGTGGGCCCTGGTGATTTTGTTAGATGATCACAAGGTGAGAGATTTGTCAGAGTTCAGAGATCAATTCTACTGTCAGATAGGTGCAACATATCTGTATTGTTAAAACCAATTCTGTTTTTATTCTGTACTGTTAGAGCCACTCCTGTCATAACGTAGATTTGAAATTGCTCATTCAGGCATTTCCACATTTAAATCATGATTACATATGTAAATTGTAAAGGACAAATGCTCTTCTGCTCACATAACAGAGCAAATACACATTATGGGCATGTCCACACATGCAAGCATGTGCGCTTGCAGCAGCTCAAATAGAAGCAGTGCAAACTTGAGCCAGAGTTTTGTGCCTTGGCACACGTGCTCAGACATGCACTTTATTGTGGAGCAAATTGTGCCACTTGGGGCCAAATTACCCTGCCTGGCTCCTCCTGGATCTTCAACCAGGGGGAGCTAGAGCCCAGGGCCAGCACCTGTGCTGTCCCCAACAGTATAAAAAGCTGCCCTGTCCTGGCCCCAGCAGTATAAAAGCCACCCTGGCAAGTAGCTCAGGGCTACTAGCTCTCAGGAGCTTCTGGGGCCCAGCCAACTGGTACCTGGGGACACTACCCCTTGTGCCAGCTGGACTGCTGAAGCAGCCCTGAGAGTTCCCTGCACCTTCTACCCACTGCAGCAGTCTGGCAGTGGGGGCTGCTGCCTGGCTGTGACCTGCCGTGTACCTGCCAGACAGGGTTTTATTGCTATATCTACAGTGTTAAAGCAAGTCTCTTATCATAATAATAAAGTGAACTCTAAATACAGGTTTCATGAATTCATGAATACATATTTTGCTGCCCTCCCACAGGGCAATGGCCCCTACACAAGGGCTACAGCCCCCCAACAGGGGATTCAGCCCCTACACAAGGGAGTCAGCCCCCCATCAGAGGGTTCATCCCCCACACGAGGGCTACACCCCCCCAACAGGTTGTTCATCCCACCAACAGGGGGTTTGTTCCCCACACAAAGGGTTTGCCCCCCCCAACAGGGAGTTCATCCCCCACACAAGGGGTACAGTCCCCCAATGGGGGCCAAATGGCCTCTGCAGGGGCTACCACCCCCCCTGCAAAGCTCACATGCCCCACCCCAGCCCCCTGATTACTCCCTCACCTGCCCCATGCTCCACTGGCTGCTGCAGCCCCCCCAATGGCTGCCCCACCCAGCCCCACTCCCTCAGACCCCCTCAATGGCTTCCCCATCCAGTCCTACCCCCCCCGTGCACTCCCAGGCCTCCCCCCACAACCCCAAGTACCATCACTTAAAAAAAATTCCCAGAAAAAGAACAGGGAAAAAAATAGGGGAAAAAAAGCCTCTGCTTACCTTAGAAGCAGGGGTTGGCGGGCTCCGGGGGCTCCTGGCAGAGCCCCCCAGGCAGCACAGGACAGAGGAGGGGCAGGAGGGCCCAGGCTGGGGCTGCTGGGGCTGTCACCCTGCCTGGCACTGTGCAAGCGGGGCCCCAAGCAGCCACACGTCAGCTCCAGCTGCCAGTAAGTGCTGGGGTTTCTTTGCATTTTTTTTGAAGTATGGGGTGGGGGCCAGTGATGGGTGGAGTTTGGAGGGATGGGGCCAACCCTGGCAGGGGTCAGGGGGCTTATGGGAGCTGGCAGGGGGAGGGGCTGGCCACAGCAGGAGTTGGGGGCCTCAGGAGGGCTGGCGGGGGGAGGAGCCAGCCCCGGCAGGGGGAGAGGGCCTGGGGGGAGCTTCTGGGAGTGGGGCGGGAAGTGGAGGTCCCTGCCACAATCCCTTCCCCCTTTTTTCAGCCCCCCGACCCCTTACTTACCAGCACTGGAGCCCTGGTGCTGAAAAGCATGGCCTGGATGGCTGTGTGTTTCGGCACCAGGGCAAGGGGCAACCATAGAAATGCTCTAGCAGCCAGAGCATCTCTATGGAGGACCCAACCTCCGGTTGCCACTTTTTTATACTTTGCTTTTTTTAGACCCCTGGATATCCAGGGGTCAAATTTTGCAGCATAGGGAACATTTTTTTTTGTTCCCACACATGCCTGTTACCCCACCTCAAAAGGTTTTGAGGTGGGGGAGAGGCACATGTGTGCTCAAGTGGATGTGCCCTATATGTGCAAATTTGACATAAAGTACCACAAGGTTGAAACTCTATATAGCATACTCAACTTAATTCCTCTTCTCTCCCACACCCAATCTGGTAAGCTCTTCCTTTTTTTAACAAGCACATGGACATCCATCTTTGTAACTTAACCCATCTTGAAAATGAATCAAATGTAATCCCAGATGCAAACACACTTGAGTACTTCCATACCTATTGCAGGATTTTTGGGAAACAATGAGATATGCATATGGCTATATGTTGAAATTCATTTAAGCATATCAAATTTTGTTTTATGCAGTTAGAAGATAGCATTAATCAGAACTGTATTCTTAATCTAGCTCGGCTTCCTAGCAGCAGACTACTTACTATATAGTATAGGCTTAAAGCATTTACCTTCCCTACTTTAACCTCTGTGGATTACACTAATGTCTCAGAATTACTTTCCTGTGATTTACAATTTACCTTCTTTTACAAGACAGTAAACATGTACCCAAAGCTACAAGACAAAGTTACTAGACAGCAATTGACCCCAAACATTTTTAACTTTGCTTTTAAGTGTCAGAACTGATATCATTACTATTTTTGGTGAGATACCATCATAGTCAGCAATTATGAAAATGTACCTGGAAACTCAAGGAATCAGTCTTCCAAAAACTTTCCCAACATCATAATTCATGTGTAAAAAATAGTGGGGAAAATGTAAAAAATTGTGATAATAGCAATTCTGGCTTGCATCTTTAAAGGCCACATTTTTAAATGGGACTCATGAAAAATGATCATAATTTTTTTCAGTGGGCTTTGATTGAAGGCATACTTTTTATTTGATTATTTTTTCAATTTGCTATCTAGTCTTAGCTCCTTACAGTTCTAAAAGTCAAATCTAAGTGGTATTTTTCACCTTTTTTAGTTTGATTCTTAGTAGACAAGGATTTTATTTGCATTATTATGCTATTACACAGAGCATAAATTATGACTCGGCTCCAAGCGTACACAGTACCTTTCCTGTTGTGAGTAGCTTATAGTCCAAATAAGGCTGTACTGTTTAAAGAGAATACTTTGTCTGAGGTGTTTAAATGCTCTAGATTCAATACTACAAGAAAAGATCATAAACATGCTCTCCTTTATCTGCTAACAGAAACATTTTCAATGTTGTTTTAATCTATAGATATTGTGCCACTCAGAGACAAGGTTTCTAATTTTCCATGATTCTGCTTTTTATGTAATCACTTATACCACTGCAAAGAAAAGGCAGAGGAGGAGTTAAATGCTACAAAAGCTGAATGGTAGAATTTCACTATATTGAACTTACTGTGCAGGGATAGAAATGGTCATCTAAGATGAAAGACATCATGGAATCCTTCCCAAGTTGTTTTAGGAGTAAAAGTTGTTCTTTAATGCTAGGTACAGACATTATACTTGCTGCACATTAAGCGCACAGAAAATGCTTTACAGACATTCACATTCCATAAAGCACTTTAAAATTGGTAGCTCCCACTCTAAATTAACTTTGGATGGATGTGGTATCAGACTTTAGCAGATAGATGCTTTAGCTTAGACCACTTTATCAAATGTCTGTACAACATCCCATCCCAAGTCAGGGTAGGTCACATTCCCTGAGCATCCTGGGGACCCTTTTCTGGGTGGCTTGCTAGCGTTGACTGGTGTTTGTTTCTGGGCAAGCACTGGTCAAACCCTGTCCACAGACTATCAAGGAGAGAAGACAGAAAAGGCTCTGATTGCTCTCTGCATGGCTGGGTGAGGATTGGGGAACAAAGCCCCTGTGTCACATAGATCCCCTGTATTGCTGGCTTGGGCCTGGGGGGCGGGGTGGGGTTGGGTCTGTGCACTGGAGGGGATTCCTCCTCCCCCTCCCAGTTCCTGGTATGGCCAGAAGCCAAGCCAGGCAACCTTGTGATAAAGCTGCTACCTGCAGATGTCAAGAGGCTGGGGTGGGTGCAGATGTCAAGAGACTGTCATGTGGGTCTGGCTTGACCTCCCCCCCAAGGCCGAACTCAGCAATCGGGGAGGAGGGGGGCATGTGCAATGGGGGCTCTTTCTCCACTCCCTTCCAGCTTCTTGACAGCTTCATCCAGCAACTGCAGCATAAGACTGCCTGGCCTGACTTTTTGCCACATTGAGACCTGGGGAGAGTCAGGGAAAGGGAGTCTGCTGCACAGACCTGGCCCAGCCCCCACAAGACCTAACCCAGCAATCTAGGGGAAGCCATACAGCTCCGAGACTCTCTACCCCCTTAGTTGCTGCTGACAGTCACCAGCTGGCAGAGGGATGAGACTTGGGAGAGGGGCCACTCTGGTAGCCTCCTGGAGGGTGTTCAGGAACACCATCAACCTGCTGGCCTTAGCTAGCACAGGCAGGCTCCAATCGCCCCCCGCCCACTGAACAGTGAACATCTCTTTGGTTCGCTCCTGCTTTAACTTATAGCACTTCAAGTAATGTGCGACAGAGTGCTTCTGCCAGGGGCTTTTTGAATGTCTGTACTTGGCCCTAGATTTTAAACTATTTTAATACAATGAAATTACTTACTGAAAGAAATGAATATTGTATGACCCTCAGAACTGCAAATGATTAAATTGACTTTAACCCATAGGCTAAAGGATGAATTCCCCATTCATCTTTGAATTTGGCCCTATGGATTTAGCATCATTACTTTGTATGACTTCTTCAGTCTTTCAGGTCTTCGAGTAATTGTGCATTAGTGCTCTTTCTTGGTCCAAGGTCTTCCTTTGTAGAGCAGCAGCTCCAACCCTGCTTAATTTGTTCCCTGCTTCCTTACTAATATGTTTTTCTATTATACCATATTAGGGTGCTGTTCAATTGCTCAGAGTGATGTTAACTGTTTTTCCTTCCATCTATAGGCCATATGCATCTCAACTTTTTAAATTTAAAAGTTAGTCTTTGAGCCATTTTTTTGGTGTCAGTAATACCTGGGCATAACTGTAAAATTTTATATTACTCAGTGCATGGCATTTATGCCAAGTATTTAATGAATTTTGCATAATTGCAGCTAACTTGCATATAACCACACACTTCAGTTTAGAAAGCTGTGTAGATTTAGTGTGGTTGAAAAGTGTCTGACAACTATAGTTGATAACAACTTCTGTTTATCTACAAGGCTGGCTTCCCACATGTTTTCTCCTGCCAATATGTCTCAATCCTCATCTTGGTGGTTTTTCTCATGGAAAGTTTGTTTATATGGCAAATGCATATCTTGGCCTTCCTGTTGAATCTGCTCAGTAGTGTAAAATATGATGGTGAGCATGTGATTTGGTGGCATTGTCATCATCATCTTCTACACCACATTTGACCATTTTGTTACACATGTTTGCACTTGTTTATTGTACTTTGTGAGGTCTTTCATTGTACATGTGCCTTCAAACAGCAGGCATTGCAACAGGTGTTGCATAGTTTGAGGCCCTGTGCCACAATCTCACAGGTACTTGAACTAATGGTATAGCTCCAGTTCTTCATTAGTTTCTTGGAGCGTCTGACTCCAATATGTAGGCAGTTAAGACATTGCCACCTTTGCCATGGTTTGTCAGCCCCCACTGGTAAGGACTCAGCTGCTGGAACGTCCGTTTTTCTGGTGTTAGGTGTTTCCTTTAGCTTCTTGTTCTACATCTGTAGTTGTGTCTTCTTGGGTGTGGCATCAAGAAGTTGGGTTCAGGTGAGGAAACTCCTGCATGACTTCAGATGTTTGTGCACTGTGGGATGGTTGTACAGCAGGTATCTCACATCTTCAATTTTCCCTGATCATTTTATCCTGCTGGCATTTCTCAAATTATGTGCTTACTTTGTGACCATACAAGTCGTTCAAACATAACTCATTTTTAAATATTATGTATTTATTAAGATCCACATAGAGACATAGTCTACAGCTAAATTTGATCTGACATATTCAAGATCTTGTCTCCTTCATAAACCTGAAAATAGTGTATGGAGATCCAAAGTGCTAGTATATAACATGTGCTTGTTATCTGTACAGAGACCTCCACAGTGTATGGAGGAGCAGGTGAGAGTTCAGCAGTCATAAGCAACAGTACACAAAAGCCACGTCACTTGTGGTTTCTGCAGAAGAATGGTGATTCTTCCAAGTAGAAATGCAACACTTACACATTTCTCTATGGCTTAACTCTTCCAGGAATCAGGAGGAGTCACCCTGAACTGAAAAAGGTGTGAGGGAAAGCTGCTCCTGCCCCTCCCTTAGACTGGGAGGGGAGGGGCTCCCCACCAGCTCTTCATACTGTGGGGTCCCCAGTTTGAGAAGCAGGTAGGGAGCTTGCAGTGCTGCCAGGATTACAAAGTATGGGAGCTGGGAATCAGGCTGTGAGTTTAGTTCATCTCAGATTCAGCTCCTACATCATATGCTATCAGGTTCCCATTGCAGCTCCCACCACCCAGGGAATTGCAAAGCCTGAAGACCAGGAACCAGGGCCAGAGAAGCTATCTATGCCGCAGTTCCTGGCTTTAAGTGCTGCCTCACCACCAAGATGAGTATTGGAAGGTGAGAATTGCAAAGCCCAGGGACTAAGGAATAAGGTTCAGGAAGCATGTCCCAAAGCATGGTTCCTGGCACCTGCCATCTTCTGATTCCTGCCTTTGCTGTCCACTGAGGGCAGTGGGAATATCCCTTGGCAGCTCGGGGGGGCCAAGCAGAGCCGCAGCCCCTTGCTTCTGCACACTTGTTCTGCAGTCCCCACACTGCAGTCCCCACTCGGAAGGGGAGGTAGTTGCTGAGTTGCTTCTGTGGGACCTAAGCAGAGAAGCAGACTTGCATTGCTTCCTGCCTTCTCCTCAGAAGTCCCTGGCGTGAGAAGCTGGTGGGGGGGCTTTGCTCTGCTGCTCCAGTCCTCCAGTTTCCCATGTTTTCCCCAGACTGGGATCACTCCAGTCTTGGGGAGGTACAAAGAGAAGCGGGGAGGTGGAAGTTGTAGGATGAAGGCTATTACTGCTCCCTCTACTGGAATCATTTCTGGTGGTGGAAGTTTTCCACCACCAGAAATGAATGCTTGTATGCAGCCAAAGAACTACACTTCCTTTACTGGCCTGTGAGTTGTACTAGATGACTTTTTTTCAGTGACATAAATTGATTTTGTGATCAACCCAATAACGTTTATCAAATTCAGCTTTAATTTGCGGAATTTCCAGATGAAAATAAAATTACTGGGCTTGATTCATTAGCATTTATGCCACTATTTGTGGAATCATAGAATCAGCATCTCAGTGTTAGTGGCTCTGGCATTGCAACATCATCCAGCCATTTCTCTGGGTTTCTTAATCCACTGCCTCTCTCTTGTCCCTCTTTCTAAGCAGATCTTCCCTGTAAGCTAGCCTGTTCACTTCTCCTTTGTCCATAATGGTTTCCTTTCCCCTGCTAACCTGCTTCTTTTCACCAAGCTTACAGTGAAGGAAGGTGAGAGTGGTTTGCAGGCTAAATCCCTAATGCACTCCCTCTCACTCTGGACTCTAGTTAAAGAGGGGGCTTAAGTATTGGTGTAACTACTGAGTCTTAGCTGCTTACACTAAAACTTTGTAAGTTATTTACTTTTTATTAAAGAAAAAAATTACCTTAAAGGCTCCCCTTTAAAGATGTGGATGGCAAACTGAAGAGTTCAGACCTATGCATGACAGTATTCTGGGCATGCGAGCTATCGCACCAAGTCTTTGTTACTCTAGTCGCATCATTCATCTAGCTACCCAATAGCACAAAGATTAAGACACCTAAGATTTGGGTAATCTAGGATCAGTTCACTTCTCTGAAGGGATTAAATTGCATATCCCATGAAAAAATCTTAACCTTCTGGCTATATGATACTCTAGAGTGGGTCTTTCTCAGTCTTTTCCATTGAAGCAGTTTAATTTTGTATGTTTAAATATTATTGGGCTAGCAAGATAGTGACAGTGATCCTGTTGGGACTTAAGCATGGAGGTTCCTGGCTAGAGGATCTTGTTTTACCTCTCAAGTTCAGAACAATTCACCATATTTGGGATTAGGAAGGAATTTTGCCCCATGGTCGTATTGGTCTGGACTCTAGGAGTTTTTGCAGTCCTATATAGCTGGTGGTGTGGCCCTCTTCCTTGAATCTCTTGAGTATATTTTAACAATATTTGCAGCAGCAGGATGTTGACTTTCTGTGGCAAGTTGGATGGTTATGCTTGTGGTTGTGTCGGGGTTGACTTTGTAGTTTTGCTAATAGTTTAGACAATGGATTTGTATGTGTTGGTTTTGATACAGGTGATTCTGCTTCAGACAGGGGTTTGGACTAGGTGACCTTGAGGTCCCTTCCAGCCCTGCTTTTCTATAATTCTGTAACTCAGGGGTTAGAGCTCTCATTTGATATGTGGGGGACCTGGCTTTAAATCCATATTCTCTGATTTGGAGCAAGGATTTCTGATCCTAAATGAAAATGTTTCAGCTCTGTATTTCTTTCCTTGGTGTCCTTGCCATTTGCTGTGTGCAGCTGAGATACAGTGAGCTGCATATCGAGGGTGCTCTGGATCAAACAGATTATTTGTTTTGGGAATTGGGAAGTATGTTTAATGTTTCCATTGGGACAAATGATCAGAGGTGTAGGTTAAGGGGATAAGAAAAGGAATTTTGTTACAAAGTAAGAGAAGAATATTTACCATAGTTATTTGAATCAAAGATGACCCTGAATTTAGACTACCTCCCAACAATTAAGTTTTATACATAGAAAATGTATAAATTTGTTATAATTTTCCAGGTATAGAATCTAATTATTGGAAGGTTGTCTTTCATTCGTCTCCTCCACACAACCCCCCCCCCACTGCAGGGGGTCACGCAGTTGCAGGGTACGTGGTGTGGAGAGGTCAAGCAGCTTTCTCCCTGCTTATTTCTACCCTCTCACTTGCCCACCCACAGCCTCAGGTCCCTCCTTCCCGCTCTGATCCTCATCCTTTCTCCCTGCCTCTGTCCCTGGCTCCCCCCTACTCTTCCTCACTTCCATCTGAATTCTAGGTTAGGGCACTGAGCGCAGGCCCAACCCAGCCCCATGACAGCCATGTGGGCTGTGCGCTGCTGCTATGGGGCCAGTCTGGGGCTGCGCTCAGTGGTCCAGGTTGCAGCATGGATGGAGTCTGGTGGTGTGGAGCAAGGATAGGAGGAGGAGGGAAAGGGGCAGGCAGGAGAGCAGAGGCCGGGTAAGGAAGAGATGAGGGAATCGGGGGAGATGGCTGGGTGCAGAGGCAGTGGGGTGGGTGGAGCAGGCCACTACAGGTAGGAGCTAGAGTCAAAGCCAAAGGCAGTAGCTGTCTGTCCCCCTAACTGAACTTGTACTTGGTTGTACAATGAGGGGCTTTCTCCCCATGTTATATGGTGAGGAAAACATTGCCTTATAGTCAAGTAAATATGAAAGTCCAGTGTGTTTGTGGAACTGAAGGTTAAAACAGCCAGCTCTGTGCAGTAAACAAGACCTGCAATATAGCCTTTGGGCTTCTTTCTTATTCTTAAAAAGAAAGGACCTGAAGTATAGTATTTGCAGACTGTGTTCCCCATTGGGTATCCTCTTGTAGAATGAAGGAAGATTCAGAAATGAACTGGATGCTAGGACCTTAGGCTGCAGAATAAGTGCTTATACAAGGGCATGTCTGTAACTCCACATTGGATCCATTTAATGGTTGCTTTGTGAGAGAAGTTTGACAGCCACCACTAATGTGTGAGGAGAGGTAGGTGAGAGGTGGGTAATTAGGTGAGAGGTAGGTAAGTAGTTAGCTATGTTAGTCTGAAGTCAGGCAGAAGGCAGGGCAGGCTGGCACCTTTATAGACTTACTAAATCAGAGAAATATTAGGTGCATTAGGTGCTTCAGAATGAGATTCAAGACAAGTACACTGCATAAATCAGCATACTCAGCATACAGCCAGGTTAGCCAGCCAGGAGGAAATGTTGAGGACAATGATATGTTTTAGTTCTTTCACCTCTCTAACCTCCACCCTAATGGCTTCCCTGGGTGGAGTTGCTCTCAACCTCTCCTGTTGGGGTTGTGCAAGAATGAATTCAAGGAAGGTGTTCTTATTTCCATTGCTCCCAGGCTGTTCCTGTGTTTTATCTAATGACCACAGGTAAAACACAGAAGCAGTACTTAGAGCAAGGATCTGAATTCAGGACTCCCCTGAAAACCAGTGAGTGCCCTAAGCACTATGCAACAGGCATGATCACTTTTGCTCTTCAGCTAAGATATTTAAAATCTATAGCATGGTCCAACTATACCAGGAAGATTGAATCATAGGGAAGCAGGGCTAGAAGGGAACTCCAGATGTCATCTAATCCAAACTGAGTCCAAACTGATACCTTGACTCAGAATAACTCATAGCCAGGTAGTGGAAGTGTAACTAAGGCAAGCCAAGCCATGCACGACCACAGGGTGTTGATTAAGAGCAAATGTCACAGCTCTGCTCTCCAGGACTCAACAAGATCTCTGCTTAGGGTGCTGAAATTGCCCCAGATGACAAATTGGGGTGCAGGGTTTCAACCTTCCCCCATCCCGCACCCATTATTGGCAGCTGCAAGATGGCAGTTGCGCTGCTGGTATGATGACAACAGGAGTTTGCCAACATCCCTGTGGTCTGGGGTGCACAGCTGCATTGCTACGCTGCTGCTGGCTTGAAGTGCCTCCAGTATCTGCAGAATTTTGTCAAATTACACTGCCAATATTCAGCCAGATGAGATGTAGTGATTGTTTCTTCATAATTTTACTTAGCACATAGTATCAGATAACAGTGTACAAATCTGAGCAATTTCAGCTGTAGCAAATAAAGATTACACAGTTCAGTTTACTGCTGCTCTCCATGTCTTATGCTTTTTCAAGGTCAGTATAGTTCCATCTGAAATTATTGTATAATAAAGAGTGGGATTATACTAAGCTTAAAATCATTCCATCATGTCTTTTAAATTGTGCAGCAAAGATTTCAGTTCATATGTAAAGTATGTTTTTGGAGGTCACCACAGTTATAGCTACTTAACACACAGATTTGTAGTGTTCCCTTTTTGCTTATCACAAATGTTTAATGTCATTGAACAAGAGAAGAAATGTTATTTATTTTAAAGCAAAAGGGCATGTTTAAATGAAGTGGTACAATAAATACAGGGTAAAGAGAGGGAAAAAGCAGGTAGCAATGGAAATTTTAAGATCATACAATCAGGTCCTAGATTCTTAAAAAGATGTTCAGTAGTTTTCCAGCTTTCTATCTGACTGAGAAATCTGGGTCTCCCTTTGCACATTTTTGCAGGACACAGTCCAGCAAAGCTATTTGATATTGTGTGTCCCCACTCCCTATTTCACTTTATGCAGCAGGATGAATAATTTTTGCCTTGAACTGATGGTTATTTCTGCTGCTTATAATTGTTTGATTTTAGAAAGGTGACTTATGATGTCTAAGAATTGCTGTAAGCAATTCAGGCTTTTAACCTTTGATATTATATACTGTTTTAGTTCCAAGATAACTATCTAGTTAACTTATTATAAAATATATATCTTCATTTTAATATATTTATATATTATTGTATTTATTGGTAAATCTATCATTTATTTAGATTATTAGGTTGTATTAATGAAAAAATAATTAGAATCTTACATTGAAGAAAAAATAATGAATCCCAAGGATACTCCATGGTCTTGAGTCTTTCCAAAAAAAGCCTCCCATAGTCCACGGTTTTTAAACTTCATTTCTTTGTCTGTTTTACAAAATCTGTTTACAAAATCCATTTTGCTCCCCTGCTGCGCACAGTTTCTCTCTGCTTCCCTGTCATTTGCTCTTGTGGAAGGATTATACCATATGGTTCTAATAGGTTTAAAAATTATTTAATCTTCAGGAATGTTCCATGATATAATTCTTCAGTACTTAACTCATAAACACAGAACTGGATGAGGCCTTGTGGGCCATCAAGTCCAATCTGCTAAATTTGTGGGTATCTCTATACTTGAGTAATACCCAAAGTGTATTGTCAGTAGCATCTCAGAATTTAAATAACTTGATTCCATAGAATATATCAGGTAATTACTTTAGACAAGCTAAATGTGTTTTGTTTTTTGACAGAAAAAAAAATTGAATATTGATAAAATTTCACTGCTCTGCATTCAGGTGTATTAGTGTTTACATATAAATCTCTACAATTTAAGATTTGCATAAGGAAGTGCGAGTGCATGAAAGATGCTCACAAGGTGGCCTCAGTACCTCATTTCCAGGCTTAGCATGTGTGGACCAGGGATGGGTGAGTGGGGCGTGCTCTCAGAAGCACTCTTGCAAGTCCCACAAAAGCGCTGTGGAGTGGCTTATAGTCTCGTGATCAACAAGGTAAGAAACTGACCTGTCTGGAGTTTAATAAGTCAGAAAGTAAATTATGAGTATCCTTTATACAAGACAGGACAAGTGGTAATCCTAATGATGTATGAAACTGTGGAAACAAAAACTGCTTGTCTTCAGTTAGCAATATTGAAACTAGAAAGAGAATGTAATTGGCCTATATGTTATAAGCACAAAAATCTGATTTAACCAGAATGCGAATCTATATGAACTTTATAGACATATATAGTTTACCATCCTGGTTATGATCCCAAACAGAGGATTAAAACCCAGATCCCCAGTATGGACAACCTGAATTATAGGTGTTGAGGAGGTGCTGTTCTAAGTTATTTCTAGGTGAATACCCAACCCAGGTTGCTGGACAGATGCAGGGAGCAGGTGATGCTAAAAGGAAGCTAAGAGGGAGAAGTGTGATGGGCCAAGCAAAGTGTTAATGCAGCTTTATTTCCACAAAGAGCAAAGAAAAAGCAGGATCACTCTGGAGGTTACATGTGCTCTTCCCCATACACAACACAGGATAGGGTAGAGATTGCCAGCCCATCCATAAAGAACCATAGGATCAATCCTGCAGATAGTTTCAAGTCTCACTGAAGACAATGAAGAAATACTATTTGTGGAATGGTTTTCAGAATTATATTTGAAATAATTCTTCAAAAGCTAGGTTCCTGTTTAACCTGCCAAGTACAAATCCAGAGCTGGTGCAAAGAGCCCTCAGGGGGTCAGGTGCAAAAGATGGTCTTCAGCCCTCTGCAGTGAGCCAATCCCATGATGTAATTTAAGGTCTTATGCTCTGAACTGTACCAGCCACGTGTGGCAAGCCCCAGCCAGTTTCATCTGTAGGATTTAATGTGTTCCCATTTCTTACTCCCTTCATCTGCCACATACGCATTTTAATTAGGGTTGGATCAATCTAAATACCTAATCATACAGATGTTCTTGGAGGCTAAATTGGGCAAAAATGGTGATCTTAATCTAAGTTAGTTTACCTCAGGCAGTAAACTAACTTACATGGGGAACTGGTTAGCCTGATCCAGCCCCAGATCAATGTTATTCCTGAAAGAGGTAGAAGATGATAGAGTGAATATATCTAAGCATAGGTACTAAGAATATATAGTCGTTATTATTCAAATAGATGATATAAACAGAAGGTTCAAAAAGGATACTAATGGTCCGGTGATACATCAGCCAATATGTATGTGTTGCAATAAATAACTCTGCAGCAACTCCAAAATTTGGGATATTATTGGTAACATAACTAGGAACATACAATATGTGTATGCTGCTGTTATGCCTCCTATTCCTGGAAAGCCAGAATTATTTTGTGGTGGTATTTCTAAAATTGTGGTGATTTTTATTATTATGATTAGTAGTAGTAGTACTGCTATGTATAGAGCTAGTAAACCTCATATTACTTTGAAACAGTCCTGCGTTTCAGTTGTAATTTGTTTTTATATTTTTTTATTTTTAAAGCTCGGTGTGAATATCAGCTATTCCTCATAACAACTCTTGAGCTAATTAGCATTTATTCCAAAAAATAACAACTCTGAAACATTATCTTCAAGAAAAACTAGATCTATTGAATATTCAAAAATAGTTACAAAAGAAAAATGTGATAAGTATATACTTGCCAAGTTTTTAATTTTATTTATTCTATTTACATTTTCTTTACTATATGTTTGTTCAATCTTTTTGTAATGTGGTAGATAATGTAAGCGTATCCAAATCCCTGTTACTATTAATGTAATTTTTTGGCTGTAGGTTTTCAAAAAGGCATAGCGCACTTAAATGGCCAACATAAGAAATTCTGCTAGTTGCACATGCTCCCTTAGTATATGGAAAATAGTACTGGCAGCTGTTTGTGTGTGTTAAGAAGGGATGTCATTTATGTCTCTCTTATTAAATCCTTGATTGATGCAAACTGCTTAAATCTCCTTACAAAAAAACAATCATTGTGAAGCATGCTGGGAAGGGCAAACAGGAGGCAACTCAGCCAGTCCGGGAACGGTCTTAATATGTAGAAGAGTATCATTGCACATGAATGGCAGTTGCTCATGTTTATCCAATCCTTTGCCCTCCTGGCAAGGAGAATAGCTCTATGTTAAATCAAGACATCATCATCCTCCATTCCTTACCCACCCTTCTCCCCCCCCCCAATGCCAAGTAAATTTGATGACTCTTTGGGGTGTTCAAAGGCCTGATGAGTCCCTGCAGTGTGATTTTTGTTGTTGTTGTGCTTATGTTACATTCAATCAAAAAGATAAAGTGTAAGCTATGAACACTGCAATACAGTCCTCAGTGTCCTGCTCTTAATAGGAGGGCCTTATGGAGGAATCAATGATTTGATCTCTGAATGGGTTTGGAATCATTCTGCAATGTTTATACTGGTAATCCACATACAAAAAAGGGACAAAACAAATTAATCTGAAATGAAATTACATTACTTAAACAAGAAAACTTTGCTGCCTCCATTTAAGAAATGGTTAAACTTGACACTTCTGCAGAGATGGCATGACCTGTTTTGTTATCTGGCTTGGCTCTTCAGTGACAGCTTGACAGCCATATGTTTTGTCAGTCTTTCATGCATTTTTTCTCACTAAAACTGACATGCAAACCTGTCAGTAAATCAAAAACGTGTAACAGAAAGGAGAACAGTATTCTTTAGCAAGACCCTGTCAGAAGTACTTGCCACAAAATATCCTGAAAATCAAATCAAAATGAAAGATTTCAGAGGAACGATGGACTGGGAACAACCTGATCTTTACAAGTATTTGAATTATTAATACCAGTTCACCACTGCAAATGACAGAGCTAGTTTTCCACAGCTGATTTTTACTGTTGAACTCAATTGTTTCACAAAAGAAAAATTTCCCCGACCAAGTTTGCTGTGCTTCAAATTAAAACAAAAAGTTTTTGTATTAAGAAAAGGCAGCGATATTACTTGACAAGTCTTGCATTAACGAAGAACCAGGAGAGAAAGAGAAGGAGAGAGAGGCAAAAGTAAAGAAAAAGGTAATATCAGTGTGCAGTTGAAACTCTGATGAAACACCAATGGAAATCATGCTAAATTCTCATGATTTCAGATTTACTGGGCATTTTTGAGGAAATGGGAAACTTTGTTCCAGGTATTGCAATGGAAGAAGAATAACAAGAGGAAAATTAGAAGAATAGTGGAAAGAAGGGATATTATCAAGGGGACTGTACTGCAAGTATGGTGGGAGAGAATGATGAACTGACAAGGGGGAGGAGAGGAGGAAAGCAATACATAGACATTATAGAGCCTATTAGAAAAAAAATGAAATGAGAGGAGGAGGAAGTGGGCACAGAGAGGAATGAGAACACAAAATAGGGAGGGAAGCACTAAAATCAGCCCAGGTAACATCTGTGTAAGGATGGGGACAAGAATAGAAGAAGAGTGACAGATAGACAAGAAATTAATTGTGAAATTCAGAGCAGAGAAAGAGAAAAGTTGATTATAGAAAGAAACCATATAGAACAGTTCAATTCCTAAAGCAAATTAGAATAATTTAGTTATTCGTTTAAAATGCATTGGACTTGAGAATATTCTTGTAAATAGACCTTGGCTGTTATACTGGTGTTACGCTGTTGATTTTGATAGGATCAAAACGTCACCACAAAACACAAGATTCCAAGTGAAAATGAGGTTGGTAGCCTTAGCTTATTTCCCATTTTCCCCTGTTGCTAAATGGACATTATTGGAAGACCAAGAGATCAAGCAGAAGGGTGTAATACTGAGGAGGTAAACTGGCAAAATGCTGTCTAGTATTTAACCATTTGTAAATGTGAGTATCTAAAAGTGTTGGGTCCTTCAGCAGTGAAATTATATGCATAATTATTTTAGGTTCAGAGCAAGCATTCAGTCTTCTTACTAACAGCCTTACAAAACATCTTCAGGTTGTTTATCATTTAAGGAAGGGGTAAAACCATATTCTGTAGAGAGAGATGATTTCTGTTTTTCACCACAGTGCATGAGCTAACACACACATGCTCCTTCCCATCTCAGTCATTGGGCTTTGGGCAGAGGATTTTGAATGGATGTGGAAAGCAGAATGTAACAGAGCTTGGGGGGGAAAGTAGGAGGATTTGCGAATGCTGCCATAACAAGAATTGAACCCCTTGGGCTAGGGACAGACATTACACAGAAACCAGTTTAAGTGATCAGAATCTGATTTAAACCTGTAACAGAACAGATGTTCAGTGCATATAAACCAGTTTAAAAATGGCGGAAGCCAGTTTGAGATGAACGTGGTTGAGTGTAGTATCAGGCTTTTAACTAATTTGGGTCAAACCATTTTATGCAATGTCTGTCCCAGACCCCTGGCTGGTTTAAGATAAACTAGACTCAACCATCATCCTGGCATGCTCTCTGGACTGGGCGGGGATCTCTGCTTCACAGCAGGGCTGGCCCCTCCCCTCTGTTCCCTGGGTGCATCTCTGGCAGAGACTGCAGGTGTCTGCCTGGCTTCTGCTCTCCACTCCCCCTCTAAACAGGGATTCTGCCATGCCCTCTGTCTTACACAGACACATAGCATTAGTTAGCAGAACACATGCTGGCTATGGTCTGTGCTGAGGCAGATGGGACAAAGGCAGAATCAACAGGTAGCTGGTAATGTCCCTCTGTTGTTTTCTTAATGGGGTGATAAACACTGAGTTAGGGTTGATAAACACTATTATCAGTTCCCTGTTGGGCTGGTCAAGAGAGGGTGGGGGGACCCCTCCTTAATCAGAGCATCCTGCTGGGGCCTGGCTATGCCCCCCTCAGCTCAGCACTGTAAAGGAAGTAGAGTCACATGATGTCAGTAGGCGTTTTGGCTTTGAGGAGATTGCAGAACTAGCCCCAGTTAAAGGAAAATATTTTTTTATTTGCTTTCTTTATCTAAAGATAAACTAGTGATAATCAATGATGGAGAGAAAGTATAAAGATGGAATAATATCAAAAAAGAGGAGAGGGGAAGTCCTGAATTTAGCAGGACCTCTTTATGTAATGTGTTTTGTCTTAATTCTCATGAAGTCAACTGGTTATCTGAATAAGAACAAGTTATTTGCTATATTTTTTTCTTAACCCCTGGTTTCATATTTTGCCAAAGTTTATAAAAAAAAACCCCAAAGTGATATAGGTGAACTAAAATAAAAGGGGGGAATATCTAGAATGGAAAATGAGCAAACATTAATGGTGCACACATTGATTAAAATACTTCAAGTGCATACATGTATAAAAGATACAGCATACCAATGCTTGGGTTAACTAGCAGACTTAATTTATAACATACGATTGTATTGTTAGAATTGCCTCAGGCTATTAAGCAGGAGAATCTTATCTAAAAGATGCCACCCTTTTATTATTTACTGACTTTATAATTCACTGACAAATTTAGGGGCAACAGGCAGACGAATTTGAGCCCAGATTCCCTGCCCAGAACCTGCGCATCCGCCTCTTGCAGAGCCTGGAATCAAAGTCTCTCTCTTGCTTTCAAAGAATGTGATTAAAGGTCCAAGTGAAACACTCCAGAGGGAAACGTGAGAATTAGGGTTGCCTGGGCAAATTTAATTCACCCCACCTCATGTGGAAGTGCATTATAATATGTGTCTTAAATTTCATAGACAGTAGGGTCTGGAAGGGACCTCATAAGTTCAAGCCCAGCCCCACCGCCAGAGGCAGGAAGTCTGCAGGGATCAGGATGTTTTTAAATGACAAGGTCACATAACATTTTTTCTGTCATTCCTGCCTTGTGCAGTGTACAGAATGGACTGACTGTGGAAATCATTCAGGATTGTGCCCATACAGATCCTGTTTCTTTTGTTGCATAAATGAGAAGTTGTGGAGTTTGAGGCAGGGAACTGAAACAGGAGAAAGAAGATTCTTCATTCTAAAACACTGAACGATGAGAGAAAATAAAATATTGAAGAATTTCCCATCACCTACCAATGCAGGGGTCTTGTGTTTAAAATAGTATGTGATCTTGGCCTTTCCTAACTTTTGAGTACCTAGCTTTGCATCTTTAATAGTATTCTTCTACGGAAGGCTTTTATTTGTATTATTAGTATGTCTAAATTTGTTATAGTGTCTCATAATTTTGCCCATCCTTTTCCCACTTTATAGAAAAGAGTCATAAAACCCATCTGTAATAATATCTTAAAAAACTATACGCTGTTTGATAACAATATGCTATATAGTCCATTTGCTATCAGTTGGGGCAGTTCCAAGGAACGAGGGGAGATATGGTGGGGTGGGGGGGTTGTTAAACCACCACTGGCTGTGTGACGCCTCCGCTGTCCACACAGCTTCTGGTGGAGCTCTGCCCATGAAGCAGGGTCTTTGAGCTCACCAGCTTATCATTGCAGGCTCTAACTGAAGTCCCTTCTTTTACACAGCTACAGAGCCCAAAAGATTGCTGTTGTTTGGCCCATCTTTTCATCCACTGTTAAATTCAGTGGGGAGGAAGGAAGGGAGTCCGAGTGGCATTGGTGTTCACCCCCTAGGCTCGGGAGCTCTGTGAAAGCAGGAGGTCCTGCCAGAGTTGTGCTGACAGACTAGTGAGCTGGTGTACCACACAGTCAAAGGGGGTGTAACCACATCCCCCTCACTTCCCTGTAGGATTTTCCCAGGCTACCATTCTTTTTTACGTTTAACGGGGGAATGACTGCTAGCCTATAAACATAGGTAAGCAGTTTCACAGAGTGAACAGCAAAAAGTAACACCTTTCAAATTGATTTGAGGGAGTTATTTCAATACTGTCATAGCCCTGTGTTGTAAAAATGTGTTAGAATAGCTAGCTTGATTATTCCTACATGGCAAGGGGGTTTCATAACATTCTGTGATAAATTATTTTTTCCAGCAAACAATGTAAAATAGAACATAGACAACCATGTGACTAATCCTTTTTTATAGCAAAGATGGAAGACGGAAAAATAATTTTAAATAGCCTATTTTTAATCATTTTAGTGAGCTATTGTAGTGACCCATTTTTATATATTCTTGAAGGCTGAAATACAATGAGCCTTCTCTGATGGTATGGAAAAAGCAAGCCAATTCACACATGTGGAAGTAAAATGATTCTAACCACTTAATACAACAAAACTTTTATTAAAAATGCAAATAATTTCATTCTTTTTCACAAGCATTTAATGGTAATACTATTACTATATTCTTTTTTTGGAAATCGGTCTCCTCCTACTTGATATTTTCATTACCAGTAAATACTTTCCTAACAACTTAAAAGCTAATTACAAATGCTCTTCTCTGCAGGGAAAAATCATGTTTAAGAAAAAATAATAAGGTTGTTACAGTTCACTTTACACTTTCAGTACTTTTATAGTCTCTTGCTTCAGGAATCCTTACCAATATATAGACAAATTAGACATCCTTTCTTAGACCTCACTCAGGAGTAGAAATGATGAAATATGGAGAGAGACAGAGAAAATTACTTAACCCTCTCAGATGTGAGCCACATGACAGGTATTCATGCCTGGTTCTCGTTAGCATGGAAGTGCTATCTTGTACTCTGCATTGGATAATTGTCTTAACCAGGATTGCAGAGTACAGGACAATGTGCAGAAGCAGGGTATTCCTGAGTCCTAATCCTTATGGTAGCTTCACCCCCACATAATATTCACCTGCAGTGTTCTTCCACCAAACTGATATTGATACAATCTCCTCTGTATAGGGGAGTATTTTAAGCATCTCCCTGGTAAAATAATGTAATTTTCCATCTACCAAAGTTTAAAGTACACTGGGAAAATGACACAATAACGAACTTGGTTGCACAGGATTGCATTTTGGGGTTCAATTCTCTTCTGGAGAAATATGTATTTCCATTGTATATTAACAGAAAATTTGACCTCTGTGTGTGTGTGTGTGTGTGTGTGTGTGTGTGTGTGTATGGGGGGGGTGCGCGCAGGAAGTCAGGTAGGGTCAAAGGATCCCAGCAAAATAAGCATCCAAGCATTTCTTGAACGAATCCAGAGTAGGTGCCTAGACCGCTTCTGGAGGGAGTCTATTCCAGGTCTTGGGGGCTCAGACGGTAAGTCTCCCCTCAGGCCTGATGTCATGGCTCCATGCTCTGGATTGGTCCCATGTGGCTATTCACAGGGTGAGGAATTTGGTGAGAGGAGCGGTAGCTGCTGTAGGTAGCAATTAATGCTGCCACTACCCACCCACTGTCAACTTTCTGATCCTGTGGGCCAGATGACATGGCTTCATCGGCTGTATTTTTGACATCTCTAGTTGAGAACAATCTCCCTGGAGGTGGGAAAACTGCTTTCAAATCCATACTCTGCATCTCATTGGGAGAAAGAAAGCAAGCAAAATATGGACTCTAGTTTGATTAGAAAGAGTGCTCCCAAAAGTGCTCAGGAGACCTGGGTTCAAGTCTGTATTCCAAATCAGGCATAGCGGGTATTTGAAAACATGTCTCCCAAAGTGTCTTGCTGTCTGGTGTATGGGATACATGCGTACCAGCCAATTCCAAAATTGTCTTCTGATGCAGTTGGTGTGTTCTGAGACTACCTGCTGAATTATGTTTGGCAAGCAAGACAGCAGAATTTTGTGAATCTGGTGGAGGTTTATATGTCAGTTAGTATATCAAGCAGTTGGGTGTTATCAGGACTTTGGGATTTTTGTGTCTGCTTATTTGTGGAAATTTAGTTGCATACTGGAGTAGTAAAAACTTAGGTACTTAAGGCAATGTAGATATGTACACATTCAGGTAAGCAAGAGCTGTGTAGATCTCAGTTGCACCGAAATGTTAGACTTAAGAGCCTAACTCTCACTTTAGGTGCTTAACTCCCTTTTTGTGTTGATACTTACTGGTCATGTATACATGTGCGCTTAACTGCAGTGTAAACTAGTTAGCTGTGGAATAAAGTGTCACCATCTGCATGAGTGACTCTGTAAGGCCACTGTAAATTAATGCTGCCATAAGATAATACTGTGCACGAATCCAATTGTGCCTGGTCAGCACAGCCATCGGGGAGCCAGATTTCTGCCTGCCACCTAGCCACATGGCTCTATACTTTTAATGCCCCCATGCTCCAGCCAGCCTTTCTGCTGTCAAATGCTACCCCCTGCCCCTCCAGGCCTGCCCCCCCCCCAGACACTGGCCTACACCACTGCTGCCAACCACATCCCCACGCAGCTACCCACTCCTTGGGCCTGACCTCCCAAGCCTGTTGCCAGCTGCCACCCACTGGAGCCTGACTGCTGCAGCGGGGCAGAACAGAGCAGGAGTGTCCTGGTGTAAATTGCTCCGCCCTGCCTCAAACTGCTGCTGACCCTGGCACACATAGAAGCTGTACCTGGGAATAATTTACTCTGGCTCAAACAAGAGCTTATTGCTTTGAATTAATTGCATTTGTGGCTGCACCCACTGCAAGCAATATGTCTGCCACGTAGAATGCTTGATAGGGCATACTTAACCCACAGCCTTATTTTAAGAGGATTGGCTCCAGGCTTCTGAACACCTAAGCACATATGCACGGCTCACATGTAAACAGTCTCAGTGGGTTTAACAGAACAACTGACATGTGCAAGTACTCACCCATACATGTATTTGTAGAATTAGGGTCCTTGTTGGAATATATATATATTAAGTAGCTGTTACTACAAATGAGATAGTGAGGTCAATATTTATTTTCTAAAATCAAATAACTTGAAAATGGCAAAACATAAATTTCTGTTTTAAAGTGAAAATTTCAGTTTCAGATTTTTTTTTCTTCATAGATCAACTTCTAATAACTGCACAGAAATAAGAAAAAAAATTAGTTCATAAAAATGAATGTCTGATTGTCTTTTTATATATAGGAATGTTTTTCAAAGAAGGAATACTTTCCTTAAAGGAAAATAAGTTATTTCTGGCTGGATAGCCAATTGTTGCATATTAGCAAGAGGTCAAAAAACAAATCTATCGTTATTTATCATCTGGAGCCATGCCTGCTGCAAGGCACACATTTGATTAGTAAAAAATATGTTGTTCCAAGTAAGCAGGCTTCTTTCCTAAGATAGCTAACGTCATTGAGCATGGAGAGGACCTTCCCACTGTGACTTGTTAATTGATGTTGACGGTGCACACCACTGAGCTGTAGCCTAACATAGGAACTGAATCAGATCAACAGCTGATCAAATCTTGGAAGAACAGTAAAACTCCATGAAGGCAAAAGCTACATACTTCAGATCAGGCCATAGAAGGAAAAGTAACTCAGCTGATACTTGAGGCAGACTTCGTTGTCTTTTGTTATTACTGCTATGTTGTTTTGCTTCTGAGTTTTTCTCCTGTGAGTAGTATTCCTGCTGGAGCGACTAGCCTATTTGGAACCAGTCTGGCATGCTTGACAGAATCCCGATGTCTTCGCAAACTAAACACATTATTCCTGGGGTAAGCATATGTGGAGGGAGGGCAGACCAGATGCTCCGTGTACCTTAACTTAAAAAATGAAATGTACAGTCCTGCTAACAAAATTAAGTGGATTGTAGTTAAAATCATTCAGTTCACTGGGATGATTGCTTTCATTTACCAGAACTAAAATGTTGGTTAGCAAAAATGTCAGTCTTTTACTAGCAATACTAACTCTTCTTTTAAAAATTACTTTGCTAGATGCTGAGTCCCTATCATTTTGAGAAACTGCCATGCTTGCTTGTGGCTGAGGGAAGGGGCAGAAGTTTACAGGTGTCCACTGCTGAGAACACTTTGCTTGGCAGCCTAAAGTATATTTATGATGATTAAACCTATAACGTGTTCTTTCCTTTTTGGAAACTACCCTTACTGAAATTGTTAACTTCAGGCTTTCTTCTCTGTGTGAGAGCACTGAGACTGGCAATCATTTGAAATACACATTTACTTTGCAAGCAAAAGTTTATACTTTTTGCCCTTTTTAATTCAGATGAGATTATAATGGGATTGTTATTTATAGTTAGGGATGGCTTTATTCTAGAGTGGCACATTCAAGTCAGTGCCTTGCTTTGAAATAACAAGTGACAAGAGATCAAATGATTTCACAGAATCACCATCTGTTTCATTTACTGTGTTATCAAAAAACAGAAAAAGCATAGTTTGGACGGAGTTAAAAAAATACTCCAGGCATATAGTACAATCTAAGATTAAAAAACTGTCTCCACAAAAATGTCTTTCTGTGACATTTATTAAAGATTTAAATAATGTTGGTATGAAGAATGATAACATGAGCATGAGAGTAGCTTTTCATGCTTGTGAAGCTTTCAGGTGATTACAGGGATGCACTGTCTTGTGTGATGGTTGCACTATGCCTGTCTCTCCTCTGAAAGCAGACTTGGATAATTGCTTTAGTGGATTATTTAAACGTCTCTCTGTTAACTTCTTATACCATTTTCTTACTTTTCACTGCTGTTCTTTACCAAAGACTGACTGTGTCCAGGTTAGTGTTGGAAAGAGGAAACAAGCACTGGTGCACTGTACTTAAGGGATAAGTACATTCAAAAGCCCGAGATGGATTCAGTCAAAGTGACAAGGTTTTCTGTAAGCAGTGTAGTTTAGATTTAATAGGGAGCATAATATACATTTGCCCTTTGATGGTGGAGGACAAATCTTAGACCAGGTTCTGCTGTTTTTATATCAGTCTGTGGGCGCTGAACTTCTTTTATATTACAGTGTAGCATGTCAGGGTGCCAGGGGTGGCCGTGATATCCTCTGGTGGTTCTGTGATGATGCCCCACTCTGCCCCTAGAGTGCCTTCCATTCTTCCCACAGTAACAATGATAGGGAGGTTGCCCACAGGCCTTAGCATGGGCCTTAGTCCAACTGGACCCCCACGGGGATGCCCTGTCACCTTACTGGCCTCTCTAGTCCCAGGCCTATTGCTGGGCCTCTTCAGTTGACTGTGCTGTGGGTACATAAAGCCTTCGGGGCTAATTGCATAGTTTCATTTCTCCCCACACCACTCCTCCAGCCTTGTAGGTGTTTCATAGACTTCATAGATTTCATAGACATTAGGGACTGCAAGGGACTTTGTGAGATCGAGTCCAGCCACCCTGCCAGAGGCAGGAAGTTTGCAGGAATCAGATGATCCCAGCAAGATAAGTATCCAAATGCCTTTTGAATGAGTACAGAGTAGGTGCTTGCAACACCTCTGGGGGGAGTCCATTCCAGACCCTGGACACTTGGAGTGTAAGGAAGTTTTTCCTTGTATCGGGTCTGAATTGATCTTCTAGAAATCTGTGGCTGTTAGACCTAGTTATCCCTTGGGCAGCCCTGGTAAACATGTGTTCTCCCAGATTTTGGTGCATCCCCCCTTGTATAAGTACTGCTGAAGGTGTACTCTATGCCGTCTTCCTAGTCATTGATGAAGACATTGCACTCCACTTGATACTGCCTGCCAACTACACATCAAACAATTGATTACTACTCTCTGAGCTCTATGCTGCAGCCAGCTTTCTATCCACCTTACAGTCCATTCATCCAGCCCATACTTCCTTAGCTTCCTTGCAAGAATGTTGCGGGAGATGATATCAAAAGCCTTGCTAAAATCAAGGTATACCACATCCAGTGGTCTCCCTGCATCTACAGAGCCAGTCATTTCATAGATGACAATCAGATTAGTCAGGCATGACTTGTCCCTGGTGAATCCATGCTGACTGTTCATAATCACCTTGTTCTCCTCCAAGTGCTTAGAAATGGATTCCTTGAGGGTCTGCTCCATGATTATTCTAGGAACTGAGGTGAGGCTGACTGGGCTGTAGTTCCTTGGATCCTCCTTTTTCCCTTTCCTAAATATGGGCCCTATGTTTGCCCTTTTCCCATCATCTGGGGCCTCTCTTGATTCCCATGAGTTTTCAGAGATGATGGCCAATGGCTCTGCAATCACATCAGCCAACTCCCTCACCACCCTTGGGTGCATCCCGTCTGGCTCCATGGACTTGTACACGTGCAGCTTTTCTAAGTCATCTCTAACCTGTTCTTTCCACACTGATGGCTGCTTACCTCTTCCCCAAACTGTGCTGTCCAGTGCAGTAGTCTGGGAGTTGACCTTGCCCTGAAGACTGAGGTGAAGAAGGCATTGAGCACTTCAGGATCCTCTTCTGCATCCTCGGTCACAAAGTTGCCTCCCTGATACAGTAAGGGACCCAAACTTTCCCTGATCCTCCTCTTGCTACCAACATACTTGTAGAAACCCTTCTCATTACCCTTCACATCCCTTGCTAGTTGCAAGTCCAATTGTGCTTTGGTCTTCTTGACCTCATCCCTGCATGCCCGAGCAATGCTTTTATATTCTTCCCTAGATATTTGTCCAAATTTCTACTTCTTATAAGCTTTCTGTTTGTGATTGAGTTTACTGAAGAGTTCCCTGCTGAGCCAAGCTGATATTCTACCATACTCGCTAGTCTTTCTGCACATTGGGATCATTTGTTCCTAAATTCTCAGTAAGGCTTCTTTAAGGTATAACCAGTTCTCCTGGACTCCTCTCCCCCTCAGACTGGCTTTCAAAGGGATCCTGCCCATGAGTTCCCTTAGGAAATCCAAGTCTGCTTTTCTGAAGTCTGGGGTCCTTACTCTGCTGCTCTTCGTCCTTCCTTTCCTCAGGATCCTGAACTCAATCATCTCGTGGTCACTGCTGCCCAAGTTGCCATCCACTAGTACATTCCCCACCAGTTTTTCCCTGTTTGTGAGCAGCAGGTCAAGAAGAGCATGGCCCCTAGTTGGTCGCTGCAACTCTTGCACTAGGACATTGTCCCCAGTACTCTCCAAAAGCTTTCTGGATTGCCTGCGCAATTCAGTATTGCCTTCCCAGCAGATATCAGGGTGACTGAAATCCCCCATCAGAACCAGAGATTGTGGCTGGGAAACTTCCACTAGCTGTTTGGAGAAAGCCTCATCCACCATTTTCTCCTGAACTGGAGGTCTATAGCAGACCCCCATCACAACATCACCCTTGTTGCTTTCTCCTCTGATCCTAACCCAGAGACTCTCAACAGGCCTATCTCCAGCTTCATACTGGAGTTCTAAGCAATCATATGGCTTTTTTACATACAGCGCAACTCCTCCTCTTCTCCTCTGCCTGTCCTTCCTGACCAGTTTATGCTTACCCATGACACTGCTGCAGTCATGCGAGCTATCCCACCACGTCTCTGTTATTCCAGTCTTGTCATAGTTCCATGACTGTGCAAGGACTTCCAATTCTTTCTGTATGTTTCCCAGGCTCCATGGATTTGTGTACAAGCACAAGTGACAATAAACTACTGTACTTCTAGTCGTAGCCACCTGTAGGAAATGCATGCAAAATTTAGAAAGTTATTTAAAAGTTATGTTTGTTTGAGATGAAAACTTTGACAGAAAATAATTAATTTTCATGAGTTCTTAAATTGTGTGCTCATGAGACCTGCTGGAGCCCATGCCTAGACAATTTTTAGAAGTGCTGTAGGACCTTCCCATTTGGGCAGGTGTTCAGAAAACAAAGGTAGGCTGGAGTATTGTTCAGTGGGTTTCTGCTTCATGTTTTATCCTGTTTTATAATCATTATAATTATAATCATAATTTATTCTGTTCTTCTATTATATAAACAAACGAACAAACAAATAAAAACAAATCCCATAGCAATATCAGTAGGAGTATAAAGATTCAGCACCTATATCTATGCTGCTTTTTAGCTGGCTAGTGATGAACTGGTATTTCTGACACCTCAGATTTTTATTTTCTCTCAAACGAGGACAAAGTTGAAATTTTTCACAAAATGAATTTTTAAAACCATTTCTGGAAATATTTTAATAAGCTTAATAAAATGCTTCTTCACTCTGCTACATTATAATTTAGAATTACATTTTTTATTTATACTGTAAGAGTTTAAATAAAGGATCCTGGTAACTTTTCATAAAATATCGATCAAATTATAATGTTGCCACCATGTCATAACATTATGGAATCAACTTTTTCTTACAGAAACAGTTTTGTCAACAGTATTCAATAAGCTGCAGTTGTAAAGTTTCTATATGAGCCTAACTCAGCTTCAGTGTGATTGACATTAGGCCAGGGGTGGGCAAAATACCAGCCAGGCCATTCTATTTGGCCCGTGGGCCAGGTGTGGCCCGCCAAGCCATTCTATTTGGCCCGTGGGGCCCCTAAAAAATTTAGAAAATTAATATTTATCTGCCTCTGGCTGCCCATAATGCAGCCCTTGATGGCTTGCCAAAACTCAGTAATCAGCCCTCCACCTGAAAGAATTACTCACTAGTGCTTCCCAACCTTTTCCTCAGCATGACCCCATTTAAACAATGGCAATTATTTGTGACCCTAAAATGATGCAGATAAGATCAATGCCCCTTCCGTCATGGGCAGCATGGCCAAAGTAGAGCCCATGGCAGGGGGAGGATGTGGGCTGCCTGCTGTGGGTTCAGGGCTCACTGCCCTGCTGCCCACCCCACGGGGACCTTAGGGGCCAAGTGGGCAGCAGGGCAGGGAGCCCGAAGCCTGAAGCAAGCAGTTTGCATTCAACCATGCCCCGTACAACAATCTGGGGTACATATGCCTCTCAATGCCTCCCTCTCTGGGAGTGTGCACAACAGTGAGGAACCAGCCCTCCCACTGCCCCGCTGGATGAGCCACCCATGACTCCATCTTGCTTTCCCAGCCAGGCCCCACATTGCTGCCTTGGCCCTACGCCCAATGCACTAAACCAACCGGGCAGCCCCTCTGGCCCCAGCCCTGCCCCACTGCTTCCTTCCGTCACTGTGGGGGCTTTGTGGCACGCCTAACCTGATTGCCCTCGTCCTTCTTCTCCCAGCCCCAGGCAGCCCCTTACAGGCTTGAATTGTGCCAGCCTACAAGGGGAACCTGCCATTTCCCACTTTTTTCTGTCATTTTCATGATAATCAGTCAACACTGTTAAGTGATTATCATTGCAACCCCAAGTTGGGTATCTCTGATCTAGGCCATTCCTGAGCACACTCTGCCTGTGTATACCTGCATGCGTATCTAGTCCTTCGTCTCTGGTAAGTCTGAGAGAGCAGGTGCTGGAGGTGATCCTGGATCAGCCTCATAAGTATTTTTCTATATTTGCAGTGGCTGGGTGGATGTGCTTGGGAATGGCTCAGCAGGGATGTGTTGCTGCCAAAATATGGTCTTGTTCTTAAGTATAAGATCAAATTTGTGCTTCTCAGTTGGACTGACCAAGAGAATCATTTTTTAATTTAAATACATACATAAAAAAAACCTTTCCAGCTTGCCCTAATACTGATTTGGTTATTTCCATATCATGCTACTTTTGAATCGATGTATAATAGGAGAGCTTGTTTCCCTGGCAGTGTCATTATACCACAGTAGCAAACTTCCAGGATTTCAAGACTAAGATAGGTTTTTTGTTTTGTTTTGTTTTGTTACAGACCATCTTCAATTTTTTTTACTGACATATATGTTTTGTATAACATAAATTTAATCTTGCTGGCAGGCCCTGGATAAAGTCTGGGTTCAAATTTTAGGTGCCTAATATAAACTGTAGAAAAATGTTTGGTTGTAATTAAAAGGTTTGCAGATTTTCAGTAAAAAAAAAAAAAAGTTTGGCAACTTTCCTTGATTGCAGCAGTGGTCCCTTACTCACCCCCACATTCTGATGCCCCCTGACTATACCCTGCATCATGCCACCCCTCTCCTACCCTACCCCCCAGCCTTACTCCCACTGGCCCTGCTCCCCATGGCCTGGCATGGACCTCCAAAGAGGGATTACTGTCTGCCTACCTGAGATGCAGTAGTGTTACATGAAGAGACACAACAGCAGTACATGGCTGGAAGGAGAAAGCTACAGAGCCTTCTGTGAGCCACAGTGTCCTGACAGGAGTTTCCTTCAGGGTGCTGTGGTCCTGTGCAGACACCAGGTTGTGGTGTTCTGTCTGTCCTTCAGGACTGCTTCCTTCTTTCTGAAAAGGGAGCTTCAATCAAGCTCTTGTTGCTTAGGTTTCTTGGTTGGGGTGTTTTTTTTTTTACAAAAGATGGCTCTGGTTTTTTACAGATTTTTTTACAAACAGGTGTTCTTAACTTTGTTATTTACAGTGCATGTGTTAATTTATGGACAGCTAGGAACCCTGCAAAGTTCACATAGGTAGTTTTTATCTACTTTCTACCTCTGACCACAGTATTTGAAATGTGCTTTGGATGTTACCATGATAATCACATAAAACGCCTATTCATCCATAACACTTCTGAGGTAGTAAATAATTAGCCCTCTTGAGCTTAAGGGAACATAGATAGTAGGGCTGATCTATTGGATGAAAAGCTCCTTTTTTAATTACCTTTGCATGAGGTGCTTGAACCTGTTGGAGGTTGAGCAATGTTTCTTGTGAGTCATGATAGCTGTTTTATCTCCAAAACTCCAGCTAAGATATAGAAAAGTTTGGTACTTCTCCCAGAGGTGCAGTGCATTAGAATCTCAGTCAAAGGGGCCAGCCCTGAAGACAGAACTTACATTGAGACATAAGTTTTATTTTAAGTACTTGAGTTTCCAGTAATGCCAACATATAGGAACACATGTCAAGTCTGGATTTATACCCTGAGTTTGTATAGTCTGTTCACAGCAGAGTGGAGCCGCCATTTTTTACAGACCTGAAGCCAAAAAATGTGAAATAATACTTGAAAATATGATCACAGTGTAAAAAAACAGTTGTACCCTGAAAAGCTGACTTTAAACAAAAAGCAAACCTTGCTTATGACTGATTCTGAATAATGAGTAGGAAAGGGCTATATACAATACCTAGGTTCTACTTTATATCTGAAGCCTGTTGGAAATAATAATCTTGCTGCTTGGGTGAAAACGAGAAAAATGCATACAGGGACCTTCACATTAATTCTTATCTTGTTTCTGTCCTAATTATTTATGGTATTCTAATAATTTTGGGGAAAATGTGATACACTTCTGTATAATCCCATGTTATTTTTCTTCATATGAGCTGTCCAAGTGATTTGTACCATGCTGTGTTCATTCTGAACTCATTATGCATTGATCACAATATATCTGTTATTCCACCTACTGTTTAATGCTATCATAAGCTATTCTAATTGGAAAATAAGTTTTGTTTCTTAGGAATGTTTTCAGAATAATGTATGAAGAATTTCCCTCCAAACTTACATTGTTAACAAAACATCTGGCTATTCATTGTACTGAAAATGCATCTTCAGTGCCAGGTGGCACTCAGAAGAACAGACAGTAAAGGGGGCCATTTAAAAAACACATGCACTAACTAAGTTCCACTTAATCTCTATCTTAAGGTCTGGAGTATGAACTAAATGGTGCACAGCCCTCTCTGCTGAAGAATGCGTTCCAGCCAAAGCTCACATTGTGGCAAAGCTCCTTTAAAGGGATTTCCCCTGTTCCCCTGCCCCAACTCCTCCAAAAAAATGCCTGTCAGGGCAGTCAAGTTCACTTTAGATTATCAAATATAAGAACCCATTATTGAGGGTTTTAAAGTGTACTGAGAGAGAAAAATGGGAAATCTGAAAATATGATAAAGGCCAAAAGGATCACAATATTTACTGAGAATCACTAACAACTGCAGAGAGGATTTTCCAGAAATGTGGAATGCTATCTTACACCAAATATGAAAAATAAATGAATGCCAGAATTTCTCTTGGGATCTGCTATCCTTGCCTTGCCCATCAGATAAGCTTTTGTTTCTGAAATGAGAACAGAAGGCAGGGTTTTTAAAAACAAAATATTTTAAAATCTGAGTTGAAATATGGTTGGACTTTTTACTTAGATCCTTACCTTGTTTTAAAAATAAAAACATTTTATAACGTGTGAGGTTTATGTCGATTTTCCTGTGAGAAAGTGGCCACAGCAACGGCAGGTTAATGTCCCAGTTCTGAAGATATTTGAGAGTCTGGAGTGTTGTTCTGAGGAAGTGGACAAAGGATTAAAATCATGGCTGTTCACGTGGGTTTCTGTTTACAGCAGAACTTCCAAGGAATGCCAGTACTTAATATGGAGTGATCTACCCCTAGAGATTGGGATCTGGGTGTTCTCATCAGAGTTCATGAATTTTAATATTTGGAAATTTTTATGTATGAGTGGGTAGATGTGGATATGATTATATATGATTGGATAAACTACTGAGTGATAAATTTAATGCCAGAGTTGTTAATATGCTGCAGTGTCTTAGCATACAACAATTCAGTAGTGATTAAGAGGGGGAAATGATCAGTTTTCAATAAGTATCTCCTAAGAAATTGACGTGTTCCACCACAAATGATTTTTCCCTTGATATTTTAATTTAAAGAGATTGGTGGTATTTGCAAAACTTGGTTTCAGTATTACAGCTTTTATAATCAAAAGTGTATGTATTTCTTTTTTATATAAACTAAAAGTAGAAGGATAAACATTCTTTCTATACAAATCTTCCTAATGTTATTTCTCTGTCATGGGGACAGGGTGATGAAGGAAGAAAAGCAGCTTTACTCTGCTTTTGAACTCCTCTGTTTCAGGTCCTAGCAAGAGGGAGGGAACTTTCAGTAATGCTTCAGTTGACACCCAGCTACCTGTGATCACAGCTCAAAATACCAGGTCATACTGGTACCTTGAGTTGTTCTTTTCTCAGTGGCCATCTACTTTTTTCTATGTTGCTGCATGTGTACGACATGAAGATACTTCTGTGACTCTATACCACAAAAGGACTTCATTCAAAGATGGACAAATCTCCTATGCTGGATATATGGATTTCCAGCACCGGTATGATGTGGAAAAGGCTGCAGCTAAAGAGGCAGCTTTGCCCACATCTTTGCAAAAACACATCAAATCTTTGCTGTTTCTGATATGCATTGCATCTTGGATTGAATGTCCTAATATCTGACTATAAGGAGAAAAACAGGCCTTTACAGTGTATTACTTCTGTGACTGAGAACACATTCATGTTATCTTGTAATGCAGGGGGAGATAACACATGCAGTCAATGCATGTATATTTTAAGCTGTGAAGTTTAGTCTCCATTTAGTCTTATCGCTGAAGTATCCTGAAATAGAAAACTTCAGGCAGGTTGATTGTGTTAGTGAATGGTAACCATAATAACCAGTAACAATCTGTGAATGATAAGTAGTTTCAGTGCTTAAAAATAAAAGTTAAATAGCATTCCATTAATTCCTTAGGCATATAATTTAGGACCATTTTCTTCTATCATTTGCTGTTTAAAATCTATTCTCTGGTCTAGACATGATATTAACCATAAGTCTGTGTTATTTTTTTCTTTTAAAGATATCATACCCAATACATAAATAAATGATGCATTTATTTTAATAACATACCATATTTACCTGAATCCAGGATGACTCTGAATTTAAGATGACCCCTCCAGTAATTAAATTCTATACATGGACCATTATATATTTGTTATAATGTTTCATGTATAGTATCTAATTATTGAAGGGTCATCTTAAATGTGTTCCTCCTCACTGCTACGGCACAAAAAGCAGTGACAGGTGCTGAAGGGCCAACCCCAGCCCCTTGACCCCTTTCTCCTTGTCCTCCTGACTTTCACAACCACCCCTTGTTCTCCCTGTGCCTATGCTTGCCCTTCTGCCACCTTTCCCCTTGCCATTTGCCCCATGCCTACCTTTGTACTCCCACTGCCACCTGTCCCCCCCAGTGCTTGCCCTCTACCCCTGCCTCCTCTGCCAGTTGCCTTTGGGGTGGCTCTGGCTCTCTGGCTCCAGCTTCAGGGAAGAAAGCAGCATCCCTGGCCCAGCCTGGCCAGGTGGAAACAGCAATGCAGCTCTCGGCCTGGCCTAGCCTAGAGCCAGAGCCTAAGGTAAGCTAATGGCAGGCAGCAGGTGGGGTCTGTATGGTTTCCCCCATGCTCCCTCCACTACATAATCACTTTCCTGACTCCCACCCCCACTGGGTCTCTTCCATGCAATCCCCACCCCATGGGTCTTCCCACATGCCCCCACTACCATCATAAGTTTCCCCCATCTGACTGTGCCCCATCCCCACCTGCCTGCTCTCCCTGCTTTGGGTCTCCCCTGTGTGCTTGCCACCCCCACTGAAGACTTCCCCTGCACACCCCTCCATTGTGGGGCTCCTCCATGTTCCCCTAATTGTAAGCCTCCTTCCCCACTGCATGAGCCACGCTGGCCTGGGCTAGGCAGTAGCTCAGTGTCCACTTCAGCCCTGAGCTACTACCTGGTCCAGGCCAGTACTTAAGTCTAAGATGAGGCTCCGCACCCCAATCAACATGAGGCTTCCCCGCTCCCTTATGCTGACTGGGGGGTGGGGAATCCTTCATCTGGGAATCAGGCAAGTATGGTATATCTCATCTATGAAGATGTTAGGTACCCTTCTCCTTCAGTTCATATACCATTAGCCAAAGAAATGTACTAAAATGTCTAATTGCACACAGACTTGTACAGAGAGCATTGCCTTCACACTAACGGTCAGACATAAATCTAGTCCTAGTCAAGTGGGAACATAAAAACTGCTTGGGAATCAGCACAGCACACTTATGAATTGGTTCCCTTTTTATACAGCAGATCTGTGCATGGTGCTGTTGGACAATTCCTTGAAGTTCAATACCTTTGTCAGAATGGAAAACTAGAAAAAAAATTGTTCAACCTACCTCAACCAAAATGTTTTGGAACATCTGTAAGAAAAGCAAAGAAAACTAAGACCTAGATTTATTTTAAAAAATGGAGGAGGAGAAGGTCTGTCTTCTCCTCCTCTTATCCAGTGCCAAAGATCCGGTGGACCCAGGTTCACTTACCTTCCACCTTGTGGGCGTGTGTACATATGCAAATGCTGCTGGATGGGTTTGCTCCAGAGTAATTTCTCCTACAGTAAACTTGCATGTGTGCCCAATATGGGAGCAGATTTGCTGCTCCTGGCAGCAGTCTGCTCCTGCCCTGCACCATCCCCTTCCAGCAACCAGGGGGAGCTTGAGGCTCCTGCTGGGTACGAGCCCATGGGCTATCAGGGAGCACAGAGCCAAGAGACAGCTGTTTCCTGTCAGGGGCTGAGAGACTGCTCTCTGCTTCTGGGAGCTGCCTGATGCCAGGGCCCCAGCAGCAGGGAGCTTCCAGCCCAGCTCCCTGTTTGGGGACAGGGGGGCTTGGAAAGAGCTGTGGAGGAGGGCCAGGTCCCAGCCACTTGCTCCAATTCACCAGTCAGCCATCTACACATGTCATACTGAGCAGTAATGACTCTGCAGTTAATTTGCTACTTGTATTTGCAGGTAGTAAGTTAACTGCTAAGTACAGCAAATTATTGCGCAGTAAGGGTCTGCACATGTAGGTGCAGACACTTACTATGCAGTAATTTGCTGTATTGCACAGTAAAGTCTCATGTAGATGCATACTGTCTCAGGGGATCTGATGTCATCTAGCAGGAGAGGGGACTCGACTGAGGGACAGCAGGAGTCAGTGCTGAGGGGGACTGAGCACAATGGGCACTACTATATATCTTATTCATATAGGCTGCACTAACCTGAGATAAATCCTTCCTCAGACCTGAACTGGCAAATAGCCCACCAAGCACTCCCAGTATGTGTGCTGAGGCAGCAGGAAGCCTGCAGCAGGAAGCCCTCATCCTCGCCCTGCCCCCCCCCCCCCCCCCCCCCCCAGGTTCTGCTCAAGCCATGCCGCACATTGGGGGAGGGAGAATTGATCTTGTCTGAATCATTTCGGAGGTTGCAAAAATTTTTCAATGGTTAAATGGTGTCATACTGAGGAAAAGGTTGAGAAGCACTGCTATAGGGTATCCTCACTGAGAGGTGCTCTCAGGTCATGAAAATTATCCTGAAAACAATAGGAGAAAATAGGAGACCTCAAATGAGCCTCAGGGAAGAAGGTTCTTTAGCTCTGCCATTTTTCTGGCTTGTATATTGTGTACTGGCATGGGGGAAATTAATTCTACTTGCTGTGAATCTTTCCCCTCCAAATAGCAGATGGGAAGGTAGTTAGTGGGTTAGAAGGTTGCAAATGCCACTTTGCCAAAAGGAAACTCCCAGGCTCTTCAGGTCCCCTTGTAAAGTGAGGATCAGTTCTCTAAGTACAGTAAAAGCTGGGTTAATTAGCATTCTACTATTCAGAATACTCTATTAACCAGAATTTCTGGCCAGCTACAGACATGCAGCGGGGAGGAACCTTGCCTGTGGCCGCCACCACTGCCACTGCCCCCCCCCTTCAGCCACTGCCACCCCTGCACCCCACTGGACAGGGGTTTTCAAAACAGTTGAAAACCCCTGCCTCAGATAACTAGAATTTTTAGATACCTGGCACCCCCCTTGTCCCACTCATGCTGGTAAATGCAGCTTTTACTGTATCTTCTGCCCTTGATAAATGAAAGGCAGTCAGATTGAAAATAACAACATACTAATGTAGATGCTTAAGAAAAATTAGAAAGGACATATGTTTACAGGAAACAAATACTGTTGCTAACTGTGCAAGTGAAAGTTATGAACTGTTGACATTCTTCACTAATTTGAATCTGGTTTAGTTAATAGAGCTTCAGTCACTTTCCATTCGGGTTCTTGAAGAAAAAAATAGCATGTTACTCTTAGATTCAAGTTGACAGCTTCATGTTTATCAAGGAATGTCTGTTTAGTCTATTAACCTTGACAACCATGTCAGCATTTTTTTCTGTTTGTTTTCCAAAAGGCACTATGTTGAAATGTCATGATATACAAAGTTATTTATAGTGTACAAGATTCATAGCTATGTTACATAGACAATTGGCCAGGAATTAAATACCAGTTCTGCTAATCCATCTATACTACAAGAACATTCAGAAAGCCAACCTACTTAGTATTTGTAAATAAAATAGAGGCACTGTTACCTCCTTTTGAACCTACCATATTTACCTGAATTCAAGACAAAACTTTTTTCCCCCAAGTCAGCTCTGGGGAAAAGCTCTTTGTCATATATACACATAGAAGGAAATCTCATTAAGTATATTGTCTGTCATTGAACTACTGCCAAAAGCAGCATGTGCTCAGTAATGGAAACTGTTAGGGTGACAATATTTGGATCTTAGGGAGCAGTGGATTTACAACTGAATGAAGGCTTTAATCTGTGGCCCAGGAAAAGCTTCTGACCACAAGGCAAAATGATATATTAAAAGTAACATTAAAAGATGCTTAGGCGAGTAGTTTTTTAACCATATAGTAGTGTTGTAAGATATATAGCTTTTATATATAAGGTTTTGCTTATGAATACATATGCTAAGCCAGCCATTTGCTTATGCCAAGTAACAATCTTAACTGTGTCAAACATTTTCAAGTGAATCTGTGTGAGTCTGCATGCTGTGAATGAGGTGAAGCCTTAGGAATGTGGAAGATGGTACAACATGGGACTGAAAAACAGACTGGAATGTGAAAGAAAACACATAACTGGTAACAGAATCTGAAATAAACATATGCAAAAAGGTGAATGGTGATTGGTGAAGAAACCTCCAGAAGCTTCCAGGTTTTGGTCAAAGTCCTCCCATTGATCGAAGAAGTAAAGTCAAGGTCTTGGACATGGGCTCATAGCAAAAATACATGTAAATGAGTGAAATGCATAGGCAATTCCATGTTAATAAAACAAACAGTAAACAGAGGCAGAGCTTGAGATGGGAGGAGAAATGGGTGGAACAGAAGGAGGAGCGAGGTACATGGTAATGAGCATGAACCAAAGTGTGTAAAATGTGAAAAACACTATTGTTCAATGCAGGCCCCGGTTTGTTGGGTTTTTTGGGACCTGGCCTGAAGCTGTCTCCATTCTGAATAAAGCTGTTGCAAGCAGTGTGTGTTGGTGTTTGCTCTCTGCTTACTCTGGCTAATAGGATCCATGAGCAATTCACTCATTGTTTCCCTAGTCGTTGGATGCCACATGGAGTTGGGGGTCTAACAGAAACCAACTATGAAGTTGATTAAATGTAGCCAACACTGAGCATGACTATAAAACCCATACTGAGCAAATATGCTGATGGAAAACAACAAGAATGGGTTAGAGCAGCCTATATGAATCTATAGTAGTGTCCATTGCACTCAGTCCCCCTCAGCACCAACTTTTTTGAAGTCATGATGAGCCACTACATTGAATACATTTTTACTTCCTCTTTATTTCCACAGCTGAGCTATGCCTTTCTTTCCCATTTCTAATGATTCCTGTTTCCTTATCAGCCTTAAATATCTGGCAGATACCCTCAACAAAGGATTCTTCTGCTAATTAGCTCTCTCAAGACTAGAACCAGTTGTTCTTGTCACAAGTCCTGGGATCCTCCAAAAATTAATATGCCAATGAGGTGCAGGGCAACCTGGTCTGGCTCCACTTCATGGACAGTAGGAACACACTAACTGTATATGACCGGCTGAGAGAGGGGTCGACGAAGGGATTTTTTGTTTTGTTTTTTTGAAAAATATATTGCACACGTACTGAACAGTGTTGAGCTGTAGGGCCACCGTGGCTTGGAATGCTGTTGACTCTTCTGGGGCCCAGCCTAATGAAATGTATGATAAATCATGAGTTTTTGGCTTTGGACTAATATCAAGCATAGTTTATACTATATTTAAGTGCTGCTTAAAAGTCTATTTATGGAGTATGTGTGATAAAACTTGCAGCAGTTTCAAAAAAGGTAAAATGGATCAATTCTATTTGATCTAAGTCTGTGGGTACTCATACTACAAAGTCAGTGTTTCCAAATTTATCCCTCACTTACATGTGTTTATGGAGAGCAGGTTCTGACAGTAAGGCAAGGGTGCAGAGCAGGGTTCCAGGGAAATAAGCTTGCGGGGCAGAGGATGAGCGGTCCACCTGACCCCCACAAGATTTATTTTCCCTCCTACAGCAGTGGGAGAGGGAATGCATTTCAAGCAAATCTCTAATAATTAGATTCTGTGCCTGGAAATCATTGGGGATAATATTACTTAAATATTATCTTATATTCAAGTAAATATGGTAATGTTATTTTACTAGTATTTGACCATTTTTTTATTTCATAGATTTCATAGACATTAGGGCTGGAAGGGACCTCGGGAGATCATCGAGTCCAGCCCCCTGCCCAAAAGGCAGGAAGTCAGGTGGGGTCATAGGATCCCAGCAAGATAAGCATCCAATTTACTCTTGAAGGTGTTCAATGTAGGTGCTTGAACCACCTCTGCTGGCAGACTGTTCCAGACCTTGGGGGCTCGGACAGTAAAGAAATTCTTCCTTATGTCCAGCCTGAAACGGTCTTGCAGGAGTTTGTGACTGTTTGACCTCGTCATCCCTTGGGGGCGCTCTGGTGAACAAACGTTCCCCCAGATCCTGGTGGTCACCCCTGATAAACTTATAGGTGGCCATCAGATCACCCCTGAGCCTACGCTTTTCCAGGCTAAAGAATCCCATGGCTCTCAGCCTGTCATCGTAAGATCTGTTTTCCTGACCTCTGATCATGCGCGTGGCTCTCCTCTGGACTCTCTCAAGCTTCTCCACATCCTTTTTGAATTGTGGAGCCCAAAACTGGACGCAGGACTCCAGCTGCGGCCTCACCAAGGCCAAGTACAAGGGGAGAATGACATCCCGGGATTTGCTCGAGAAGCATCTATGGATGCAAGCCAGCGTTTTGGTCGCTTTACTAGCCGCAGCATCACATTGGAGGCTCATGTTCATCTTGTGGTCAATGATGACCCCCAAGTCTCTTTCTTCTGTAGTGCTATCCAACGTAGCACTGCCGAGCCTATAAGGATGCTGCAGGTTTTTCCTCCCAAGGTGGAGAACCTTGCATTTTTCGGTGTTAAACACCATGAGGTTCTCGTCTGCCCATTTGCTGAGCTTGTCCAGGTCAGCCTGGATTACCTGCCTATATTCTGGCGTGGATCCTTTGCCCCAAAGTTTGGTGTCATCAGCGAACTTGGCCAGTCCACTCCTGACTCCAATGTCCACTTCATTAATGAAGATGTTGAACACGATGGGTCCCAGGACAGAGCCTTGAGGGACCCAGCTGGTCACAGGGCACCACAATGAGTGACTGCCATCGATTACAACCCTCTGGGTCCGACCACGGAGCCATTTTCCCAGCCAGCGGATCGTGGTGGAGCCAAGGCCACGACTGGGCAGTTTGGCCAAGAGGTGATCGTGGGATACCAGATCAAAGGCTTTTTTGAAGTCAAGGTATATGACATCAATCTCTTCTCCCTTGTCCAGGTGCTAGGTCACCTGGTCATAGAAGGAAATTAGATTGGTCAAACAAGACCTACCCACAACAAACCCATGCTGGCTATCCCTTAGAATGTTAGCCTGGGCCAGTCCCTCAAGGATGGCCTCCTTAATAAACTTTTCTAAGATCTTCCCCAGGATAGAAGTCAGGCTAATGGGCCTGTAGTTAGCCGGATCCACTCTCCTCCCTTTCTTGAAGATCGGCACCACATTGGCCTTCTTTCAGTCTTCAGGCACTATACCAGAGCGCCAGGAGTTTTCAAAGATCTGTGCGAGGGGCTGGGCTATGACGCTCACCAGCTCCTTGAGTACCCTGGGGTGCAGATTGTCAGGGCCGGCTGATTTGAAGGTATCCAGCTTCTCAAGGTGTTCCTTCACGAGGTCAGCAATTATGGAGGGTAGGGGATCCCCACCACCCGGATCTCCCTGTCCCATAGCAGGCATGGGCATTTATGAAGAAAAAATATACAGAAGAATAAAGAGAGGAAGCAAAGTGTGTGTGCATGCATGTTTGTATGTGTGCCTTTGTGTGCTTGATGTGAATATGGACTTCTGCACCCTAAATAGACTAGTAAAACTAACCTTCAAGTTCGAAGGTTGAATATGCTAAATGAGGTATTGTTCCATCCCCCAGGGATAGTGGGTAATTTTATGGGTGAATAAGAAGGTGCAGAAGTAATTGTTTTATATTCAACCCAAAAACATTACAGGTGTTTAATTTTACATTTCCTTGCAAAACCATGACTTCTGATTTTTAGTCATCCTTCTGGATCACTTTCAGACCAGTGAGCAGCCATTTCCATAAAAACTGAACATTAATAGCCATGTTGGTCCAAGGACATGGGCAGGCAAGGTTCTTTGGGTATATGTGATATCTTTTATTAAGCCAACTGAGTAGTTGGAAAAATGTTATTTGCAAGCTTTCAGGCACAAGAACCCTTCTTCAGGCATAGTGAGACTCTGCTGTTCTGAGATCTCCAGGGAATAAAAGAAGCTAAAAGTGTGTGTGGCAGGATGTCAGTGAGAATGTAAATAGGTGAAAATTAGGAAAACAAAGGGTAAGGAAGGGAGGGGAGAAAATTGGGAAGAAATAATGCCAAAGATAAGTAAAGGAGATTCTTTTGTACTTAAGTTCTTCAAGGCAGAAAAGAGGCAGTCTGTAAAAAAAGTAAATACCTGGAAATTAGGAAGGCAAAGGATAGAAAAGGAGGAGAGGGGACTAAGGGGGGGGGCGGGGGAGAAAAGTGTAAGTCATAAGCTCAGGCCAGGTACCTGGTGAATCAGATGTCTGGTAGGTTGTAATGTGTCCTAAATCCAATGTCTATGTTGAGTCCATGATTTTTTGTATCCAGTAGATTTATGAAGTGAAGTTCATAGGCTCACCTATGAAAGGTGTTTTGTAAGTTCCCTTTGAGGATTAGAACTGGGAGATCAGAGAGGGAGTGGTTGTCGTATGAGAAGTGTACCCTGACAAGTAATTGGATACTTTTGTCTTTGTGCATTCATTCTGGTGCACAGTTCTTGTTTGGTTTCTCCTACATATTTTTCCATCAGGGCATTTGGTGCACTAGATCAAATGTATAACATTTCTGGAGGTGCAGGTATAAGATCCAGGAATGGTGATGGTTCTGTTGTGGGGTGTGGTTATTGTGGGAGTGGTGGAGATGGGTTGGCAGGTTTTGCATTTCTTGTCCTGGGATGGTCTGGATCCATTAGGCGTTGTTTTGGTCATAGGGAGTTTGCTTTTGGTGATGAGGTTTGGTGAAAAGTCTAAAAAACTAGAAATGCAAGGAAATATGCTTGAAATATTGCACTAATTTCTTCTGGCACTACTTTAATAATATTTTTCAGGAATACATTCAGGTGTTTCAATATGAGGTCTTCCTGTTGTAACAATGTGCTAGCATCATGATAGCACTATGCATTTTATGTTTTACATCATAACTCCTCAACCCTGCCAGCCAGCTCATGATTTTAAGTCACATGACTTTGCAACCCACTTAATAGATGCAAATACATCTTCATTGAGGTCTCCGAAAAAATGGCAAGAGAAGACAAGGAGTTAAGTTGCTGTTGTTTCATGTCAAAATAAAACTGGACAGAGCACAGTTTAGATACCAAATGTTTCAAAAGAGTGTCAGTGAATTGCTTTACTAGTCTTTTTTTTCAGTCTTCTGCCTGTAGATTTAGTATTTTCTAGAAAATGTATTTGAAAACAAATATTGCATTATTTTTTGGCAATTTTAGTTGAAGCCTTTGCCAAAATAAAGATGATTGCACCTTTTGGTATTTTATATTGGTGGCCAGCTTTATAGATTGTTAGGGGCTGGAAAATCCTCAGTCCACTAGGCAGGAAAGGACAACTGGGGTATAGATTTAGAGATTGTTAGGGGCTGGAAGAGACCTTGTAGAAGGTCCCTTTATTTATTACCTTATCCTATGGCTAGTAATAGAGGGAATTTGAAGCTTGATCTTGTGTGGTTTCAAGTATGTATCCTATAGTTCATGTCTTAGTTGTTTTATTGAATATGGATCCACTGAATAAAAATTCCAAACATTACAACTTTTATGAAAGTTTTATAAAAAATGTAAAACAAGGTAGGCCATTTTAAATGTATCTAACGATTTTTGTTGTCACTCTCTAAACTATGTCATTATAATTTTTCTTCATTTCATCATGATGATATATTGGAGCATATTATAGTCTAATGTAGGGATTCCACATTGGAAATTTTTCAGTATGATTTGCAGCTGATTTCATGCTATGTGATCAGTTTGTTTGGCAGCTGTTGTAAGCAAACCAGAATTGGGAGTACATTAAGAGAGGTAAAATTAGTGATTCCTGATCTATAATTTGTCCTTTTCCTTTCTATAAGTCCTTGAGCAATTTTTAACTCCTAGATTAATAAATGGTTTAAAAAAAATTGGAAGTATAAGACAACTTGAGCTTTTACATTTATCTTACTTTTTAAAAGAATTCTATTTTTAGCTAACTGCAGATGCCTTCAGAATGCTGTTCAAAATTTTCAGAAAACATGAAGTCACATTACGTTCTTTTTGATCCTTCTGGTCAAGGAAAGGGGCCCAGGCAGGAGTGGGTGCATCCTACAGATCAATACCTGGCTTTGCAGGTGGTGTTGGGACCAGGGTTTTGGCTTCTTTGACTGTGGGATGATGTTCCAAGAAGACCTGGGATATACCTGATGAAGAAAGGGAAGGACATCTTCTCAGACAGGCTTGCTAACCTAGTGAGGAGGGCTTAAAACTAGGTTTGCTGGGGGATGGAGACCAAAGCCCTAAGAGAAGTGGGAAAGTCGGTGACTTGGAGGAAGAACAAACAGGAGGGGGCAACAAGGGAGGTGGTCTCAGTCTTCCTGAGAAATCAGGGCAAATCAACGAGTTACCTTAGGTGCCTGTACACAGATGCACAGAGCCTGTGAAATGAGCAGGAAGAATTGGAAATGCATGCGCAGTCACAGAACAATGATGTGATTGGAATAACAGACTTGGTGGGATAGCTCTCATGTCTGGAGCACTGTCATGGATGGATTTAACTGTTCAGGATAGACAGGACAATTTCCTGGTGCAAATGCTGGGTTGGCAAATTAGGGGCCATGCTTTTCTTGACCTGCTGCTCACAAACAGGCAAAAAATTGGCAGGTAATGTACTAGTGGATGCAACTTGGGCAGCAGTGATCATGAGATGATTGAGTTCAGGATCCTGAGGAAAGGAAGGAAAGAGAGCAAAGTAAGGACCCTGGACATCAGAAAAGCAGACTTCAGTTTGCTCAGAGAACTCATAAGTAGGATCCCTTTGGAAGCCAGTCTGAGGGGGAGAGGAGGCCAAGAGAGCTGGCTGTATGTGAAAGAAGCCTTACTGATTGTGCAGAAACAAACCATCTGGATGTGCAGGAAGACTAGCAAGTATAGCAGAAGACCAGCTTCACTTAGCAGGGAACTCTTCAGTAAAATAAATCACAGAAAAGAAGCTTATAAGAAGTGGAAACTTGGACAAATAACTAGAGAGGAGTATAAGAGTATTGCTTCTGTAGGGATGAAGTCAGGAAGGACAAAGCCCAATAGGAGTTGCAGCTAGCAAGGGATGTGAAGGATAACAAGAAGGGTTTCTACCAGTATGTTGGTAGCAAGAGGAGGATCAGGTAAAGTGTGGGTTCCTTACTGAATGGGGGAGGCAATCTAGTGACAAAGAGTGCAGAAAAGGCTGAAGTACTTGGTACCTTTTTCCATCTCAGTCTTCACAGGCAAGGTCAGCTACCAGACTACTGCACTGGAAAGCACAGTTTGGGGAGGAGGTGATCATCCACCAGTTGCAGAAGAACAGGTTAGGGACTATTTAGGAAATCTGGACATGTACAAGTCCATGGGGCTGGACAGGATGCACTTGAAGGTGCTCTGGAAGTTAGTAATGTGATTGCAGAACTACAGGCCATCATCTTTGAAAACTCAATGGCAATCAGGAGAGGTTCCAGATGATTGGAAAAGGGTAAACATAGTGCCCATATTTAAGAAAAAGGAGGATCCAGGGAATTACAGACCAGGCAGCCTCACCTCAGTCCCTGGCAAAATCATGGAGCAGATCCTCAAGGAATCATTTTTCTAAGCACTTGGAGAAGAAGAAGGTGATTTGGAAGAGTCGGCATGGATTCACAACAGACAAGTCATGCTTGACCAACCTGATTGCTTTCTATGATGAGGTGACTGGCTCTGTGGATGCAGGAAGACCAGTGGATGTGGTATACCTTGATTTTAGCAAGGTTTTAGATACGGTCTCCCACAACATTCATGCAGGCAAGCTAAGGAAGTATGGGCTGGATGAATAGACTGGAAGGACGACAGAAAACTGGGTGGCTCCTCAGACTCAGAGAGTAGTAATTGATGGCTCAACATCTAGTTGACAGCTAGTATCAAGTGGAGTGCCCCAAGGGTCAGTCCTTGGGCCTGTTTCATTCAATGTCTTCATCGGTGACCTGGAAGATGGCATAGAGTGCACCTTCAGCAAGTTTATAGGTGACACCAAGCTGGGGGAAGTAGTAGATACACTGGAGAGTAGGGCTAGGATTCAGAGAGACCTAGATGAATTGGAGGATTAGTCCAGAAGAAATCTCTTGAGGTTCAATAAGGACAAGTGCAAAGTCCTGTACTTAGGATGGAGCTATCCCATGTACCAGTACAGGCTGGGGGCTAACTGGCTGGGCTACAGCTCTGCAGAAAAAGACCTGGGAGTTAGTGGAAAATAAACTGAACATGAGCCAACAGTGTGCCCTTGTTGTTGCCAAGAAGGCTAACAGCATACTGGGCTACAGTGGTAGGAGTATTGCCAGCAGATCAAGGGAAGTGATTATTCCCCTGTATTCAGCACTGGTGCGGCCACATCTGGAGTACTGCATTCAGTTTTGGGCCCCCCATTACAGAAAGGATGTTGTCCAATTGGAGAGAGTCTAGCAGGGGGCAACAGAAATGGTGAGGGGGCTGGGACACATGACTTACGAGGAGTAGCCAAGGAAACTGGGCTTATTAGTCTAGAGATGAGACGACCAAGAGGGTTCCAGAGAGGATGGAGCCGGACTGTTCTCAGCAGTGGCAGATGACAGAACAAGGAGCAATCGTCTCAAGTAGCTGCAAGAGAAGTTTAGGTTGGGGAACTCCCCTCTTGTCAGCACGGAGGCGGAAAAGGATCTTGGAGTCATAATTAACTCCAAGATGAACATGGCCTGACAGTGTGGGGAGGCAGTCAGGAAGGCCAACTGTACCTTGTCATGCATCCACAGATGCATCTCAAGCAGGTCCAAAGAGGTGATCCTCCCCCTCTATGTGGCACTGGTCAGGCCGCAGTTGGAGTACTGCATCCAGTTCTGGGCGCCGCACTTCATGAGGGATGTCGACAGCATGGAGAGGGTCCAGAGGAGGGCCACTCGTATGATCAGGGGACGACAGGGCAGGCCCTATGAGGAGATGCTATGGGACCTGAACCTGTTCAGTCTCCACAAGAGAAGGCTGAGGGGGGAGCTAGTGGCCTGTTATAAACTAGTCGGGGGGATCAGCAGGCATTGGGGAAGTCACTGTTTCCCCGAACACTGCCAGGAGTGACCAGGAAAAACGGTCACAAGCTGGCAGAGGGCAGGTTTAGGCTAGATATCAGGAAGCACTACTTCATGGTCAGGGCAGCGAGGATCTGGAACGAACTTCCAAGAGAGGTGGTCCTGGCTCCTATCCTGGGGGTTTTTAAGAAGAGGTTGGATGAACATCTTGCTGGGGTTGTATGACCCCAGTATTGTTTCCTGCCATGGTGGGGGTCGGACTAGATGATCTACTCAGGTCCCTTCTGACCCTAGAAACTATAAAACTAGGTTAGATATTAGGAGGAACTCTCTCACTAGGACAGTAGTAAAATACTGGAACAAGTTAGCCAGAAAAGTTGTGGACTCTCCATCTTTAGACATTTTTAAGACCCAGCTAGGCAAAACTGTGGCTGGGATGATCCGATTAAGTTGGGGATGGTCCTGCTTTGAGCAGGGGGTTCGACTAGATGACCTTCTGAAGTCCCGTTCAACCTATTTTTTTTTCTTTTATTCTATGTATTTCTGGTATCGACTTTTGGAAATGCACTATAGTTTTTCGAGGGAATATGTGTGCTCTCTTTTGTATTTATGGTGCAGTGAAATGATGTAAAACTAAACTAAAACTTGCTAAACTGAGTGGAACATGTTCCTGGGCATCTGTGTAGAATGAATAGGGTTTTCACTCTCTTACATACACTCAGATATGTGTCATGGGTATCACTTGCTTACTTTTGTGCAACAGCCTATACAATGGAACCTGCTTTGGTAGATGTTCCATGATTTGCTGCCAGGAAGCACTGTCTCCAAGAATTATGAATGCACAGAGCCAGATTTTTTTTTTTAAATCCTTGTTTTAACTTTAACTGTGATATCACTTCAATGGGTGAGACTGTCAAGTACTTCCTTTTTTCTGTTCTTAGGTAGAGAAACTTCTCTTTAAAATAATTAGCATGTATTGAGTAAGAAGGCATGGCCACAGACTTTGTCCCTATCAACAGTGTCATCCCTATTTGCACACATCAACACAAGACACTGACTGTGCAGTTGCTGAATAAAGCTGTGCAATAACACGTCATGGCACTAACAGTGCTACTACACTACTATGTAATATCATTAGGCTGCTGTGCAGTAGTGTCACTTAATGTTTGCCGGCACTATTGCACAGTAACTCTGGTTACTGTACATTTAATACTTGATTACACAAGTACTAAATAAATGTGCAATGACTGTGACCGCTGGGACAGTAATTATGTTTTTTCTGTTTTCAAAATGCCTTCACATGATAAAGAGAAGCTTCATTGTTTCTTTTTACTGGCAAACCAGTCTAGTATCAACCTGTATATTGAAGAATGTGCTATTAGTACAAGTAAGTAAGTCATTTGTAGAAACTCCTGGTGTATGTATGAACAGTCCTGGAGTGAAATTGGCTTTTATATATGAGTGTAGTGCTGTGGAAACTAGGCAAGGCTGAATTTACAATAACTTGGTTCATTCACAGGTTAAAAAGGGTTTCTTTTTTGGTCCCTTGAAGTTAAATTAGTTCTGTTCGGTCATGTTTGAGTTCTTCATCTACGGACAGTACTTGTTCCAACTGTCTTTGTTATAAATGCAAACAAATTGAGTCCAAGAGTGTAAGAAGTTAGAACTCAAACTTCACTGACATTACTGAGCTCTCTCATCACAACAGATAGGCCAGTAGAGTTCTAGCTGCTTTCCATTATACTGCCTGATCTTGTAGCCAATCAGTACAAGGCCAGCAACATGTGATTAAGAACATAACCGTGAATGAATACCCCAGCCCAGCCTCTGCTCCCCTCTTCCCTTTCGCTTATAGTAATGGATTAACGCCACACGTCTTTGCTGCTGCTGCTTTCCTTTGTGGAATGTTTTACTGGTGCAGCTTGCCAGATCATCGTTTCCTTAACTACTTACAGTCAGAGGTTTTATTTTTGTGTTTGAGAGCAATATTAAAGAAGCATTTTGAGCGTGGGAAACGAGCCCTGGAACTGTATTCCAGCTGTAGAAGCTATATTGCTAAGACGCAGAAGTTTAAGATGCAGTTGAAGCTCTTACTTTAGGACATTTTGGATACACTGTAAGATTGATAAGCTGCAGCTATGTACCTTTATGGCAGTGAGGATTATGAAGTGGTAAGAAGTGAGATAACAGTTATTTCTTGGGTTTGAGCTGCTTTCAAAAGTTATTATGCAACTTTGAATGTGTGATCAATTCTGTTTCCTTTGTTGAATAATTACTGTTTGGTTTTTTAATAGTTCTTCTATGGTACTAAATTACAAAATTTAGTTTTGCCAAGTATATTGTAGTATGCATTGGTGGAAAAAAATCATTGCATTTCAGCTGTTAGTTACTAGTAATATAATTATGGTTGTCTTCATAATATAAATTTGGATCTTTTGAATACTGTGGGTCACATTTAGATGTCAGGTCAGTAGACTTTTTCTCCACAAACAAACATAGCAGGATTTAGTTAGTGCTGTAACTTTATGCAATACTTCAAAGTATATGTACACGCACTGAGCTATCAGTGTGGTGGTATACATATGGAAACTTTAGAAAACGGTTTATTTTTCTAGAAAAGTTCATAACATTCTAGCTTAATGTCTAGTTTAGACTTTAAAGAAGTTTATTTTAAAACTAGAATCTGATTTTGAACACACTGTAACTAGATTTCTCTGTAAACTATAATTGAAACACAATGCTGATGTAAGAGGAAATGGGGGGAAAAAGTGGAAAGAATTGCTGTTTATCCCATGGTGTTGGTAGCGGACATAAACATTTGCAAATTTTGTAGACTGGGTTTCCAGTGCTCCACTGCATTCAACATGAATGGACCTCTGCACCAAAAATAGTTCATAGTGATATAACAATCCAACCGCTTTTTGGAAATGTTAATAAACCCAAGTCCTTTTAATCATCAATAAAAGAAGCTATTCTGTAAAGCATAAAAATAATGTTCTAAATTTTTAAAAATGGCATGTCTTTTATATGTAATTTTCCATACAGATTGTTCTTATTTTGGTTGTTGAAGTTATTTTTCTGAACCTGAAAGTGCCCTCTATAGAAATTGGAGCATTACAACACATTTCAGGGGATATTTAAAAACATTGTAAAAATGCATTAGTGTTTATTTTTTTTCTTAATTCTTAGTAGATACTTTTTGTGACTGTGATTAAAAATATTTAAAATTAATTTAATGAAGAGTTACAGGACAGTAGATGGGGGAAAGTGTTTATAGCCAGGGGTTTGCATTTTAAATTATTTTATATGTAATTAAATTACTCAAACTTCTATGAACTCTGCAGCATACAAATCAAATGCAGATGTAACTATACTTTTTCAGTATATTATGCTGTTATTCCATATTCATTAAATTGTTAGTCTCCCAAAGAGCTTTGAAATTTTGCACCAGTTAATTTTAGGACCTTTGTTATCAATTCACCAATATCTTGGCAATTCTGTTAGTAAGCCTGTAGTATTTTAAAGGGGTTGGTTTTCCACTCCCTTGCATTTTATGTAGTTTTTTTTTATACTGGTAAAAAATGTTCGTTTGGTTCGTCTTACACTCCCTCTGGGCTCTCATTGCATCTTATGTATTCACATATGAATGAAACAGAGAATGAGACCTATGCAGTGGGGTGCCATGCAGAATTAGCATTATTGGGTATGTAGACATTCATAAGGTAAACCCAGCGATTTCAAATAGGAATCCATAGTGTCAAAACCATCTGACCTCATCCTTGTTGAGTTTTTTGCAACAGAAAAATTACTCTATTAATTTTCTATAATGAAGAAAGAGGTGAAAAAAAACCAATAAAACTTGATAAATAATAGTTTTTGTAATAGGATGGGGTGCCTAGGGGTGGCAGTGTTACCCCCAGGTCCTTAACCATGTCAGTCTTGCCCTATAAGCATCCTTGTTCTCGTCCACCATGTCTTGTTGGTATGATGAATATAGGGATGCTACCCTTGAGCTTTAGGTTTAGACACAGTCTGGCTAGATCCTAATGACCCAGTTGTCTCTAGACCCCTTGACATCCTGTTTCCTTGTGGATGGTTCCTGAGTCTCTCAGCCTTACGGGCCATATGTGTGGCTCCAGCCACCCCAAGCCTTGCAGATGATACTGGCATTGTCTTGCCTATAATTTGGCCCCTCTCTCAGCACCAGCCTCTCCACAACCCTCTCTTGGCACCGGCCTCTCCACACTGTAGTGGGCCCCCAATGAAGCCTCCCCCTTCCCCAAATAGCCTCACCCAAACCACCAGTGTTATCAGACAGCACACAATAGCCAATCACCATGAGTCCCTGGGCTGTAACGTAACACAAAACTCACATTATGCTCTGCCCCTTTAAAAGAGTAATACTCCTCTCTGAGGTTCAGTGCCTAGTAGGCAAGGATACCTTATGGGCTTCCAGTGTCCCCTTTGTTCTAAGGGTAGCATATCTGCCAGCTACCACATCTCTGGGCCCGCCCTTCCTAGAGGCTCCTTCCCCTTCAGCTACTGGTAGGAAACCAACTGCCTGGTCCCAGCCCTAGGGTTTATATGGGCCGAAGGCCCTGCCTCCCCTGGCCGGCCGACTGGGTGCAGGTGCGACCAATTCCCTCATTAACCAGTTGTCATGGCAACCTGCACCTGGAGTTTCATCTCCTTGTGCTCTCTCACCAGGCAATCTCTGCTCTAAGAAGAGCAGGCACCTTCGTGCCCTGCAACAGTTTTCTAAATTCGGTTCTGCTAAATTCAAAAAAAGTTATGAAACAGTGTTTTGAGCCTAAAAAGATTAAGAACCACTGCTTTAGGCTATTGGGGAAAAGGGGATCACAGCTTCCTTATCTGGCAGATTTGTGTGCGTTTTATTATAAATGAACGAAAATGAAATATCTTGTTTCATGCAAAAAAAAAGTTGCATTGTACCCAAAACATTTTCCTCCTTTTCCCTTTTCCCTTCATTTTCCATAAAGATGAAAAAGTTAATTCTAATTTGAATAATTTGTTTCTGGTTTAACAGCCAAATAAGATGTGATAAAAGTATTTATTCATACCATTCTATGTAGTGATATAGAAACAGAATTTCTTGGTTCTAAGAACTTAACGAGGTATTCTGCTTAATAATCAAATGGTAGGATATGACCTATGAAAAATTTAGGCAAGTATTGTGTATTTTTTTATATTATTTTATTATCTCTTTTTTTCTTTTTCTTTTTCTTTTTTTTCTTTTTTCACTGATCTGTAGTTTATAAAGCCATATGTTCTGAATTGAGGAAGAAGACGTCCATCCCACACAAACAATTACCAGTGAGTCACTGCATAACTGCAAATGCAGCCAAAAGAATGATAGCACACAATCTGAGGGGTCCCTTTTAAGTTCAAATTCACTATTAATTTCTAATAATTTTAAAGTGAATTTGAAGCATACTAGTAGTGCATATTAAATTTGATTTTAGCCTACAAGACCTAAAAATAAAAATACAGGTTGTCAAGAGGCCTGTATTTTCATAAGCTGTATCTTCATAATTAGGGCCAGTGTAGTTGTCTAAAACCAATATACATGTCCGAATTTTGTTGTGATTAGTTTGTGGTGGTGTTAAATTTTCCTCAACATATACGAATGATCATAACCAGATTTGCAGTGGTGTTAAACTGCTGAATTTCAGCAAACACCTTCACAGTAAAATGAACCCTATAAATGTTGCATGTGTCTTCTACCTTGTGTACATAGCATGTGTATGACTTTAAGATAACTTTACCTTAATTCAGCATAGCTAAATATGTTCAGCTTATATCCACAGAACTGAACTTGTAGGATGAAATCCTGATCCTACTGAAGTTAATGGCAAAATTCCCATAGACTTCAATGCAACAGGATTTGCCTAGGGCAGTCTACTCTTTCCCACAGGGAAGAATAGAATTCTTGTTCTGTGGAGTACCAGAATCCTCATCTTTTTCTACCCTATTTCTGGATGTTATTCTAAATTTCTGGTGTCTCTTTCTTCAGCCTTGCTTAGAGTCCTAATTTATTCTATGCAAAAAAGTCTCAGCATTTGACAGCATCAGTAGAGAGATTTTTGCTGCTCTCAGCAGACATGTTTCTCTAACTAGAAAGTCACAGTGATATTGCTCCAGGATCAGTTATCAAAAGAAAATTTTAGGATTATAGCTACTTTTCTGGAAAAGTAAATTTATCACTTCATGATATGATGACAGATGATAGATTATTAAAGTCTTCAATAAAGCTGTTTCCTTTAATTTGTTCCAGTATGTCACAGAGAAATCCTGAGACTCAGTATATTGAATCTATATGTGACTTCTTGCATTTTTACTCTTCTTCATCCATTGGGTGTGTCTAGGCCAATATGATTCTGAAGTGCTGGAAGAACACAATATCCAAATTATATAGCACTGCAGCAATTATGGTAAAAGGCAAATGCAATTTTTATTCAAGAAACATGGAATTGTGAGATGTTTGAATGTAGCAAACTATTCAAATTGCAACTTTCAGGAGCCCATGGAAAGCCCAAAGTACACGATCAATCCAGTACACGATGCTAGATTACTCAATAGAAAACTGATTCTGGCACAGGAATATATTTATAACACTAAATGAAACTTGAAAAACTGCATCTGAAATTCAAGAGAATAGTATGACTATTTTTGATGAGTGTCTGACACTTGAGTTTGTCTGACCTACTTACAAGGACCAAACCCTATTAGGAAAGTAAACAAAACCACTGGAAAAACTGTACTTTCAAAATGCAGCAGCTCATTTTTATGACAACAGGTTAAGCTGAGCGTATGTCTCCTTTTTCCTCTGGTCTGAAATGAAAAGACATTCAAGTTAATTATTATAGCGCTAATTTTCTAAGCACTAAATAGAGAGGAGTCCAAACCTTTTAAAAACTACATGTATCTTCACAACCAGGGACTGTGTAGTTCTCCTAAACAAACATAAGTCTTGAGTTTTTCTGTCATTCATTTGTGGTAGGGTTAAATTTTACTCTACATATAAGAATGATCATAAGCAGGTCTTCAAGTCTAAATGCAAGTCTCTCTTACACTGTCTTAGCCTTCTGGAAAAAAAGCCCAAATAATTAATGCCAAATCCTCTTTTCTGTCATTGGATAAAGCTTGAGAAAGAAGCAATTCACAATACACTACAAGTCTCTCCTTTCACATAAGGAAGGTATAAGGAGTACAGAATAAATAAACATTGAACATTTTCCTGTACATGTGATTATAATGAATGATATAGTGGGGTCTCTTATCTATTCCAGATTATCTTCAAGATTTTGTGTGGACTTTTTATTTTAAGAGAAATTGGTGAGCTCTGTTCCCTATCATATTTTCTGTTATAGACACATACTCTGCTCTTGTGGTCAGTTAGGGTGAGTTACATATGACAACTCCTTTGCCTCTAATTCTTTATTATTTTTAAATCAATTATGTGTACCAGTTCAGGAACAAACATGTCATTAAATGTAGTAATATAACCCTCAAAACTTCAAGGGATACCAGTTACCCTCTTAAAACTTCAACAGTTGATATTAAATAATAAAAAGATTGATGATTGAATGTTAAATATACTTGTCAGAAATATAAGTCTTCCTTTCACTGCTGAATACTGGTAATCTCCATGAATCTCCATTTAGAAATAGGAGGTTACAGTTGCATATTTTTTATTTACAATATTTTTGCTCAACAAATATCAGTTATCTCCCTCTGGATATCTTAAATGATACAGTAAGTGTATTCTGTAGTGTGTGCACACTTGGAGGCTGACCTTCAGGCATTTGTTGGTGATTTTGCTGAGACATACAAGAAAATGGGACTGACACTTAAGATTCAAAAGACTAAGGTCCTCCATCACCAAGATCTTAATGAGCAGTCCCCAATTCTGGCAATTCAGGTTCATGGTGGGACTGGAGAACGCTGGGTGTTTCCTGTACCTTGGAAGCCATCTCTCACAGAAGGCTGACATCAAAGAAATCCAACATTGCCTCAAATGTGTGAGTGCAGCCTTTAGAAGCCTGAGGGAATGGGTGTTTGAAGACTGTAACATCAGATCCAAAACTAAGCTCATGGTTTATCAAGCAGTTGTGATCTCCACCTTACTGTGGGGACCTGAGATGTAAACAATGTAACAGAGACACCTCAAGTCATGGGAGAAGTATTATCAGCACTGCCTGCAGATGAACTTTCAAATCCAGTGGTTCATCTGACATTAATGTCCTCTCCCAAGTAAACGCTACCAACCATTGAGGCAGTGATCATCTGACATCAACTTCACTGGGCCTGCCACATCATCCAGATGTCCAACAGTAGACACATGAACAAGTGTTATTTTCTGAAGTCAGTCAAGGCATATGCTCAAGCGGAGGGCAGAGAAAACGCTTCAAGAACATTCCCAAGGCCAACTTGAAAAAATGCAACACTGACATTAACTTGTGGGAGATTTTTACACAGGACTGCCACAAATGGAGGAAGGCTTTCCTTGTTGCAAGGATCTCAGTATGTTGAAACCTTATGATGACAACAGGAGACAGAAAAAGGGAGTGGTAAAAACAGCATGTCATGGACTGAACCAAGAATCCAAAGGCACCCACCCTGCAAAGACTCATTTATCCCAGCTGCAGCTGAGTCTGTGGATCCCAGATAGGCCTCATCAGCCATCTTCAGATGCACAGATAAGATAGTCGTGGAAGATGATCATCCTCACCTGTGAGGGATTGTTGATGATGGTGACTTTAAGAGAGCATTTGGCATACTCCATTGCCACTGTCTTTGCAATAGTGATTTGTGACCTGGTTTATAGACCCTTAAAACAGACACTTCAAAACTTAAATGCCTAAAGTGAGAACTAGTTGGAATTCAGCTTCTTGAAACCAAAATTGTGATTCTGCAAATGTCTACTCTCCCCCTGTCTATATTACTATCTTTGGCCATCTTCAGAGGAGCTAAGCCCCATGCTGCAGAAGTATGATTAAAGCAGAGCGCTCCAACATCTGTTTTGACTGACCCTAAGGAGAACCTTGCAAATCTAACAGCTGGTATTTAAACAGAATGTGCAAGTTAATTAAGATGTCCATCTAGACAATTAATGTTATCTACAATTTAGACCAAGCAAAAGTACTAGAAGGAAATTGCCTGCAAGAAGGCTTTAAAATAGATAGTCCAAACACATCATATTGTAGTTTTAGTATGAGTACATTATCATAAGTCGTGACTTACTTATGAAATGTGGTTTGTTCCATAAGAGGTGTACTTCTGTTAAGTTTCTTAGGGCACGTCCCTGCGAACAGGAACAGGTATTTCCCACAAACGGGAACATGCATGTGTAAGGCTGGCCCCAGCAGCCTCACCTGGGGTCTTGGAGGCTCTAGGGACTGCAGCCATTGTGATTCGGTGGCAGGGGGCCTGGCCGGCAGCTGGAGCTTGGATCCAGCTGGCTAGGCTCCTGTTTTGGGTGGTGAATACTGCTGCCATGTGCACCACCCCACTTCTTTCAGGTGGGGGGGGGGTGCAGTTCACACCAGGATCTCCTGGTTTCAAACTCCACCCCCCAATGCTGCAAATTAGCAGTACAGGGAATGCCTCCATATGTGACGTGTACAGTGTGCGGCACTGCAGACAGGTCTGCGGTGCTGCATACCACATGTGCAAGCTCATCCGGACATGTCCTTAGGTAGGTTAATAGAATAAAGAGCAGGTCTATAGGAGAGTGTAAAATGAGAAGATGTTTGTTGTCATTAATATACAGATGAGCTTGACTAGAGAGAAATTGGGAGGGACGTCCCAAGAAAGGACTGGGTGCTCATGTAAACCTATGTGAGCCCTCTACTACTAGATATTGGTAAGCATCTCTACAGACACAAGGCAGCAAGACAGCAATAATTGTACATCTTATACTTTGGGGTAAACAATAAAATGTTAGATTGCAGACCTATCTTCTGCCTCTTTAAATGAATAGTAATGTATCAGTTCACTTATAATCTAGGTAACACCTAAATTTAGAGGCACCTACACTCAGTACGTGACTCAGTATTATTTTTTTTAACCTTAAATCCCCGAGTCATCTAAGGTCTTGCTTCTGTGTGTGTTCAGAAATGTTTCTATCGGAACAGTACTGAACCAATCTCAAAATAAAAGCCAGATTGAAATCCAAAAATTAACCATCCTTTTGCCATTCTACCTGAGAGCTGAAGTTATCTGCCCTTCTGAGTTGTGAATTCCAAGTGAAGGGAAGCATCTCCCAGTCATGTTAAATAAGGCAACTAGTCCTGGAGAGGGGTAGGATTTAAGAAACCCCAAGATTTCTTTGGTGGCTAATTGTATGACCAATTCCCTGCTTAATATACCTGTTGTTTTTATCATCTTTTGAAACACTGACTCTTTCAAGACTCCAAACTGAAAGCCTGAGGCCTCCTCTGAATGTACAGATAAAGTTGCAATTAGATCTAATGCGTGATCCACACAATTGCACCTCCTACCATGCCACATGTGAATAGCAAGAGGTGCAATTGTGGGTTAATGCATTAGATCCAATGGCACTTTACTGCTGGTGAAGGGAAATCCTGATCTTGGGCTCCCTCAGCATTGGCACGAAGCAGGTTCCCATGGCAGGGAGCCCCCTTGGAACTGAGAGCCTCATCTTGGTCCTGGCTGCATGTGTGGTGCAGTCAGGATGGAGAATCCTGCAGTCACAGGGGTGTGTGGAGGATCCCATGGCTAGGAGATTGCAGTGGCTGTGAGACTGCAGCAGTTGCATTATGCAGGCTGCTGCCTGGAGCCCCCATGCCCCTGCATCTGGAAAACCACACTGGCTGTGATCACTAGGCTCCCCAGTGGTTGGGAGAGCACAACAGCTGTGGTCTTACTGCTGCAGACTGCCTGCACGTGCAAATTAAAACTGGATAGAAACCAGCTATAAAGTTATTACACATTTCCAAGCAGTAATTTTATAGCTGTTGGACCTTTTTAAGATACAATAGTTAATTTGCATGTGTAACAATCTAAATTCATTATGCAATTAATGAGGTAATTGCAGTTGATATAATGTGTAGAGAGGACCTGGGTGTCTAACTCTGAATGCTGCTTTGAAGCCAAGAGTTTAAAAGTCAGGGACTGCGATGCTCAGCGTTTTTGGATCTAGGTTGTTTTTAGTTCTGAGACGGATTCAAGTAAACAGTAGCTGGAGATGGTTGAAAAATTGCTGATACAGTAGCTGTTTGTTGAAAGAACCTTGATTAAATTAAATTGGAAATTTTTCACAGAAATGTCAGAATTTCATTGAAATGCCTGTGGAATTCCCAAAAGGTTTAATTTCTATAAGGATGAAGTATTTTGTTTTGACTTTAATATTTCATACTATAAAATACCTGAAAAAGCCAGTCAGCCTCTTGACTCTCTGACCTTTGAGTTTTATTCTGTTGTTCTCTGTTGTTTCCCCTCTATGCAGCATTGGAGAGGGCACAGTTGGAGTAGTGCATCCAGTTTTGGGTTCCATACTTCAAGAGGGACGTGGGCAACCTTGAGAGGGTTCAGAGGAGGGCCACTTGTATAGTTAGGGGCCTGCAGGCAAAGACTTATGAGGAGAGATTGAAGGACTTGCTTCAGCCTCCACAAGAGAAGGCTGCTGAGAGGTGATTTTGTGACCACCTACAAATTCATCGGGAGGGGGCAGCAAGGAATAGGAAATGCTCTGTTTATCCCAGGGCACCCTTTGGAGTAACTAGGAATAATGGCCACAAATTGACGGCGAGCAGATTTAGGTTAGACATCAGGAAGAACTACTTCACAGTAAGGGTTGCCAGAATCTGGAATGGGCTTCCAAGGGGAGGTGGTGCTCTCCCCTACCTTGGGGGTCTTTAAGAAGAGACTAGACGTACACCAGGCTGGGGTCATCTAACCCCAGTGCTCTTTCCTGCTCAGGGCAGGGGGTCAGACTCAATGATCTACTGAGGTCCCATCTGACCCAAATATCTGTGAATCTGTGTGTGTTTTCTGCAGTCATAATATGCAGATATTCCAAAGGATCAGTTTTCTATCACTTCTCTTTGAAGGTGATTGCATAGACAGGGGATTTTGCTTGTTCTCAGGAAGTTATATCTAATATTGAGTATAAATTTTCCTTTCGTAGTTTTCCCATTACTTTTAGTTTTGCTTACATTTGCTATGATAAATAATGTATTTTCCCCCCTTTTGGTATATATAACCTTTCAACATATAGCCAAATTATACCTATTTAACTCTCTCAATAATTTCTCATAAGTTGATTGTGGTTTCCAGAATCATATATTATGGGCAGGTCTACTTTAACTTTAGTTATATTGTTACTAAGAAGGTATATATTATCTGTTTTGCAAGTGTGCATTTTGTAATTCTCCAAGGACAGGTGTAGCTGGAGTCTTTGTGGTTCTCAGAAACCTTTTAAAAGTCAGTATTAGTTAACTTTTGCAGGTGAAGACAGTCAATCATCCTCTTCCCATGAATTGTCCTATCCATGGAATTTACATGTATTTTCCCATCTATATAGCAGAGTTTCTCTGAAGAGCAGGCAAATCTTTCTGATGTATGCCAACTTCACTTACATTAAGACATCATAAGGGGGTTGTCATTTTTCACACCATAAAACGAAAGCAGTACAAATGACAAGTTGTTGATTCTAGTCTTGCTGTATTGACAGTTTATACCACTGCTTTTTGCCATGAGGAAAGGAAAGTTCAGATATGTAGGGTGCGTACAAATGTTATATTTCTGCTGGTGCAATCACAGCTCGCTAGGGTGCATGTACAGAGCCCCTGGCTGGGTGTCTATGGTGCAGCTTGGGCTGTCTATGGTGGACCTAGCTTGGACCCTGTAGTGCTTGTATGGTGCTCTATCACTAGGTTTTTCTACCAGGAGAATAAGACCAGTAGAGTTCTCTCAGATCTTTTGAATGTTTGTACATACCATAATAGAAACGTGCGATTTAAAAGAGATGGTGTAGCACTGGATACATTTTGGTCTTCCTTTGAGACACATGCTAATTAAATTACTTCATAAATTGAAAACTGGGTAAAAAGGTGAGAGAGAGAATCAATGTCTTGACTAAAAATCCAAAGCAGAAAAGTTATATTCTGTTGAGCAGAATACAGTTGAATTTAGTTAGTTAATGCTTGAAATTACTTAGATGATACATACTATGTAAGCAGCAGTTGCTAAATATTATGATTTAGTAGCTGTATTTTCAACAAAGAAAGATTTTAACTATGTGTACTGGAAATGTATGTGTGGTATACCTACAGCAGAGAGATTAAAGATAACAGAAGATAAATTTCATGAAAAATGAATTCTTAACAAAAAATAAATTCTCATATGAACAGATGATTCTAGGTGCATGTGGAATGTATAGTCACTGATGGTAACCACTTGCCTTTGATACTGCCTTGGCAGGAAAAGTGCAGAGGTAGTGTGGTTTTTCTTCCAAATTAAAAAAAAAAAGTGGGTTATTTTCTGTGGCTAGATGCCCTTTCATCACCTAAAAAGGATTCCAGCATATTCTTGTTTTTTGTAAGAACTAGAATTATAATCAGGTAATGAAAACAACATTGTTGTTACTTTACAGAGCAAGGACTTGTTGATTTTGCTTAAGAACTCATATGCCTGCATAACAGTTTTGGTAAAAGGGATTTGTGATGATTCAAGCAATCAGTTTATGAATTTGAGTTTGGTTTGTTTTGTTTTTTAATTCATCTGCTTCTTTTGGTCTTATGACTGTTTTTAACTGTGTTCCGCCTTATCCTTGTTATCCTAATAAAATGATGCTGAGGTGTCTGTCTTTGACTAGGCTGATTGCCAAAGACTATCAGTACTTGAATTCATTTTACTTTCAGAGCATACCTGCACCCGATAGCATGATGAGGGTGGGGTGAGCAACCAGGAGCTACCATCAGAGTGCAGAGAGAGCTGGGAAAGGTGATACTCTTGTCTCTCCTCACTCCCTGCTCCCCAGCAGTTGGTCTTCTGCCCAGGGTTGGGCAGAAGCTCACTATTCCTCTGACTTAACTCCATATAAAATCAATTTTCTCCATCCCCTCTCTTTAGGGAAGACAACTAGAGTTTAGAGAATGGAAAACTCTTAAGAGAATAGAGATCTGTCTCGTGTACCACAGTTTGGGAACCCCTGGTCTACTCTCTTACAGTGCAAGAGATCCAGCTTGCTAGATAAGGATAGGGCTGGAAGAGAACCCAGAATGCCTACTCATCCTCAGCAAGAAGCAGCAATTTCCCCTTCCCTCCTCTGCCACAACAGATGGGGGCTCATGCTGACATCTGCAGTCTGGTGGTGGTAAGAGTGGGCAGTACAGGCTCCGGTCCCTAGATGACACGTGAAATAGCCACCTACCTGACTACCCTCAGCAGCACAGAAAAGATCTTGAGAAAGAAGGAGAAAGAGAAGAATACATATACACTGCAGGCTTTCAGGAAGAGGGACCAGAGAAGCACGTGTAGCAGTGATTCAGTTCCTTCTGTTTAATTTTACTGAGAGAGAAGTGTGGATAACTTTTCCACTGGTCCCAGCACTGTCAAAGACATATCCCATGCAGCAGAATGAGCATTTCTACTAACAGTGTGGTGGTTTAAATTATTATTTGACTTTTTGGCAATGCAGCTTTCCTGATTCCATTATTATTTTAAATCCCAGATATTACAGCGTGACCATTTGACATCACTTATTAAAAGACAAAGAAACTTATGTAAAAATATAAATTGTTTCTGTGAGAAAGCAGTCATGACAACAGGCAATAGCAGGAGAAACAAGAAAATTATGGTATTAACTTTTCTTGCACTAGCTTGTTACTGAATGGAGGAAATGTGTGTTCACTGTTATGCAGGAAGCTGTCACACTGAGGTAGGCAACATCAGCTATTGATATTTGGAGTGCTGAGCAGTGGATATTTAACTGAGATAAGTATGAGAGGAGACCCAGGAAAGCAGAAAGAGCTGGTACAGCTAACAAAACTAGAAAAAGATATTTAGGATGTGAATTTGAAAGAAAATTGGTCTATCATGACACTGTTAGAACTATTATACCTTTACTTGTGGAGAGAAATGAGTTAAAGAAAGCAAATGTTTTTGTAAATTATGTAGGCACTCGATGCACATTATGGTCAGGCTGCTTTGTAGTGTTCTCATTTGAACATAGTTCATTCCCTTCTGTGCCCTATCCAGTCCCTTGCTCTGCTCTCTCCACCCCTCTCCCTTTCCATGTCCACACTGCAACACTGGAGATCAAAAAGTTTATTTGTGCACCCTGTCCTCCACCCCAGATCTTCACTTAGTTCCTTGCATCCCATATCTTGTCTTTATTTACCTTTACCAAGAGTGGTTAGATTTTCATCCTACTTGTGTCTCTGCTTCCTGTGTAGCTTTGGGCAAGTCATTTGCTCTATCTGTTATAGTTTTTCCATTTAAAAAAAGGGGTGATAGTGATAACCTGCCTCACTGGGGGCTGAAAAAAATAGCAGAATTATTCCAACTTGTAGAATTCTATAACAAGTTGCCTGCTGCTTATACTAGGGTTTGAATGATAGATGTAGACCTGTAACATTTATCTCTATGTTAAGACTGACCCAGAATTTGGCAAAAATTAGATATTCCCACCATATTAAGAATGTAGAGATACATATCTTTCAAGATCTTCTCAAGATCTTTCATAAGACTTCATCCTGCAAGATCTCATCATACATAGATTGAGGGGTATTTTTTCTGTAACACCACCACAAGCCAGGACCATATCATTTTGAATGAAATAAGACATTACCATGCATCTGAAATGATAAAAAATACAATGCATTTATTTATTGTACAAAACGTATTATAATGTTCAACAAAGAAGAGCTCTGTTTTACAATTAACATGTTGCAGCAAAATAGTATGTTGCATTTGTGTGAGTCAGGTCAGGTCAAGGTAGCCAAAGCAGAAGTCATTGGAGTCTACATGAGAATTAAGTTTTCCCTGGAATGTACAGTGATTTCCAAGATGACTGTTGAAAAGAATGTGTTCAAGTTTGATTAAGTTGACTTGACTTGTTTACAAAGTTTTGTCTGTTCACAGTGCAATGTGTATTCTGTACAAAGTGAAAGGTAGGCCTATTGAAATCCTCTGCGTGTAAGGGTCAAGGGAGAGCGGCACGGGGGAATATCATATCTTAGGCTACCAAACCATAAGGAAGAGGTGGACAAGGCCTTATTTAAATAACTGACAGAAGCTTCTAAATGTCAAGACCTGATTCTCATGGGAGACTTTAATTACTGAAACATCTGCTGGGACAGAAACATAGCAGTGCACAAGCACACCAGGAAATTCTTGGACTGTGTTGGGAACAATTTCCTGATGCAGATGGTAGAGAGTCTAACCGGGAGGAGAGGGAGGGGGTTCTTGACTTGCTACTTACAGCAAGAGAGGAATTGATTGAGAATGTGAAGATAGAAGGTAACTTGGGAGATGGAGACCATAAAATAGGAGTTTAAAATCCTAAGGGGAGGGAGGAAGGAGAGCAGCAGAACAAGGACACTGAACTTTAGAAAAGCAGACTTTAAGAAGCTCATATAAAAGGAATCGGATAAAAAGTGGAAAATGGGTCATATTACTAGAGAAGAGCATAAGAGTATTTCATGGTTGTGCAAGGAGAAGATTAGAAAGGCTAAGGCATGATTTGACATGCAATTGGCAGGGACATAAATGGTAATAAAAAAGGGATTCTGTAAGTGTCAGGAGTAAGAGGAAGACCAAAGAAACCTCTTACAGAATGCATAAGGCAATCTAGTTTTGGATGATGTAGAGAAGGCTAGAATATTTAATGCCTTGTTTACTTCAGTTTTCACAAATAGGGGAAGTGACCAGATACCAAGTGTAGTTGGCAACAAAGATAAGGAAAGAAACAAACAGCCTGAAGTAGTTACAGAACAACTTAGGGATTACTTAGAGAAGCTAAATACTTTCAGATCAGCAGGCATGGATGGGATGCATCCTAGGGTACTGAAAGAATTGGCTAAAGGAATTATCTATCACAGGGGCAGGCAATTATTTCAGGTGGAGGGCCGCTTACTGAGTTTTGGCAAGCCGCCAAAGACCACATGACAGGCAGCCCAGGGCACATTAATATGAATTTTCTACATTTTTTAGGGGCCCCACGGGCCAGATAGAATGGCTTGGTGGGCCGCATCTGGCCCACAAGCCGCATTTTGCCCGCCCCGATCTATTATCTTTGAGAACTTGTGGAGTTTAAGTGAGGCCCTGGATAACTGAAAAAGGGCAAATATAGTGCCTATCTTAAAGAAGGGGACGGAGGAGGAACTGGGGAACTACAGACCAGTCAGCCTAACCTCAATACGCAAAAATATCATGGAGCAGGTCTTCAAGGAATCTATTGTGAAGCACCTAGAGGAGAACAAGGTGATCAGGAACAGCCAGCATGGATTTGCCAAGAGCAATTCATGCCTGATCAACCTGATTTTTCTTCTATTATAAGGTGATCCTAAGGTGATCGTTTGCATCTTTGTGCATTGAACGGAGAGCACTGGATGTGTTATGCTTTGACTTTAGCAAGACTTTTGGTATTGTCTCCCACAGTATTCTCATTAACAAGCTAAGGAAATGCAGACTCTATGAAACTACTGTAACATAAGTAATTGGTTGGATCACTGTGCTCAACAAGTAGTCATGGGCAGCTTAAAGTTTAGTTCGGAAGGAGTATCAAGTGAGGTAACCCAGCAGTTTGTAGGTCTGGTATTGTTTAATATCTTCATTAATGATTTTCAAGATGGGATCAAGTGCACACTTAACAGATTTTCAGATGAGACAGAGTTGAGTGGAGTTGTTGTATCTGGCTGTGTCTACACAAGACACTGCACTGAAGCCTGTGACTAAGAGTGGTGTCATGTTGCAGAAAGCGTGATGCGGCACTACTGCAGGGTAGTCTTGGGCTACTGCACAGTCAGCATCACAAAAACGTAATTTAGTGATGCTACTGTGCAGTAACTCTGACTACTACAAAGTCATTAGTACTTGTATAAAGTACTAAATACAATTTTAATAGTGTATAAAGTACTAAAATACAATAAACACATATTTGTTTATATAAGTACTAAATGACTGCATAGTAATTACTGTGAAGTCAGCATCTCTGTAGATACAGCCTCTGGGGGATAGGGCTAGGATCCAGAATGACCTGGATAGACTGGAAAAATGGTCCACAATTTACAAGATGAAATTCAACAGAACAAGTACAAAGTCCTGCACTTGTGACAGAATCCATGCATGTACAAATACAGTCTGGAAAATGATTGGCTAGGCTTCAGTGCTGTGGAGAAGGGATTACAGTAGACAAAAAGCTAAATAGGAGCCAACAGCGTGTTCTTGTTACAAAAAAGGCTAACCGTTCTGGGTTGTATTAAAAGAAGTGTTAGTTGCAAATTTAAGGAAGTGAACTCTGTTCAGCACTGGTGAGGAATCACCTGGAGTACTGGGTGAAGTTTTGGGGCCCACTCTTCAAGAAGGATGTGGAGAGAATAGACAGATTGCATTGGAGAACAACAAAAATGATTAGGGGCCTGGAAAGCAAGACTTATGAGAAAGAGTAAAAGAATTAGGGTTGCTTAGTCTGAAAGAGAGAAGACTGTTGGGTGATTTGATGATAATCTTCAAATACCTGAAGGCGATTATGAAGAGGATGAAGATGGCCTCTTCTCTGTGGCCACAGGGGACAGGAGTTGGAACTTCAGCAGAGGAAATGTAGGTTGGAGATTAGGAGAAACTTTCTAACTATGAGAATGGTCAAGCATTGGAACAAGTTACCTAGAATAATTTTGGATGCTTTAAACAGACAGTTGGCTGGGATGGTTTAGTCAGGGACATCCTGCTTTGAGCAGGTGACTGGACTCTGACCTTGTTAAGTCCTTTCCAGCCCTGCTTTCCTGTAATCCTAATGGCAGATGTCTTGTTAAGACATAATTATGTTGAGTGATTTATTAAGTAATTTAAATTAATTCATTTTTAAAGGTCTGCAGATTACTAACAGATTCCTTTTACTGCCTGAACTAGTTCAGATATGTAAGAGGTAACCTGAACCTTTGTGTCAAAATAATTTGACATTCAAAAATATGTTAGGGTTTTTTCTTCCGTTATCATTCACAAATACAGAGATACTAGCTTGGCAATGGTCTAGCCATGGTAGTATGTTGCTCAGCATGAGCTAATGTACCTCCTCTTTGGCAGAGATTATATTCGCTATGCTGTAGTACAGTGATTCTCAGCCGGGGTGCCAGAGTCTCTCAGGATGTGAAGAGATAAGCAGATAAGTAAATAAACCCAAGCTCAGTCTTGTCTCTGCCTGAACAATTCCCAGACCCCACTGCCCAGCCCCTCTGCAAGGATGTAACCATTGTAATATATAAATTCGTTTTTTTAAATTAAGTTCCACACAATTCACAAAAGTTATTGAGGGGCTCCTCAAGATCAGTGAAGGATGCCTTGAGTCCAAAAAAGACTGTGAACTACTGCTATAGTATGTATCAGTTGCTTCTGAGTAGGAAATAATCACCTTATTCATCTCTCCATCACAAGTATGATTCCAATAATCACCTCTTCCAGACTAAAGTTCTTCGTTGAGGAATTAGAGGTAACTAAGGCAAATAACTGGAAGCTTGAGACCTTTAAACAAAGGAGTCTCAGGTCCCTGTCAAGTGTAAATTTAATGGTCTAATGGGATCTGAGGAATTTTATTGTGGAACCCAACATCTGTAGGTCCTGCCGTGCCAAGTCTAGTTTTCCTCTAAAATTACCAAAATTGAAATGCAGTAGAGGCTATATTTTTTTTATATAACTGGGGCATTTTAGGGAGCCTAGACTATTTCTAGTGAGACCTCAATTACTCATATTTTGGGTTTTTTAAATAATGTTATCTGCATGTTTCTCCTTTATAAGAAAACTTCAAAATATAACTTTAAGTAATTGCTTTGGATATTTTAAGCTCATCTCACCAATATCAAACAGTTCAAGTAGCAGGGTACTTATAAAGCAGGGGTCAGCATCCTTTTGCCCATGCAGGCCAAAGCCTGTAACCCAACTGTGGCCAGGGGCCGAATGTTCTCCCTACTCCACCCTCAGCAGCCAGCTGCTTGAACTCACTCTCACTGTAGATTCCCAACCTCCCTGCAGCAAGGGAGAAGCAGACATAGTAGACCAGCAGGCTCCACAATGGAAGGGGATGTTGTAGAAAGGAAGGGCGGCATTGAACAGCTCTGTGTCATTGATCCCCTGCATAAGCTTGGACCTTCACAGGCCAGATTGGACCTCCTTGTGGGCTGGATACCGCCCACAGGCTGTAGGTTGCTGAAACTTTTCTCAAAGTGCTTTAGGGAAATCACATTCTGTCTCCGTGGAGAATGTTTGGAAGTGCGATAAATTAGCTCCAGGCACTAAAGAGTGGATAGCTGAGTAGTATTAGTGTAAATAAAAAATCTTTGAAACGGGTATTATTTACTGGCATAACTGTGTAATCTCAGAATTTTTTATGACAGTTTCTTGAAAAACTGTACCTGTTTGTTTGGGTACATGCCTAGAACATTAGTTGCCCCAACACTTGATCAGTTGACATATATATTTGATTGCATATTTTCACTGTGGTTCTTAAATAATGAACTGTTGAATACTTACAAAAACTGAAATGTCTTGATCTTCAAAATAATACCCAACGTAAAAGTCAACCTGAAAAGAAGCTAGAATAAAATATTATCACTTCCCTTCAGGCACTTTGTATTTCAGTATGGCAGAGGGCCTGAGCCAGGTGCCTAAGTTCTGAGGAGAGAAGAAAATTGGACATGGTTGGCCTGCCATTTTCTATTGGTTAAGCAGGCCTCCTTGCTCGACTCGTAGGTGTTTGAAATCATCCTTTGGCAGCAGATAATTCTCTTTATTAAGTCTGGATCATAGGTGTTATAACCCTGTAGATTTGAATAGTCTTGGGGAACATATCTGTTTTTTAGGTATTGGAATATCTTAGTGGAGGCACTTACGGAATTATTTAGATCTGACCTTTGTGCTTACCTCTCCCACCCCACATATCATGCCTTGGATTTTTTTTCTTTGACTTTCTTTTGCTCTGGGATGGATGAGCTGCTGATAGACATCTCTTCCTCTTCTGTTTTGTCTGTGGTTTTCTTTATCTTGGTTATCTTAGCAATGCTGTTGAGGTCCACTTAATTTCAGTTGTGCATGACCTTGCCTGCTTCAGCTAAATAAAGCATAGCATGCATAGAGATAAAGGAAAGGTAACACTGGGCTTTGTCTGTCTTAATTTTAATTGCTTGGTATGACTTCTTTCATAAATGAACATGCTTTGGCAGTGATAACCACATAGGACGGGGTGGGCAATTATTTTGAGTGGAGGGCTGCTTACCCAGTTTTGGCAGGCTGTCAAGGGCTGCATGGGTAGCTCTGCCTCTTGACAGGTGTCCCACCCCCTGGTCACCATCTTGGGACCAACATCCCAATGTCTTGGGACCAATGTCCCAGGGTCAGCATTGGTGGGGCCCAGAGCAGGGCACAGGCCAGCAGGGGTCTGTGGAGCCAGGATAGGCTGCACCAGCAGGGAGTGGGGAGCTGATCCAGCTCCACAGAGCCCCTGCCAACTAGGACCCTGTACTCCTGCCACCCTGCTCTAGGCCCTGCCAACACTGGCCTGGGAACACTGATGTGAGCCCTGTGCTCCCACTGCCTCCCTGCCTGCCCCCTCCCAGTGCTCCCCAGCCCTGTGGTACAGCTGGGGGGAAGCACACAGCCCTGAACCCCTGCTTGCCAGAAGGGAAGAAGCTGGTGCTGAGCATGGGGAAAAGTGGCCCCTCACCTGCCCCATGGCCAGCACCTTGCACTGCAGGCACTCGCAGCCAGTGCAGGGCTGCCTGGAGCAGACACAAGCAGCCTCATGTGGGCTGCAGGTGGCTGCAGTGTGGGGTGCTGGCCATGGGGCGGGTGAGGGACCACTTTTCCCCAAGCTCAGCACCAGCTTGTAATCCACCCCACTGCCAGCCTGTCAGAGGGGCTGGGTTACAAGCTGGTGCTGAGCGCGAGGGGGGAGAGAAAACAGTCCCCCCCCGCCCTATGCCCAGCGCCCCATGCTGCAGCCATTTGCAGCCTGCGTGGGGCTGCCTGTGCCTGCTCCGGACTGACCCACGCAGGCTGCGAGTGCCTGCAGTGCGGGACGCTGGCCATGGAGTGGGGGAGGGGCTGCTTTTCTCTGAGCAGGTAAGGAGACCCGGGAAAAGCTGAGTGCAGGGGGCAAATGACCCCTCTCCCACCCCATGGCTGGTGCCCCATGCTGCAGGTGCTCACAGACTGCATAGGGTTGTCTGGAGTGGGCACAGGCAGTCCCATGTGGGTTGCGAGCAGCTGCAGCATGGGGCACTGGGCGTGAACGGGGAGGGGCCGCTTCCCCCCCCCCGCACTCCTTCCCTGCCCAGGTTCCCCCTCCACCCCCACTTACCTGAGCTTCCCATGCAGGGGCAGCCATGTGCTCCCAGCCCAGAAACTCTGGCTGGGGCTTCTGGCTGGGGGACGGGGCCAGGTGGGCCTTGCTGTTTTTGGAGCCAGATGGGCTTCCCCTGGATCCTGCTGCCACTTTTGACTGGAACCAAGGGCAGAGAAATATTAATTTTCTACATTTTTTAGGGGCTGTATTTTGCCCACCCCTGACATAGGATCATGTAGTTAACCAAAAGTGATTCTTTTTGATACAGTGGGTGCATCTATGCATGCATTTTACTGTGGAGTACACTAATTAGCTTCACAGTAAAGTGTCACAGTCTACACATGCAGTAGTATTAGTGTGCAGTAAACTAATTAACTCTGCCGTAAGATAGTTCTGTTGGGGACAGTACTGTCTTACAGCAGGGTACTTTACTGCACTGAAACAGTTGTGTATACATCGACTGTGGGTGTACAATGTGCCCAGTCAGCTCAGCCAGCCAGGGGCCTGCTCCACCCCAGCTCAAATTGCTGCTGTCCTGGGCATGTAGACGCTATACCCAGGAGCTATTAACTCTGTTGTGAACTATTCCAGAGTTTGGGTCACATTCATTTCATGTGTAGAGGCACCCAGTATGTATTAAAAGAACAAACAGCATGCTCAAGACAATTCATGTAATGATCTGTATGTCTTCTATAGGTTTTTTGATTTTTTTTCACATTACAAACCTGCTTTTGAAAATCAGTGTTTCTCCAGTTTCACAGTTAAATCTTTTTCACAGCCCATTTTCAAGCACCTCTCAGTCAGTGCTTTCAGTGGTTTTATTAAGAAATGGGCTCTCTCACTAGAAGAGTGTACAGAAATAGTATCAAGGTTATGTAAGAGGGATAAGACAATACTTTTATATAGAAAAAATGGGTTATGTTTCCAGGCTTTTATGAACTGATTATAACCTGGGACCTGGTTTTGTCTTCACAGACTTGCACTTAACTCTCTACACTTATATTCTTTGAATAAAGTGTAGAACGTAGTCTGTAGTCTCTGCATTTTACTGTGACACTTGCACTTAAATCTGTCTGGGTGAACTCTTTCTCTGTCTGGGTGAAGTTGCACTTAGACCGTACTAACTCTGTGGAATATTAAGCAGTTTTACAGTTAAAATGTGCTGTGAGCAGTTGCATGCAAAGGGTTAATATCATTTCTTGCTGGTATAGCTCTGACTTGTCACTAGAAACCTGGCAAGTACAGGTGTGCCTAGAAACTACCTGGGCTTTATCCTTGTGCTGGGTGTTTGGTTGGGGCTGAGGGAAGTGCCTCCTGGGATGCTGGAGGACTGCAAATTGCTTGTGTTATCTCCATGGAGCAGACTGAAGTTACCCTAACTCAAGCTAGATAGCACAGCCCACAGTTACCCCTCACCTGAAGTGGTGTAACTTTGTGAGGCTCAGGGGGCACTTAGCTTGAGTTCATGAGCTTTAAAGTTTGGATGCTCACATTTTAAATGCCATTAGTATGGTATAAGTGTAACATGTAACTTTACCCAATATAGGAGGTGACCCTGTAATGCATGCCATGAATGTTTTGAATCATCAATATGTAAGCTCTTAATGTGAACCTCTATAGAAAGAGTTCTTAGCTGCACCCTGGCATTTGGTAAGAGGATTATGTAGTTTAAATCTCTCTCTCTTGTATCTGGCATTAAACCTTTACTGAGATTTCTTTTTTTGCCCCCTAAGAGAAGCGATATTCTTTGGTCAAGGATCAAGACCTTATGATCCTATACAAACATTTTTGCTATATAGTTTTTCAGAATAATGTCCAGTTGTCGAGGCAGGAAAAAAGACCGAGTGTTAGAGTCCCAAAGAGAGCGAGAGAGAGGCGTTTTTTTTTCCTTTAGTGACTAAGCACTGCAGTCTTAGTTGAAATATCTTCAAGAAGATGCTCTACTAGTCAAAGGAACAGGACATATATATATTCTATGAATGAACAAGCTATACTAGAAAATATGTTGATCCTGTCACTGATTTCTGTTCCAGCAAAAGAGTGACTTTCAGGGCCACAAAATCTGCACAACTTTTTATAGAGTTACCTTAATGGTCTTTTTTTCATTTTTTAAATAAGTGAAAGGTGCACTCAAATTCTGCAGAGTTGAGGCCATAGAATTAGATTATGGTAAAACAACCAAAAGGATAGATAGTAACCTGAATCATTTTTATAACTGTTTCAAAACTAAATTTTTCTTTAAAATGTCAGTATTAGGAAAATTTAAATGATGACTCCATTGTTTGCTGCCTGCATGAAAGGCTAAAGTCAATTTCACTTTGAAAAAAAAAGTTACAGGAGGGCAATCAAAGCCAAAGTTTTCTTTCAGATTTCCTTAAATGGTACTTTTTTTCTGGTAACTCTTTCCCACAAAAGGAATGCTGTCTCATTTTTGGATGAATTTTTAATCTGACTTTCTATGAGAAGGCATTAGAAATGAGTTTGCAATGTCTATAGTTTTATTTCAATCATAAACTATATTAAAGTTGTATTAATCTAGCTTATATAGTTTAGCAAGGCCATCAGCATCATTTCTTGTAGACTGTTCTTCTCTGTTGTAGATTTCAAGCACTATGGGCTATGGATGTATGCTTAGGCTTTAGAGATTGTCATGTACTCCTGATGTCTTGTTAAGTTATTTACTTAAACTATATTACTTCCCAGATTTAAGTATAACTGACTGAAAATGAGTACTATGAAATATAAGCGGGATTGAGATGATTTCCCATAAGAATTATGGATTTTTCTTTAAGCAAAGTGCTTGTTTACATGGCAACTATTAATGGGGATCATGACATGTTAGATTTTTTTAATACATTCTTCACCAGATTAATGTTCTAACTGAAAGTTTGTAGGGAGAAAAATGAGAAAGCTTAGGTGTAGTGATTGGTGTAATTATAGGAACACAGGAACCTGCAATTGTAGAAGTGTCTCAGTGAGAAACAAATGAAAGCCCTGAGAGTTTTCAGTTCTCATGTTGAATTGTTTGTACACTGTCACTTACAACACAACATGGTTCTGATTTGAATCTGTACATTTTAATTCCTAATTTAGCATTGCGTGAATGGTTAGCTTTGGAATGATTTGGTGTTTAAACTGCTGAAACCATCTATTGTTTTTATATCATACAATACAGATTTATTGTTTGGTTTAATATTACAACATTGTTAAGACAAATAATTTTAATACATATATTCCTGAATATGATTTTCAACCTTTCCTATCAAGCTTTTGTTTACATGTTTTGCTCACTCTTTTCCCCCAAGTGCACTAGTAATTCTTGATTTGACTGTATCAACAAGAAATTGTCAATTTAAAGTATTTATTTATGGAAAAAAAAACATAATAAAATGAGTCCCTGTTTAGATACAGTGCTGAACTGGAGGACAGAGGCCTCAGATGGTTGCTTTAATGCAGGGCTGCTGAGCTAGTGGCCCATGGGTCATGTGTGGCTGACAAGGATTTAAGTTGTGGCCCCCAAGTTCCTGCCTGGCACCCACTCCCCCAATTGCTTTGACTGCAACAGCAGCTGGAGTCTCTGGGTTCCCCCTCCCTCCTCCAGATTATGCTTCTTGCCTTCACCTCAGGGGCTGGGATGGTGTGGCATACCACACCAGGAGCTGAGCATGAGTCCAGGGCCTTGTACCAGGGAGATTGTGCCTAAAGTGGGAGGTGGGTTCCCATATGCAGTGCAACAGCGGGGTGTGTGAAGCTACTGTGTGGTACACAGCTCAGTGGTCCATGCCTCACCTGGTGCCATGCAGTTCCCAGGTGTTGTGGCCCTTGAAGTCTTAAAAGCTGGACAGCCCTGCTCTAATGCATTTAGCTTGTCATTATGTGGCAGGTTTACCTCTATACATTCAAGAAAGCTTTAGGGCCTAAATAGATGACACACATCTGCACGTGCATGATTGAAGTCAGCCTTTACAAACACAAAAGAAAAGAGCAGACAAAAGATGTAAACCTTTATACTGGAGTACCTTTGTCCAGTCTAGTGTAGAATTACCCTTCAAAGAATCAAAATAAAAGCCCACTGAATAAGTTAAGTCAGTATAGGTGTCAACTCTCATCAGTTTATCTTGTGATAGGTGTGTGCTCAATGTAAACAAGCTACCATATTTTCCTGCATACCACACCCCACAAATAAGATGCATACCTTGTTTTGGAAAATCAGAATGGAGAAAAAAAGATTTTTCCAGAATCACAGCTGAATTCTGTCTGCAGGGAATCCTGACTGCATGGATGAATCCTGACTTGCACTGCTCAGACAAAGCTAAAGTGTTAACTTTCTCATAAATACTGGCATATTGGCAAAAGCTACTGTCAATTCTACAGCAGCTTTGAAAGGTTAAACACTGTAGCTCTGCCCCTGGTGTGGTAAACTGTGCCCTCTCTGTTCCTGAGGTCATCATGGGGCAGAACTTGGCAGCCATTTTACTGTGTCTCCATGCTTCCATTCTGCTATATAAGCATAATAAATCAAGCTCCCCATGTAAGACAAATACCCCAATTTGGGTTGGGTTTTTTTTTTTTAGAAAAAGATGCATGTGATATGTGAGTAAATACCTTTCCCCCTTCACCTAAAGGTGAGGCGTTGTAATACCTACCTACTGCATGTAGATGTGCTAGGATAGTCATATCCATCTGCTCCCAAGTCCCTATGTAACTGATGTAAGTTATACTGGTAAAAATATGTCATTTGTTCAGGATTTCGTTCTGTTTCTTATACTGCCATCTTAGTAAAAGAATTATTTCACTGTTTGTTATAATTCTCTTATTTATGTAACCCTTCTGCCAGGCATCAAATGGTAGGAATAAGGGCAGAGTTCATCCTAGGGGTTTTATACAAATTAATTATCTTTGTTCAAACCCCCACCCAGAAATCTGGGAAAATAATTTCTTCCTGGGTATTCCAGTCTTCCCCACTCACAAACAATAAAAGGGTTTATTAATGGGGGAAAGGGAGATGGGATGAAAAACAGATTTAAGAACCCTATAATAATCAGTAGCCCACCTCAACCCACTATTACAGTTTAGCACAGTCAGTAAGTTCAAAGTCCTCTCTTTGTCCCACAGAGGGTGTACAGTGTAGTCAGTAGAGTTAGTGTAGCTCTTAGACCAAGGTTTGCCTTGCCTCACTACTGCTAGGGCACTGTTCCACCATTGCTATTGCCACTCCTTACTGCTGCTGCTGCTGCTGCTGCTAGGGTTGCTGCTCCTTGTTGCTCCTCACCACTGCTGGTGCAGCTCCTCATCACTCCTTAACACTTCCATTGCTGCTTCTTGCTGCTGCCGGGACACTACTCTTCTTCTGGTTCCAGAGGTAACTCAGCTCTTTTATATGCAGTCTTAGTTCTTTCAGGACCTGGCAGGTACAGGCTTTACCTGATAGCCACTGTTCTTCAGCAATCCCTCACAGTCAGGGATGATTGTCTTCCATGATTGTCTTATCTGTGTGTCTAAAGATGGCTGATGAGGCCTACCCAGGATCAACAGACTATATTGCAGCTTGGACATGTGTTTCCATGTGGGATGGGTAGTGCTGGATTCTTGATTTGGTCCACAACATGCTGTTTCTGCTGCTCCCACTTTTCTATCTCCTGTTGTTGTCATGAGATTTCAAGTACTGAGATTCCTGCAGCAGGCTCTTCTTCCATTTGGGAAAGTCTTGGGCAGTAATTTCCCATGATTTGACCTTGCATTTTTTTAAAGTTGACCTTGAGGTTGTCCCTGAAGTGCTTTCTCTGCCCTCTTTGAGCATATGCCTTGGACTCGCTTTGGGAGTCTCGAGTCAGACATCTGAATGATATGGCTGGCCCAACGAAGTTGATATCAGAGATCATTGGGTCAATACTTGTGGTGTTTTCTTGCAAGAGGACACAATGTTGGTGTGTTTGAAATCCCACTGGATTCAAAGGATCTTCTGCAGGCAGTGTTGATGGTACTTCTTCAGCATCTTTAGTTGTCTCCTATGGGTTGTCCATGTCTCAGCTCCATACAGCAAGGTGGGGATAATGACTGCTTGATAAACCATGAGCTTGGTTTCAGATCCAATGTTGTGATCTTGAAACATCCATTTCTTCAGGTGTCCAAAGGCTGCACTTTCACATTTGAGGTAATGTTGGATTTATTTGTCTATGTCAGCCTTTTGCGAGAGATGGCTTCTGAGACATAGAAAATATTCAGTGCTGTCCAGAGTCTCACTGTGGATCTGGATTACAGGAGCTATGGACGGTTCTTTAGGAGCTTGTTAGTGGACCTTAGTCTTCTGAATGTTAAGCATCAGTCAGATTTTCTTGTATGCCTCATTAAAGACATTGATGATTGCCTTGAAATTATGCATCCAAGTGAGCACATGCTACAGCATCATTGGAGCGCAATGATTGAGATCAGTGTAGTCCTGGTTTTGGGTCAGATTTGACTGAGGTTAAGCAACTTACTATCCATTGAGCAGTTGAGTAGTTAAGCTCCACTCTTGCTGGATGTTTGTTGGTGGTCAGATGTAGCATCATGACAAGGAATATTGAGAAGAGTGTTGGAGCAGTGGCACAGCTTTGCTTAACTCCTGTTTTAATCTCAAAAGTGATAGATCCACTACTGAGAACCATTGCTTACATACCATCACGGAGCAGGCAGAGAATGGTGACAAAATTTGGTGTGCATCCATATTTCAAAAGGATCCTCCACAACACTTCTCACTGACAGATTTGAAAGCTTCCATGAGATCAGAGGCAGCCATGATGTAGAACAGGGGTGGGCAAAATATGACCTGCAGTCAGATCTGGCCTGTCGGGCCATTCTGTCTGGCCCATAGGGCCCCTAAAACATTTAGAAAATTAATGTTTACCTTCCCCGAGCTGCCTGTCAAAGATGATGGGAGCCAGGGGCCATAGGACTCAGGGGGAGCCAGCAGAAGAGCTAACAGCGACAGCAACAAGTCCAGCCTGCCCCTGCCCCCCCAAACCCTCCCACCCCAAACCCCAGCCAGAAGTCTCTGCCTAGCAGGCCCTTCTAGAGGCTTCTGGCTTGGGACTGTTCCTGCCTCCCTGCACCAAAGGAAATACAGATAAAAAGAGGGGGAGGGAGACAGGGGAGCACTGTGGGTGATTGCCACAGTCCTCAGCGCTGGCCAGCCTAGCTTCTGTTCTCCTGGTGCTGCAGCTGGGAACTACATGGTGCTGGCTGGTGGGCAGGGAGTGAGGAAATGGCTGCAGCAGGTTGGGGGAAGGGGTAGTGTGTGGGGATGTGGAACACAGCAACAGTTGGGTAGGACTGCAGGGCCCATGCTGGTGCACTGGGGTCAGTGTTGGCAGGGCCCAGAATAGGGTGGCAGAAGTGTGGGACCCAGGCTGGCAGGGAATCTATGGAGCTAGGCTTGCTCCCTCTTTTCCGTGCTTGAGCAGAGCAGCCCAGCTCCATAGAACCCCTAGCAGCCCGAACCCTGTGCTCCTGCCTCCCAGCTCTGCGCCCTACCAGTGCTGGCCCCAGTGCACCAGCATAGGCCCGGTGCTCCCACCCAGCTGTTGATGCACTCCACATGTCTGCTTGCTGCCCCTTCCTCCCACCTTCCACAGCCATTTCCCTGCTCACTACCCCTCACTACACTCTGACATCACGTGGTTCTGAGCTGCAGTGCCAGGACTTCAGGAGCAGCTGGGGCATGGTGCCAGAGCAGCTGGGGAGGGAGAGGGAGAAGGAGAAGAGGGGGAAAGCAGCAGGAGAAGGGCAGCAGTGGCAGACGGGGCAAGTGGCAGTGAACAAGAGCACAGGGCCTGTGCCTGTGCCAGTGCCCTGGGGCCAGGAGCAGCAGAAGCACAGAAGCTGGGCTTGCAGGGGTGCTGGTGGGGGGCGAATCCTCCTCCACAGAAGCCACAACCCTCCCTAGCCACCCTCCCCCCACACACTCACAGCCCCCCAGAAAACCCATACCCACCCACGGCCCTATACCTATTAATATTATGGTATTAATATACCCCTCAAATTCCCCACACACACACACCCTCCCCCACAAACCTACACCCACCCTCCCATCCAGACCCTCCAACAATATATGAGTAAGACTTCATTTTAAGATATTATACTATCACCTCTATGTACACTACACAAACGCATGTAAATCAGGACAAAAATATTTTTGAAATTAATTAACGTTGTAGTACATGCTTGATTTTTAGAATATATGGAAGCAAGGATCACACTGCCCACTGTAAAGAAGCTACAGGGACCCAGAAGAAGGGCCCCAAACTTTATAAGGAGTGTTGGAGAGGCTGCTCTGAGCATGAACACTTACCTTGGGAGAGACAAGAAGTGAAAGAACAAGACACGGGAAGGTCAAATGCAAGGAGGTTCATTAGCTCCTGTCAGTTCCAGTTGGCTGGGTGCTGGATGGAGAACAGTTTAAAGAACTACACCCAGCAACAACTGGAAGGAGGAGGAGGGAAGAGAGACCAGAGAAGAAAGCAAACAAAGTAATGAGAAAGATGAAGACAGAGACAATGCCCCGGGAAGGGTAGAGGAGGAGAATAGGAAACTCTTTCCTCCTGAAGCTCGGAGGAGTCTCCATACTTGCCTGCACTTAGAAATATGAAAGCCCAATCAGCAGGAGCTGGGATAGCGATGGAAACTTCAGCTCAGGAATCTGCAAGGATGAAAAGCAACTAATAGTGAGTGGCAGTGTTTCAGGACTGGTGTACCCATGGAAAAGACCAGGGATCCACAGTTCTGCAGCCCACCAGAATTACTTATAAGGATAACATACCAAGGAGTAGAATGGCAATAATTTACCATCAGCCAAGAGCACCCCCAAAAAAGATGGAGTAGAGTGTGGAAAAAATCCTAATTGGCCAAAAGGTCAGCAGCAGTTAACAGCAAGCGTCCCTTTTTTTCCTTTGATCCAACAAGTCATGGCGGGAAAGATGGGGCAGATGTGCTGAGAAAAACCTTAATTAGAAGATCAGCTGGGACCTAGGAGCTAGCACACACCTTATGCAAACTACTAAGTAAACAAATGGACTAATTCAATTACCCATTCTGCTTACAGAATATAATTTGGTATTTTTCTGGTTCAGAGATGGCAAAACCTCTTGCTGAAAGGAGGAGGATTTCCGGGGAGCGAGGGAAGGGACTTCTGGTGGCAAAGTTCAGGGGTTAGGGGCAGGACTTTCAGGCCTAAGATGGTGACCAGAAGCTGGGGCACCTTTCAAGGGGAAGGGCTACATGGCGCTTGATGGCTTACCAAAACTTGGTAAGCAGCCCTCAGCCTGAAATAATTGCCCACCTGATATAAAGTTTTATGTTGTTCCTGGCATTTTTCCTGCTGCTGGCAAGCTGTGTAGATCATATTAGTTGTGCCTCTTGATGCCCTAAACTCACACAAAGATTCTGGGAGGAACTCTTCAGCAAGTGAAAGGAAATGATTCAGGAGGGTTCTTGTAATGATCTTTCCTGTGGTGGACAGCAAGATGATTCCTCTGTAGTTTCTACAGTTAAACTTGGCTCTTTCCTTGAAGATTGTCATAATCGTGGCATCCTTGAGGTTGTCTGGGATTTCCTTATCCTTCCAGATCCTTAGGATGAGGGCATGAAGCTGTGATGTGAGCTCCTTTCCCCACTGCTTGAAGAATTCCATGGCACGGAAAGTAGACTTCAGGGCATGGAAAGTTTTTCCACACAGGACAGGAGAGAGGGAGAGGTACCTCTTCATTCTTGGATACTGGAGGACTTCAATTTGAGCAGCACATATGTGAAGAGTGGCCATACCTTAATGGAAAAGGACCTGGATCATGTGGATCAGAGATGATCCTGCCCTGGAGTAGTGTAACTTAGAGCTGCATAACAAGTGATTTAAGCCACTTCAAGGTGTTAATGTATGGACAAGCCAGGGGTTATGAGTTCCCGAAGCCACCCAGAATTACCATGTAAGGAGGCCTGTAGTTAGCCATGTTAGTCTGAAGTCAGACAGAAGGCGGCAGGATAAATAAAGTTTACTTGTACTGAATTGTTGTTTTTCTGCCCAGGCACATGTTAAAACCTGATAAGTAAAGGGATCGTGCTTTCCCATTGTTACAGGGAAAGGAGAAGGCAGGGCAGAAATTCATTTTCTAGGCTACCAAATCAAAGATCCATAAGCATAGCATCTGGTGAAGTGAGCTCTTACTCATGAAAGTTTATACATTTCTGCTTCAGTTAGTCTGTAACAGTGGTCACCAACCGCTCAGTTGCAATCAACTGGTCAATTACAGAGCCTCTTCCAGTAGATCTGAGGTTGGGAGGAGGGGGCCTTGATCTGAGCCTCTTGCAGTTAATCTGAGGCCACATGCACCCCTTTCCCCAGTCCAGCAGGTCAGTCTGTGGGGGAGGGAAGGGGCAGGGGCCAGATCCAGGCCCCCACGGTGAGAGATGTGGCACAGGCAGGAAGGAGCAGGGGCTAAGGTGAATGGGGCCCCAGCCAGGCTGGGTGGTGGGAAGATTGGAGCCCGAGGGGCTCATCCAGGGTCACAGAGGGCTCTCAATGTTGTGCACATCCCACTGGAGGCCCAGGCAGAACACGGCCCCTTCATCTGTACACAGGGTAAAGATGGCTGCTGCTACACTTTGCACCCCCAGCCATGCTGCAGTTGCCCCAGGAGCAGTGCAGTGCCATGTGTGTCTTGCCATTGGGCAGGCAGGGGGTGCAGCTCAGCTCAGTGGCTGTGGGACTTGGGGTACAAATGCCAGTGTGCAGCGGCAGCCATCTCCACCCTGTGCACAGATTGGTGGGGGGGGCTGTGGCCCCCACCATTGTGGGGCAGGACAAGTGACTGCGGCAGGGGTGGGGAGGGGCCTTCATGCAGCAGTAAGGGAGGGAGTAGGGCTGAGGCAGGTGCTGCACAGCCAGGATGAGGTGTGGGACACAGCTGCTAGTGGCTCATATGGGGGGCATGGGCGGGGGGCATGGATGCCAGAAGGGAATGGGAGGAGTGTGCTCCCAGATCTGTACATGGGGCAAGGGTGGGCTGCTGCTGCAGGCTGGGGCCTAGGTGGCACTGGGTTCTTCCCAGCAGGGATGTTGGGCCAGGCTGTGCTCAAAGCCCAGCATGCAGTTGCAGATGCCTCTACTTTATGCACAGATCGGGGGGGGCATACCCCTCCGGCCTCTACTTATCCCACCACCCAGCCCGGCTGGGGCCCCACTCACCCTATTCCCTGCTCCTGCCTGTGCTGCACTCCTTTCCTCACCACTGGGGCCTTGATTTGCCCCACCCTGACAGCCCTTTCCCCTCCCCCCACCTCTTCCCCTACAAACTTACCTGCTGGGGAGGCTTCCCAAATAATTTTTGTCCCTCCACCTCAATCTGTCTTCCCCCTTCCCTCCCCACAGACTGACATGCTGGGCAGAGGGGTATCGGGGCGGCGGGGGGGTGGCACACAGTGGATTCTGGCTAGCTTTTTAATTAAAGAGTGATTTTCTACGTTAAAAGGTTGGAGACACTGGTCTATAAGGTATATGTCTACCCTGCCTTCTCCTTTCCCTATAAAAATGAAAAACACAGCCCCTTTATTTTACTCTTAGATTTTGTAGGGATCTTGGGCAGAAAAATAAAATTCAGTTCAAGCAAACTATTGTCAGAACAAATGGTGAAATAACAATTGGGAGCTCACAGCAACTACATTGACTATGTAGATCTGGAAAGTAAACTGTATTTTAGTATACATGATGTCTTTACCATAATACTAATGACCACAAATAACTAATAAAACCTGAGGGCTTCTTAAAATGCTTGCTTATTAGCTGGCTAATGTTAGCCAGAAAGTTTTCCTTCCTCTAAAAAAGGGAACAGGAAGACTAAAACATTATTTTTTTCTCTTTACTCTCAGTATTTATTTTATTCTTCAGTTAAAAGGCTAAGACAGTAAAGGTTAGTTTGTGGTTATAGTTTATTTGACCAATAATGAAAAACTATGTGATTGCTTTAAAAGCAGTTATGTATTTTTCTCCAAATTTTCCTGTTCCTTGCAATGTGTAGTAAATATTTCTAACTGACAGTTTGGGAGGATCTCCTATTTACATTAGCTATAATACTGAGTGAATATAATACAAGTGGATGGTTGTTATGAAATAGATCAGTATATTTTCTGTAAAAAATGGACGAATACCAGTATTATAACTTAAGTTATAATATGAGTCCTAGAAATACTACTAATACTGGAGCCATTTTCTGTTTTTCATTATTTTTATGTAATTTTTTGATTCCTACAAGGTCCCTTGATTCCTACTTTTGCAGTAAGCCATGATCTCCTTTGCTGTTAACTGTGGAAAATAGTGAAAAAAACCCGAAAAAGGCCAGGACCTGTTCTTTTATCTTTATGCCCCTTGACCTAACAGATACATTTTTTTTCTCTATATACTACCTTTCTGCTTTTTGAAAACTTTTCCTGCCTTGGCTTTTATGTGTCTTGATACCTGATTCCTGATTCCTTCTGCTTCTATAATCAGTGTGTAATTATACTCCTACTTCAGTGTGAGAGTTGGAGAATGCTAGTTGTCCTCCTTTAGCTTTCTATGAGCGGTCCACACTTCTCCATCCTTGGCTTCCTCTTCTGCTCAGTGTAATTAAGAATTTAACTTACAATCACAACTTCAGATTTTTCTCTATACTAACAATTAGCAGATCTGCAGACTGTTTAACCAAGTTATAAAAGGTTAAAAATTCATGGAGAATAGGTCCATTGGGAGTTCTTAAATAAAAAAAACAAAACAGGGATGTATCCTCTGACATCCCTGTACCAATGATGCTTAATGCCAGGGAGTGTCTGATGGGATGGATTGCTCTACATATGCTCCATTTATATATTGTCTCTAAAGCATCTTGCACTTGCCACTGTCAGAGACAGGTTTCTGAGCTGGATGGATCATTGGTTTGACACAAGTAAAGTATTTTCTGTGTCTGCCTCCCTGCTCTAGACCTGTCTCCTTCTGTTAACACAATAATCAGAAGGTGATCTGCTTAAACTCAGGAAAGCCCAAACAGATCATTAGTCTTTTCCTCATGTAATTCCTCAACTTCTTTTGTCAGCAGGGACACAACCACAATTTTCATTTTCACTGAGACCTCTAATCTCAATGGTCTCTTTAACTGCATCCTTTCTCTAGAACAGTGGTCTCCAACCCATGTTGCTCATGGCCATAGGAAATTTAAAAGTGAATGAGGTAGACAGGAAGAGCAAGGTATGATGTTTTCAACTGCCTGTTGCTTGCTCAGTATTTTTTCCTTTGGGCCAGTCAAAGTTTGGGACTGTTGCTCTAGAGCAGGGCCTGCTATGGGTCAGGAAATTTGGCAGCAGGGGAGTGGTAGAAGCTCCATGTGGCTGGATCCAGCCCAGTCCAGGCCATTGCTATGCAGTGAGATATGGGCTGGGCCCATTCCCTGCCCATCTAGATATGGCTGGGCTGCCATCCTCCCCCACCCCTGCATGTCTGGAATGGGGCTGCTCCACTCCATGCCCCACAATGCACCTGGATCAGGGCCAAGCTGCTCCCTGCCTCCCTGCCACACTTGGATTGGTACTGCACTACCTGCTCCCCACAAGCATCCTGATCCAGATCAGGGCAAGGCTGCCGCCCCCCCACCCCCAGGGCAACCAGATAAGAGTTGAAGAGTTGGATTGCACACCCTCCTAGCCAGGTCAAGCCTCCACTGTGCCAGCCCTATATGCTGGATCCCAGCCATGGATGGAACTGGGAACACCCACCTGGCCCATGGGACAAAAAGGTTGGGCACCACTGCTCTACAGCACAGTGTCTGGGTTCTGTCTAATTCTCACTGTTTCCCAGTGAGATCCAGCCTTTCTTCATCATCCATACAGCAAAATCTCATGTCTTGTATGTCCATTATCTCATATATGAACTATTTCTCCCTAGCTCTGAAACAGCAATTTGATTCTGTCCCCCCAACTTATATCCATTCAAAACACTGCTGGGTCATCATTTCACCTGCAAACCCCCTCTCGTTTCCCTCCTCTGATTTCTTCCTTTTTCCACTGCATAAAACACAAGCTACTTATCCTTGCTTTGAAGGCTTTTTATACCCTAGCCCCACTTTAACTGTTGCCTTTCATATACTATTGAGATGTCATCAGTATCCTGTACTCTGTCAATCTCAGCCATTCATTTCCCTTTTCCTGTATTTTCACTGAAGTATTTTAGAAATTTTTCTCAAAACACCTCTCAAGAATGAAGGAGTTCAACACCAACACCAAACCACCTCATCATCCTTTTTCAAATCCCTTCTCTCCATGACACCTACTAAAAAAGAATCTTGACAGTGCTTAAACAGTTTGTGTGCTAGGACTACAGCTTATCGTGATGACTGGTTTTGACTCATTATTACTTCCTGTATATGCTAACTGTTTGTATCCATCTTTTGTCACTGAGTTTTAAGTTAGATTGCAAGCTTCCCCTGAAAGGGACTGTCTTTTCATCACTGTCTTTTTTTATTCGACTGTGCAGGAATTTCAATATATAGACACTGTTATAATACAGATGCTAATATTGTCCCTTTTTGGAGCCTAGAGACAACTCTGCAGCAGTGCAGAGTGAACTCAGAGCTAAGTTTTCAAAGAAGGCACTTAAACATGCAGAAAAATCAAATTAAGGATTCCGAACCAAAATTCCAGATCCTGAAAATTCTGGGAAAGTTAGGATCTGAATGTAGATCTAAATTTGACATTGGTGCTATAAAAGGATCTAAAATAGGGATGTCCAGCTGGCAACCTATGAGACATATGCAGCCTCATAGAAGTTTAATGTGTGGCGCTAGGTTCCTGGTGCAGGCACCAATTCCCTGTATTCAGGGTGAGAAGGGGCTGATTGTATGACATGTCCACATAGGCTTGTGGTGTGTTGCTGCACATCTACACAGCACGGGGAGGCAAAGGGACATTTTGTGGTGCATTGTAGCATGTCTGCAAGGACAGAGGGAGACATCTCTGTGGCATGTATGTGTGGTTCAGGGAGTGAGCTACATGGTGCATCTGCAGGGAGGAAGGGAGGGGTGAAAGCTTGTGGTTTGGGGTACTTGTGCAGCATATCAGTAGCCTATGCACTGTGGTGGGGGGGCGGGAAGTGTGGGTGGTGTGCCTGTGTGATGTGTGGCCTGCATGGTTTGTGGCTAAGGGTTCATGATTCTATCCTTTGTCATAGATTTCATAGATTTTTAGGGTTGGAAGGGACCTTGGAAGATCACTGAGTCCAACCCCTTGCCCCTGAGCAGGAAAAAGTGCTGGTGTCAGATGACTCCAGCCAGGCATTTGCCCAGTCTCCTCTTAAAGACTTCTAAGGTAGGGGAGAGCACCACTTCCCTTGGAAACCCATTCCAGATTCTGATAAACCTTACCATAAAGAAGTTGTTCCTAATGTCTAATCTGAATCTGCTGTCCATCAGTTTGTGCCCATTTTTTCGTTACTCCGAGGAGCATCTTGGTAAACAGAGTATCTCCTATTCCTTGCTGCCCCTCCCCACCCCACCCCACAACGAATTTGTAGATGGCCGCCAGATCCCCTCTCAGTCTTTTCTTATGGAGGCTGAAGAGATCCGGGTCCCTCAGTCTCTTCTCATAGGACCTTTCCTGCAGGCCCCTAACCATTTGAGTGGTCCTCTGGACCCTCTCAAAGTTATTCACATCCCTCTTGCAATCCGGCGCCCAAAACTGGCTGCAGTACTCCAGCTGTGGCCTTACCAATGCCACATAGAGGGGAAGTATCACCTTCTTAGACCTGTTTGTGATGCACCTGTTAATGCATGATAGAGTGCAGTTAGCTCTATTGATCACTTTGTCACATTGTTGACTCATATTCATCTTTGAGTCAACTGTGACTCCGACGTCCCTTTCTGGTGCTGTGCTGCTTAGAAGGGCATCCCCCAATCTGTATGTATGTTGGTGATTCCTTCTCCCTAGGTGCAGCACTGTACACTTACCTTTGTTGAACTGCATCCTATTTTGTTCTGCCCACCTTTCCAGCCTGTCCAAGTCTGCCTGGATTTATTTTCTACCCTCCAATGTGTCTACCTTGCCCCATACTTTGGTGTCATCCACAAATTTGGACAGTGTGCTCTCCACACCCTCTTCCAAATCACTCATGAAGATATTTATCAGCACTCGTTCAGGAACCGAGCCCTCAAGGTCACCACTGCCCACGTCTTTCCGTGTCAATACCGACCCATCCATCACCACTCGCTGGGTGTGTCCCATTAGCTAATTTGCCACCCACCTGTCCATATAATCTTCTAAGTTACAGCCACCTAGGGTTTTTTTGTTTTTTTTTATAAGAATGGCTTGTGACACTTTATCAAAGGCTTTTTAAAAATCCAAATATATGACATCCACCTCAACTCCTGCATCTAAGCAGTTTGTGACCTGGTCATAAAAAGAAACAAAGTTAGGCAGGATCTACCTACTATGAATCCATGTTGGTTGCCCTTCATCATTATTTTTCCTGCTGGACTCCTGCAGATGTAATCCTTAACACTTTTTTCAAAGGTTTTCCCAAGGATAAAGGTGAGGCTAACTGGTCTGTACTTGCCCAGGTCCTCCCTGTTCCCCTTCTTGAAAATAGGGACCACATTGGCCCTTTTCCAATCCTCTGGGACCTGTCCTGAGTGCCACAAGTGCTCAAACAGTCTTGCCAGTGGTTCTGCTATGACACTGGCTAATTCCCTCAGCACCCTTGGATGAAGATCATCTGGGCCTGCTGACTTGAACACATCAAGCCCCTCTAAGCGTCCCTTCACTAGGTTGGCACTAACTATCAGTGGTCCAGTGACCTCTTATGCCTGTCTACAGTCCAATTTGGTGATATGCCTATATCCGTGTTCAGGAATACTGATGCAAAGAACTCTTTGAAGAGCTCAGCTTTGTCCCTCCTATCTGCCACTAACTGCCCTAGCCTGCCCTGTAGGGGTCCTATGTTACCGTGCACCTTCTTTTTCCTCTCTATATTCCTAAAAAAGACTTTTTGTTGTCTTCAATATTTAATATTTATCTTTTCTAATTTTCCTTCTCCTTTCCATACTGCTTCTGCGTTATCCTGTCTGGTGCATCATCCTCATTCTTTTTCTTTTTGGTTGGGGTCCCTCAGAGTTCTACCAGTGCCTCTTCCTGCCCACTTCTTTCCCTATACCATCATTTTGCATGATTTCCGTCACATATGTCTTTTACTGTCACTTTTATAAACAACTCACAAATCTACTTCTGTATTCTGGAAGCATTTCCCCCCAAATTGAAAATATTTTACTTCTGATATCTTCTTAGACATGTCTCAGTATCAAAACCTAATATAGTCAAAAACAAACCTGGGATCTCTTCTCCCAAAGCATTCAGTTTGCTTTATCTTCCTCTGTCTTAGTAGATACTACTAATATCTAATCTGTTGCTTAAACCCGTAATCTTTATTTTAACATTCTTTTGATCAGCATGTCATGGTTATGGCTCTATCTTGCTGTTTCTCTGTAAAACCTGTTCCTGATCAGACCATTTCTTTTGGTCTATATTTGATAAAATACTTATCCTGCTTCTGATCAAGAGCTTTGATAACTGTAATGTGCTCCTTTCTGGCCCTGATGTCTGTAGGCTTATTTCTATCAAGTCTATTCAAAATGCAACCATTACAATCATTTTTTTCGACTTGCTGCTCTATAATTTCTTCTCTTTAAGCCTTTTCATTTCTCCCTACTCAACTGTATCAAATAAACTTCTTGTGATTATTTTCAAAGCCCTCAGTATGAGTACAGGCAGTCCTCGACTTAGGACTTTTTGAGTTGCAACAAATGGCACTTATGACCTTTATAAATTTACACCCCGTTTTGACGTTCTGATGTGGGTTTCAACTTTATGGTGCTTGACACAGCTGCCTCCAGCTGTTAAGTCTGTTGTGGTGGGGGAGAGGGAAAGGAAGGGGCCTGGGGCACAGATCAACACCCCTGCAGCAAAGGAAGAATTGAGGCTGGGCCTGGGATAGGGGCTGGAGTAAGCATTGCCCAGCTGGGGAAGGGGGGCACGGGGAGGAGAGCGTTCCACCACTATGTGATGTCTAACATCTGCACAGGAGCTGCTTTTCTCGCAGCTCATCCAGTAGCTCTCACTCTGCTTCCAGTGACAGTCTGGGAGAGTAAGCGGGGACGTGTGCCCCCAAATCTGCGTGGAGTGGGTGGGGCTGGAACTTCACCAGGCAGCACTCTGGGCAGGTGGCAGAAGGCACTGGGAGTGGGGGCTATGCCCCCCCACCACTTGCCCAACCAGGGCAGGGTGAGTGCTGGACAGAGCTGCTGTGCTGCCTCTGGACAAGTGGCACGCAGTGGCGGGAGCTGCCCCAGCCTCCCAGCACCTCCCAGACAAGCTGTGGCTTCATCCCATGCCCCCCTACCCTGGTTGGGTGAGTGGCAACAGTGGCAGGACCTGGGGGGGCATGTGTCCCCATATCAGGGTGGGGCAGGTGGGGTCAGGGTTGCATTGGGCTGTGCTCCAGGCAGGCAGCAGGGGTTATGGGGGGGGGGTAATGGCCCTCCTATAGCCCTCGCTCCACTGTCTGCTGCACCCCAATCTTGGAGCACACACCCCTCCCCATGCCCTGCCACTGCCCCTGCTCATCCAGCCAGGGCAAAGGGGGTGCAGGACAAAGCCATGGCTCATCTGGGAGGTGTGGGGAGGCTGGGGTGGCTCCTACTCCTGTGTTCCGCTTATCCAAAGGCAATGCAGTGGTTCCGTTCAGTGTCCACCCTGCCCTGGCTGGGCAAGTGGTGGAAGGGCATAGTCCCTACTCCCAGCACCTTCCGCTGCCCACCTGGAACACAGTGTGTCGTAGCTCCAGCCCCACCCACCCCGCACAGATCCAGGGCAACATGCCTGCCCCCCATGCCATCCTGGACCAGCGGCAGGAGCAACGGCAAAAGCTGCCAGATGAGCCACCAGATGAGCAGCTCCCGGACCAGTGGGGCACAGCCGTGGCAGCCGCCCCACCCCTTCCCTGCACCCCCTTCCCTGACTGGGCTGCGCTTGCCTCAGTCCCTGTCCCAGTCCCAGCCCCAGCCCCAGCCACAATCCCTCCCTCAGTGTAGGGTCGTTGATCTGCCCTCTGCCCCACACCCCTTCCCTCCCCTCTTTCCCACCACAAGGGACTTACTAGCTGGATGTAGCTGTGCTGAGCATCATAAAGGGACCAATCTCCCTTTTATAACATTATTCCTGTGGGAAAATAGGTTCTGACTTATGACATTTCGACTTAAGACATGGTTTTCAGGAACCAATTATGTTGTGACTGCCTGTACGTTGTCTTATTTTCCTATTCAACTTACTATCAGAATGCAAGCTTAACACCTACTTTTATTCCAATAATGCCAGCACAATTGTATGATGTTGTTGCCATTGAATGCAGGGCATAGAATTCAGTGACCTAAAGAGTCCTTTCCAATTCCTTCTCTTATGCTCTAGATTTCTATACGTTCTATGATACCATATTTCAAGACTTGGAAAAGCTCTGAGTCAAAGTATGCAAAGCTCCCCAGTTATCTTCATTTATATTTATGGAGTCATAGAACCATAGAAAGTTAGGGTTGGATGGGACCTCAGGAGGTCCAACTACCTGCTCAAAGCAGGAGCAGCCCCAACTAGATCATCCCAGCCAAAGTCTTGTCTAGCTGTGTATTGAAAGTCTCCAAGGATGGAGATTCCACAACCTCTCTGTGCAATTTGTTCCAGTGTTTTACTACCCTCCTAGTGAGAAAATTCTTCCTAATATCTAACCTAAACTTCCCTTGCTGCAACTTGAGACCCTTGCTCCTTGTTCTGTCACCTGCCATCACTGAGAACTGTCTGGCTCCATCCTCTTTCAAACTACCCTTCAGGCAGGGGAAGGAAGCTATTAAATCCCCCTCAGTCTTCTTCTATAGCCCAGTTCCCCCAGTCTTTCCTCAGAAATCATATCCCTCAGCACCCTCACCATTTTTGTTGCCCTCAGCTGGACTCTCTCCAATTTGTCCAGATCCTTTCTGTAGTGGGGGGCCCAAAACTGAACACAGTACTCTAGATGTGACCTCAGCAGTGCTGAATAGAGGGGAATAATCACTTCCCTTGACCTTCTGGCAACACTCCTACCAATGCAGCCCAGTATGCCATTAGCCTTCTTGGCGACAAGGGCATACTGCACTCATTCAGCTCATTGTCCACTGTAACCCCTAGAACTTTTTCTGCAGAGCTGCTCCCCAGCCAGTCAGCCCCCAGCCTGTACTGGTGCATGGGATTATTCTATCCTAAGTGCAGGACTTTGCACTTGGCCCTTGTTGAACCTCATGAGATTTCTCTTAGTCCAGTCCTCCCATTTGTCTAGGTCACTCTGAATCCTAGTCCTACCCTCCAGCATATCTACTACTCCCCCCCCCAGCTAGGTGGCATCTGCAAACCTGCTGAGGGTACACTCTGTGCCATCTTCCAGGTCATTGATAAAGACATTGAATAAAACCTGCCCCAGGACTGACCCCTAGGCACTCCACTTAATACCAGCTGCCAAGGAGACATCAAGTGATTGTTTACTACTCTCTAAGCCTGATGCTCCACCCAGTTTTCTATCCACCTTAAAGTCCATTCATACAGCCCATACTTCGTAAGCTTACCTTTGAGAGTGCTGTGGGAGACCATATCAAAAGCCTTGCTAAAATCAAGGTACACCACATCCACTGGTCTTAGACCACATCCACAGAGCCAGTCACCTCATCATAGAAGGCAATCAGGGTGGTCAGGCATGACTTGTCCCTGGTGAATCCATGCCAACTGTTCCTAATCACCTTTTCCTCCTCCAAGTGCTTGAAAATGGATTCTTTGAGGGCCTGCTTCATGATATTTCCAGGGACTGAGGTGAGGCTGACTAGTCTGTAGTTCCCTGGATCCTCCTCTTTCACTTTCTTAAATATGGGAACTGTGTTTGCCCTTTTCCCCATCATCTGGGACCCCTCCTGATTGCCATGATTTTTCAAATGATGGCCAATGGCTCTGCAGTAACATCACCCAACTCCCAGAGCACCCTTGGGTTCATTTCATCCAGCCCCATGGACTTGTTCACATCTAGCTTTTCTCCTACTCTTGCTACCAGCATACTTGTAGAAACCTTTCTTACTACCCTTCACATCCCTTGCTAGCTGCAACTCCAATTATGCTTTTCCTTTCCTGACTTCATCCCTGCATTCCCTCTATGAACATCTCTGCCCTAAACTTACCACCTGTTTAAAACCTTGATCTTCTGGCAATTTATGGATGGAGAAATCAAAGTAGAAAGCAATTAGCTTTAAGAGACCTTCCTTTCTTTTCTTCCTTCTCTGCCTTCCTTCTCTTCCTTCCATTCCTTCCTTCCTATAGATATGGAGTCCATTGACCGCATAGGACTTGTTTAAATTTCTTATATAGTCATTATGGGAAAACTCAGGTTTTCAGCCTTCCAGTGTGTGTGTGTGTGGTGGGTGAATGGCCAAGCTACACAAGGTCACTGTCAAGAAACTTAGAGAGTATGATAAGTAGATTTGGTAGTTGCCAAGGTATATAACATCCATGATCGTTACCCAAGGAAGAAACAATGTTTAATGAATAACTGTTTAATGAATATTTTTTTCTCTCTCATTTGTAGTCACTTCATCTCACTTTACAAATTCAAACCAAAATGGTAGTATAGAATTTATGGCCAATCATGTTGATCCCTGATTACCTGAGTTTTAATAAAAACAAGATGTTTAATTTCATAATACTGTAATCTCATAAAGCAACAGCAACTGAGGTATTCTTTCAGTAGTTATTCAAAGCAGTTACATCGCTTGATGTCAGGAAGAAAACTGCATAGATACAGAGTTTGCATGTTTGTTTTCCAGTCTTTTTCACAAATTGTGGTGCTTATTGGCAGTTTATTTTCAGTGGCCCTTTAGAAGTCTCTTATTTCCATGTAATAAATAGTGGCATTATTATTCACATTTAGTAAAAAAAAAATTGTATGGCTTATGTGCTGCAGTGTTTCATTTTAATTTTATTGGCCAGCACTGAATCCTGGCATATGTAATTAGAGATGGTCAAAACTCAATATACCTAGTTGGTGAGATGTTTCAACATTTTAAATGTATTTTCTTGCCCACATCAGAATAGATACAAATGTTCTTGAACTTCCCAGTGAAATGAAAGCATGTATGATATGATAGAATATCAGTGTGATAACATGACATGTCACACAGTATTTAGCCATAATATAGTATGAAATATATTACGGATTGGTTGATATCCTGAGTTTATTTCATTTTTAAAATGATGAAGGTGAGCTGCTAATTTGTAGTTATTGAAACATCTTGTTGTGTCTTGATACACCTCTGACACTTTGAACAAGATTAGAGTAGCAGTTATCAATATCCATGAAGTAGTTGGGAATCATTTTATTAAAATATTGAAAACAGCTACTTCTCTGGTTAATATTTTGAGTTCTTATCTTTTCTTATTCAAAGAGTCAGGCAACTGAAGACTTGAATAGAAGCATCCTTTTGATTCTAATGCTTTTTAGAATAAAATAATGAAAAAGATGAGGTAACAAGGAAGCATACTACAAGAATGGCACTTTATAATGAATAGATGCAATTGTCTCTTTGTGAGTAGTTACACAGTCTTCATTATTCATTAAAGAATAGCACCTTACTTTTTATTTCTTCATTCAGTGCTGAACTACAATAACATAAATATAGAAATTCATGTATCAGGAAATTTGTTTGGGGTCTTTTTTAATAATAGGATGTTTTGAAAGTTGCTCAGAAGTTAAGAAAGCTATTTGAGCTAATGGCATCAAATTGAAGAGGAGAGTACAGGAAAGGAAGAGATGCATAAAGAGTATTTCATATGTCTCTTTCAAAGTATATATTGTAAGGACTTCAGGATATGTCCTGCAAACAATATGGTAATGACTATAACCACTCCTAAATAATTTTCTCTACTACACAGCCTGCATGCTTAAAAGCCAGATATGCAAATATAATATACAATTTGTAGAGAACATACAATTTGTATGGATAGGGTCTCTGTGAGGTTAAACCACAAATATAATCTCGTTTTAAAAGAAAGTCGATTGATATCCAAGTTATTTTGAAGATAGCTTAATCATGGCTGTCTTATAGATTTGAAAAATAGCTTTACAATTTTTTTTTCATTAAAGGCGATTGAAAAAAATGCAAAGTAGATGTAAAATTGTTTCTGCAGTTTATTAAATGAATGTATTAATTGTAGTTTTAAGTCACAAAATGATGGTGTTATAATTTGAAAAATGTCATGGGATCACAAACAAAGAGAATGGCTGAAAAAGCTTTCTATGAATACTATAATGAGCAAATAGCACATGGTATCAGCAGTTCATGAGTGAACTTGCATCATTAATAGTTGATATAACATCCCCATTTTATGAAAATCTGGTGGAAAATTGGCAAAAATAGGTCCAGGAAGTCAGTTTTGTATTATTGTAAAAGACCTGTGCCTCAAACCCCAACTTTTTTACCAAAAAATGTTAAATGGCTCAAAAAGAAACATATAATGCCAGCTATTTTACCCAGAGGAAAATAGGATAGAGAGACCTAAAGGCAAGCAGTTATCTAATCAAACAGTTTATACCTATATGTACTGCAAAGCTAAAAAAAAGATTCAGCAATAGTCATTTCAAGATGAAATACTTCAAACACTAAGGAAGACAAGGGAATCTTTTTTTTTCAACCTAGCTAGCATGTGAAAAAGTAGAATAGTTGGCTGTACAAACTGCCTGATACCTAGCAATAATATCATAATAATGATGCTAGCAATAATATCAGAGCAACCAAAGGGACTAGTATAACATCTAGTACTAAAGCTTTTCCATCCTTCAGGTGAATGAAATGAAAACTAACAGAACCAGACTACAACCTGAGTAGAGGCATGCCAGAGGTGCTAGCAGTTATACCTGGCTCCCCAAACTGCTTGATGCCAAAGATAATCCACTCTCCTCATGAATGAGAATAGTCTGAATAAATGTATAACCCGCTGTTTCCTGTCCCTTATCCTCAGATCCTTTTATTCTATGTGCGGGAAGCAAAGCAATTGTTTTTTAGAGATTCAAATCCTGCCCTGCATCCTGTTCACAGCAAATGACATCACTTTATACTTATCACTAGCAAAATACATGTAATATCAGCTAGCTTTGTGTGATTTACAATACAAATTAAACTGGATCATTTTAATGTTTCCAAAGTATAGAGAGTCAGGACATGGCCAGCACTTCACATGGACTTATTGGCCCAAAAGGAGAAATTTGGAAGTCTACATACAATTTTAATAGCTACAACCCAGCTGAAAAGGCAGTCTCATTAGTGTGGCCTGAGGATTGCATTTCCCAGCCTTGTGACTTTTTCATGGTAAGCAAAGATCATAGCAGATATTTAGGCAGTGTTTATGCTGTAGTAGTAGTAGCTAGAATGGGTATTTTAAAGAAAAAATCTAATTTAGAAAAGTGTTTTGAGATGGTGTAGTGCCTCTGGTACTTTGCTGTACACAAGACTATTTGAGATATTCAGAATAGAAATGTTCTTTTATTGCCTTTTATAGTTGCTATTCTGTTTGTTTTACTTAACTCACTAGGCCAAGACTCTCCAACTAACAGCCCATGGATGACATATAGTCCGTCGGTCCTGGCAGCCACCACTCCCTCTGATTCATGGCAGGGCAGGGGTTGGGGGCGCATACATCTCTTGAGCAGCTCATGGGATAGTGGGGCCACATGCTGCCAGCAGAGGGTGGAGGCTATTGTGCATTGGCAGATCTCATGCAGGGAGTGGAGGCTAGGGGTTTGAATGCTGGCAGCAGATCCCGTGGTGGGAGGGTGCATAATACTGGCAGGGGGCTGAAGGGCCACATACCACTGGGGGAGCTTGTGTGTGTGGAAGAGGGATATGCACAGTCGAGGGGCTGCAGGGTGCCATCTTAGCCATGTGTGGTCCCATGGGCTGCACACCAGTGCCTCCTGTGGCCCCTGGATACAGCATGGTTAGACAGTCCTGTACTAGACATTTTGACTTTGCCTTTTATTTTCCTATTGCGAAGGACAAGAATTAAGCAACCTAATACATGTATTTGCATTTATGGTAAACAAACTATTCCTTGGGGAGTTGTTTTCTTGTCAGTTCAAAGACTGCTTTATTAGAATTCAAAATTGTAACTGGTATGGGTTCTAGGGGGGAAAAAACAAAAGTTAAGAAATTCTCCTTTAATGGGTCAACTTCTGCTGAATTGCACCAGCATAAATCAGGGTATTCTGCTGACTCCAGTGGAGTTACTCCTTATTTACAAACATAAATGAGAAGAGAACTGGTCCTTCCCAGACATACAGATCTAACTTAGTAAGAAATTCTAACTTATAATTCCATGTTTCTTTGTGACTGTGGCTCTCAGCTGGAATCTCCTATTATCTTGCATTTTTCATGTAGCTCTGAATTTGTATCAAAGGCAGGCACTTCAAAGTCAGCTAGAGTGAAATTTCCTTTAAGACTTAGATTTTGCTTAGCTGCCTATAAATGTGTGTCATGAATGTCCTAATTAAATATACAGAGAGATGTCATTCAAGTGTCATTTTGGGAAATGATATAGGTTGTGACTGGCTACAAAAGCAGAAGTAAAGTTTAGTGTTTTTTAATGTTTTTAGCTCCCTTTGAATGTTTTGTGTATGTGTTGCAGTTATTAACTGCTTCTCTTATCTACCTATACCTCCTATCAAAAATTATATATATTTATAATGATTAATTGGTCAATACCTTCCACACCACAGTAAATGGAGTTAATTGACTTTGTTCTGGATTTACAGTGCAACTGAGATCTGATTCTGGATCAGCATTTTAAATTTAGGGATGAGGAGCAATGTAGTTTGTGACAGATTTATGACAAAAATAAGACAGTTTCCCAGCTATTCCAGATTTGCAGGGACCTTTCTATTTTCCAGCTGTTTACCCTTGAAATGTAAAATGGCAATTTGACACAAACCAACAACACAGTGTGATGTGAGCATCTGCGTAAAAGGCTGTACATATGGAGCATGCCCAGTGATGTAAAGAGCCGGTTACCCCACCCCCATCCAATCTAGGAAGAGATGAAATGAACTTTGCACTTGCAAATGTCACTGAATACATTTTGCACAGGATTTTAAAAGGTTCTTCTATATAAGCACTATTTTTAACAGCCAAAAAAAATCCAACACAGACATTTTCCTGTGCTCAGTCTCCTCAATTTAATGAGTTGAACCGTCTCTTACAAAATACCTGAAGTCTGGTTTATTTATTTTTTATTATGAGAGCCTTTTTTCCCCACTGGCATGGGAAAATTTAATCATTAGAATACTTCATAACAGGGAGACTGAAAGAGTGAAAGGCAGAGAGACGAGAAGGAAGGAGCTTGCAGCAGACTATGGATAGGAAAGGAGCTGTGATTCTGCAGTGCTCAGTGTGCACATGTTTTATGAGAGCCAGTGCCGGGCGCTGCAGCTGCGGACAATAACTGAGCTGTCTGGCTAATGAAGGCCACCTGGATCAGGCTTCTGAAAAGAGCCAAAGGAGGACGGCTGAAGAATTCTGATATCTGTGTAAGCCCTATGTTTTCATTGTTGGCATATATATACATATATATGTATGTTACAGTGAAGGGAAGAAAATTGCTTTCTTTCTGACTGAATTATGAGAACCCCTTTTTTTTTTCTGACTGCAAGGAGAGAGAGAGAAAAATCAGAGCTGTCATTATTTACAGAACTGTTTCGGTATTGTGACTAGTTTAATTGCAACAGGGCTTGGACATGTGTGGAGTGGAGACCTATTTCAGTTGGAACTTGATTTGTGGTCATTTACGTGTTTTTCCTGAAGGGCTGAAATGGATTTGAGCCATGTTCATTTCTGATGGGGAGAATGTGTCAGGTGAAAAGGTGCCCTGAAATAAAAATGGAGGGCATGGATGAAAGCTGTCTGCTGTGATATTGTGTAACGGTAATTGTAAATATGGAGTCTGAATTTTTCTATGGAATATGTTTGCTTACTAGTAATAAAATGCTCTTGTTAAAGGTTTTGATTTTTATGGATCTATCCTTGAAACTGGTATGTCCTTCAGCTCTGCACTACACCAGTCCTGTAACTCTTACACAGAAACTAGCTGTGCTTACTAAAAAGCATTCTCATCAGAATGGGGGGATATGGCAGGAAATAAAGCACCAAAGAGCCACCTGCCCTTTTGGAGGATCTCCAAAGCAAAATAGTAACTTGCTCAATATCTTTCTGCCTGCTTCTCACTTGTGTACAATCCTTTTTCTTGTAAAGGATTTCTACCGAAGTATGCTCAAAGGCAAGCCAGAGGAACCCTTCTCATTTTTATTGCAAACACTGCAACGCCTTGTAATATTATTTCTCCTTTTCCTGTTCAGGGTTCGGCGGACTCCTACACCAGCCGTCCATCCGATTCAGATGTATCTCTGGAGGAAGACAGGGAGGCAGTGCGGAGAGAGGCAGAGCGACAGGCCCAGGCACAGCTGGAAAAGGCAAAGGTAAGGCACTTCTTCAGATACCGGGGGCATAAATATGTTCCTTTTTTAAAAGTTTGTTTCAGTCAGTAAGTTTTTAGAAATGCAGTATGTGATCTTGTGTGGATTTTTCAGCCATCTTTGCAAAATATTCTTATTAAAAAAAGAATTAAAAAAAAACTGAAGTAAGAATTTGCCACTGAAGACACTATAAACTGATTTGCATGTTTTGGAAGAACCAAGGTGTCTTGCAAACAGATCTGTACTAGACTTTGCATTTGTTATATAAGCTCATTGACATGAATTGCCAGTAAATAATGAAGGATCTTGGAGTTAAAGTTAGCAGTAAGATTTTTGTTGGGGGAGGATTTGGTCCCATAATTCAAGTGTACCTACAAACCTAGAAATAAGACATCAGATCTCCAAGTAATTACCCCTTGATGCAGGATTGTTCCCCACATGGTGTGTGAATGTGAAAAATCTGTACAGAGATCAGGTTTTTTCAGATTATTTCATTGGTCTCACTTATACTTACTAATATTGGATCAGCCAGGATTTAGAAGTCCATGGTGAGGAATAAGGTTGCTTCTGGCAGGCAGTGGCAAAGTAATAAACTAACTGAGGTTCAGATCCCACCATATGCTCTTTTAACTAAGAGACGTGAGGTTATGTTACAGATGTGTGCACACTGTTGAATTTCACGTGTGTCTCTTAACTTTTGTGTATTTATCATACATATGGCAAAATACAGTGATCTTATTAATTAATATATTAACATATTGTGCCGTCTTTATATATTTGTCTTCATTCTTTCATCGCTTCTCTTCATTCTTTCTTTCTTTGTGTTATATACCAGATCTTGGATCATCAAGATCTATTTTTCTTCACTTTTGTGTTTTCTGTCTTATTCAAATTCAGGTCTAAGATGTCTCCAGGCATATAATCTTTTTTATTTTTTCCCCTCTGTGCTAGCTCTCCTTCTCACTTACTTGGTTTTTCTCTCTTTTCCATTTTTCTGTTTCTTTTTTCTCATTAGCTCTATGTTCCATCTTTCTCCTCTCCTACTTTCTCTTTTTTTCTTTCCATTCAGCTTTGTCTGTTTATTTAGTTTTACAAAGGAATCTAGGATTCAGATAAATGAGATTCACTTTCTTATGAAGAAGAGATTAGTGTGGTAATGAGGTCTTACCAAGGCGCACAAAGAAACAGCCAGTTCCTATGGACCAGAGGTTCAGTCAATGAGAAAAGTAAGAAGGGTTATCAAGTGTTAGAGAAATATAATTAATGTTAAAAGATACCTGACCTAAGCTCCTAAACCACTCTTTCTGCTGTTACCTAACATACGGGGGATGCCAGACTTTTCTCTCCCACCCAAAACTTGCTGTCCTTGTAGGATCTGCTGGTAAAGTTTCCCTTCCATAGGAAAAGCATCACAGAAGCTGTCTAGGGATGTTGCTGATCTTTGAATAATAGGAAGAGTGGTTAACCAGAGTTCAGAATGTCAGAGTTGCTCAGTGCTAGTTTAATATTAGTTTGTTTTAAGAGACAGTAGATGATTTTTGTTGGAAAATAGCAGTAAATATTTTATCAGGGTTATCAGTAAAAAAAACCCTGATCTTTAAAGGAAGAGATCAAGTAATAACATCTAGAAAAATAATACTAGTATTATAGCACTCACAGCTGAGCTGATGCATCTCTTAGTGATGAGTAAATCTATGTGAGTGTTGCTATGGGAATTTGGCTTAGCAATGCTGGCTTGAATGCATGGACAGTCCTTATGTAATATTCATGACCTCTATCACAGCTGCTGTAGCAGCTTACAGAGAAACTGCCAGCAGACCTTGACTTTTTAAAACTGTATTTCCATACATCAAAACAAAGTTCTCACTTCAGTTGGCAGAGGAGTAGTCCCCAGGTCTGACAATGTCTCTGACTGTGAGACAGCTTACAAACAAAAGTAGTAGTGAAGGCATTACCACAGTCAAACTGATATAACAATGTGGTTTTAGTCGTATGAAAAACATACAAAGTAATGTTTTAAATAATTTCTGCATTAAAATGGATTAAAACAAGCACAGGAGAAACAGTGTGTTGCTTGAGCCAAAGGGTTTTAAAAATAACAGTTGCAGCGGTGATGGGATGAAGGACAGAAATGATTTTAGGTATGTGTTGGCTGATATTTAAATTCATCTAGATTACATAATATGTATTGCTTGCTTTTTACAAGCTATTTCCAGAGACAGTTACCAGATTAAACTTAATTTGAATTTACTGCCTGTGAAATATAGGATATATTTTGCTGCTTTCATTTATGGATCAATTGTTCACCTCAGTGATACATAATAAAATTAATGAAACAGTACCATGGGTTCACAGGATTTCACTGTTCACTGTACCAAACTGCAAACAGTGGATTGTTTTCTAGTCTCTGTGTCTGTCTCCCTTTTGTCTTAATATGCCATCGGTCAAAACCAAGTGTCGCAGCTGCGTTAACTTTTTTCTCTCTTTTAATATGCAAGTGAAAATGTTGATCCTAAATAAAATAATGAGAATTATATTTGCCATACGTATTAGTGAAGATGACTTACATGAATAATTCAGAGACTGACAGAAAATGACAGGCCGAAGAGTAGACATAAAAGCATAAATGCACTTAATGGAAACAGTTTGATATCTATTTTCCTGTTTTGCTGTTCAGGAAAACGCCTTAAAACTGTAGAAAGAGGTGCATCCACAAGATATATGGTGGCATATAGCAGCTTTGAATTTTGAATTGGGTAGATTGGGACTGTATGGTGGTTAAATTGAAACAAATATGGTAGATTGCAAACTGAAATAGTGTCAAAAAGGGGAAATGTAACATGTTAATAGTTTTACCTTAAATATTCAATGTATTAACAAGGATTAGTACTGCTAGGAAACTATTAAGTTCATTATGCTGAGTCACTGTGGATGCATCTACACATGCAAGTAATGTAATGTGCTAAACTCTGGCACAGCCCATGCCAGAGAAAACTGCTCCTGGGTGCAGTGTTTACACATGTACCTGGGACTGCAGCACTTTAAACTAGGGTGGAGCATCCCATGCTGGCAGAGGACACAGGGAGTCAGCCCCGGGCTCTGGGTGACAGCGGAGGACAGCAGAGGGGCTGACTGGGGCACAAGGGTGGTACAGTGCAGAGCTAGGCGGCAGATAGCCCCCGGACTGTAGCACCCTCATGCCCGAGCCAGCCCCTGTCACCCTTCTACACATTCATTTCAGTGCACGTAATGACTCCACCATAAGATAGTACTGTCCCCTACAGTACTGTCTTACACCAGAGTTAATTTACTGCACCCTAATACCGGTGCACATGTAGAGTCAACTCCACAGTAAAGGACATGTGTGGATTCACCTTGTGGCATGTTTCATTAACCTGAATTTGATGGAAGGTGAGGCCATGGCTATACAAACAGAGGGTATGTGCAGATGTTACACTTAGGTTGATCTAACTAGGGTTAAGTCAATCTAAGTGCCAATCTGTACATACGTTCAGGGAGGTTAGATCAGGCAAAAAAATGCCCAGCCTGATCTAATTTAGTTCACCTGAGACAGGCAACTGCTAGGGGAGGAGTGGGGGACACCCCCCCGCTCCTGAGATTGGCCCTCGACTCAGCACCACCCAGAACAGGGCAGTGTTTTTGCTACACGGACTGGCAGCACGTTGGCAAGGGAGCACTAAGTCGCGACACGAAAGTATAGGAGTGGATATGGGACTTTTGGCCCACCCGCAAATTGTGCCCCACCCCAGACTCAGGAGGCACCAGTCACCCCTGACTTGACAGGTGCACTGATGTAGATTTAGGCAGCAGCTGCTTTCCCTAGCTCTAGGTCTGCACTTTTCCTATCCACCATCCCCCCCACCCCAACCAGGCTATTGTTAGCCCCCTCACTTCTCTCTATCCTGAGGCAGATGACTTGCCACCCCCCATCGAATCCCATGAACACTCCCCATGGACCTGCCCACACTTCCCTCACCCCACTTTATTCAATGTTCTCAGAATGGCTTCTGGCACTAGCAAAGCTGTGCACAACTGGGACTGAAACTATGATCACATGCATGATCATAGATCATGTCTCAGGAATGTCTGCACATGGCCAGTGTTACTCCAAGACAGAGAAACTCAATGCACAAGCCTTTAAGCTTTGAAGCACCAACTTGCAACAGATACTGTCAGAGGAAGAAATTACCTTGCTCTATGAAAAAAACACCCTGGGTTGAAACTGGGGTAGATTTTCTTGGGTTTGATAGAGTTACCTTAGTTCAAGGAGTTGCACCAGATGATTGCAACTGTTTTGTTTTCTTAGGGCACTGGGGTTTTCTAGGCTAGTCTGTCCACAATCTGAAAATTATGTAGGTGAGAGATGGCCTGGCAAGTTCCCTGAGCAACCCTGAGTAAGGGACCCTAATAGTAACCAAGATGGAGTAGAGGTATTGACCTGATCTTCATTTCTGCTTTCTTACTTGCTTAAAAATGTGAGCTCTAAGGACTCAAACGCCAGAAATAAAATGTCCTCCACATTTATTTTTTTTAAATCTCATATTTTTCAATTTACCATGATTGATCACAGAATGACTTAGAATTTTTGAAGCCTGGAGGTTGGCAGCATTTATAAAAATAAAATATAGTGAATAAATAAAAATGAGTCAACGATAAGTAAGGCTGGAAGAAACCTCCCGAAGTCATCTAATCTAAAGCCCTGCCTGAGGCAGGATCATCCTCCTCCAAATTATCCCATACAACCATAATCTAAACTCTGCATAAGATGACCTTCAATCCTGACGCCATATAAACCTAACACCTTAACCTGCCATGGGTAAAGCAGGGGAACCATGGTAGCCAATGGTCTACTTCTATAAAATTATGTCAATATACAACATTTTAAATAACAGGTCAAGAGGTCCCAGGTAAAGGATGGAGGAGGCGTGAGGCAAGAACAGCAACTAAAGCCCAGAATCATGGGAAATGTCCATGGTAGAAAATAGGCATAGCTACACACAGTTCATCCCTGACCAATGGCTGTCCAACCTCTTCTTGAACACCTCCAGTGATGGAGAGTCCACAACTTCCCTAGGCAGTCTATTCCACTGCCTCACTATTCTCACAATGAAGAAGTTTTTCCAGATATCCAGTCCAAATTTACTTTGCTGCAACGTCAAGCCACTGGTCCTTGCTCTTTTCTTTGCAGCAAGAGAGAGAGAATGTTTTGTCTCTTCTTTATGGCAACTCTTCAAGTATTTGGAGACTGCTATCATATCCTCTCTTAAGCATCTTTTCTGCAAGCTGGACATGCCTAGCTCCTTCAGGCTCTCCTCATATGACTTGCCTTCTGAACTCTTGATCATCTTTGCTGCCTGCTCTGGCCCCTCTGTAACTTCTCCACATCCTTTTTAAACTGTGGAACCCAGAACTGCACACAGTGCTTCAGATGAGGTCTAACCAGTGATGAGTAGGTAGTAGGCCTGTGCAGAGTAGCTAGTATTCGCTTCAGATTCAGATTTGTCCAATTTGGGGGACAGTGATTCGATTCAGTGATTCAAATCACTGTCCTGAATTGATTCAGACAAATCTGATTCAGAGATTCAGCTGCTGTTGAATCTCTGAATCACCCAGGCCCATCCCCTGCCTTCTCTCCCAGCTGGGCAATGGCTGCCCCACCCACCCCAGCTCCCAGCTCTTTGGAAAAAAAGCCCCGACTTGCTGGGAGCTGGAGCAGGCAGGGCAGCTATGGGGAGGCTGGGGGAGTAGGCAGGGGAAGGAGCGGGCAGGGGTCCCCCCACAGTCCCCTCTCCCCCTTCAGCCTCCCCTCCCCTGCTGCCCACTTACCAGCATGGAGTCTTGCTGCAGCTCCCTGCTGCAGTGGTTGGAGACTGCCCAAATCATCAAAGCTCTCCAAATCTTTTCCAAAGATTTGGGGAGCTTTGAATCTCTTTGGACCTTTTTATTGGTCCCATGATTCAGTTCAGATTTGGATCGAATCAGCACCCGAAGCTTCGCACAGCCCTACTAGATAGGCACTATCCCCTCCCATGTCTTGCACCTAATGCTTCTATTTATGCATTCCAAAACCACATTTGTCTTTTGTACTGATGTATCCCACTGCAGACTCGTATACAGTCTGTGGTTTACCAAGATTCCCAAGTCCTTTTCCATTGAGATGCCATCCAAGTATGTGTCATCCATTGTGTATTTGTGTTTTTAATTATTCCTGCCGAGGTATAACATCTCACATTTCTCTCCACTGAATGTCATGCTGTTAAATCTAGCCCAACTTTCCAATCTGTTGAGATCCTTCTGAACTGTGGTTGCATCCTCTAACATGGTCACAGCCCCTCTCAGTTTTGTGTTGTCCACAAACTTTCTCAAGAAGCTTTCTACACCAGCATCTAAATAGTTAATAAACGAAATTGAAAAGCACCAGGCTGAGGACAGACCTCTGAGGGACTTCACTCAAAGCCTCCTGCCATTCTGACATGGACTTCTTAATAATAGAGGTAATGTTGTTTGCTCCCTTGCCAATATAAGATTATTTTCCCTATATCATATAGAAAGTGATTATGAAGTGATGGAGGTCAAAATGGATGAGGGGCACTTGATATGAATGTCATATGGACCAAGGTACTTATGAAAAAGGAAACTAAAAATTTTGCCTCTGACACTTCATCAATGCCAATAATGCTCCTTTTTATGTTTCCCATAAGTGTTTCTGTCATCTTTCATGAATCATTCACCATCTGGAATACTCGCCCTGAGCTAGTCCCTAAAGCCACTCTCCTCTTTTATTTGTCTTCAGTATTCAACTTTAAGTTTTGGCTTCAGTGTTCAATTTTCTAGGTTTTGCCTCTTTAGATTATAAGCTTCTCGGGGGAGGAACTGCGTTCTTTAAGTATATCTGTAAAGTACCCAGCATATGTTAGGTATTATGTCACTTTAAATAATTAAGTATAATTATTTGTAGAATATTAGTGACTAAAAGGTTTAGTCAGTGATTCTCAGCTGCAGTGCTGCAGCTTCCTCAGGTGCTGCAAGCTCCTTTTAAGGGTGATATGGTGGCTGGCCTGTGTGCAAGGAGGTGATCACTCTCTTCTACCCAGCTAATGCCTCAAACCTACCAGGATCCTGCATCCTGCAGACAAACCACAGCTGCAACTGCTTCTCTGGGAACTCCTGCTGCTATCCGCTCCCCCACCTGTGGCAGCCTCTTTGCTGGCTACCCCCAGGCAGCACACTCTGCCATGGGTGAGTGAGCAGATAGGCGAACATCGGGCATCAGAGCTACACATTACAGCAAAGTTCACTCCCCCACTCCTTTTGCTTCTTCTACAAGTTCAGGGCCAGAGCGAGGGGCTACAAATGTAGGTGACTCCAGTCACCAGCGTATGAGACCCAAGAGGAATGATCCCAATTGTAGTGCTCAGGTGCAGACTGGGGATGGAGAAAGGGAAGACAGTGGAAAAAACAAGGCACAGCAGGGTAGGAGCCTGCCTTCACTGCCCTTACCTGGCATTCACTAGATTCTAACTCAGTGGGCACCTCTACATGAGATGTTTACTATGGAGCTGACTAATTAGTTCTGCAGTAAATATCTCAGCATCTACACGTGCGGACCTATTAAGCTGCAGTAAACTAATAAGCTCCACCAAATTTATTATTTGCAAGTACTTTTCCAGAGCAGAGTGCTTTAGTGTGCACCCAGACACATGTAGAAGCTGACAGGGCTGGCTGGAGCACAAGGGTGCTTCAATGTGGGGGCTGCCTGATGGCTAGCTCTGCACTGGAGCACCCTTATGCTCCAGCCAGACCTCCACAGCATGTTGATTTGATCTGGGTCAGAGCAGCCCCAGGCTGACCCCCCAGGCCTCCTGCCAGCCAGGGCTGCTCTGACCCAGATCAATATGCTACAATCGCAGATGCATATTCAAACATGGCACTTGGGAGCCTTAAACTCCCATGAGATACGCACCAAAGTTTATTGCTTTGCATTTATTGCATGTGTAGATATGCCCAGTGATTTTCAATTGGGGTTGTGAACCATCTGTGAACCAGGGGCTCAACCCCTGGCCCGTGGGCCAGACCTAGCTTGCTGTGTGATCCAGTCTGCAGGGCTCTTCAAGGGTCTGAAAAATTGGCAGTGGGGGGGGTCAGTGGCAATTAACACTGTCACTATGGCCCCCCTATCAAATTTCAAAGGCTTATAGATGGCTCTGTGCACAGGATCTGGCTGGCACATGTGGGACTGAGTCTGGGACAGTGGGCCTGATCCAGGGTGTATGGGGCTGGGGCTAAGGCTGGGGCATTGGTCCTGATCCAGTGCATGCAACAGACCCACTTTGGTACATATGGGGCTGGAAGGCAGGCCCATAGACTGACCCACACCACTCATCTGGCCTGTGGGGATGAAAGGTCAAGCACCACTTCTCTATAGCTTCCAATATTTGCTACTTTTGGAAGCAGATTACAGGGCAAGAGTATTAGTATTTTTTATATATAAGGGACTGCCTTCTCCCTTATGCCCCATAGCTATCCCTAAGGTCAGCTGGGCCAACCTACTAGTACCATCAGGACACCAAGTTGACTTAACAAAGCTCATGGCAAGGTTGTTACTTTGTAGTGACCCATCAGCTTTGGAACACCCTCCCGCTTTGGCCCACTACATCCTCCAGAAATGCTGTAAGACATTCCTATTTGGCAGGAGTTTATCAAGCCAAGCTAGGCTGGAGCACTGTTGAAGCAGGTTTTATTAAATATGTTATCCATTGGCCTTTGTATGTTGTTTGTCTCTTACTATAAGCTGCCCTGAACCTGTTGGGAGAAGCAGCATATAAATCTAATAAAATGTTTTTATGTAACATGGTATAAACCTATTTCAACATGGAAACCCACAGTTTGGGAACACAAACAGTCTTACCCGTGGCTTGTAGCATCACTGTAAAGGAAAAATCATGAAAAAGCTCATCTGTTTCTAAAATCCTGTAAAATCTATTTTGGGATGCCAAATATCAAAATAACGTATGTCTACTTATATGCTTATTGCATGGCATCACTGTAGGGCACACTTATGTTTGTTTGCGTATTAGTTAATAGTTCTATATTTTATCTTAATTTGGAGTTTCCCACATTTATAATGTCTGTTTACTTTCCTATTTACTTTCTGCATTTGGAAGTTAGGGATTTGGAATGGAGGGCCATATCCCACACTTGAGGTGCCTTGTACAGCAGAAATCCTTCTGCATGTAGTGGGGGAAAGGGGGAGGGGAATAACAGGGTTCCCTGGGAAAGCAAGGGCCTAGTTCTCTCTATTACATTAGCTTACTAGCAATTTATTTTTTTCCAGTGTAACCTATGCACAGTATACCAGTGAGTTTAAACTATGTGTAAAGTTTGAACAATCTGTTCCTTAATTAAAATGATTCAGAACAAAAATGGACTGACATTAGGTGTTAATCAAAAATTGGATATTTCAGGATACTTCATATTAAGTTCTCAAGCCATTTAGTGGACTTTATAAACTCTCAGAACATAAATTCTATGGCCAAAGAAACAGAATGGTTTTGTAAGTTGGGGAATGTGTTATATTTTCCTCATGTAATAGAGATTGAATCCTTGTTTTATACATAAAACAGGTTTGTCTCTGAGTTGTGACAAAGACCTCCATACTGTACAGTATGGAGATACATCTTTTAAATTTCTGATGATTCGAAGAATTTCCAGTGGAGTTTTTGACACATTCTTTCAGAAATATGCTTCTTATTCTCAACTTCCCAAAAATATGATGTGCAATATAGATCAATAAATACACGCAACTACTACTTTCTGCCTAAAATGTAGACACTACAGTATTTGTGCACCAAGTATGATCTACCAAATCTAAATTGAAATCTACACAATTATCCACAAAGCTGAGCCACTGATTAAGAAAAATACTTTTTAAGATCAGCATAAGCATTTTGTCAGTTGCATAAACCTTGGTTAAGTGAATCTTCCTGATAAATTCTATTCATACTATTGCTGTTCCTCTGTGATGAGTGGCCTGGACTGTTATTGGGAGTAACAGTGGCTGGCCTTCTTGTATGGAGTAGTTAATGTAGAAGCCTAACTCCATGGTATCTCACTCTGTGATACAATGAATTTATCATAGATACAGCCCAAATACATCAATTGATGCAAGATCCATTGAAAATTTCACAATCCCATTTTGCAGAACTCAAGGGCTAGGGATAGACATTCAAAAAGCCTGAGCCTGAATCGATTCAGTTCTTGCAGGTCAGTCTAACCTAGCTAGGCTAAATCAGTTTTGTAACCAGACAGCCATCCCAGAAATGCAGGCACATGCCTGCAGTGGCTCAGGCTAGAAGGCGGGGTGCACTACAGCAGCCTTCCCTTCTTTCCATAGGACTGAGCTGAGGGGGGCATGGCCAGACTCCAGCAGGACACTTTGATTAGCCCAGCAGGGAATTGATAACACTGTTTATCACCCCGTAACTCAGTGTTTATCACCCCATTAAGAAAAAAACAGAGGGACATTACCAGCTACCTCTTGATTCTGCCTGTTGATTCAGCCAAGAACTGTAGCCAACATGTAGTCTGCTAGCTAATATACAGACAGGGCAAGGCAGAGGAGAGGGGGGATTTCCTGCTTGGCAGGGAGTGGGGAGGAGGAAGTGGGGAGCAACCTGCAGTCTCTTGAGCTGCAGCCAGGCAGCAGAGGGGAGGGGCGGGGAGCCCTGCTGTGGAGCAGAGAGCCCCACCCAGCCCAGACAGCATGCTGTGATGCTGGGGGTCTCTGGTTTATCTTAAACCATCAATGGGACAGACATTACATAAACCAGCTTGAGCCAAATCAGTTAAGTCTGATACTGCATTCAACCAGGTTTATCTTGAACTGGTTTTTAGCCATTTTGAAACTGGCTTATGTGCGCTGAACATCTGTTCTGTTACAGGTTTAAACCAGTTTCTGATCATTTAAACAAATTTGTGTGTAACGTCTGTCCCTAGCCAGGTTGATATGGGCTTGTAAACACACCTTTAGGCAAGTATATGCCCTCCAATTTGGATTTTCCTTGTGAGCATTCTGTTTCTACCACTTAATATCAAATAATAACTGCAGAATGCTGTGATAAGGATTAATTAGTTTTAGTTTGTGCAGGACTTTGAAGATATAATGTGGCAAAAGCCCCTAGCAACTATGAAACTATGAAAAGGCAATAGAATCGGCATTTTTTACATACAACTTCGTAGTGTTTAAGCAACCACATGCTCTTAAGGCTGTTCAGAAACATATGAGACATTCCTAGCAGTCCTGTATCTTCAAGCAGTGTAATAAAAGCAAAGGGGGAAGCATCTCTAAAAGCAAGTCTAAGACTTTTACCCAAGCTACTTAGATTATTTTGACTAAAGATGTCAGAATGTTCAATTGGAAGATAAGTTTCCCTTGCCTCCTCATGATTCCATCCGTTCACTATATATTCATTGATGTATTTGAAAATGGAAATTTTAAATATATTAGATTTTTCAGGTTCAGTTGAAGATAAAAGGTTGTTAATGCAAAACACATGGGGCTGAATGTAGCTTTGCTTTCACCTCTTGCTTTTACTCAAGAGTTTTTATTTAGATTGTCCAGTTAAACTAAAAATGAAAAGAAACATTTACAAATCTGTCATCTTAGAACTCAACTGCACATATTGAGAAAGAGCAAATACACTAATAAAAGAGTACTGTAAAGGATCAATGTTGTCATGTTATAGAGTCCACTGAGAGTATCAATTCTTAGACGAATTATAGTAAAAAAAAAAAAAAAAAAATTAAATGAATCCTGATCCTTTCTTTATTTTTGACTCCCTACTCAACAAATGGGCACGGTTTTGTTTTTTGTATACTTTACTCCAGTGCACCATACTGAACCACCTCACACTGTGGAACTGGACTACCACATGTAAGAGCATTTTTGCTTTCTTTTGATTTTTTTTCTTCTTTGAAATCTAAATTAAACCCCACAGAATATATTTATTCCCATCTGATTTCATGTTTTAGAATAATGTCTTCAGATTGGTGCTAAGTCTAGAACTCCCACAGTGGAAAAGTAGTTCATGCCAGTATTTGTAAGGAACCTAAAATTTGTTGTGTTGGTTCATACAGCTGCATTCTGTCTTTCAGTTTAAGGACTGGTTAGTGAGTCGGGGGAGGTAGTTTTGTAAATGTAGACCAGTTTCTTTATTTGTATGACAGTTCTGTGATATGTATGAGTAGTAGTGTCACAGTTTAGAGCTTTCTGCTCCTTTTGATCCACTCAGCATCTCTGCAAACCCTTCCCACAGAACATCCAGCTGACATATGCTTTTTCATCTCTGGAACAGAATTCTATGATTTTCTTACCACTGAGGCCAGTCTTAATTTCGTTGAGGGGATTATGGAAAAAATATTCATCTTTTTTCAATGGAAAAACTTCTGCACACAGTAGAAAATTATAAATGCACACTTTTTCAGGGTGGGAACCACTAAAGAATTACTCTGTTTTGTATTTCCTCTATTTCATTTCCTCCCTTCACTTTTCTCACTTTTGGCTTCTTTGTATTTTATATACAGTATTCCAGGAATAGGTTACTTTCAGGTATTTGTCAATCTATAAAACAAAGCTGTGTGAATAACTGATTTCTTAATTTGTGAACAGTTTCCCTCTTTCCTCTCCTCACAAAACACATTTCATTTCAGGTTAACCAGCAAGTTGTTGTTGTTATCTTTTTAAGTTTTGTTTCGAAATAAGTATTTTGCTTCATGCATTGATTTGCTTCATGCATTGATTTAAAAAAAAAAGACAAAGGGACCTACATGGATTTGCATGAAAATTGCCCTGGGAATTCTGTGTTGTTTTTGTTAAAATCTTACAAGTGTCTCTCAATAGAATTTCCTAATGATATTGTGTAAGATGGTAGGAAACTAAATTGATTGATTTCATTCGTTATTTTTGTAGCAATTCAAGTATTTAATTTGATTTTGATGTGTCTTGAAATGTTGAGATGGATGCCAAAAGACAAACAAACAAAATGTCTGTAATTTAAATGGGAAAATGTTTTTATTGCAGATTATTTTATCATATTGCAGATTTTTTTAATTTAGTAGAGTCATTTAAATTCTAGTTGCACAGTAGATTTTGCTTCTTTTTTAACTTTTCATAATAAACTATTGTAAGTAATATCCTCACTTCTGAAGAATGTCATGCTTTCCATAGCTTGTAGTGCTCACATTGTGTAAAACACTTGAGATGTTTAACATGCTTCATCTCAGGTACAGAATTTTCTGAAGACCCCAGAAAACTAAGTGCATTTTGTTTGTTAGCACAGGTATGTTGCTACAGGATAGGTCTATTAAAGGCTTTTATACATATTGTACTTGCAGCACGATTTCTTTATGCAACCCTGTGCTTAGTTATTGTGTTTAGTCTAGTTGAAATTGGAAGCTGGGCAGAGATACAAAATTTAAATACTAGCATCTGTTGTTACTGGTTAAGGGGTTTGTGTGTGGGGGTTAATTCAACAACTCCAAATACTTTGCAGTGTCAATCAAAGAGACTTTTAAACCAATTTGTATATAAGACGCTTATGTAATGGATAATGCAGAGGTTGTGATTGCTGCATTGACACACAATCTGATCTGAGAAGTGGAACGTTTGTCTGTTAACAGCTAGCAATTACTGCACATATGTGATTAATGAAATTCATTGTACACTGTGGGAGAGGTGGTTAGCTGTGTTAGTCTGAAGTCAGGTAGGAGATAGGGTAGGGTGTACTAATTGCATGATTAGTCTCTAAGTTGCCACTCTGCCCTACCATCTGCCACTCTCCTATGTTTAAATCAAAATTTAATTTCTTGAAGAATTTCTATAAAATAGAATGTATTTGTTTTACTAAGCAATACAAATCAGAAAGGGTATTTTAAAACTTCTTAAGAGCAAAGAGAAGAACAATAACAGAAAAGTAAAAGATTCAAAATACATTAGTCATAAATTTAAAATGTTATGAGTTATTATTCACAATTATCTTACCATTTATTAGAGTTCATCTTTATCTTTCATCTTTATTTACATCATGTTTAGAGATTTGTTCATTGGCATTGCTAGGGTAAACTGTACCGAACATTTCTGCTATGGAATAGCATTACTTTCCTTACTTTCCTAAAGTACCAGCTTTTACTCATGGGCCAGGCATGGACATTGCACATAAACCAGCATAAGTGATTGGAAACTGATCTACACCCATAACAGAACAGAAGTTCAGTGTACATAGACCTGTTTAAAAATGGTGGAACCCAGTCCAAGATAGACCTGGATGGATGTAATATTAGACTTAAGTCACTTAGGTTAGTCTGGTCTACTGAACTTCTGCACCAGATCCCCTAGTGCCTCAAGTTAGATCACAATCCCCTAGCATCCCAGGCTGCTTTGCAGGCCCCCACTAATCCTCCTCTAGGTCAACGCTCATCTGCTTCAGCTGAGTGAGTTGTTACAGAGCCGGCCTCAGGCAGGAGGAAGGGATGGGGGCCCTACCAGCTGTCCATGGTGACTGAGTGGCAGAGGAGGGAGGGCCAGACCCTGCCTTGGTCCCAACCCCAGCCTGAACCAGCACAGCTGGAGCTGCATTCTCCTGCATGTGGGTGTCAGCTGAGCCAGGTGGTAGGAGTGGCTGGGGCTGGGAAGACGGGTCTCAATGGCCAATCAGACTCGGCTCAACATTCATAGTTTCATAGTAGTTTGGGGTCAGAAGTGACCTGAACAGATCATCTAGTCTTCCCCCCTGCCACTGGTAAGAGTACATGCTGGGATCACATGACCCCAGACAGATGTTCATCCAACCTCTTTTTGAATTTACCCAAGGTAGGAGCGAGGACCACTTCCCTAGGAAGTTGGTTCCAGATCCTAGCTAACCTAACAGTGAAATATTGCCTCCTAATCTCTAATCTGAACCTATTCTCCTGCAGCTTCTGACCATTGTTCCTCGTCACCCCAGGTGCTGTTGGGGGAGAAAAAGGCCCTTCCTATTTGCTGCTGATCTCCCTTAACGAGTTTGTAGGCAGCCACCAAATCCCCCCTCAACCTCCACTTGCTGAGGCTGAACCGGTTCAGGTCCCTCAGCCTCTCCTCATAGGGCCTTCCCTGTTGCCCTCCAACCAAGCAGGTGGCCCTCCTCTGAACCCTCTCCAGGCTGGCCTCATCTTTCTTAAAATGCGGTGCCCAGAACTGGACGCAGTACTCCCAATTGTGGCCTGACCAATGTCGCGCAGAGGGGACATATCACCTCTCTGGACTGGCTTGAGATGCATCTTTGGACACACGACAAGGTGCGGTTGGCTTTGCTGGTTGTGGTCTGGCATTGGCAGCTCATGTCCATCTCGGAATCAATAATGACTTCAAGATCTCTTTCTGCCTCTGTGTTCACAAGGGGGAAACTCCCCAGCTTCTATGTATGCTGTGGATTCCTTCTCCCCAGGTGCAGCAGCCTGCCTTTATCTACCTTGAACCCCATCCTGTAACCATCTGCCCACTTCTTTAGTCTGTCTAAATCTAATTACAGCTTCTCTCTCCCTTCAAACGTGCCTACTTTTCCCCACATCTTGGTGTCATCGGCAAACTTGGACAATGTGTTTTCCACCCCCTCATCCAAATCACTGATGAAGATGTCGAACAGTGTAGGCTCCAGGACTGAGCCCTGGGGGACCCCCCTATTCACATCCCACTAGGTTGAGTATGACCCATCCACCACTCTCTGGGTGCACCCCATCAGCCAATTTCTGACCCATCCAACTGTGTAAGCATCAATGCCACAGTTGCTTAATTTATTAATGAGAATGGGGTGAGAGACAGTGTCAAAGGCCTTCTTAAAGTCCAGAAAGACTACGTCCACGATGACACCATCATCCAGGGATTTAGTTAACTGGTCTTAAAAGGCCATCAGGTTGGTCTGGCAGGACCTGCCTTTGATGAACCCATGTTGATTTCCCCTGGGCATGATCTCCCCTGCTGGCCCCTCACAGATGTGATCCTTGATAATTTTTTCAAGAATTTTCCCCAAGACCGATGTTAGGCTTATGGGCCTATAGTTTCCTGGGTCCTCTTTTCTCCCTTTCTTATAAATGGGGACCACATTAGCTAGTTTCCAATCTCCGGGCACATACAGCTGGGCCAAGGGCACAGAAATGACCCCTGCCATTCTCTGGCAGCCTGCTGGTAAGCATGTAGGAGTATCCCTAATTTGCTGGCCTCAGCCAGTCCAGGCAGCCTGCATGCTCCCCACCCCCACCCCCCACCCCCACCGCAAAAGGTGAATGTGTGTTTTGTTCATTCTTAACTTAACCTAGGGCACTAAAGTGTGAAACTTAGATCACTTCCACCTCAGGCTTTTTGAGCAACTACTTAGCTATGTTTCCAGTTTATCTGGGTAAAGCTCAGATGATATTCTATAAGCCATTTATCTCATTTATCCACATGTTTTCTCCCATGTGCCTTTTAAACCTCAAAATCCCTAGTATTGTTAGAAAGAAGCTGCCAGACTCAATTTTCTAAAATGGAGGGGGTTGTATAGAGTTTATTACAAGAGTGAGAAGAACCACATTGAGATTCAGGAGATATTTTGTGAGAGATGACTACAATACCTCTGTTTTGGAACTAGAGATTCCTCCACAATATTTTTGCACGGGGTGAAAATCATAAATGCATATTTTTCAGGGTGGTAACCAGTTCAGTTACTACTGGTTTGTGTTTTCCTGTCTTTCATTTCCTCCCCTCTCCTTTCTCACTTTTGGCTTAAAAGTTATTTATTTGCCATTTTTCATCTTCCTACCAGTTTATTCTCCAAATTAGCTTCTTGTCCTCTGTCCTACTTCTTCTATGCAATGATTTATCTTCTATTCTCTTCTATACCAGATCCCCCTTCATGATGCTAGTTACCAGGTGTTCCTCCCCTCTCCTTTCTCACTTTTGGCTTAAAAGTTGTTTATTTGCCATTTTTCATCTTCCTACCAGTTTATTCTCCAAATTAGCTTCTCGTCCTCTGTCCTACTTCTTCTATGCAATGATTTATCTTCTATTCTCTTCTATACCAGATCCCCCTTCATGATGCTAGTTACCAGGTGATACCACGTCCTCAGCACACCTGTCTTTCTCTTTCCCTTTGTCCATTCTCCCAGTCCTCTTACCCCCTTCCAGTTCTTTTTTCCTCTCATTAAAATTACTCTTCAATACTCAGGATTCAGAGATTTTTGCTGAGCCATCCCTTCTCCCTGCAAGGCCTGTTCTGTTACTCCTTTGCCCAGGTTTTTGAGCTCAGCTCCTAGCTCTGATGTCTGTCTCTATGGTAACAGACAGGCAGCAGTACAGAGAGAAAGGCAAGAAGGAGTTGCTGAATACTGAGCCTGCCAAGCATAAGATGCAGGAGTGAGCGTGGTAGGGAGTGGACCTACTATGTGAAAGGCCTAAGAGCTGCCATTTGCTGTTGGTCAAAGTGAGGAAACTATATGCAAGGGAGGAAGTTGGGCACCACCTATAGCAGGGGTGGGCAAAATGTGGCTCGGGGGCCAGATGTGGCCCACCTGCGGGGCCCCTAAAAATTTAGAAAATTAGTATTAATCTGCCCTGGGCTGCCTATCATGCAGCCTTTGATGGCTTGCTAAAACTCAGTAAGCAGCCCTCTGCCCAAAATAATTGCCCGCCCCTGAGCTATAGACATTGAGTAGCAAGTATCTATATGCTAACCTGAGTAGCAGAGACCCCACCAATGCAAATATGTAGCTGCTTCCAAGTTTTGGAAGTCCACACACTTAATGTACAGACTACAGACTTTCAAAGTTAGCCTCCAATCCCTTTACCGCAGTCCAGCCAGTGTGTTCCAGATTAACTCGCTTCTTCCCCCACTGTGTCAATATTTTAGTAGAAAGTCACCTTTTAAGTATTACCTTCCTTCTAGAGTTGAGACGGAACCTTCTTTTCACAGAGCACTGAAAATATGGCAAAAGGGTTGTGGGATGGCATGAAATGTGTAGTCTTTTTAATTTATAGTCTTTCATACCTTGGTAGTGCTATTCATTATTTCTTATTAGAGTTATTGAGTTTTCTAATCTGTTTTTAGCTATCTGTTTTTAGTAGGGTTGTTGGGGTTTTTTCTTATTTTGACTTTGCACTGAATGGGTAAAAAGTGAATCTCTTTTATACAGGTTGTCTTTTTAATCATATAAGGCCGCGTCTACACATGCAAATTAGCGTAACTAAATTTAGTGATTTTTGGTGGGTATCTACACTAAAGTTAGGACTAATGTTAGTCCCAAATGCCTCTGGTACTGCCATGTGCTCCTGTGGCCAGCAGGGGGAGCTCCAGCCTCCAGCCACATGGCTGCCAGCACTTGGCAGCCATACTGAAGCTGGACACTTGGCAGCCATCTTGGAAACTCTGATCTCTGGCCAGCCCTTTCCCTCACCAGGAGCCATGTGCCCAGTGCAGGGGCCACATGTGCCAGCTCCCTCCTTGGCCACCCTGCCTCCCCACGCCAGGGCTACTCCAGCCCTGCACCTGGTAGCAACAGCCAGTGCCTTGCACTCCTGCTGGCCATGGTGCTGGCTCTGCTGTCCCCAGCAGGCACCTCCTGCCAGGCATCAGGACAGCAGTGCACCTGGCAGTTGGGGCCAGGGCACCAGCTGCAAGATGCCCTGGCTGACCCTTCCACCTGCACTCCCTACTCTGGTCTGCCTGCCTTGTCACCCCCTACCCCCTGCCTATCCCTAGCACCACTCTCAGGACACTCACATGGATGAAACAAAAAACCTTTATTACCCTTACAACACCCTCTCCACCTTTTCTCCCTCTCCCCTCAGCACACAGAACCCACTCCCTCCCTCCCTCAAATAACAGTGCCTCTCCACTACCCCCCACCCCCCCGCTGGTGGCACTTACAGAGGTGCAGCCTTGCTCTCAAGGTGCCAAAATGCGGGTCAGCTCCTGCATAAAGACCATGGACTTTTGGGCACAACTGGAATGGTGATTGATGTTGGTCTCAGGCATCCACTGTGCCCACAATGCCTTGACCTTTATGTGGTGCTGCCACGCCCTTGCTCCCGCATTCTGTCTGAAAGGGCTTTATAAGTTTGGGGGGTTGAGTGCCTGCCCTGTGTGAACTGCCTCTGCACATCAGCATGGCTCCAGAGTGCCATGAGGTTGCCAACCTCCTCCCAGGTCCAGCTGGGTGGACCCTGGCAGTTAGCACAGGCATGCGCACATAGGTAGGGCTGGGGCTCGATGGGGAGGCAGACAATGACATTCTCATCCCACGCCATCTCTTTGGGTCCCTGCATGGCTGTCCCCATGTGGCCTGTCCTGGATAGCTGCCAGCAGCACCCAGAGCAGCAGCACGGCCAGGGACTGGGAGCCATGCAGCAGAGGCACTTCACCACAGGACTTGCAAGCACAGGAGACAGCTGGGGTGAGCAGCAGCAGGGAGCAGGTGCTGGCCCTACAGCTAGCCAGTAGCCCTGGTGGGGATCTCAGGGATGGACAAGGAGTGCAGTAAGCTGCAGCCCCTTGCAACCCTCATCTGTGTTACACAGGGCCTGCTGAGCTCCTGCACAGAAAAACAGTCTTGTCCAGGCTCCTGGTGTGTGTGCCTCAGGGCACAAAATGGCCACAGGGTTTAATAGCCTGCAGCTAGGGGCTTCCAGAGAGCAGCCCAGCCCAGCCCTGGGGCAGGAGAGGCAGCCAGCCAGGAGCCGGCTGGGCTCTGGCTGGCACCCTAGTGGCTGAGCAGACCTGGCACTAGAGTTAATGCCAAGTCACATCTACACTAGCGTTACTGCATATTAACTAATCATGACTAAATTTGGTACCTGCATTTGGGTGTGTGCAGGGCTTTTTTTTTCTTTTTCTTTTTTGAAGTGCTGGGACTAGGCTGGGGCTGAGCATAGGATGGGGCCAGGCAGGGCAGCCATGGGGGCTTCTCCCGCAGCTCTCTCCACCTGGGGAGAGGCAGGCACAGCTGGAGGAGCCACAGGAGAACCTGCAGCCTCCTGGCTGTGCCTGCCTGTTCTTGGTCGATCCAAATCTCCAAATCAGCGCTGAATCTTCAATTCTGATTCAGCCAAATTGAATGGCGACAATGATTTGATTCAGTGAATCTGACTGTTCTCTGAATTGACTGAATCCGAATCGAATACTTCCCTATTTGCACAGGCCTAGTGCTCACCTATGGTGGCAAATTGAAAATGGCAGCAAAAATGGTGTGCATACACCTTGCATACACTCATTGGGAGCTGCCTTGGGAGTCTAGACATGTGCCAGAGTGAGCAGGGAAGTTCTGGTGCTGTGAGCTGCCACTCCAGGGCTGGCTGTGTCTAGTGATGCCCTGGCTAATTCCCAGGTATGTTACAAATGAGGTCTGCAAAATTTGGTTTGACTAGGGCAGCAAAATCCTTGTACAGCTTCTAAATAGCTGTTACCATGTTGGTCATTAAGAAGTTACTGTTGCCAAAGACATTGCACTAAAATATCAGAATGCCTAGGAAAAGGACTATCTGTGGAGTTTTAATTATCATTAGTTTTTATAGATTCCATGCTGAGACACGTGGAGCCCCATGGTGAGGTACCCTGCAGAGCAGCTGGCTGAGGTGCAGTGTGCCTTGAGACAGGGGAGCGGGCAGCCCTGGACTGATTGCTGCCTTCTCTCCACATGCCTGAGCCCCCATCCTGAGGCATATGGAGATGGGGGAAGCAGGCAGCCCTGGGCTGGCAGCTCCCCTGTCTCAAGGAATACTGCACCCCAGCAAGCTGTGCCATGGCTGGCTGAGGTGTAGTGTGCCTCAGCATAGTGGCTCTGCAGCAGAGTCCCTCCACTGAGGCACATGGAAACAGAGGAGCAGCCAGCCCAAGGCTGCTTGCTCTCCCATCTCGAGGTACCCTGCACCCCAGGGAGCAGCTGGCTGAGGCGTAGGGTGCTTCAGCGCAGGGGCTCTGCAGTTCATGGAGACAGAGGAGCAAGCAGCCCTGGGCATTTGACCCGGCATATGCCCCTTTGGTGTGCTTTGTGCCACTTCTTTTCTATGGTTTTTTTTTTTTTCAATGGTGTTTGGGTTTTTTTGCTACTGGGAAATACTGGTAGCAAATTTTGCCTTGGCACTGCAAATTAGCAGTGCCATGCACAGTTTAATGTGCAACAGATGTGGTTTGTGGTGCCACAAAAAGGTTTACAGCACCAGAAAACACACATGCATGGGTGTCTGGATCTAGCTGATGAGGCTACATCTGGAGTATAGTGTCCAGTTTTGGTGTCCCATCCCCCACACTACAGAAGTACGTGGACAAATTGGAGAAAGTTCAGCAGAGGTCAGTGGAAATGGCTCAGGGCTCATGACTTATGAGGAGAAACTGTGGGAAGTGGGCTTATTTAGTCTGGAAAAGAGAAGACTGAGAAGGGATTTAATAGCAACCTTCAACTCCCTGAAGCATGGTATCAAAGAGGATGGAGCTAGACTGTTCTCAGTGATGGCAGATGACAGAACAAGGAGCAATGGTCTCAAGGTACAGCAAGGGAAGCATAGGTTAAATATTAGGAAAATCTTTCTCACTAGGAGGGTAGTAAAGCACTGGAACAGGTTACCCAGAGAGACTGTGGAACCTCTATCCTTGGAGGTTTTTAAGACTGGGCTAGACAAAGCCGTGGCTGGGATGATCTCGGGGCAGTGGGGCTGATCCTGCTTTAAGCAGGGGGTTGGACTAGATGACTTCTTGAGGTCCCTTCCCACCCTTATTTTCTGTTTCTGTGATTCTGTGAAATTATTGAAGTTTAAGGTTTCTACAAATTCATGCAGCTTATGAAGATACTAAATGACATAAATGGCAATCACAGCAAGGATGATACTTGGTTTCATTTTATCATAAGGGCTATAAATAGTTGGGGGGTGGAGTTTATGAAGGCAGTTCATATCTCCTTAAAGGTGTTGTACAGATCACATGAAGTGAGTGTGGATAGCAGTCATGCACTTGCACTAATATTTCTCTGACTTAAATCTAAGGCATGATGTTTTCAGTGGTGGATTTTCATTCCAAGCTTGCTGACATTGCAGGACATTTCGAAGTCCATCTACTTTCTCAGGTTTTCCTCTGAGTGAACAAGATAATTATGACATGTTTCAGGGAAAATCTTTTTTGTGTTCTTGTTTGGGAGGTCTCTTGAATACATTGTTGAAAATATTGTAGACATTTTTATTTTAAAATTGCACAAGTAGCTACAGCTTTTGATAAGAGAGAGTTTCTTCCCATTAACACCTAACAAATATATGAATATTTAGGGAAAACAAGCCCAAAATGTACGCTTCACATCTTCACCCACAACTACAAGGAACAATATTCAGAACACCAAGACCACCATATAACATGTCATAGGTAAAAGTAGGAGAGACAAGGGCATTGACAATGCCCTGCTAATGCAATGACAGATAAGTAGTTGATTAATGCATGCTTGGAAGATACTAGGAAAAAGACCATGCCCCAGGCCATAGAGATACAGGAAACCCACGCAGTCTGACATAGGGGAAAACTTCCTAGATCCTGTGCTTAGTTTTAATGGCTGGTCTGAGATTCTTTTTCTTCCATGCAGGTATGTGGCCCTTCCTCTCCCAGTTTTTTCCCCTCTTGCTTGGGATTCATGCCACCAGCAGTAATTGTACTTTTGCCTTAAAAATATTTCCAGTGTGTTTACACATCCAGTTCTCCTAGATCTCAAATCCAGATGATCCCCTTACCTGGTTGCCTTAGTTTCTTAAAGATGGGCCTTCTAAAGTCCAGGATCTTTGTTCTAGAACTATTCTTCTCCCTCCTAGAGTGTGTCCAGATGAGCCCACATGTGCTTCTTGCAGCATCACAGACCCCTTTGAAACTCTGCAAGAGGCATGTGCAGGAATGAGAAAATGTTCCTCGCACTGCAAGTTTGCAGTACGGGGGCAAAATTAGACCCCTGGATATCCAGGGGTCAAAAAAACCCACACAGAAAGAAAGCGGGGCAGGCAGCCAGAGGCTGGGTCATCCAGAGACACTCTGGCTGCCAGAGCATTTCTATGGTTAGCCCTTACCCTGGTGCTGAAGTATGCTGCCTGCCCATGAGCTCAGGCAGCATGCCAGCAGCAAGTAGCCGGACCCAGGCTCAACTGCTAGTAAGTAATGGGTCAGGGGGGCTGGAGGAGGAGGATGGGGACCATGGGAGGGACCTCTGCCTACCATCTGAGCCCCTTGATCCCTTCCCCAGCCCCCCAAGCCCTCCGATCCCTTCCCTGTGTTACCCCAGCCCCCCCATCCCTTCTCTGCCTGGCCCCATCCTCCCTGAGCCCCCCAATCCCTTTCCCACCCAGCCCCATCCCCCTCAGCCCTTCCCCCCTACCCCAGCATCAGTGGAAAAAACTAACAAGCAAACAAACCTGCCCCCCAGGAATTACCAGCAGCTTGAGCTGCCATCCAGGTCACTGGGGCCCCACTCGCACAGTGCAGAGCTGGGTGACAGCCCCAGCGGCCCCAGCCTGGGCCCTGCTGGCCCCCGCTGCCCAGGGAGGTTCTGTCAGGAGGCCCCGGAGCCCCCATACCCCCTGCTTGGTGAGTAGAGACTTTTTTTTATTTAAGTGCTGGAGGCTGGGGCTGGAGGGGCAGCCATCGGGGACTGCAGGAGCTGGTGGGGGATGGGGCCAGACAGGGCAGTAATCCAGGGGGCTGGGGGACCAAGCAGAGGTGGGGTGGGGAATGTGGACCCTTCAGGCGGGGCCATAGCCCCTGTTGAGAGGCCATAGCCCCTGGGGGGGGGAGGGCTCTAGCACCTGTGGGGGGGCAGCAAAATATATGTTCATGTAGCCATGAATTCATGAAACATTTAGAGTTCACTTTAGTATTATGATACTGACACTGCTAGTTTTCCAAATTGCTTTAACATTGTAGATATAGCAATAAAACGTTGCCCAACTGATTACTGTCTCTCTGTCTCACTCTCTCTCCCTTTATAGTAGTCTTTTGTTTTAATCGTGGAGGAATATGGATTTTGGGGTATTTATAGAGTGACTTTGGGATTTTTTTATCAGAGATTTTTCAGTTTTCCAATAGGGAACACCAGAATTCCTGCTAGGGAGGCCAGTGGCAGGACTCTGCCTGCTCAGAGCTGGCACCCTGGCCAGGTGGCTGTGGATGACCTCCTGTCCAATTGGGGCCAGGAGGACATGCTTTGACAGTCCAAAGCAGGCCACCACACCCGGAACATCTTCCAGGCGATAGCTACCCAGATGGCCTGGCAGGGGCCACACATGGTAGTAGTGCCGCACAAAGACCAACTCTGCAGCCACAGCCTGCTGGCAGCTAGCCTAGAGGAGCAGATGCCTCATCTGGCTCTGGCAGGTGCATAGCAGGTCACAGCCAGGCAGCAGTCCCTACTGCCAGACTGCTGCAATCAGCGTATTGCTGGGGACAGCACAGGTACTGGCTCTGGGCTCTAGCTCCCCCTGGCTGCAGATCCAGGAGGAGCCAGGCAGGATTATTTTGCCCCAAATGGCACAGTTTGCTCCACAACAAAGTGCATGTCCAAGCATGTGAGCTGAGGCAAAAAGCCCCAGTTAAAATTTGCACCACTTCTATTGGAGCTGCTACAAGAGCACATGCTTGCATGTGTGGACGCACCCCTACAGTCTAGTCTATACTGAATTAATTCATGACCACTCGATCCCAGATTATTTCTCACAAAAAATTATTTTAAAAGGTATCAATCAGAGGTAAAACTAGTAGTTGTGGGGGAGGGGGTTGGTACAGTGACCCTTAGATAGAGAAACTATCAGCTAAATTACGTGGAAATGTCTGCACCTTTCAATTTTGTTATCTAGTTTGAATCAAAAAATTGAAGTCTTGTGTAATTACTCAATTTCAGAAGCCTCACCAGACTTTGTTGAGATCACTATCTATTTCAACTCTTTCCCTCATATCCCCCACCCCAGAGTTTCTACCCCTTTCCTGCTCCTCCACCCTCCTTTACCTTTGCTATGGTGCTGGCAGCTCCATCCCTACTGAAGATTGGGGCACAAAGCATGGCTCCAGCCCAGCCTGATAGCAGCAGCATGGAGCTGGTACTGCTGCTCCAGGACTGGGCTGGGACCACGCTCCTGCTGGCACTGAAACAAATGTAAAGGGGAATGCAATGAGGGGCAGAGGACAGAAGTGGCACAGGGGGGAGACTGAGTGCATGGAGAACCCAAGGCTGTAGGAAAAGGGCAGTGGGATGTGCAGCGGCAGTGGGGGGCCAACAGCCAGTGCAGCTTTGGCTCTGAACTAGGTTTGTGGTTGGAGCTGGAGTTGCAGTAGCTGCTTGTACTCCATCACCTCATACTCAGTTCTAAGACAAAGGCCTTTCCCACACCCCCATATTAGATTGGAAGGGAGAGGAGATATCATCTTTTAATCAAGTAAATATAGTATTCCCTTTGACTCAGGCCAAAATCAGTTGTTTTTTTTCATGACTGTGTCACACTGCTGACTCATTCTGAATCTGTGATCCCACAAACCCCCAGATCCTTCTCAACAACACTACATCCAGGTATATCCTATTCTGTATTGGTGCATTTGGTTATTCTTCCAGATGTGTAGAATCTCACATCTATCTGCATTGATTTTTATTTTGTTGCCTATTGTCAAGCTCTCCAATCTATCAAAATCCTTTTGAATTCTATTCCTGTTCTCCAGACCAGAGGTGTTCAACCCTTGGCCTACAGCCCAGGTCCAGCTTGCAGAGCTGTGTGATCTAGCTTGTGGAGCTTCCTAGGAATCTGGAAATGTAGTCTGGGGAGCCATGGCAATTAAGATACCATTGCTCCCCCACCACCAGATTTCCAAGTCCTGTGGGACAGATTACACAAACATGTGCACAGGATTCCACTGGCACATGTGGGTCTCTATGTGGGGCAAGGTGACACGGCTCAATGCAGGTCTGGGAGTGGGTGGTGGGGCCCAATTGGGTGAGTGCAGGGCTGAGACTGGGCCAGCAGGGCCTAATCCAGTGTATATGGGGCTAGGGCTGGGTCTGGAGCAGTTGGCCAGATCTGGTGCAGGGTCACAGTCACAATATGGTATTCTGGAGAAGGGCAAGATCTGATATGCAGCTGATTGGGTCCAGGACCTGTTCATGCTGGATCTAGCTCATGGCCTGAATCTGGCCTGTGCACTACTCATCTGGCCCACACAGCCAAAAGTTTGGGCTCTATTGCTCCAGACAGTTTATAGTCCTTCCCGGTTTCTTGTCATCTGCAAACATAACCCAGAAACTCTATTCTGTAATCCAAAACCTCAATAAACATGATAAACAGCACCAGAGCCAGCACTAGTAATGTAACTACGGGTGAATGAGAGGGGCAGCCACCCTGGACACTAAGTTAGGGGGGCACTGGAATCACTCCTACCTCTGTGGACTCCACAGCCTGGCAGCATTGCTGGCAACTTGAAAACAATTCCTGGCTGTTGCTGTTTTAAGATCAACAGAGCCGGGACAGGCTGAACATGCAAGGCAGCACCTCAGTGGTACCGACTGAGCTTGTTATGCCACTGGCCTGGACAGATCCCTGTGGAAGCCCACACAAAATCTCTTGCCATTCTGACATTGATCCATGTATAATTATCCTTTGCTTGAGGTTAATGTGCCAACAGTACTTTTATGTAGCTCATATTTCTCCATTTAAAGTTTGGTAAATTAATTAGCCCATGTTTCACAGCCAAAATGATGATTTGAGGTCATCTACAGTCTCCTAGTATTGGATGTTAGTAAGAAAAGAAATTTATGACTATTGTATTATAGTGTGAATCCTTTGTAATGATCAGGCTTAATCATGCTAATTATAAAAGTTATTAATGAAGGCTACTAGCCTTTAATTGAAGGCAGGGATGGAATTGATTCTATTGACTTGACTGGAATGATAAAACAGCAAATTGAGTAACCAGTGTTACTAAATATGTTGTATTGCCTTAAAGATTGTTAATAATGCTTTAACAGGAGACAAAAAAACACATTTCATTTTGAATTCTTAATTTATTATATATTCTTAATATATATCAAGTATAACCTCTTTTCACTTTACTATCAAATCTGTTTACAGTGTATTTGTGAATTATTTTAAAAATGAAAATTAGTCATTAACCAAGCTGTTCTTAAATAAGAGCTTTAGAGAATGCCTTCATTATAGATTATTCCATTTTAATTATTTGTGCTTTCTGTTCCCACTGTCCTTAAAATTTTCTAATTCATTCTGCATAGTTTCTGCCAAAGTACATGCCAAGTAAAAATAAATAAGACAAAATAACTGGTAGCATAGAGAGGTTCTTTTAGTTTTATTTGTTCACCTTTTTCCAGTCTTACTGCATTCCTCTCTGTCCATCTGAAAAATAACCTTTAATCAAGCACAAGTTACTGGGTTCAAAGAGTAGTGATAGGATGAACTTTCAGGGCCAGCGGCATACAGAAGGTATATTTATATATAAGTATTTTCATATATATGTATATGTGCGTGTGTGTGAAAATGTCACATATATATGAAAATACTCATAGATTATGTTTACATAAATAGAACCTAAGAGTATTTTCATCTTTATCTAACTTTTCCAATGGGGATTTTTCTACAAAATCTGATGACTAAAGTGGGCTCCATGGTTTTGTTTTGGGTTTTTTTCCCTTACCAAAAGTATTACCCTGTTCATCAAAAATAGTTCAAATTATCTCCAGTATTCATAGTGTTTCATAAAATACCAAGTACTGTATACAAAATAATTGCAAAGAAACCAAAGGGTCCATGAGTTGTAGGTTAAAGCAACCTGTCTAAACCTAAACTGGGTGCAGCGAATATTCATCTGCACCCTTAGTTGTCATTGGCTTGACTCAGTAACATATAATGGTGGATGTATTTTAGACTGTATGGTTGAGGTAGATATTTTAAATTTGCTTTGTATTGTGTATAAATCAAAGGAGGTTGACTCATAGCTTGAAAACCAGATGTGGACTGTGAAGGTGTTTGATGCAGCTCAGAAAAGCCCACTGAAGTCACAGGTTAAATTTGTAGTTTGGCACTGGCAGTTTAGGCACTGATCCTAAAATGTGTCTGAAGTAATTAAGGTAGCTGTCTGAATATGAATGGCCATGATATAGTGCACAGCTGTTCTCAGGTGAAGAGCCTTCAAATTTCCTGCTAGAAATGGAGTGCCCTAGAAATATTCCTTGGGATAGACTATAGTGTGTAACAAAAGGGACCAAGAAAGATTTTGGGAGTGGTGAGGATGTTGTGATCTGTTTGGGAGTTCTAAGACACAAGATCCACCAGCAAAAATCCTACATAAACATTACTTGAAGGAGCTTGCCCATTTGACCTTTATCTGCATGGTTCACTGTCCACCCCATGTGACAAATTACACTTGACTGTATTATTGGATTTCCAAAATCTTAACTTTTATTATCAAAGGGGTAACAATTACATTTAGTGCCCCAAACAAAACTTCCCTATGGGGGACATGAAATGCTGCAGAGCAGGGAGAGGCAGAAGGGGAAGGAAGTTGCTCAGTCTTTTTACCTGTCCCAGGGACTCAAACACCCCTCACATTCTTGCCATATCCAGTTGGCATGGAGATGCTTCTGGTATGGCAAAGACCCCAGGGGGTGGAGGTAGGGTGGAGGAGCACCATTCTGGTGCCCCCTCTAAGTTGGCACCCAGGTCTGATACCCTTCTCATTCCACCCCTCCTCCCCCAGTTATGCTACTGTTTGTTCACAGTACTGATGGCAAAAACTTAACAGATTTTTGCCATTTTGACCAATGGGAAAAATATTTTTTTGATCTGAAAACAGGTGATCAGTCAGATTAACAGCATCCTGACCACACGGCTCATGATTGGTACTACAGGGAGGGAAGGTAGCACAGTTGAAAAAGTGAAATAGCTCCAGCAGCCTGAAGAAAAGCTTTTTAAAATGATTAGGGCGTAGTGAATAGTGAGAGAGAATCCAAAACTAAAGTCCACCTCGGGTTAGCCAACGGGACATTGTGAACCTGAACAAGGGCCTGTCTTTCATTCCCTCTTCCCTTTTTCTGCCTTTTTCTTAATGCATTATTTTTTTTTAGCCTGAACATTCTCCTGACCCAGTGCTTCAAGGGGGAGGTCATATTCTGGAAACAGGTTCATTCTAGATCCTCCCATTTCCCTTCCCTGGACAACCTACTTGCAGTCAAACCAAATGTCTCCCTCTGAGAGGAGAGACATTTCTTTCCAGTTCTTCTGTTGAAGAGCTACATTGCCCCTGTGTAGAAGAAATAACATTTATGATGGGGCCTGGGCCATATGCTAGTGCCACTCTGACTCCCTTTTTAGCTGACCCTGAAATTGCCACAGGCGTAGATTTTATTACTTGTTAGAATGGATTGAGATAAGGTAAAATGGCCTGAGGCTGTTTGACAGGAGTGTTTTGCAGATAGAAATCTATTTAAACTCTTCAGGTAGTCAGGCAGTCATATTTATTGTACACCATCAGCTTATATCAGCACCAATTTCTAGATGCTTTAACATAATTCACCACTGGATCTAGATATCAGGAACAAAGGAAAGGAATAAGTGCCTTATAAAAGCACCAAGTAAGCACTAACATATTATAACTTTTAAACTCTGACTGGTTAGCCTTGTCTTGAGGTGCATACAGATGTTTGGGGAGGTTTGAGGGTGGGGGGGAAATTAGATTATGTTAAAAATGGCCACCTGATCTAACTTAGTTTGCCCAGGTGTGGACCTTACACATAGATCCCTAGTTAAGTCGATCTAAGTGCAAACTGTACAGAACAACTAGGAAGGTTAGATTTGTTTAAAAATGACCAACCCAACCTAAGTAACCCTACCTCTGAAGTTGTCTTAGATCAGGTTGGCCGTTTTTAGACCAGTCTTACTGTCCTGAACTTCTATACAGTTCCAAGTACAGTCCCAGGACTAAGAGAGCCCAGCGGCTGGCCTCAGTCCTAGGGCTGCACTTTTCCTACCCCTTTTGCTACCCATATCTGGCACCAGGCTATTTCCCCCACCCCAGCTCCTCCCTCCACCCCTCCATCATCAGGAAGTTGGGGCAGGGGAAGGACAGGTGTGATAGGTATGCTGAGAGGGAGTGGTGTTCATCTGATGGGAGGGGTTGGGGGGCTAAAACTAGCCTCAGGTCCCCAGAGGGTGCAGGAGAGAGACCCCCATGGATCCTTCAAGCCTCCCAGACCCCACCCTCATGGACCCTGTCTGCCCCTCCTATCCCCCCCCGCAGGCCTCACCTGTTCCCTCCGCTCCCCTGTGGACCCTACCTGCCCCCCTGAACCACTCTGCAAACCCCACCTGTATCCCCCAATCTCTCCAATCCCTCCTGAAGCCTGCTTCCCCCCCTGGTTTCCCCCCACTTGCCCCCCATCCTAATTTCCCTTGGATTGGATGGCTTTAGATTGATCTAATTTCCCCCTAACCTCCCCAAATGTCTGTACATCTGGATACAAATGCATAAAAAAGAATAAGAAAATTAAATTGTGGTTGTTTTGTTTTCTGCTCAGTAATAAATGGTTAGTAAAAAAGGCTAAACAAGCTTCTAGTAACGTGACAGAGACAAATTATACCAGGTTGGACTAGAATGAAGATGAGAAAATAAGATTAAAGGGGCTACTTTTCTCCAAAAAGGAGTATGTTCAGTGTAAATATTTGCTTTGGAGGCAGTAGATAAAGTAAGAATGAAGAGGGAAAAGTGAATTTTATGATCAGAAAAATGAGGCAGGTTTGAGGCTTTCATTTTTGCTTTGACATACTCAGAACTTCATAGCCATGAATAGAGAGTCTACAGAAAAGATGCCAATTTTGCTTTTGTATGTGCTACCATAGGCTCCAGGAGCCATATTGAGTCCCATTCAATGAATTGTGTGCCTCAGTTAAGTGTTGCAATCTATGCTAACTGAAATTTAGGGTGGTATAATCCAGCAAAGGGGTGACAAGAGCATGTATTACTGAAGCTAATGGCTGCAAAGCTGGCAGTAAGTGACATCTCATTTTAATATTGTGAAATATATTGACGGTTGACAGTTGGGAGAATAACCTCCCTTCTTTGTGACCCATGACTCATTGGCACCCTTGCCCCTCTAAGGAGAAGCCAATCCTGCAGAACCTGGTGGGGTCTCTATGGATCAAAGAAACAGACACATAATTTATGACAAGGTAGAAAAAAAAGCAAATACACAGGAAATGTGGTAATAGAGGGGAGGAAAAGGTGAGGTAGAATAAACAAGCATGTTTTGAACAATAAGATCTAGTCTCTTTTTACCACCTGTCAAGCTGACTTGTGGTAAATCAGAGGTAAATCTTAAGCCCAAATGACCTAGTGTCATTTATTATAATGGGTTTTAAAACCGTGTGCCTACTTCTCTTCCAAAATATTTCCATTTACAATTTCTAAATGGTGCCAGGATGCACTCTATGTAGTCCTTTGTAGTGATGCAACGTTTAACTCTTCCTTTATACCTGATTTCCTCTTACATATCTTTTTAAAATGTTTATACAGAATGTATTTAACAAATTGTACAGTACAGCGAATTCACCATGGGAGAACTAAAAAAAACCAAGCAATACTACATTCATGTTGGCAAACATGTAAAATAAATTTTATAATTTTTTTTAATTCAGCAGTCTGCTTCCTCAGTTTTGTTTTTTTATATAACTACTGTTGTTTTAGTAATGTGTACATAGTTATATGGTCAGAGCTTGCAGCTTTTATTCCATTTCAGGGCATGTGGGTATATATGTGTGCTAATGTAATACACATATTTTACAGTTTGTGGGGGTGGTTTTTTATACGGAAAGCAAATTGATAGTGAGAATTTCGTATAGATGAATGGCTGCAGCAATTGATATGACAGTGACTTTCAAACATCTACAGATTCCAAAACTATTTTGTGTTAGACATTTAATATTGAGGTAAATGTGAATATAAAATAAATTTGTTTAAATTAGAAATGGTTACGGCGTACACTTACTCTAAGCTGTTAAGTAAAACAGAGGACTAAAATCAGAAAATTCTCTGTGGAAGGTTGTCAGCCACCTGAAAGGCTCATCTTGGTCTGTCACATTCAGACTATATGCAAGACTATGTGTCTTACTATGTTAAAAGCAGTACATAATCAATCTAAAATAATCCTTCAGGAATTGCCACAAAGGATGTGTATGGTTGTGTGTGGATCTGAGATTTCAGGTAGGGGTGTACCAATCTTGGGCTGGAATGATTTAGTTGGGGAGGTCCTGCTCTGAGCAAGGAGTTGGACTAGATGACCTCCTAAGGTCCCTTCCAACCCTAATTTTACATGATTCTATTATTCTAACCCTGCAGCCCCTCCAGAAAATGGCATGAGAAGCAAGTGGACATTTCCACTTTTATATAGAAAATCATAGGGGTTAGTGTCACAAGCCAGTGGGCCAACTGGAGGGAACGGGTCTAAGGAAAAGAAATGTTAACACTGTGGTAACATATACTCAGCATCTTAATCGCTGCCCCCCCCCCAGCTCCAGAGGTGTCCCCAAACAACCCTTAAGTCCCTAGGGGCATGTATACACATACATTTGTCTGTTCCAATACACCGGAAATCTGGTGTGTTGGAGAAGACTCGATTAATCGAGTCTGCTCTGTACGCAACCTGATGTGCCTGGCACTGGATCACATGCATTTGTATAAATGGCAAAATGCATAACAGTGCTGAGAAATGGCAACAGTGTGCTTTGTGCAGTGTGCCTTCAATGTGTTTTAGTTCAAAAGTGTGCCATCACCATTTTCTCAGCACTGCCACGCATTTCACTGTTTATACAAATGCATGTGCTGCAGTGCCAGGTGCTTTTAAAATCCCAGCGCTGCTGCACAAGTATGTGTACAAATGCCTCGGAGCACTCAGAGTAGCACATACAGAAGCCTGGAGCTTCTTCTCATTACTCCAGCCTCATGCTTCCATTTTTACCTTTCTTTTCTGCTTCTTTATTACCTTGCCCTCCAGCCCCTGGGGGTTTCTGGGAGTTGCAGTCCAAATTAAAAGGCATCACAGCTATGCAGACTGCCCTCTAGTTCCACCTGCTTTTGCATACATTACATTCACACTACAGGGGGTTGTGGGAGCAGTGACCTGTGCTGCAGGGGCAACTGTACCCTGGCTCCCAGCCTCCACCCCCAACACCGGAGAAGCAGGCCGCACTGCAAGACCAGCAGCATGGGTTTGTTTGTTTTTTAAGCCCCTTAAAAAGGTAATAATTGTCCTCCCTTCCTATCCATGCTCAGGTGCACATTTCAACCCCTCCCCTCCTATTTCCCCTTTCCCCCATCCACAGGTGCTGCTGTCACTGTCATTGTCCCCAGCTGAGTTGGAGTGGAGCAGCTTCAGAACAGCTCCTGCTTCACTGCAGTCAGGCTGTACATGAAGCCAGGTTCAGCTAGAGACAACAGTGGTGGCACTAGGCAGGTTCCCTTCCCCCATGCCTGCTCACAGACTGGCAGGGAGCATCAAGGGGACCACACAGGAATGAGGGATCCATCCACTGCCGCCACTGTCTCTGGCTGAGCCCAGATCCACACAGCCACAATGGATTGGGAAGGAGTATCTCTGTATCCTCTCCCCCCTCCCGCCACACCCAGGTCAGCCAGAAACAGAAGCAGGGGAAGAGGATGGACAAGAAGAGCAGGGGAGGTGCACTGAGCATGATGGGGAAGAGAGGAGGGATTTTTATTTGCTTTGGGGACTTAAAAAAAGTTTCTGGTTACTGCTCCCATGGAGCAGTCAAATGAAAGGGGGGGTGTCCACATTACTGCACCCCCTCTGCATATGGTCCAAATTCAATGGCAGTCTTGCTTCTATGAATCCTTGTATGTAGTGTCGGGGGGGGGGATAGTCAAAGTAGCCACCGCCTCCCCGTGTCGGGATCGCTTACCAGTAGCCAAGGGAGTGGCTCACCTGCAGTTGGATGTCTGACTGCGCTCGCCTCGCCTGCCATGACTTTGATGATAGTACCAATAGGTTCAGATGGTCCGGCACGTGTCGTCCAGAAGTGAGCCTCCTTTGCTTCTTGTGGGTTCTGCGTTGAGGAGGGCTCTGCCACCCCTACACCCTCGCCCGTTCTGCTGGGTGATGACCGCTTATCTGAGCAGACCCCAAGTTGGGTCTCACTCGAATTGTCCGTAAAAGAAATGCAAGGATCAACACAAAAAGGCTAGGGCCAGGGATGTCCTAGAGGGTGGGGTCTGCTTCGACCTTCAGCAGATGTCCCCCAGTGTCCCCCTGGATGCCGGGGGGGTTGAAACCCCTTTTTTACCTCCCTTTGAAATCTTCAGCCCTCCCTAGGGCTCCTTGGGGCAGCTCTGTCCCTCGCTATAGGAGCAACAGGCTCACAGCCCGTGAGTGCTCCTATATTACTGTCTATAAGGTAGCCGGCCCCTGCCGGGTTCTGGCTGCTCCCAGCGGCGTCAAGCAGTCCTCGGCCCTGCTGGGCCGGCTGTCCGGGCTCACCAGCCCCTCTGGGGCTTGCGCTTACCCCAAAAGGTCCTGCCGCGTCTCCAGATGGCTCGCAGCCACCCAAGTGTGCTCTCTCCGGTGGCAGCTCCTCCACTGTCTCCTTCCGATTCTGCTCCCCCGCTGGCCGGCTCCGGCTCTTCCTTTATGCTGGGTCTGGTTGTCCCAGCTCCTCCCTCCTCCCGGCACCTGAATGAAGTGAGTTCCCGCCCAACGTTTTGGGCCAGGGTGCGCGTGTTCAGCGTAATTGGGCCTGGACAGGGAGCCTCGAAGCCCACCGGCTCCTTCTCTCCCTCACATGTAGCACCTACATGCCATGATACTAAACACATTTAAAAAGGATATGCAGCTGTGTAGTATATATATTCATGTGCTTTGGAAACAAAAAGGCATAGTTAATGCACAAATGTTTCTGTGTTCAAAAAGAGTCTTAGTATTTGATACACAAAAAAACAAAAATTATCTGACAGGGTGCAGTCTTTAAAATCCAGCATAAATTTGATTGATCAAGAGGTACTAATTCAGATAACTGAACAGAGGTAAGGGTGAGTGTTTTGGAGTGAAAAATTCTGTGTAGTCTATCTTTAAGCTAACCTAAAGGAAGCTTGAGCTTTCTTTGTGTCTACTTTTTTAAAGTAAAGGTTCAAGCAGTTTTAATTGCAACACTTCTGGTACAATTAAAATGGCAAAAATATTTGAGGCCATGAATTAAATATGATGACAACCTGAACTTTCTATAAGCTATGAAAGTAATTTAACCAAATAAAGAAATGCTGCATCAATGAACCTTCAGCAAATTTTAATTTATTAAAGGTACCATATTTTTAATTGCATACAAAATAAGGGACAGAAAATATGTAACTTTTTTGGTTAACTCAGTTGTTATAAATATAAATATATAACAGTGTCATGTACTGCAGTCAGTAACTATGTTACTTTAAGTCTTTGCAATGGAGTAAATGCCTTTATTTCCATTTTTCCAAATATAAGTACTTTCAGTTTCTTTTGTTCAGAAGATATTTTTCTTAAATACCTTTGGTCTTTAGTCAACAGGCTTGTTTTGTTTTTGTTTCAGTTTTTGAGTTTTGACTTAGGGTTTCTAGGCCTAACTTATGCTTTCATTTATTTATTAATGCATGCTACCACCACTCCGTTCCACTGATTTTCCAGATCCATGGGGAGACTGCAGATCAGAGGTTGAATATGATTGTTAAAGTATCTTCAGGATAGAAATGGCAGAGGTAATGGCTGGCCTTTTGCCTGGCATGTAGCTTCCAACCACTATAAGTCATTGCTGTGTTATGAGAACAGAGAAGAGAGAGGCCTTCAACCCATGCTATGTAAATAGGACATCACAGTTTGCATGCCCATGTATTAGTATTCTCTAGGTTAGTGTGTGTGTATGTGTCAGGGATTTGGGGGAGTGATGTTTTTTATTGAACTATCTGTGTGAGATTCATGATTAAGTGTCCCTGTAATGTTCCTATAACATCAAGTTAGATGGAAAGTAAAGGCTAAGACTCATGTTGGAAATGATGATCTCTCTTGCAATGCAGTTTTTTGAGGTAAGGTATTCCTAGTTCCTGACAGCTAAATATGCTTGTGAATCCTAACCCATTTTCTCATTTTTCATAAGATGATTTTCAATGCCATACTGAAAGGTTTAAACAAGATTTCAAGTTAATATCGTTGGTCTGACTTTGACTCTAGTTTAATACTGTTAATTAAAAAAAAAAGCACATTACTTTTGTTAAAACGGAATTGTTATTTCTGCTGCGTTCAAATTATCTTAATACTTTATTAAAACCTCTTATTTATCTATCTAAAGTTTTAGCATCATTGTTTCTTCATTCAGCATATTATTGTAGCCATGTGTATTATGTCATAAAAGCCTAAATGATGGCTTAAAATCTTACTGTCCAACGGCTAAATGTTCAGAAAAACCTGAACTCTGAACCTTGGAAGGAAGCCATGGACCTGGTGTAATAATTACGGAGCCAGAGGGTATATAACAAAAGTTTAAGTCAGTCCTTTAAAATGCTTTCAGACATAGTTTGTTTTAAGTCTTTATTAATGATTTTTTGTGCTGTTCATTAATCTTTTGCTAGGCAGCTATTTGTAAAGGACTAGATTTGTAGTCATATGTGTGCTCAGTCTAATAAGTAGATATGTCAGGGCACATCTACGCGAGATGCTTAACTTCGTATTAGGATAGTTTACTGTGAAATAAGCATGCGTGTCTACATGTGCACATGCTTACTATGCAGTAAACCTCCCTAATATTGAGTAAATTTCATAGATTTCATAGACATCAGGGCTGGAAGGGACCTCGGGAGATCATTGAGTCCAGCCCCCTGCTCAAAGGGCAGGAAGTCAGCTGGGGTCATAGGATCCCACCAAGATAAGCATCCAATTTACTCTTGAAGGTGTTCAATGTAGGTGCTTGAACCACCTCCACTGGCAGGCTGTTCCAGACCTTGGGGGCTCGGACAGTAAAGAAATTCTTCCTTATGTCCAGCCTGAAATGGTCTTGCAGGAGTTTATGACCGTTCGACCTAGTCATCCCTTGGGGCGCTCTGGTGAACAAACGTTCCCCCAGATCCTGGTGGTCACCCCTGATAAACTTATAGGTGGCCATCAGATCACCCCTGAGCCTACACTTTTCCAGGCTAAAGAGTCCCATGTCTCTCAGCCTGTCATCGTAAGATCTGTTTTCCTGACCTCTGATCATGCGCATGGCTCTCCTCTGGACTCTCTCAAGCTTCTCCACATCCTTTTTGAATTGCGGAGCCCAAAACTGCACGCAGTACTCCAGCTGCGGCCTCACCAAGGCCGAGTACAAGAGGAGAATGATGTCCTGGGATTTGCTCGAGAAGCATCTATGGATGCAAGCCAGCGTTTTGGTCGCTTTACTAGCCGCAGCATTGCATTGCAGGCTCATGTTCATCTTGTGGTCAATGATGACCCCCAAGTCTCTTTCTTCTGTAGTGCTATCCAACGTAGCACTGCCGAGCCTATAAGGATGCTGCAGGTTTTTCCTCCCAAGGTGGAGAACCTTGCATTTTTCAGTGTTAAACACCATCAGGTTCTCATCTGTCCATTTGCTGAGCTTGTCCAGGTCAGCCTGGATCACGCGCCTATCTTCTGGCGTGGATGCTTTGCCCCAAAGTTTGGTGTCATCGGCGATCTTGGCCAGTCCACTCCTGACTCCAATGTCCACATCATTAATGAAGATGTTGAACAGTATGGGTCCAAGGACAGAGCCTTGAGGGACCCCACTGGTCACAGGGCACCACGATGAGTGACTGCCATCAATCACAACCCTCTGGGTCCGACCACAGAGCCAATTTCCCAGCCAGCGGATTGTGGTGGAGCCAAGGCCACAACTGGCCAGTTTGGCCAAGAGGTGATCATGGGATACCAAATCAAAAGCTTTTTTGAAGTCAAGATATATGACATCAATCTCTTCTCCCTCGTCCAGGTGATAGGTCACCTGGTTGTAGAAGGAAATGAGATTGGTCAAACAAGACCTACCCGCAACAAACCCATGCTGGCTATCCCTTAGGATGTTAGCCTGGGCCAGTCCATCAAGGATGGCCTCCTTAATAAACTTTTCTAAGATCTTCCCCAGGATAGTCAGGCTAATGGGCCTGTAGTTAGCCGGATCCACTCTCCTCCCTTTCTTGAAGATCGGTACCACATTGGCCTTCTTCCAGTCTTCGGGCACTATACTAGAGCGCCAGGAGTTTTCAAAGATCCGTGCCAGTGGCTGGGCTATGACGCTCACCAGCTCCTTGAGTACCCTGGGGTGCAGATTGTCAGGACCGGCTGACTTGAAGGTATCCTACTTCTCAAGGTGTTCCTTCACGAGAACACCTGCAAGTAAATTTGCTACCTGCAAGTAAAAGTAGCAAATTTAGTCAAGATTAGTAATGTTACCTTAGTACTCGTGTAGATGCCTGACCTGGAACGAAATCTGAAAGATAGCTCCCTGCCCCCTGGAGCTGCCTGCTCCTGGGGTGGGCTCCACCACAAGAGTTGCAGCAGGGACTATGCCCCCCATCCCAGCAGCAGGGAGCTCCATCGCAGTCAGGGAGCAGGGGGATGGGAGACCCTTATCTCCCAGCACTGGCTTCATGCTCCTCTCCCAGCAGTGACTCCGTGGTTGCAAAGCCAGTGCTGGGAGCTCCCTGTTGGCATGGACTGGGGAGCCTGTTCCCCACCCAGTTCCATGAGCTCGGAGGGAACAGACTCCCCAGCCGGTTCCCTGCTCCTTATTCCGGAGTAGTTTATACAAGAGTAAATTTAAGCCAGAGTAAAGGAATGTATAGATGTGCCCTCAAAGAAAAATATTGAGATTAATATCCTGATAGTGTAAATAGGTATCAGATCACTAACGTTGCTTTGTCTCTGCAAATGCACCCATGCCCACCAGCAGAAAATTTGGCCCATTGAGTGATTTTGGTGGTATAAGTCTTTTGTCCATTTTTTGCTTTCTATCTGTTGTTTTCTAATGCAAATAACTGTAGATTCATGACATCATATCCCTTGCTATTATAATAATTCTTATTGAATAAAGTATAGAATTAAACTTTAGTGATAATACTACTGAATGACTAACAGTGTAGCAGCTACGTAACATATTCTTTAAAGATAACATAATTACAAGATTTTCACTCTTGAATCTCATTCTCCTGGCATGAAACCTGCTGTGTCCTGTGCTTAGAAGAAGGGATCTAAAAGTGACATTCATTCAAGGTCGCAAGTGGAAAATAAATGTCCTTTTTATCAATGCTATAAAAACAATATTTTAGTTCTCTAAGGTAAGAGAGACAGGAGAGGACACTCCATAGATTTCAAGGGTCCAGATCAGTGGTGTAATTAGAGATGGTAAGTGAGACACCAGCCCCAGGGGCCAATTTTGATGGGACACTGGGATGGCAGCTGCCACCACTGTCATGCTGTCAAGGGCTCAGAAGCTGTTTGTTGCTCCTCTGGTCCAGATTATGAACTGCACTTGACATGCAGTTCAGTAGGAAGGTGATCAAAAAGGTGACTGCGATTTTTTCATCTGCTTGTCCTCTAAGTAACCCAGCTGGTTCCTGGCTTATGTCATGTACCCCTGAGGCTCCTTTATCCTAATTCTAGTTTCCCAAGGGACTTTTTGGCAACCAGGGATATAAAGATGTATTTGAATTACTGTAATCTTATAGGCTGGGTTACTCAGATTGCCTGTTATTCCTCAGTGCTTCCCATTATGGAATCTTGTTTCAATTTGTTCATAAATGTGCTGAACTCTGACCCTTTCAGCTGAAATTTTAAATATTAGTTATTAGCTTCTGGATAAATTTTCTTGAAAAAAATTGAAACAAAGTGATACAGCCATTTATGAGAATAAAAATTTCCTTTTTCATTGTTATGAGATCTTGTCAGTTTTCTTTTAAACTTACCATTCTTCTGTCATCATCAAATGTTTTGAGGAACCTGTTTGAAAAATTTGTCTTAGTCCCATCTTGGTCCACATAAGGAGTAACAACTTACTGTTGCTCAATGACTCCATTAGCTTACATTAAAGAAGTCTGTGCATTCATTTTAAAAGAACCCTGATGATGATGACTATAAATGTCAATATGATGTCATATGATAGTATATTAGAGTTTGTTTACTTGTTTCAGGTTTTTCTTCAAAACTTAGGAAATTACACACATGATTGCACATGTGCATGCAAGTACCCATGCACACACGCAAGCACACACACACCTATATTAAAAGAACATTATTAAGCATTCAGATTCAAGCATTCTGAAGTCAGGAAATGGCAGAATTGAGATTTATCTGTTGCCTTAATTTGGACCCCTTGTGCCATAGCATGATCATGGACTATTTTTTTCCGTAAGTCCTCTGCTGCCCACCACCCAGAGCTCACTAAATTAGCAGCTATTCCGTATTTTGTTCTGTCCTCCTGGTTGTGTCCCCATACCTTATTTATTGTAGACTTCATAAAATTTCCTGTGAAATTATTAATTTCGTCCCTGACTTTTCTGTGATGCTCCTCACACAAGCATTTTGTAAGGAGCTTCACCAATCCAAATCTATCTTTAGAGTACCCTGATGGGGAATTGAGGCACATGCTGATTAAGGTTGAAAGATTATACTTATGCTGTGTGCCCAGTATTAGAGGCCTAGTTTTTCATCATTTATAAAACTTAATATGTCTATAATTGGAGCATGGTTCTGACCATAATCACTTTCAACTCATGCTGAGGTTAAAGAAACAGTGGAGCCCTGCCCCAGTGGTTCTGAATGGCTTGTAAATATTTGGAACACCTTTACTTTTACCTTAACATGTCTAAAGTGCTACTCTCACTGTCCTCAGTTGCACTTTGGAAGATCAGGTTTCTCAGTCTTTGTCACCCTTTGGATAGATACAGGTATTACATTAGTATAAGTGTTTGGAAACTGGCCTAAATGTATAAGACTGGGGACAGACATTACACATAAACCAGTTTAAGTGATCAGAAACTGGTTTAAACCTATAACAGAACAGATGTTCAGTGTACATAAACTGGTTTGAAAATGGCTGAAACCAGTTTGAGAGAAACCTGGTTGAATATAGTATCAGACTTAACTTATTTGAGTCAAACCTGTTTATGTACTGTCTGTCCCAGACCCCTCCCTGGTTTAAGCTAAATCAGACTCCCCCAGCATCCCAGCATGTTTTGGGCTGGGAGGAGCTCTCTGCTCCACAGCAGGGCTGGCCCCTCCCCTCTGCTCCCTGGATGCAGCTCCAGCAGAGACTCGTAGGCACAGCAACATCTGCCTGCTTTCCCCTGATTACCCCCTCCCCTCCCCACTCCCTGCTAAGCAGGGACTCCCCCATCCCTTCTGCCTTACACAGACACCTCAGCATTAGCTAGCAGACCACATGCTGCCTACAGTCCATGCTGTGGCAGACACCAGTGCTGGCTTAGGGCTTTTTGGAGCTAATCAAAGCTCAGCTGGTGATGTCCCTCCATTTCATCTTTATTTAAGCAGAGATGAACTAATGAGAGAGCTGTTTGCTTTCTGATGGGGTGATAAATGCTGGTAACAAAGCTAATAAAAGCTCTGTTATCATTCAAGTAGGGGGGAAACCCCTCCGTAATCCTGCTGGGGCCTGGCCACACCCCTCTCAGCTCAGCCCTATGCAAGGGAAGGGAGGGCTGCTCTAGCCCCCTCCCCCCAGCTTCTAGCCTGAGGCACTGCAGGCATGTGCTTGCATTTCTGGAATGTCTGTACAGTTATAGAGTGATTCAGCCTAGCGAGGTTAGACTGAATCAATTCAGGCTCAGGCCAAATTAAAAACTTTTCCCAAGCAGGATTGTTGAGACATAGAATTCTTCTATTGTGATTCTTTGTAACTATTTTTAAACAACAACAACAACATTTCAGGCATTTAAAAAGATATGAAAAATTGTAAGAAAATTAACCTTTGATTCTAGCAGCCATATAGTCCTGGCTGAATTAACTACCATAATGTAATCAGAAAACTGTTCTACGTATAAAACCAAAAATTAAGATTTTTACTGGCATCAGACCTGATTCATATAACTAGCTATTGTAACAGACTTCAGGAGCTATTGCTAATTGTATCTCCATATGTTATATCATCCCTTCCATAAAAACCTACTATTAGCATCACTGTCTTGTGTTTGGGGTTTTAGATTTAGATTTATGTCCTTTCTGAAGAATTTTTTCTGCCATGAAAAATCTAAAAATGTAACTCTCCTCTCTGTGAACCTCCTTTTTAGCAAAGAGTTATGAACCAATGAAATGCTGTCTCAGGAGCACAAAATGTCCTCACTTGTGACATTGAAAAGTGAACTTGAAATCCCAGCAGATTACTTTTATTGCCAATGACAGCTTTCATCTGCTGTTTTATGCTGCCAGAAATAAGCATGTTTTCAGTAAGCACAACCAGACTTTGAAAGAGTGCTTTATTCTTTAGCTTTGCTGTTTCAAATAGTTCCCTCTTATTCTCCAAGTGATTTGATACAGGAAGATGCGCCTTTCTAGAATACTTGCATATACTGCTGCAGATGAGTATTGACTGATGGTATTATACTCTAATAAAAGCCAGACCCTACTTGTATGAAAACGTTCTGTGTGCGTCACTAAAGCTATTTCAGTCCTTTCTGCCTCCTGAGCTGAATGTAAACTGACATTGGTGACTCTATATTCAAATACAATGTTGTAAAAGGAAGTAGGAAACATAACTTTCAAGCTGTGTGTGAAAACAAGTTAGGGTTTTTAGAAAAGTATCTCTTGAGTATGAAAGGAAAAACACATTTACCTATTGTTATCTCAGTACAGAGTCAGCAGACCTTTTTCTGAACACATTGATATACTGGGTTTTCCCTCCCTTTTTCAGCGTATGAAGCTGGTATTATTGCAGAGACTAAAATTAGGTATTAAATAACTGCAGAGATGTAGTATGAGCACTGGTAGATAAAGCTTCCTCATGCTATTACACAAATGCCTTGGGAAAATCAGACGGCTACCAAGTGCATCCCTGACACAAGGAAGATGCTGAATTTTAGCAAGTTTTGGAGTTAAAACTTCATTGCAGAACAACAAGAAAGATTTTTCTATCTCCCTGCATGCCATCTGAGTCCTCCAGGAAAGGACTTCTACCTGATCTACACATCAAAGAGCTACTCAACACAGCTCACATAGGCACTCTCCTGGACCCAGAGGGACAGCTTTCCATCTCTAGCTCCCTATGTACAAAAATGAAGTTTATTTCCTACTTATGGGGACTTTTTACCATCTATACTTTTTCCAGAGCCTGACAAAGGGCTGTTGAGCCCAAAATCTTGCAGAAAAGGATATTTTTTTTATCAGTTGGTCTAATAAATGGTATCATTATGGAACCAAGAGGTCTAGATCTTTGTATTTCTTTTTGTCTCAGACCAACATGACTACCAAGTACATCCCTTATACTTTTGGAAACATTTTCTTTTGGTTCTGCTGTGGGGCTGATACTACTGCTTATTACAGTATAACCTCATATATCCCGCATGCTCGGGACCAAACAACTGCTGGAAATTTGAAAATTCCGGATTTTTCAAACTGGAGTGGCAGCCAGTCACGGAGTGGGGGCAGAAGAGGTGGGCGAAGCAGAAGCGGGTTGTCCTGGAGCAGCGGCTGCATGTGGAGTGGCAGTGCGGGGTGGTGGATGGTGGTGACAGCTGCCACATACAAGCTTTCTCTTCTGCTGCTCCAGGACCGGCCACTGCTACTCTCTGATGTAGTGTATGTCTAAGAAGTGCTGGATTTTTGAGAATTCCGGATTTCTGATATCTGGGTTTATGAATATCAGGGATCCTGGTTTTCTCTGATAAAAAACCCCTCAAATTCTCTGATAAAAAAATCACAAATTCTCTGAGAACCCCAAAATCTGTGATTAAAGGCCCCCCCACAACTCCCACAGCCCTGTTCGTGCCCTGCCCCAGCCCTGCTGGGTGGCCTCCCAGCTGCAAGGGCTCTGGGGCCAGGAACCTGGGTCTGCAGCCCCCTACCCGCAACAGAAGGCAGCGGCTGCTGCAGCAAAGCAAAGCAAAGCTCTCCTGTTGCCTGCCTGCTGTGGGCTTAGGTGGGGGAAGAGGTGGCTCACTGCCACTGTACACATTTTTGGGGGTCAGGGGGAACCTGTACCCCCCCAGATCTGTGCATGGGGTGGGTGAACGCTGCAGGCTTGGGTCCCTGCTGCTGCCCTCCCCCGGGGCCTCTGTAGCCCAGTGGATGCAATCTGGCACTGCAGGGAATGGCAGAGCCATCCATAGACCTCATTGCCACTGTGAGCTCCACGCTGTGCTCGTGATGCATCCTCTGCATATGCGGGACGGTAGGGAGGGACACAACCCACAGCAGTGCCCCCACTGCTGCCATCACCAGTGCAGCACAGAGTTCACAGTGACAAACAGCTTTCCTGCATGGCCCCACTATGCCCTGCAGTGCTGGGTTGCACTCGCCGGGCTGCATAGACCCCAAGGGAAGGCAGCAGGGCAGGGAGCGCAAGCCCACAGTACGCACCCGCACTTGTCCCTCACACAGATCTGGGGGGCACATGCTCCTCCTGTACCCTGGGAGTGCACGCAACTGTGGGGAGGCGGCTGCACCCCCACCCTGGACTAGCTTCCCTCAGCCCCATATTGCTCCACATCAGAGCCTTGCAGCCATGCACTGCGGTCCCAGGCTTCAAGCCCCATGCACCACCCAGCTGGGCAGCAGCCCCAGCCCTGCCCAACTCTCCCTCCCTCCCTATGGGGGCCTCAATCCCCCCCCCACTTACCTGCGGGAGCTGCTCTCCAGGCTGCATGGGGCCCCCTGCCTCACCACCCTCTTCCCACTCCCTCGCAGCCCTTTGAAGGCTGGAACACTGCCAGCCTGCAGAGAATTCATTGCAAAACTGCAACATCTGCAAGTTTCTCTGCCAAAATGAGAAATCTGTGTTTTACTCCGGTAAGGGGGGAAATCTGCATTTTACTCCATTTTTCCATGGGAAACAGAAAACCCAGATCTCTGCTTATTATACTAAACATGACTCTTTCTCTGGCTTTTTTTTTTGACCTTCCTACTGGATTTTTTTTCATACAGTTGTTTCCCTTTGCCAAAGCACACTTTAGCACACGTATAGTATTGTTAATGTGGGTGACCACAGCACCTACCTCACTGGGCCACTTGTTCTAGACTGGAAACCTAGGAACTATTGCGATTATAAGATGAATAACTATGGAGGAAGTGGTAGCCACATCATAATTGAAGACATCCAACTACTTTGTTATGCTTGAAGAATGGAGTGCATTTTCCAGAAAAATTATAGCAGTCATTCAGAAAAATGTTCTCCTACAGAGAAGATCATAAAGATTTGTTTGTCTTTTTAAATGTTTGGCTTGGGTTTTGACAATATAAAATATCTTTAAAAAATCAATTGAATTTAATTTGGAACCAGAAATACTAATCATAATTATGCGGTACTGAATGATGTCAGGAAGAACAGAGTTGTTTGGGTTTACTAACCTGTACCTCTTCCATATCTTAACAAATTTAGATTGATTTTGTTTTACCCATCATGCTTAATTTCCTCAACTTAATGTTTGTTCCTGGGCTCATTACAACATCCCTGTAATTACTTATGCTAAATTACTGATACACAATTTCCCAGCGAATCTGAATGTTGGTTTTGCTGCTGAAGTAAGAGGGCAAATACTTGCCACTTCTTAGCTGACTAGACATGAGGCTAGGATGAGAACCAAAGATCTTATACAAAATTTTAGTGATGATCCAGTACACCATTTCTTTGTTTGTTTGTGCCATAGTAGCACCAGGGGCCCTAATGTAAATCAAGACCTCGTTGTTTTAGGTAGGAAGCCTCTCCTTTCCCTCTTTCTGTCATATATACTTGTCTTGAAAAAAATATTATTGATTGCTGTTTCTATTTCCTATAAATTTATTCTCCTTTTCTTTGGGGCATGCCTCAAACTCCTGCTGCATCTTCAGGAGTGAGATTCCTGCACAAATGTTGCCTTTGTAGACTAGCCAATTTCTACCTCTTTGGAGATACCTTGTAGGATTAACACTTACACAAATGTCTTCTTACAGAGTCTGGAGGATATCTTGTTTGTGGGTGTTTCTTGCTTATCATTTATATTTTCTGATTTTCTGAAAAACAGCATGGCCTGCCACACCAAAGTCCCCGCCCCAGTGGACTTTTGCAACAGATACGAACCTCTTGCAGCCCCAGCAGAGCCTATCAAGCTGCCAACTCCTTCAGGCAAACAGGCTTAACTGTAGCTACCGCCCCCACTGTCCCTAAGACAAAATGCAAAGTGTTTGTCGTGGGAGACGCCATCCTGAGGGTGACTGAGGGGGCAATCTGCCACCCTGACCCCTTAGCCTGAAAAGACCATTCTTGACAAACTGGCTGAAGGCAACATCCTGAGAGAGAGCCAGAATGGGTTTGTTGCAGGTAGGTCCTGCTTGACCAATCTTATTTCCTTTTATGACCAGGTGGCCTATCTCCTGGACAAGGGAGAAGAGATTCATGTCATATATCTTAACTTAAAAAAAGCCTTCAATCTGGTATCCCAAGATCACCTCTTAGCAAAGTGACTAATTGTGGCCTCAGCTTCACCACGGTCTGCTGGCTGGGGAATTGGCTCTGTGTTAAGACCCAGAGGGTGGTGGTTGATAGAAGTCAGTCGTCATGGTGCCCTGTGACCAGAGGGGTCCCTCAAGGCTCTGTCCTTGGACCCATATTGTTCAACATTTTCATTAATGATATGGACATTGGTATCAGAATCAGACTGGCCAAGTTCGCTGATGACACCAAACTCTGGGGTAAAGCATCCATACCTGAGGACAGGAGGGTGATCCAGACAGACCTTGACAGGCTCAGGAAAGGGGCGGATGAGAAGCTGATGGTGTTTAACACTGAAAAATGCAAGGTTCTCCACTTCGGGAAGAAAAACCTGCAGCATCCTTATAGGCTCGGCAGTGCTACGCTGGCTAGCACTATGGGTGAAAGGGACTTGGGGGTCGTGATTGGCCACAAGATGAACATGAGCCTTCAATGTGATGCTACAGCTAGTAAAGCAAGGAAAATGCTGGCTTGCATCCATAGATGCTTCTGAAGCAAATCCCAGGATGTCATTCTCCCCTTGTACTCAGCCTTGGTGAGGCTGCAGCTGGAGTACTGCGTGCAGTTTTGGGCTCCGCAATTCAAAAAGGATGCAGAGAAGCTTGAGAGAGTGCAGAGGAGAGCCACATGCATGATCAAGGGTCAGGAAAACAGACCTTATGATGAGAGGCTGAGAGCCATAGGACTTTTCAGCCTGGAATAGCGCAGGCTCAGCAGCGTCCGGTGGGCACCTATAAGTTTACCAGGATCTGAGGGAACATCTGTTCACCAGCGCATCCCAATAGATGACAAGGTTGAATGATCACAAACTCCTCCATGCCAGTTTCAGGCTAGACACAAGGAAGAACTTCTTTACTGTCCGAGCCCACAGGGTTTGGAATAGACTGCCACTGGAGGTGGTTCAAGCACCTACTTTCAACACCTTCAAGAAGCGATTGAATGTTTATGTTGCTGGGATCCTATGATCCCTGCTGACTTCCTGTCCCTGGGGCAGCGGGCTGGACTTGATGATCTTCTGAGGTCCCTTCCAGCCCTAATGTAATGTCTATTACATTTATACTTGTATAAGTGATTGGAAACCAGTCTATACCTGTAACTGGATGGAAGTTCAGTGCACATAGACAGGTTAAAAAATGGCAGATCCCAGTCCATGTTAGATCTGGATCAATGTGGTATCAGACTTAAGCAATTTAGATCTATCAAATGTCTCTACCAGATTCCCTAGTGACTCAGATTAGGTTGCAGTCACGTGACATTCCAGGCTGCTTTGTGGGACCCTGCTAACCCTACTTCACAGGGGGACGCACTAACCTCAGACCTCACTCATCTCCTCCCAAGCTCTCACAGAGATGAGCCAGAAACAACGCTGTCGCCAGCCCTACCTACTGTCTGTGACAGTCAGCAACAAGTGGCAAGTGTGCTGGCTTAGGTCTGGGTGGGCTGAGGCTTCGTAGTGGGAGGGCTTAGCTTCCCTATCCCCACTGCCTGGTTACCTGGGACAGCCACAGGCAGGAGGCAGGTCTGGGGGCCATGCTAGGCAGTGTGGGGAGGGGAAAGGGCTTTGCCGTGCATCCCCAGCCCTGGCCCCCACAGACCTGAGACAGCAGAGCTTGAGGGGGCTTCATAGTTGGGGCTTCTGCTTCCCTCCACCACCCACCTGGCTGCCATTGACAGCTGGCCACAGGCCGGGGAAGGGGCTGAGAAGAGGGGCAGTGCTAGCCAATTAGGGGTGGCCTAGCTGCTTGGCTACTCAGCTGGGCTAAGCATTCTCTGGCAGCCTGCTGGGAGGTGTGTGGGAATGCCCCCAACCTGCTGGCCTTGACCAGTGCAAGCAACCTGTTTGCCTCACCACCGAAAGGTGAACCTTTGTTCTGTTTACTCCTGACCTAACCTTAGGGCGCTTAAAGTGCCAAACTTAGATCACTTTCTGCCTTGGGGTTTTTAGACATCTGTACTGAACCCTGGAGACTGGGACCATCCTGGTCTAGAGAAGGTGTGTGTGGGATGGGTTAGGGTAGCATCTGCTCTGTTTTTCCATTGTTTACCTGGCAGATCTAAAAAATTAAACTGGCAAACCCATAATGTATATTTTTCACTGCTTGCATCACAAAAATGTAGATATGATAAAGCACCCTGGCATCTTTTTTAATATAAATAGATATGTCTATTGGACTGCTAAAACTGTGGTTAATCTCCTGCACTGCATGTGTTTTGCATATAAGTTTCTCAAATTGTGAAGAAAGTTAAAAATAATATGGTTTGTTTTTAATGCTACTGTTTATTGGACAATATGTACTGTTATTCCTTTCTGATACACATTTGGTGTTAAAACTGTATATAGTGAAAGCAGTAGCTTGTGGGACAGTCCTCAGGGAAGAATGTCATTATTTTGTCACTGCTGGACATATGTGCTCCACAGAGAAAGTGAAAGGCTTAAGAGTAATGTTGTTATGCATAGTCTAAAATATATTGTACATTACTTTACTCTTTGTAGAGTCCATACTGGGGTTGTCTAGTGTAAAAATGTGCAGTCATTCTGTAACAGAAAAATAATCCTTTACTGTCAGTATAAATTTACAGGTTTCTTTAAAATTTGGATCCAGTGAAATGTACATAATATTGTGTTTAAATAGCAAAGTAGGAAAAATTCTCTGAACTACAAGCGTCAACTTATGACAAGTGTGTTATCAGGACAACTGATGCTATTTTCCAAGACCATTTTGGACTTAATGAAAATTATCTTTATATAACATGCTGTGGCAGAAGAAATAGTCTGTGGTCTTGCTTACACTCATGTAAATTCAAATTAATTCCATTGCGAAATTTTACATGCTTACGAGTGATAGGAGAATTTTCCCAGCACACCTCATACTCCGCTGCACCTGTGCAAGGGGAACACGGGGTTTGCTTTAACTTACTTTTCTGTTCCCCCAACCCTAAGTTCATCATGTATTGAGGGCATTTTCCGGTGTAAATGGCTATTCTACTTGATGCTTAACCTGTATCTTAGCATTCTTGTGTGGTAGATTACTAGGGAAAATGGACACCTTGCTTATACCACTTTTCCCACTTTTTTCCAGCCATGTCAGAATTAGGGGCCATGAGGCATAGCGATCACAAGATTTGCTCAGGCATGTAAGTCACAAGAAAATCTATCTCTGCAGGTAGGATTCTCAAAAGACTGGATCTTATGGCACAGCAGGAGACAGGATCAGGGGCAGCACTCAGCTGCATCAGCCCAGCTCTGCTTCCGGCAGGGACTGACAGAAGTTAATGAAGGCACTCCGTTTTGAAGCGCCTTCATCTGAACCCTCATGAAATGGGGATTTAGAGTGTTACACAATTGGGCACTTTTAAAGCACCCTGCAGCTGTGCACTCCTGTCAGGGCACGGTTGGAGAACACTGGAGGCAGCTGATCATACAACAAAATGTCACGTCTCTCCGTGCCCTGTAAATCATTTTGAGTGTGTGTGTGTGTGAGTGAGTGAGAGAGAGAGAGAGAGAGAGAGAGAGAAATAAGTATAACTTATACATGATGGGAATAAAATGAGACACAGCAGGGAAAACTACCAATAATAATATTTTTTCAATCCAGTTCTAATTTCAACCTATTTCAACAATCCTGGAATCAAGTTCAGTTCTCGTGGAAATAAAAGCAACACCATTGATATTTATAGGAATTTACTTTGTTTATCTCGGAGGTTGAAGTTATCTTTCAAAGAATACCAGAGTATATTACCTCTTGGTCTTGCTGCAGATTTCATGATTTTTTTTATTTAAACCTGTTGTTTCAGAATGGTTTACCAAATTATCTGATTATTTTTTGCACAGAAGTCTTATCTTTAAAAACATGACTTGGTAGCATTTACTGTGGTGATCTTTTTAAATTAAAAACATTGATTCTAGAGGTAGGGTGGGTACATTTTCAGATTACAGTATTTCTCTTCAAAAGATAAGATGTAAAACTGGCTAACATCTGGGAGCATCTGTCCTTGTCCACACTGTGGATTATCTGAGTGCTAAACTGTCGTCACATTTTCAGAGAGATTTAGAAAATGAATGGAAAGTACTTAACTTCTTTGACCCATTCTAATTTTAGAATTGTGAAATGCACAGGAAAACGTTAGTTTTAGAATGGTATATATACTTAAAAATATGTGTGTTTTAAAATGTGAAAAACATTTTTTTGGCATTTTCTCCTGTAAAATCTACACTGTAGGTAATTTTGTGAAAGCTTGGTAGATTTAATTTTAGTACTGAAATTCGTTATAAGCAATAAAATACCATAGCTCTATTTTTCAAGTATTTTATCTATGCATAAGGAATCAGAACTCATGGTAGAGGTTATATCTAGTATCTATGCATAGAAACTAATAATTGATTGAAAATAATTTAGACTCTTGAATTTGGGTTATATCAAATGTCCAAGTACATGGATTTCTGCCATCTAATTTCATGGGAATTCAGTCTCCCTCTTCTTGATGTAATATTTAATGTGGGTGCTTCTTTTCTGTGTAGATCTGTAACCCAATGCATCTGAATGTCTGTTTTATTTTCATAATCAGACTTCCATAGCTATTATCTTGATGGAGAAATGTACTAATGAGGATTCTTAGCTGCTCTTTGTTTTTCATATCAGAAGTACTTAGAAATGCCTTTTTCATTTTTCTGAGTAGTGAGGTATTGCCTTTTAATAAGTTTTTTTGTAATATGTGAAACCATTTTTAGAAGTATATCAAGGACAGTGACTTATTGAAAATTCCTATTTGTTGCAGCCCAGTTTGAAATATAAAGTGGCTAGTCAATCCAGAGTATTTCTTCCACTACTGCATTTATAAATGAGCTAGAACACTATTACAAAATTTTTAAAATCCAAGGGTAAAAATATTTTTAAATTGATAGACATGCCTGGTATCTCTTATGTCAGTGTTTGGTTTGGATTGCTCCTTAATATTTGCATGCTTGCTCTAACAGTGACTGTTCAGTATGCTTTTTTAAAGTAAATTAATTCTTAATAGGAGTGAATGACATATTGTGTGCTGTGCTAGTTAATGATGATTTATTACTCATGGGATTTGATACTTTTAGCAAACTGATTTCTCTACTTTCTCTTGTGAAATGGATATAACAGTATATGAAAGACATTGTCTCGGTTACTCTGGGCACTTCTCCACAAGACGCTACATCGCCATAGGGATGAGCTATGGAGATGTAGCTCATCACTACAGCGATGTAGTGTCAGCAGGCACTTACCATGATGCCACTATAACTGCGCAATAGCTCATTGCTGCTATGCAGTAGTGTTGAAAGTGACCCGTGTACCACCAGGACTGTGCAGTACCAATGGATACTGCACACTTGCACAGTCGGTTAGTATGAACTGCTCATTCAGCGGTACATGTAGATGCACCCACTATGTAGCTACTCTACATATTTAGACCCTTTTATAAATTCTTTTTAACACAGAAAAGATTTTGTAGTAATTTATAATTTACAGTAAAAGCAGCATTTTGCTAATTTTAGATATTTTTCAATAGCCATTCAATGTCTTGAAACATGGAATTCATTTCATATGATAGTATTTTTTTCTCTTTAAGTTGTTATTTCTGTGGAATATAATGTCAGTTTTCAGCAGTGTAGATGAAAATATTTATTATAATTTAGAGGGTATTGAGAAGAATTGTATCGTATACATTGTTTGGTCTCTTGGATTAGGATACGTCTGTGGAACAAAAATGAACATCCACACATTCACACCGTTTGTCATGCTAAAAAATCGCCGATTAAAAAAAATACTGTAATGGTGGATTCAATTCAGAAAAGTTACTGTTTTGAACAGCAACTTCTTTATTGCAGGAAGTTTTTCCACCATAAATTTTAAGGTAGGTGCAAGTCTGAGAGACCCCCACTATCCCACAGTGCACTACTCTCCCTCACCAGCCTGCTTCTAATGGAGGTGGGAGGGATGGAGACCAGCTAGTTCCCTGATAGCCTGCCTAGCCAGTGAGCTGTCACCCTTGCTGCCACAGGGGGCTTGTAAGCAACTCCAGGTCTCCTTGTTACAAAAGCACAGCAGAGCAGCAAGAGGGATTGGGTTGCCTGAGTGTCAGTACCTTAAATGATACAGCTCACAGACAGCCCCAGACTAGAAACTATCTATTGCTGCAGCCCTTGCTTATTTCTGCCTGATGAACCTTGATCCGTCCCCTTGTCCCCCCCAGTATTTTGCATGCAGAACAAACAGCCTCTGATGTGGCAGCAAACACTGATCAGGCAGGCCTCACATTAAAGCTGTCCCTCTCACCTGTAGGCTTCACAGGATGGATTCCTTGGATGGAGATTATGCCTTTTTTGCAACTTTGTCACACTCCAGCCAGGGGACTGTGCATTAGGCCTGTGTGAATAGGGAACTATTCGATTCAGATTCGGCCAATCTGGATGCCAGTGATTCGATTTGGAGATTTGGATCACTTTGCTGATTCAATTCAGCCAAATCAGCTTTGCAAGATTCAGAGCCAATTTGAAGATTCAACCATAGAGTATAATGAGGAATCAATGAAATATCTACAACTTTGTTATTTTCTGGATGTTTCAGATTAAACTTGCAGGGGTGCTAGCTTCTGCTAAGAGCATGAAGCCTGACAAGTTTCAAGATGATAGGTGCAGGGGTTTCTGGGAGACTGCACCTCAAAATTGTGAAAGCAAAACTCATGTCACGTGTGTTACACCACAGCAGGGTGAAAACTTGTGACATGGGTGCTTACGCAACTGTGTCTGACTTGGGGCACAGTGGGGGTGAAAACTACTGCAGGCCTGGCTGCAAGGCCCTGCTGCTGCCATGAGGCCTGCCAGCTGTCAAGGAGGTAGGTGCAGGGGGGTTCTGGGGCCCTGCACCTCTGGCTGCTGACAGGCGAAACTCATGACATGGGTGCTTGTGCAAGTGTGTCTGTCTGGGGGCACAGGGGGGTGAAAACTGCAGGCCTGCTAGGCCCTGCTGTAGAAAAAAACTACTGCAGGCCTGCCAGGCCCTGCTGCGGCCACGAAGACTGCCAGCTGTCAAGGAGATGAGTACAGGGGGAGTCTGGATTCTGGGGCCCTGCACCTCTGGCTGCAGGCAGGCAAAACTCATGACATGGGTGGGTGACACGATGTATGTGTTCAGGTGCATCCTTCCTGGCGCTGGGGCCTCTGCACAACATGGCGGTGTGCCCCAGTGAGGCCTCCTTCTCTCGTACAACCTCAGCCTGGTCCATCACTGTAAACGGCAGCAGATAAAAATAACTTAGGTGGCGCAGCACCAGTAGCACCAGCAGCATCTACGGTAGTCATACTGAACTGTCAGGCCCTTCTTTCCTCTCAAGTAGGTGCACCTAGTGTGTGTCTGTTAGGTGCACCCTCACTGTGCAAATGTGTGTGTGTATTTCTGATCAGGTGCGCCCTTCCTGGTGCTGGGGCCTCTGCACACCATGGCAGTGTGCCCCAGTGAGGTCTCCTCCCCTACAGCCTCATCTCAGTCCACCACTGTAAACAGCAGCAGGTAAAAATAACTTATATAGACATAAAAACACAAGATAAGCTATCACACACCATGAGTAACATATATCCAGCACAGCATCTTTACTTCTTGCTTTCAATTCCTTTATAAAAAGAAGGGCTCTGTGACAGTTTGGCTAGGCTACCAGAGATGCTGCTGGGGCAACTGTGCTAGTGCTGCTGCTCACTCACTGTTTATTATGAAAAAAAAAAAACAGAATAGTTAGAGAAATGCATCTTAGGAAGCTTTTGGTTTGAAAAACCCTTTGTCAGGCTGGGAAAGCACCTGCAGTTGATGGATGGAAGGAATAGTAAAGAAGCCAAAGGCTGGCCTGGCACTCAATACAGGCAAGAAAGCCAGTCAGCGAAAATGGAAATGGAGGCACCAGGGGGTGAGAGACAGCCTGGGGGGGAAGGGGAATGTAGCAGGACAGATAAAAGTGCAGAGTCAGATGTCCATAGGGGAGTCAGATGTCTGGCAGGTTGCAGTGTGCCAGAATTTCACTATGTACATTGAGTCCATGAGTTTCTGTACCTACTACCTAGGAGGCTGAAGAAGTGCAGTTCATAGGCCCAGCTCTGAAAAGTGGTTTGTACATTCAAACAAGCACCTAACCTCATCACCAGAACTGAAGCCAACTTCTACAGCTTAAAACACAAAACCTGCCAACTATCTCCAGTACCCCCACAAACAAATTATAAACCACTTTTCACAGCCAGGCCTATGAAATTCACTTCATCAGCTTCCTAGGTACAGAAACCAACAGCAGGTGCTTCCTCAGCCTGACAAAGGGTTTTCAAAAGCAAAAGCTGGCTTCCTAGGCAGCTAAGCTGAGCTCACTGGGAGCCTCACAACTGCACTGAAACCAACAAGCCTCAAGCCTGTCAAAGACGTGACAGGTGTGGGCTTTCCCTAGCCAGGACTGTATGCGTGCGTGTGTTAGCTGGAGGTTATGGTGCCTCCTACCTACCTTTTATCAGGGGATCATTGATTATGGCATTTATGGGGCTGCCATGCCGCCAACAGTCCCACCAGAACTCCCTACCCTGGCAGGGTGCAGTTTTAGTGGTTGTGCCCATGACCTGGGGCCTCCTCCTTCCCCATAGCCCCAGCCCATACATCCAAGTTTGTCCTGGCAGGAGAGTGAGCTCAGTAGGGACATGTTCTTCCCCTGCTGGCTGGTAATGCAGTGAGTTCCCCCTCCAGCTGAGTGTGGAGCAGTAACTGGTTTTTAAAAAAATGAAAGAAGGAAATCAGTGCAGACTGAGTGAGGAGAGTGGCACTCAGTCTGTCTGCAGGTGAAACTTGGGGAACCCCAGCAGCGGGAGGTTCACTTTCAAGAACACCAGCTGCTCCAGCAAACCAGGATCCGACCAGGCACGGCGGGGTGTCACAGCATCCCCAGCAATGCTGAACAATCTCTCATTTGGAATGCTGGTTGGTGGACAGGACAGGTGTTGCTGGGCCACTGTTGCCAGATCCTGCCACATCTGACTGCGGCTTGCTCAGTAGGCCAAGGGGTTGCAGTCCAGTGGCTCCACATCCTCAACAAGATAGGTAGCCACTGAAGCTTTGGTGCTACCTGCAGAAGGCCTGGGGTCTGGTGTGTTTGGATCCCAGCATTGAAGCCATGCCCATGGTCCACATTGGCAGTGGCTGGCATGGAGGATACCAGCTGGTGCCGGTGGCAGTGCTGCTGCTGGGAGTGCTGGCACAGGGAAACGGATCCCCCCATTCCACATCACCTCTTCCCTTCGGCTTCCCTGACTTTGTTGACCAGCACCTGTGTCCAGTGATTGAGGATTTTGGTGCTGCCAGTGCACATGCTCCCCTTCACCCTCGGGTCAGACATGTCTGCCAGCATGTGGACCGTACTGGACCACAAGGGATCCAGCCATGTCCTGATGCCCTCCTTTAGCTGCCTCACCAGTGCCTGCATGTCTGGTGACAGCGGCCTGCCCCAGCCGGAACACTCTGTCCCCTGGAACTTCTCCCTTTTGGTTCTCAAGTTCCTTCACTACAGGGATCACCAGAGCTAAGAGTCTTAGTGGCCTCGAGGAAGGACTTGAGGACCACCAAGATCTGGATGGTAGTACCCCACTCAGCTCTGTTAAGGGGGCTGCCAATCCCAGTCCCCCCAAGCAAGGCCACCTCATGGATGGCCTTCTGTTTCTCCACCAGCTTTTTGAGTATCAGGTATGTGGAGTTCCAATGACTCTTCACAACCTGCATGATTTTGTGCTGTGGGATGCTCAGCTCTGTCTGTTTCTTACATAGTATCTTGTCCCCCTTGATGCTGCGGTGGAAGTAGCCTGCCACCTTCCTGCATTTTGAAATCAGCTGGCTTGTGGCAGTAGTGATAGCAGCACCATCACTGGCAGCCCTGTCTCCCTCCAAGGCATCCCTAACTATGAGGTGCAGCCTGTGTGCCACACAGCGGATGCCAGCAAAGTTGGCATCATGGACATCCTTGACCATATTGGCCCCGTTGTCGGTGACCATGAACCTGCAGGTGAGGTTGGCCTGCCCAATGAGCCACCCCTGCACCATGTGGTTCATGGCCACTATGATCTCCCTTGCTCTGTGGGACTTATCCACTACCTTGGCTTGGAGGAAAGCCCACTGACGGCCTGACTGATCATACCAGTGCCTTGTGTGGGAGAGGTAGGTGTGATCGCCACCCTGGCTGCTCCAGATGTCGGAGGTGAAGCGCAAGGCTACCTGCAGCCCTGCCTTCCACAGCTCCTCCCTCAAGTACTCCCTGCATGCCTCATACAGCAAGGGCACCACTGTCCTGCTAAAGGTGGTGCTTGAAGGCACTTGGTATGATGGGGCCACAAGCTGCCTGAACCCTGGCTGCTCAGCTAAGGAGAAGGGCTGGCTATCCAGAGCAAGCATCTCCCAAGTGGTCTGGGTGATCTCACTCACCTTGGGAATGTGCCGTCCTCTGTCTGCAGGTTTCCCCCACTGTTCCAGGGTGGCCTGCCTCTGCTTTGGTGGGGACAGGGGCTTTGGAGCAACTGGGGGACTTCCTTTTGGGCATGCTCACACTGGTGCCAGGCTGAGCAGGAAGAAGGGCAAGGGGGTGCTGCCTCCTGAGATGCAGTAGCATCACCATGGTGGTGAAGTGTTTCACCTCCTTGCCCCAGCTGATCTACCTTTGGCAGTGCTGGCAGATAGCAAACCTGGGATCGTCTGCCAGCTCAAAATGCTCCCATACTATGCTACTTTCCCACTTCTGGGTTGACGGTGTGGCTCCTCCCTTATCCCCACCTCAGCAGACTGAGGCACAGCAGCAGGAGGAGCTGCCCCAGCTGAGCCACTTGCTTGAGCCACCACAACCTCAATCTCAACCTCAACCTCCTCTGAGGTGCTGCTTTCCAGAGAAGGAGACCTGGGTCATGGGTAACTTTGAGGGGTGTGGAACACAAACTCTGATTCCTCCTCAGTCCCCAGAATTGCTTGAACCAGTTGCTGGCTCCAGCTCCTTGTCTAGCAGTCAGAGGCTTATGCTGGGAGATGACATGGGGGTGGAGGAGACTGTCATTCTGCTGCTGGTGCCTATTTCTGGAGTTAGGGGTGGTGGTGCAGGTGCAGGGATGTCAGGTATAGATATTGCTCCCCTCTTGGCTTCCACTGGCAGAAAAAGCCTCATGGCTGCTTGGGAAGAGGATGCATCTATGGTTGGGGGCAGGGAACTTACAGCTCTTCCCCTAACCCTTCTTCCTCCCTTGCCGGAAGACATGGCACCTGCCTTTCAAGCACACTTCATAGTAATCTTTCTTGTGCTGCAAAAGGGGTGTGTGTGTGTGAGAGAGACTGCTTTTGTCGTTTTCTTTCCTCTGTGTTGTGTGCATGCACTGAACTCTTCTTTGATTGATTGTTTGATTGAGTAATGATTATTAAGAACCGTGTAAAAATGTGTGCTATCTGTCTTCTTCTGTCTGTGCTGTGATGTATTTATTTACTACATATTATGAATGGGAAGTGTGACTCCTTTTGTTGTGTGTTTTCTTACCTCTGTGTTGTGCGCACTGGACTCTGCTTTGATTATTAATAGCTATATATAGTGTCTTCTTCTGTGATGTGCTATTAATGTGAATACATGACTACTACTGTACTTCTTGTTCTTCTTCTGTGTTGTAATGTGTGCCTAAAATAATATATCTCCTTCCTCTAGGACTCTTGAGTTCTGTGTTCTGTGTGTTAATCTCAATCTGAATCTCTGACTTCCGTGTTGTCTTTAGCCTGTACGTAAACTAACTATAACAATATTAATAACTAATAACTCTATATAATCATGATTCTGAATCTCTTCTTTTATGAATATCTGACTTCTTCTATGATGTGGGAGTGCGTGGAATGTGTGCTTTTCTGCACAGTGATGGATCGCACTGCCAGGGAAAACACTTCTCTTGAGCTTTCTCTTTTAAAAGTATTGCCAAAAAAAAAAGAACAAATATAAATTGAAAGAAATGAATTGGATAAGTAGTAAACTAACTAGAGAGATGCTAAGCTAAACTAAGCTAAGATAAGCTACATGCCAATCCTTTCTAAGAACAAAACGGAGTAGACGACTGACTGACTAGGAAGCAAACCAGATAGTCCAGTACCTTTCTGATGCTGTTGCTCACTCAGAACCAGCTCACAAAAGGCACAGTAAGTCTGCAGACAGAGGCTTTTATGCTGGTTCTATATCCCTCCCCCCAGACACTGTGATTGGAAGGGCAGTCAGAGAGAAATCACAGTCACTGGCCAGCTAGAGATATCAGTCCACCCCTGCCCTGCTCCCCCTCTGTCTTCTAAGTTTCTGTTTCCACAGAAAGACCACCTTCTGAATTGTCAGATGTTTTCCGAATCTTTTCCAAATCGATTTGGAGGCTCCAAATTGATTCAGAAAGTTTTAAGCTTCTAGCAATTCAGTTCAGATTCGGAGGTTCAGCCTCTGGATTGGGCCGAATCTTCTCCAAATTGAATCGCAAACCAAAGCTTCACACAGCCCTAGTGTGCATGTCTGGCTACACATATTGTATCTTATTTCTATAGTGCAACATATGTCTAACATGCCAAAAATAACACCTGCCAGAACCCATGTTTCATGCTGTATCAGAGCCATGTGTTTCTAGAGTAATTTGTGTAAGTACAGAAATCAAAGCCATACATTGTGAATGCTCCTTCTCCTCAAGGCCAATTTTTGGAAGCATTCCCATGGATAAGCAGTTCTTAATTGGTCATCTCACACTGGTTGGGAAGTATTTTGATTCCACATGTTTAATGTCAGGTTGGGGCTAGATTCAAGAATGGATTTAGGTGCCTGAAAATTAGGTGTAAGGGTGCCTCTAGGATGCAATCCAGACTTCTATGTGATGTACCTAACTTCCTCAGCAGTGCCTCAAGAGGACCACTTCCCTTCGCTGATGTCTAAATTGGCCAGCATGCTGAGCAAGGCACTTCCCATAATGAAAGTGCTAAACTGGATTGGTTTTATTACCAGTGTGGCCCCCTTTCTGGATTGTGGGATTATGGATTTTGGGATACCTAGTAAAATATTCTTAAGCAGTTGCTAAGTAGCATCCATATCCTTCCATTTAGATTCTTTCAACTCCAGATTGTGTTCAGGTTTGTGAAAAAGAACTTTTTATAATATCAAGTGCACATTTGCCTGTGTATATGTATGTGTATTATATATGAATATACATGGAATATATTAATATATTTATGTGTATAATATATATGAAATATATTAACAGTTGTAATCAAGTCGCAATCACATTTATATCAGGCATCACGCCTCTTATATACAAATATTTAATATATTCTGTTTACAATTTAAAATATTCAAATTTTTCTTCTACGTTAGAAGTATGGGCTCCTATACGTGTTCAGGGAGGCTGCTCTGATGCACTGTAATTACAGAGAATCAGAGCAATTACTGTGTTCCAGCAGACTCCAGAGTCATGTGTATCAGCATCCTTGCACTGAAAAATGGTGGCGGGACGCTTTAAACTAAAGCTGATTCAATGAGAGTTAGTTTGAGTGCCCTTTTTCAGTGAGGGGATGCTGATACATGTGACACTCTGGGCACTTTAAATTAGCCCTTTAATTAAAGCCCTCCCCCCGACCACTTCCCAGAGCATGTCCATAAATGCGTTGTATGTCTGTGTTTACCAAAAATGCATATTTAAACTCATTTTAACCTTGATACTCATTCTCAAGTGTTCTCTAATACTTACATATTTCTGGAGTTGATAGCCTGGAAAGACAAACAGATGAATTTCAGTTTCAAGATTGTTAGCTGTTTTTGTGATAAATCAATGAGGAGGACTTTGAATTAATCAAATTGACCATGCAAAATGTTGGCACTTGAGGGTGAAATGGAAAAAACAGAACCTCTGTATTAGCAGTATTTAGGCCAGAACCTCTGCATTAGCAATATTATAATTAATAAAGCAGGGAGAAGTAAATGATAACTATAGATTAAATGTTTTTTTGAAGAATGAAGTCAGAGAGAGAAATTGACTGAGAAAGTAGGGAAGGAGGATTTAATACAATGAGAGGCTTGGAATGAGTCCTCTAAGTTATAATATCAGATGATAGTACAAAATTCAAAGTATAATAGTGATACTATATACTTCTGTGAATGCATGTCTGATTTCAAATCTCAGATGTACTCACACTTCTTGGCTAAGTATAGACAGTCAAACAGCTGGAGGCTGATTTGATTCAATCTTTGCAGGTTAGTTTAACCTGCATGAATTAAACCATTAAGCAAGAGAACAGACATTCACTTTTGATTCCAGAAATACAGACAACATGCCTGTAGTGGCCTAGACCAGAAGCTGAAGGATGCTAGAGCACACCTCCCTGCTTGGCTGGAGAAGACAGTTTGGGCCAAAGCTAGCCTGATCACCCAGCAAGGGGACTTGCGGGGGAAGTCCAAAGTAGGCCTGTGAAAATAGACAGCTATTTGAGTCAACTTCAGATCTGGCTGATTCAGATGCCAGAAATCTGAGTTGGAGCTTCAGATCAGTTTTCCGCTTTGATTCAGCCGAATTGGCTCTGAAGCTTTGGAGCCTCTTTGGAGATCTGGCCATAGGATATAATGGAGAATCAATGAAATATCTATAACTTTGTTGTTTTTAGTCTGATTTAGCTGAAACTTGCAGAGATGGTAGCCCCTGCTGAGAGCCTGAAGCCTGCCAAGTTTCAAAGAGATAGGTACAGGGGTTTGGGAGAAACTGCACCCCAGATTTGTGAAAACAAAACTCATGTCACGTGTGTGTGTTATACCAGAGGAGGGTGAAAACTTCAGGGGTGGTATGTGCAATGAACTTCTGTTGTGTTACAGATTTGAACCAGTTTCCGATCACTTAAATCAGTTTATGTGTAATTTCTGTCCCTAGCCCTTTTCTGATTCTTACATTAAATACAGGTGAAACAAATTCAATCTATGTAACAAAACTTCTTACCAACTACATGAAATCTAACGTTTCTACCAGTTATCTTCATAACTATAGAACAGTCTATTTACAAGACATGAGAAGACAGTGGACTCTCTCCCTCTAGCTATCTGTCTTCCCACATTTTCATTCCAAGTCAATTATCAGAAAAGTCTTGAGATATTTGAGGAGGATGAATAAATCCTAAATGATAGGAGTCAGTGAAAGGGCAGTCTTCAGCTCCATCTGGCTGGTTTCACTCTAAGCATAAGGACTTTTGATTATTCAGAATTTATTCTTAACTTCTCACTAGTATGGAAGGTAGTCATTTACTGTAGCTACAAAATGAAAATAATTTAGCAAAACAATGGAGTAGAAAGAGCAGTTAATTGTATTTTTAAGAGGAATCCTGATACTAGCCCTGGTCAACTTCTTACTATACAGAGTACAGACAAGATGTAAGGAAGTACTAACTATTGGTGTTTTTGGCTATGGTTCTATCTTCTATAAAAACTGTTCCAAAATAGAATTAAATTAGTTTCAATATGAAAATAATGATTTGCCAACTAGCTGTATTGCCTAAATTTTATTTTTCAAAGCATCCAAAAATATGGCTGTTGTGGCATTAAAGCCTCATTCATAGTGATGACTGATATGAGCATAATGTTTAAATAATTACTCATTTTTTTCTTTCAGCTGACTGAAATAGCTGATTTTAAAAACTTAGTTTTGGCGCACATCTAGTCATTTATGATACATAGTCATTTTTCTAAGTTTGGGGGGGAAATGTGTCAAGAAATAATTAAGGGCCAGATTTTGTAACCCTGAATCATGCTGAGTGCTGTTTAATCATTCAAACAGCCACATAGTTATCATTTTACTTGCCAGCTTGAGTGTGTACTTACTTAAGTGGTACCAATTTCAACCTTCAGAACCTTCCCACACTCAGCTACCAAATCCTTTCTCAATCACCGTTTTCCTATTTCTTTCAGAGTTACCATGAGAAATAAGAGATCAGTGGCCTTTTTAAGCTTCATTGTGCACAGATTTTGCCTTGATTGTTCATAACTTTATTACTAACCCTTAGTATAGTTAAGCTTTATATACACATCACACAAATCCCATTCTGTAACACTCATACTATAATCAGCTCCAGTGAAATTTCCTATTTCATCACAAGGGATAGGAACCTTCCTGACCCACAGAAATAAAATACATTTTCCTTCCCAGGTTGAACATTTCAGTAAATCTGGATTTGATTGCAATATCACATTCAAGTACAAGTGTTTATTTTTCTTTTAAAGTTACATTTCAAAACTTACATTACTGCAATTATAAGATTTTAGGTGATAAATGTACAAATCATGAATTCAAAATTTTACAAAAATCAACCACTTTGAACATTTACACTTAAAGGAATAATCATTGTATACATTAGAAAAATATAGTAAAGCTTTCCTAACTCCGACTTTGATGTGTGAATCTGTAATTCTGACAAAAAGGAATGAGTCTTACTCCATTTCTCAAAAAAAGACTTGATAAAAGACTGACGTTATCATCATATGGAAGGCTCAATAATCTTCTGAGATGAGTATTATAGGTCACACCTCATTTTGTCAGACATCCTACTTACACCCTGAAAGCTATTTTAGCAGCCTTAAATTCGAAGAAACCTGTGGCACAAAGAGAACAGAAAGCTTTGCTTAGGAGGTATGTTGGGAGTCCCTCTTAGCATGGTAAATTTCTAGATTGGTCAAAAATATGGCTAGGGCAGTGATACAGCAGGAGACTTGGAGCTCCTGCTCCTACAAGAGTAGGCAGGCTGAGGCAGGCTGCAGGTGCAGCAGGAAGTCAATTAGGGGCCATGCCTGAAAAGCACCCTGCAAGCATGGCCAGGGCTGATTGTAGAGTCATCTGACCCAGTAGGAGGGCTTAGACTGGAAATAAACCCAGGTCCTGAGCTGAGTCAGCAGCAAGATGCTGGAGGCTGCTGAGTGAACACTTCCAAGTAGGATGGCTGTAGCTCCTGTGTGCCAGCAAAGAGAGAACAGCCTGCAGCAGTCTGGAGGTTTGGGGAAGGACTGTGGGGAGAAGGAGGTCCCTGGGGGCCTAGTAAGGGGGTCCAGGAGCCCTGGAGATGATGCTGTTACAGGCAGGAAGAGAGGTCAGGTCCAAGAATGCAGTATTTCCCTCAGCCAGCAAAGTATACCTTAGTGGTTTGTTCTAAGCCGCATAGTTAAAGTTGTTCTAAATTATTCTAGGACCCTATTAGATCCTTGGTAGGGTCAGATATCTCGAAGATTTACAATAGGAATTGCATCAAGCATAGATTTTTTGGCATTTGTTGGCTGTTTACAAAATCTCCCATCTGCTTTAGGGGGTCCTCATCATTGGTGTGCGAGTGAGGCTTTACGGCATATATAGTGGCCTAAATCAAGCCACTTTGTAGACAGCTATAGGGCACTTTATGTGCCTGAAGATAGTTTCATAACTGGCAATCATGTTTTTCCCTTTGACATGACAAAGATATTAGATAAAATGCATGGATAGCAACAGGGGCTGGTGCAGGAGTTAAAACCCAGAGCATTCTCTCTTTCATGATAGTGCCCAATTCATTGAGCTATAGAGCCAGCTTCCCTGGCTTGCTCACCAAACACATCTTCTTGTCTTAACTTCCCGGTGAATTTCACCAGGAAGGTCAGAGCATACTCCTAGACCTCTCTCGCCTTTTACCTCATGGTTAGGGCACCTTGCAGAGAAGTGGAAGACAGTTCAGGTTGAGGAGGGCCCAGAATCTAAGCCTTCCACTTTTTGGGCAAGTGCCTTTACTACTGGGCTATTGGGACAAAATGAGGAAGGGCCCCTTCTTTTGCCACAAACAATTTTAGTTGTGTTTTTTTCTGTGACTAGTGTTTTTGTGGACACAGAAGATTATGGGCTTTCCTGGGCAGCTTAGGATCTCAACAGAGCCTTAGCAGCAACAGCATATCTGCACACTCAGGAGGACAAGTTGAGTTGCATAGGGAGAGTTGGATGAGGTCATGTGAGTACTACTTACCGGTCTAAAGAGGGAGTTGGATTTGGGCCACTGTCTCTAAGCTAGCCTAGCTTTCTTCTAATGTCATGATGATTTAAACAAATTGTATATTTTAAAGGTGCATTTACACAGGTTGTCTTGCACTTGTTTTTCCTATAGGCAAAACAAAACAAAACAAAAACATATTGTTTTTTAGTCTTACAATCCTACTAACCCTGAAGTATGATTTTATCCTGGGAAATAGCTGCATAATGTTGTCATCTTACTCAGCAGATCTGTTCTGTCATCTCAGTCCCTATGCCCTTGAAGTCACACTTTGTCCAACCCTCTGTCACCCCACCCCACCTCAAGACAGGCTCATCCCTGCCTACACCATCCCATCCAAGCATGTGTCTAGCAGTGTTATGTCCCCATGTACCGATCTGTGCAAGCTGCAGTGTAGCACAGCTTAGGAGTAAGCCCAAGTGCTTTTACCTAGGTTCTAAGTAGGCTCAAGTTAAAATTAACCATTTACACAGAAACATCTAATAAGATAAATCATCTTACATGCAGTTGCCCACTACATAAATGGCTATGCCCTCTGGGTTATGTGGCAGTCACTACTGTCTCCTTGGCTGTGCAGTAAGTCCTTTGCTACTGACTGTTAAATGCTACATTTAAAAGTATGCACAAGTGCAAATTCCCATCTCAATAAATATGGCAAAGGCATGAAGTTGTAGCAAACTGGATTTAGATTGAATCTCAGGGGAGCTGTTCTTACTGTCAGAGCAACGTGGCAGGGGAAGAGGCTGCCTAGGATGCTGTAGAAACCAACTCATTGGAAGTTTTCAAGAGGAGGATGGATACCGTTGGTCGGGGTAGTTTAAGAACAGTATTCCTGTGCTCATGCAGGGGGGCTGGGCCAGATATTCCCATGGGTCTAAACAGTTTTAGGTGCTGAACTGATTTAATTGAAGATAAAGAAACTTTGGTGATAGAAAACATATACCAGAAGTGGTACAGTCATCCACCCTGGCAGTCTTTAAAAAACATCTTGAAGCCCATCTTGCTGGGGTCACTTTCCTGCCTGAGTGCAGGGGGGCTGGACCCGATGATCTGTAAGGCCCCTTCCAGTCCCTAACAACTATGAAACAATGAAACTATGAAGTGAGTGCATCAGCAAGCTTCTTATGTATATGCAAGTGCACCTCTTAAAAATACTTTAATAGATACAAACATGATGCAAAAAAGTATAGAGTATGGATCCACTTATTTTAAAATACATTTTCTCTACTATTTCCTCCTACTCCCTCCCTTCCCCTCTCCTTTCCCCCTCCCCATGCTGCAGAGTTATTGCAGTTCTTGAAGAGTTTCAATTTTAGGGTCAGATAATTACATTGTGAATCTCCACTGTAACTAAAGCCAGGACATGGACTGCAGAATGCTTTTATGGGTTTTAGCACATTAGCTAGCTGCCTACAATCCGAATTAGAGATTCTGAGTTAATAACTCTGATTGCTGCTGCTGAATAGGGGAAAAAATATTTTTATTCATAACATTGAGAGCACCTTCTATAAAGTTTTAAACAAATATTTTGTAGTATCAAAACATACCTTATGACAAACAAAACAAAACAAAACAACCTCCCCTGCTCCAGTGCTGGGCGTTTTGACTTATGCTGGGCAAGTCTTGGGACCTCCTTGTTTCCATTGTGATTCAGAGATGTTGACTATTAAAACATAAAGAGCAGCAAATGCTTTATACTGATACATTGTTCTAAGTGTTTGGGTACTTCATTTTTTTGTGGCCAAAATCACAGCTGTTTTTTAAAAAATGTTGACCTGAAGATTTGAATCACATGTATATGCCAGCCTTATTAACGATTATGTAGTATTGAGATTAAATGTTAGTTGTTTTTCCAAAGTGAAAATTCACATTGTGAACTAAACTGTTTTGATTAAAATATATTAAGTTTTACACCATGTGTTTTTGTTGGATTGCTTGTGAAAACATAGTTATTTAACTTGATACAAAGGTCAGGTACAGGCACTGCACTTTTACTGATACAAGTGATTGGAAATTGGTCTATACCTGTAATGGAACAGATGTTTGGCACAGAAAACTGGTCTACATCCATAACAGAACAGAAGTTTGGTGCACGCAGACTGGTTTAAAAATAATGGAACTTGATCTAAGATTTGACCTCACCCACCAAAGGATGAATGTGTGTCCTGTTTGCTCCCAATCTAAACTATGCCATTTACAGAAAACCGCATACTTCAGATCGATTACACCTTACGCTTTTTGAACATCTGTAACTAGCCAAAGTGTTTATCATTTAGTCTAAGCTGATGAGACACACACATATTCATATTCTGTTTATCTTTAATTCTGCAGACAAAACCTGTTGCATTTGCGGTTCGGACAAATGTTGGTTACAGCGCAGCTCACGATGATGATGTCCCAGTCCCAGGCATGGCCATATCATTTGAAGCAAAAGATTTTCTTCATGTTAAAGAAGTAAGTAATGCTTGCTTTTAAAAGCTGTAGCAACTTTTACATGTTGAAAAATAATATTTAATATAACTACACCACTGCATTTTCAAACCAGTGTACAGACATTATGAAGATATAACATGAGTATGAGGGGTTTTAGATTATTTGTATATAATGAGGATTGCATTTCATCACATGCATATTTTACTTTCAAATACATAACCTGTGTAAAGAGTAAGATTAGATTCCATAGTGATTGTTACTTTTGACAGCCTTAAAATAAATCTAGTTATGCAAGTTTGGCAATGTAACATCTTCAGGGATTTGTTGTCCTTGTGATTTAACCTCAATATATTCTTTTTTCTCCCTACATTAACTCAATATATTTAAGTCCATTATACTACACTATATATATATATATATATATATAAAGAATTATACACTGAATAAACAATATTATAACTAGCAAAATATAGATACTAGTTTTCCAAAAGATCACAAATCTACCTTATTCTTGTTTATCCTTTCTTATCACTTTCTTTGGAAAATGCTCGAGAGACACAAAGAAAATTCCATGCTCATTTATCTCCCTTCTTTCTCCCCATTGCAAGAAAAAATGCACAAGGTCAAGGTCCAAAGTAAATAATTTCTTAAAACTTTCTCAGGGAAGCCTGGTGGGACCGTCTCCTGTCTTTCTTCTGTATCACTTTTCTCACATTATGTAAAACTTTAGCCCTTGATAAAGAATCCCATGATCTTTTGTCATATGGTGATCCAAGAGCACTCAGAAATGAAGACCTGTAGCGGGACATGAGAACTCCACTCACTCTTAGATGCAATTGTTTTATTAAGCAAATTTCCATTTACTGAGGCTGCAAGATTGGCAAGCCTTATTAATAATTCTGTAGTATTGAAATTAAAGATTAGTTATTTTTCTAAAGTGAAAAATTCACGTTGTGAACTAAAATATAAGTGAAAAATGTAATATGGGGTTGCCAACCTGTGGCATGCCTGTTGCAAGTGTCACAGGCAGCCTTTATGTGTGGCATGTTGTAGATCAGGGACGGTTCAGGCAGCACAGTGGCAGAAAGGTTGGGAAGCAGAAAACAGACTAACAGCTCAGGCAGGGAGGACAGGGCAGGATTTCATAGACATTAGGGCTGGAAGGGACCTCGGAAGATCATCGAGTCCAGCCCACCGCCCAAAGGGCAGAAAGTCAGCTGGGGTCATAGGATCCCAGCAAGATAAGCATCCAGTTTGCTCTTGAAGGTGTTCAATGTAGGTGCTTGAACCACCCCCGATGACAGGCTGCTCCAGACCTTGGGGGTCTCGGACAGTAAAGAAATTCTTTCTTATGTCTAGCCTGAAATGGTCTTGCAGTAGTTTATAACAATACGACCTCATCATCTCTTGGGGCGCTCTGGTGAACAAGCGTTCCCCCAGATACTGGTGGTCACCCCTGATAAACCTTTAGGTGGCCATCAGATCACCCCTGAGCCTGCACTTTTCCAAGCTAAAGAGCCCCATAGCTCTCAGCCTACCATCATAAGATCTGTTTTCCTAACCTCTGATCATGCATGTGGCTCTCCTCTGGACTCTCAAGCTTCTCCACATCCTTTTTGAATTGCGGAGCCCAAAACTGCACGCAGTACTCCAGCTGCGGCTTCACCAAGGCTGGGTACAAGGGGAGAATGACGTTCCAGGATTTGCTTGAGAAGCATCTATGGATGCAAGCCAGTGTTTCAGTTGCTTTAGTAGCTGCAGCACTGCATTGAAGGCTCATTTTCCTCTTGTGGTCAATGATGACCCCCAAGTCTCTTTCTTCCATAGTGCTAGCCAGTGTAGCACTGCCAAGCCTATAAAGATGCTGCAGGTTTTTCTTCCCAAGGGGGAGGACCTTGCATTTTTCGGTGTTAAACACTATCAGATCCTCGTCCGCCCATTTTCTGAGCCTGTCCAGGTCAGCCTGGATCACCCGCCTGTCTTCTGGTGTAGATGCTTTGCCCCAAAGTTTGGTGTCATCTGCGAACTTGGCCAGTCTGCTCCTGACTCCAATGTCCACATCATTAATGAAGATGTTGAACAATATGGGTCCAAGGACAGAGCCTTGGGGGACCCCACTGGTCACAGGACACCATGATGAGTGGCTGCCATCAATTACAACCCTCTTGGTCTGACCACAGAGCCAATTTCCCAGCTAGCAGATCATGGTGGACCCAAGGCCAGAATTGGCCAGTTTTGCCAAGAGGTGATCATGGGATACCAGATCGAAGGCTTTTTTGAAGTCAAGATATACAACATCAATCTCTTCTCCCTTGTCCAGGTGATAGGTCACCTGGTCATAGAAGGAAATGAGATTGGTCAAGTAAGACCTACTCACAACAAACCCATGCTGGCTATCCCTTAGGATGTTGGCGTCGGCCAGTCCATTAAGGATGGCCTCTTTAATAAACTTTTCTAAGATCTTCCCCAGGATAGAAGTCAGGCTGATGGGCCTATAGTTAGCCGGATCCACTTTCCTCTCTTTCTTGAAGATAGGCACCACATTGGCCTTCTTCCAGTCTTCGGGCACTACACCAGAGCACCAGGAGTTTTCAAAGATCTGTGCCAGGGGCTGGGCTATGATGCTTTCCAGCTCCTTGAGTACGCTGGGGTGCAGATTGTCAGGGCCGGCTGACTTGAAGGTATCCAGCTTCTCAAGATGTTCTTTCACGAGGTCAGAATTTATGGAGGGCACGGGATCTCTCTCACCCGGACCTCCCTGTCTTGTAACGGGCATAGGCGTCCCATGGGACTGATGAAAGACCAATGCAAAGTACCCATTTAATAGGTTGGCTTTTTCCTGGGTGTCAGTTGTCAGTTGCTCCATCTGGTTCAGCAGGGGTCCAATGTTGCCCTTGCTTTTTCTCCGGCTTCCCACATATCTGGAAAAAGACTTCTTATTGTCCTTGATGCTCAAAGCTAGTTGGAGTTCTGTTGCAGCCTTGGTTTTCCTGGTTTGCTTCCTGCAGTACTGGACCAGTGCAGAATAATCCTGCTTGGAGGTGAATCCCATCCTCCATCCTAGGTCCCTGGAGAGCCAGGGGGGCTGCTGTGCCCTTTTGCTATCTTTCCTCCGAGATGGAATAGACTTAGCTTGTGCATTGAGGATCGCTCCCTTGAGGAGCAACCACTTTTCTTGAACTCCCCTCTCCCTGGGGTCATGGTCCCTGAGGGCCTGACCGACTAGCCTCCTGAGCTTGTCAGAGTAGGCTTTTCTGAAGGCAAGGACTTCCGTGTTGCTGACTGACTTGCCAGCTTTACGGCAGATGGTGAAGGTGATCAGCTCGTGGTCACTGTCAGTCAACTTCCCATCGATCACTAGGTCGCCGATTAGGTCATCCCCTGTAGCCAGTACCAGGTCAAGCAGCGCTTTGCCTCTCGTTGGCCCATAGACTTGAGTCAGGTAGAGGTCATCCGCACACGAGAGGAAGCTTTGCGACCGCTTGGATTTTGCTGAGTGGTCCTCCCACGAGATGTCCAGGTAATTGAAGTCACCCATGACAACCATGGTCCTGGAGCATGCGGCCTCAGCCAGTTCCCGGGCAAACTCCTGATTAAACTCAGGACTTTGGGTGGGAGGTCTGTAGTAGACTCCCACCATTGTTTCCCCTGTGCCGTGTTCACCATGGATTTTAACCCACAGGGTCTTCAGTCGTCCACCCTGGTCGCCTATAGCAGCTTGCAGAACACAGAGCAGCAGATTGGGCAGGAGAAGGGGATCAGAGTGATCTTCGGGGAATAGTGGGCTAGTTCATGGCATGGCTGCCAAAACAGTCAGCCCCCACAGATGTAGTATATTGTTGCTATTATCTAATAATGAATTTGTCTGTTCAGACAATATTTTCAGAATAGTTTCTGCAGACTTATGGTCAACTGTTTAACTAATCTGCCTCTTGTGCAGTTTTTCATTAACTACGAATGAGGTAGATAGGTTAGGAAGTCAGCATAAAAAGATTAGAGCAGCACATCTAAATTGTTGTAAAAACATCTATACCCTCTTTTAGATAATCCAGATTTTGGCTTCTATAGAAACAAAGAACTCAGTTGTTGTTAATGATAGGACCCATGATGTAGGTGGGTGCTTTCCAGACATCAAGGAACATTCATGCCCCAAGAAGTCAAAATACAGGGGTAGACAGACAGGTATGGAGATCATAGGAAAGGGACCAAGACCAGGAATTGTTGGTCCATTTACATTGGTGATTAGAAACCGAGATTTCTATGCAAATGAACTTCACAGAAAAGAGAATAATTTGGATTCCTATTGTATGGAGTAAATAAAAAAAGCCATTCTTGACTGAAAATCTGGGGGAGGTAGAATTTTCTATCCTATTTCAGGTGATACAGGAGACTTGTATTAAGAATTTTGAGAAACAGAATAATAATTCTAGTCTATCACTATTTTTATATGCATCTATCAACTGGTTGCTTAAGTAAACAGTGTAGAACAGTATTTCAAATCTAGTTTTAATTGATTTTGGGTGAACCTGGAAAGGCTTAAAAGTTTGATAAGCTAGACTTTGGTTGCATTTCTATCCTCTCCACAGCAGCTGGTATATCAGTGCAACGAAGTTGCCAGCAGGGCAAACAGAACTCTGGCGTGCATCAGCCGATGTGTTGCCAGTAGATCCAGGGAGGTGCTTCTCCCCCTCTATTTGTCATTGGTGAGGCCACAGCTGTAGTATTGTGTCCAGTTCTGGGCACTGCACTTCAAGAAGAATGTGGATAAGCTTGGAAAGGTAACGAGAAAGGCCATCCATATAATCAGGGGCCTGGAGGATAGGCCCTATGAGGAGAGACTCCAGAAACTGGGTTTCTTCAGTCTGAGTAAGAGAAGTTTGAAAGGTGACTTGATAACTACCTACAAGTATGTCAGGGATGAACACCAAGATCTAGGGGAGCAACTCTTCAGAAAGGCACCCCTTGGGAGGATGAGGTCCAATGGGCACAAGCTAGTTTAGAAAAAATTTAGACTGGACATAAGAAGAAACTTCTTTTCCGTAAGGGTTTCTAGAATCTGAAACACACTCCCAACAGAGGTGATGCACTCGCTGTCCCTGGAGGTGTTCAAGAGGAGGCTGGACAAACACCTCATAGAGCTCCTTTGAGACCAGCTACCTCCTGCCCATGGCAGGGGACTGGAGTTGATGATCTTCTTGGGGGCCAGCAGCAGGAACTTGGGGAAAGTCTGTTCACCGGGGCCCCCCTTGGAGTCACCAGGAACAATGGCCACAAGCTGAGGGAGGATAGGTTTAGGTTAGATATTAGGAAGAACTACTTCACTGTAAGGGCGGCCAGAGCCTGGAATAGGCTCCCCAGAGAGGTGGTGCTCTCACCTTCCCTGGTAATCTTCCAGAAGAGACTGGATGGGCACCTGGCTGGGGTCTTATGACCCCTCCCACCCATAGTGCTCATTCCTGCCCATGGCGGGGGGTCGGACTCAATGATCTGTCTAGGTCCCTTCCGACTTATTGATTCTATGATTCTGTGATCTTACAGGTCCCTTCCAGTCCTACTATTTTATGATTCTATGATCTTACAGAAGAATGCTATGTAATGAGATATGCTGTCCCCCCCCAGTGACAGTTGTCAGAAACACAAGGGATGACTAGTGTTTTTTAGTGTGCTTGGCTCATCACTTTTAGCCCTTGCATAGCTTTAGGTGCAAAGATGCATGAAGATGGAGTCATAACTGTAGGTGTGGTGAGTCAATGCAATAAGCTGCTCAGGCAAGTTGTGGATTGTTTTTCACGGGAGCCTTTCAAGGAGAGGCTGGATAGGAATTTACTTGGGTTGGGTATACTGCATCTTGCATTTGTGCAGACTGTCAGACCATGTGACCCTGGATTCTAGTTCTAGTATTCCCAACTGGCAATTCTATGATATAAGACAGGGCTGTCCAACTTCTGGACAGCTGAGGACTGGATGTAGCATAGGCCACAAGCCTCAGTGACTGCCCTCCAAACACCCCACCCCCCCAGCCACACACACACTCTCATATGCAGCCCAACTGCCTGCTGCCATGTACACAATGTAAGCTCCCTCCTGCCATGCATACAGCATCCCCACCCTCCTCTCGGCTGTGTGTGTCATGCAGGCAGTGCATCTACAGTCTACAACGTGGGCAGCCCAGCTCCTCCCCTGCAGCACACACAGCACAGACACCCCCTACTGCTGTACTGACCCACCCTCAGGAGCAGGGGCAGGAGTCAGAATCCAGAGGAGGGAAAAAGACCTGGGAGACCTCAGCCACCCCACCATGAGAGC